>NW_023494793.1:14783541-16201041 GCF_904425465.1 Colossoma macropomum | reverse complement strand
AAATATCATTCTCCACTAATATTCTCATTCATTTCTGTGCTATTCGGCATATCTCATAGAACTGTTTCTTTGCCATTAATCATCAGCACACAGCACAATAAAATAAAATTACTGAAAAATTATAAATAAAATGATGAAATGAAATGTTTGAGGCAAATGTTATTTATGTCTACCCATTTATATTTACAGAGTGCTATATTGCTTAGATGGTGGCACTGCAGTGGAATTTATGGAAAAGTCTGCCGATTTCTTACAGGAGATCACCCTTTTGGTGTCACACGATGAGGAGGTGGGCTGCAGTGTGTGGAACCAATCAGACTCGACTTGCTTCATGGATGTGCATAGTGAAGGGAGAGGAAAATGAAAATGAAAAAAAAAATATCTCACACATTCCTTCTCCCTCTCTAATCAAAGCCAGCTGCTGTCTTAAACACTAATTTACATTAAAATTCTTTAAACAGTACAATGCTTATAATTGTCGATTTGAATGGAAGGTCAATACTGTGCAATTTGATTCATTTTAATGCCTAGATGTAGATACATTAACCTTACTTTTCACATTTAACTCACTCCAGTCAATCAAGAAGGCCAAGAATTATTCTTTGTAATGTACTGATTAATGCTGCCTGTGGCATTAATGTATAGCACCTTCAAATTGTCAAATTGGAATGATGTGATGTTTTGATTGTTTGCAGGGTCATTGTGATTACAAAATATTGCTGTCATTTGTGTGACTCCCTCTACAAATACAGCCTGGTCTGCAGCGTGTTTAACCACCAGGAAATAAGTGAGATGTGAATGGCTGCTAGAGGGCAGTGTTTGTAAGGCATACAGAGGCCGTGATTTCTGGGAGAGAGAGGGGAAAAACTGGATTAGCATCAGTAAATAGAGCTGAAGTGCTAAATATACATCAACATTTTTATAAACAGTTTTATTATAAAGACTCCAATAAGGATATCTGCTACTTGCTTAAACTGTTCATTCTCCTTGGTAAATACTTTATTAAGGTACTTAATGTTTTTAATATATCAATTTTTATATTATTCTTTCTTATTTCCTTTATTTAGACTTTTGAATTCGCATTGTGAACTATTATTATACTAAAACCCTTCAAACCCTTCAACAGAGCCTGTTTAAATGTTGAAATCAGTTTAGAGCCTGAAAAATAAAATGTGTGTATCCACATGGGTGAACAGAGCTAAATGGCTAAAAACAAAAAATTAAACGTTTCCAACCATTTGTGTGGGACATTCCTTTAACTTTGGAAAAGTAGAAGTACATTAAATAATAAAAAACTCACCCATATCTTCCCTTTTTTAATTTACAGCCAGTTTATGGGGAGCCTGGTCACTTATCATTTTTCCTGTTATATTACTACACTGCTGCTACTACTGAAAAGCGATGCTGAGCAGATTTTATTAGGTTACTGTTTTAACCACGTTATATACGTTAACTTTATTAAATGGACAAAGTAATCAAACCCACCTTAATACCAGCAGAGAAAGACCAGCAGCAGGACATGGTGCTCGTGGACGCCCTCTGGCGTTGTGCAGTCTTTGCAGCTTTTGATACTACTGGAGAAACAGAGACGGGCCAGGCTCCATTTAAACCTCTGGCTCTGGCTCTGCCTGAATACTGGAACATTTTGCCACATCTTCTTCAACTGTATCCATTCTAAGGATCTTTGGTATGATGCAATGAAAGATATTGGACAATGAAATGAACATTATATTAAGAATAGACATATTTGATATTTTGTTTTATTATAAAGACTCCAATAAGGACATCTGCTACTTGCTTAAACTGTTCATTCTCCTTGGTAAATACTTTATTAAGGTACTTAATGTTTTTAATATATCAATTTTTATATTATTCTTTCTTATTTCCTTTATTTAGACTTTTGAATTCGCATTGTGAACTATTATTATACTAAAACCCTGTCTCTGATAATTACTTATTCCTCTAGCAATAATAAAAAAAAAAACATTTTGCCAGAGTAGTACGTCTTCCGGGTATTTTTGACATACAAGGGATATTCATGTTAGTCACATACTGCGTGTTATCGAAGTCCGTAGAGAAAAGTCTGTCAGAGAGGAGAATTACCACTCTGCAATGTCTTCCGGTTTTCTCAAACGCTAGAGGGAGCTCCCGAGTGAGTGCAAATTGAATGGGTTGATATGGAGCATTTGAGCAAAATCATAATTTATAAACGCTTAAACGTTTTTAATGTAAAAGAATGCGATCACTGCCTGAACACAGAACAACATAAAACATTTTAACACTGCTGTTATATTTTTAAGAGCTTTTAAACTCGAGTTATAGGAGTTTAAAACTGCACCCCATGCATGTCCATGACGTCAGTGAGCGCGAACAGCCAATGAGCTGCTCCGCTCGCCAATCAATCATCACGCTCGAGCAGTAATGCCCGCCTCCTGCTGCCCGTTTGCTGTCGAAAAAAAGGAAATATGTAGGTGTGTTTTCTTTTTTTAGTGAAATACATACTTCTACTTTCTAAAATTAAAGAAAAAGAAACGTTCTGGGTAAGTGATTAGAAACTATTTTAACTTTTCGTTTTTAGTCGTTGAGCTCCATTTACTCCCATTCATTGAGGACTCACTCGCGGGCGCCCTCTGCTGTTTATCAGTCCTGTTTTTGACATAACAGGAGGAATAGGGAGTGGCCAGGCTCCTCATAAACCGGCTCTGAGTCTGTCCACTGGGCAACGTCACAGTACAGGTATTTTCAGTCCTCTCTCTCCTCTCTCTGTGAGGAGAGACCTAAGAACTCCAAACTAAAGGTCAAATTACCATTTCAAAAACATATTGGAAATCACTGATAAAATCTGACAAAAACCTCATAGTTTGTACCGTTTAGCTCAGTAACTCACAAAAAGTGTTTTTTCGGTTTATTCTGGCTACTGCGCTTGTGCAGAACTTAACAAGAGGAGGCTTTCTCCGCTCGCGGCGTAACCAGCCAGCTGATTTCGAACACAGCCCATGACTTAAAAACGCCAGAGGGCGCCCGCGAGCGAGTCCTCAACAAATTGGTTTATGAAAAGCCTGACCTCTTCCTATTCCTATTCCTGAACACTAGTTAAACATTCAGACATCTGAATAGCTAAAGTTCCATCCTTAATTCTAAGTTCTATTTATTAGCCAAAATAGCAACAGGTAAAGAAATGCAGCATTCATGTTCTTGACTGGCTCAGTTAACTTGTTTAGTTGTGTACATGGCTCTGAATCCCCAAATGGCTCCTTGTTTGACACATTATGTACTGTATGGATGAAGGAGCCATTTATCAAGAACTAGTGCACTGCCTAGCAGAGTAGGGAACTATTAGACATTTAGTCTATGTCATAAAATCGCAAAAACACATCGGCTAAAATTATTCCAATAAATCCGCTGGCTGCCGATCGCGTGTTAGAATCGAAAAACCTGCAAATTCCGATTCTGCACCTCCACCCATAATCACACTCTTGGATGATGAGGAGAGCGTGGTTTCACACACTGTTACCCCGAGTGTAATACACTGAGGTACAATTTTACAAAAGTCCAAACACAATAACAATTTTTTATTTTTTATTCAAGCCTACGGACTGCAGACTGGTTTTCAGAAGCTGCTTCTATACATAGGGCGTAGCGGAACGTTGCACGCAGCACGCATGTCTTTTTCCGGTTCTATTTTGGTGTGACACCCATTTTCAAAATGACGTCCGTCACTGGTGCGGCGGGTAAAATATTTCAGTTTCAGGACCTGAAGTTTTCACCCGACCCGCTGTTCGAAGTGAAGCTGGAATGTCTGCAGCCTTCGCCGGCTCCGATAGTGGTGGATAACGGCTCGTTCCAGACCCGAGCAGGCTGGGCGTGTAGCGGAGCAGAGTTCAGCTGCCCGAGCATGCTGTTCAGATCGGTAGCGGCGAGGAGCAGAGGGGCGGCCAGGAGCGAGACACAGGTGGGCAATGATATCCCCAACCTGGAGCCCCTCCGCTGGCTCCTCAAGAGTCAGTTCGACCGCAATGTTGTAGTCAATTTTGAGATACAGGAACTCATGCTCGACTACATCTTTGTTCACCTCGGGATTGGAACAGAGGTAAGAGCAACGAGAACAACAAGAACGTAGTACTGTGTATGTCTCTGTAGCTGCGTCCTAAAGTCCTTTAAGTCCTGCTTTCTTCCTCTCTGTCTTCCCTCCGCTGGTTGTCTAGTTCACTGTATCTCAGTCCTGGGCCAGAGGTCCTTATTCCCTGTACATCTTTATTCTGCTCCCAACATACTTTTTGGGTAATTTACCACAGCATAACTAAATAAAAATTTAAGATTGTATGAAAAACACCCATCCATAATTTCTGTAATGCAATATACCCCAAAAACTAAGAAGGGAAGACCACACACTGAATTTCAAAAGTCAAATAGATATAAAATGTTTTTCAGGACTACTGGAACATGAAAAGGAAACATGATTAAAAGAACACATTCACCCACATATACATAACCTCACACAGGAAGGCTTAACTAAGACAAAAGCTTAAAGAAACAAATCAGCAGGCTAAAACTTAAGAGAAAGAAAGAAATACAGGGAGAAAGTGGTGGGGGTGAGAGCACCCACAGGTATCTCCCCCAACACAGACTTGGCCAAAGCAGTTATACCTTCATGCACATTCTGTGTAAATTATACAACCACACATACAATTGCAGATTCATCATTACAAATCAAAACTACTATAATGCAGACTTTTATGGGCTCCGAAACAAAACTGAACACAGTGTCATTGATTAGATTCAGTCAGCAAAGACGGTGTCCCTCAAGTGCATCTCAGTGACATCAGCAAGAGTCGCTCTTAGCCAGGCCAAAGGCCTTGAAGGTTCCCGAATTGTCACCTTTCACCCTATTATACAATGATGGAAATACCCATTTCCAACTCGTAAACCATAGGCCGTTGCTATATCTGGTAGAATAGAATGGAGAGAGATTAAACAAGTCCTTATCTCAAGGAACATGTCACAGGCCTTACAGAGACACAAAGGCTAAATAACATCCAGTATGCAACAATACCCATCATGTGCTGCGCCATCCTGAAATTACTGTGTTCTGTTATAGGATGCAGCATGTCATGAAGAGAGCAGTAGTTGCTTACTGCAACTAGCAGTATCAACTCAATCAGGATGTGAGCTGTATGTAGTGGCCATTTCAAGCAGTGCCAAAAAATAAACAGAATCGGGTGCGTTAAAGAAACCCTAAAAGACCACAGACTCGCATTATTTTCCAGTAATAACGGGTTCATCCAAAATTATTAATGTCTCAAGATAAGATAATTTTTTCTTTAGCTCTCAAAGACATGTCTGTGAAAACTAAACTTTTATTTTCTTAAAGTAACATCACAGTTGAGATTTGAGTTTGTACAACAGGAATAGGATTAAAATGTTCAGTCGCCAAAAACTCCCCACCTCTATAATAGTATGCTACGTAGGTCATAAAGCAACGGCCTCTGCACTCAGTGGACTTAAAGTTGAATTGTGAGCCATTGGAATGCATCCCAGGACCAGTGGTCTAGTACAAACTCTAGAAAGAGGGGAAAGATGAGTGTTGGGACATGTTTGTCACTTTTGTGCTGTCTAGTTTGAGCTTTAGTTACATACATATAATCATATAGTTGTCTGCTGAGCAGAGGTTGTTAAACTCATACAACATGCTTTTCATTCATTGTAACTTTGTGGAGTCTATTGAGATACTGTACATTTCTGAGCATCATTTTGTAGTCAGCATTATACTGCACTCTGTGGTAAAATGCTCCAAAAAAATGTCACTTGATCCTCCGTATTATGCGGCTGTTAAAGGGTGAAAATGCGAATATTGCTACTTCCATCCTGAATGCAAGCTAACAGCCTGTGCAGTGAACTGATATCACATTAAAGTAAGATTACTACTAGGGGGTGTAAAGATGCTCTCAAACCATGATTTGATTAGATTCATGATACTGGGTTAATGATTCAGTTTGGCTTTGGTATTCAAACAATGTAGTAGTACAAGTTAAGAGAATATCCGTTCTCCATGATGCGTTGTTACTTCCCCATGATGCACACTGTCAGTTTTGCATTGAAATATCACAATGTCACAATGCATAGTTACTACTGTACTTTTAAATTATCACAATAACAGGCTACTCTAATTGTAGGCATCTGCTGCCAAAGCAGCTCTGTGGGGGGTATTTTGGTGACGTTGCCAGTCTTATGATGTCGGTTCAAAAGTGTTAGCTTGCGTGTAGCAATATTTGTATTCTACTACTTAAAAATCTTGTAAGACAGAGTAAGTCAAATGACCCATTAATATTTGGAGGAAGAATGTAGATAGGACAAAACATATTGAATTTGGAATGTTTTCAGTGTTTTCCGCAGCATTGTTTTTTGAGAACACTATTCATATTTTTCCATAGAGAGTCCTTGTTTAGGCATGTCACTGACTCTTCTAGGAGAGAAAGAGACAAAATTAGACAGCAGAGTCTATTTACACTAGTGTAAATAGCATCTGCCATATTAGATTACTGGGATGCCCCAACCTCTGTGTTTTAATAGCCCTGTCTTTGTGTTCACAGGGTCATGTGGAGCACCCACTGGTCCTCACAGAGGCTCCATGCAACCCACTTCACTGCAGGCAGATGATGTCAGAGCTGCTGTTTGAGTGTTATGGTGTCCCACAGGTGGCATATGGAGTTGATAGCTTATTCAGTTTCTACAACAACAATACGCAGCACGGACTGAAACCACCTCACACTGGTTTGGTGATATCATCTGGATATCACTGCTCTCATGTGTTACCCTTCATCAATGGCAGGTGCAAAGCTTTGCATTTTTTTCTGTTCTTCATAGTACTCTGCATTACCTAAATGTGGTTGTCTGTATTTAAAGCTAGGATTTGTTAGGACTGGGTTGGATTAATTATTTTTCCCCTCCAATATAACTGCCCAATACCTGATGTGAGAGCTGTGCCATCAGTATGCAGTGTATATTGTAAGGTTGGATGATAAATTGATAAATGAGTTAAGGGCTGCGATGACTGAATGAATCAAATTACCTCACTCCTGCAAAGCCAGAGACATTGTGCTGGCCTAGAACCTTGCTCTCCCACATTTTAAAATCAGCCTTTTAAAACATACGTGCATAGCCCAGTAATGACTCTACTAGCCTGTAAAAATATTTTAAATGTGATTACTATTCTTAGTCCCAGAGCTGTGTGTAAAACATGTGAAGCAGTAATGGCTACTGATACAACAAACCATTAATATTATGAGGAGCTTTTTAAGGAATAAATATATACTCATTTGGTTTTGCAAGCCTACATGGGAAATAAAAATAGCAATATTTATGAATTTTTGTTGGCTTATGTAAAATGATGTGCCAAAACATCATGACTACTCACAGATAAGGCGAATAACATTGGTTATCACCTAATAAGAGTGCATGTCAAAGTCTGGGAAATATTAGACAGTAAGCGTATGATGAGCAAGTGTGAAGACCTGAGTGACTTTGACAAGAGCCAAATCATTATGTCCAGACAGAGGGGTCAAAGCATCTCCAAAACAGCAAGACTTGTGGGATTATTCGGTCAGAAGTGGTAAATACCTACTGACAGTGGTCAGAGGATGGACAACCATGAACCAGTGACATGGTGTTGGGTGGCCAAGGTTCATCAATGCACAAGGGCAGTGAATGTTATCCTGTCTGCCCTAAACTGACTGAAGGGCTACTGCAGCACAAGCCAAGAATTTTTATGATGGTTATGGGAGGAAAGTGTTACAAACTCATTGCATTGCACCCTGCTACATATGGGGCTGAGTAGCCGCAGACTGGTCACTGTGCTCATGCTAACCCCTACTACTGTTGAAAGTACCTATAATGGGCACACAAGTATCAGACCTGGATCTTGGAGAAGAAGGTCTGGAAGAAGGTCGCCAGGTCAGATGAGTCCTATTTTCTTTAACGTTACATGGGCAGCCAAGTATGTGTGCACCATTTACCTGTGGGAGGAAGACAAGATGATGGAGGGAGTGATGCTCTGGGCAATATTATGCTGGTAAACCCTGGATAAGGGCATTCGTGTGGACGTTAAGGTGATATTTGCCACCTATATAAACATTGTTGCAGACCAGGTACACACCTTCATGGCAGCGATACTCCCTGATGGCAGTTGCCTCTTTTTGCAGGATAATGCACCCTGGCACACTGCACATGTTGTTCAGGAATGGTTTCAGGAACATTCATGAAAAGTTCAGGGTGTTGCCCTGGTCTCCAAATTCCCCAGATCTCAATCCGATCAAGCATTTGTGGGATGTGCTGGGACAAGAAGTAGCTCTCTCTTGCATTTTACAGGACTTAAAGGATCTGCTGCTAATGTCTTGGTGCCAGATATCACAGAGCATATTCAGAGGTCTTGTAGAGTCCATGTTACAGTGTGTCAGAGCTGTTTCAGCAGCCAGCAGTTTATTAGGCAGGTGGCTCATTAGCATATATACATTTTGTAGCCACGTTGGAAAAGCTGTTTAGGGAATGCTGACTTTTTTTTAAGCATTAAAATGCACAAAATATGTTTGCAGTTAAAAGTAAGTAGCTATTAGTATTTCATGTGTTATTAGTTTATTAGTATTTTTATTTTGCACATTAGTAAATGGTACTTTTGTAATTTTGTATTTTTATGGTTAAAGGAGAGATTAATTCGATTTCTCTTTACACTGCCAAAATAGTCTGTACCTGTTGCACATCTAGTAACATCAAACTATTTAAATCCTAATTTATTATTATATATTATCTTATAGTCCTCTTATCGTCATCATGATATCCAACAGCTATATCGAATATTGCGTTTCATGTCCAAATTGTGCAGCCCTATTGTAATGTTTCACTAATTTTGTGTGTTTGTGTGTGTGTGCACAGACTGGATGCTCTTAACTGTAAGCGGGTCAACATTGGAGGTAGTCACACAGCAGCTTACATGCAGAGACTTCTACAGCTGAAATATCCTGCTCACCAGGCAGCCATCACACCCAGCCGCATGGAGGAGCTGCTGCACAATCACTGCTATGTTGCTATGGATTACCAGCAGGGTAATGCCCACATACATGCCCTCGATTGCACAACTACCCTTGACACCACCTTTCATAGAAATTGTAATCGACATATAATGCTACTTTATGGCAGTTTTAGTTTTATAGTTTTAAGCATTTTTCTCATAGTATTCTAACTTCATGCTTTAAGATGGAGATGGTGAGAATGGCAGCGACACAATTTATTTTGTGGATTATCTTATTATATTTTGATTTGATATGAGAAATGAAGTTAAAGTGCAGAATGTCAGCTTTAATTCATGGGCAATAAAATTTATAATGGATAAAACCTAAATGAATCGCAATCTATTGTAAGAATCAAGCTATTGGAATGTATCCTTTCTATACGCAGTCCCACAATTTCATAGGGCCAAAATAATTGGCCAAATTACCTGAAATAAAATAGTCATCTGAAGTACTTGGTTGCAAATCCTTTGTTGTCAGTGGTTATGTAAAGTCTAGAACCCCTAGACATCACAAATGCTTGGTGTCTTCCGTGGAGTCATTTTCAGCACCTGCTTGTTTTGTGGGCTTTTTGTCTTCTGCAGTTTTTGGTAAACGTCCTACTATAATGTGACATGCTGTTTTGAAGCATTTGATTGAATCTGAACAAGTAAAATGTTTCTGTACACTTCATAATTCATCCTCCAGCTGACGTCGGCGGGTACATATTTGCTTTGAGTGGCCCAGTTATAATAACAGTAAAATGGTTATTTAGATAAGTCTTTATCTCCATACTTTCCTTTTTCCCATTACTCTGAAGCAGGCTAATCAACATCTCATCTGTCTATAAGATTTTGTCACATCTTCTGGTGCAGCCTCTTTGGTGCTTGTTTGTATGGTAGACACATCTATGCCTCTACTTTGCAGAATCTTCTTGATCTGTTAAGTAGGTAAAGTCAGCCTAATATCAAAATGTACCTTTGTTTTACCTTATTAAATTTTGTTGAGCTATTCTGAGGCCAAAGAAAAAGAAAGAAATCCAACCACAGTTGTCTCTCTGGCCCTCTCTCATGCACTCAAAAATAAACCCTAGAGCTAAACCCAGCTCCCTGCTCCCCAGCAATCACAAGGGTGCCCAGCCTGTCACAACATGACCACACCATACACCAAAGTTTAGTAGAAAGTGAGGTGACAGACAATATTGCCATAACTAATCATCCTACTCATAAGCTATGAGAACAGGGCCCAACTGTCACAATATATGGCCTTATTTCACCTTGCTTGTTCATGGTTCACTGGTCATATTAAGAACAGTTCATTATATATTTAAAAGATAAAATTCTTGTTTTTCTGTGATCTTTCATGACTTTTTCTTGTCATCTTCCCATGATCTTCCATGATGCTTTCACATGCTCTAGGTTTTAGCTACATCACTGTGCATCAGCAGGAGGGCAAAAATATATTAACCAATAATATCATATTTCACAACTCTCCCACCTATCATCGAGGAAAACAATGAGCTATTTTAGAGACCCTCCCAGTGCGTTTCCCTTGGGAATACATCACAGTATGGAAGGAAACTATGCTCCGATGTTTGACTGTACCCTAGGATTTAGTGTTCACATTATTTTTATGATTTGTAAATGTATGTTGAATAAAGGTATAACAATTGTTAAATACCTGCTACAGTATTAATAGAGATAAAACATTACTGTATATATCTCACTCAAATGAATTCCTGTCAAACGGTTGAATAAGCATTTGCACTAGTATTTAAATTGCCAATTTGTGTATTAAATAATCAACTAAGCCTTTGCACTGGCTTCAATATCCCTCCTCAGAGCTTGAGAAGTGGCGGAGTGCAGAGTTCTATGAGGAGGAGGTTCACCGCATGCAGTTACCATTCTCCGGGAAGGTTGCAGGTGTGTTTGCGAGCGTGGAGGAGAGGCAGGAGAAACGAGTGCAGCAGCTGCGGAGACTAGAGGAGCTCAACAACCGGCATAGAGAGGAGAGACTGCAGCAAGATCAGGAGAGACTGGACACGTTGCTTGCAGTGCAGGTACATACCTTCCAGGAGTTCATGAAAAAAGACCCTAACCCAAAAAAGGAAAAAATATAATGGAAAAGTGTTATTTTAGTATTACTGTACACACACGTTCACATACCAAGCTGTTCAGATAGAAAGATATGCATGTGGGCCTTTGATGACCCCACTATACAACACACCCCTTGTCTCTCTCCATGTAGGAGCTGCTGGAAGAAGGCGCAGTGGAGCAGTTTCACAGGCGTCTGATGGAACTGAACATGGACTCTGCTGAGGAACTGCAGTCATACATCCACAAACTCAGCCTGAGTGTGGAGCAGCACAGGCTAGCCAGAGCAGAGGTGTGTATGTGTGTCAGTAAGGATGGAAAGTCACAGATTGGCCTCTGTTGCCTGCGTAGGTTAAAAGTGAATTGGAGGTGATGCACATTACAGGTTGTACCATATGTCCTGTATCAGTTATATTTGACACTGTATCATTGATCAAAATGGTTAATTGATAGTAAAAGACAGAAATATTTTTTTAACAAGTGTTTTCCCAGAAACAGATTATACTCTTAACATTTTGCACTAAACCAAAAAGACAAACTACCCTGCAGCAGTTGAATCACAGCTAGGTTAGCGGTCAACTTTAACATAACATGCTCCATTACCTTTATAATATTTTGAAATCCTTAGCTGCATAATGAAAAAGCCTAGAGAAAGTAATTTTGCACAAAAATGTAGTTACTAAAATATAAACCTTTTAAAAAATTCTCTCCATTTGAAAATTCGAACTGCAGCAGACTCTTCTAGCTCCTCCCCTTGCACTATGGCATGTCTGTAGCCATGGAGTGCAAACAATGGGCAACATTCCACACTTCCTTTTTCAGCAGTTCTAGTACATTTTTCAGTAGCATCTTAGTATTAAAAATATACTACATTTTGGTTCATTTTCCAGTGTTGTGTAGGACACTTTTTACTGGCTAACTAGCTGTTTTGGTGAGCTGTTTGCAACAAAAACTGAGCATTATAATTTTTATTATACTATAGGCAACACAGCCACACTATGATCAGGGACAGTTAGCTAAACAAATTCAACATGCATTTGAAATATTTGTTTTTTTGGCATTCACACATTTGTATTGCAGGTTTTATTAATTGTAAATTTTCAGTGTCCAGTGTTTTATTAGGTCAGTAATTCCCAGTCCTGGTCCTGGAGTACCTCCTCTCTTGCACATTTTTGTGTTTTTCCTTCTCCAATACACCTGATCCAGCTAATCACCTCATTAACAAGCCCTTCTGGAGGTGAGGTGGGGTGTGTTGGAGCAGAGAACACTAAAATATGCAAGGCATGGGTACAACAAGGTTGAATATTCTGGTCTGAAACTTGTAAGCTTGCTTATTGAAAGAATTGAATGGCTGTGTCAAGCTAGTTTACAGACTACTGTTGTTTTTGCCTATTATTGCTATTTGGTTTATTATTTTTACGTGTACCACATGATTTTGGTTCTATCCCTTAGAGCTCACAAGCAAAACTTTAAAGTAAAGATACACAGCAGTTAAAAGTAATAAAAATGTGTTTTCTAATTTAAAAAAGCAAAGAGTCTAAAATTGTCAGTAATGACAAACACTCCTCAAACATTTTGCTGTACAATACAGAGCTCCAAATGATCTACTGAATTATATAAATATTATTTATCTGTTTGATGCCTATAACACTCAAATATTTACAGACATGTTTTGAGGTGGTTTCATAAGAATAACCCATTAACCTATTCGACAGGGCTATATTAGTTGTCTTTTTGTATGTAACAACTTTGATGGAACCACAGTTTGAAAGTCATTTTAAGCTTGTGTTCATGTTTTCTGAGGGAACACCTAAAATTTAATTGAGGAATGAAGCTGGAATGAGGTCCAGACATCTGCATTTCTTTAAAAAAGGACATAATTTTTCAAAAAGTGACTTATTTTCACACACCTTTGTTTCTTCCATAATTTCTTCCAACCACCTAATTTCTTTGATATCTCTAATTTATCAAAGACAAAGGTAGACAATGAAACCTCAGTATTTGGTGGCCTAAAGGACATTAAAAGACATAAAATTAATATGGACATCAAAAAAATTCACTGATGACAGCATCGACATACTGCGTTTACCACCAGACCCAATTCAGTTATTTTAAGAAATTTGCCTCTCTCAAATACCTAGAGACGAAATGAAACTGTACCTGCTAGACGTTAGAGAAAGTGCTGAGATTATTGATTTCAAATGAATAACTTATGGCACAAAGGGTTATTTCTGTGTCTTCTTTTTTCTATGTTAGATCACAGAGTTGGAGCAGCCTATGGATGAAGGTGATGGAGTGAATCAGATTGAAGCTGATTTAGGAGACGAGAGCACTGAGCCTGAAAAAGCTGATAATATCCAGGTTATCACACACTGCTACATCTTTTAGCATATCAGCACTAGCTTTTCTGGTGCAAGTTTAGTATTGGTGACCTTAGCAGTTGTTGTTACAGCTATTTTAACTTTTTTTAGAATATAGTACGTGGCATTCCTTCTGTTATTTTACTTACTCCTCATGTTGTGTCTCCAGCCGGTGTTTAATATGGCAGAGTACCACCAGCTCTTTGTGGGAACCGAGAGACTGCGTGCCCCAGAAGTCCTGTTTCGTCCTTCTCTGATTGGTGAAGAGCAGATGGGACTTATTGAGATGCTACAGTTTGTACTGGAACAGTGAGCAAAAAAATTATATATATTTTTAAATGCCTTTATCAGTCTAATTAGAGATAGGAACAGTTGATAGTTTAGTTAACAGCTAATAAGGGACTTAGCATTAAGCAGAAACTTCTTTAACTGTCTGTTTTAACTGTTAACTGTCTAACATATGCTGACCTTTTTTCCCCAAAGCAAACATTAGATGTAACAGTGAAGACACCTGAGAAAGTCCCTTCATTGTTTCTACACAGAGTTTTTGATTGTCTTGGAGTTTGTGCAGCGGCCTGTTTCCTTTCTTTTACAGAATGTTTCTGGTCTTGGCATCCTGATTGAAAACAGCTTTAAAACAACAAAATAGACTAAATGATCATTTCTAAGCATGTGTGCATGTAGCGTGTGCTGTGGTTAATGACTGTGTTTATGTTTATAAGGTACTCTCCAGAGCAGCAGGCTATGCTAGCTGAGAATGTGTTTCTGACCGGAGGGAATCTGCTGTATCCTGGAGTCAAGGAGAGAGTGGAGAGAGAACTGCTCGCTATGAGGCCCTTCCAGTCACACTTTAAGGTAACAGAGAGACACGCACTCATGCTTCGGGCTTTGGAAAAATGTAAAGAAAATATATAATTTTATTGCTGCACCAGGTACTTATTACAAAGTTTTTCACTGAAGCTGATGTGTGAAGAGAAAACAAAATGTAGGAGGCAATGAATAGTTGCTCACATGTTGGAAATGTGAGCAACTGACATTGTAAAGTGTTCAGTTCTACAGAGAACAAACTTAAATGTACAATTTTTCTGCAAATTTTAGTTCACAATTTAGAGTTTAACATATTGGGAAAAAATAAAATATCAAATATAAAAGGTGACATAACTTTTGCACAGGCATTTTATGTTTTAATGCTTTTCCAATATGTTAAATTGTGCAAATAAACAGTAATTGTGCATTTTAGTGTGCAGAAATATGTTGTCCCTGTAGCTATTTTTACTCAGCAAAACATGTATTTTAGAACTGTAACACGTGTGTGTGTGTGTGTGTGTATTGATAATTTGACTGCTCACTATAATTAATAGCAGACAGAAAACAGCAAGATGATGTCTCAAGGCTAATATCTCACTCAGGAGTTCAAAATGTCTGTTTATATATATTATATATAGATATGTTATATAATCAGCATAATGAGTAAGATAATGAAATGTTCTGTTATGGTCATCATAAATTGATTAAATACAGTAATGGGTAAATTGTGCCTTTCCATGTAATCCCACATCCAAATAATAACATTTATAATGATGAAATTATGTAACCACTGGACTGTTTTCCTTCATTGTATGAAATTCTCTCCAGGTTGAAACTAGAATGCGGCAGCCTGTGAGCTTACCAAGAAAAGCAAGTCTGAACTTTTCACTACAAATGCTTGCTTATGACATTTAAAGCTTTTATTGGCCTAGCACTGGCATATCTTCGATCAGTGCAAAGTCAGAGTTTGAAATCCATTTTGGACCTCACTGACTTGGACTTTGGACTAAAACGCTTTTGCTTTGAATGACCATATATAAGATCTAACTGCTCACCATGTGGCCTTGCAGGACAGGGATGCAGCCTCACTTCCTGCTCTATAATGCAGGAGCGGGGCTAAAATAAGGCTCCATCTTTGGGCTAAAACTTTTTGTGTTTTGGTAGTGACAAGAAAACGTGGGACAGATTTTTTAAAAGTTTTTTTTTATTTAAAAATTACACTCATGAAAAATTTTATGATGTCGACTTCACTTTAAAGGAGATTAAAAAGGTCTTAAAAAATTGGAAAAAAATAAACAATTAAGTATTATTTCCACAAGTTTAAGGATGGCCACCTCCCAACTTAAAGTACCCTATAAATGATGATATTGTATATATTTAGCTTATTACTATCTTAATTACTACCTTGTTTTTAAATAGATCATAACATAATCCTTGTAAAAATGTATTTTTTCATTTATTTATTTATTTATTTATTTATTTTACTGTCTGACTGCAGTTTGAACTAATTCGGTAGGAAATACAGTAGCTCTTAAACTCTAGAAGATCATTCGAGAGAATATTGGGAATGCAAGGTCTAGAAGTGAACTAGATTAAAAACGCATTAGGCAATGCCTAGAGCAGGGGTTTCAAATTCATTTTAGGTAACAGGCCAAGTTACAGTCAGTCCAATATTAAGTGGCGCAAAACAAAAATCAGTTAAGTAGGCCAATAACACCAACAACTCCTCATATGTTGTCAGTTATATGAAAGGTACATTCTGAATGAACATGTTGTACAAATACAATTTACAAAACAGAGACAAACTAAAATTAGTCACTACAATCCTAGATGTTGAGGATATGTCGTCTTTTACCCAAGCAAAAGAATGCAAGCATACGAGTGCAAATTTTACAAGTTTCGCCATCTTAGTCTCCCTAATTCTGAGTAATTCACCATTCACCATTCTCAGTCCAGATTTTCTGATGAGTTTTTCCAGAGTTTTTCAGTCATTTGTCAGAAGTAGTGCTTAGAGACGGTTGCTAAGCAGTGACTGGTGACTGGAGTGTCGTATCAGTCATATTTTTCAAATATCTTTTCACAAGATTTTGTAGTGTGTTTGTGGGAATATGTGCCTATTCAGTCAAAAGAGCTATTGTGAGATCAGTCCCTGATGCTGAACAAGAAGGCCTGTTTAACAAAGGACATGCCAATTCATCCCCAAGTTGTTCAGTGGGGTTGAGGTCAGGCCTCTGTGCCGGCCACTGGAGTTCCTCTGCACCAAGCTTGTCAAAGCATGTCTTTATGGACCTGGCTTTGTGCACAGGGGCAAAGTTGTGCTGGAACAGGAAAGAGCTTTCCCCAAATGGTTGCAGCAAAGTTGGAAGCATATAATTATCTAAAATGTCTTTTATATGCTGTAATGTTAACATTACCCTACACTGGAACTAAGTGGCTGAGCCGAAACCCTAAAATACAGCCCCAGACCATTATCCCTCCTCCACCAAACTTTACTGTTGGCATTATGCATTCCTGTAGGTAGCATTCTTCTGGCGTCCAAACCCACATTTGTCTGTCAGAATGTTGGATAATATTTTCATGAAGCACCTGAGGTACAGTTCCTGTCCTGAGAGCCAGTCTGTAGTGAGTGGTGCAGCTATGTACTTCAGCACTCGGCAGCCCCAGTCTGGGAGTTTGCGTGGTCTGTCACTTCTTGGCTGAGCTGTTGTTGTTAATAGATGCTTCCATTTCACAACAATAGTGTATACAGTTGTCCAAAGCACTCCACTAAGTTGTGGCAAAGGTGGGGTCCTATAAAAATGCCATGTTTAGAGTCTTCAGTACGACCCATTCTACTGGCAGTGTTTCTATGAAGATTACAAAATAATTAGGAGGTGTCCACATACTTTTGGCCATATAGTGTATTTGAAAACTAGCTGAAATTAAATAAATCTAAGAATGCTACCTACTGGAATACATAGTGCCAGCAGTGAAGTTTGGTAGAGGAGGGGCTCTATTTCAGGGGTTTGTTTATTTATTTATTTATTTATTTATCTATCTATCTATCTATCAGACTTTTTTCCTGAAAACTCTGGGATTAACTGGCTCTTCCTCTGTGCCTCAGGTCTCTCTGGCATCTCAGTCAGCTTTGGACGCATGGTTTGGAGCACGAGAGTGGGCTCTGAGGAACCCAGTTGGATCTGAAGGTTGGATCAGCAGGCAAGACTATGAAGAGAAAGGAGGAGAGTACCTGAGTGAGCACTGTGCCTCCAACATCTTCATCCCCATGAGGATCAGTAAACCATCCCAACGTGCCAATGAAGTATCATTGTCCTCCACAGAACAGTCACAGGACATTAACACAGCTACAAGCCTGGACATTGATGTTGTCCCTGATTCAGACGGTGGGACTTTAGGGGCCTTGATGTCTCAATAGAGTGATTGCGTATCATTTTACATTTCACCACGTTACATACTTTGATAATGCGTTAAAGGAGCTACGCATGCTTTAAAAGTATTGAAGCAAGATTTTTTTTTGTAGAGTAGCAGCCTACACATCTCTGCTACAAATGAAAACTTCATTTCAGCACCTACAGTTTATGAACAATTCAGCCAAAAGCAAGCATAGGTAGGGTTCATTATAACAGATGGATGGCTAATTGTAACAGTTGTTAAAAAGTCTGGTAAAATTATGCAAAATACAATTCAATTGAGTATAGTTCTTAGTTCTATGTTATTTGAACCAGAGACGCTTCCCAATATAAATGAATATAGATTTTTTAAAATAAATTTGATAAGTGAAAAGAGAGTAGGTCAAGTATGCCATTTTCTATTTTTGACCACAAAGTGGAAGAGCAAATATTAGTTATAAATCATTATGGAGTTGAAATATACATTTTTCTTACATGACATTTATTATTATTTTTGATGTACATAAAAAATGACCAGAATAATGGACTGTTTTGAATTTAAATGGGGTGGTATATGCGTTGCAACCTGGCATGTGGAGGCTGTACTTAGCTCTGTTCAATTACTGTGTAATTAAAACATGTACAATGAAAAAAAGTTACTTTAATGGTGTGAAACAGTCTTCAGGATGAATTTCCAGAAATATCTGAACAATTGCTATCAAAATTAGCAAAAAATGTTGCTATGGGAATACGAGAAGATGACTAAAAGCATGTTCTCTATGAACTTGCTTGCTTATATGAAATATTTATATTAATTTTTATCATGCACTTATTTGTGCACCTCTCTTCCCTACAAGGTAAGAGATGTGTTTCTCATACGACCAATCAGCCAACCTTGTGCTAAGCTTGTTGCCCAGATTTTAATTCCACATTTTTCCACTCATATTCGTTTTATTTTACCTTCATTTTCTCAGTACTTAGAAAGCCAGGTAGCTCCTTTAACATTTACTTTTACACTTTAACATGCACTTTTCTAAATACACCAGAATTCAGATTCTTTTTCAGTTAACTTTTAATGGTTCTGGTGTCCAAGTAGTTCAGACTTCCCATTTGGACCATTCCCAGTTTAAACGTTGACTGTAAGACCTGTGGATATATAGTAGTTATTGGATAAAATTTTGTTTTTCATTATGGTAATACTTCTGCCTCTTCAGTGTAATATAAAAAAAACTAATCATGGACGTTCGTGTGAAAAATAAAATGCTTTTTTACTTTTTGTTGACTTTTAAGTAGTGATGATATTTATAATAGCAAAGGGTAAATTATATAATTTCTATATGAGATTGTTATTTTAGGGGTAAATGGAGCAAAGGAGCACAGAGATGTGCTTTAGAACTAGCTATTTGAGTAGATCATGAATTAACTGTACACCTCAAATTGAATATATGAAAATACATGAAAATACAAGTGACATTATGCTACTGTTAGCCACATCAGCACATTTGATCAAGCTATTGCTTCAATCATTTTTATAGCTACAGTTTTTCAAGTGCTTTCTTCTTCAGCCTGACTAGGAAGGTGTTGTTTGGAAAGCTAATGCTGTTAACAGTAAATGATCCATTTTTCAAGCCAGCTAGTTTTGAATTGATGTCATTTGGGGCAGACATCCTTCACAAGGTGGTGCTGTTTCACAGCTATTCTGTCCACCACCAAACCTCCTCACTGTCACATTAATGGACTCAGGAGGACATTTGGAGTCTTGTTGTCTGAGCAAAGCTGAGACCTTTTGATTTAGCACTGTGATAACTGCCTAGTCATTGTAGTTTGTCTTTTTGGCAACTCAACTGCAGATTTGCTATCCCATCATTCAGTGTCCCCACAGCTTTTTCAGCCTGACAGTCTGGGCCTCTTTTAGAACAGAAGAAATGGCACAATGAAGAATTTAGGCCTGGTGTACATTACATGAGGAGAAGGGTGGAGTCTGTCTTCTTTTAACACTTACTTTTAGTTCTTTACTGTTAAAACATTTTAAAGCTCTAAACTGGGAAAAAAAGTAATGCATTGAATTTACTTGACTCAGACTGGTACATAATTTCCACATGAGGAAAGATGTCTCCCCCTCCAACCTATTTTCTCACTTTATCAAATGACGGGGACATATCTTAACTAATTTAGTAAATGCGTGTGATCTAATTAATTCTGAAATTTAATCTAATTAAATCTGAATGACCACATTCCTGGAACTTGTTCCCATGGAAACTTTTTTGGGGTCAGTTGGTTTAATTGTTTGTCAGTGGATAATGGTGATCTATGCCTTTAAGTTGTACAAGAAAGGTTATTACAAATATATCGTCGCTGTTGGAACAAAACCTCCTACCTCCAGAATGGTAACTTTACAGGAGAAGGAAAAAAATGTTAACTCATAATGGAAGATTGAGATTTTTTTTCCAAGTGATTTTAGATCATTTCTTTTAATCTTTTCATCATAACATTTTAACACAATGCAAACTCACTTGAGTTTTCGAATGATGCAAAAAAGTCATATGCATGCAACTGATATAATAACAACAACACATGACTTAATGACAAGGACCTTTCAAATGTTTCTACTTAATGGTCACTTGTGTTTTGTCATAGAATCATTAATAGAATAGTTCAGCAAAAAATCTAATTTACCTAATTTTTCACTCATGCCAGATGTACTCAATAAGCCACTAGAACTCAGTAGACACCTAAATAGCCCAAATTGCTTCTGTAAAAAACAACCCCAAAACTTCTCTCAACCCTCTTAAGCCACATCCCGGTCATCATTAAGGTTGCACAGACTTGCTGATGTGGTTTAGAGCAAAGTATTACTTACTGCGAGCTATAAAAACATTGCTGTTGTCAGAACAAAACTTTGTATCTCCATTTTTGACGTTTTTCAGTTTTTGACATAATTTGAAAATGCCTGTTGCCCCTTACGCTGTGTGTAAATTTCATGATGAATGGACTAACAGAAATGACCCAAAATAACTTGTAAAATTCTGGTTCCATTGATCTAAGTTAAGTAGGTTTTTTCCTTGTCCTGTAAAGTTACCATTTTGGAGATACGAGGTTTTCTTCCAACAGCAGCGATATATTTATGTGGCCGTTTTTCACGAGTGTTTATGATGGCTGTACAGACCCTGGTGTCTAATGTGCCCACAGTTTTGTTAATTTCTATAGTTAACAGTAAGTCATATTGCGTCCTAAACCATATTGACAAATCTGCACAACTATAATGAAGACCTGGATGTGGTTTGAATGGGCTGAGGGAAGCTTTGGTGATGTATTTTAACAGAAACAATTTGGGTGACTATTTAGTTCTAGTGTTTAAAAGCAGTGTTAGCCTTGTTGCTCCAGGTTTTAAATTAAAAAAGCAAAATTGGGATGTTCCTGTCTGGGGTCTAGATCTCGGGTAAATGGAAAAATGTGTATGTTTGATTAAACCAGTGCAAATATTCAGTAAAACTTCACAACAAACTGGTGCAAAATTCACCGGCAGGACTTCTCACCCCAGATTCTTACCCACTATCGGGGCAAGATTTTTTTACAGAATTGTTTACTGTTCCAGATTATTCCCCCTAAACTGTGGCTTATGCATCACTATCCTGTACATACTGAACTCACACAGACATTGTTCTTAAACCCTTAACTGGTGTCACATGACTCTCAAAGTAGGCTAATTATGGTGAAAAAGGATACAGGTTTTCGTGTTATTTTATTTCATACTATTGTTTGCTTCAAATAGTAGATGTGTAGAAGCACACATGCATGCGCTTGTGCGAGTTCATTTGGCTTGTGTCCAAGACTTTCTATAATCCACGGCTCTGCTAAACTCTTAATACCTCACTGGAAAATCTTCTCTGCACGTTGCATTGTGAGAGTTTGAGTGTGTTGCCGGCTTCTAGTATGGATACATGCAAACCCTGGTTGCGAAAAAATCAGATTTATGTAAAAGAGTTCTAGTAAATAGGAATTGCATGTCCACTAGGCACATGAATGTTTCATAAGCAAAGAGATAACTTGTATGACCAATTAGCACAGTCAAAAATGTTAACATTTTTCTCTACTTAGTAGAAGAACAGAAAACCTGCTGACACAAAACACACTTACAATAGAAGCCAATGGGCAGTTTCTGTTTTCTGTACAGCTTTCCTAAGTTCTGGGAAACGTGGTGAAATTACTATCAGGGGAAATCGACTGTAGGGTGCATATGGAGCAGATCTATTCCTTTAAGCTTACTAACAGTTCCCATTGTCACAGCAAGCAATTATGTATGGAAAGAAAAGGGCAGGCTGATATCAGAATATCAGACTTTTCTTTAATGAAATGAAAAGTGTCCTTCATCACACTCAGAATCAGAATAAATTAGCGTCTTGCCTCTTCTGTGTTCAAGAGGTTTGGACTGCATGCAAGGTCAAAGGATGGAGCTCAAGATGCAAGAAACAGTGTGTTAAAGTAAGTTGTTCTCAATCACGGCCTGTGGTCTGTCCCTGATTCAACTCATCAGCTCATTATCAAAGCCCTTCATGAGCTGGGTCTGCTGTGTTAGAGTAGCCAAGCTAAAAACTGAACTATGTGCTGAGAATGTAATTCATATTCGAATATTACTGGGAACCAATGATACAAGCTATGGCCGCTTTATTTACATTTTCATCATCTACACAATCAAGTCAACAGCTTTTATGTGTGGGTTTTTCTCGGTGCAAGAAAGGTGCTGCAAATTCTACTTAACTCTTGAAAAAGTGCCTTCAAAAGCCAGCTTTTAAAACACACACAGGATCCACAATCATGTCTCAAATGTCCATATGAGCACCAAGTTCGGTTCTTAATTCAGGATTTGACTAGAAATGCAATATATATATAGATGTATGCAAAAGTTTGAAATTACACATTTTGTAATTTGTAAAAATAGGTGAACACAGCCTCTACTGACAGCACATCAAATTTTACTGCACAATTTCTATTTATTTGCTAAAATATATAACATAAAAATGTGCGAGCCATTATTTTTGTTTATTATTGTTTACAATATGTTAAATTCAGCAAATAAACAGTGACTGTGCATTAAAATGTGCATTAGTATGTCCTCTGTAGAGGATGTGAACTTATTTTCACCAAAACATGTCAGTTGACCGGGGACACCCAAGCCTTTGCATACGACTATTTTATTAATTTTTATATATCAGGCTGAAAGACTTCTGTTTCAAGTATCAGTATATTTAAAAAAACTGTAATAACTGAACAAGTGAACTGTAAATAATCACCTCATGATCACATTCTCTCTCTCTCTCTCTCTCTCTCTCTCTCTCTCTCCCTCTCTCTCTCTCTCTCTCTCCCTCTCTCTCTCTCTCTCTCTCTCTCTCTCTCTCTCTCTCTCTCTCTCGTTCCCTCCTCCAGCAACAGGTTTGCTTTCTCCGTCCAGTGTCCGGGCGCACAGTAAACTTACTCAAAGAAATTCAAACAGAGCTCAATCTTCTGCAGATATGCTCCGAATAATCCGTGATCACGCGAGGAAGCACCCCGGAGTAAGTAACTTTTTTCTAAGTTTTACACTGATTTTGTAAAGAACTTCGTTTTGCAGTTCTTTAAAACGCAAAATAAACAACGATTCGTTCATATGCTGTTTTTATGTCATTCATATGCCATTTTTCATGCACAGTTTCGGTGCTTCACTGTTGATTACGCTGATGTGGCATAAAAAATGTAAACAGCCACCACCAGGCTGTCTTTTAAAAGTCAGTGTTCTCCTCCCATGGAAAAGACCATCTAAACAAGAAACTGAGTGTGATCTCAAATTAGTCCATCCTTGACTTTTACGACTTTTACATAAATAAAAAAATATCAATGAGGGAAGATAGGAGCTTACACGGGATATCTGTGCAGCTGTAAAAACAAACACATACAGACTGGAGTCTCCGTTCCGATTGAAATCATAGTAATTACTGCCTGTTATGACGTGTTTCTGCCGCCTGCTACTAGAAGAAACACAAAAACACCACAGAAGACTTCACTGTGAGATTAATCTTGGACTTGAACTGGATGACTACAGTCTTATCTTTCTGCTCACAAACGGTGTTGTTGTTCATGCTGAGCAATATACCAAATGTCGATGTTCAGCGTGCAAGTAGTTTCGTCCGAATTCGGTTCTATTAGCAGCACTGAAGAGCGTAAATTCGGTTCACAAGTTACAGTTTCAAAATGAAATATTTCACCGCAAATAGCTCCGACTACACACAAAAGACTACAATACCCATAATGCACTGCGTTCACAGGGGGAGAAGAGAGGAGAGAGTTACAGCTGAGAGGAATGAGACGAAGGTTGCTCTAAAACACAGATTACACACACTACACTAAATAAACGAATCATTTTTTCCTAGTTTGAATGCAGAACCATGCTGTAGACCATCTTGCACGAAGTTTCCTGACCACTTGATGGTTATAGTGATCGTTAGTTTCAAAATCTTCCGTCAAAATAACGTTAGTCGCTATTTTATGGTATCAAATACAATATTTACCAAGTATTATTTTCCATTTATTATCAAAATCGGAACAAAAATGTCGACTGTTTAAATATGATATCGACAAAAGTCTGTTCAATGAATGACATTATTTCAGTTTAGATTCGGTGTTAGAGTTGTAGTTTCAAAAGTGAGATATTTGAACGCAATAAGCTCTGACTACGCGTTACAAAAACTGTACTACCCATGATCCTCTGCGTTCACAACTCTCGACGGGCAAGAAGAGAGAAGAAAACAGGGCAACCAGTGAAGGAAGAGTTTACAGCAAAAGGGAACGAGATGGAGGCCGCTCTCAAATCAGACTGTCACAGAAACACTAAACGAAAGTGTTCTCAAGCATTGTTCCCTATTTCAAATCTAGAACCTAGTTCTAACAAATAAATCGCTCAGCTCTAATAAAATTGCTTTCAGCACTTGGACAGCGCCCAGTATCAACAGCGACCGAGCAGTTAGCTAGAGCAACCATTTTACGAAACCTTCTAGAAAAACTTCGCCTTTCTTACTGAACTGCATGTGCGGTCACTAACGGCCTGTGGGAGATCTAGTGCGACCTGACGGCAGAGATTGTAATCTAACTTAATCTAATCTTCCATAATCTCGTCTAATAGCCTCTCTAATTTGGTACCTCAAAGCCAGATGTTCAGAAGAGAGGGCAATTCTAAAACACTGTAACAGCCGAGGAACACATTTGTATCATGTTAATAATCTCTCTCTCTCTCTCTCTCTCTCTCTCTCTCTCTCTCTCTCTCTCTCTCTCTCTCTCTCATACTCCAGCTCATTCCACAGTTTTTCTTCATATGTCTCGGGATGGGAGGAGCCACACTGTATCTGATACGTCTAGCCAGGGGACCCCATGTTACGTAAGAGCCACACACTGCATTTCACTCCCATCAGATAAATGTGAGGAAATATAAAATAGATAAACAGTCCTGCAATAAAAAGAAATCCAATGCTGTTAGCTTATCAGCAGCTCTTTTGTGCATCTTCACAAAGCGATCCACTGTTTTGTTAATTCTATTAAATTCTCTTTTGTCCTGTGGCTCCCTTGATGTGTCGTGGCCTGGTTCTCCTGCTCCTAAATCACTAGCTGGAACAAGACCAGCAACCCTGAGCCCTGGAATCAGCTTAGCCCAACTTATCAGTACAAGGTATGTGTGCCAACTGGGGCCTTCACATTAGCCTAGAAACTAACAATAGCGTTCAGAAAAAAATAGTAACAATAAAGAAGTTTCTCTAGTTTTGTAGATATTATGGTCAAGTTCACAGAACTGTGCAGAAGTCAGAGATTTTATTTAATTTCCAGTCAAAACAGACAATAGGTACAATTGATTCATTTTTCAGGAGATTTATTTTTAGAAGATAAGATGTAAAGTAATCCACTTGCATAATTTTGGGGAAAGTCAAATGAAAATAAACAAAAAAGCAAGAGTTTTCAGTACTGGTGTTCACAACATTATTAAAGATATGGAAAAAATGGGGCTCTGAACAAATGTGCAAGACCTGATAGACCACCAAAACTGTCACCATCAGACACACAGTACTTTCATCTAAAGATATAGGAGAAAATCAAGCTCTACTCTTGCTTCAGACCTGGAAAAATCCACAAATGTTTCTGTCCATCCTTCCACTCAACGCTGTGGGTTTGAAAGATTGTGTAGCTGTCAAGAGGCCAAACAAAGAAGCTGCTGGGGCCCTCAGAATAATGAACTGGCCACCCTAGAGCCCAGACCTTACCACCATTGAACAGGGCTGGACTGGGACTTTTTTCAGACCAGGAGTTACATGATGCAGACCAGCCAACCCAAAACTCTAACTATGTTTCTCCTGCTACACACACACTTCGTCCAAGGCAAGGAGTGGACACACTAAATACTGAAAATGTTAGTATTATATTATTAGTAGTAGTTAAGGCTTTATGAATTTCTGTCAAATAAATGTTTTCTGCTTTTTTCTGACATTGAAAAATGAATAATCTGTCTCAATGGCTGTTTTAACCAGAAAATAAACAAATGATCGGTCTTTGGTTTCTGACTTTTGTACAGTACTGTATATATTTAACAGAATTAAAGGAATATTTCAGTGTTTTTCAACATAATCTCTTATCTGCTACATCTATAGCTTATGGTCGGTTACCACAGACAAACATTTAAACAGAAACTGTACTTGTACTTGGCGAAGAGGAGCTTAATTAATAGCATCTTTACAAACACTGAAGTTCCTAAAGCCTGAGTAGGCTGATAAACCAATGTGATGCTAAATTATTAATCTCAGCATTACTGCGCTCTTTCGAGCAATGATCAACTGAATAATCTCAGTAGTAGACATGTTTGCAAGTGATGAGTTTAGCATCTGTGTTGTACTAGACTCCTGCTCTGAGAATTCTTCATAAAAGAAACAGAATAATTACATAAAGAAAACTGTTTAGGACAGTGTATTCAGTAGTCAGGAAAACTACTTTTTCAACGTATTTTGCCCAACCCATTAAATCATTAATGATCTGAGATAAAATGGAACTAATTCTCCTTCTGTTTCTTGCCCTTAGTTTGTGGCTGTCAACACAGACTACAAGACCCTAAAGAAGGAGGGGCCTGACTTCTAAAACTCCAAATATGCTGGTATTCTTAATTTCTGGTACAACTGTGCGTGCCTCACTGATTTACAGTTAAGCTTGAAACAAAGCTTAACGTAGCAGTGGAGAACATTTACTTCTAATCTGTGTACCTAATGTGAAAGAGTTAGTGTTTGATCCTGCTGGGGTGGGTGAATGGACTGCTACTGGATACAGTTTGGATTGATTGCTGTGCATTATGATTTGCTAGGACTGATGGTGGAACTAATGAATGATGAGTGGTTAGTTTTAGACACCTGTAAGAGGACAATGCTTATATTTTGGTCAACAATTATATGTTTTCCTTGCCAAATAATAACTGCAGGTAAACATTTGAAAGGTTTTTAGGTCAATCTAAGGATGAACATTGTCTTTATAAAGCAGAATAAGGAGGATATCTGCTTCCAAAAGATGTGAAACCAAAGCTGCATTATGTAAGAGCCTGAAATAATAATTTTAAGGTCAGGGATGTCGGGTTAAATTTCACAGGAGTTTTTCGGACCACATGATATGTCTTTACATATTGACATCACACGCACATGCTCGAAAAGAATGTTTAGGTCTAAATGCGAAATCAACACTATACTGATGAGTATATCATTCAGACACGTCACCAAGTTTTGACCAAATTCTCTTTGAATACTCTTTCAAAACGCTTGCAATCATCAGATTCACCTGCTCAGGGAAGGGGACCGAAGCACAACTGATTTCGCAAAATGTTCTGTGAGTTGCGTGCAGTTAACACATTTCCATCAGAGAGGTCAAGTCAAATCCCGAAATCTTACACAGCACAGCTTTAATGTTTCTCCAAAACTGTCCAGTTTTTTAGTGACGTAATATTTAGATTTGTGTAGCCATATGGCCATGACTCAAAATCCTTATCTTAACCATTAATCAGTGATTAAGATAAGCACATATGAGAGCAGGTTCTGCACAGAATCAACAAGGCATAACTCTCCTACTTACTGACAAGCTCTGTTCTCTTCAGAGAGCTGTTGAAGCATCTTTTTGTGCACAGAACGGAAGTGCAGTTCCCTTTGCTGGCAGTAAAGATGTCTGAGGAGAAAGTCTGTTAACAGAATATTTTATTTGCTCTATTTAGATATTTGCTATGAACAAAATGTCAAACAAACGGAAGACAAGACTATTTTCCAAAATGTCTTGTTTAAGGGTAGATGAATAGGTGTGTGATGCTGAATCTTAATCATACTTCATAAAATTGTACTTGCAGTGATTTCTGCAAGGACAGAACAGATTGTTTTACTAGATGGTCCACTTTCATAAACATAGCCATGTGAACAGGCTATTTAAATACAATGATAATATCTCACTGATGAGCTGAAAGTACTTCTGGTTAGAGAGAGGAACTGCTGTGCTATTCATGCACCAAGGGGGATCGAACACTAACCATTTGGAACGATATACAAGTTGTTACCAACATGGAGAGTAGATTAAGTGACTTTTTTTATTTTGTCTAAGTGTTGAAAATATTAAACAAGTATATTGAGATATTGTACATTCTCCTTTTTTACTGTTTCTCTCTGGGTTTACCATGCATGTGTATGCGCAAATTTTATCTGCTGTCTTCTGTCTCTTGTTGTGGATGTGATAAGGTTTGTCACTCCACCCTAATAAAGTGTAAAGTGCATATATGTTGTTTCTATGTGAATGTTTTTCTGTACTGTCTTGATTAGGAGTGGCTGTGTGTGGAGCTGTTTATTTCCCTCAGGGAAAATCCCAGTGCAAAGATAAGATCTGTTTATGCCTTTTATCTCTGAGGAACACATGTGTGTCGTGTGATGATGGATGTGTGTATTTTCTCCTTGTTAGTGCTGATCAGACGGGCAGCTGTATGCTGATGTTACTGGCGAGACGTGACTGTATGTCAGGCACAAAGCACCATTCAGGCTATTGTATCACAAATGCACACTTAACCTTTTTATGTGAAGTAACACTGGCACTGGCATAGAGTCAGACACGGAGCACTGCCTTCAATCAGAGATTTAGTTTTCTGCAATATTTGTTTGAAAGAAAAGCCATTGAGAACTTTTTTAAGAGAGAAAATGGACTGCCAACATTGTTTAAAGGCTTACATACAGTGCTCAAAATTAGTCTTGGGATATTCTCTGAATGTAATTTATGCATTGCTTGTTCATTCATTTCCAAGCTAAAGTTATTATTTACTCATTTGTATTCATCAAGAAAACAACCAGGAGTAATGACTCGGTTTACTAACTGAAACTCTAAATTGTCACTGCAATTAATTGAAAACTTAGAAAAGGTAGCAAAAAATACTCAAATATTAGTGTCTCTTTCCTTTTTTGTAGGTATTCAGTGTTTTATTTAGGTTAGTATTGTGTTGCATATTGCCTCTTTTGGATGACAGCTTGAAGTTGAAAGCATCAAATGCATGAGTTTGCAATATATTTCAGAATGTTATTGACCTTTTGAGTCAGATGTGTTGAACGGTGGATATGCACAAGTAGTATTAAACATGTTTGGTTTGACCATGTGCATTTTGATTAGTGTCCCAAACTTTTTTTTCAGTGTAAAAGGGGGTTAGTTGAAGGTTTTCTAGTTTGCTATTGTGCAGGACCAAAAGGATTTGTAAGTGATAATATAGCTCATATTTTGTATGTGTGAATATGTTAATGTAAAATTTCCATTAAACATTAACAAAAAGAAATAAACAAAAGACTACTTTTGAGCACTGTTTATACAAATATGGGGGAAAAATTCAGGCACCGCTCACCATATTAATAGTCTTACTGTCACGAAACCATTAAACAAACATAACTTGCTAAATTAATGTGGACCATTAATGTGGTGAGTCCATTATAAGGCCTACAGTGGTGACACCACTCTAGCTCATTTCATGGAAAACCAAAGTGTTCTGGCATTTTTAAACTAAAAGAGTTTGATGTAGTATGTAAACATTTTTTAAAGTAAACCCTGAGGGCCTTCTAATGCCTAATGCCTGCTGTGAAAAAAATGTCTTTAAGTTGTAGTTCTTAATTTAACATGATCATCATTTTATTTCCAGTTTTAGTTTGAAACAAGGGGGTTCAAAGGGTTAAAAAATGAAAAATTATCCAAACAATTATTTTTTTCTGTGGTTTCGAAGTACTTACAGTTAAGATAGTTCTGCCATTGGTTAGGACTTAAGGAGCTGAACAGAAGGCGTAACGTGTCAGATTAACATAATAATAATATAATTAATAACATAATTAGGAACTGACAGTGGAATCAACCAATCACATAATGATTTATAATTTTTCTTGAAAGAAACATAACTCTAGGCTTTCTGTGAGCCCTAGATGCATCACTGGTTGCAAGCACGAGTGTTAGCCTGATCGGTGCAACCAGTTGTTAGAAATGGAAAATGACTCTTTATTTTCCAAATGAGTCATTATAAAACTCCTATATACAAGATAAAATATATGTCACGAGCAAAACATGGAATTTCTTCTTTTACAAGCTTTAAATGTTCAGGTTTTATCTAGAATGGGCAAAAAGTGTTCATTAGATTAGTGCTAACATACTACTAGGATGAAATAGGGGCACTAGCAGAAATTAGCATTATCATAGAGGTGACATTTTTTGGGGACATTTCACTTATACTAACTTACATTACACCCATGGGCTAACAAGAGGCTTGATGTCTATTGCAATGTTGACAAGCACACTATTGCCACCTATTTTGAGCTCCACCTTCACAAAGCATTGGACGGCTTTAGAAACTTGTGTTTGTACTCTAATGCATCTGTTTTTCCACCCGAAAATTTCTCAACATTCTTGTTGTATGATCACATCTGGCCCTCGAGACTGCCAAGAAAACTGTTCATTCTGAATTCATTGTTTTTGTGATCTTACAAAAAACAATGTTTTTTTTAAATATCCATCTATTCAGATTACATCAGTTTAGCTCCACTCATTCATACTAAAGCCATAAGAAGTGTTTTGTTCTGATATAATACAGTGCAACCAATCAGAACAGAGGCCTTACATGTTACACGTTGACCTTATAGGCACAGCCTGTTCAATTCTAATGAATAAAGAGATGTTGGATAATAGTCATATAAAAATTTATAGTGACTGTTTTTGATATATAAACCAACAGAAACATCATGAGTGCATCTCAGAGGAAAAGAAAAGATATGGTCCCTTCTGACGTTTAGCAAATTATGTTAATACTGCCCACAAAACACAAAACTAAAAAGGTTGACTTTCTCAAAGTTGAGTTGAACTACTACTGCCTTTAAGTTATGTAAGACTTCCTCCAGCTGGCAGAAGGTCTGCACTGTTAGTTCAGCCTGCAGGTTGCTGTTCAATGGAGCTTTTTGTTACAAAACTGAAGTCGGTGGAAAAAGTGAGGGGAAAAGAGGAAAACAGGACCCACGACACCAATTCAATTTCACTGCATGGCCCAGTGGCTTTCACTGAATGCTTCTGAGTGAATCTACTGCCTATTAACTGAGCATAAGTTCAATATATGGATTGTATACAAGGTTAATCGATTATATCCCAGTTCATTTCAGCTTGAAGACATTTTCTATTTAAACAGGCCACCAAAGTTGTATGGCCTTCCTCATGGGGTGGGTCATTCACTGTAGAAACACATTGGGGAAAACAGCAAATAAACTTCCATTCTATCTTTTCTAGCTGTAGAATTCAAAGGAAACCACTTCAAGAGGGACTTTGTGTTGCGGACAAAGTGGCCTCCCTGGGTTTGCACTGTAAACACATAGGTCGTGAGAAAGGGAGAGAGGGAGCAGTGGAGAGAGAAACAGATGTTTATTTCTCCATCCACAGAGTTGAAAGTTTGACTTTGTCCCGAGTCTGCTTATAGCTCGACCCTGCTAAGTGAGTGTGCACAGAAGTGCATGCACACATGCACGCGTTCAAGCTTAAAGCTGCTATTTCTCATTTTTCCATTCTACCCCTTGTACTATGCTTCTAAATCTCATTTATTCTCACTGCTCTCAAGGAAAGGAAATGGTTCCAAGGCACACAGGAAATGTGCAGAGTTCAATGTTTACATTGTAATCTCAGAGACCCCGTCCATCTGTGACTGTATTTCGGAATGCAAATCCATTTAAGCTTTTCTCTGTCTGTGACAAATTTCTATGAGCCTGTAAGCTTTGTAAGGTGGTATACAACAGTGATTATTTGGTTGGATTTTGTGGGCATTGAAAAAAATAAAGCTGTTGTGTCCTACATGCACAAAAAATGTACAAAATGAAAAAAATCCTTAAAAACAGAACTTACATAACAGCCATTTCCTTTACTTGTTTATTTAGGACCACCTCATTTCGCTTGAGCCTTTTTTAATGTACTTTTGAGAAAAAAGTCTTGTTATGAAACATTCAGTCTACACATGCCTTCAATTAGCTCATTAGAGTGAAATGTAATGATAAACATTATGCATACATAGAAACACGCACTGTATATCTAGACATGTTAGCACACTCTGAAAATCAGAACCAGCTGGTACAGATCAGATTTCTTCTCCACGGAAAGACGATAGCTGCTTCTTTGTGCGCTTTGCCTCGAGCAGGCAAAAGTGGGAGGCTTTTTTTTTACCTGCGGTGCCTCAAGAGGCATGAAAAAACAACCAGCAGCGTCCACAGACTTTCCTTTACTGAAGTAAACAGACTGAGGTTGGCTTCACTCTACCTTTCCTTAAGTATATCTGAATGTCTTCTCTGAGCTTTTCTGAGCTTCCAGTCAAAACAACCAGTAAGTGCAAGTTATTTGTTTATCAGGAGATATTTCTGTGGAGATTATATATATGATATACTGCACTTGCATAGAAAAGTGGAAAGTCAAAAGAAAATAAGTAGAAAATCAGGAGTAAAAAAAATGTAACCCCTTAAAATCCCAGGCTTATTACATACAAAGGCATATTATTCAGTAAGTACAGGGACTTCAATGCAAACTGGCTGAGCTATTCTCAGGTTATAGAATTGTGTAAAACCTTGGGCCTGCCAATAGGCCTTGGCCATTTAAAAGGTTAAAAGATGTAGAGAAAAAGGGACTTCTAACAACTGTGCCAGACCTAGTAGACTATCAAAACTGTCCCCATTAGATAAAGCTTTCATCTTTGAGAGAGAGGAGAAAATCAGGTTCCACTCTTGCTTCAGATCTAAAAAAACACTAAACACTGTTATTGATTCTATATTACATTTAGTTGTTTAGCTTCTGAGTAATTTCCTGTAAAATATATGATCCTTATCCTTTTTTCTGTCCCTATAAAATGAATAACTTAAATAATTGCAGGGTTGCGTCTGAATTTTCTACAGCATTGCAGATTGATTAATATTTGTGAAGTCAAAGCACTTTCTAGCTAACTTTCTGCTTTAAACTCCTCAGTGTCACTGCTGGACTGAGAATAGTCCACCAACCAAAAATATCAAGCCAACAACAGCATCCTGTGACCACTGATAAAAGACTAGAGGACAACCAACAGTCCATATATGGAAGCTAAGGAGCAAAAACAGCCCATTTTGAATTCATCATGGTTATGATGTCACAACTGTGAACACATTTACATATGACCACCCATTTATGGTTAATTAATAAGAAGTATTCTCACTGCAGACAGTCTGTAGCAGAGATGGAGCAGATAGTGTTTGGAGGGGGGCAGTTAAATGTTGTGCTTTTTTTGGCTGTCAGGAAGACAATATCATATCATTGCAACCTTCCCAAGGGTCTACATATCCGAAAGGAGTGGCTAAAGTTTATTTCTTCCTATGTCCGTGAGGATTTCAGTCTGAACTTAACATTTTGTTCTGTATATTTCAGCCCAGACTGCTTTTTGAATGGCAACCAATCAGATATAGGGCAACCAATTAGAAAAGAGGTCATTTAAGTATAATCAGAGTTATTTTGGTACAGTGACAGGAACAACCTGTGATTCTGAAAAATAAAGAGATGCTGTTAAATGGAAAAAAATATTAAATAAACCTACACAACTTCATAAGTGGACTGTAGAATATTTAACTCCCTGTTTATTGTTGTTTACCGCTGTATCTTTTGTTATTTCATTAGCTCTTTGTTGTATATATATTTCTTGTTTCCCTGTGTTTCCTTGTAGCCTTGTAAACTATGTGCTTATTCCTTGTGTTTCTGAGCTATGTTTTTCTTGCTGGTTTTCCAGTTTAGCTCCTGTCTCTGGTTCCCATGGTTCTGTAGTTATGTGGAATTTGTTTGTTGTGTATCTTTTGTATTTGCTTAGTAGGGGAGAGTGGTGCACAAGCTAACACAATTTGTTTTTTGATAAATAAATGTAAACATATTTGAACAAAGTAGTAATGAATTTATATACAGTTAGTTCAAATATGGTCTGCTGAATCTCAAGAACTATCTGCTCAATTGCTGTGAAAATTTGCTGAGGACAATACCACGAGAATACAAGAGGGTGACCAAAAGCACATCTAACTTTTTCAGTATTTACTGTGTCTCCTCTTTGCCTTTATTGCAGCTTCCTTTCAGGAGACTTGCTTTCAGTTTTTTTGTCTTAGAAGTTGGTTGTATTTTCTGCTTCTCACAATCCAAGTAAATCCAAACACATTCCATGATGTTGAGGTTTGGAAGACTATAGTAACCACCTGTCCCGCATGGATGGATTACTTGCTATTGCTTTGTACATGTAGTGAAGCATCTATATTTTGACTCAATGACGTAAGCCAAGGGGACACAGGGCACACACGACTGCTGCAGAGAGACTGAGCTGCTGCTGTGGGACCATTTACATTCTGACTCTTTCACCCTCCTCCCTGCAGGATGTCAAACGCATATCTGGAGGAAGAGATCAAAAGCCAAGAGGAGTGACAGGCTGTGGTGAAAGCTCAAACAAGCTAGCCCTACATACTAAATATACACATAGTAATGATAAAGTCTATTTATATAGCATCTTTCATACATTCAAATGCAGCTCAGTTTGCTTTACAATGAGAAGCAATAAAAGTCAAGCATAAAAGAAAATAAGAATATGAAACAAAAATAAAAAAAATAAAATGGTAATAATTAGTAGAACAAGTCCAACTGTATTTCAGCAAAACATGCCAGCTGATTGTGCAAAAACAGCTAATCTAAAAAGGTACTGTTGATTTTATGTTTGCATCATCATTTAACATTGCTCAATTTGAAGGCCTAGCTCTAATAGTCACAGTTTGCCACTGGTATTTAGCATATTTTTAACACTTCGCTGGACTACAATTGTTTGGTTTACTCATTATTATTACTTTTTTTATTTTAACATTTAATTGTTATCCTTGTTCTGTATTTTATCTTTTTTCTGTTTTTTTAAAGTACATTTTGTACTTGTTTACTTTTTACTGGTTACAAAACATACATGTGCTTTTTTTCACAAATTTTCCTATCATTTACAATCCAATATTACAAAACAAAAGTCTCCTCATTTCCTTCTTCCACAAAACATAAGACTTGCTGTTGATGTTGTTTATATGCTGAAGAAAAAAGCACTTCAGGGCATGTAGGTTCTTGATACTATTATGAATGCACTGGTGCACAGCAGAAGTCAGTGAGTTATAGGTGGTCAGGGAAAGTTGCTTTTGTCATATATTGGTTTAGAGAGGAAGGCTGGGGAAATTAAACATCACCCAACAGTCAACTTGAGACTTGAAATTTTGAGAGACGTACTGTATAAGAATATCCTGTATATGATTGCCTGTATACAGTATATGTGATATTTTGGATGAGCAACAAAAATTTTGTCAGAATTATTACATTTTCTTTGAGGAAAGTAAATGACTGGTCTGCATGCAGTAAGAGATAGTCAGAAAATGTAAGAGACGCTTCTATTTGATATGACCTTGAAATGGAAGATACACTGTTTATCCAGAAGTATACAGACACCCTATCTAAATAGTGAATTCAGTCCAATAAAATCCTCACAATGTTTCAACATCTAGTGCAAAGTCTTTCCAGAAGAACAGAGGCTGCTACTAACAATAGGCACAAACCTCCTATAAAAGCCCTCGATGTGTCTACAAACTGTTAGACATGTTTATTGTATTAGGGGCCAAGAGATTTGGGACAAGAAACCATCCAAATCAGAGAAATTTAAAATAAATGAGGGACCACTGAATTTACCGCTGCTTCAACTAAAATAGTAATCCCATCTGTCAACCTGGCAAACCCTTTAGTTCCTATACTCTTAAAATTAAAGGTGCCAAAGGGGCTCTTCAGAATGATGGCATAGAAGAACCAGTTTAAGTTCACTAAAGAACCAGTTTTATAAATGAGACTTTTAACTTGTTCTTTAACATTTACAGATCCTTCATATAGCGTAAATGTTCTATGCCAGTTGAATGTTTTTCTACTGTCTTAAAAACAGAGTTTCCAAAATTACAAACATGGGCTCTGCGCCAGCTATGCTGATGTTAACTACTAAGTTCAGTCCCTGTTTACAAGTTATGTCCCCTGAGTCTAGTTAATCCTCACCTGTAGTTCAGTTCCACACTACTGCTCATATGCAGTTTGTGCAGGGCTTCTTTCCCTCCCTCTACAAAATCTGAATAAACACCCTGATGTTTAAGTCTGCACTTAAATGCCTTTTAAAAATATATGGTTTCTTGGTAAAGTCATTTTTAAGTATGTGCAATTAGGCCACATTTTTCTCAGCTACAGTTGAGTTCAAAAACACCCCTAAAAAGAGATCAAACCTGATAGGTGCCAGCTAACTAATGAACTACAACCATTTCACCTCAGTGTTCTTTTATTTCTCACATAAACCACATGAACATGTGCATTGGATGTTAGTGTGTGTTACAGGCTTTAAATAAAACATACAGAGCGCCTTCTGGAAGTTTCAAAGGTCTTTGTTTCATCTAGAACAGCCAAAAAGTTCTATGTGCACCAGCGAATCTCAGCATTAACATATCATTAAAAAACTCATGGGGCGCTAGCTGAAATTAGCATTATCATACAGGTGGCTTTTTTCCTCAAGTTTTAAACAAGTCTTGATGATTATGCCCCAAACTGAAGACCTAGCTGTAATAGTCATGGGTCAGCACTAGATTTAGGCTGTACTGACATAGCGAGATAAAGAAGAGATTATCCCACTATGTGGCTAAGATATCCTGAAATGAGTGAAACCCTAAAACAAATAATGATATACAACCCCGTTTGCAAAAAAAGTTGGGACGCTGTGCAAAATGTAAACAAAAACAGAATACAATGACATGCAAATCATTTAAACCCTATATTTAATTGAAAATAGTGCAAAGACAACATTTCAAATGTTGAAACAGAGAAATGTAATTGCCATTGTGAATTTGATGGCAGCAACATGTTTTAAAAAAGTTGGGACGAGCGACAAAAAACTGGTAAGGTTGAGTAATGCTAAAAAAAGGTCAGCAACATGACTGGGTATAAAAAGAGCATCCCAGAGAGGCTGTGTCTTTCAGAATAAAAGATGTGGAGGGGTTCACCATTCTGTGAAAGCCTGTGCAGGTAAATAGTGCAACAATCCAAGAATAACATTTCTCAACCTAAAATATCAAAGTTCTTGGGGATTTCATCATCTATGGTACATAATATCTTTAAAATATTCAGAGAATCCAGAGAAACCTCTGTATGCAAGGATCAAGGCCGAAAATCAATATTGGCTACCTGTGATCTTTGGGCCCTCAGGCGGCAGTACATTAAAAACAGACATGATTCTGTAGTGGAAATCACTGCATGGGCTCAGGAATACTTCCAAAAACCTTTGTCTGTGAACATAATCCATTGCTGCAAATGCAGAGTAAAAAGTGCAAGTTAAAACTCTACCATGCAAAAAAGAAAACAAATATAAACAGGATCTGAAAACACTGTTGCCTTCTCTGGGCTCAAGCTCATTTAAGATGAACTGAGGTGAAGTGGAAAAGTGGAAACAGGGTTGTATATAAGTTGTAGATTATGAGAAAATAAATTAAACTGGAACATAATGTTGACTGTGTTAGAGATAATGGGGTGAAGTTTTTAGCAGAGGATGACCTCTGCTCTCCTGAGGAATCAGAGAGTGTGTTGCAGTGGGAACAGTATGACATTTAGTAGCTGCGAGACAGTGAGACAACACTAAATTCCCATTTCAAGCACACAGAGACCCTGTGTGTGCATGTGTATATGTGTGTGTGCTCTCTTCTTCTCTCTTTGTTGCAGCCAGCTCTGCCTGTCGCTCTCTGTTTGCTCATTATGAGTCTGGACCTGAATTTCTATAAAGCTGCTTTGTGACAGTCCATTGTTTAAAAAAGTGCTGTCCACATTAGACACATTCATTTCAAAAAGAGCTGCACAGCTATAGCTGTGTTGATAAAATGCGAATCATGAGAATAGTAACTTAAAAAAAAGCAAAGGAAAATGGGCTCTTTTTGCTGGTGCTTGTGTTGACAGGCATTCATTTTATAAAACTAAATGAACTAAATAAAATAAACGATTTTACTTTATATTTTTTCTTCCAAATGGTAGACATTATAGTTTACTTTAGGATTAGGTTTGTTTTTATAGGCCTGCTGTTGGTTCCAACCCATTGTCTTAGTACTATTGGTGCCTGGGCCTTCAGTTGTTTTGAACCCAGACTTTGGAACTCGCATCCCCTATATATTCATCAGTTGGACTTTATTGTGCTGTTTAAATCTCATCTTAAAACGCATCTGCTCAAAATGGCATATTCTATTTGATACATTTACTTGTTTTTAATTATTTGAATTTTTTATTGTAAAGTGACCATGAATTTTTTGAAAGGCACTTCTAAATAACATGTATTATTATTATTATTATTATTATTATTATTCGTGATTCCATGTTATATATGTGTGCCTTCTTAATGGGAGTGTATATATGACAACCTCATGTTAGTGTGTTGCTACAGAAAAGAAATTGCATTTAAATATACACTCATGAGCACTTTATAAGGAACACCTCCTTGTATCGGCTTCACTTACTGATGCACTTTGTGGTGTTACAGATTGTAGTCCATCTGCTTCTCTGCATAGTTTGTTAGCCCCCTTTTACCCTGCTCTTTACTGGTCAGGACCCCCACAGGTCCACCACAGAGTATTATTTGAGTGATGGATCATTCTCAGCACTGCAGTGACACTGACATGGTGGTGGCGTGTTAGTGTGTGCTGCACTGGCATGAGTGGATCAGACACAGCAGAGCTGTGTCCTATATGGTAAGTGGAGCTGATAGAATGGACAATGAGTGTAGATACAAGGAAGTGTTTCCAATAAAGTGCTCGCATGAACATAGATTCTAAGAGTCAGATTCTTAAGATAACTACAGCTCCCTCTAGTGGAGAATGTTTCTCATTTTACGTCTCTTTATTGGCCACAATAACTCTTAACACTCCAACGCAAACAGAAACATATATACACTCCCATTAGGCCAGTATCTTTTCACATAGATTGTTGTGCTGTATAGACATTGATGGAATAGCTTTTTAAAATACTAGGTCAGAAATTGTGAAATTAAAGGGTAATTTCACTGATTGAAGCAAAAAATCTGCATAGTTAAATCTTTCAAATGTAAACAAAGTCACTCAGTGTGGATTGGTGTGAAATGCTCTGCTGTAGAGTCAAAACTGTTCACAGTGGTGTTGGGAACCAGACATCTGAAGTGTTTACTGCCTCTAAAAGCATCCTCACAGAAAGTTATTATGTGAAATAGTTACGAATACACTGCCCGATGCCTGAGACATTTTTTATGATAATTTTGGGAAGATTTTGGCCTAAAACATGTTCATGGCGCAAAGGTACATGCAGGCTGTTGTAAGGAAAAATAGTACCCAAACATTTTTTCCAACATTTTGAATAGCAAATACCAATGTAAAGAAATGCAATTCTGTAATTTTCTCTACAATGCATCGTTTCAGTTCAAAATGTGTTTTCTTCATTAATGGCTTCTTTCTAGCCACCTTTCCATACAGGCTAGTTGTACGCAGAGCTCTTGATATCATTGACTGGTCACTCCAGTCTCAGCCACTGAACTCGTTCCTTCAAAGTGATTTTTGGCCTCTCTGTGGCTTCCCTTCTTCCTCTGACACTGAGTAAGACAACTGTGTCCTTGTATTGGGCAATGTCTTTCAGCTTGGAGACTCCAGAGCACAGTGGCCGAATACTTATGCAAACAGCATTTTTCAGTTAGTAATTTTGTCATATGATATTTTCTTACATACAACCAATATCACTTTAAATTAATTAATCTTCGGGGTCAGTCTTTTAAAATATATACAACATAGCACAAAATATCAAAGCGTCATTTGTAATACAGGCGAAACTTATTTAAATGAGGCATTGTACGTTACTGTTATGAAGTACACAATAGGATACTGAATATTTGCATAACTTAAAGAGCAACACATGAGCGTGAAACATTGTTAATCTCACTTTTCAGGACTTGTTTTATTTATTTATTTATTTATTTATTATACGCTATTATTAGAGATTGAGGGGACTCCAAAGATGGTTGTGCCCAGGGGGCTTGCAAGATCGTGATTCATCCCTGGTTATGAATGAGAATTAATTGATATAGAAAAATGAGAAACGAGAAAAATGGCTCCATACAAGCAGAACTGTGATACAAAAATAGTTGCCTTTATTTAGAACCAAATCTCGGTTTGTAGATAACAGAGTAGTCTGAAACTGAGTCTGTACCTGATCTCTTTGCAGTGGACAAGATGACAAACATTAGCAGCAAAACTTTTAGTAAAACAGGCACCAGCTACACCTACACAATACTGTAGATATAATCAGAATGTGAAAGTCTTGTGAACGTTATGGATGGATATGTGGAACAATGGAGGCAAAACTCAGACATGCACAACATTTTTATGGCTTCTGTTATAACATTGAAAGCTTCATTTCCCCTAAATACTGCTTCCGTCATATATTTCACTGTATAACATTTAAAAGTCAAGTACTTCAGCTTTAGATTTTCACAACGTCTGCACACACGTCTCCCTGCTAACCCCTAATTGATTTTGATTATTATATTTATTTAAAACGCAGAATCAAGATGTTTTAAAGCATCATTATATGTAAATGAATGTTTGTGTGCCATAACTTTTCACAGGCCACATCAGCAAAGAAGTGTGTTCTTATTTTCACATTTTCAGAAAATCAAACAAATACATAATTTGACTAGGGAGCCCAAACTTTTGCATATGACTGTAAACAACAGTAAAACCATAAGGCCATAATGAAACTTGAAGTCAAAGGGAAGATCGACACCTCTTTGGCTATTAAAAGTTATAAAAGTACAAAAACAGGCAAGTTCACTTTGGGTGTGGATGTGTGTTTGGCTTTGCATAGTAACAAAATGATATCGCTCAGATGAAATCACTTTTAATATTCTTCAATACAATTTATTTTCCATGGTATTGCTATTTTAAGAAGCCAGGCCTTGTGTATGTACAAGTTTAAAGGTATATGCTGGCCAAAATAAAAAGCGTTACCATAACTACATCTGGTGTAAATATGCATACTCACCTCCTACAGTGGTGCAGCAGTCTCTAAAGTGAGATTTTCAGGTTTAAAGGCAAAGGAAAACCCCCTTCTGATGATGCATGTCTGAGGTAGGAGGAACTACAGCCTGCTTTAAGGTGGATTTTGGGGGTGGGCTGTTTCAATTTTTTTTGTTAGCTGTTAAATCCAGATAGGTAACGTTACTGCTACTGTATAAATGTAGTACTGGTAACTCAAATTACTTTGATGACTCGTCAGATGGGGACGACAACAAGCTAAACGCTATCTAAATGCCTTACCTCAGTTTGGTTTCTTTTCTCTCGTCCCTGGCATCCATTTTGTGCTGAACAGAGATAGAATCATAATTGTTTTCCTCATGATTTTGTTCAACATCCGAGGTAAGAGTTATGCTGCCTTCAAGTCGTGTCGGAAATATTGTGTTTACAAGATAAGCACACATGAATTCCACCACAATGTTGTATTTATTAAAGGGAAAATTGGATTTTCTGATAAGGCCCGAGTTTCCAAGTTGGGGGTGTGTTGGCAAAAAAGCAACAGCAGCCACTGATAGTTGTATTGTAAACTGGTTGTACTTCAGTTATTCAGGGGCCACACGTGAACACTGCAGGCTACAATCATCCATACATCAAAAATCAAACAGAAGCACATGTAAACTTATGTTTACATGTGCTTCTGTTTGATTTTTGACGTATTGGCATCCTGTGCTTATCATTTTGTTGCAGTAATGCAGCATAAACGGATTCTCTTTAGTTAAATAAAAACAAACGTAAACAAAAAAGCTTATCTTATCTTGTTTCCGACCATAGCCACTTAAACACAAATCAAGTCGTACTTCCGAGGAACTTCTGAGAAGGACTTGCAGGCAGCATTACACTAATGCTAGCATGTTTGTATTTGTTAGCCTATATTTTAGTGATTAAGCTAGTGGTCAGGATTGGTTGACACCACAGGGATTCCCAATGTCTGTATGATGTATTTGCGTAATGCCTGCTGGGTATTGCAGTGGGAGTGCAATGATGAATGAAAACATGAAAATGATATATAATTCTGTCAAACTGATGAGGCTGAGGGAAATAATGCCCCACTGCAGAATACAGAATAACATGACAAGTAACATATTAAACTCTACTTTGTTTTTCTCCGGCAGGGTGGACCAATGGTGCAGTTTAGATCTCCTGCAGCAGGTCAGCAGGGAAGAAGCCCAGTTTGCGGCCTGTACTGACCTTCAGATAACCATTCACCTCCTCTCCTTTCTTCACCACGATCTGCACAAAACACAAACACAAAACACTCTCTAATACTATGAGAAAGCTCATGTTTTCTTCTCTTTAGCCTGTGTTTGGTACACAGTTGTTTCTCAGTTCCAGTCTGGGAGAAAGTTGCTTTGCACAGTCTAATTTATTACTTTCTCTAACGCCTTTTATTGAGGCTTATAAAGCGGCTTTTATTTTTGCTATAAGAATAGCAAAGCTATGGCCCAATTGGCAACATAGGATAAAAAAGATAAGAGGTTAATAGATATTATAAACGTAATGTTTAACCCTTCTAAAGTGAATAAGACTCAGCTTATGGATCAGTGTGAGCAGTCACTCGAATAGAACAGATCAGCACATGCAAATAGAACTTTAGGCCATTAGGGGGCTCCAAATCAGTGTGTAATTCATCAGGAAACTACAGGCCCATATTTTTTTTCCTTATATTTGATTTTTTTCTCTGAGGTCTACTTATGGGTTTATATACCAAAAACAGCCATAATTAATTTTTACATGACCACTTTGCAACCTCTATTTACCCCTTTGTATATTATTGTGTATATTGTGTGTATATTGTATATATTTAGAGTGTAATGTGTATATCTATTTTTTTTCTTTTTTATTTTGTATTTAAGTTCTACAAGGCTGCTACACATCTATGATTTTCACTCACCTTCGCACCTGTGTAAATGTGATTATAAATACAATGAAATACAATAGCAATAAAACAATAGAAATAAAATAAATAAAATGAAATAAATGAGATTTGATTTGATTTGATACAGCACCTTTAAATCTGAGATACATAAATGACCTCTGTTCTGTTTGGCTGCTCTGCATTGAGGCTCATTTAAAAACTAACACTCCTTATAACTTCAGTATGAGTGGCAGGGCTCAACTTCTGTAGGCTGAATAGGCAAAAATATACGAACGTATTTATCTGTATAAATTATTTATGTATTTGACATCACAAAAATAGTGAATTCAAAACAAACCGGTTTAGCACCTTAGTTTCCAAATATGGAATGGACTGGGGAATGAATGGTACATTTTGAAACTTTCACTGTTTTTTACATACTACATCAAACACTTTCATTTAAAAAAAAGTGAGAAAAATTCATTCTTCCATGATACAAAAAAAACAAACAACAACAACAGTTGTTACCAGTTACCATAACAAAAAGTGCCTCTGAGTTGAAACACATAGGATGTATTTCAAACGATTCAAATGATTATAGCCTTTCAATTCTAAACTTATTTATACTAAATTAGTACTAAACAGTACTAAACAGTAAAGTATAATGGTAAAGTATTGTGCAACTATTGGGCAGAATGTACTGCAGAACACTACACTTTACAGATGGCACATAGATTTACACCTGTGTCAATCAGTTGCACATAAATAAAATGACAATGCAATATATGTTATTCATGTGCAATTGATTGACACACTGAAAGCACCATTTCATTTCAGTGTAGATGCCTTATTGAGAATGTAGAAATTGAAATAATAAGTATTGCAGTAAAAATGACTGTAAACATGTTTCCCCATGCAGGACTGGGGTTGATAAGTGCAGTTTTACAGTGATACTGTGGCTGATGGCACATAAACTCCTAATTGCACTGGTAGGATCTATTTTTAAGGACTATAACAGTTTCACTGTTTAAAAAATATATTGTTTTGAAAATGACATAAATGATTCTAATAAGATAGCCCTGTGCAACCTCACTGGTTTCAAATGATTAGTAGGAAGCTAGGAAGGGAGAAAAGACATTTTAGACATGTCCAAAACTGTCCAGACACCCCTTCTAATTAGTGATCCTTACCACCTCTCTTTCAATACCACTTTTAACAAGCCCTCGTCCACCTGGCCTTGTCATTTCCCCTCGGGGGAATCCCAAGCACCATCTCAGGGGGCAAGGGATCAAGCAGACACCAGCATTGACTTTAGCAGCAGCCTTGCCCAGAAATCATTGCCATGTGATGCATTTCACTTTTCAAACCCGAAAATAATGGCAATGGTAAGCTTTAGCAATAGACTGCTTTAAAATTCTTGTCATTTCAAAACCAAAACATTTGATTTGCTGGACTTTAAGGTACAAACTACTCCATCTGTTATAAATGTATGCTAATACAACTTCATCACTTTCCTCTGCTAGCTGGCTCATTAGCATGCTAAAGGCTAGATGGCTAACAAGAACGAAAAGAAATGCATTTCACCACAGTTCTACTCCATGTTTAGAGTCAGACAAAGCAATTACTCACACACGTTATGTATGTTATTTGACTTCTTAAAAAACGTTTTGCATTTGTGTAGCTAGTCAAGAACGAATGTGTTCGTTTGAAAATTTGTTCGTAATCTGCAAAAATTCATTCGTAATCTGCAAATGGCCACTTGTATAAGATAGATGTCACACACATCCGAGTGGTGAGTCAAAGTGGGTGAGTGCAAGTTAAAAAAAAGAACTGAAATCTGGCTTTAGTGTTTACAAACCACATAAACCTCTTTTCTCCAAAAAAGATTTTCCATGATTATGGTCATTTAGGGTGGATACAGTAATTAATGAAGTGTGAAACAAGAAAATGTTATCTATGCAATTCTCATTTGCATAGAAAAAATGCAGATACACTATATGTCCAAACGTATCGTCTAATTAGTGAATTCAACTACTTTAAGGTGAACTCATTGCTGACACAGGTATTCAATTTATGCAGCACACACAGCTTGTACAATCTCCATTTAAAAGCATTGGTCATCATGCCCAATGCCAAGCTTAGGCTAGAGAGGTATAAAGCCACAGGCTTTGAAATGTGGGGCAGTGGAACTGTGTTCTCTGGAGTGATTGATCTCACCTCTGAGATGAGTTGGAGTGGTGTTTGTGATCCAGAACTAATCATCCAACATCAGTACCTGACCTCACTAATGCTCTCGTAGCTGAATGCAATCAAATCCTCACAGCACTAGGAAACAAACTCAGACAAACTCCCTATTAATACAGTTCTATGCAAATGTTAAAACACATCTGGTCAAATTACATGTTTTGTTGATTTTCTAAGTATTTCCTTTTGTTGATTTTCCCCAATATATTAAATTCAACAAATAAACAATAATTGTGCATTACCTTTTGCAGAAGTGTGTTCTCTGTACAGAATGTGTACTTATTTTCACTCAGAAAATCAACAAAATGTAATGTAATTTGACTAGGAGCGCTCAAACTTTTGCATATGACTGTACCCTTGATTTTAGATAAAACACTGACTGAGTAAGTGTCTACAAATGTCATGTCCAGAATGATGAGCAGAGCTAAGAATGACCAGAAAAGATACATAACATCAAGAATTAAGATATTGTTATATCAATATTTAGAATCTTTCCAAGCTTGAAGCATATTTGGCAGAAATATACCACAAATAGATCATTCATTATAAACAAATAAATTCAGCTCTCACTTTTGCTTTTCTCTCTACACACATACACATACCACACACACACACACACACACACACACACACACACACACACACACACACACACACATACTCACGTACCTGGTCTTTCTTTAGTGTGATCTGGCCCATCTCTCTGTTCCCCACGAAGGATCGAGTGACCTTGTAGACTCTCTCTCCTGCACGCACTCTGATGATGTAAGTCATTGGCAGGTAACCTGTCTTCTCCCCAATCTTACCCTGCATCACATACACATCAGTACTGTCATAATGTATTATTTTGATAACTGGGTATGTGGTCCTAAAAAGCACCACACACCGATATAGATTACAGCAAGAATGTAGCATACATTTAGTATGTTCAAAATATGAGGTAAAACTCACCCGCCACCATTCTTCATTAGAGTCATCAATAACTGTAATACGATCTCCAGGGCTGAAACACACATATACATTGATATACCTTTAGCCATGATTAAACTATGCTTATGTGTTTTTGTAGTCACTGCTCCAGTCAGGGTCTACAGTGATTAAAATACAGTACATGAAGAATACAGTCAGCTTCTTGGAACAATTTTTGCAGCTCTTCATAAAGATGGGTATAAAAAAGGTCATGGAAAAAATGTCTAATAAAAATATGAGACAAGTGTAACTTAAAATTAAAGTCAATTTAGTCAAAGTATTCACAACATATATGCGATTTCAAACACAGCCGTAGTCATTCATCAACATCGGAACTTGGACTGGAACTGGGTTCTAATAAATGAGACAAAAATAGCTTTTTGACAAACACTCATGGTGGGTTAGGCATAAAAAGAAGACGGTTATGCAGAAAACAACCTCATCCCCATCTCTAAGACATGACTGAATCTTCCACACAAAATGTACATTCAAATCCACACAAAAAGTGTTTCAATGACAGAATCAAGCTTTTTACAAGGCCATTCTCATCAAGCATATTTGCTGTTATGTTGGCAAAGGAATATCGCACAAGCACTAATTGCAGGGGTTACAATAATTGTGACACATGGCTTTGTTCAAAAATATAATTTTCTTATTATTTATTACAAATTTAGATTTTTCTCATATTTTCAGTGTGAGATTGAGCTAGACAGCAACAAAGGCATTTAAAAAATGACTTTACCACAGGTGGTAATAATTATGGAGCTCACTGTATATAAAAAAATATAATGTAAGAAGTAAAATAAAGCTTTGAAAAATCTTTAATGCATTCGTAAAGAAAGAAAATGTGCACTTACTGGAAATCCAGGTCATCCTTCTCTATTGCTTTGAAGCGGTACAGAGCCATGTAGTAGTGAGACTGACTGAAGGTCTGCTGCTGCTTCTTATTCTTAAACATAAAACAAATACACACTGTCAGTAATCCCTGAATAATTAATAACATAATGTTGTTATATAGATTAAACTATGTTTATTGCATTAGTCATGACTAATATAGCATATACACTGCTCAAAAAAATAAAGGGAACACTCAAATAACACATCCTAGATCTGAATGAATTAAATATTCTCATTGAATACTTTGTTCTGTACAAAGTTGAATGTGCTGACAACAAAATCACACAAAAATCATCAATGGAAATCAAATTTATTAACCAATGGAGGCCTGGATTTGGAGTCACACACAAAATTAAAGTGGAAAAACACACTACAGGCTGATCCAACTTTGATGTAATGTCCTTAAAACAAGTCAAAATGAGGCTCAGTATTGTGTGTGGCCTCCACGTGCCTGTATGACCTCCCTACAACGCCTGGGCATGCTCCTGATGAGGTGGCGGATGGTCTCCTGAGGGATCTCCTCCCAGACCTGGACTAAAGCATCCGCCAACTCCTGGACAGTCTGTGGTGCAATGTGACGTTGGTGGATGGAGCGAGACATGATGTCCCAGATGTGCTCAATCGGATTCAGGCCTGGGGAACGGGCGGGCCAGTCCATAGCTTCAATGCCTTCATCTTGCAGGAACTGCTGACACACTCCAGCCACATGAGGTCTAGCATTGTCCTGCATTAGGAGGAACCCAGGGCCAACCGCACCAGCATATGGTCTCACAAGGGGTCTGAGGATCTCATCTCGGTACCTAATGGCAGTCAGGCTACCTCTGGCGAGCACATGGAGGGCTGTGCGGCCCTCCAAAGAAATGCCACCCCACACCATTACTGACCCACTGCCAAACCGGTCATGCTGAAGGATGTTGCAGGCAGCAGATCGCTCTCCACGGCGTCTCCAGACTCTGTCATGTCTGTCACATGTGCTCAGTGTGAACCTGCTTTCATCTGTGAAGAGCACAGGGCACCAGTGGCGAATTTGCCAATCCTGGTGTTCTCTGGCAAATGCCAAGCGTCCTGCACGGTGTTGGGCTGTGAGCACAACCCCCATCTGTGGACGTCGGGCCCTCATACCATCCTCATGGAGTCGGTTTCTAACCGTTTGTGCAGACACATGCACATTTGTGGCCTGCTGGAGATCATTTTGCAGGGCTCTGGCAGTGCTCCTCCTGTTCCTCCTTGCACAAAGGCAGAGGTAGCGGTCCTGCTGCTGGGTTGTTGCCCTCCTACGGCCTCCTCCACGTCTCCTGGTGTACTGGCCTGTCTTCTGGTAGCGCCTCCAGGCTCTGGACACTACGCTGACAGACACAGCAAACCTTCTTGCCACAGCTCGCATTGATGTGCCATCCTGGATGAGCTGCACTACCTGAGCCACTTGTGTGGGTTGAAGAGTCCGTCTCATGCTACCACGAGTGTGAAAGCACCACCAACATTCAAAAGTGACCAAAACATCAGCCAGAAAGCATAGGCACTGAGAAGTGGTCTGTGGTCCCCACCTGCAGAACCACTCCTTTATTGAGTGTGTCTTGCTAATCGCCAATGATTTCCACCTGTTGTCTATTCCATTTGCACAACAGCATGTGAAATTGATTGTCAATCAGTGTTGCTTCCTAAGTGGACAGTTTGATTTCACAGAAGTTTGATTTACTTGGAGTTATATTGTGTTGTTTAAGTGTTCCCTTTATTTTTTTGAGCAGTGTATTATGCTTATATACATATTCTCCATCACATCCTTAACGGTTTGTCCTTAGCAAAGCGCCCACATTCAGGCACTCCCATTTCAGAGTAGAAAAGTGTAATATATTTACTCACAAATATGAGCAACAGTTTTCATGTTTTACAGTCCTGTCAAATAATAAAATCTGCATTTTACTGAATTGTTTGTCTGTATATTTTCTATGTCCTCCCAAAATGAAACAAATAAACAAACAGTGATTTCAGTGTTCAAATACTGGCACATCAAGTACTCGAGTACCTGTGCACATCCTCATACATTCCTGTGCAACTAATCAAACTGTGTACAAACATATAAAGTATATTTTGCTTGGTTAACCACCATCTGACATTAGAATAAATACAAATCAACACTAATGCAGTAAAAAGTATTTTTCTCGGGTGCCTAAAACCTTTGCACTATACTGCATATGTACAATGCGTATGTATATGCATTCTCAAAATGTACTTGTACATAACTGTACATATTTTATATTACTTTTTCCACTTATTTAGTATTTTATACATTTTATCTACATTTCTATGAGATCTTATGTTGACATCTGCACCAAGAGAAGAAAAATTCCTTGTACATCTTGTAACTGGTAAACACAAGTCTGATTCTGACAGATATACTATATTTTTTCACATACTTCTCAATAGCATTTCTCTTTACAAACTTATGAAACCTGGAATCCTGGCATCTCTTACCTTGTCATCTGCAGCTGTCTTGTCTTTCTTATCTCCATCCTGCTTTCCTGTAACAATAACAGAGGACAGCGTGGGCATGATTTAGTCAGTGCACAATAAAGGCTCAAATCAGATAACATGCTGGTTTCTAACACATAAAGCAATTTCTTCTTTTAAATGAATATCAGAAATAGTTTTACTTGGCTTTCTTAGTCACACATCACTAGAATGTGCACAGAAAGCTAACGCTTTTTTGTTTAACAGTAAAAAGCTCAAATCTTCCCTTCCCTCAAAAAGAATGAACTGTGCATAATGTAGTAAAAAATTTAGGCCTGCTAAATGTAAAAATGCTCAGTGGACAACTGTTAAACATCTTAGCGCTCAAAAAAGTACCACAATTTACTTTGTTCTTGCAACACATTCCAGTCTTGAAGGAATAGCCCAACAGCTTCCTCAGACAAATACAATAGTTTTGACAGTAGGTAGTTGAACTGCTTTTATGTTTTTAAGTCACTGTAGCTCTATGCCTTTCAGAAGTCTACGAAAGGTCAAATTTCAGGCATATCTTACTTTTAAAGCACACTTCACAACAAAAAACTGAATAATTTTTACACAGAAATACAGTACAGTTATACTATCAATGCATGTCCAACACGACTTCTGGACATTTTATTTCTGCAAAATTATTCAATCTGTCAAATAATTCATCGAGTGTTCACATTTTACTTGGTCAATAGCAGTAAAAACCTCATATAGAATCCTAATGTGTCTCATTGAATGTACATTGAGTGTACCGCACTGAAGAAAAATAAAAAAAAAGGTTGTTTTGTCAATGATCTTCACAGCCATCATCATCATCATCTCACCAGTAAGAAGACCTCATTAACTTCACAGGAAGCTGAACTGACAAGAAGAATCACTGCCAAACATTTAAATATCACGTTGCATAGTCGATGGTAATTTTCAAAGCTTCACCTTCTTCCTTTCTTGCTGATATATTATTAGGACCCAGCTTGTACAGTGTCTCAGAGTGGTGTACATAAGTTATGTAAACAAACTATTAGGTTAAAATAACTATTGCTCTTACCCTCACCCCCTTCTTCATCCTCTTTTGGCTGCTGGGCCTCTTCCTCTTCCATCATCATCATCATCATCTTGTCAAAACATTAAATGTTGCAAATTTAAAGATTGAAATGAGATGTCTACTTCATAATAGTTCAAATAAGTATGTTTGTGAAGGGTGTGTATTATGTGTGGAGGCACTTTTTATACACTTTTTTAACGTTTTAGCACATTGACAAATACTGAATTTCAAACATGGAAGAAAGTATCTTCAGCCATTTTATTTAGAAATAATTGCATGTTTTGTATATGTACAGTTTGTTAATTTGTATTCATATTTGTATTTGTTCAGTTATTCTTTGTGGCCTGTAATACTCTACCATTGCCAGTTTGTAAGAATATTAACTTGTGCCTCCAGTTCACTATATATTTTGTAGGTATATAGTTACAGACTGGAGCCTGTCTGTCTTTGCACAGTCTGTCAACCCCTCTCTACCACGTCCACTAAAGAAAAGAGACCACCTTAGGATCATCACTGAATATTGCTGGATTGAGAATAGTCAACCAACCAAAAATACCCCAAACAACAATGGTCTGGTTGGCAGTGGTCATATGGTGGTATTTTTCCATTGACACACATTTCTTGATTGACCAAATGACATATGTACTGTGATATGTATTGCAAGAGCCAAATAGAATTTACTTACATTCTTTTTATCTTCTGATGCCTTCTTCCTCTCCTTATTGGCCATGATAACCCCAACACGCAGTGTATCAAAGACTGGGTCACTGCGATTTTGCTGGCCTACAAACATACATATATATTTGTGTTAAGATGGCTTCTTTTGTAAATGTCACATAAACACTGATACAGTTGTTTTCTAAAGTATTGAGACTGCAGAAATTTACTTGAGTACAATGAAATGTTGCCTATATAATCCTATATACAGTTTGTACTATTTAATAAAGTACATTTTTTTACCTTTAAAAATCTAGCTAGTGACTATGTGACAGGGAAGAAAAAGAGTCACGTCGCCCCCTGCTGTTTGCATTCAAAATATAGATTAAGAATGCTGAGAGGTGCTGCACTTCACAAACTGTACCCCAATATTCAGTGATATGTGACATTATATCATTGTTCCAAATAATGTAATAAAAGGTTGTAAAAGACAGAAATACAGTTTTAGGAGCATTTTCCCCAAAATGGACTACAAAGCCTGTTGCATGGATAATGTCATCAACACATTACCCATGAAGCGCCACCCCACTGAGCCATGGGTTTTGTAGTTCAGTTGTATTTTACTCTTCACAGTTATATGGCTTAGCAAAATATGCTGCTGTTGTATTGTACTCATACCTCCAGTGCCTGCATAGGACCAGTATCCCAGCTTTAAGTGATTTTTAATCCATTATCAAAAAATTCCCTGTGGCAAAATGCATAGCCATTCACTACATTTTGAATGCAGCAAATAGCACATTTCCCCAAAGCACATTAGCTAGCTAAGTTAGCTAACAGGCAATAAAACGTATGTGACAGCTTTTAAGTTTAATAAATAGCTATCATGTTCTCTCGTTATTCTAAAAATTAAGCAAGAAGAAAAGAACCTGGTACCTGTTTAGCTAGCTAAGATCTGCTAGCCAGTCAGGCTAACAGCCATGCTCTCTCAGAGTTGAAGATCAGAAGTTCAGTGGTGAAACATGAAGATCTCGACTGGTTTCTGCATGTTTTGCTGCTCATAATAATGCCTTGTTTTTTTTAATCATTTGAAAACTAATGCAGATTACAAACCTGGCAGCACATGTTTGTCATGTGAGCTGGTAATCTTATCCTTTCTCTGGCTCCAAGCTTGACGCCTCTGAACATACCAGGGTTAAACTGTGGCCTTCATGGAGCTCAATGATGCTGTGCTTTGATTGGCTATCAGAACCGAATCTTTTACATTTAATGACTTTCTTCTTTCAGCTTGGTTTACAAGTTAATACGCACATTTCTTCTTACTCTGAAACAGTTATTAAAACTTAAAGTAGTGAAGTAAAAAAACTTCATAAATGAGCTTAAGCAACTTACTGAAAAAATGGCACTTTGAATTTACACGATTAAAAAGTAGTTGAACATGACTAAAATGTTAATCAACACAAAATTAATGCCCAAATAAGCCAATTTAAATAAAGTAATTGGGTTGATATAATACATTTTAATCTCTTCTACCAAGCTCAGCACCACAAGAGCCTGTGCAGGACATTTATGGCATTTAGCAGATGCTCTTATCCAGAGCAACTTACAATTTGATCGTTTTACACAGGTAGGCAAAGGTAGTGTTGGGAGTCTTGCCCAAGGACAGATGTATTACCCACTACACTACACCAAACACCACACTACAGGATGCTACAATACTTCTGCATGGTGTATTGTAGTATGTGCACTGTGAGTGATACTCACCAGGGTTATTTATCTCCTGATCATACAAAGGGGAGCTGTATGCTCGTCTGAAACCTGGTGGCTGAAAAGGCAAGAGACTTTATCATGTTAACAGATGACAAGCTTACATTATAGCATTGTGTGCGCACAGTTTGACTATTATGCTACAGTTTGAAGTTGAGAATTTGACACATTGATGAATGATGGAAGGTAAATTATAGTTTGATATACTCACTATTTTGCCAAAGCATCTCTGGAACTCCACGTATGACTGGCATGCGTGATGAATGTTGGTCTTGCAGTTCTTGCAGCGCAGGGCAAATTTGTTATTGACTGTGAAATAGGGGAGATGGAAGAGTTAGAGAACCAAAATTAGAACCAAAATAAGTCATATGCCATTTTTAAATGTTAAGGGGGAAATAAAGAGGGTTCTATTTTAGGCAGCTCATAAATTCTTACAGCTCATTGGCTCATGTGTATTTGAGTAGTTGTGTTTGTGTGTATGTGCAGTTAAACTGCTGACCTAGATTGCATAGATCTTTTTCAGACATATGGTTTCTATCACCACTACTAATAACAATTCTAACTCAGTGAATTTTTTGTTTACACCACAATGATTGAATTATGCACAAATATTGAAGAATTGGTGCAATTCCCATTTAACTGCTAGGATTTCGCATCTAACAACCTTTTTCACAGTAAAATACTGTATTCAGAAAATTTAAAATTTGCTGTGAAATCACTGTAGGAAAGGCAGCTTTCTGTCATGACTCAGCAAATTACTGAACAGTAGGCAGTATTACTATTTACTATTTATATAGAACAGAAAAGTACAGTGAAAGTAATGCTAATAATTGACTTTAATTTTATGATCAAGTATTGTACGATGTAAGTTTTACACATCTGGTAAGACCAGTGCACCTGAACTGTGATCACAGCTCTACACCCTTTAATGTTTGTCCACTCTAGCACAACTAATCTTCAGGCTTAAATAAAAAGAGCCATCGTTTTGAAGGCAGTATAGTGAGGCACAAAGTCTGTAATATACAGTCACACAGAAAAGTTTGAAGACTCCTTATCAAATTACATGTTTTAAGTCTTCTACAGAGAGCAAACTTAAATATGGCATTTTTCTGACACATTGAAAAAAATAAAACATAAATTATAAAATTTTCCTGATATTTTAAAATAAACATTAATTTTGCACTGACATATGCGGTTGCTTTTCTGTAGAGGATGTGTTAGCTTATCTTCACTTAGAAAATCCACAAACGTGATTTTTTTGCACATGACTGTATGTCTAGTATGTTTATTTGAGAGTTTTGGACTTCCCCACAACATGCAGCAGCATTTTCAGCGGCGATGTGGACACATCAGCGCTGAAGGATGCTTATGCAGCGATTCAGCTTCTGTTTTTGTGCTTATCAGACTTACGGACAATCATTCGAGCACAGACGTCACAGAACTTGGGCTTCTTGCAGTAATGGTCCTTAAACTTATGCGGCCTGTCATTCACCAGCACTACAGGTTCAGGGGTGGGGGGCGGAGGAGCCTCCTCTTCCTCTACCTCTTCATCATACACAAAATATACCTGAGAGAGAGAGACAGAGAGAGACTTTAAAATAGCCAAAGCTGAACTCAGTAAATATAAGGTAGAAAAAATTCACTAATAAAAAGTGACGTATATCACTATATAATATAATATAATAAACTTTCTAAGTATTTTAAAGCATCTTTTAATTTGTATGTAAAATACTTTATTATATATTTTATTCATAATTAAGGGGCAGAGAGCTAAAATGAAACCTGTTTTGTGGTGTATGGATCTATAGCTTCCTATACCTTCCTCTCTCCTAGCTAGCTTAGCTCATGGCCTACTGATCTAACACCACATGAAAACCACAGTTTGATTTCGACTAACTGGTGCTCTACAGTTGCAGGGTAAATGATAAAAACTCATCTCTGAGAAGTAATATTGAGTGACAGAAAGCCAAAATGAACCTGTTTTGTGTTTTTTTGAACTGCAGCCTGCAGAGCTCAGCTAACGCTGGTGTAGTTTGCGGGCTAGGAGTGCCATCCAGTACAGTACATGCTTGGTTATAGCTAACTGATACTCAAATAGCACCTGTTTATAGAATAAAAACTCTGAGAGCACTAAGTCAAGTGGCTGTGTTGGAGTGACAGCCATGTTCTGTGGTGTGTATAGCTATTAGCCTGTTAGCCATTGCTGAGCCACTCTTGAGTGTATTTTTTCTTCAGTATTTCCTGGTTTTAATTTAGCAGCACAGCAGATGAAACAATAAACCATGACCGGTCTTATGAGCGCAGAACGGCACAGAATGATACTGAGAGCCATTTGGCTCTTTTGTTTTCATTTTAATCTGCTCCTGTATAGTTTTTCGGTCATTTTCACTTACATCATCCCTGGTTGGGTTTTTAGCTGCAGGGTGAAGGTTTTTATCAAGTTTGTCTCTGTACTGTGCACAATTCACTTTCCTACCAGTCCTGACTAGGTTGCCAGTCCCTTATGCTGTAGAGTATCCCTACAGCATAATGCAGTCAAGGTGGTATTTTACAGCACAGACGCTGTGACCTGGTTGGTGTGCAGTTTTCAGTGTGCTCCAGACATTAGCAATCAAGACAAGATTGACTGTAATATTGTTAGATTATTAAACCTTTTCCCACATAAATGCAGATACCAGGTAAAACCTTCTAGGTTTTGCAGACTCTTTGTGATCCCATAAGGGAAAGAAACATATGTAAAGTGCATTCATCAAATACAACTGAAAATGTGTGAAAATGTCAAAAAAATATGCACAGTAGTGTATACTCTTTTTGGAAAGTGCTCCCTGTAGGTGTCATGTTCATGTGCAATTCATTCAGAATCATAGTTGGCTTCAAAGTACTTTCTCTTCGTTTCACTTAGAAGTGCTCGGCTGGGGAGAGTTTTTCACCTTTTGTACAAAGCACTGCAGGTCATTGACAAGAATGTGCAATGACTTTGCAACGGTTTTTGTCCTTCCACAAAGTTGTGCTTCTCTATAATTAGTTCCCTGAGGTAGACAGCTCTTTTGTCTTCATTTTGAACATCTCCTCTAAAAATTTCTGTTATACTGCGTGAACTTACAGCTGAATTCATTATACATTATACATTATACATTTCAGAATTTTGAAAATAAAGGTCAAATAAAGGTTGCACAGTATGATTTTGAAAATAAATTTTAGTAATTTAAATTCAAAGTGTATGAATGTTTCATATTTTAACATGTTAATAATACAAGTCAATACAATTCAAATACAAGATGTTATTATATAGTAGTTTGATTTAGTCTCAAATTCAGATAATGTTATCAAAATATTACAATTCAATGAGTCTATAATACATTATGATTTATTTATCAGAATATTATAAATATTATTCAGATTAATTCAGCTTATAAACTGGCACAACATAAAGCATGTGTGATACATACAGTGTTTTCATCCTCTCTGACCACGTTATCAGGTACTGGTGGGTTATCATGGATATCCACTGAGTCTTTATCCTCAAGTCTGAAAGGAAGGAAGAAGAAAAAAGAAATAAAGAAGCAAAGAAACAAACAAGCAAAGACAGAAAGAAAAGGGAATACATAAATAAACATAGATAGATAGATAGATAGATAGATAGATAGAAGTAAACAAGCAAACAGACAAAAACAGAAAAGGTGAGAAACAGAAATAAACCAAAAATGACAGAAAGATCAAAATATCAAAAGAAAGAAAGAAATAAAGAAAGAAATGAAGGGAAAAATTTAAATATAGATAAATAAGCAAGCAAATAGTTTTGCCGCAGGTGACCCTGGACCGTCAGATATACTCACTGGTCATACTGAGCCATGGTGCAGAAGGGCTTTGGCAGTTTTCACTCTGCTGTGGTAGTAGTAGTAATAGTAAGTGAGGTTAGATTATTTATTTGATGGGAACAGTTCTTCACAGTTCCACATACATGAACATACACACAAACACACATACACAACTGCTATTCCTAGGCAGAGAAGCCCACCTCAGCAAGGCTAAATTTGGGTCTCCTGCCAGGCAGAGCTACAGCACACAATAAGAATTACATTTCAAGTGCTCATATTCATTCAGTTTGTATTTAACAGATAGCATTTATATATGTACCGAACATTCAAGTACAACAGTCAGTCATAGATTGACACACCGCGTACATATTAACAGTCACACATGGAAGAAACGTAGGGGACACATACCTGCTGACTGAGCAAGATTTGCAGTCCAGTTGGCAGATCTCAGTTAAAGATTTAACGCACAAGTACGTTGTAATAAATAACAGTCACAGGTCTAGAAAGTTCCTAAACTCCAGTCAGATGCCAGCTAGAACTATGTTCTCCGTGGCTTATGTGTACTATAACCCACAGTCCTTCCTCTGATCACTAAAATGGGCATAGGGTGTGTGTCTGTGTGTATGTGTGTGTGTGTGTGTGTGTGTGTCTGTCTGTCTGTCATGTTGAGCTGTTGAGACAGCTGCTGGATGCCTCAGATGGTGGATGACGAAGGGTAATAAGAAACTTGGTTAGAACCTCTCTATAGATCGCTCTCGCACACGCACACACACACACACACACACACACACACAGACACACACAGACACACACACATACACACACACAGCTACACAATCAGCTGTGCTTGAAACTAAGAAACATATCTATGTTGTGTCTAGTTCAGAAAGCAGTAAGCGCTGAAATACTCCTTATAATTTTAGCATTACTGGACAGGCTGCTATAGGCTGAGTAAGTGGATATTACAGTCCTTTACAAAAGTGTGGGCACCCCTTGTCAAATCAGGTTTTGTTGATTTTCTACATGAAAATAAGTTAACACACCCTCTACAAAGAACACATTTTAATGAACAATTGCTATCAATTTGCCACAGTTTGCAACATACATAAAAATGTAGCACGTGCAAAAGTTATTGCACATTTAGTATGTTATGTTTGAGTTTGTTCCAATATGTTAAATTCAGCAAATAAATAGAAATTGTACTCTGAAATTTAAGAAAAATTACCATTTTGTTACCAAGTTTGTTATTTTTACTTAAAAATGCATTGATTTTTATGACATCACAAAAAAAAAACAGTGACTTCAAAATGGGCTGTTTTTGCAGCATAGTTTCCATGTGTGGATATAACAATACAACAATGTTTATATACCATCTCAAACTTTAAATTCATCAAAAGTGAGGGAAATTTAGTTTCCCATTATATGAGTTCTTTTAAAGGGGAATTCCACCGATTTCTCAAAATTCCTGCAGAATCCAGGGGTTAAGATTGCTCAGAGTGATTTGAAGTGAAATACTCTATTCCGGAGAAACTTACTGAATCCGAATTGTTCACAATGGAGGTGAACAATTGTGGACAACGTGGAGGTGATATGTTGCCTGATGTCTAAGACATGATCATTTTTAGAAGGCCTTAACATGCCTATTTAGACATGTTACATGAAGGAGATACACATGCAGGGTGTTGAGAGTCCTCAAAGAAAACCTATTATTTCATCAAAATTATATATAAAAATTCAGATGATATGTGCAGGTTGACTGGTGGTTTGGGATAGTAAATAAAATAATTACATTTGTGTTGTAGACATTGCGACCCCTGCTTAGTATCACCACCACTGTAAAGAAATCTAATTCTCTACAATGAACCATTTTGCACCAAACCACTCTGAATGACATTTTACACCTCAACCACTGAATTAAACAGAAAAATGGGTGGAAATTCCTTTTAAGTTTCGTCTTGAAGGATAGTAGATATGTTTGTTCTCAGTAAGAAAACTGTTTCAAAGCTTAGGAGCTGCCACTGAGAGAGCTCAATCCTCCTTGAAGGGAGGACCCTCAGAAGGTATTAATCGGAGGACCTGAGGGCCAGAGCCTCTTTCATTTCAGAATTCTGAATTGGAAGTCAAAGAAGAGATCCTAAAATTGGTTTAATGTGATCATGGTTATTTTGTGCCGGTGAGTAATTGAGCTGCAGCATTTTGGACTAGCTGTTGTCGTGGTAACAAGGAGTAACTGACACCCAGAAGGAATGAGTTGCAGTAGTATGAACAAGATGGGGTAAATGTATGAATCTCCTTTTCCAGGACACTGACAGACAGACTGGTGTGTAGTTGATCTTCTAAGGAGAAAAAAGCTGCTTTTGACTACTGTGGAGATATGCTTTTCTAACTAGAGGTCTGGATCAAAGGTCCTCACTCTTAGATATTTTTTTTTTACCTGTGATTTAACGTATGATGCCAGGTAGCCCAATTGTTCAAGGTTTTTTCATCACAATTTTTCATCACTGGTCAGATCAGGAGAGCTAAACAGAATAATATCAGCCTTATTCTCATTAAGTTGTAAAAAGTTATTGGTAAGCCAGTGTTTGACATCCAAGAGACACTGTTCAAACTTTTTAATGTTAAGCCATCATAGTACTTCAAAGGAAGATAAAACTGGTTATCATAATTGAAAGAATTTAAACAGAATGTTATGTTTTCCAGCACTTTCATGAGGTATTAACATGTATATGAAAAATAAGATTGAATAGAACCCTGAGGTACTCCACAATAAACTGGTAAGGGGAAAACATGTGTCCAAACAGGTCTCTTTTAATGGATTTATTTGGACGCAGTGAAATTTGAAATACAAATAATTGTATTCATAGACTTTGACAGCATTTTTTGATGTGGCATTACTGGTACATTTTGCCAGTTCCAACTTATCAACCTTCAAAAAAACTAAATATTGTGAAGCTTATCGTGTATTGAGAACATATCTTAAAGCATGGTGATGTTACATTTTTGCTATATTATCCACCCCATGTGATAAATCTGGCACAAATCTAATTAGCGCAAGCAATAACAGTACAGTTAACATTCTCCAGCTTCCCTTTAAACTCTTTAGAGGCACATATTTTAAATGCCTGTTCTAATTTCATTGCAAAACCAAAAATGAAATGAATCCATGTTTATTTGAAAGGGCATTCGGAGAATTTGACTTTTTTCACCCCTTATTTCTCTCTTTAAAGAGGCTGTGCTGCTGATTTGTTGATATTAGAGTCTGATCGATACTAAACGTCCTCCTAAGAACAGTCTCGAGTTCTCGAGTAGGCATGATTCAGGGGGGTGTAATCTCACAGACTCATTAGACCTGCTTGCATTAGACACAAGTAAAGGCGTAATTTGCCAAGTGCAAAAAATAGGCCACCCATGAGCTTTATGTATATTCTGCCTATGTTAAATACGTAACTAAGCATATATCTTAACCCTTATCAAATCGTTTAACCAAACGCAGTTAAAATATTTGCTTTGTCATTATTGTAGAGCTGCAGAATGAGTGTCTGACGCTCTGACGCTGAAACCGTACTTGTGTTTTTCCCCACCCGTATTCACACAAGCCCCGCCTTCTGCGCTGGGATTGGCTAGTAGTCCACAAGGCAGAATTCTAATCAGTTTAGAATACTAGCCAATCGTAGCGCAGGACACGACATCTCACCAATCATAGGGCAGAAATCGACATAGTATTAGCTAATGGTAGAGGAGGAGGTACACCCTGCTGCAGGAATGGCCTATGAGTATGAACTACAGGGTTTTTAAAATCTGATCTACGTATAAACTAAGTCATGGTGTCTTTTGTGTCGACAGTCGTATTTAACAAACACACATTTTACATTGGATATAACTTTATTGAACGAATGGTTTTAACTTTATTGCAATGTATATAACTTTATTTAGCAAGTAAACAGGATTACTGATGGAAAATGAATGTAAACCTCTATAATAATGATCTTATGGTTTGACCTGACCTGCAATCTATACAATTCTAATTTCCTGCTCTTCAATAAGGCTCAATATAATATGGCTCTTAGAAGAAAGTGATTGAAACTCATAAGACTGGAGAGGGCCTCCAATTGTTCACCTTCAGGTAAACTATGTACAACCATGAACTCAGCACCATTGCTAGTCTAAGCAGTGGACAAAGAGGTGCAGCATGCAGTGTCCTCAAAAGTGACAAATAAACTGACCAACTTCACTCCTGAAGGCTCAGGTTTTGGCTGTAAGCCTCTATCTTGGCAAGTACAAAACGCTGCTGTTTATCTTCTCATGTCTTATAGCATCTATAATTCTTTTTTAATGAACATGTACTCTCATATAATTGGCCTCCAGGAATTGTCAGCAAACTTGGCCTTACACCGCATGCCTAGCTTTACTGTACTCTAGCTGTTTGAACACTATATACTCTGTTGCTGAAAAAGAGTATGACAACCCTAATATTATCATTCAGGCTATTTGCAGCTTAGGTTGGTGCTTCATTATTGGCACACAATGTGTTGCTGGCCCTGACAAAGCTGCTTACTCTTAGTGGATCTAACCTGCCTGGATGGATTCCGTTTTTTAAAAAAGTGAAGAATATAAAACATAAAAACATTGGTTTATAATAAACCAAAGGGTTTGTAATGTAAAATGCATATGCATGCAAATGAGCAGGAGGTAGTGCAATTGAAAGGGGTTAATAAATATAAATTCTTATAAATATAGCAGCACGTATTGGGTAAGTAGGGTGCGGGTTGAGTAGTCTACTTACCCTATTGGGTAAGTAGGGTGTGCGTGGAATAGTCCTAGTTGTTGTCCTGGTCGAGGGCCTGAATGGCCTATGGAAAGAATTTCTTCCATATTCTCTCTGTGTTGGAAGCGTTTCCCTCTAGTAGCTGTGGTTGCTGTTCTGCATACAACACATGCCCGATTTTATTGCTTACTAGAAACTACTGCTGTCCAAAAAAGGCATCTAAGGTATGCTAAAGATCCTCTACTGTATGTATTAACTCTTATTTATTAGTCTCTGTATATGCTGTATATACTCATTACTCATAGTATATTTTATTTTTATGGTACATACCTCACCTACACTTTGTCCATATTTGCACTATGCTGCAATTTTGATAGAAGCTAATCTAAATTTCATTGCCTAAGACAATAAAAATCTATCTATCTATCTATCTATCTATCTATCTATCTATCCATCCATCCATCCATCCAATAGCTAATCATAGTGCAGTAAACGAGGTTCTGCCAACCAATCCGGTGCATGAGGTTGCATTTTTCTGAATACGGGTGGGAAAAGAAACACTACAGAGGATGCGAGTACCGCTTTAACAGCAGCAGTGTAGACCACGCCCTGGCCTCCGAGTGGCTAAAGGCAGCACAGCATCCTTCGCCCTGCACAAGAGCCGCTTCACCTTCGCCGAAACCCAAAGCAAGAAAAAAAACAACAACAATCAGGCGAGCAGCAACGTTTCACACGCAGCTACACCTTTAAACCAAGGAACTGGTTTAAACTCGTCCTCTTCGGCTCCACCACATTCACGCAACGTAAGCATTTACTGGCAGCTTTTTTGCTTTTTTGTGGATGTTTTGAAGGCACTAAGTGTTACAGACATATTCGAGGGCCATTTTTTTCCAACGTATATTGTTTCTTTTTTTCAGTCAGATTTTCCTCAGCCTCGCCGTGTCTTCATCATGACCGATCCCGCCGCAGAATGCAACATCAAGGTGCTGTGTCGCTTTCGCCCTCTGAATCAAGCCGAGATCATCCGGGGGGATAAATTTCTCCCCACCTTTCAAGGGGACGACACCGTCGTCGTCGGGGTACTGTACATACTTACTACTCATACTCATATATGAACAAGCTTTGACCGCTACACCTGTTTCATTTCCAGAAAAAAAATAATTTGAGCAGCAGGCGTACATTCGCTGCACTGAGAGGCCTTTAGGAAACAGACTGGCTTATTGAAATGGCGTTGGCTGAGCGATGATGCTCAGTCATACTCAGGATGGGCGATATGACGTAATCACCGTTCATTTATTTCGTTCTGCTGTAAACTGTGCCGGGGTCCTTCATTTTAGAGGTTTTATGTGCACTATTGTGGCTTTTCTCCCTCAGTCTGCAACGATGATTATGTCAGGCACGTTAAAGCCCGTATGTATCAGGCCTCTTGTCCTTGGTTAGGTGATTCTGGTCTGTTGCGTTTGTGCTTTTCACTGGAGGCCTGGGGGCTGGACCTGTTTATAGCTTCATCGAAATGTTGAAAAAAATCTGTTCATCCATAGCCCTTCAGCTTACTGATGGAAATATGAGGATTTGTTGAAATGTATGCAGATTACATCCACTGTAGATGGGGATCTATTGCTGTTATCTATACAGATGCCTTAAAATGAAGTCTATATTACATCAAATCTGCACATTTACATTAACTGCCTAGCTAAACTAGAATTTAGCATCATTTTGCTAAAAGGAAAATACAGAGGTCAGATTTAAATGGACCTAAAGTGAAACACAACAGACTAGTCACACCTAAGGCCTATATATAATGTAAACCTCCAATTTTCACAAAGGTACAATGAAGACTAGTATCGTTACATTGCTCATCAATACATCTGGTGTCAATATTGCAGATATTGAGTTACAGAAGCAGTGTTTAGCATCCAGACCCTGCCTCAGTCCAATAGCAGCAGTCCCATGCTAATAGCAGGCTGGGGGTGGGTGCATATAATCTGGGAGGGCAGGAGAAGGGGGAGACTGATACTGCGCAAAGGACTGAAGTAAATTCTGTGTTGTCTACCGGTTTCTTGCTGCACTGCATTAGCAGAAAATGAATGGTCTACTAGCCAGGCCTGCTGTCTGCATGGGATGGAATTAACTTTGGAATGAAAGCCATCAAATATCATCATAAGTAATGGGCTTGGTTAACACCGTAGTTTTATGCAAAGCTCAAATAATAAACCTTGTTCTGTTGTTCCGACTCTCAAATTCTGCATAATGTCTTTCTCAAACCTATTTTGGTATTTAAAAACACTGCAAATTTAAAAACAATGCAGTTTAGTTTTGTGTGTGTTATTTATGTTGCAAAGAAGACCTAAGCTCCTCCCCCTTTGGGTGAGTCTCATAAGAAACTGCTCTTGTGATTGTGGTGCTTTTGTGTACATGACTACAATCCCATTGTTTTTTGTGTCTTCAGGGGAAGTCTTTCGCATTTGATCGGGTGTTTCCCACCAACACCACCCAGGAGCAAGTCTACAACACCTGTGCCAAGCAGATAGTAAAAGGTCAGGGCCAAAGCATTTATATGTATTCATGTGTTTTTATCACTGTCAAATCACTGTCAAAATGTGTTTGGGCAGTTCAAATTTGTTTTTGTTCTTGTTTGCTTTGTATCCTCAAGCATGTTATCTTAAGGATGACTGTATATAGCAAAGTGAGAAATTGCCTATTAGCTATATTAGCTTATTTCTAAGCATTCATTAGCACCCCACCTTACCCTGCCTCATGATGGAAAGCTTTGTTTTGTTCATTTAACCTTTTTGCTTTGTTTCATTTAAAGTATTTATTTGAACTGAATAAAACCAGTTAAATTGCTTGTTCACTTACAAAGGACCTTGTATAATTACCACGTACTTCCCAACTGGGCTAGTTTGTAATAAAGCTTAATAATTTATAATAATAACTGGACAGGCAGCATGTAACATCAAACATAGCGGAATATCCAGAATATTGTGAAACTGAAACATTTGTATCCTTCTTCTGGACAAGCTTGTGTGTTTTACTCTTTACTGGAGAGTAGATTTCATTTACCAGAGTGTGTAGCCTCTAATTAAGAGTATCTTTTCTATCATATACATTTTTCCATTGTATACAACTAAAATAGATTATCATACAAAGGAAAGCAAAAATAATCATGCGGCACATGAAAAAGAATGACAGAACAGTAATTTGTGTACTGTGTACACTACATGTACACAGAGCAATGTATATGCATCACCAGGAAACTGACTCATTCAATGAGATCAGTGATCAATGAGATTTGTGACTTCTCAGCCTCATCTTATGGCTGATTACGACTCTCTCTCAAATGTTTAAATTATTAACACTGGTTGATTATTATCATCAGCATTAGGATCAGAATTAGGATTGGGACCAGAGTAATGGTTAAGTTTAGGTATTTAGGTGAGGTTTATTTTATAGTTAGAGTGAATATTAGGTTCTGGATTAGGGAGAGGTTAAGCTTAAATGAATAGATATTTAGTTTTTTAGAGCATTTACAAGTCATCTACAGTGGACAAAGATCAAACCAGAGTACTATCAGAATGAGAATATGAGTAGGGAAATGTGATTTTCTGTGTTTTGTCTGTGTGTAGATGTGCTGGGAGGCTACAATGGCACCATCTTTGCTTATGGACAGACTTCCTCTGGAAAGACCCACACCATGGAGGTAAGAGATCACTACTTTTAGATTAACTACTTTTGACAGCCAATGTCATTAAAACCTAATTTTCCTTGCTTTTTTGACGTAGTGTGTTGACATTGTTAAACTTTCAAAACACACCAATCACTGTCCACATATGGAAGCTAAACTGCAAAATCAGCCTGCTGTGAATTCATTGCTTTAGTGATGTCACGGAAACCGACACATTTATGATACATTTAAATTCACTTATTTAGCCTGCAGCAATCTAGCCCCACCCATTTACGCTGTTGTAAGGAGTGTTTCAGCCTGGACTGCTTTTTGAATGAGGCACAATACAGAGCAGAATCAGAACAGAATACATTTACATATATCAGACTTAAAGGCCTAGTAACAAAAACAGCCTGTTTAATTTTGGGAGATAAAGAGAGGTTGAAAGAATGTCATGTAAATATGAATTATGACTGATTTTGGTACATAAAAACACAAAAATGTGAGAGTTGGACCTTGGAGGAATCAAAATTTGTCATCATACACCTGCAGGCATTAAAAAAATATTGTTAAACAATATCATGTTACGTCTGCAGGTTTCATCATCCCCATCTATCGCTGACTGAAAACATTCAGCTAGCTCAGACACGGTTTATGTTCAAGTTGGAATTACATCACTGTATGGACAGAAAATACATTATGATTTCCAGTTTGCGTTAAATTAAATTTGCATTGTTGGCCTGATATGGCTCTTTATGGTGTGTCCCTCAGGAAGACATACATGATGAAAGATATATATTTTAAGAGCATTTGTGAAGCCAGGCACTTATGAGCATATGAATTAGTTAATTAAGCTATTTGTATTGATATCAGTGGATTTTAATATGCTGCACTATAATTATTCTTCTGTTTTGCTGTAATTAATTCGCTCTGGCTTTTCTCTCCAGGGCAACCTGCATGACCCTCAGCAGATGGGAATCATTCCCCGCATTGCTGAAGATATTTTCAACCATATCTTCTCTATGGATGAAAATCTGGAGTTCCACATCAAGGTAAACATGCACATACAGGACAACCTTATATGTGCCCTTTCAGCTAAGTAGAGTCTAAAAGTCTGCTCACTATATCAATATCCTGACATAGACCTTTCCAAAACTGAAGAAATTATCCCGAAACCAGTCCTGACCAATCACAGATGTTCTTTAGCACTATTTAGATGAGATTTATATTTACATTGGGAGGTGAGGTTGTGCCAATTTACCACAGAATATTTGTAATCTTTTTGACCAATTTACACAGCATAAGAAATCTCGATATAAATGAAAGAGATGGGAGTGGCTACTTGATTTACTCACTACCGTTATCCCAAAAAAGTGTAAAAAAACCCTCAAAACATTTAATTTAGCTGTTATTTCTGTTATCCTGCCCATCTGTCCTGCTGTCTTAACTGATTAGCATTGTCATTAGCTTGGGAATTCACAGCCAACAGTCAACATCACAGCATAAAATTGAATGTTTTATTGAAAATTTTCACATTTTAATGTTCTGAGTTGTACACGAGGTAGGTCAGTACATTTTAGCAACAGAGAACACAAGTAAATGCTTCTTTGAGTGCCTTCATACTTTCGAAACTTATTTTCTACAAAACAATTATTATTTCTACCGCTCGTTTTGTAGAAATTAAAAGGCACCATTATATTAACTGATGTGAAAGCTTGTATTCCGTAAAAATGACTGGCATGAAACATTTGGACGAGACTAAAATCAATGAGAATCGCTGCTAGAAATCACATTACCACATCCTCATGTAAAACTGATCTCATTCAAATAAGGCTTTTGTGTGTTTTGATGAATCAAGCCTTTCACCTGAACCAACAAGCATGAATGATTTTGGTCAAAAATAACACAGGCTAATCCTTAACCACATCACATCGAGAGTTAGGTGTTTTCAGTTTGTTGCAATTGCAGTATGTAAAGTGTAACAACAATATGGTTTTGTCCATTCTGTTGCTTTAGCCAGAATATTGAACTACAGCTTTAATCCCCACTCTAAGCATTTGGTTTTTATTGCTTTAGTGATAATTATCTGTATCTAGGAATACATTTTTGGGTCAGCTTTTGAAGTGAAGTGTGACTTTTGCCTTTAGTATCCTTAACCCCTTTATTAACATGCATAATCATTAACCAATATCCACCAGTAATATGTCTTATGATCATAAAACCTTTAAGTGGATCCTGTTACAACTTTATTTTTATAAATATTGCTCTGTTTTGCTACCCACATAAGCCTGTTGTAACACCTCTTTGTCTTTATTAGGTTTCTTACTTTGAAATCTACATGGAGAAGATTCGGGATCTTCTGGATGGTTTGTTTTCTTTTGCTCTTTATGAAAAGTTTTGTCTTACTTCTTAAACCATGCAATGTTTTTTTCTGTTCTTCTCTTACTCATCTTCTTTTTTCTTGGCCTAGTTACCAAGACCAACCTTTCTGTGCATGAGGACAAGAATCGTGTCCCCTTTGTTAAGGTGAGCAGTGTCACCCTTGCACCTGACTAACTGTATGCCAGGACGTACTATGGAAGCTTTTTAACTTTTCTCCAAGGAAATTCTTGAAAATGAAGGCCCCATGCAATGGAAAACTGAATTTTCTTTGCTTTTTGCAAATAAAAGAGTTTCAGATTATGGAAACAAAATGTACAGTTCACTCCCCTGTTCGTACAGTCCATATATTGAATGTAAACTTGTTTTGAATGTATTGTTCTTGTTATTTTACAAAAACCAATATATATATATATATATATATATATATATATATATATATATATATATATATACATATATATATATATATATATATATATATATGCCTTTTCAGCTTACAGCAGTTTGGCTCTGCCCATTCACACTAAAGTTGCAAGTGGTGTTTTGAATGAAGCACAATACAGGGCTAAATACAAAGAAAACTGTGGGATATGGACATTTTATTTCAGATGCAACCTTCTCAGTGAAGTGAGAATCTGAGCATTTCCTGTTTTTTTCTTTCAGGGTTGTACCGAGCGCTTTGTCTCCAGTCCAGAGGAAGTGATGGATGTTATTGATGAAGGAAAATCCAACCGCCATGTTGCTGTGACCAGTGAGTCTAAAGAACACTTTACCTTACCATTGAGTCCATTAAGTCAAAGCTTTTGAATTAAATTAACATTGCTTAAGTGAGTAATTCTTTTAAAAGATTCCTTGCTCGTTCATTGTTATTGTATTTGTATGAGATAATAAGGACTGAGTGTTGGGGTGTGAGTATAGGAGCAACAATTTTAACTTTGTCGACCTGAACATCTCACCAGCAATCCATTCAGGGAACTTGGTAACGTGGAACTCATTTAACCCCTTAAATTCCCCTTATGATCCCTTAAAATTACATACCAAGGCTTATTATTCAGTAACTTCCAAGAGTTACATTTAAACTGGCTGAGCTATTCTTAGGTTATAGAAGTGTGTAATAAAACTTTGCATCTCTAGTCACACAGAATCAGAGCTTTCTGTGTGCTATAATGTTTTATTGTTGTATTAAATGTACACAAGTCTCCCTTAACTGTTGTATGTGCTTAGATTTTTTCAGAGTGATTGTTTTGTTTGCAAGCTTTGTTTGACCATGTTATTTACATGTCCAGTAATAAGGTAAGATAACAATCTACTGAAACCCACTGAAACAAGAACCAAATAACTCCTTCCACACCTGTCACAGTAGATGACAAATTTATGACAGTTCTTGGTTTCTGTTTTATTTTGTGACATGTAACCATACAGATATAATTTATTCAGCCATAATTTATGCAGTCATAAAGCTTATGTATTATAGTGTATAAATAGTTTGATAACCATGTTATAGCATAAAACAATGTCTACAATAACAGCTTTGGTACATTGTTAGAATTCAAGCACAACCTATCACTGGGTAGTATGATTTCATTTCTGGCATACTCTTTTCTGTCTCCTTATCTCTTTCAGACATGAATGAGCATAGCTCTCGCAGCCACAGCATCTTTCTGATAAACATCAAGCAGGAAAATGTGGAAACAGAGCAGAAACTGAGTGGAAAACTCTACCTGGTGGACCTGGCTGGCAGTGAGAAGGTATGTATGTTTGTGTATGCATATGCATATTTGTTTACAAATATTACACAGCAGTGACAAGATTACTGTAAGCTTGCATGATAGAGTTCAGAACAAGCCATGAGAAATAGGTCCATACAAGCAGTGTTATATTATTTTCAGCAAACAGTTCATTCATTGGCTAGAAAATGGCATCCTATTCTGCCTTCAATAGAGAAGGGGAGCACCATCTGCTAGATAAAACTGCAGTGCTGTTTTGATGACTTGCCCATATCCAGTTCAGATGTTAAGTAGATTTTGAGCTGGGTGACAAGAATATCAATTGATCTTTTAAATTTTTCTGAATGGAGCCACCCAAAGTGACACAACTAATGAAAAAGGTTGTGTCCTCTCACTGAATTCAGATCCACATGGACTTAGTTCCTCTTGCCTGTTGCTCTGCGGCTATGCTGGCCAGTCCATCTGCCAGCTCATGTACACAGAACTAAGCAGACTGGTCAGCGCTACACAATAAGTGGATTCATACAGTGGGTGAGAACCGATGACAACTCTGAAGAGATAATTAGCATAAATTAAAAAAAAGCTTGTGTTTTAGGTTTTAGAAGATAGGGGTATTAAGCTGCCAGCTTATGTTTATTTTATAAGATGACAGTAGTAATGGGCAGTATGGACGATTTATTGTGCAGAATAGTAAAAAAAAACTGAATAGCATAGAAATAAACCTATGTCAATACTGCTTTCTGACCCTAGCTCCGCAGGCCCTGCAAAATTGCGCCAAATGTTTCATGTCTTAATTTCTAAAAGGCTGACGTTGGCTTCTTATTCACCAGCTTTTGGTTTAAAATTCCGTTAAACCTTAAATGGAGCAGCAGTTACACTAAGGGACCTGTACAGGTGCCTGAATGTAGCTGCTGCACCATTTAAGGTGGAACAAGAAATTTTAATTAGAAGCTAACTACTGCGAATTTCTTAAGTCATTTGTCTCGTGCATGCAGATAAACCAGTATACCTCCCACTACTAAATGACATATTTAAATTTATTTTTAATTCATTAATTTATTTATTTTGTTAGCGTAGGTAGTTAGCTAGTTTTATATTAGATTCAGATGCTAATGCAATTTAGCTATTTAACCACCAGTTAAGCTAAATAGCTTAATTAGCTTAATTAAGCAAATTTTCATTAAGCTAGTTAGCCACTAAGCACATTTGATGTTTAGGACTTGGGATTTAGAAAGTAAGCATCAGCAACTGGCACAGTTGTTCCTTTTATGTTTTCCTTGTTTACTCATGCATATGCATATATTTTAATATATACAAATTTAATGTACAATAAGTAAATTTAATGTATCGAGAGCCAAGTTTTAGCAGTGTCAGGGTGGACACTGATATTCTGATTACTTGTCTTAGCAAAGAAGTCATTTGGAGAAGGTTGTATGTTGAGCGATGAATGTTAAGTGCCTCTCCACTTATCACGTGATAGAAGAATAGGTTTAGTCAATAGTAGGTTTTAGAGTATAGTAAATTTTTGAAACTTTATTCACAGCGTGTTCAAACAGGTTAAATTTGATTCATCATTAAAGTGGTGCACTTGCTCTGTATTTTCCACAGACAGGGTGATGATATAGAATTTATTGCTAATATGATCAGCATGTTTGAGGTGAAAGAGATTAACAATGTGTTAGCAATTCACCTTTCTTAAGCTTTTCTCTGACTTGTCTATGTTAGGTCAGTAAGACCGGTGCAGCTGGCGCTGTGCTGGATGAGGCTAAAAACATCAACAAGTCTCTGTCGTCCCTGGGCAACGTCATCTCTGCTCTCGCTGAAGGAACGGTGAGTACACACACAAACACACAGGCGTATCCACACAAACAGATGCTAATAGAATCAGCCTGTAAAATAATACAATAAGACACAGGAGGCTCTGATTTTGCTACGGTCAAGAGGTGCATGCTTTTGTAGTGAGTGGGAGTGGGCAGTATACATGTGCTAGTAATAGGGATCTTCCAATACTCACAGGGTCAAAATGCATAAAGACATATAAACGGCATAACTTTGGAAGCAAAGCCAGCTACTTTAAGAACATATTAACACACACACTACTTGGTTTGTGTAAAATCACATAAGCTCAACTTTCACCGCCCTAAATGAAGTGTACAAACTAGTCTACATCTGAAACTGTTGTACAACAATGGAACAAGTAGTGATTTGAGTGCAGTTGATGAATTTACATACCATTTGCATATGACGCCTTGACCTATCATCATTTACTGCATCAACACTATTAAAGAGGGATTCTACTAATTTTGCAAAATTGCTGCTGAATTCAGTGACTGAGATGCAAACTAAGTCATTCAGAGTGGTTTAATGCGTAATAGTTAATTTTCTGAAAATAGGTTTCTGTACAGTGGTGGTGATAATAACCAGGGGTCCTGATATGTACAATGCAAATATAGCCATTTTATTTACAATCCAAAACCACCAGTGAAACTACACATCTTCTTGTCTTTTGAGTTTCTATATGTAGTGTCAATGATGGTAAAATCTAAAAAAAAATTGATTTTTCTTTGGAGACTATTTGCCTTACAACACTCTGCATGTACCTCTCCACCATGAATGTATTTTAAAAAATATGTTTTAGGCACATATCTCACATCAAACCTTTCATAAAACAATGTTTTAGGCAACAGGAAGCATGTTCATATTCATACCATGTCATGTAAGAACGTTCTATGAGGTATGATTTAGAGGCCATGAGAGACATCTGGCTTCCATCACCACCAATTGTGAACAATTCTTACTCCTAAAATGGAGCATTTCACATCGCACCACCCTGAATGACTTTTAATCTTCACAATTTAATTATGCAGAAATTTTAAAAAATCATCAGAATTCCCCTTTAAGCAAAAGTCTTTAATTGGAGCATTGTATTACATGGTTGCAGGGTAGTACATACAATCATTTGAAATATCATTGTTATTTTACCGTTATTACTGATACTGCTGATATTGCAGCATCCCAACTTCTTGCATCCCTGATCGTAACTATCCTTTTTATCATTTATTTTTTTTGTTGTATGAGCAGAAGACCCATGTACCATATCGTGACAGCAAGATGACCCGAATCCTGCAGGACTCTCTGGGAGGGAACTGCAGAACCACCATGTTCATCTGTTGCTCTCCCTCTAGCTTCAACGAAGCTGAGACCAGATCTACTCTCATGTTTGGACAACGGTAACACAGATGCACACATAAGATATATACACACGCACAGTTGGAATAACAAGCAGATTTGTTCAACCTCTCTCTCTCTCCTGCTCTCTCTCTCTCTCAGTGCTAAGACAATCAAGAACACGGCTTCTATCAACCTGGAACTGACAGCGGAGCAATGGAAGAGGAAGTATGAGAAGGAGAAGGAGAAGAACAAGACTCTGAGAGAGACTATTCAGAGGCTGGAGGCTGAGCTGAAACGCTGGCGAAATGGTGAGGTGCCCACACACGACACAAGAGATGTACATACATCTGTACATGCATATGATTATATATTATGCAGTATACAAAAATACACCAACAAAAGTGAGTACACCCCTCACATTTCTGCAAATATTTTATTATATCTTTTCATGGGACAACACTATAGAAATGAAACTTGGATATAACTTAGTCAGTGTACAGCTTGTATAGCAGTATAGATTTACTGTCCTCTGAAAATAACTCAACACACAGCCATTGATGTCTAAATAGCTGGCAACACAAGTGAGTGCACCTCACAGTGAACATGTCCAAATTGTGCTCAAAGTGTCAATATTTTGTGTGACCACCATTATTATCTAGCACTGCCTTAACCCTCTTGGGCATGGAATTCACAAGAGCTGCACAGGTTGCTACTGGAATCCTCTTCCACTCCTCCATAATGACATCATGGAGCTGGTGGATGTTTGACACCTTGCGCTCCTCCACCTTCCACTTTAGGATGCCCCACAGGTGCTCAATTGGGTTTAGGTCTGGAGACATATTTGGACAGTCCATCACCTTTACCTTCAGCTTCCTCAGCAAGGCAGTTGTCAGGTGTGTTTGGGGTTGTTATCATGTTGGAAAACTGCCATGTGGCGCAGTTTCCGAAGGGAGGGGATCATGCTCTGCTTCAAAATGTCACAGTACATGTTGGAATTCATGTTTCCCTCAATGAACCGCAGCTCCCCAGTGCTGGCAGCGCTCATGCAGCCCCAGATCATGATGCTACCACCACCATGCTTGACTGTAGGCAAGAGACAGTTGTCTTGGTACTCCTCACCAGGGTGCCGCCACACATGCTGGACACCGTCTGAGCCAAACGAGTTTATCTTGGTCTCGTCAGACCACAGGACATGGTTCCAGTAATCCATGTTCTTGGACTGCTTGTCTTCAGCAAACTGTTTGCGGGCTTTCTTGTGCGTCAGCTTCAGAAGAGGCTTCCATCTGGGACGACGGCCATGCAGACCGAGTTGATGCATTGTGCGGCGTATGGTCTGAGCACTGACAGGCTGACCTCCCACTTCTTCAACCTCTGCAGCAATGCTGGCAGCACTTGTGTCTATTTTTTTTGAAGCCAACCTCTGGATATGATGCTGAACACATGGACTCAACTTCTTTGGTCGACCCTGGCGAGACCTGTTCCGAGTGGAACCTGTCCTGGAAAACCGCTGTATGGCCACCATGCTATAGCTCGGTTTCAGGGTGTTAGCAATCATCTTATAGCCAGGCCATCTTTGTGGACAGCATCAATTCTATTTCTCACATCCTCAGAGAGTTCTTTGCCATGAGGTGCCATGTTGAATATCCAGTGGCCAGTATGAGAGAATTGTACCCAAAACACCAAGTTTAACAGCCCTGCTCCCCATTCACACCTGGAACCTTGTAACTCTAATGAGTCACATGACACCAGGGAGGGACAACGACACAATTGGGCACAATTGGGCACAATTTGGACATGTTCACTGTGAGGTGCACTCACTTGTGTTGCCAGCTATTTAGACATTAATGGCTGTGTGTTGAGTTATTTTCAGAGGACAGTAAATCTATACTGCTATACAAGCTGTACACTGACTACTTTACGTTATATCCAAGTTTCATTTCTATAGTGTTGTCCCATGAAAAGATATAATAAAATATTTGCAGAAATGTAGTCACACTCATTGGCCACTACATAAGGTAACCTAAAATATAGGTGCATTTTGTAGGTTTGCAGTTACTGACTATAGCCCTTCTAATCCTCTACCCCACCCATCAGTGGAAAATGACCACCGTATGACTCCCAGTGTTGTGGATCTTTATCAGCACTGTGGTGATAACAAAGTGGTTGTGGCCTTTCTTGCACTGGCACGTGTGTATCAGGCAAAGAAACGTTGCTTTGGATTTTTAAACACTGTACAATAACTGACCCCCTCCTTCAACACACCCGTCTTGTTGGTCCACTTTGTAAGTGTACAGTTAGTAACTATAGCTTGTCTTTTCCCTAGCACAGTTTGTGTCAGCCATTCACTAGTCTTTCATCAGGACCACTGTTGGCTGGATGTTTTTGGTTGTTGCATTGTTTTCACCCCAGCCCTGACATTGAGTTATGTATATATAAAAGGTCATAAAAGGGGGATTCCAAAATTTTTCAAAATTTCTGTATAGTTAAATAAATAAGTAAGATTAAACAGAGTCATTCAGAGTGATTTTATGTGAACTGCTGCACTTTAGAGAAACTCATCCGGTCAGAGTTCTTCGCAGCAGTGGTGATAGGAACCTGGCAAATGGAAATAAAATACCCAAATAAAATCTTTTCAGATTTTCCACTATTTTACCTTCTTTAAAATTGCATTTAATACTCAGAACATACATGTAGGATCACTGGTGGTTTTGGATAGTAAATGAAATGGTTATATTTATGTCCTTTGATGAATGGGGTAGAGGGGAGCTGGAACAGATGGGTTATAGTCAGTAGTCTTAAACCTACACCCAAATTATAGGTGTTTCTGATAAAACAGTCAATGAGTGTGAGAATTCCTTGTGGTGTTTTCATCCTTTTTTGCACTCTGTGTACATTTAATGAACATTTTGTTTTGACAGGTTCTGAATCTACACTTAAATGTTGAAAATTTTCAGAATCATGACAAAAATGAAAAATTTCTTTCCTTAAAACAAGACTGTACAGACCGCAATGTTTTTTCATCCAATTCTGTGCTTACAAACACAATTGTGGTGTTGATTAGAAGTTCATTTCTGAAAGAAAGAGTGATGAATGAAAAGCAGTGAATGAAAAGCACCTCACTGTGTGTTCTTTTCCCTTTTCTTATCAGGAGAGGAAGTGCCGGAGACGGAGCAGGCCTGCGCTGACGTGACGAAACTTGAGAGCAGTGATGAGCCATCTCTGGATAATGAGAGAGAGATGGAGAGACAGAAAGAGAGAGAGAGAGAGAGGGACTCGGATTCCTCCTCCATTGTTGTGCGCATCTCTGAAGAGGAGCGGCAGAAGTATGAGGAAGAGATCCGCAAGCTTTACCGCCAGCTGGATGACAAGGTTATTTCTCATACACGCACACACACACACAAACACACACACACATCACATGCACACACACATACACACACATATAATCACCATGGTCCAGAAATAAAACTCAGCATAATTTTTAAATCAGCTTTGTGCTTATCTGCTTGATTTTACTTATTAAGCTGCTGTCCTATTATGTGTTTATGTGTGTGTCTTTAGGATGATGAAATCAATCTGCAGTGTCAGCTGGTTGAGAAGCTGAAGCAGCAAATGTTGGCTCAGGATGAGGTAAGGCTTTAGACTATATATTTTTTGGAAGCAACAGTACTTACGTGTACTTATGTAATATAATCCGTACTTCAGCTCCTTATTTCTTATCTATTAGATTGATAGTAGCTGCTGAATAAAACATAGTACAATTAATAACTGTATGGTAAACTGTGCAGTGTGTATGTGCAAATGTGTGGGATCCAAAAATCTAAGACCCCATTGAAAATCTGTTGTTTTTATTTAAACCTGGAAATAACCAACAGAAAGTTTTAGACTTTTATACATTTTGAAACAAAGAAAAGCTGTGACTAGTAAATGAATAAGAAATATTTAAGATTCTGCACTATTTCTAGGTCACAATTCAAATTTAAGCAAATTTGTGACAGTGACCATATCAAGGCCTTTGTAGAAAAATATCAGATTGTCTTCCATTGAAGGTCTCTTCCATAGAAATACGTATTTAGACAACTCTTAAGTGGACTTGATCTACTCATCAGAGCCTTTTGCACCAACCTGTGGGTGCACGCTGTCAATAAAGCAAAAGGGGGACCAAATACTAAGAAATTCTGAAATTCATGTGATTGTATTTTTCACTCAAATTGGCTGTACAGTTGTATTGGAGAATACTTTCATATTGCAAGTTAGTTTCATGGCTGATTAATAAAGAAAGTATCACAGAACATTCGGCTTTTACAGGTGCGCACACTGGTTCTAGTTAAAATCTGGCGTCAGTTTTAACAGGACATTTAAAACTGAGAAAAAGAAGTACTGCAAGCAATTTAGTGCTTGAATTGTAACAAATTCATTGAAATTGTTACTTCACAGTTTAATAAAACAAAAACTGTCAGTTCGGAATACCACTATGCACATATAAAACTGAAGTGATTTATATGCACATTTTAAAAAAATGAAGTGACCTGCAGTAACTGATCAGTGAGGTCAATCAAACTGGATCATAAATCAGACTTAAACTCACTACAAAATTGCCATTTTGAAAAAGTAAGTGACAGTCCAGACTGTCACATTGTGCACATACTTAAAAATACAGTAATTTCACTGCAGCCTTAAATAGCACATCTCATCTAAATTGTGCAGCCCTAATACACATGAACACATGCTAATATTCTTATACTGCCTATGTATTTATATGCGTGTTTGTTGTAGCTGCTGGCATCTACACGTGGTGACAGTGACAAGGTCCAGACAGAGCTGGGTCGGCTGCAGTCTGAGAGTGAGAGTGCGAAAGCTGAGGTCAGGGAGGTGCTGCAGGCTCTGGAGGAACTGGCTGTCAACTATGACCAGAAGAGCCAGGAGGTGGAGGAGAAGAGCCTGCACAACAAGCAGCTTGCCGAGCAGCTCAGCCAAAAAATGGTGCGGAGACACACATACAGACAACTTAGCAAATAGTTTAAAACCATTTATCTGAGCAGTAAGTGTGTTTTTGCCAATAAAAACACTATATAACATTAGAATACATGCAATCAATGCAGCAAAAAGTACAGGACTTTCTTGTTTTCAGAAAAGTAGTTGACATTAGCTGGGTAGAAGAACACAGCTTTGCTTTCTTGATGTCATGTATGTGGGAATACTCAGTAAAATCAGACACAGCATACACAGTTACTAAATTATACATGTCACATTGAACAACCTAGTTCTATAAAGTGCTTTTGGAAATTTAAAATGATTTTATATGCTGAAATCAATTCAGAGTTGTCTACGACTTTCAGCATCCATATTGTTTTAGATTTCAAATAGTCCCAATTAGCTCACAATGCCGAATAATCCAAATAATCTGACAGTTCACCATAGCTAATTTGCCCAATCATCTAAATAATTCCACTGTAGCCTATTTTTAATTATAGCAGTGATGTTGTAAACCTTTTATAAATGGGAAGGGCTCTTGATGTCTGTACTGTATCATGAATATAGTGACAACATCAGTGCTCTATTTACTTTAGTGCTTATTCATGTGTTGGGTGTGAGTAGAGATGAGTAAGAGGCCTAGAGTTTTCTCCTCCTGCTCAGCTTTTCATCATTCTGTACCCTCTTTAGGCCAGTCTAATGGAACTGGAGGCTGAGCTGGCTCAGATGCAAGAAGTGAGCTCTCAGCAGAGGAAGCGTATCGCCGATGTGCTAAATGGACTTATGCGTGACCTGAGCGAGTTCAGCAACATTGTGGGCAACGGAGAAATCAAACTGGTAAAGAGACAGTTTCTATCCATTGGAAATTAAATATATTACTATATGTTGTCGGTATATTCCAAAATAGAAATATGATATATAGTAATAGATTTTCATTGTATTAGTTTTTAAATTTTTTAGTTTTTGATATTGACCTGTCAAAATCCTGTGTTAACCAGTAACCATAACTGTGAGGCATTTGCTAAGCATTGCTCCCTCCTGAGCCACCAGCACACTCTCAAACACCCAAATACAGGGTCTTAAACACCCAATTACAGTTTACAGAGCTAAATATAGATACTAAATTCCATCGCTCTGGTAGGAGAAGCATATGTTTATTGATTACTGCATTAACTGTGATACTGCAGCATTTTAACAATAACTATGTAAGATTTCATTCATTATATTACAGTTAAAAGAAGTAGCATTACTGAGTCAGGGAAAAAAACACGCTAAAGTATCTTGTGTGTTGCTGAGAGCCACCCTGTAAAGCCTGAAGTAATCATTTAGTCAGATGCGTTGGGTTGGATTTCACAGGAGTTTTTCACATCGTATGTATTTTCGTATTAACATTGCACATCCGACACAATGTTTAGGTCTTAAAAGCAAATTTGGCCCACCCATGAATTTGTCATGCCTATCAAAGATGGTGGTCCTGGTGCCACTACTGTATAGGATCTTTATTATTTTGCTGTTTGTATGATCATGTTTATAAGCAAATTTGACGAGCAGTCTGTAGAACATGAAAGAGCACCATCGTATAGTCAGTGTGCTGCTCAAGCGTCCCATTAAGTTAGTTCTTCACCCTCCTCCGTCTGTGCAGCCGGTGGAGATCAGCGGAGCTATAGAGGAGGAGTTCACTGTGGCCAGGCTGTACATCAGCAAGATTAAATCAGAGGTGAAGTCGATGGTGAAGCGGTGCAGGCAGCTGGAGTGCATGCAGCTGGAATGCCATCGCAAGATGGAGGAGACCAGCCGAGAACTCTCCTCCTGCCAGCTGCTCATCTCACAGGTGTGTGTGTGCCAGTATGGAAAGATGATTAGGCTGACTATATTATAGCCTACATTATTAGTAAAATTTTGTTATGTAATGTTAATACACTAACTTTCAAAAGTTAGAAATCAATGCTTTCAACAGTGTATAACCAGTTTAGTTTCAAATAAATGTATAAAGTAATTCTGATATGTTAGTCCTGTCCTTACAGCTTTCATATAATTAGTAAGACACTAGGAAGCTGTAAATAAAAACTGAGAAATGTTAAATGGCAAGAGAGTTTAAACTTTGGAACAGTAGGGTATGTTATATTAATATGTGTTATCTTAAGGTCATATAATGAGCTCAGTGGTTTTTTAGTAACATTTTTTTTGGTTTGTCTGTGTGCATTTGTGTGTGTGTGTGTGTAGCATGAGGCAAAGATCCGGTCTCTTACTGAGTACATGCAGAATGTGGAGCAGAAGAAGAGACAGCTGGAGGATAGCTATGATGCTCTGAGTGAGGAGCTGTCTCTGTTGCAGAATCCAAGTAAGACATGCACGTAACAACACATGCATGCCTTAAACATACGCATAAATAAATGCAAATTGTAGGAGAAAAAATAATACAGTATGTTACCTTTTCAAGGAATAATTTGCAGTTAAAAGTAATATTGTGCAGTATATCTCAAAATGTTATATCATAATACTTTGTGATAATATTGTATCACCCTTAGCAAAGTCCATAGGTGAACGCTATCAACCATACAAAATTCTCACCATTTTACAAGTGAAAAATAAAAGGCACAGTTTTTTGTTTACAGAACACAAAAAGAATGTTTTCCGCTGTTCTAGTCATTTAGCATTCACATATTCTACTGCTGCTTTAACAGGCAGCACAGCAGAGCAGCAAGATGGAGGAGAAAAGCCAGAAACAGAGGAGAATGATGGAAAGGTAAGTCCCTTTTGTGTCCTTTTCTGACCTCTAAGCCCACTGACATAGAGATTTCTATAAAAATAAACATCAGCACAACACCTCTCAAATAAGCAGCCACTTTACAATTCCCAATGGCAGAGTTACCTTTACCACAAAGCTATTGCCATGTCTTGTACTGATCAAATGCCACACACAAAATGTGCTGCTAACCATGCACCTTTCTAGATAAAAGTAAAAAAATTCAAATGTTAATAAATGTTTCTGTTTTTTATTTGTTTTGTGTGTATCTGTGATAGGAACTAAAGAGTGCTGTAATGAGCACTGAGGTAATTATATGAATATCCTCATTATATAAATCTCCTTTCTGTTTTCCCAGAAGGCTCTGCGTCGTCCTGCAGCCCATCGCGAACCTCGCCAGACTCAGCTCAGCCGTCTGAGGGATGAGATCAATGAGAAACAACGCCTCATCGACGAGCTCACTGAGTCAGTGACCAGTCACCTCTGTCTTTAACTTAAAACATAGTTTGGCAAAATCTGATTTTATACAATTTTCCCCTTATACATTGAGTGTCTAAAGTTTGCTTCTATTGATTTTAGTTTTGAGTAAAGAGTAGTGTGCACATTAAATCATACTTTATCTTCATGATATAAGTTTCCTTAATAAACACATCATTAAGAGCTGCGATGACAGAATTGATCAAATTACATCATACGTGCAGTGCTACAAAGACATCATTACATTGCAGGCACAAACCATTAGAGGCCTAATGAGTGCTTCTCTGTGCCAGGATTGAACCCTGCTTTCCCACATGGTGGGTGAGCACATGCAGCCAGAGGCACATTATTTTAGTAATAATTTATCACACATATTGTCATCGTGATATCCAACAGCTTTATCAAACATCATGTTTATGTTGATATCGTACAGCTCTACTGAAGAGTGAACAAAAGTACATACAAGATTCATACTAGCATACTTACTTTTTGCTTTGCAATGTACTGTTGTTGATTCTTACAGATAACAGTATGCTAACCTCATAAGCAGGTCTATTGTTTGAAATTACAACCCAACACGATTTGAGGAAAGTATGTCATCAAGTTTGTCTGATGCTTATTGGTGGGGCATAAGCTGTCATGCTTCATGTAAATGATATTTAAATAAGGTACTGGTAGGCTGGCGCTTGATTTCTTGCACTGAAGCTGATTTGTCATTTGCGCTGAAATCCCTGCTCGTTTCCACATTGTACAAAAGTTTCATGACTCAGAGGCAGAGTAGTTGGTATCTTATTATAGGTGGTCAAATCTGCACTCTTTTCTATGCAGCTTGATGGATAAGGGCCAAAGTGTCTTTGTCAAAATATTATAATTCATATTACCATCTTGAAAATTGAGAAGTTTCATGATACGCTGTTTGTTCCGCATCGTCCCCACCTAGTGTGAATACATTTAAAAATCATTAAAGATATATATTGTCTGGTATGTGTTGTATCTTAATGTTAAAACTGAAATAACCTTTATGTGACCTCTCTCTGCAGTAAGAACCAGGCTCTGGAGCTAGAGCTGGCCCACGTGCGATCTGACTTCAGCAACCTGAAGATGCAGGAGGACACGAAGAGTGCTCGTTTGGAACAGCTGTCGTATGTTTCAACTTAAGTAACTGAAGAATCTAGATTTAGTTGATTTGAACTGCAACATTTAGATGTTATATAGCCTCATCCATAACTGCATTTAGAGCCAGTTTTCTAAATGTAGTTTAAGACTAGTCCTTGACCAAAAAGGATTTTAAGTGGTGAACCTGCTGACAATACAGGTCAGTTCACTCTTGGTGCAATCCGTGTCTGGAAATGTGCCAAACACAAAGGTAGTGGTGGTGGAGTGTGTGTGTAGTGTGTGATGGTGGAATGTGTTGTGAGATGATGTACACAGTGTGTCTGTGTGAAATGCCATTGCTTTTTGCTGTTAAGTTTGTATAGTTTATGGCCTTTTTTTGTGCGTGTGTGATTTTCCTTAATGGAAGGATAATGGAACTCTGTATCCATCCTTGCAGATTCCAGCAGGAGAGGCACGAGCAGTCTAAACAGGATCTCAAGGGCCTGGAGGAGACTGTTGTGAGTCCCTCTGTTCTTCATCTTTCACATATTCCCTTTTCTTCTTTTTGGAATTCTTAAAGAGGATTTCCACCGATTTTTTAAAATGTGTGCATAATTAAATTCTTAAGGTCTAAACAAAATAATTCAGAGTGGTCTGATCTGAAATGCTCTATTTCAGAGAAACGTATCAAATCAGAATTGTTCACAGCAGTGATAGGAAACAGACGTGTGAAGCATTTAATGTCTATAAGAGCTACCTCTTAGAAAACTATTCAGACCCACCAGGATTTCTTGATCTTCGTTATTGTTGCGGACTAAAATGTTCAATTTTGCAGCAATATTTCTCAAAGTAGCCATATTTTTAACTTTTTTTGGGTGGGTGGATGGTTGCAATGTAGATGTTTGTGAACACTGAGTCTGATGTTTATTTTAATTGCTTTAATTGTAGCCTAGTAAATTTCTTGAGAAAAATTGAAAATTCATATCACTCTTCACTGAGTTATAAAGCCTTTATTATAACATGGCTGTGGACAAAAATATCTCTCAGTGCATTTCAGCAAGAGCCTTCATCAGGTATAAGGTTCAAGGTCACAAAAAAGTAGCTAGACATTTTAAATTACAACATTTCAATAATCCTTCCAAGTTTAGAATATGAGGTATTGATCATATTCCAGATACATGTAGTAAAGGGAATAGAGAACAGAAACTTGACCAAAGGGTGGACTTTTTGGATCTATAAATTAAACGCTACTTTTTCCTAGATTAGATAAAAACATATAAAAACTCATAACATTTTGTATAGCATATACAATGGCTGTATTTGTGCTGTGCACATTGTGACCTGTAGTTCCTATTACCAGCATTGTAAAGAAAGTCAGAATCTGTAAGTTTCTCTGCTTCACATCAAACCACTCTAAACGACTGTTTGCATCAAAAGAATTGCACAGAAATTTTGATAAATAGAAGAAATTCCCCTTTACAAATGTTACTTTTTGTCCCCACTTTGGTTATTACAAGTAACAAGTGTTGGTTTTGTTCCTTTGGGTTGTTAACCTCCAAAAGATGTCTGATGAACAACAATTAAGAGGTTGTAAATTCATGTATTCCATAACATCATGAAACGTATCTTACTCGTGTAACTGCAGAAAAGCTGTTACTTGCCATAACAGTTATATGAGAGGTTTTATTCTATAATGGAAGCAGTTGCTATCATAGTTTGGCAAACAATTAGGCCACGTTTTTTAACAATCCAACTATCATGTGAAATTTGTTATAGAGAATAGCCAAAAATATTGCTTGTGGCATCACTAAATTGGTTTTCATGAAACATACATTATAAGTCCAACATTAAAGGGCTCCTATCTTGGAAAACTGGATTTTCCTCTCTGTTTTGAAATAAAAAAGTTTAATATAGAATATAAACATTGTCAAATTTTGTCCCTAGTCCATACAGTTCATATATAGAAACTAAACTGCAAACACAGTCCATATTCACTGTTTTTGTGACGTCACAAAAAACAGCTAAATATATCCACCTGTTGGGCCTGCAACAGTTCACACCCATTCACATTAAAAGTATAAGGACTGCTTCAGTATAAGAAATGCTTCAGCCTGGACTGTTTTTTTGCTTGAGACGCAATACAGACAGTATGCAGCCTTTTAGAACAGAGCTCATTTACATATGTCAGTCTTAAAGACACAGGTACAAGAACAGACTATTCTTAAGGATAAAAAGAGGTTGAAAATGATCATGAATTGTGGCTGTTGTGGCCACACAAACATTATAAGCAGACCTCAGTAAAAAAAAAAAATAAAATGCAAGAAAAATATAGGATAGAGGCCCTGAACTGCATTACTTTATACATAATTACAGCTTTTGTGGTTGTGATGTTTAACCTTTCACATGATGCAGCATTTCTGAAGTATCTCTCTGTCTCCATCTGCCTGTCTGTCTGTGTATATCTTTCTCTTGTCTTGCTGATGGTCAGGCCCGCGAACTCCAGACCCTCCACAACCTGCGCAAGCTGTTCGTTCAAGACCTCACGACTCGAGTTAAAAAAGTGAGCCCCACACCTCACTATCACAAGCACTTGCCTGTGGCTGAGCTGCATGCTCTCTGTGTGTGTGTTACACAAAATGCACACAAAATGTGTAAATGCAAACAGTTCCCATTTGTAACCATTTCCTGTGATATGAATACAGTATGTGCATACAGTGCCCTGTACTGATGTTGCTAAACAACTTGTACCTATGTCTTTTCTTCATTACCCTTTTTCTGTACAGAGTTCAGAAATTGGACCTGATGATAGTGGGGGGTCTAACACCCAGAAACAGAAGATTTCCTTTCTTGAGAACAACCTGGACCAGCTTACAAAGGTTCACAAACAGGTGTGGGAGGGAATTTTAAGTATTTCATCACTGTTGTAAAAAAAAAAAAACTTACAAGAGAAAGAAAAAAGCAATGCACTTCTTTGCTTTAAGCGTCTCGCTGATGATGCATTCTGAGAATGTGGTGATGGACCTGCCAAAGTCGTTACGGTTCATGCATGTCCACATTGGCCATAGTAAAATAGATTGATGTGTAAAATTTTCGCTTTTTTTTCTGCTACCATGTTTATTATCACTGAGTCAGACTTTGATGCGCTGATGTTTTCAGAGTACGTGTGATAGTTAATTTAGAGCACAGTTCAGATTGATTAGTAAGCACTTGTTATTAAATAGTTTAATCGGGGTAAATAATGGATCATGACTAATGTGTGACTTAGTCCTATTCATGGGTTTTCTCATTCTAACAGGTAGTTTGTAACATATTTTTTGTGTCAGGGTCAAAGGAAGTTCATGGAGATTTTATTTTGGACCACCATTTCTATTGGTACATTCATGTGCATTGTACATGAAAAGTTCACAATGTGAAGGTCAGCTGGCATTTTAAATTAAACTCAATGAAAGATTTATTTGTATAGACCATTTTATAATGGGCATTGACACAAAACAGCATTACAGAAAATCAAAGAGCAAGAGAAAGAAACCTTGAGAGGAACCCATCCATAAAAATATAAAAAAGAAAAGAAATAAGATTGTCATTGGACAAAAGTATTTAGATTAGCCAGAGTTAACCAGTGTCTGCTGTTGGAGGCTTATCAGAGGAGCACATGAGAAATACATTTATGAAAACTAGTTACTACTCTTAGAAGCATGTCACAGTGAAAATGAGAGTTAAATCCAGCTATTACAATCAAATGTGAAAGAATAGTAAATTATAAAAATTAAAAATAACACTTGTTGTCTATTGTCTGTTGCTTGTTTTGAAATTTCTTTTGTTTTTTTTTTTTATTTTCTGTTCATCCTTTCTCCATGAAGCTGGTACGTGATAATGCAGATCTTCGCTGTGAGCTTCCGAAGCTGGAGAAGCGTCTTCGCTCTACGGCTGAGCGTGTTCGGGCGCTGGAGGCAGCACTGAAGGACGCTAAACAGGGCGCCATGAATGACCGGCGCCGTTACCAGCAGGAGGTGGAGCGCATCCGGGACGCCATGCGCTTGCGCAGTTCACTGCGCCGCCCACACACAGCTCAGATTGGTATAGCAAGTTCTGTGCATTGCTGAGAAAGCTGATAAATTGTTAGAACTTGTTATACCTCCACTGTTTCATAAGAGGCACTGATTGTTACATTGTATGCAGGGGGACACACTAATGATCAAAGTCTTGTTTAATGGGGGATTTTGTCAAAGTGAAGATAAAAATGAGCATGATCCATCACTCCAGAGAACCCATTTCCAAGGCACAGTCCAATGGTAGCATGCTTTACACCACTCCAGCTGAAGCGTAGCGTTACCGCTTTACTGGAGTTACTCTTTGTCCTGGATGGTTTCATTTCACATTAATAGCACTTACAGTTGACTGGGGCAGATCTAGAAGGGCAGAAAATTCATGAAGTGACCTGTGGCAAAGGTGGCGTTTATTTGAGGAGAATGCGTGTGTACTTAATTGTATACACCTGTTAGCAATGGGTGTTTCCACATAGTTTTGCTCATACAGTGAAGATACCTACACAGCACAATACATACTAGATAAGTACTGATTCTGCCCAAAAGTAAAATGCAGTATTAATTTCTCTAGGACAACAAAGATACCAACATGACTCTGGCCAAATCTTTTAATACGCAGCTGCTATCTTCATGATATACTGCATCCCATAATTCAGTGTGGAAAAGCAGCTAGCAGTCTTGGGATCAGTCCCTCGATGATGGCAGTATTGACATACTGGATACTATACTGCATACTGATATAAGAAGAACCATGCTGTTTACCGTATATACTAGTGGAGTGTGCTGTATACAGCATACAGTTTGCTATTTTAAACAAAGCTTGAGATTGGACTTCACTGGCTGTAATGCTATAGCTAGAGTTCAGCGTTGTTTTACACTGAAACATTTATGTGGTAGAAAAGATTTTTTTTTCTGTGTGTATATGTAATTTTTTAAAGTAATTATAACAGTGTCAAATTGTTTGTGATCTAATGTATTACTTTTTGATGATTTGTTTTCCCGCAGCAAAGCCAGTAAGGGCTGGTCACTATGCGGCTGTCACGTCCCCCACCACTTCTGTGTCCGTGCGAGCCAGTGACCCTGTCACGTCCTTCAGTAACATTCTCTTCCAGAGAGAGGAAAAGCCTGTTCACCAGAAAACCAACACGTAAATACTCTTCTCATATTCTTGTTTCCTCTTCTTTCCTCTCCTCTCTTCTCTCTTTCTCTTTTGTTGTCTCCTCTTTCTCTGTTCTTCTCTCCTCTTTTCTCATCTTTCTCTATTCTTATCTGTTCTCTCCTCTCTGCCTTCTTATCTTTCCTTTTCTCTCCTCTTTCTCAGCTCCTCTTCTGTCCCCTCTTCTATTCTCCTGTACTGTCTTCTTTTTCTTTCTTTTCTTCGTTTTTCTTCTTTTTCTCACACGTAGATGTGTTTTGCAGAGTTGGCTACAGCACTGTGAGATCCATAGACATTCTGAGCTCCTACCCACTGGATGTTGAAAACGGTTAGTGTGTCTACCAAAATTGTGTGTTTGTGTTTAAAATGTGTGAATTTGTGCATTTGCACTGTGTTTACCCTTCTTTCCTTGGGTATGCATACACAGTCTCTAATTTTCATTCTCATTATTTTCAATAGGAAACAGCACAGACATTAATGACAACAGGTATCAGTTATTACTATACACTTCATTTATTAATGGATGTTCAGCATTTTCAGTACAGATGAGTCTGACATTACTGCTTATGTGTAAAATGCTTGGTAGGGGATAGTACAGTAAAATATTGTGTTGATTTGTGTAGGAACGATGTACACTGTGGAAGTATGGTGGAGGATCCATCCAGACACTACATCATGCAGCCAGAGACTGCAGCCAGTTAATCATCTTATACAGGTAAACATGGTAAACAATTTCAGTTTCTGATTTCCTCTCAATTTAAATTGTGTTTGTTATTGTTTCATTTACTAATTTACATTTTTCATCCATTCAAGGTATTGCATGAAATATTTAGCATAGTACAGTAAGTGAGAGCATAAAGAGAGCTGGTGAAACAAATGAAACTTTAATGAAAACTGCACAGAAAAAAATAAAAATGACAGCATAACATTGTATAATGAATAAACATATTGTAAACATATAAGACATACTTTCTAAAAATGATAATAATTAAAAAATCTAGCAAATTAACTGAACTAATCATTAATTGAGCCCCTCCAACGAAAACCATATATTAACCATTCCACCCTTTTTTGGAATATCAGTTATTTTGTTTTCTATTTCTATTTTGACAACCTTTTACATTAAAAAGCCAAACTAAGCTTTATTTATGTCATGTCAAAGCCATTTCTGAAAATGTAAAATAACAGGAAAAGGAAAAAATCAATAATTAACTAAAAATTATATAAAATAATTATTTTTCTTCCAGTTTCCCCTGTTTGTGACTTGTGACTCTGGGCCCCTTAGCAACTGTTTATATTATTATAAACTGCATCAAATAATAAATAAATAAATATGACATTTTTCTGCCAGTTTCACTGTCTGCCATGACTTATATAAATAATACATAATACAATAATACTGTGCGGCTCTGGGGCCCTTAACAACTGTTTATACTGCTTATTGCAAGAAACGGCTGTGAATATGGTACTCATAGGAGGTAGTGCGCAGACATAGACAACACTTTCCCTGCGCAAATTAATATTTTTAGCAGCTGACCAATTTATAAATGTGTGTAACAGAGTTTACTGTATGTTTCTTCAGCTTTTTCTTCCACGTCTAATTGTTTCTCGCTTTTCGTCTTCTTATTTTCTTGTCTCTTTCACTTGCAGATTCCGATTTTCTGCATGCTGTCCGCTTCCTTCGCCTATTCAGAACTTGCAGAACTCCACTTCCCAGACCTCCTTGCTCTGTCCTGTCTGATACTGTATATTACTCAGTGGTTCCTCTCCATGTCAGAGCCTACTGTTTCCAGCCTTCTCTCTTGTAGTCCTGTCTTGTATATTTCACAGCACTTCTGCATGTCTGTCCTGTATAGTTTAAAAAGAAACAGAGCATAATTTATATATTTAGACACACATATACATGCAAACACTTTGGGTGCGATTTACCAAAGCATCAGTACATGTAATAGAATATGAGAAACGTGCAAAAATGTTAACGTGTACTTAAGCCTTTGGTAAATCTGAACCACAGACACAAAACCGCTGCAGCCACTGGAGAATCTTCTAGACTCTGCCCCTGTAGTCTTTTGCTGAGCCTTAAAATAGCTGCCGTCCACACCTACCGCCATCATGCAAATCTGCGTGTGCTCATGTGCACGCCTCTATATTATTGATATAAAGCTGCAGGCGCGAATGTGTTGATGTGTACATTTTGATACACATGCTGTATCCATGTACTGACTACCTCCAGATACTCTAACATCATTGTAAATGCTACTAAAATGCCATCTAATTAAGTTCAATCATATCTGGATCAATATGGATCCTGCATCACTATATTAAAAATGGCATCAGCAGAAAGAGTTTTTGGCTTATCTAAATGGACTGAAGTTGGGTTTCACTGTAGAAGAAAAAATTGCTGGTTATTGGTTCTGACCACTGATTTGAGTCATGTTGCTCATCACTCAGCCACCAATCGCTAATGAATGAGGGGTTCTCTTTCTCTGGGGACATCCTGATCAGCCAGTCAGGACAGGAGAAAGAACTACCCATCACCGTCACATGTAAGTGTGTTTTGCTGTGTGTTTGCTCCAGCACTTTCAAACACATGGTCTGCTAACCATGTGTGTGTGCATGCATGCAGCTTGAGAGCGGAGTGTCTGCTGACCATGTAATCCATATAATTGTTGGTTCAGTCTGCCTAGAGGGTTCCTGGAGATTCTTAAGCTGTTTAGAGATGTGTGTCTGTTATGCCTGTTGTCTTCCAGTCCATCACACCATCCCTAACCCCCCCCTCTTTTCCCTCTACACCCTCTCTTGTTGTTCTTGAATATCAGTTTGATCTGTGTATACTCTCACTTATATCCATATTTTATCAGAAGAAAGATATGAATGAGTGAGGAGCGTTGGTTTTACATCCCTTAAAGGATATTATATAAGTAATGAGTATGTTGCAATTAGTATTAGTAATCTGAGTAGAAGCTTCTCCTAAGTGCTGATCCAGGAATAGTTGTTCTTACCTGCATTTCTACTGCAACCATCCACTTCTACAGAACTACTCCTTATTAGTGAGTGAGTGACTGAGACTTGAGAGTGTTGACACAACTGCTGAAGTATGTTACCCCATGTTTTACGTTCTGCTCCAGGCGTGTACATCGATGTAGTTTATGTAGTTTGTTGGTTACCAATTGCAAGAGATAAATGTCCATTAAAGACAATGACAAGTATTTTTGTGTGTGTGTTTTGTTGGGAATGAGGATAATGCTAAAAATGTATCACGTTTAATCATGGTTATTGGATGTTTGAAGCTGCACTTGAGTACTCTTCAAATTACATTAGAAACTTTGTAGCTAACGCTGTTGTCTTTTTATTAGCTTCAGGTTACTACACTGATTTCAGCTACATTGACCACACATTATTTTGCCTTAGAACTCCCTGCATGTACCTGTCCACCAGAAATGGACTAAAATCAATGGATTAAAATACATTTTAAGCCAAAACTTAATCACAAAACCATCATAAACAATGTTTCAGACATCAGGCAGCATATATCTAACCTGTTCATGTAATAACTTTCTATTAGGGAGCTTTTAGAGGCGTTAAACTGTTCAGACATGTGGCTCCCATCACCACAACTGAACAATTCTGACTCTCTAGAATGGAGTGTTACCTGTCAAACCCGTCTGAATGACTTTGTTTACATCTTAACTATTTAATTATGTAGAATCTTTGAAAAATCAGTTCCCCTTTACTGTTTTTTGATGGTTTTGGTGATCTATCAGGTGTCGGTTGTTAGGGGTTTTTCTCTACATCTTGTAATTTCACTTTTTTTTATTTGATTATCTCCTTCCGTATGCAAATTGATTATTTTATGTGTATCTCTTGAGAAATATCTCCTGAAAAATTAATAACTCATACTTAATGGCGGTTTTGACTGGAACCGAATAAATGAAGGGTGGTCTCTGTCATTTGCACAATACTGTATGATTATAAAAAGCCATATAACATCAAGAATTAAGTTATAATTAATAAATGAATATACAGAATGCCTTGTATTTGGTAAGTGATGATAAAACATCAAGGCTGACAACTTGGAAAAACTAGTATTAAAAAATCATTGCATACCTTGATACAACTTTTGTGTTTATGATGTTTAAATCCACACTGTACAGTTATTGTATATAAAATGACAAAGATTATTTTGTTGATTACAAACCTTTGAACGGTAGTAATATAGATGGATTGGTAGCAGTATGTTTGAAAAATAAAAATATCCATATCCAGTAAAATTAATCAAACAGGATAAATGCAAATCTGACTACAAGAGTATGTGACAGCACATGCAACAAATGAATATATTCATTAAAACGTTAAACTGGATTGCTGTAAGAGCAAAGTAAATGTAATGGTTTCAAAATATATTTAAAATATATGTGTGCAGCCATCTTTGGCCAGAAGTATCTGAGGTGTAAAGTACTTTCACCTCAGTAAAGGGAATGGCTTAGACATGTCAAGAAATGTGTGGTGTTTCTTCTTTAATTTAGCCCTGTACCTACGAGGCTAATAATGCAGTGTGTGTCTCTAAAACTAAAGAAGCAAACCGTGGGCTCAAAGCAAGTCTTGGCTGATCAACTGCATTTTGGTGTAAGGCGAATACTGTGTAAATTTAATCAGCGAACAGGATCAGTGAAGTTTCAGCACCCCTGGTCATGTTTTGTTGATTTTCTAAGTGAAAATAAGTATATAACCTTTACAGAGAACGTAAGTCTACACATTTTAATTTGCTGAATTTAACATATTGGAAAAAAAACATAAAATGTGGCCTGTACAAAAGTAAATGTTCTGTTTTTTTTTCTATATGTTTAATTCAGCAAATAAATAGATTGTGCTCTAAAAATTACAGAAATGCCACATTTAAGTTTGTTCCCTGCGGAGGATGTGTAAACGTCATTTAACCAGGGGTATTCAAACGACTATAGTATAAAAATATGTTTGTTTTCCCATTGGTGAAGGGGTTGGTTTAGGGTGGCTTTCTGGCAGGCCAAATTAAACATCCTCATGGGCCAACTTTGGCCCAAAGGCCACACTTTGGGCAGTCTTGAACTTGGCAAATGAATGCTGCCAGCTGATGGCACTTTTATAGATTTGCTAGACAGGGGTTTACAAGACCCAGTCTTTGGAACCTTAAGGTAAAGTCCAGGCTTGTTAAGTCTGCTGAACGGGTTAGACTTGATCAGTGACTGAGGGAATGTATGCTGCTGAATGTAATGCACTGCAATAGTAGCCATGTAAACATCATTACGCCACTAAAGCAAACAGGGACAGATGCCAAAGCTGTTTGGCATTAATTGCTGACTTTGTTTTAAGAGAACAATTTACAGAACGCCTTGTAATGAAAATCGACTTGTATGTATGTATTTATTTATTTTTTTATATTGGGTAATGGCATTGAAGAAGACTGTTTGTTACGGCTACCATCATCATGGTGGTAAATGCACTGGAATGGATAACATCCTATAACTCTCATCTCCCTCGTAGAACATGCTATCCACCAGTCCTAAAGTTGGAGAACAACAAAGCACTTCTTATTTCAGTGACAAAAGAAAATGCAAGTTAAGCCCCTAAAACAGTGCATCATGTCATTTATAGCAAACCTCATACATATCTACGGATGACAAACGATAAATCATACTATAGATCAGAGAGTAGAGTAAAGCAGAAATGTGCCATACCTTCCCTGTACTGTTCTTAGTGCACTGATGTTGCTATGATTGATGTTCATCTCCAGCAAGCGGGGTATAATGGGTACAGTTGATGTGAGCTGAACATCATTAAGAGTTTGAGAGCATTTCCACACAGTGGGCGCATCACTTCTCACAGGCTCCCTACCAGGGTGACAGGAAAGAATCTAGCAGTCAGTTACTGTGTTCATTTTCACATAATTTGTTCATTTGTAATTAGTTTTATTACAGTTTTAATTAATTTTGCTTAGAAGCGTAGATGTTCAGCTTGATGCTCAGAAGTCAGTCAGGACATGGCCTTTTTCCAGTTTCCTAAAGGCTGAGTGATACTCCCTCACTGAACATTCTGGACATTTTAGCAAAAATCTCTGCTTAGCTATTCACTCAGTAAGTGATTAGCCAAGCTGTATGAACCAAACTGTATAAATTCAGAGGTGATCGGAATGAGCCATGAGGAGGTGGTAGTTGTTGTGAAATGGAGGTTTGATGTTAAAGAAAAAAAGAGCTGTGGACATCAGCTAACAACAGTTGTAAAGCAAGTGGCATTGTTTCCCCTGGGATGAAAATACATCAGTTTAATGCCTGCGAAGCCATGATGTTCCAGCCTTCAGCCAGATGGCACAGCATCATGGGTTCCAACCAGGCAAACTGTATTTGCACATTTATGTTAGCACACCTGTTCATGAACAAACTTCTTTACTTCATGAAGTATGAAGAGAAGAAGTCTCAATGGCCCTCCTAAACTCCGCAGAATAGGAAAGAAGAACCCACCAGGTACTGTGGGTGCTGCTCCACCAATCAACATTTTGCTGATCTGCTTCACTTGCCTCAGTTTCCAGTATAGAGATGTAGCCCACCCACTCCCTCACTAGGACAGTGGTCATCAACCCTATTCCTGGAGATCTACCTTCCCACAGACTTAAGCTCCAAACCTACCTGATCCATCTAATTATTGCCCTCAGTAGTCCTTGATAAGCTCAGTCAGGTGTAATAAATTTGGGTTGGTGACCACAGCACTGGGATAATGCCTGTTTCCAAGATTGTGGCTGACCTCTGTGAACTCCTCAGTATTCGCCTGGAGTTTGTACTCAGTACAGTCTTTGCTGTCAAACAGGTATTTTAGATCTCCACCTGCTTCTTCTGAGCCCCTATATGAACCAGGGGAATCCTGGCTATAGTCAAAGAGGTATGCAAATTTCAACTGTCCCCATGCCAGAGTTTTTTTTTGCTTCTTTCTTGCCATCAAGAAGGCATTCTGTTAGGAGAGCCTACAAGATAGATCACTTTCAGTCTGTTAATTAAAGGACACACACTGCAAAAAATGAAACGTAAAATATAGGATGAAAGTGCAGAATTTATCCTCTTACTTTTGGGTACTCTGAGTAATTTCAGAACCTTTGAAGTCTAAAATTGGAGGCTGGAGTTTTTGTTTCATGTTTTACAAAATAAAGTCTCACTAATACTTTAAGGGCCAGTTTCCCAGACAGGGATTAAGCCCAGTCCTGGACTACACAGGGATCTGAATGGAGAATTTCCATTGAAAGGAATATGTAGTCCATGACTAGGCTTAATCACCATCTGGGTAACCAGCCCCAAGTTTTGGCCTCACTGTTCCAGTACTTATGCATTCTGGATGTATCTGTTTACCTGGCCCCTGGGTGAAAAGTAGTGATGTTCCTTGGTCTCAGCAGATATGTAGGGGTTTTCACAGAAGGGAAGGGGGGGCACTGTTGTCTGGAGATCACTGACCGCTGTGTTCCTTGAGGTTTAAAAGCCAAGAAGTGCTTTCCAAGTGAGTAGCTCTGGCAGGAATTTGGATTCTGCAAATTCAAGCTGTAGGCCTCTCGCAGCTAATCAACGAAGACATATACAAAGTACACAGCTTATGTAACCCTTTTTACAGTTGTTATACAGGTGAAGAACTCTCTGACATAGATGTGTCCAAGACCACAGTGAAAGAGAAATATATACCAGCATGACCTCAGATGGTTTACCAAATGACATGAAGTTTAACCAGTATCATAATAATAGAATAAGGAAAGTGATGAGGAAAAGTAACAGCCCAAAGTATATCACCTCATGTGTGAAACATGTTGGCATGGACATTTATAGAGGCCAGTGGATGCTGTTTATAGTTTTGACAACCAAATGCCTCAAAACTCTTGAAGTCTTTGCAACAAGACAGCGACCTCAAACATACTACTATAGCAAGGACCAAAATGCTGGACATCACTAGATGCTGGGTTCCTTCTCTGGTGATGTCCAGCAAGGCTGCTGTGATGCAACCATTTTGAACTTGTGCTTTTTATTGCCTTTAAGGTTGTCTTCAGTAAGTGAAATGCATAACGTGAAGTTGTTCTTCTTTACTCAACACTATTCTCTTCCTTCTGCATCAGTACAAAGGTTTTTTTTTAGATGTTATTGAAGCAACCTTGGGTTCAAAGAGGCACCATGTAAACAAAGCATTTTTTTATTATTCTTCAAGATGATGAAGTGATGAAGAATGCAGTTTTCACCACTGTCAAAAGCACTTTAGGTAGTTTTTAGTAATATAATATTATATAAAATATATAAATTATAAATATATAAATTATATAAAAGATATAAATAAATATAAAACTGACACTTGTAACAGATATTTCAATTTGTGTTGACAATTATTGTAATTAGGTTAGCCTTTTGAACACCCTACATTTACACTAGACATGCCTACATATGCAGAATCTCAGATTATTGAATATTGTTTCATACGTGATCTTACACATGACTGTCTTCAATTATCATTAAAATCTCTTCATAATTCCATCATTAAGATGAGTAAAAAGTCAGTCAGAGTGGTTTGATGTTAAATGTACCCTTCTTGAGAAACTTCCAGAGTCAGAATTGTTTACAGTGGAGGTGATGGAAACCAGACCTCTGAAAAATGTAGCGCTGCCTCAGAGAAAGTTATCACACAAAATGGTTATGACGCCTGAAACATTGTTTTACAATAGATTATAAATTTAGATCATAAATTGTGATAAGGTTTTGGTGTAAAATCTATTTATTTATTTTTCTCCATAATAGTGCAAAAGTTCATTGCAGGGCATTGTAAGGCACAACAGTCCCCAAAGAAAACGCATTTATTGCTATTTTATCATTTTTAATATACAACCCCATTTTCAAAAAAGTTGGGACAAACAAAATGCAAATCATGTGCAAATCATTTAAACCCTAAATATGAAAATAGTATAACATATCAAATGTTAAAACCGAGAAATGTTATTGTTTTTTTGAAAAATATTTGCCCATTTTGAATTTGACGGCAGCAATACGTTACAAAAAAGTTGGGACAGGACAACAAAAGACTGGTTAAGTTGTGTAATGCTTAAAAAACACCTGGTGCTTAATTGGCAACAGGTCAATAACATGATTGGGTATAAAAAAGCATCCCAGAGAGTCTTTCAGAAGTAAAGATGGGGAGGGGTTCACCACTCTGAAAGACTGTGTGCAAATGGTGTAACAATTCAAGAATAACATTTTCAATGTAAAATAGTAAAGAACTTTTGCTCTACGGTACATAATAACATTAATAGATTCAGAGAATCTGGAGAAATCTCTGTATGCAAGGGACAAGGCTGAAAGCCAGTATTGGCTGGCCAATATCTTTGGGCCTTCATGCCGCACTGCATTAAAAACAGACATGATGCTCTAGTGGAAATCACTGCATGGGCTCAGAAACACTTCTAAAAACACTGTCTATGAAAACAGTTCATCACTGCATGCACAAAACTCTGCCATGCAAAGAAGAAACCATATATAAACAGGACGCAGAAATGCTGTCACCTTCTCTGGGCCTGAGCTCATTTGAGATGGACTGAGGTGAAGTGGAAAAGTGTTCTGTGGTGCACCAAATCAAAATTTTAAATTCTTTTTGAAAATCATGGGCACTGCATCCTCCGGGCTAAAGACCATCTGGCTTGTTGTCAGCACACAGTTCAAAAGCCAGAATCTGTGATGGTATGGTGGTACATTAGTGCACATGGCATGGGTGACTGGCACATCTGTGAAGGTACCATTAATGCTGAATAATATATACAGGAACATATGTTGCCATTTAGACAACGTCTTTTTCAGGAAAGGCCTTGATTATTTCAGCAACACAATGTAAAACCACATTCTGCATGTATTACAACAGCCTGGCTCTGTAGTAAAAGAGTAAGGGGGCTAAACTGGTCACCCACTGAAAACATATGGCACTTTGATAAAAGAGACCCCAAACTGTTGAGCAGCTGAATTCCAACATCAAGTAAGAATGGGAAAACATTTCACTTTAAAAACTACAGCAGTAAACTAAGGTCTCCTTCCCAAACGCTTACAGAGTGTTGGTAAAAGAAGAGGTGATGAAATACAGTGGTAAACATGCCCCCGTCCCAACTTTTTTGGAACGTGTTGTTGGCATCAAATTCAAAATGGGCATATATTTTTCAAAAAACAAGAAAATTTCTCAGTTTTAGCATTTGATAGGTTGTCTCTGTACTTTTTTCAAATAAATATAGGGTTTAAATGATTTGCACATCATAGCATTTTGTTTTCATTTAAATATTGCACAGCATCCCAGCTTTTTTGGAAATGGGGTTGTACATATGAAAACTCACAAGCCATGTGTAGGTTTCGGATGCAACTAAAATGGCTGTATTTCAGACAATGTTGTAAACATTTGACCCTTAGTCCCATCACCAGCACTGTAAAGAAATCTGATTCTGTAACTTCCTGTACAATAAACCATTTCACATCCAACCACTCTAAATATCCTTTACGTCTACACAGATCTTGCATAAACACACTACTTAAATAGCCTAGCACATTTAAAGCCACCAATTATAACATCAAGATCAATATGGGGGAAAAAAAAACTTTGTTTTATGTACTGAATGTGAAAGATATAAAGTCTAGAAAATCAAACCAAATCATTCCTATTGGGTGTGTAAGGCTCTGTACTTATATTCTCGATGAACAAAAACTTTCTTCTACTGCTACACTTAATACAGACCAACCCAACACCTGTACTGCCTTGTTTACATCCTGATTGTTGCAAAGTGTCACTATTTCAATTTATAGAACTCAAAAAGACATAAATGCAACAGTTGTACACCAAAATAAAACCCATCTATTGAACTGTGATGGATCACTGTAATAAAAACCTTAACACAATGGCTTTTCAAGCCATTCCACTTACTTGGTTGAACATGTGGATTATTCTTGTGAGATTAACATGGTATTTTCGTTCCTGTGCTTCTTGCCTTCTCCTCCAGCGACCCAGCACTTCTTTCTCATATTTGTCCAGTTTGGTCAGGATGATGTAGTACTCTTTCAGTGCTTGTCCATCCTTATGCTCACGAGCAAAACGAATCTTTATGTTCAGCTGGTACCTGCAGAGACAACAATGGTACACAGAATCATATAGAAATCTGTATCATTGTGTTTCAATCACTATTGTCAGCTGCTATGCATACTTATTATTTTTAAATCTATTATATTGTCTGTGGTAGGAAAGCTACAAGGATTGCTGCGAGTACCTGACTCGCTGCAGTGCTTTGAAGGCCACGTATTTCCGCAATAGAAAGGCAAGGCACTTCAGTTTTGCACTGGGAATATTTTCCAAGAGTGCTCTAGCTTGTTTGTAAAGTTGCAATGATATCTGGCCTTTCCGCAAATCGTTCTGCAGCAGAAGCAGATTTGTCCTTTGGGTCTCTTTGTTCATCTGGTACCTGTGGGGCAAAGTGAACTTTGTTTAAATCTGCTGTTTAAAAAATCCACAACCTATCCACAAACTTCATGTCAGCGTGTGTATGTCAGCTTTTTGATGATCACTATTAAGGGAACTGTACTATAAACAAAGGAAATGAACAACTTTTCACTTTTTTGGTAACAAATGAATCAAAACATGCATTTGCAAATTTTTGTGGTTGAGATCACAGAGTCATTTGACAGGCATTAGTTACAACATTTTGAGTTATTTACAAGTTTAAGCACTATAGGGTAAAACATTTTTTTCAAATAACCAACTTCAGAATGTTATTCTATATACTTTATACATGTTACTCTACACATCTTCTGATTACATGTATAAATGTATGTACTCTACATGTCGCTCTATATAAAATTGAGTGAATGACACAATACTAAGAATGCTAGATGTTTGTAAGTTACAGCTTTTTTGATTAGCTAAACAGACTGATTGGCATTTGATGGCCAATTTATTTATCAAAATGTCAACATATTAAAATTAATTATTTAATGAACATTTTGAGACAAATTATCAAGCAAAAAGTCTAGAACTAGTTTGCAAAAAGGTGGCTTTGCATGCATTTTATGCAAATGTATGGTCCCAGACATTTTTGCAATCCATCAGCTAAGGAATCCAAAGGGAAACATTGACTGTACAACTCAATTTAAGCATAGTACAGTTGCATAACACACTGTGCTATAGTGCCACCATCAAGCTAATCAGTGGATACTGTGCCTAATACAATTCCTATTTTACTGGAGGATCAGAACAAGAACAATCTCTAAAAAGCTGTTTGCGCAATGCCAAAGAAAAACAACTTTTGGTTCTCTAAAAAGCTTTTTAATAGACAGGTCTTTAGAGAACCATTTTGTATATTTTGTAACTGATGTGAGGCTTAAAAAAGTCTTAAATATGTCACATAATGTAGAGGTTCTAGGAAAAAAAATCTAAAATTGGTACAGAACCTTCTAGTTCTAGTTCTAATGCTAACCATACACTAGAAGACTTTGAAAAGACTTTGAAGTCTTATACCTTCTCACATCTAAAGACAGTGTCATGGTTTTCAGTCACAGACTATGATTTTGCAAAGACTAGGAATCTTGCAGTGTGACTATTTACAAGACTGCAACTAGATTTTTTTGATTATTCCCCATCATGCACTTGGTGGAAATTCAAAAGCAGATAAACACTTTTCCTTCCACTCTATAGTGGTACATTGATGATTCTTCAATAATGCCGTTCTTAGTCCTCTGTGCATTTCATTACATCACTGTTATGCTCAGTGAACCTGAAAACAGTCAGTTTACATTTTAAGTTAATATGATTATTGTATTAAAGTGGAGCAGATCTGCCGTTTATACAGAGATTTCAGGCAGTCACACGTTCTCTCTCTCTCTCACTACCGCGCAAGCACTCACGCGCGCCATAGGAGCGTCACTATTTGCATGAACCAAGATTTAAAACTTACGATAATATTAAACATGGTTGATTTTGTCGTAGCGTCAAGACGAGAAAAAGACTGACTTAAGACCGGTATCTTGACCACCTCACACTAAACGATTGAAATGACGCAAGCACAACGCGACTCTAGCAAGACCATCCTGATTTTATTCCGACATTGGATATTTGTCTGCGCCTGTGAAATCGCTTGAAAAGTCGTTTGGTGTAAGGCCGGCATAAGTAATGCAAATCTACTTTTTTTTTATTTTTGAACCAAAAGTGGTTCTTCTATGGCATCACACAAGGAGCCCTTCGTGGCACTTTCTTTTAAGAGTGTACTTTTGCTTGGAAGGCCAATAAAAAGCTTTTGTCTTCCTTTTATTAAACAATAAAGATGTATAATGTGTTGAAATACCTGACACCTTTCAGCAGAGTTCTAGTTATTTTCTCTTCCTTTGGCTCCATGTCTTCATTGGAATGCCCCTCACTCTCAGAGAGAAGAAGACTTTCTGATGGTAGGGGTTTCTCTGGGTCCTGAGGAGCAGACTCTAGCTTCATAATCCTTGTGACTCTCCTCTTGAATTTGGGGCCTTTAGTTGACTTTTGGTGTAGCTGTGGTACTTCATTCACTTCTACTTTCTCATCTAGAGTACTGGAATGAGTGGTATGTCTTGTCAGCAGTTTGCCCTATTCGCTCAGTCTTCATCTGGCCAGGCATCTCAGGGAGGCTCTTCAGGTCCAAGTGCAGTTTGCTGGCCTGCTCTTTTCTTTTGTTTTTTACGGTGCTGACAGTAGAAGATGGATCTTGTCCACTTTCATCCTTCTTTCTCGCCTGCTTGTCACCAATATGTGTTGGCGCCTCATGGTCCCTTGTACGCTTAGGAAACATCTCTCTGACCTTGGAAGTCTTGGAAGTATCTTCAGAGGATCTGCTTTGGTCAAGCTTATTATCTGCAGTAGGCTTCTGCAGAATGGTTTCAGGGACCTGGCAAGGCAGTTTGATGTCAAGCTTTTTGAAGGACTCATGGATAATATTTACCAGGATAGTATAGAGGTTCACTGTGTCATTAGTATTTGCATTAAGACCCATGTCTTCCAACTGCCTTTTCATATCCCACTTATGAGACCTTTTCAGTAGAGATGTGTCGATGATGTTTACCACAATTGATTGGAAGTCCTTAAGAAGGGTACTACATTTCTTCTCCATCACTTCAAAGATGTCAAAGTATTCAGGAGCTGGTATGAGGGACGCTTGATTCTCAGATGAGCTCTCTGCAGTTGCTGATGACACTTGATCACATCTCTCACCTTGAAAGTAATCTACCTCAGATTCCAGTGGCTCAAGCTGGAGCTGCGGGATGGCTTCCTTTTCTGTAATTTGTGGAGTTTCTATTATGTTATGAAGCTTCTGAGATAGTGAAGTGCATTTGGTGACTTGAGGTGTCCTTGATAAAACATAATGGCTCTGTATATCCTGGATATACTCTTCACCAGACGGAGCTGTTAGGACAGTCTGCTGTTGGGATGCCTCTTGCTGCTGACGGAGCTGGAGCAGACAAGCTGTGTTTTCCTCCCTCAGCTTGCAATTCTCTCTCTCCAGCCTGGCAACCATTCTCTGTTGGACCTCAAGCTCAGTTTTGGTGTACTTCAGTGCTGCCTGCCATTTCTCAGCATTTTGCTCCTGCAGTGTGTGCAGTAGCTCAACCCGGCGTGATTGTGCCTGGAATGCATCATTCAGGTTGCATAACCCAGTTTGGACAAATTTAAAGGCTATGCCCATGGCTTTTCTGCAAGACAGAGATTTAGCCATGTCTACCAACATGAAGGAGAGCTCTGTGGCTGTTTTAGTTCCAAAGCTGATTTCAGACACAATGTGGTCAGCTGAAGGAGGCTGAAGCTTCCAGATCTTCAGGATGGTCCTTGGATCAACCTCTGGCTCTCTCCACCAACGCCACACACCATCCTTACCAATTACTGGAAAAGCATAAAGCTTATAAAACTTGCAGTCAAATAAAAGTAAAGAGTGTATACTGGACTGAACATTTGGATCAATGACATGACATGCGTTGTTTGTGTCCAATTCAATTAATTAATTTAATAAATACATAACATACATCATATTATTCTTTCTGAGAATACATTTTTAGCACATCAAATTAAAATTCCTTTTAGGCATTTATGTCTCCCAGAGTCTAAAAATGCCAGGGTGTGTGACCGTCCTACCATATATGCAGAATAAGTAAACTCTTAAAAAAGATAATTTAGTCATTTGATATTTTAACTTTTAAAGTATTCAACACATTGAAAAACTTTTGTCCATAAATTCTGATTTCCTCAAATGTCATGTGACACAACCAACAACAAAGGACTTTTATATTGACATGCTTTTAAGAAAGAATGGGCAGGACGAAGACGTTCATGGTGCAATGCCAAGGTCAGAGGCCTATTTCTGAATCAGGGCTAGGCTTTCAAAATCATTTTGAAAGCCTAATTTGTCATTGCCCATGTACACTGCCAACATGCATTTACCATTCTTCTCCTTGGTCTTCCTTATGTCCGTGTCAAACAGCAGAGCACAAAGCTTTTGCGCTCGCTCAAAGCATGACATAATGTCAGACATGAATGTCTGGATTTTAACTTCCATTTCTTCCACCCATTCCTCTGTAATGTTGTCAGAGCATTTGAAATCTTCATCATCTTCTATCCCCTGTAGCTCTTCGGCTGAGGGAAAGAGAAGAGACAATAGGAGACAGATGCATAGAGACAGTTGCAGGAACAAATCTGCGGTCTGATTTTAACAACCTCAGTGTGAGGCGTAGTAGTGAAGTACATAGTCTAAATATAGTTGCTACTGGATTAACATAAAACAAAACATAAAAAATAGAGTGAAAACCTGAGAATTCAGCACAATATGAACTCCAGCCCCTTTGGTTTGAAAGAATGGTACTGAAATTTGATGAAAATGTGAATCATCTCCAGCACAGTCGTCTTGAAATCCAGATAAATAGATAGACAAAGAGTTACACATTCTCGCTGCCTTTCCCTCCCAATTTTTTTTTTTTCACTGCACGTCCTCCTCACATCCTTCTATTTTCACAATCATCTTTTCTGCTGTACTTGCTCATTGCATTTGTTCATTTTGCTTTCACATAAGAAATCTAGATTATTTACCATTATTTATCCTGTTAAATCTAATGACAGAGAAAAAGCATATCGTCGCTGTCCAATGAAAAACATGTATCTCCATTTTTTTTGCGATTTTTACTTTTCTGCATCATTTGAGCTCAGCAGCTGCCCTTTACATTGTGTGAAAGCTTCATGATGATTGGACCGATGGAAATGGTCCAAAATTGCTTTGAATGAAAACTTTTTTCCATTAGCTTACATTGAAAGTAAAGAACGTTTTTGCCCTCTCCTGTAAAGCTACTATTTTGGAGATACTTGTTTTTCGTTGGACAGCAACGATATACATCTAGCCAAGTCGTGATCATATCATTAAATTAATATTTTCATAATATCAGTGAGAACTCCACATAATACCACATAAACTGAAAAATACTGCTTCCACTTTGTAGACACACACGGAAAAAACAGGGTTCTCCCACCTCCAAAATCCTAATGGAACCCCTGGTGAAGAAACAGTGTTGGACAGTTTTTTGCCTACTTGGATTAAAAAAAAACTGGCTGCCATATTTTTTTTACTGATTTTAAAGCCCTAAATGGCCTAGAACCTCACCAAATGTTCCAACATGTGATTTTAAATCTGCTTTTTTGCCTCCTCCAAAAGCCAGCATAAACTCTAGAACCTCTTAAAATTAGGCAGTCAAGTTTAGTACACATGTTTAAGAAACATCTGAAAATGAATCTTTTTAACCAAGTTTTTATTCAAAATACTATTGTCATTTATTTTATTATCATTTTATTTAATTTTTTGGTCATTTTAGTTTTCCTCATTTTGTTCCATTTCTACTTTCAAGTTCAGTCCACATTTTTAATAAATGTATCTTTTTAACCTACTTATTCATTAAAATACTATTGTCATTCATTTTATTTGCCTGTCATTTTACCTCACTCAATTTTTTGATCATTTAATTGTTCTTCATTCTCTTCCTATTTCTGCTTTTGTTGTGTTTTTGTTTTTATTACTTAATTTTACTTCTCAATTTTAAAGCACTTTGAGCTACTTTGTTTGTGAAACGTGCTCTATAAATAAAACTTTATTATTATAATTAGCAACAAGACTAACAACAAAATACAACACAGTTTGGCACTCTGCATAGCAAGGATGAAGGAACTTAAAAAGATCATGAAATTGAATGACTTGTACAAACAAAGATCAGCACTGTTCAGGCTACAGCCTTTTCTGTGGTTCTCTGTGGGCACGAAAGCTGGACAGCGAAAATGTGGGACAGGAAAAATACTGATGTCTTTGAACTGTGGTGCTGGCAAAGACTGACGAGAGTTCCTTTGACAGCAAAGAAAACAAACTGATCCTTGACTAAATCAAGCCTCATGTCTTTGAATCCCAGATGAATAAACCGACACTGGAAAAGACAGTTTAAATGCTTAGAAAAGTTGAAGGTAAATGACAAAGAGGACAGCCAGCAACAAGATTAATCAAATACAGCATGAATAAGCCATTAAGAAGCCTAAAACAGAAGACAGGACATTTTGGAGAAAAACTACCCATATGGTTGCAAAGAGTCAGAACTGACTTGACAGCACTGAATAATAATAATAATAGACAAATTAGACAAATGAATTTCAGGAGTATGGGGTCCCAGTTTCCCCACAGAATGAAAAAGACAGCCTGTGCTAGTTGCTTATGAAGTTGGTGTTACTCACCAATGTCCTTTAGCCACTGCAGAACCCCATCAAGTTCATTTTCCTTCTCAAGGCTTGACCGAAAAAAGGCATAGAGCATTTGACTGCGTTTCTTCATCTCCTCTCTATCAAATAAAGACTCATTTTCATCTTTTAAGATCTCTTCCTGAAGGCTGAGAGCCTGATTCACTCTGTTCTGGATCACCTGCAGCTGTTTTGCAATCTCCTGTGAGGGGAACAAGAAATGTTTGGTCTTTTTTCAGCAGAGGACTAACCTGCCCAAGTTATCTCTTAGGTTCACTGTTGCCTACTTGTTCACTGTTATTTTGTTTTTTTTATCTTTAAATAGTTAATAAAATAATTACCCTACCTGTTTTGCTCGTGTCAGCTGTGCACTTTCAATCTTCTTCAATACAGTCTCAACAGAGGGGGGCAGTTCTTGCTGTGAGTAACTAATGTTCATGTCACTTAAGGCAGGTTTCTCGTCCATTTTGTTCTTTATAAAATATGCCTTTTTCTATACATGCAAATATATACGTGTTATACAGTTAAATATATTCTTTAAAAACCTTTTCTAAAGAAAATTTGTAATGTTTCTGACCAATTTTCCAAGAGTGGCTGATCTAAAATGAAATAAAAGCATTTGTTTGCCAAAGCCAAGAAACATCTTACTCGGACCGGCTGTTAGAAGCATTCTGAGATGTTATTATCTAAAAGCTGGTTGTATTCTAGAACATGATGCCATTAAGATGGTGTTGTGAGCACTGATAGAAGGTGGTAGGCCAAAAACTGAAAAATGAAGTAAACGTTATTTCTATTTCCAAAAACAGGACTGCAAAACGGTAGAGGGCGCACGTGAGCTAAAAATAGTTAAAAACTATTTAAAACGAAACATTAAACTTGTTTCTAACATTTTGTGCAGGATGTTTCTTTACTTTTGTAAAGTAGAAGGATGTGTTTCATTTAAAAATTACTCACTTGTATATTTCTGTTTGGTCAGTAGGACATTAGCATTACTGCCACTGAGTGCTAACTGGCTGGCGAAGCACCATAATAAAGTCCTATAACTTTACTTCAAAACCACTTAAAATATGACAGCAGTGTTGAAATATTCTATGCAGTTATGTGTTCCAAAAACTAATCCATTTTATACATAAAAATGTTTAGCCATTTACAAACTATGATTTTGCATAAAAGCTCCATAGGAACCCTTATTTTTGACTCTCCGGGAGCGCCCTCTAGCGTTTGGAAGACAAGCGCGATCACATGACTTTTTTCGTGCAACTGCCATTTTAATGACCGTCTCATGCTGCGTCTCTGTGGGAGAGATAGCGGAGAATTAATGATACTGGAAAAACAGCGATATGTTAAAAAAAAACAAAAAAAAATATATATAATTGGTTTTGATTCATATATATTGTTTCAAGTTGTAACAAAATTAAAGTTTTTAATATTGCAGTGTACACGTCGCTCAAAACACAGGAGACCGTTGGCTTTCTCCGTTCAGACACAATCCCGATACAGCTTACTTATGCACTTCTTAAGCTAGCATTTGCTAATGAACTATGTGTAGTGTTTACAGACTCACATTTAGTTGTAGTTAGTACACAGTCCGTTTCTGTGCTCAGTGAGAGCCTTGTTATCAAAAGTAGCTGGCTACTATCGCTGCTGTTTCATCACTGGATGGCCGAATTGTATGATTTAAAGAAGAAAAAGCTCTATGTGGATGTGAGAAAGACTATATAAAACGTTCTATGATTATAATAAAAAAACAGTATGGTTACCTCAGTGATCTAACGTAACGGTAGGTTGGTGATGCAGTATCTGTGTGGACCGTTAAGCATACAAATGTTGACAAGTTTGATTTTGTCGGCTTTAGCACGATAAGTGTTAACTTTGGTGATATTACTGCTCGAACACTGAACATTATGTCAGTTAGCTTACTCAGGTGGCTGGTGACTGTTCTCACACTTATCTGTGAAGCACACAGAAAATATTTTGACTATTTCATCTTTTGACTCTCACGGTCATCAAAATGGCGGCGGGGTTTAACGGTGACGTCACATGAAACGGTACAGTACAAAAGTCTTTTCTGTTCATCTGGGTCGTAAGCATTTTGTTTAAAAAACATTAACATTAGAATAAATACAAATAAACATGTGATGGTGTGTGTTAGCTAAAATGGACCTAATCCAAATCTCGAGAAAGTGCAGAATATACTGTTACCATCCAACACCTAGTTAAGCTAATCTGTACTTCATTGAATGATGGCATTTAAACAAATCCATACAATGACTGGAGTTTACCATGAAGTCAGGACCTAAACCTGTGTTATTCTGACTATTATTCTAATCAAGATATTAATAACTACTTCAAAACTAAACGTTGTTACGTGTTGTTTTACTGTATTTATGTTTATTTGTATGTACTGTAAAGTTTTATGGTGCTTCTAAACACTCTTTCTGTCAGCATAAATAAATACTTTAAAGTCATTTTCATGGCCACCTAAGACTTTTGCATAGTCTTTATGAAGACCAATAATCATGTCAAAATATGTTCATGAAAATTTGCTGAATGTTTATTTCTGAATGTTTATTTGTGAATGTTCATTGCTGTCCCTGAAACAACCTGTCTGAAACCAACCGTTTTTTTCCCTTATGAAAATTCTAATTTCTGTGGATTTTCACTGATAAAATAGACCATCCATTGTGCTGTGGTATGATTTATTTATGACACAAGTAGGAAATAGAAAAAGAAAAAAGGCAAATCCAAATGTCTGATGATCAGATAAAAAGAATATTAACATACATTTTGAGAAGCATTTACATTACATTTGTGACAACTGGCAGATACTCTTGTCCAGAGCAACAGAGGTAGGTGAATATAGTGTTAGAAGTCTTGCCAAAGTTTTGCGATGTCACAAAAACCAGCTCAGTTAGGCCTACATATGTCAAACTTCAGCCTACTGCAGTTTTGCTCTGCTCACTAACATTTAAGTTAAAAGTGTGTTTCAGCCTGGACTTTTGAGGCACAGTACAGTGCAGCCAATTAGAACAAGTGTCATTTACATATCAGTCTCAAAGACAATTAGGGATAAAAAGAGGTTTTTACCATTACATTGGCCCACACAAACGTGGATTTAAAGAGAGGACAAAAATAAAATGCAGGAAAATGTGGGAAATTGGCCCTTTAAAAGCTTTTAATTTTTTATGAATGATGAATGTGTCAGATATAAAACGGTCATGAATGAAATCGAGAAGTGGGTTTATTCAAGCAACGTAAGCTTTAAATAGTTGCTGTTGCACAAAAAACTTATGAATGGACGAGTAGAAATTATATTTAAAAAGTTACATTATGAGATAAGAATGTTTTTTTTTCTCTATATACACACAAACACACACACATCTATCTATCTATCTATATATATATATATATATATATATATATATATATATATATATATATATATATATATATAGATAGATAGATAGATAGATAGATAGATAGATAAGAATAAATTGTAACCCTGAAGTGATACACTTTAGTAGAGAAGTAGAGAACAGTTACAACCTATTCACGTCCAGCTGGTGGCAATAAGCGCGATTGTTCTGATCTCCAGCCCGCAGAAGGAAGGAGAGGGGCGGGGATGTGACGACAGCGGTGGTCATGGGTGAAAGTTGATTGGAGCGCATTTTGTTGTCTTTGTACAGAGAAGAGTGGAGTCTGGTCACGCAATTGTGTGTCTTCCCTCTTCCCCCGAATCCTTTCAAAATTCCCTCCCGAACCTTTCCCCCTTCTACCCTCTAAACCCTACCCCTCCCCTGAACGCGTCGGCAGGGTTCGAGCAGGTAAGAAGAATTCAAATTGTTTGCTTATGTGTTTTTATTCTCAATATTTTTTGCGCAACTCCGATAAGACCTACGAAGATCACCGGACTCTCGACTAGGCCGCTGCTATCACTTTTCGCGGTTTAGCGCTGCGTTTGCTAGTTGCACCACTGTTAGTAGGTGCTCATAAAGCTAAAAACGTCTTCTGTATTGATGTTATAGGTTACATTTTCGGTTAACAACTTAATTATGGTGGATTTACTAGATGCAGAAAGGTTTAGCTTGTGAATGTGGCTAGCTAGTTAGCAAGTTAGCTTGCTAACGGTGGCTAGGTTGATTAGTATGCTAGCTAACTCAGCTAAGCTAAGACGCGCGAGTCATTGACATGAGAGCAAAATGGATCATGTTAGCTAACTAGCTAGCTAAGCAGCTAATATGACCGATTGTGTTGACTTCGACACGAAACGATGCTGTGATGTCCAAAATGTCCTGAGCTAGTGCTGACTGCTAGCGCGTGCTAGCTAAAATCCGTCTGTAAAATTCAAGTGTTTTTAATCAAATAACGTTAACAGTAACATTATTCGATTTAAATCTTGCTACTTTGACGCCTAATGTTAGTTAGTTAACTAGCGAGATCTCAGTCAGGGTATTAGCTGTTACTGCTTAGCTCTGGTGGTACATATGACGTATTAATGCCATTTTGCTCCATGCAAGCGGGCCCTGCTAATAAGGCAGTTTACGAACGTCATTAAGATTTAGCCTTGCGGTTTTCGTCATTTTGGTTTGTTACCTAGCTAGATAGCTTATCTAGGTTAGCCAGTCGTCTTACTTGTGCTCCTTTCATGAGTTCATGTTGTTTATTTTAAGGAGGTATCAGGACATAGCTTAACGTTTACTTTGCTAACCTAGATAAGTGTACATACATTATTGCTTTTGCCTTACTGGGGACGCAAGTTTTATCTATTGTTTCTGCAGTTTACATGCTTTTAGTAATTTAGCTAATTAGCCTGTCGTCTGAATAGAAGGCGTAGCCATGTTGCACACAGTCGTTCACTCTCCGTTAAAGGGAAAATTCACATTTGGTGCGTTTTTCGCATCCACCGAGCTTATGGCGCTGTGAGAACTGTTTGATGGGTTATGCTTAGCCCTATTTTGGGTTTGTAAGTAATGAACTCGTAATCCTATAACGTCAGTTGGAAGCATGCCAAAGTATCGCGAATTTAGCATTGATTTGTTACGTTTCGTGCTTCGAATGGTGTTTCAAGCTTTGGTTCTTGTATCTGATTTTACTCATCGCTTGCAGTTTTAATATGGCCACAAATGCACGTTTTCATGCTACCTAGATAGCTTCGCAGCTAGAAGGTTTATTGTGGAATGAAGCCAGGCAGCTAGTTACATTCCTGACTTCCCATGCCGTTGAACGCATATAGTAATCGTAGCATTATTTCAGCAATGTGACCTGGTGTTTTCTCTATGGTTAAAGTTCATATGCTTGCACAATGTGCGGTCTGTCTTTGTGGCAGATTTAGCAGACTGGTCCTGCAGGTCCCAGAATGGTTAATCAGGTTGATAAATCTTTCTTATTTTCTGCCCGAATTGACTGACTGAAATTCCTAGCTTTGGCCCTGTTCAAGAGCCCCAGGAGTAGGCCATAATGGCCGACCTTCTAGACAAAGCTGGGCAATTGTGTGGATCTAGATGAAGAGGCTGTGTTTTCAAGAGTGACTATTAGGCAAGGGTTAGCACAGGCAACCTTGCCTTCTGCAAATTGCACACATTCATTCCTAATGAGAGCAAAACCCAGCCTAATGGGAGTTTTATTACTTCTGCCACTACCCCTGGTATCAGCTGTGTTCCACTGCTAGATTCACAGCATGTTTTGGAAGCCTGGGTAGATTTCTGTCCTCTTCAACCAACTGTGTAGTATATTAAACAGCTCTTTTAGATGCAGTTGAAATGTTAAGTGTAATGTGATCCAGATAAAATTACATTATAAAGGATAGGATACATTTTTTAGGATTTTTAGATCACTGCTGGGTATAGAGGGGCACTGGAATAGGGGTTGTTTTTCTCAGGTTTGTCTTTTGGGGTCAGTCGTGCTATTTCTGGATATTTGGTATTGTAAACATTGGAGTTCATAAAACTAAGCTTGCATCTTTCACTGGCAGATTTTATTTCTTGTTTTGATGACTGGCTTGTCTGTGGTCTTACTTTGGCTTGTGAGGAGGTAATCATTGCTGTGCTCACTAGTCTAGGAGTTGATTTCGAGAAGTTGTACAGCAACGTTGTGCCCTTGGAGACAATGAACCTTTCTAAAAGCCAGCATTTGGCCAGGCTCTGTTCCCTAATGCAGGGAAGTGGTGACCACTGCTGCATCCGTATCAGACTGAGGTGCTGATGTGCAGTGGCAGCACAGAGGTGGCTTGTGCCCTTTGTGTTTAGCCTCACAAGATAGCAGTGTGCTAGTGTGCTGCAGTTAGGAGCATTTTATTTATATATATTTTTTTATATATATAATGTCTTCTGTCTCTTCAGTCCGGACATTTCTGGTTTGTTATATCAACAAAGTAGAAGGCTGCTTTGAGGAACTGGCAGCTCCCTCTGGATGTGATGAATCTTATTTGACACAGTGGCCAACACGGAGTTCTGCTAAGGCTGGTAAATGCTACCAAAAGCTTTGCACAGTGATACTTTTCGATGTAATTTGGTATATGTAGTTACTATATCGATCACCTTATGTTTGTGTGTCTTTATAGTATTTTTAACATTGATGAATGTACAAAGCTTAATCATTTGTGATATACAAAATTCCAAACATGTGATCATTTATAACATTTACATTTAATTCGTAGTTGTCCCTGCAAAGGTATAAATAATTGAAGAAATCAGCTTATTTTACTAGGCTGTTTGGGCGGTTTTGGATAAAAATAAAAGCTGAAAACAACTTGGTATCTCTCTTAACTGTCATGCTGGTTTGTGTTGAGTGAATGGCTAGACATCTGCTTCCCTGTATAGTGTGTAAACATACAAGTTGACAAGTTCTACTGAAGAAGAAGTTCAAATTTGAAGTCTTTGCTACTAAAACAGAATTTAGGAGCAGAATGGCATAATCATTTTATTGAAAAACTTGAATATGCATTATTGATATTGGGAAAAGTTGGTGTTTATTACAAAGTTTATGTTGTACCCCAGGTACTGTTTGTCTGTATGTATGTACTGGTGATTGTCTGTGTTTGTCCTTACCGTGTCCTTCATCTTTTCAGATGTACTTCAGTTATGTGCCAATTGTAGTTTCCACTGATATCTGCCTGATGTCTTCCACTAAAGGCAGTCCTGTTTTTATGACTGTTTTTCTGGCAAAGTTTGTTGTCCCCGTCTCTGGGCCGTAACCCAATTAAGCCACTCCTAGCAAACCTCTGCCTGATGGGAGTTCTGTTACCAAAGGTAGCCTTTTCAGCCCACGTGTCGAGTTTGACACCAGAGGTAACCTGCTAATCCACAGCCCTTTGTCACTTCTGAGATGCTTTAACCCCCACCCCCCCACCCCCACCTCTGTCAAGGGTTTTTCAAATGAACCAGTGAACTTTTCAAGGATTCTTGGGGCCAGATCCGTATCTGTAGGCATGCTACATTTGCTCAGACTACAAATACAGATTCTGAGTTGTTTAAAAGCATTTTTCAGAGTATAGTGTCCACTTGGGCAGCCCCAACGGGTGCCCTTATTTTTGCATTATGTGCAGCGGTTGACTGGTCACCTCCTTGCACTTTCATTCTGCTCTGCTGGGTAATTGTGGCCTTGTGGGTGCCAAGTTCCTGGCTTGCTGCTTTGGCTCATCCAACTGTGGGTGGGTGTGTGCTTCCTTCTAATTCTGTTGGTATTTGGTCATTCTCCATTAAGAACACTACTCTCTGAAAGGAAGTACAATGTAAAGCTAAAAGTTTAAAAACGTTTTAGAAAATATGCATCATAGTCCTTTGGAAAGTATTGGGCTATTTTCAGCCTATTAGGTGTCCAGTGCCCTTCCAGGGAAGCCAATCTCTTATCATGAACAAAAGGCAAATAGCACTAAGCAGAGCCATAAATAAAAAATGAGCATGGTGTGTGCTTAGTTCCATTTTATATGAATATTCACAGAGTGATGACCAGTTGTGGGTTATGATTGTCAAATGTTTTCACTCTGCTGGTAGCATATTTAAATTTTAGCTCTGAGGCTTGCAGTAATAGTGTTTTTTAGTCTGTTTTAATCCATTGACATTGTTAATAGTTATCTGTTAACTGACTTACGCTAAGTGAAATAACTTGAAACTGGTGTGTATCTGCAATAGAAATCTATTTGCAGTCAGCTGAATGTCAACTAGTCCATGTCCATGAGTGTTTCCAACAGATCTGAAACAAACCTTCTGGGATCAAGGGGTGTAATTTGAATATATGGAGATCCAAATCTATCATAGTTTGCTTGTTCAGGAATTAGAGTTAGACAAATTAGTGAGTTTTAAACCTTCCATGTTTTTCGTTATAAGACGTGAAACCCCTCATAGAAATGACCACTAGGGGGGAAAAAAAAAACTAATGCTTTGCATCAATGACGCAGTGTGCCCTATCCCCTGCCCATAACAATATAAAATTTTCCTGTGTGGGGAAACACTGCCAGTATGCCCTGATATTGCTTTTTTTAGTTGAGTTTAAGTGGTAATTTTCATACAGTGAGTTATATAGTCATTATATCTTGACTATTAACTGCCATGTGTGGTATTTGCTGAGTGCTTTAATTTGTTTTGAAATAACAGTATAAAATCCATGTAAGTTAAATGGTATGAGTCATCTCTAGAAGGTTTCATGTCTGGTTAATGTGTACAGTACTGTGTAAGACTTTTTTGCTGTCATTTTAAGAGAATAAAAATCTAAATGTTCTAATTAAAGCTATATTGGGTTTGTAACACTACTCAAGAAGCATGGGTTCATTAAGTTTTAATGCTATATTTCATGTTAATTGAATTTTACCAGTGTGGCTTAGACCTAGCTGCATGTGTGTGTGTGTGTGTGTGTGTGTGTGTGTGTGTGTGTTGGTAATCTCACGGTCATCAGATGTTGCTCAGATAGGTTAGAGAGACATGTTTGATTGCTTCTCCACTGTTCAAAGCTGGTCTGAAGTGGTAAATTAGTTTAATACCAAAAATGAAACTAATTTACCACTGCCTGAATCATGCTGGAATTTGTTGTGGTGGCAGAGTGGAAGAAGCATGTGTTAGTGTTATGCTGGCGTTCTTTAGGAAGAGCTCTGTGCATTTATTCAGATATCCTGGCACACATTTCAAATTGATCTTAATTTGTGTTTCTTGAAAGCCCTTTTAGAACTGTTTAAATGTTGTATGTACATGTCAACGTATACATATGTTTGTAAAAACTGAGATACAATTGTCTGTAACAGGCTTAACATCAGTGACCAAAGAGCATACAGCGGATCCAGGTAGATCTCCAAAGCACAGGGATGGACTCTGGCGTGATTGAAGGTGGACTCAATGTCACTCTCACCATCAGGCTCCTCATGCATGGTAAAGAGGTTGGCAGCATTATCGGGAAGGTCAGTTTCATTCTTTCTCTTTGAAGCCATTAAATATTTTATTGTATGCTCTTTAAATGATCTGAAATATTTTGTTTAAAAACTACTAAGCTTTCTTTTTTCTGAAGATGAACATCTGAAAGTAGGCTATCATGCTAAAACTACTCAACCACTCTACTACCCCGCAGGATGAAATACACAACTAACATCACATAATGTGAATGTGTGCTATTTAAGGATAGATTTGTTGCAACATTGAATTTTTTCCTCTCAGATATCCAATCCAGAATTTTCTGCTGATATTCACCCCATACCGATATGCCATCTCTAGTATTCATACTAAAAAAATATTAAATCCAGTGCATACTTCTAACACTCTGACCCACAGAAATGGCTTGAGTTTATGCTAATGCAAACAGGGTGAAGGTTAGCCAGGTTAGCCAAATTTTGGCCTAATCAAATATTTGAACCTCTTCTAGGTTGCATGTCTTCATGTTTTGCTGATGTTTGATATGAGTCATATTTAATAGGCTACTTTTTTCCCTTGCAGAAAGGTGAATCTGTGAAGAAGATGCGAGAGGAGGTGAGAGGAACCAAATTTGATTGTTGCCTAGGTTTTTAGCTAAACTTAAATTGCTGGCATTTAAATTCATACTCTTTAATAATGCACATAATAGATCAGTTATCATGACTGTTGTTGCATAGAAAAGTTTCAGTAAATTGCTGACCCAGATACTCAGTGTGTCTCTTGCTCTTATTCTCTTGCTTTGTCTCCTGCAGAGTGGTGCTCGCATCAACATTTCTGAAGGGAACTGCCCAGAGAGAATCATCACTTTGGCAGGGCCCACAACTGCCATCTTCAAAGCCTTCTCCATGATCATTGACAAACTCGAAGAGGTATACATTCAACACTTCTCAAATGCTTCTGTGTGGTAACAATTATGTCTGGAAAAGGGGTGTAAATCTCTGACCTCAAAACCATTCAATTCTATATAGGTTCTTTAGGAAGCAGTTTGTAGCATCATGAACTAACAGGCTTCATTTGTATTGGTGAAATACAGAATTATTTTTAAAAAATTGGAATATACTTGTTTAGCTGTGTGGATTGGGTCTTTGTGACAACAGCCACAGGATTCAAGCACGGAGTGTGTTTGAACCCTCATAAATGAAATACATAGACATTTCTGTCATTTTCTCTGTGATGTCCTTGCTCACGCTTCAATTGAAGCTCAGGCTCTAGTGAGGCATTTTCCACTTAAAAAGAGTTCAGTGAACTGAAGTGAGCCAGATATAAAGGTGTTTCTTAGGACAAGGTGTCTTTGCCCAGACTCACAACAGCCAAGGTGAAATGAATATGATTAGTAAACTGTTCTTCTTTTGATCTCTTGACTTTGGCTGGTAACACAGCACATCATTGTTGTCTCTATGTTTTTTTTTTATTTTTTTATTTTTTTTTGTAAATCTTCTAGGACATCAGCAGCTCCATGTCCAATAGTACAGCCACCTCTAAGCCCCCTGTCACACTGCGCATTGTTGTGCCTGCCAGCCAGTGTGGCTCTCTCATTGGCAAAGGTGGCTGCAAGATCAAAGAGATCAGGGAGGTAGGTAAATTCTCTCTTACCGACAGAGAGACTGCTCTCTTCACTTTCTCTTAATTAGCATATCAGGTAGCATTTTAGTCGTACTTAAGTAATTGCAACATGTATAAGGTGATATTTCAGTTGATATGGATAATTTAGATTGATGTGTTCTCTGTCTTTCACAAGTCAACGGGAGCTCAGGTACAAGTGGCAGGAGACATGCTGCCTAACTCCACTGAAAGAGCCATTACCATTGCTGGGACGCCGCTGTCCATCATTGAGTGTGTCAAACAGATCTGTGTGGTCATGCTGGAGGTAAACATACGGGCAAAGTATTCATATTAGTTACAGTTGTTGCATATTGATTCATTTATCTTGTGATAACCCCGTATTTAAATGATAAGAATATAGTATTCTGACCAAAATGATGTATGTTTGTCAGATGCCAGAATGTCTTGCTTATAATGACTGATCTGTGGGCATTTTAACAAATCATTAAAGATTGGACAAGATGCTCAGTTTTTGCAATATAAATACTGTAGGGGCTAATGTTGTGATAATGACTGACATCTTTTGCAACCCTTATACTTTATGAGAAGGCCATTCTTACTGCGGTCTAGTGCAGTCACTGATTATTGTAGCAACAGAGTAATATACTAGTAAATTAGCAGTTATTGAGCTTCTCGTTTCCTTTTGTGTTTGAGAAGCTTTGAGAAAATGTTGAATTGAGAGCTGTTTCATTAACTTGCCACAGCTTTGTATATTATTTATATAGCAAGGCTTAACGCAGAATCCTCTTAATAGCCTTCACTTTGCGCTTTAAGTAGCCTTTGATTAACAATGTACCACCACTACAATAAAACCAATCTCTGCTGAAGGAATTGTCATTGTTACACTGTCAGCTCTATGTGAACATGGTTATGTGGCATTTGTAACATTTTCAAGTGACATTCTTTGATATTTAGTAAATATTTCAATTTAAAGCCTAACTCCTAAAATTACCGGAGCCTTAATTCATACATCTTTACATTTGCTTTATTTAATAAGCACACAGTTTCATGTATGTAACTTTAGGTCATGTGTATTTATGAGATTCTGCTAGCATAGGTTTTGACGATGCATACAGAAGGCTTGAGAAGATTAAAGCAGCTTTATAATAGCCATCTGCAGACACCATAAATATCATTCAAATGGCAATTGTCAGCTGAATGAACGAATTAGATTTTTTTTTTTTTTTATCACACTGAGTGTTTGTGTCAGCCCTATTGCAATCACAGTAATTCATCTTATGATCTCAGCAATTACATGTCTGTGTGTTTATCCTTTTACCCAGTCTCCCCCCAAAGGTGTCACCATCCCGTATCGACCTAAACCCTCAGGTTCGCCTGTTATCTTCGCTGGAGGACAGGTGAGTGTCTGTTAAGGAACGAGTGCAGGTCAGAGTACCAACTTTAAGCTTTAAGTTTTTTCTGTGGAAGTTATTTTGTTATAAAGATTAATACTGACTGACTGTGCAATGCTTACAGGCATATGCGGTGCAGGGACAGCATGCCATTCCCCAACCTGATGTAAGACACATTTCCACTGTGTGTTCATACTTGAAAGACTTCAATCAATACATTGTTTTCTGGAGATAATACTTTTGTTGTTGGTATTTGATAAAAGGAAATGACGCAGCTTTATATAAAAAAAGAAAAATAACCGTTTTCAATCACAGCTCACTAAACTTCACCAATTGGCAATGCAGCAAAGCCCATTTCCTTTGGCCCCAAGCAGTCAGGGCTTCACTGGTGAGTGCACTCAAGTGAGCATTCCTTCCTTACTTTGTTTTTGACTAAGTCTGTTAATTCATTGGGTCTTTTTCTTTACAGCTGGGATTGATGCCACCGCACAGACTGGCTCTCATGAACTGACCATTCCAAATGACGTGAGTTACTTTGTGAACCTATGACGAACAGTGTCTCACCAATTTTTTCATCGGTTGCCTACCATGACTAAGATCATATTTGGTAAAGCTGCAATGATCAGATATTTTCACTAGTATTATCTCAGTAAGAGTAAAACGTTTGACATTTTATTATTTGCATTAATATTAGCATGATTGTTACAAATATTATAGATACTATTTATGGTTTATTTTATTTTGCTTTTTATTTTTGCTTTCAATGAAACCTTAGGTAATAAAGGCATCACTGATCAGTTATTTTTGTAGCCTAATTTCTAACTCAGGGAATCCTGCCCAGTCACTGAACACTGAATAGTGTTCTGGTGCTGTTTGATCATAAGGGACAATTGATTCAGGAACACTGAGGAAAGAGTGGCTTATTAACCATGGTCTTAATTTTTTTTTTTTTGTTTGTTTTTTGGTTAGCTGTTGTATGGTCATTTCACTGACATGAGGTAGAATCAAGGCTTTTAAGTGGCTCAAAACCAGCTTTATATTGGAACATGCACTAAACTCTTGCCTGTCTTAAATGCCTGCTGTGGCCTGAATACATTTTATTTACGAGAGCTTGCTAGTTGGCTAGCAATCTGGAGCAGTAGGAAACTTATTTGAACCACACCTGGAGTTAAGACCGATTGTTGTGCAAGCAGAGCCTTTCATTACTATCCCCCAAAGAGTCAGTGCGAACAGCTGGCAACTGTGCGCTACTAGTGACAAGCTAGCATTTAGCTTCATAAACATTTGTTTCCCTGCTGAAGTGGTAAACATGTTGGTTATTAGAATGACTCTACCCTTCTTGTAAATATTAGGGTGCAAATGAATGAGGGAGGCACTTGTAGTTAAAATCTCTTCTCTTGCAGTTGATTGGCTGCATCATTGGCCGTCAAGGTGCCAAGATAAACGAGATCCGTCAGATGTCAGGAGCGCAGATCAAGATCGCCAACCCTGTTGAGGGCTCCAATGATCGCCAAGTTACCATCACCGGCTCCCCTGCAAGCATCAGCCTGGCCGAATACCTCATTAATGCTAGGTAACGTGCACACATCTCTATTGATACTGTGAGAAAGTAAGCAAGTTGATTGTTCTGTCTGGAGTTGACTTACCTACCTAATAAAAAGGCTCTACATTTTCAGTGTTCGTGAATTTGTGTTCTTACAGAGTGAAAATACTGTTGGGGCAAGATGCATCAAATCTTCATGCGAGTTACACTCTGTAATCCAGTAGTGAAGTGTGACTATTAGAGCTAGATCTTCATTTCAGGACAAAATGTCAAAACATGGCCAAAAAAATGAGAAACTCACCACTATGATGTCAATTTTTGAGCACTGGCATAGAGCTGCTACTTTCCATTTCTATCAGCTGACACACACATTGGTGAGGCTGCCACTCGTCAGTGCTAAATAACTACAAGAAAGCTTACAGTGACGTTTTTTGTCCCCCTCCCCTCAAAACTAGTTACATTTATTGTAAGTCAAAACTTGATTCCACTGTCAGTTCTGAATTATGCTGGTGGGTAACACTTATTTCCGACCAAAGCAACAATGGAATGAGTAATACTGTAATTCTTGGAGAGTTTAAATAGAATAATTAGGAATAGATAGGTTCTGTTCATTTCTTTTAAATATAAAGTTTTCAGATATTAAGTGTGAAGACCTTGAGGGTTCCCCTCTGCTGTAATAATTTTCTTTCTAAAAGTCTTGTCTTACAGCCAAAACCTATTTTGCCTCATTTGCAGGATGTTTATTTTATCTGTAAATAGAGGATGTCAAGTTTTTGGTTGGTAGTGTATGTTTAAACATGCACTTACACTGAACTGTATTGCTTTCTCTTGCAGACTCTCTTCTGAGGCAACAGGACTGGCTGCAAACTGATCTTCTCAAATGCCGCATCTCCATTAGACAGTTACCCCCCACCCCCAACTTCACATACACACACGTGCACACACTCACTTTCTGTGCAAAAAAAAAGAAAAAAAAAGGCAACCAAGTATTCTCAACCTAGCTTTTGTCCTCACCCACCCGAGCTGTGCTTCATAAATATATGCTTCATGAATATATTTTCTGGAAGTAAATATGCATAGGTATTTTATTTATTTATTTCATGGACGTGTTTTTAAAATCCCTTTGCTTATAGTTTTTAACACTTTTGGTTTTCAATGTATATCCTGTTGTACACATTAAGATTTGAAAGTAATGGGGAAAATCTGAAAAGACAAATATCCAGTTTTTTTGTTGTCAGATTTTTCTTACAAAACACATGGAAAAAAAAAATAAAAAAACAGTAACAGATGATAAATCCACAGCTTTTTCCCTGTATCATACAAATTTGTCTATTTATTTTAATTTATATCTAGGAAATATTTTGGGTTTGGATGAATTTGAGCAGACAAGCTCATCGCCTGTTACCTGATTCTGTTTTGTTTTTGTTTTTCCCCCTCGCCTTTTGTTATCCGTCACCAGTTGTAGGGTGTTTCAGTGGACTTCAGACTGCAGTGGTTTTGTTGATTTTTGTTGGTCAAATATTTTGTCATTCCTGTATGTTTTATATACTTTTTTTTTCCCCAGAAGTTGAAGGCCATTTTGATAAAGGGATGGGTAAGAGTGTCTTGGACGTTTCTGATAAATTGATAAATATTACTGATATAATAATGAGTTGAAAATATTTCTTTTAAACAGAGAGAATATTTTTTTTAACCTATTGGGGTGGGGAGCCTGCAAAGGATTCCAAACTGACTCATTGTTTATATGGTGCGACTGATTAATCAACTAGAAGGATCATTCTAGAAGTAACACTAGTTTCCTCTTTTCTCTATTTGCTTGGTTAAAATTTTTATTTTGTAAAGGAGAACCTAAAACCTTTTTTGTGCACGTTTTCAGAATATTGTAGATTTGAAGTGCAACAGGAATGAAGAATTATAAATGCAAATTAAAATGATGTGAAATGCTGAAACAACTAAAAGATGCGTTTCTTTTTTGCTTTTAATCTCAGCTCTCAGATTTATGAAGCTACTCATAGACCCTAGTAGATGTATCTTCTAGTTTTTTTTTTCTGCATGTGTCCAGCAGCTTTCAATCTCCATTTATGTGTAGTGGACATCTCTTTTCTCTTTAATACTGTATTTGAAGTCAGCGTGAATTGGAAATTGTACCGCTCATGACAAATGAATCATAATTTCTTTCCATACTGTGATTAGGGGTCGCTTAGTCGATGAATAAATCCATTAGTCGGTGTTGTGGGCAGCAGCTGACGAGTTGAAGACTGAACAGGCTGGGGGAGTGAACTGTTAAAAGCTCAAAGTACTTTTATTAGTATGTAAATCTTACGAGCTTAAACTAATTCTACTGTAAACTGTGTAAAACTGCGATGAGAAACAGGTTCGTCAGGTAGACCGGAAATTTGAGAACAGCATCTCTGATAAATGCCTTTTTGGCTGACATGCACATCGACCAATCACAAGCAGCTTAGCGTGAAGCGTCCGTTACAAAAACAAATTTGTGCTGGATAACGTGAAGTAGCACTCGACAAACTACCTACTTTTCCAACAAAATTTAAGAAACTATTTACAAAGGGACAGTATGAATGTTTTGTGGTTCAGCGACTATCTCGCGTTGAAGGGCGACCTACAGAAATGCAACTATGCTGCTAGCATTTAGCTTCATAATCGTTTCAGTTCATGGCTGCCAGAGTTTAAAAACATGGTGTTACTATTATTTCACTATTTTGGTTTCAAGTTGATTTAGAAGTTCATGAGTTAAAACTGGAGATACGCCAACCTCTTTGAATCCGCCTCTCAATCTCGCTCATCAACAAAAAGCACGCCCGTAGAGTCGAAGGTGTTCAGCGTCGAGTTCACCCAGTTTTCCAGCGTAAACTTACCAGACATCGTCATGACCTCACATCATAGCGGTGAGGTAGGCTGTGTATTAATTAAATTCATTATTTAGATATGCTGACGTTGACGAAAGATCAAAATTCTCGATATAGTCTACGTCTCAGTAGAGCTATTGTTTAATTTATGTCAGGGTAGTTGTTCTTGCTTTCAGGAACCTAGATAACGATATTAGCATAAAGAGTGAGATTCTGCTTCCGCCAGCAAAGTACTGATTTATTCTACTTTACCTGGAAAATTCTGATGACATTTGATTTCACGTATTTAGAGCGACATTTTGTCTAAGCATACTGTCCAAGTACTCGTCAAATACTCGTTTGTATAGCAACAGCTTTGGCTACAGCATAGATATACATACCTAGATGTCTGTTGTCCTCTATCTGAGAGGACACGTGTGCCCGTCCAGCATGATGGAGCGGTAAAAATCCGCTTGTAAACAAATTCACTTCTATTGAGAGATGAGTTCTCAGGATTAAATCGTCCACAACTTCCTTATTACTCAACCGACATTCACCTAATTTATGTTTTAATCCTCAGGCATAGATTAATCTAGGCTGCACGGACTGCTCTGGTTGCTTTTATTTCTGTAATAACTGATCTTGCTTATTAGCCGTCCGGACCAGCACAAAAGTATTCAGTCTGCACCTGACGTTAAAAACCGTGTTTAGGGCGACCTCCGGTGCAATCTCACATACATCAGCAATTCCATCAATGCGTGAACCACTTCTAATCTTACTTCAACACGAAACACAGGGCTGGGGTTAACATTGGACACTACACACAAGAAAGGCACACACTTCCAACACACTAAGCCAGCCCTCTTCTGATACCATTTCAATAAACAGCAACTCTCACTAACAGCAACAATAACTCTGCTTTTTCATTTAAGCAGGAGTATGGCACCTCCTGAGAGCCACTTTGCAAGGCCCCAACTCCTAAGCTCCCCACAGCAGTGCCGCGGAGGCCACAGTACATGTCGCGTTTATCTGCCTGTCTAGGAGGAACGTTGCTAATTCTGCGCCCAACTCTGCTTATCCTCTTTACGTGTAATACCTTTGGAAAAGTGCTTCCAGTGTTGATTGATGTTTTCGCACATTTCTTCTTGTTACATTTTTGGGTAGAGAAGTGTGTTTTTTCCCACAGTACTACAACCATTCAGTGCAAGTCACTAACTAGATTCTGCCATTTATTTGTGAACAGACGGATAAGGGGGTGGAGTAGTGTGGTATAGGGGTAGGTCTTGTAAATGATTGACAGGAGGTCGGTGTAAACACAGACAAACCCTCCGCTCCACCCTGCAGTTTTCCTTATGGGGTTTCTCAAGCACATAATACACTTGTGCTGATGGCATTGCTAAAACAATTATTTTTTTATCATGTTTTACACATTTTCCAGATTGTTTTTACTAGTAGTAAAAGAAATTCATCTACTAATACAGCTTTAAAGATTAAAATACATTAAACATGGACTCCCAGGGTCCTTTTGCCATACACAGAAGAAGCGTCCAAAACTGTTGGGGCATCTAAGCCTTGTGATGTGTACAATTACATCTCCCACCACCAACCTTTCTTCCAGAATCCAAAACATCTGCAAAATACTATGAATAAACCGCTCTGCCAGGGCATTGTGATGCAGCTTTTCTAGGCAACCAAACTCCAGAATGCCACTGAACAACTCCTTTTCTGCTGCTGTCTTCTTAGATATGTTGAGTTGTGTAGGCATAGGCATGACTAGTGAACAGATCATCCACAACTAACATATATTTGTAGCCACCCACACTAGGCTCCAAATGTAGATAGTCGATTGAAAGGCGCGCAACTCTTAGAATTCTTGATAAGAAACAATAAGAAACTTCTCTAGTGCCTCTCTAATTTCCCTAATGTCTAAAACACATGGCCTGTCATGTGATAAAGGACGTAGATCAACATCCTTCATTTCACTACATGACAGGCCATCGATGAGTAATTCCCCAAATCTCTCACACATGGCCCACTAAACGGTAAGAAACTCAAGTTTCCTGGAATGGATCTGTGATTTCTTTTTACAGGTATGCAGTTTATTGAGCTTTACCCAATGACTCAGAGCTTCCCCTCTGTTGTTGCTGGTACAGAATAGCCCTCAGTGTGAGATGCAGAAGGTGAGCCTTTTCACTCTTTGGTTGTTCTCATGGCCGCCCTGCTGTTGCAGGAAAAATCCTCAAATAGGCTAATTCTCAAGCAATAATAGCACAGGAACCTAGTGGTCCTCCTTAGATCCCCAAAAGTAACAGGTGTCCTATCTTTCAAAGGGTACAATACCTTTAAGTCTGCAGGGTCAATATGTATATTGTTAACTGAGACTAAACAGCCTGCATAACCCACCTCATTCTTTAATAACTCACACTTCGTCTTGACCCCATCATGATGGAGATTTCTCAGGACATTTTCAGCCCTTTATGTGGCCCTCAGATGTCCAAACTAAACACACCTTGCACTCTGCTAAAACATGACTGGCACATTGGTTAACTAGAAGGGGATATGAACCTGCACACAGAGACCCCATGGGGTGACCCCACAGGGACAAACACAGTAGGGTGATGTTGAGATTTGGGTCACTGGTGTCAAGTTGGCTGACTGACAATCCATTGAAGCCATGTTAGACTAGATGTTTGCCATTGACAGCAAACACCCTCCAAGCCTTCGTCCCTACTGATTATTTCACCTGTTTGGAGATAGGCCAATAACTGCGTAACCATGGATGTAACACTTTTTACATTCTGAATGTGCATTTCCTTCCAGCTTTATATTTTTTACATTTCCTGCTTTATATTTATTACAGGAAATGGAAAATCATATGAATCTGGTTGAATTTGCTTGGTTCAACATTGGGCTTAAGGAGTTGTTGCTCTTGGTAACTATTCATAGGCTGATATCTAGCCTGCCTTTCTTGTCTGTCACTCTCAGACAAAAGGTACTAAACTGTCACTGGGGTGGTACTCCTAATGTCACTGAGGAGGTGCCCTCAAGGGTACGTCTTCAGTACCTTTGGTAAGCCCTTATGAATTACCTGAACAAGATTAGAAACTATAATTTGTAATCATTCAGTATTTATAATGTTCTTTTTTTTGCAGTTTCTTTTATTTCATCTATGTACCTGTCTTTTATCTAATTAACACAAAGTATGTCTTTGTACCAGCAGTTTTTATTAGTTTGGCCTGCAAGCCTGTTTGCTGGACAGCCATTTCTTACTGTAATTGATAGTTTCACCTTTATGAAAATAGTGTTTTATAATGCAGTGCAGTTTTTTGTTAATTAGAATCTAGAGTAAAAGTTGTTGAAAATGAAATAATTTTAATTTAAAAAACTGTCAGTGATGCTGAATGAAGAGACATTTTGTAGCTGAACGGGTCGGTTTGCCTTGGTGAGGCAGTTGATCTGACTCACTGAAAAGAGCTGGAATACCCCTCACAAGTTTGGAGAGTGTGAAGGCTGTTTTTCACCGCATTTTAATTTCAAACAGACCTGATGGCGTGATCTTTACAGCTCGCCTACAAATTCTACAAAACAAATTGTCCTATACTTTTAACTTCTCAGTGCAATCAAATGGAACGTTCCGTTCAGGAGACTTTTTGTGTTGTATGAGAGCATTTAGCATCCCCTTTGGTAGCCACACAAATTCAGTCTTGGCTTTGATTTACTAGTCACATACTGGCTAATACCACTGGGCAATGCACTGGAAATACATACAGTGCTATGAAAAAGAATTTACCCCTCACCTGATTTCTTTTCTATTTTTGCTAATTTGTCACATTTAAATGTTTCAAATCATCTAATTTAACATAAGATAAAGACAACATGAGTAAATAGCTTTTAAACAATAATTTCATTTATGGAAGGTAAAGATTTCTTGAAAACCTATATCACCCATGTGAAAAAGTAATTTGTGAAAGAATATTTTTAACCCATGCGATTCACGTTCACTGCTGTGAGACCACTGCAAAAGCGGAAGAAACTAGTCTTATGGTAAACAGTTCTTAACTACATTGTGAGACTTTTCAGCCATGCAGGTTAGTCTTGTACAGGTGTGATGACCCATTAGGCTAATTTTCTCATGTCCTGTAAATATACTAGCGTTTGAGGCCATTGGTATGCATCAAAAAAGAGGAAACTAGGGGCAGGAGGGCAGCATAAGGCAGACTGTAGAAAGCAAATGTCAACTTGAAAGCAAAGCAAAATCCTGGACATTTTCAGCGATTTAGAAATCCTGGACACATTTGTCACTACTTTCATCTACTAATATATCAGTGTTAAAAGTTAAGAATAGTTTTAACAAGAGCATCTTTACAATCTCAATTGTCTCTCACTCTGAATTTCTGGTTCACCTGTCACATCATCAGAGACTTGAGCCACAAGTGGCTTAAGCTCCTATTGAATATCACTGAAGTTAGGGAGCAGGCCCTGTGAATGTTTCTCAAGAATATATACTTGACATTACCTGTTTCATATTTCATGTATCTTTATCATTTTGTCTTGTTGTTGGCTCTCATGCACTTGCTGTTTGGTAGTCATTAACTCTACTGCCACTCCTGCCATTTAAACAGCTCAGTAAGTATGAGGTGAACTTTGCTGATGAGTGTGTCCTGCCCTGGTTTGTCAATACAGATTCCTTGAATAACCTTACTCTGTGTGGTTGGACTGAAGTTCCTGATCAGTTTGTTTATTTAAGCTATAAAAAGCTGATATCACTTACCTGACCCCATGGATCCAGGATTCTTTGTGATGTAGAAATGATAGGTTTCTTAAAGAGAAATGCTTGTCAAGCCTTATTATAGTGGATTGGGTGGAGTGTGGCTTTTAGTGTCCTGTTTTGCAGTAAGAGAGGATAGATTGGGTGTGAGAATACACTATAATTCCAAAAGTTTGTAGACACCTCATCCAACTGATATCAATGTTTATATATTCAATGTTAGTTTTAGGCCAGAATGTCCCTTGGCACATGTCTGCAGATAAACCAAATCACTGTGAAATGTGTCAAAAACCATATGCTGCTACTTCAGATCAAGCAGGTGGAAAGCTATATAAAAAGCATTGCATTAGCTTCACTCTGTCTGTGAAGCTAATGCAATGCTTTAGCTTCGATTATCATTAATATCACTTAATTATAATAGTTGGTACAAACACTGGTCCTACAATTCCAGCATAGTTCTGCAATGTTTTGTACTATAATACTTTATACTAACGCTGTTTGCTATCCGGTGTCGACCAGAGGAGGATGGGTTTCCCCTTTGAGTCTTGGTTCCTCTCAAGGTTTCTTCCACTATTCTTAGGGAGTTTTTCCTTGCCACTGTTGCCACTCGCTTGCTCATGGGGGCGTGGACCTGGATTTTGTTTTCTGTAAAGCTGCTTTGTGACAACACCTGTTGTAAAAAGCGTTATATAAATAAGCTTTGCTTGCTTGCTTGCAATGCAGTTAAGTCTATAGGCAATCATTACAACTCTCATCACCCCTAACTGTCCCAGAGTAATCAACATCAAACACTGTTGTGATGACCTCAGTGAGTTTCATCTCTTTCAAATCAGCCTTTTCTATTCACTGTCATGCACTGAATGTTTTTATCAGTCATAATTCTTAATAATTCAATAGTAATAATTCAAATGCTTTTGGATTTGCAGTGCCCTATGCCTTAAGCTAGGACCCCTAGCTCTCTTGTCACCTCATCTGTCTTAGATGAACATGGGACATGTTACTTCTTATCTTGGGTTGGAAGGATTAAAGATCAGTACCATAGCCACTGGTCCTAGTGGTGCTTTCATATTTATTTTACAGGTCCCCCGTAAAATTAAATAAATCTGAACAGTTAATTGCTAACCAGATTAAAAGAGTAAAGACCGTCAAAGAATACTTTCATTGATTTTTTTTTAAAGAAAGCTGTTCTCAATCTGCAAAAAGAAAACCTTGTGCAATTCCGTCTACAACTTCCACTACCATGTCAGGGTCCCTGAAGTGTTGAGAATGATCCACCATCCAATTAACAGCTACTCAGATTATGCAGAGAAACAGGTGGACTAAGGTCTGTAATTGTGGACTACAAAATGCATCTATATGGTAGGTGGGCCTGATAAAATAGATGATTAATTGAGATACAAGTTAGTTGAGGGGGGGGCGCCACTGAGGTCCGGGGTGCCACAGGACACTTGCCAGCCTCCAAGCATCATGACCCACTGTCAGCAAAACACTATAAGCTATTGACCAGACTTGGGCTTGGCCAGCCCCTAAGGTTAGTGCCCATCTAATCTTTCAGTTTTCTGCCAGGTCAGCCTTCCAGTTTCCTCTCTGCCAGTTTCCTGTCAGGCTGTCCCCTCAGTTTCCAGTCAGGCCAGCCTCCCAGTTCACTCCCAGTCCTGGTCCAGGCTTCTGTCGTGTCTCATGTCAACTCTTCTGTGTAGCCCCATGTCCAGTTTCCTTTCTTTAGTCCTTCCCTGTCTTTAAGTCCCCTCCTCCCTCCAGCTTCTGCTGTAGTGTGGGCTGTGCCTTCTTCTCCAAAGCGTCCCATGCTGAGTAGGACCTTCCCCCATGACTAAGGACTCTTTCTTGGCTAGGAGACTTGGCTGACCTACACTACACCCTGGCTACATGGCATCTTGGGTAAGAAGGACCTTCCCCCATAGCTGGGGATTCATTTATTTATTGTTGATTATGTATTTTGTTACGACTGTAAAGCATTCTTGGGTTTGAGGTAAGCGCTACACAAATTAATGAATTTTTGCTCCATAGGAGCTGTATGTTGGTGGGGGTTTTCGGGGGGGTGGTGTTCTGTCATGGTTACCTGGTCTGTCTCTGCCCTTTTCTGTTCCTGTCCCAGTCTAGTCCATGTTCCTAGTCCTAAATGCTTTTGTTGTTATTTTAGTTTTTGTGTCCTCCCTTGTCCTGCCCCGTTATTATCTTGCCTAACTGTGTCTAGTCTGTAGCCCTGCCCTCTTGTTATTACTCCCAGGTGTTTTTGGTCTTGTTTGGTGTTCTTGGTGTTCTATGTCTATTTGCTGTTGTTGCAGGACCTGCATTGTGTTTCATGTCATTCTGTTTTGCTTCTGTGCTGTTTTTGCTTTGTTTAGTTTGGCTTCAGTGTTTTTGTTTACTCTTTAGTTTCCGAGTCTTGAGGTTTATTTCCTAGTTTGTTTTGTTCATTGTTACATTCTCATTTGGATGGTTTTGCCTCCTCCATTGTTTCTGTCTTGGACCCAACTGATTTCACCATGTCTACCTGCATTTTGTCTTATGCTGTTACCCTGTACTAATAAAACAGAATTACAAATGCACCTAACAGTCTCACATGCTTCAGTCTTACTTACAGCCTCACATGCTTCAGTGTTACATCTACTAGTAAAAGTTTTTTAAATGTTAAATGTTTTTAAATGTTTAATTAGATTTTTACATATTCAAATTGAATTTTTGATTTAAAAAATTGTGGATTAAAAGCTAGTCCAGCTTTCTAAAAACCTGAGTTCTCACTAGTGATAACTGAATTCTTACAAGCCAAACTATAATACCTACTACAAATTGATTTTTTTTCAAATTATATGTTTAGTTTAAAAGCTAAAATGGCTTTCCATAGAAACACAGACATAATGGCATGTATGCTTGTAAGTCAGTACCAAATGTATATTAAGGTCATACAATTAAAACAGACAAAAACCAAACTTTGTGAGGTCTAGTACAGATTTTATTTTTGATCATCATTATAATTTATTTAAATATATTTTGTATATTAGTTACATTTATACAGAGTCTATCAGAGGACAAAATGATCCTTCTATCTCTCTTGCCCAAAAAAAACATTATTATGCATCCAAAACGATGTTTTTCACCACAGCCAGGTTATTTTGTGCGCATAACTTTGCATTTCCAGAGTAAAAACCTAAACATACATTGTTCTGGATGACTGATCATTTGACCTCCCAAATGACATTATTCTGAAACCAGAAAACAATATTATGTATTCATGAATGTTATGTATTAATGATCAAGAAACCGAAATCACTAGCTTTTGCGCATGAGAACATGGTGAGTTATGAGTGATGCTGTCTCCTCCCTGTCACATACCCCACATTTATCGCATGCATGGAAAAAAAATCAGCTAGTCTCAAATAGTTCAAAGTAACAGAATGTCCTCTGATAGACTCCATTCAGTAATGCAAAGCAGCACTAAAAAATAAAAAATAAATAAGAAAAATAAAAAGTATAGTAATACAAAGATGTCATGCTGTTCCCTACCACTAAAGGACAGCTTTACCAGAGTCTCTGGATTTTCTGCAGAGGATGTTAATCTGTCTCTAGGTAGAAGTTGCAGCTTCTGATTTAGCTCCCTTTAACCAAATCCAAGCAGAACTAGCTTCAGCTCAGTAGCACAGGCTCCAATAAGACAGACAGGGAAATCGGAGGGTTTTTCCACAAACCCCACTTGTATTTCATCTTTTCCTTTAAGTCCCAAGGAAAAGAAAAACGGATTGCTTCAATTTTGCAATGGAAAAATAGAAAACAAATTTCCTTTGAGCATAACACCCTGCCATCTAATGAGCCAAAGGGGAAGGTAGGCAGCCTCAGTCCAATTTCTGAATGGCAGTGCTCCATTTACTCCCTCCCTGATATTCTAATCCCCTATTTAAAATCGCTCTTGAAGATTTGAAATAACTGTATGCCAAAGAGGAGGCCATTGTTCTGTATTATATACACAGCACTCCTATGCTGCATTTACATATATTTGAAAGAGGACTTGAACAAAGATCCAGGGGTTTATTCTGGATTTTTACTCTTTTGTATCTTTGTTGGGTAAGATTAATGCACATAACCTTTGTGTCTTTTTTGGAGACATTAAGGCCTTGGGCAAAAGCTTGTACATCCATGCTCTTTAAAACACTTTTTTTCTGAATTCTGGCATAATTTCAGAGATTTCACATTGATTTTTGGAACAGAAGCAAGCATGATGCTTTATGTAGTTCCACTGATGGCAAGATTTTACCATTGATTTAAACCTGCAGTTGTAGGATTTGGATGGAATCAAGAATTTTTGGGTGCGAGGTAGTGAGCAATCATTACAAGCTTTCACTGTTGGCCGATGTTCATTTTCAATAGTACAATATGTTGGAATGTCACGAAAAGGGATAATCCCATAATGCCACTGATACCATTCTACAGTATACACTGGCCTAGTTTTCTGGAAGGAGATTTAAATCCTTAATTTTGACTTGGACTAAACTACCCAGTAAAAGCCATTTTTTTGTAATAAATTCAAGACTACGTATAACCAGTGCCCAAAAACTGCCTCAAAGTGACTTAACAATATATATCTGCATTTACATCCATAATGCCGCTTAAATAATTCAGCTATACACATACATCAGTCAATATGTGTCTTATTTTAACATGATTGCTGTGGAAAGACAAACTCGTGGGATGACAAATAGGTACACTGAAATCTTTAGATTATGTTTCTCCACGCTTACCTTTTCAAATAGCCTATATAGAGTATCACCTGAAGTCTAGTTATGACCTATACTGGACTATGTACTTATTAGACTTTTAACATAGCAGTGTCACCCAGGACCAAATCTGAGGTGGTCATATTTCAAAAACAAGTAAAATAGATTTCATCTCAGAAATATGGGGGATCCAGGGTTAACTTTGGACAATAAATGCATTTGTTTGTGGATGCAACTGAGCTCTATGTGTATATAGAGTATACATAGTACATCAGTCAGTGCCAGAGTTCCCATGTGGGTAAGAGGGATCCAATTATCCCTTGTTTACAAGCTATGAAAATCAAAGAAATACAATCCTGTCTTGTTCAAAACTGGCAGAAGACCTGATGGACTGAACCAGGATAACAAGTATGATCAAATTGAGATTGTATTTTACATCTAATTTTTAAAAATTAACCTGGGAGTGGAACCCACTGCCCTCTTTTTTTTTGAACAAACTATGTCAGTGTCTCTTTCCAGAGGACTTCAGTACTATGTAAAAGTCAGTGGCTAGCCTTCATGTATTTCATTTCCAGTCAAAACAGCCATTAAGTAAAAGTTGTAGTCGTTTTTCAGCATCAGGAAAAAAAGCGGAACATATATTTTTACAGAAAATGACACACAGCCTTGCTTTTTAGACTTGCTTTTAGTTTTTTTTTGCAGTGATATTTTTCCACACCTCCAAAGTTTAGTCTTAGATGTTGAAGTCTGAAGCAAAAGTGGAGCTTGATTTTCTCTCTCTCAAATATGAAAGCTTTAAGTACTGTTAATGTGATGGTTACAGTTTTGGTGGCCTATTAGGTCTTGCATCGTTGTTAGGAGTCTCATTTCTTCTTTTCTCTACATCTTTTAATCATTCTAAACTCAGTTTTGGAAACTCCTGTTTTTCCACATATTTTCCTTTGATGTTCCCCTTTCATATGCAAAAGGATTATCTTACATCTCCTCAGAAATATCTTGTGAAAAATAAATAACTTTTACTTAATGGCAATTTTGACTCGAAACAAATGAAAGGGTGGTCTCTGACTTTTGCACAGTATCTATACAATTTAGTTCCAATCCTAACCCTGTTACTATCCCTGCATCTTCAGGCGATGTTGATTAGCAGAATCAAGTGTGTTAGATTTGGCTTGGAACTGAACTCTAGATGTCCAGGAGGTAGACTGGTAGATGATATTCCCCCAATAATTCATTTCTAAAACATGCCACGACAATCCCCTTGTGTTGTTATGTCTCTAATTTCTAATTTCTTCCATTCAAAAAGACACTGTAAAAAGCTGCACACATTCTGGCCTTCGCTGACCTCGATCCCTCAATCCTGATCCGAACCCATTTTCCACTGAACACAACAATTTCAGTGTCATGAGAAGGTGATAAGTTAGTGGACATAAACATCCTATTGTAAAGTGCCTACAAGCAACACAACATTTTCCACACACATTCAAGGTAAAAAAAAGTGCAAACATTTGTTTTTTAGATTTATAAAAACAATGAATCCAAAATTAAAATGCATACAAACATACTTCATGCATTTTGTTCTTTACACCTCTTCAACTCAAAACTTTCAAGTTAAAATTCTCATACATCAAAAAATTAGTTTTGTTTTTGTTTTGTTTTGTTTTGCTATGCTTTTTTTACAGAAAGTACAGAAAATAAAAGTGTTGTTTTCAGAATATTTGTAATGTACATATTGCATGTCCCTATTAAAGAAAAAAACCTAAGGATAGTCAGGAGGCAAGAGGAAGATGGAGAATATTAGAATAGTACTTCAATGTTGCTTCTAAGTTACTTTCTTAAGATTCTAAAAATGACATTGAAACGTCAGTTCAGTTTGTTTAAATACGTTGATCTATTTCATGCTTGTATTCTTGCATTCCATTTTCCCAACAGATTTTCAGCATTCTGAATAATTGGGCAGACCCACGTGGTATTGATTAATCCTAATCTGCCAATTTTTAAAATTTTAACAAAATTTTTATATCTTTTCTAAATAGTGGTGATTATCTTTAAAGAAAAAAAGGGTGTGGAAGAGGCCTAAATCTTTGTATTTTTCCGTGGCATTTTCCTGGGCCCCATTCTTCATAGACTCAATATAAGTCACCTGTTCCCAATCCTGGGTCTGGACTACTTCCTGTCCTACATATTTTAGTGTTTTTCCTGCTTTAACACACCCAATACAACTCAGGAAGGGTTTGTTAATAAGCTGATTGGTTGGATCAGGTGTGTCGAAAGCAGGGAAAACACCAAAATGTGCAGAGCAGGGTGTCCAAGACCACAGTTGGAAACCAATGGTATTAGTAAAACTTTTGTATAATTATCGTACTCCATATAATGGTAAATTTTGAGTCATATATACTTGATTCCTCAAAGGCAGGTAAAAGCTGAAACTGGCATTCTGTCCTGCTCTTTCAGTACTCCTCTTTCCTCTTGTCTTAAAGGTGTAGAGCACTGGTCCTCAGGGACGATCCACATTGTCGGACCCTATATGTTGCAATTTAGGTTGGAGCAAAAAATTGGCCTGTTTGAGGGTCTTTTAGGACTGCTTTGAGAACTACCAGTGTAGAGTAACGGTGGATGTAATGATCTCAAGTGATCATGCCTCATTAACACGGCCTTCATATAATGCCAGAATTAGAATGTCCATATTTTGACTTATTTGTGCTTATATTTGCTTCTTTCACCTCAAATTAAACTTGTTTTGAGGTATTTGGATTTAGTGTGTCAAAATAATTACTTATTTTGTAAAAACAGTGACTCATATTCTCTAAATTTATGACTCAGAATGGTGAAATAATGACTTGTTACTCTTTGGTAAAGAGTTATTATTCAAGTCATTATTTCAACATAGCACATCAAAATAAGTCAATTTAAATTTATCTTCAGCTAAAATTTTATGATCGTGACAGGCCTAATGTGACTTGTGTATGGATTGTAACCTGATAAGATTTTAACCACATGCATTTTCAAATGAGTTAAAAGTAAGTGTAATTACTATTTGGCTTCATGTTAGGCTTTATGGTAAGTTTTATTACTACAGATCCTGAGTTTCTCTAAGTTACCCTGTACTGCAGCAGGTACACGTCCAACCTTGAACTTGCTTTGAGGAACCAAACACCCAGATTTGTGTTTAGTTAATGTGAGAGCCATTTATAAAGTATGGGGCCCTGGTCTTTGGAATTTCAGTATCATTTTAACCAAGTTCTGAAGGTGTGTTGTTCTTAAAGTGGCTAACAGTTGCTTTTTGATACATTGATTCTACATCACCAGTTTGTGTTACATGCCCAAAGGTAGATTTCATAGTGGAAGTGTATGTGTGTTTGTGTGTCTGTATGTATGTGGTGTATCAGGTGTTTCAGTGACACTACATAGGAGTGAGTGTGCTGGCATCCTGTAGGTGTTTTAGTGAACATATATACAGTATGTACAAATGCACAGAGCTGTGTGCGAGCATCTGTGTGTGTGTTAGTTCTGAGGACCCTGACCCCAGCCTCCTGCACTCGGGGGGCGACTTGGTTCTCCGCTCCCTGACTGATCAAGTTCGGCGCTGTCACAATCTGAATCCTCACACAATGCACGTGTCTTGGAAAGACAGACAGACAGAAAGAATTTCAATTAGTCTGACTGATATGAAAATGTCACAGATACTGATTTTAAAAGCTACAAATTCAATAACCAGCATTATCAATCATATTAGGAGCGGGCTACCAGTTTATCTGGTATACTGGTCAAAATTTTTCTACAGGCATGAGTTCTGTCATAAACATTATAAAGGTATGTCACAAATACACACAGATAACGCAATGTACAAACAGTGAAAAACACTCTAACAGCAGCCTCTTTAGCCCCTAGCTTAGTCATGTTTCAAATGAAAATGAAAATGCACCAGTCCCTTGATCATCGCTGTCTAGTCAATGAAATAGTCCTTTTAGTTTTTGAGATAATGGACGTAAAGGAATGGCCAGTCTTTTGGGGTTAGCCTTAGCCCAACATTGACATCATAAGGACTGCCATGCTTTTGTTTGTTTCCTCTCCTACCACTTGAGAAGCAGCCTAACTCGGTCAGCTGCATCAGACATGGAAACAATGTATGTATATATACACTGTGACATATACAGAATCCGTCATATAATATGGTAAAAAATTAAACAGACAATGATTTTAGTTAAACAGTGCTTAACTGACCTATTATCAGTTGTAATGTATCACATTTTGTAAAAATAAACACTAAAACAAAGTTAATATCCATATTAGGCATTTTTTTGCATAAAAAAGGACCACTTAGAGTGCTATTTTTGCCAATATAACAACACAGTCGATATGAAAAGGCACAAAAATTCTATTACAAGTTGTGCCTAATATTGTGCCCAAGTGTACCAATAACTACCTAGCTGAGCAAAACCCTATCTAATAAATTATTATTAACAAAGATTTAATATATTTCTCAACATTTAGTCAAACTAAGAGTTGAGGAGGCTGCCTGCCTTAGCTTTGGCTTTGGAAGCAGATCAATTCAAGATGAGAAGAGCGTTTCACTGACTACCAAGACTAATCTTTAAACCTGGACAAGGCTTCTAACCTGCAACCTGATTGGTAGCTGATAAAAACATTTGACGTGATTAACAAAAAAGCTGGATGTTGCCACTTTACATAAACATTTACATTTTTGCCCTTCAACAGCAAAAAAAAAAGGTTTGGGCAGTAGTATGCTAGCAGTAAGGCTACTAAGTGTTGATCAGTTGGCAAGCTGATCAGCTCACAGGCTGAGTAAAACAGCTCATGCTCACTGACCTCCTAAATGTATGTAAGGCACTATTAGAAATGAAAAAAAAACTGATAACATTTTATACTGTTCTGTGTTGAGAAAAGTGCATTTGTCTGTGTAAAAAGCATTACTCATTTATGAACTGCAGTTTTCAACAAAAGCTCCAGATCACTATTCATTGCTGGACTCTCAAGAGTGCCCTCTAGTGTCCGATGAACCTGAGTAGCAGTTTCCCTCAGTAGGACCTTTTACCTCTAAGATGTTTTGTTCCAGGTCAAAGTTAGCTCTTTCTTGTTCAAGGGCGGCAGCCTCTTTCTCAGACAGGGCGGGGTCGGTGATATCAGCAGGGATTTCAGAACCCTGTGAGATGAGGTCATCACTGCGGTCGTCTAATCGCTCGTCCGTATTAGTGCTGACCACGTCTGGTGTACCACTATGAGAATGGTCAGTGGTGTGTCCCTCTTCTCCATCGGAGACTGACAGGTTCTCTGAGCTGAAGGTGGACACTGACTGGCACTTCGTTATACTGGTGGGCCGTCTGTAGATGGAAGTGGACAAATCAATAAGTAGTGAAATAATTAAGATTCCATTGACATTAGCATGCTCAACAAAAAGCAGTAATTAGGCTGGATTAGGTGCTATTGTTAAACAACAAATACTCATTATCCTTTTATTGTTCCATGTAATGGAGGATGGAAGATTTTATTCATGGGGGGAAACCAGCACTGCTACACAAATTCTCCACCACTCCTCAGGTAAGGCAGTTCTCAGGGATGCATTCTTGGCCTACTTGTTTTATACATTCTTTTTTTAATTCTATTTTATTTCTTTACTTTGAAAGCCCCAGCTGTCCTTTGCGTTGTGAATATTCAATGATGAATGAGCTAATATGTGTGATTAAAATATATTTCCTCACTCTCATAACTACATGACTAATATGTTTCCTTCATAGCAGTTATTGAATATGTAATATAATTAATAATTAACACTGGTTACTAAATAATTTATGGTAGTTACTACAGTAGTTGATTTGTGTTAGTTACTGAATAATTAATTGTAGTTAGTGAATAATTTGTAGCAGTTACTAAATAATTAATTGTAGTTAGTGAATAATTTGTAGTAGTTACTGAATAATTCATTGTAGTTAGTGAGTGATTAATAGTAGTTACTGAATAATTCATTGTAGTTAGTGAATAATTAATAGTAGTTACTGAATAACTCATTGTAGTTTGTAAGTAATTAACAGTAGTTAGTGAATAATTCATTGTAGTTAGTGAATAATTTGTAGTAGTTACTGAATAACTCATAGTAGTCAGTGAGTAACTAACAGTAGTTACAACATAATTCATATATGTTGTGAATATATTTTTTTTACCAAGCAATTTATAGTAGTAACCAAATAATTCATGTTAGTATATTATATAATTTTTACTAGTTACTTAACAATTTATATTAGTCACCGAATAATTTCTTCGATTACTAAATAATTCATAGTAATCAGTGAGTCATTGACGGTAGTTACTAAATAATTTATATGTTATGAATAATTCTTATCCATTACTGAGTAATTTATAGTAGTTACTAAATAATCTGTATTAGGTACTGAATAATTCATAGTAGTTACTAAGTTATTCATAGCAGTTACTAAATTATTTATAGTAGTTACTAATTATTTGAACCTCAACATTAATAACTGAATAATAAGGCTGCAGTGGATTTTTCCCCTTCTCCTATAAAGTTGGAGAATTTTGAATTTTGGAGATTTGAGGTTTTTTTACCATGGTGATAATATGTTGGCAACAAATCCACCAGATTTTGGAAATTCGCAAAACAAGTGTATTTAATGTAAACTATGGATAAAACTGTAATTAACTATTGTTCATAGAACATTCCATACAAAACCACTGCTTTTATTTGTCATTAAATTGATTAAAGCTCTTATCTGCTTTAATCTGTAACCTTTTATATTTCTAGAGCTCATTTAGCTGGCATGTTTGGCTTGATTTTTTTCCATCACAAACTTTACTTCCATGACTAATTATCATCTTTTCATCTAGAGTTCTATAAACAGTGAAAGAAGAGGCATCTTGACTCACCGTCTCCTTGGTAATTCCACTTCACTATCCACCTCTCCCTCTTCTTCCTCTGAAGACACACCACGGCGCTGAGAAATACCAACATATACACACATATGGATTACATCACATTACATATTGCATTACAGAATAACTGATGTATGTGGCAGAGTGTAAAAATGCGTTGATGTGGCAGCCCCCGAATTATGGAATTGATTATTTTTTATTCTAATGGAACAGAATCTTTTTTGTAAGACCAACTTCCACAACAGGCACCTTCAAATCTACTTTAAATCTAATTTACTTAAATCCGACAGAATCAATCGATAGGAAATCAACCAATTTTGGAATGCTAATATTCCAAAGTAATATTCAATGAAGCTTCTACTAACTTTTTTAAGCAACAAAAGTCTTAGGCTTTCATAATAACATCAGAAATATACTTGTATTGTTTGTACTGTCTGTATTCCACTACTGTGTAAATAGTTCTGCTAGTCAAATTTGTTTGTACAGTGTCTTTTAAAATATTCAGAAATGCAAATAAAAGTGAATCATGGTAAAATTTGAGATTTCACAATGCACCAAATTGCTTCCTAGGTAATCATAATCGAGTCAAATCATGTGTGTTCAGAGACCCGTGGTACATAGGTTGGTATAAAAGAAAGAAAGAAATGAGCAGCGTATTGGTCTATAAACAAAATTATTATTAAGTGTACCTGTTTGCGTGTGATAGCTGCCCTGTAGAGTATAGCTGATGGAGTTAGATGACTGCCACTGGCTCCTCTTGGTAATCGCACTGACCCTGCTCCTTCCTCTCTCTCCTCCCCTCGGCCCACTGCCACGCCCCTCCCACAGGGGGAATCGGGGCTACTTGAGAAAGGGAGTGACGCTGCATCCTCGCTGGCCGTGTCACTTCGCGGTGGAGTCTCGTCCACTCCCGCCCCCGTTTCGGTCGTGCCTCTGGCTCCACCTCCAAGACCTTCACTTAGACTGCCAGTCCCACCACTGGCTCCACCCTCAGCCCCGTGAGTGGAGCACAGCAGGTCTGGACTAGAGGAGGAGAGTTTTAGAGGCGGAGTGTCCAACTGACTTCCTCTTGAAGCAGTCCCTGCACCTTGGTCAGTAGTAGGAGTCCCACTGGGAGCTGCTGTGGTGGACGTGGGTGTCTCTCTCTCTCTGCTGGAGGCACCAGTGGGGTGTTTGGGTCCTGAGAGGTCACCGCTGCTGCCTCGGCCACCCCTACGATGGCGAGTTTTAACCCTGCGAGCACGGCTTGGAGATGTAGAGCTTCGATTAGGGCAAGACGGAACTGTGACCTGCAGCACGCCTGGGTCCATTTTAGGGAGAATGACCTCTGACCTTAGGAGGTCAGGTCTGGTTTTAGGGAGAAGGAAGGAAAGATAAGTTTTGTAAAAAAGGCACTGTATTTTGTTAAGCACTGTGCTCTTAAAATAAAGATTCTTAAATTGTTCTACAAAAACCTTTTGATTTAGAACTTTTACTTTATGTGGATGGTCTTCAAACTTTAAAATAAAAAGGTTCTTCACACTTACACATTTCACTTGCAAAAATGATTCTTCAAATAACCAGCCATTGAAAGTTTACTTAGAAAAAAACAAAAATCTTTCTTCATAAGGCATTATTTGCATTATTTGGCACAAATGACACAAACATTGTACAATGCACTGTGCAAAAGCCAGAGACCACCTTTCATTTAGTTTCCAGTCAAAATATGCCATTAACAAGTACGAGTTATTATTTTTTCTGATATTTCTGAGAGCAAAGTCAGAATAAGCACAGATAAATTTAAAGGAAAATGAGTGAAAAACAGTAATCATGAGACTTCTAAGACTGAACTTTGGATGTGTGGAAAAATATCCCTGCAGATTTCTTTGAAAAACAGAAAGCAAGTCTAGCAAAAAAGAATGGAAGCTGTAAAAATCTAAGGGTGGACACACTAAATACTAAAAAAAGATATTATATTTAGCTGTTGAGGCTTCTGTGTAACTTCCTGTGTTTTCGATGAGGATTCACCCTCCTTTGCTTTTTATTGTGCTGAATAATATGCATGATCCTCCTTTGTCAAAATGTGGGTTCCTCTCACAACACAAAATGGTTAGCCAGCACCTACAGCATCTGTACTTACATCAGTGTAAGACTTTTCCTAGTTATGTCCTTACCAATAAGGCAGTTGGTTCTTTTCATCCCATTATACAACTGCCATGTTGAGCAGTTAAGTCAACTCATTCATATTTTATGTATATGAACTGCATCCTCCCTGATAACATCATTGCCTCAGTCGACATAATAGATTTTAAAACTGGTCACAGATCAGTAGCAAACGATGCCTCACCTCTTGCCATGAGAGGGCAGCTTCTGGGGTACATTCCTCTTTTTAATAAGTTTGTCCACTGTGTTTGAGGGGTGGTGTTTAAACAGTCCAGGATATTTCTTGTCCAGGCATTGTTCCCTCCTATAAACGCAACAGAGTTATCAGAGTAGCATTCGCTATCAGGTGAAGGTGATGGAGCCGTATTGCCTTTGTCAGGATATTTGTTATGCATATAGTTATTCTTATTGTTTTTGTTTCAGTTAAAACCCATTGTGCAAGCCAGAAAGGTAATAAACATGCAGGACATGTTCTTCAGGAGGTGCTGTAGAGCAGTGTATTTATATTACAGTATTACTACTCAGCTGTGGCATATACTCAAAGTGATATTTTACCAAAATTTCCTGGCTTCAGACTTAAGGTCTACACTGACTGGACACTTCATTAAGTACACCTTTCTTGTATCTTTACTCAGTGTACATTTGATCAGGTCTATTTACCATATAGGTGTACTTTGTAGTTCTACGATTACAAACTGTAGTCCGTCTGTTTCTCAATGTTCAGTCTCTAATTGTAGAACCACAAAGTGCACCTGTTTACTAAGCAGAGATGATAAAATGAACAATGAGTGTAAAAGCAAGGAAATGTATGAGCAACTGTATATGTGTGTGATGGTATGTATTTTGTGTTTCAATGTGTTTTACCTGAGCAGCTCTTTCTCTTTCAGCTCTAGTTGGAGCATGACAGCATTCAGCTCCATGTAAAGGTTGTTGGCTCTTTCCAGCTTCCTCTCATAATGCTCTCTGATGTCCAAGGCATGCCTGTTTTGAGCAAATAATACTGGTAACATCATTTCTGCTTCCATTGCAGTTACACAGAATGTTATACTTAGTCAAGAAAGTCTAGTGATTCATTATGGTTCTTTTTATGAAGCTGTGCATTCTAGCAAAAACTGGAATGCACTTAATAGGGTTTCCTGTTTATTTAGGCTTCTATTGTATCTTTGTATCCTTTGTACATATAGTCTGGAATTGTTTTCCTCTGCAAAGTAGTCATTGTACATGCTCTAAAATACTCCACACATTCTGAAAGGCTTAGTCAGGCACTTTAATATACAGTCCGTATCGTTTTCTCTTAAGTTATTTAGGCCTGTTTCACACATGCTACGTCTTGCCTTTCATTTCTGTGCTCACATTAACATGTCAGAGCTTTCACACAGGCTGCATTTACAAAATTTAATTTAGAATGTTTGGAGTAGTTTTTCCACATGCGGCACATGCCATGCAGCACAATCCACTGAAATGAGCTATGAAAATGAAGGAAAATTAAACAAAAACTGAACATTAATTTTTCAATTCTATACCATTATTAAACGAAATACTGGTTATGGTTACATGCTTTCAGTATGCTTACGAGGCTTGAAACTATTGCCCAAGTCAAAAAAACTGTCGTGGGTAAACACTTGTATTGTGCTCCTTTATGAATTATATTTTATTGACTAGAGCAATTCATTGGACTATTTATGCATTTGGAGAAAGGATGTTTGTACAATTTGCTTAGCAATACTAATTGTTAATTGGTGGATGTTCATTTTCAGCATTTCTGAGTGATTTCATCTTCCCTTGAGTGATGTCCCCTTGATATTGGGACTATTTTCAAAGTGCAGGATTTTCTAAAAGACTTGCTGCTTGTTGCTATGGTGCTGACCTGAGCTCCTCACGGCGGCGGTTAATGAGCTCCTCGTCCAGTCGGTGCAGACATGTTCCCTCTGACTTGATCTTCTCAAAGTGCTGTTTCACCTCTTCACGCCACTCAGCCTACACCAGCCACACAAGAAAGAGCACACATATACAACACAAAACAGATGTGATTGCACACAGATGAGCATTTGGCTCAATTGGTCCCATCACGTCTGACACTAGCACAGTGGTTTTCTTTTTTTCTCCCTGGCAAATATTCCTTGTCCAGGTAGACTAATCTTTCTTTTTCATTTCATTAATAATGCTCATGACCTTTGATGATATCAAGGAAACATACAATATACCAGGTAACTGTCACTTTCAGTATATACAACTCAAAGATGTTCTACAGAAAACAGTTAATAGCAAAAACCTTTATAATCACACTCTCCCTGTACTTAAAACTACACTGCCTTAAACCTCAGAAAATGTTATTACAATTATACAAACCCATAGTAATTCAAAACACCAGTTAATACAATATAAAACGCTTCACAAAAACTACATTATAGCCTCTGAACTACACTGTATGGGATTTAGCAACAGTGGTGTGTGCTTACATTGCCCAGTTTTAGTAGACAGGCATGCTTTCTGGATTTGTCCCTCTACCCAGCAGTTTTGGTCAGGGGAAGCACTACTTAATGACCTCTCTTAATTTCCAGCACCCAATCACCTCAAGACCTTTATATTAATATCACTCACCATTGCCTATAAAGTTACACTACTGAACCAGAAGGACAGAACCCAAATTTCAATAAAACACTGTCTTAACCTTCTTATGGATCACTGCAACTTGGAAAGACTTTAAAATCTTAAAAAATCTTAAAAAATAATACAAAATCATTCAAGGAAACCTGGTCTCAATTTTTACAATATATTAAGAGCTGATTTCTCTTTCCACACTCTATTTGAAAAGGTTAAAAGCACCTACATAGAATCTGACAACTACTCATAATTATAGCATGAAAAAAAGAAGGGGGGAAGGGGGCATTATTACTTTGTTTGTTTTGTCAAATGTTTGTATGTCCTGTATGTCCAGTTTGTCATTTGTCCATATGGTATTTTTTTCTGCCTTGCCTATCAGCTATCAGCTGTTTTCAAATTACTTGCAAAAAAAAAACACATTTATGCAAAATGCTAGGCTAGTTTTGTTAACATTTTCAAACCAGTCAGTGTAAAACATTTAACTTTTCAAATGTATGGAATTCATACATCATGATAAATGATTAAAATCAGTGTCTTTCAAATGGAAAGATCCTAAGGCTTGGCCATCTACAAATGAAGCAGTTACCATATTTCAGACTGAGAAAAACGAGAAAATATAGCATAAACCAAAATGGACACTCAGAGGTCTTGTCAAATAAGGCTGTGAAGCAAAATAATTTGCACTGTCACTTGGAGACTAAACATAGTGAGTATCAATCTAAACCAGGCTCTGATCATCAAGTTATGGGCCCCTGGGCACAAATGTTTTGTGGGCCCTACCTGGCTATGTTTTTTGGTGGCAGGGAATTTTTAATGATATCACAAGAGGTTACATGAGTGCTGTGCAGTACCACGATAGCAGCATACTAACTGCAGTGCTGAGCATATAGCAGCTTTAAATGCATATTTTTTTCCATCTAAGACAACACAAGATTATGCACACAATTAACAAGAATGCACGTTAACATAAACCCAACAACCAGTGTAAGACTTTCCTATAAAGCATGTGTCCGATCTTGACAAGCAGAGCATTTACCCCAATGAAAACGACATAAGTGATAGAAGAAATCAACAACAGCAAACTAAACCACTAAGCACCCTATGCTAAAGCACACTGCGTGGAAATAGACAGTTCGCAGATCACTGTTGACAACAATGCAGCAACTTTCTTCTTTAACTCAGGCTGACATTTTTAATTTGTGTTTGGCTTTGGAATTAATATCCTCAGCTCTATAGTAGTATCATGTTTCACTTTTACAGATCCCCCAGGTGCATCTTTTGAATGGAGCTTCAAATGCAAGGTACATTTACAGGAATGTCAGCTCGCTGCCAAAAAAACCTGAATACTTGACCAAAGTAATGGTGAATAAGGGAATGGTTGCTAAGCATTGATTGGAGGACAAAATGAAGTGGACGTTCAGGAAGGACGTGAAAAGCGTCAAGATTATGATCAGCGTAATGATAAGGTTTATATTAATTCATTTTTTTTCACTGTGCCTCTAGTTTAATCAGAGACAGTTTATGAGAAGCCAGGCCACTTCCTATTTCTCCCGTTAAAAATAAAACCCATGGGATGATCCAGGCCTGATCTAAACCTATTGAATTGAGCCAAAACTCTGTTTGCAACTTTCCTCTGTCTAGCTTCACCTTCAGCGCTCGACAACTGTCAAACAACATCAGCTATCACATTAGGCGAATCAGAAAAAACAACTGAATCGGTTAAATCTTTTTGTGGGCCGAGGAAACCTTTGTGGTCGTTTATGTGGGCCACGAGTTGCAAAAGACTGGAAACCCTCCACAAACAGAAGGTATAGCAAAGAACATTTCTGAAGCATATGAGAAGCAACATTTGTGTATGTCTGTGTGTGTGTGTGTTACCTGTGATTTGAAGTAGGTCTCCTGTGGGGTGGACAGTACATCTGCTGAGGCTATGTCCAGGTGCAGCAGAATCTGTCTGAATGACGGCCTGTTTCTGGGCTTGCAGTTCCTGCAGACACATATAACCATCATTGCAGATTTAATTAAATGTGTAATAAAATAATTTATAACTGTTTGCTCAAAAATAAAAACATAAAAATCTGATTCATTCAGAAGAGATGGTTACTGGCAGATTGGTTATTGATTTCTAATGAACATGCTTTACATATAGGTGTGCAAAAGTACAAAATGAATGAATTTCCATGTTTCTCTTCTAGGAATTAAAAGCTTTTATTGTATCATAGCTATGGACAAAAGGTCCAGCCTTTCCAATGCATAGGCCTTCATCAATGGTTTAACACAGTTTTGCTTCTTGCTGGAATGTGTTAGGGAGGTTTTTTAAACTTTTTGTCCATTCCCAAGACACAATAAAGGATTTAATTTCTAGAAGAGCTCCACAGAAATATATTTTCAGTTAAGTACACTTGCTGGAAATTTGATCTTTTCATAAGTACAAAATGAAACACTTTACAAATAATTTTAATTAATAAAGGAAACATTAGAAATTGTGATTAAAAATGCTGTTTTTCAACAATGAAAATGTCAGCCATGTGGAACTAATTCATGGTTTCGATTAGACTGGCAATTTGCAATCACTGTTCACAACAAGGGGGGCAGAAAAGTGGCATGTGATCCGCAATAAACAAATAATTACAAAGCCCAGCACTGGTACTCAGCCTAAAAGAACAATTTGCCTTTCCATTTCACTTCCAACGTTCATGCTTACCAGCATTGTTTGAGGAGGATCTTGAAGCCATCAGGACAGCTTTCAGGTAGGGGCAGCTGCAGGCTATTGTTGCCCACACCCCAGATGATAGCAGAGGAGTCCACGTCTTTGTAGGGGATTTCACCTGTGAGCATCTCCCAGAGAACTACACCAAATGACCTACAGAGAGGGCAGAAGAAAGTGAAGGACAGAAGCATAAGGCACTGGCGCTAGCAGTCCCAGAAGGGCACTACAGGGGTGCTAAGGCTACCCATGGAATATGCTTAACTCTCCCATAGCACCCCCAAAATTGTGGAAGAAATTGGTATAGTTTTTTGCAAGCTTACCACTGTTTAAGAAAACCCAAAACATTTTATATTAAAAAGATTTAATAGCCTAAAATACATTTTCATACTCTTACCCTTTGACCTTGATGTGAGCTTGCTTCACTTACACTGTTGCATACAGTAACATTCAAACATGTTATATTAATAACTGCTGTTATTGTATTCAATAATACACTGTACTGAGTAGAGAGTATTTTAATATGTTATATTTAATATTTCAAGCTTTTTGGACACAGCCAAAAGTATTAAATGATAAATAATATGCAGTAATTATCTTTTTATTATTATTTTACAGCTTTCTTAGTCATATTCTAATCACATTATACATGTACCTGCAAGAAAACTGTTTTATATCGCTGCAATAATGATTCCAATCTTTTAAACCGTAGTATACATTACAACTTTCAGCTCACTATTTTGGCTATTTGTTTGTGCCATGTAGCACGTCTTGCAGTAAGTTTACAATAGCAAATAATTAGACACCAGTGAAAATCTCCAAGATGGCAACAAAACAGTATAAAATTTTGTTAGTTAGTTAATGCACTGTTGGTTTGGCCTGTACATTGTTTGTGGTCCGTCCATTAGTTGGATTGTTCAGCTACCTCAAAGCACCAGCTATAAAATATTCCTGATGTCCCTACTGGGCATGAGCAAAAAAATAACTGAATATACTCAAACGTACTCAAACTTACAGTTTCAGTCATTCGCGGCCTTTCATTCACATCTACCATTATTTTCACTACCATTTCTGTCACACTAAGCCATTCACTGACACCCACTCACTCATCCTCTCACAAAAATTCATACCAGATATCCACTTTCTCTGACACAGGTTCGTTACGTATAACTTCTGGTGCCATCCAGGCCACGGTTCCAGCGAAGGACATTTTTGTGCTCTTATCCCGCAACTCCTTCGACGTGCCAAAATCTGAGATCTTGACCAGGTCATCATGGGTGATCAGCATACTAACAGCAAAAAAAGACACACAAAGTCAGAGGTGGTGAACAATTTGAGATTTACAAAGCAAATATCATCTTACCAGCATGATATCCTGTCTTTCCAGAAAGAAAAAGCACTCTTTACATTTTTTATCATGTTTTGTCACTGTCAACCTGAAATGAAAATTAACCTTGTTTACCTTGTTTATGCACCTGGTCGAATTAAGCACAACTCATCATATCATGTCATTTAAAAGACATCTAAAAGAAATCTTTGTACTGCATCTCTTAAATTACAGCAGATAAATATTGCTGTAAAGAATGGTGCATCCTGGGAGAAACAGCTCCAGCTTCTTGTAAAAGAAGTTGAAATGTTGCTTTTTATAGTAAATACCTGCTATTTGCAAAGCTTATTGGGAAAGTGGCCAGTACTTTGTGCAGTCTTGAGCAGCCTGTCTCTGAAAACTGCAGTGATGAGGTGGAGCTTTCCAGCATTGTCAGTTTTTGTTTATTTGCATGCAGACATTTTTCATCTACTGTTTAGTTCACATTAACTGTTTATTTCACATAGTGTTTTGTTGTTTTAACATGCCATTCTTACTACAAATATATGTTTGAATGTGCTTTTGGTACTCTTACAGTGGTGGTGCTGTTTCTAGGTCTGCATCATAGTTAGACAAACAAAATCGAATTTGATCCAACTGGCACTCCTATCACACAGTCCCATCTGACCTTTTTTCCTCTGTTGGGATGCTGGGATGAGTTATTAGAATGTTGCACCACAAGAGACTATGCCACTCTTTGAAGTTAAAACAAAAAATCTTTCCTACAGAGCATTAAATAGTTATGGAAACAAATTCTGCGCTGCGTTGTCCCTGCGTGGTGCAATGGACAATGGACTAAACTTTTGGTCTCAGCTGAGAAGTTTGAGTTGGCTGAACTCTTGTGTCCTCAAGTTGAGTCAGCTCAAGAGAAGCCATGGAATCGGTTACTATAACAGTTTGAGTTGAGCTGACCTCTCATTTTTAACACCGTAATAGGTATTTGGCCACTGCCATCTCTCTAGTCTTAATGACTGGTATAGGTGCAGTAACTGCTGTATTTGGTGTATATGGTGTAATTGATAAACAGTTGTATGCTGCTGTGTCATGATCATTCTCTTGACCATGCATGAATGTTCAAGCATTTGCTATCAAAAGCTTCACTGGATGGATTTGCCCTATTTGCATATATCTTTATACATTGTTTATATATACTACTCTCATCACTGCAGTTTTCAGAGACAGGCTGCTCTACAGGTGTACTTAGCCACCTCTAAGAAAGGGTGTATGTGGTGGATAATTGCCTTTCTCCATAGTGCAACACCACCTCACCTAGTAACCCTAGAGTCAATTTTAGCCTACAACTTTTTGAAGCATTCCAACATTTTTGTTTGCAAAAAATCCTTTAGATGCAAATGTAGCTATAGGTGAGGTGCTATGGTCTGAACTGACTTCCTATTAGGTCAGAGATCATTCTTAGTTCAGTACATTGTGTTTATTTTGTTTCGGAATATGTACAAAAAACACTCGGCCTCATTCACTAATATCTTTGTTTCTTAAATTTGTTCTTGAGAAAGGTCCTAAAAAAAGTCTACGTCAAATGATGTGTTCTTAAACCGCAGAGTGTGCTCTTAAGTGTGTAAATTATGTTCATACCTAAGAACAAATCCCAAATAAGAAAACATTAGTGAATGTCAGAATCTTCATGAAAACTGCATAAGTGGGTTTTAAGAAGAAATTTCTTCTTAAGAACGGTTGGTGAATCAGGCCCATTCATCCCAACAAAGAAAATGTGCTTTGCCCCTGACATAGCTTCTAGCTACTTTCTATCTTTGTCTTATCTAGCCATTAAATGTTATGTCAGAGTTCTACAGGCATGAGCTAATTGTAATCCAGTGTTTCAGATTTTGAAGCTGATGAGAGATCTTTTAGAGTCATCAGTGCAGTATGTTTTCTAGTTTTTCTCTAAACCGTTCTAAACCACACTCTGTACTTTTTGTCTTGAAGATTTTAAATGCAGTTGTTCTTTTTTCTTTCCCTGATACACTTATTTTTCTTTGTCATCTAGGCCCAGAACCTTTGTGGAGCATATCAATCAGGACAATGAGACAAAATGATTCCATGCATTTAGATTTTTTTAGAAAATGTTTTTAATGAACATTTAGCAAAATGTGTTTTTAGTCTTTTGCTCATTAACCTATAAAAAAACATGTGACTGCTTTGGGTCCTCTTTGCCAGCGTTAACAGGTGCAATAAACAAGATGAGATGATGCTATTTTGCTTGAATAAGAAATGCTTTGAGTAAACTTTGTTTATTTCAAAGCTATACTTCAGTTAAAAACACAATTTGTTTTCCCTTAACCCCAACTGTAGTCAATCAGCCAAGACATGCTTGGTATCTAAAGTTTGCTTCTTTTGTTTGGCACTGGAACTATGAGTTAGCTAACAATTATTGCATTAACGGACATGGGAAGTAAGGGTGCTGAGGGGGCTATGGCACCCCCAGATTTCAGGACTGCTAATCTGCAACAAAAATAAAAAAGAACAGCTTTCAAATATTTTGAGCATAGCAAAGACCCATATGAGCTTTGTGTAGGGTGAAGATGGTATTTTTATTTAATTTTATTTATATATGTTAAACACCTGCACTAGCCATGCACTGTTCTAGCTAACATCACCTTTTTTGAGTGAAATAAACAGGCTGCTCTAGGGGAGTGTTGGGAGTTGTAGGCTATTTCTGAGCACAAACACGACCTGATAATATTTTAAAAACCTACAAATTTTAGACAAAGTAGTTATCTCCCATTCGAATTCATATTTTGTCAACCATTGCAATTATCTCTAATCTCTAGTGAGGAATGGAGTTGCAACAGTCCTACCTCTGACTACTGCTGAAAAAGTCTATCTTTAAATAGCTATTTTTGCGTGACATGCAGGCAGACTATCCTGTGCTCTTTAAATTCTACTGTGCGGTACTAGTAAAACTACTAGTAAACTATTTCTTGTCAGATGAGTTAAATAATGCATAGAAACATATTGTTTCTTAAAAACAGGTAAAAGCATTGGTTATTCGAATGGCTTTTTCATTTTCAAACATTTTAATTATCAACTTTATCAAATTTTAGCGAATATTTGTTGCAGCCCTAATTATATTGTATCTGTAAAATCTACAAAAACGGACAAAAGTTTGTCACATAGTAAAACCAGACAGGCATCCTGAAGCCTGAATTTTGTCTGTACTTTTGTCCATTTTTTCAAACTTCAGACACAAGAATGTCTTTCTTATATACATTGAGTAGATTTGTTTTTTCACTGAAAAGGCCATCAATTTGTGTGCACACAATGAAAATATAGCAGGTTTTCAGGCCTGATTACTGTAATGGAGATTACGTGTCTCTATATGAGAGCGTATATGTGTATTGCAGAACTCACTTGGGCGATTTGAGGTCTCTGTGAATGATCTTGTGCAGGTGGAGGTAGTTCATGCCGCCTGCGATGCCCATGGCCCAGTCAACCAGCAGTGATGGTGTGATCTTTCTCCCTGCTCGCAAAACCTCATAGAGCTGCCCCTGTGCACAGTACTCCATGATAATGCAGTAACATGGAGCTTGTGTGCACACACCCCTAAAACATACACATATAAAGAGAGTAACATATAGAGAGCTTTAGTGTGAACACTGAACACAGTTGAACACTTCTGGATAAGCACCTGTTATCATTAAATTTGGCACAGTGTAAAGGGCAGCTGGAATTTTTCAAATCGTGAAAAAAAAGAAAATAGTAAAAAGTGGAGATACAAGATTTTGTTTCGACAGCAGTGATATATTCTCAGGCACCTGAGAAAACTAGAATTAAAAGGTGTTTTTTCTGGGCACTAAGACTTTTATTTGCTCAGAAAAACACTAATATTAGAATAAATAAAAATAATATTAATACAATAAGTAGTGATTTTATGTATATTAATGTGTTTATTCAAATCTCTCCTTCAGAAAGCGTAGTATTATTTATAGATATCATCCAATACCATTTTTTTTTGGCAAATCAATGCTTCATTATGTTAAATCAAGTGAGATGGTGGTGGGATTTAATAAATGCAATGGCTGGGGGCATTCAAGAGACATGTGGAACCAAACTCTGTTTATTAAACTAGCTCACAAGATATCAACCACTTTTTTACAAAATAAGAAACGTGTGTTTCTGGTAAAAACAAGTCAAGATAAATGGTTTTAAATAAGGATTTTGCACAATACCATACATACACCATATGAATGTCAACGACTATTTAGACTGTGGGAATGAATAGATCAACAGGGATGGTCAAAAAGTCACGTAATAAAATCTTATTACATTAATATACATACTAGTGATTTTGTTAGTCTTCTAAATGTCAGTATTTCACTAATCTCTATTGTGGTTTATTAACTGATTTGCAGTTTACTAGTGCTCTGTATGGAGGATAAGAAGACATTAGACCTTGGTTTTTGATATCCGCACTGTAAAAAAACACAAACACAAAAAACCAAACAAATCTCCAAAATGGTAACAGACAAAAACAATTTTATTTTTAATATAAGTTACTGTAAAGAGATTTTATTCTAAGCCATTTTGGAGCATTTCTTTTGGTCAACTCACTGAAATTTTCACACAATGCAACAGGCAGATGCTGTGTTCAAATGATGTAGAAAAGTAAAATTTGAAAATAAAATAGATATTTGTATGGTATACATATGTACAGTATTCCCTTTTTTCTCAGTTGCTTTAAATACCTGAAAAAATAATTATCATAATAATAATTTATTTTTCACTAAACAATCAGTTCTGAAATTTCTCTAAACTGTTTACACAGCCTGCCATTAAAGAAATATAAAGTCAGTCAACACAGTACTGTTACAGGCATCCTTTTTTTAATATCGACTTTTACTGTTGTGCTTTTTTTTTACCACTTAACAAACCAAATGTGTGGTGTTTCTGGGCCTAAGACCTATAGTGAGCCAGCTGGCTTAAGACAGAATAAATGGAAGCAAAAAATAAGGTTCCTTTATTGTCACACGACATCTGTGGACAATGGAGTCAATGACCTCTGGCTTACTGACCAGAAGCCAAAGCATGCTTAACCACAGGAGGCCTGTGTGTATTTACTCACTTGAATGTGATGATGTTTGGGTGCTTAAGCTTGCGCAGGTGTTTGATTTCAGTTTCTTTTATGTCTCTCACTTTCTTCACAGCCACCTCTTCACCATGGAACTTGCCCAGGAAGACTGCTCCCTGCGCCCCGCTCCCCACCCACTGTAGCTCCGAGATCTCCTCAAATGGCACCTCCCAGGATTCTAAGGGAGACATTTTTTTGTTTGCTAATTTTCTCAAAATGACTTTGGACCAGTTTTCCTGACACTGATTACTTCTAGATTAATTGTAAGTCTTTCAACCAGGTCTTTTGGGGAACAGCTTCCTCCAAAAGACTTAAGCTATGTCTAGAAACCTGGCTATAATCCCTTCAACCCTAAAGGACCCATGTGTGGGTCCACAGTTCAATTCTTCACTACAAATCTTAATTACACAGTTTACACATTAGTTTCATAGTAGCTACTGAATAATTTGTAGTAGGCATTAAATACATCTTCAGATTAATAACTGTATAATAAACCTAGAGTTTAAGGGCTTAAATGATCAGTAATTTATGGTTGTGCATGCAAGTGGAGAGTTATGCAAGCAATGATATTTAAAAAAAAATAAAGGTTCCTAAATGGTTCTTAAACCTTTATTGACTGAACCGTTACATTATGTGGAAGGATCTTTAAACTTTACACTTGTAAATCTCATTAGAAAGACTGTCTAAAGAACCATCCACTTGAAGCAAAAGTGGTTCTTCTGTGGCATCGCTCCAAAAAACCCTTTTTGGGACCTTTATTTTTATCAGTGTGTTGTCTCTTACTCACCCTCTTGGCTCTGTTTGTTTTCTGTGGAGTAGGCTTTGCCAATCATGGTCCACACTGGCTTTAAGCATCCAAATAATCCCTCCAGAAAACCCCCGCCTCCCGCCTGCAATCTGAAGCTGTCTGATTGACTGCGTACTGCTCCTCCCTCTGCTCCACCCTCCTGCAGCTTCAGCACGCTGTTGGAGAACTGGGCAGGCTCGTCACTAGGGGTGGGGCTGTTGCCTTGCGTGTGGGTGGTGCTCCCGTCACCGACAGGATCGATCGACAGTACATTGCGGAGAACACACTGTGTGGGGGTTAGTTCAGTATCAGGGGTGCAAGCAGTTACATCAGAGTCTGGCCGGCGATAGGGGGTCTCAGATATTGGGGTGTTGAATCCCGAAAGGGAGGGGGAGGGGGCACACTGCTCATGGACGCAAGCCATGGGCGGCCACACTCATCTAAGAGCCCCCCAAGATTAGTGGTCCTTAATGTTCACACAAACAGGTGGAAATGCTGATGTTTTCCAAAACACCTGGAAAGAGGAAGAGAAGTGATGAACATGGGTAGACAAAAATATAACATCCCAACACTTGCAGACATTTTCACTATACACAATAGATATCATGATAATTGTTTTGGAAGCTGGAACAGACACGATGCACCAGTAAGGCAACTTTTAAAAATGCTGGTAAAAACTCTGAGCATAACTTTCTTGTTCAACGATTTTCATTGTTCTTTCGATACTGACATATATCAGAAAATCTTATCATAATGTAATTTAGTCTGTTTGTGCAGGACCCCTAGTGGCCATCCCAACAGCAGAAAAGAAATTCACTTGGCTATTTTTAAATGAGTATAATAAAATAAAATATTTTTCCTGTTACTCTGTTACTGTTGGCCCTCTTTGTGTGAAATGCTGTGTGTTGAGCTGCTAGTGAGCAACGAGGATGAAAGAGGAAGGGTTAGAACCCCCTGCTATGAAAACAATTCACACTTCTCCACAAAGACAGCTGTGCTGAAATAAAACGGATAGCACAATTGTAGCTTTCTTGACATAAATAATTATTTACAGCAAGAGGGCAGCAATTCACTTATAGTGTCATACCTATATGAGCAGATAGCGAAAGAAAAAGAACAGTCATGGCTAAAAAGGTAAAAAAGTCTGGGGGCATTTTCTCAAAATGAATGATAAAGTAATCACATGCATAACATTCGCAAGTCTGACTTAGCTTTCCACAGAAGAACGACATTACCTTCGACCACCTGGTGTGCATTCTGAAGCAGCAGAACAGTGAGTAAATGTTGTTTCCCTCCATGCTGGTGTTCTGACAAATCGATCTATTCTTTGAGGATGCGCGATTCCTCACTGCCAGAATGAGCTTTATCCTTACAAAATCAGTGAAGCTCATCATGTTGCATTACTAACATTAGTCACTGAAATATTCCATGCGTTTCTGTTTATTAGAAGTATTTAGCAGGCTACTTAAAAAAAATTATTGAACATTCGGCAGCTCATCCTGTTAAAGTGTTACATACATTAGCTAGCTTACTACATACAACTGGTTAATCAGCTTAAAATACTCATTAACAAATAACTCATTTTGTAAACACCATTTTCACTTGGAAAAAATATCATCTGCGCATCCTGGAAACCTATTCACACATGAGCTAACATGTTAACATGTTAAACTGGTTACACGATGCTGCAGCCTGAAGAGCTATAACACTGATCAACATTTATAATATATCACTTCTTTTTAGCTATTGCTTATTACTTACTGTAGTTCAAATGTATGTTAAGACTTAACAAAGCCCCACACTTTTCTCCATGGTGGTAATTTAGCTCTTGATGAACAGTATCTCAGTTTGTCCAAATATTGCCAAACACTATATTGTTACAGTGCTAAACCCTTTACTGGTCACATTTAAGCCAATTGATCAGTTATTAGTTGATTAATTCACTTGGTCATTCGACTATCAACATATTCATGGGCACAAAGACATTACTGGTAACAGTAGCAGATAGTGTTGAAAAATGACAAAAGGTAATTAACATCTGACTTCAGCAGCAGTAGCTTTTGTCACTGTGTAGTTGAATCAGTGTTCCCCCAACTTCATTTCCACAAGCCCCTTAAAATGTGCAGTTTCATGCTTTACTGGTCTACCATGCCTGATTCAGCTCATGGAGAGCTTGATAATTTTCTCATGGTATGACTCAGGTGTGTTAGAGCATGTGTTGGAGCCAAACCATGCAGTGAAAGCGACTCTCCAGGACTGCAGCTGGGAAACATTGCAGGTGATAATAATACTTAATCAATAGGGCTTTTGTAGGGAAAGCATGTCAATAACAATGATAATATTACCATCAAGACATTTTGTAGTGATAGTCTGAAGATCTTATTTACAAGAACTATGTAAGTATGTCAACCATGATAGAAGCTGACATCAGTGATAGTGCCACGTAGACCCTTTGCAGAGTGATACTGTGATGGTACTTGATGCCATTTACAGTAACTCATAGCAAAATTATTGTATAATATAGGTTGCAATAGTGACAGTTGTTAAAGTAGCCAATATTGGCGGTGACATTAGGAACAAGGCCTTTTGTCATGATAGTCTGATAATACTGTAACAATCACAACAACAATGTCTATAGCAATATATTCTAGTGCCAGCCATAGTAGTGGGCGATATGACCAAAATATAACATCGCAATACTTCAAAACATATTCTCTATACATAATATACATCATGATATTTTTTTTCTGAAGTTTTATAAGTTTGGATAAAAAACAATAACGGTGCCACATAAAACATACTATCAAAAAAATAAATAGAATGCAATACAATAATTTTATTCAATGCTAATGAATCCGCTTAAACAGCACTCTCTTTTTAATGAAACATGCAGTTAGTTGGTACCGACGCTATCCAAAGACACTCAAAAAGCATATTGTGACATAATGTGATGTAATTACTGATGTAATATCGCAATATTGCCCACCCCTAGACTCAGTCGAGATGATAGACGATGGCTATGATGGGAGATAATACCATTAAGGCCTGCTGTTCTAACAGCTGGCAGATATTCCTATAGTAAGACAGTCATGCTTATGTGCAATCATGTTAGCTGTGATGGTAGAACCACTGGCTGTGTGGGTTCATATCTCGCCTTCTAAGATGATCACTGGCTATAATACACTAAGCAGAAGACACAATCAGGCAGTACAGTATGTGCATCCTTCGGCGCTACGCTGTTTGCGTAAGGCGCTCCAAACAAACGGGCGCTTACGTAGGAACCGTGCGTACGTCATTTTCAGTTTCCGCACAATACGATTAAATTGCATAACTGCTGTGAGTGCACTAACGTGTACGAGTCTTCCTCAGCCAGTCTATGAGGACCTGCTAGTTTAGCAATGGAGACGTTTACATAGCCGTATCTCGCATGATATTCTGTGCGCGCGTGTGTATTTGTGTGTGTGTGCGTTCGCACGCGTCCACGTCACATGATGGTGTGTGTGTGTGTTTTCAAGCTGGGATATATGCCCCGCAGCGAGCTAACAACGACGCTGCACCATCGCTGGGTTCCTGACGTCCGCGCGAAAAACGAAATAAAAGAATAAGGACGGTGCAGCGGTGTGTGTGCGCGCGCGCGCGCCTGTGTAGCGTAAAATGGAGAAGCGATGACACCGAGGGGGAGGAAAAAAGAAAAACACACCATAAACAACAACAAGCATCAATGGCCAATGCAAAATCGCTCAGCCATGCGGTCCGGAGCGAACGCGAAGTGCCGCAATGTCTGTGTGAGAGGAAGATACACGCGCGCACGCACGCGCGCTCGCTCGCCTCACACATTTTCTCGCACCTTTTTGAAACGATTTTCGCTGACGTCCCGCACTGCTGTCACGCTGCCGCCGCGGACTAACGCGGCGCGGCGATGGCAAGTTTGGGGTATGGACGGCAGAATAAAAAAACCCTTACCGTATCTCAGCAGCTCGCTGTTGTCGCGTTGTCAAGTGAGGGGTGGGATCAGATTTTTTTTCCTTTCCTCCTGATTCCGCCCGCGCTGTTGTTGTCTCTCCGTCTTATCCTCTCCGCTCGAATAGTGTCCCTTCTTTATCCTTATCAGGAGTCCCAGTGAGCTCGGCCGATTCAGAACGAGTCCCATCGGGCGAACGGCCCTCGTCGAGGAGTAGCGTTAGGGGGGGACTCGGCTTGCAGGCGGAGGAGGAGATGATGGGGGGAGAGAGAGGAGCTGTTCTCCCGTCCGGTGCTGAACTGACGTCACGCGACAGCAGTAACTCCCACAAGGGGGCGCGAACGTGGCTCGAGCTAAAATGGTGCTGACTGCTCACTGAAATGGCCTTATAGCGTCGCCGTGACAGTCGCTATAAACAGTTCGAGCAGCGATTTCCGCATCACTCGAGTCTCTTTACACGAGCACTCCAAGATAATTTACAACGAGCAACATCTTCTTATTTAACCGTTCGAGTTGTGGACCTCCACCTCTCATAAATACCAAATACAGAGAAAAAAAAACGTGAACGCCGCACAGAGGCACACGCTTTGATTTAATGTAATTGCCGGTTTAAACAGTGGGTGTCAGTGTAGGCCTGCAGGCGTCTCATTCACGTTACTCCAGTCTGTACTTTTTGTCCCTGTAGAGGTGCCGTAGTTGAGAGCATGGCGCGATTTCTGGAGCATTACTGAAGTGAAGTCTGGTGTGTCAAACTATTTGTCCTTTATTTTTAATTTGCGTTTCTGTTGAAGAATATAGATAATAGAATATAGAGCAGAAATGCTTACACCCACAGTTTCAAGCTCACCGCAGGAGGCGTTTAGGTCGCTAACAACGTTTGTCTGCTAGCTAGCTAAGTATGATACCTAGCTAACCTAGCTAACTATATTAATAAATGTAGCTAGCTAACAGGTTGGCTTTTAGCATTTAAAAACAAAGAACCAGCCAGACAGTCTCCTTTTACGAAAAACGAAAAGAAATTCCTGACTGAAACCTGGGAATTATCCTGTAACTGTTGAATGCGCCAAATGCCGTCTAGCCAGCTAACCTAGCTACCCTAGGTAATACACCTTAGATCTGTGTGAACCTGTGGTAAAGATAGTTTCGTGTCTTACAGGTTTGCGTTTGAATGATGTGCTCACTTGCGTTGTTTCCTCCACCGTTGCCGAGTGGACAAATCACATTGTACGAAGCAAATAATGAGCTTGTTTCGGGAGGTTCGCCTGACTGCTACGAGAAACAGGTGAGCATATGACATACTGACTGCTCTTGTCTTTGCGCTCACATCATTTTCTTTTCTGCATTTATTTTCTCACAAATATTACACGTCTGCCTTATCTTCACACTTTAAACTGAACTTCAGTTTAGAACTTCAGTGAATGCCTTCAAATCTATATCCGTGCTTGATGTGTGCCTCGTAAACTGGGAAAATGCCACTGAAATATTGAATGTACTCTTTATTGTATTCCAAAATGAGTTAAGTTACTGTAATATGTGATTCATTTACAAACTGCTGGTGGGCATAGTGAAGTCCAATGATGTCTAGCAGCCGAATCTCAGTTTCTGGTTCTTTAGTAACATGACCCATGTCAGACCTTACATAACTGTTTTCACCAGAAAACATTCCTGTCCATGGTGGCAAAGGTGGAAATAAAACTGAGCGCATTACATTATTCATTTCATTGATGGATGAAGAACAATAAGAAGCAAAACCAGGGCCAGAAAATGACAGCTGTGTCATAAGTTTACTTACTGAATCATTTTACATTTTATTTGTGAGTTAACCTTAATGTGTCTGAACTGTTGAACTGTTATAAAATATGTTGTTTCACTTGTTGTACCAGAATATATGTTTGTATGTATGGTTTAGTCTCCCTAAAAAATCGTTTACACAGCGTTGTGTATTTATTTCATTTTTTAGCATTGGGAGCCTCCTAGTCTGAATTTTCCTAGGGACACTCTGAAGCCGCACAGTCGTCCAGAGAGCAGCAGCAAAGCCGCTTTCCTGGATCACAAAGATACATTATGGATGAGGAGTGCTGGAGCGTGGTACAAATATGCTTATAAAACCTCTTTTTGATGCAGAAAGTAATGTTATGCAAATTGTATGGTCAATGGAACAAGTGAATGTCATGAGTAAGCAGAAGTTATTGAAAAGAGTTTCTTTAACATAGTAGTTTTAATTGTCAAGCAAGAAAAAACCTTTGAAACATGAGACCTGCTGTTTTTTTGTCTTACCTGTGAAGGAGAGATGCAGGGCTTTCCGGCTTATTGGATGAAATCACTAACAGTGCTGAGGAAGGTGTGAAAATTTTTTATTTATTTATTTTTACGTATGTGCCAGTTGCTCATCTAAAAACTGCTGTTCACCCAACGGACTGGTGAAATTGTGCCGTTGTGTGTTTTTCCACAGTGCCTAAGTGGCTGACAGTGAGTTCTGGGTGCATTTTGGCCCTGCTACGATGGATGTCTTCATTCCATGGCTCTCTGTTCCCACATCTGACTGTGAGCGTTACTGCATCCATTCCACATTTTATTGTTTTTCTGATCGATTTTCTTTCCTTCTCTAAATCATTGTGCAGTTTTTGGTCTCTGATGTTTGCTGTATGACAAAGACTAAACAATTATACAATCTTATTGTAACCATTTTAGCAGCCACATCCTAATGAGATGGTCTTAACCAGCTTGACCAGCTTTTTTATATGATAAAGGGAATTTCATATTCTACAGTTTGGAACGGGCACTGCTATGTATTAATTTGATATTTGTGTTGTTTCTTATCAGTTGAGTGGAGAGGAGATGGTTGCTGAATTTTCCCAAGTGCTGGATTGGTAATGGTTTTTGTTTATTTGTTTTTTTTAAGCTTTCTTTCTTGTAGTTAATGTTACATTTGTGCTGCAAATATAATATAACATTATTGTTTTAGCTATTTGTTTGGGACAGTGTTAACAGTCAGTATGGTGGAGTGTGAAAATGTGCATAAAGTAGATTCAAACTGGTGATAAATGAGTCTAGCTGTAATCACCTGGTAAAGACGTTTTGGAAATACGCACTATTTGGGGTTGCTTGACTTTCTTTTGGCAGGTAGCCAAATATCTCATAGATGACCTTGCTGAACACTGTCTTTTGTTTCTTCCAGAATAAAGCAAAAATAAAGTGAACCTTGACTATGTAATTGCAATTTTACATCCATGAATAAGGGGGTTGTTGCAATACTTGATTAATTTTAACTCTAGATTTGTCATAGCATTAATAAATTCAGGCATTATTAGACTGTAACTGCTATTCCATTGAATACATGTCAGTTGTCTTATTTTGTTATTATTTTTTATTTATATGTTTTTAGGTCTGATAGTGCTATCCGAAGCTTTGCGTGGCACCCTCACACAGACAAATTTGCAGTAGCCCTTCTGGATGACTCCATCAAGATCTACAACTCTCGGAGGTACTTCAGATGGTCAAATCCGCAATGTGACAAATGTTGGCTGTTCGAAATAGCCTACTATATACTGCTCACTACTGATTGTGCCCAAGGTAGTAAGTAACATGCAGTATGTGACCAATTAATTTCCCTAGTACACCAAAAATACCTGTATGACGTACTGCATACAAAAATGCAACACTGTCTTTTCAGGAGGATGTAACAAATGGTGTAATCACCTGGTTTGCTCCAAGCAATCAAATGGGGTTCATTTTAATGGTGGATTTCTAAATTAAATGAAAGGAAATAATTTTCTTGCTGCTGCACTCAGTGCAATGCTGAAGCCCCATCAACATTCTCTGCTTGTCTTATGGTGGGTGTGCTAATAAGTATTTAATAAGGTTTAGTTGCTGCCAAGATGACAGGGTTAAAACGTAACTTTCTAAAGTTGGTCTCAACCAAACAGTCTGCAGAGCATAGGCTTTACAGGCTCACTTTGTTTATTATTCAGTCAAACTAGCTCATATTACCAATGTAATAAAAATGAAATGACTGAACTTGTAGCAGTTGTAGAGAAAGTGTCTCCACACAGGTTTACTATACAGGCAGGCTGACATTTTTATTTGTGGCTTACCTAATTATTTTGAAATTGGACTAGGCCTGGGTGATATCTAAAAATAATTAGCATGATATTTTCTAGTTAAAATTTACCAAAATAACTAACTATTTTTAATATAGTGAAACTTGGAAAATTTTCTTGGACACTGAATACTTTTGTGACCAGTTCTGACTAATAATTCTATATGTCTAATACTTATCTTAATTTCTTGATCTTTCTTCTCTCAGTACAACAGCTCCAACTCTGAAGCACAGACTGCAGAGGAATGTGAGTGCTATGCAGTGGAAGCCTCTGTGTGCATCTGCTCTGGCTGTGGCATGCCATACCTGCCTACTCGTTTGGCATGTTGATCCTACTTCACTGTCTACTCGGTATTGGCACACACACAACCAAATATACATATGTAGATAATGTACAGTTATATACAAAAGTTTTATGCAGACAATTGTTTAAAAATAATTTAAAAAAAACAATATTTTCTAGTTTAAAAAATCATCGTGATCATCGATTATACCCCCCCACCTCAAAAACCTTTTTATAAAATCTCATATTAATATAATACTGAGTAACCAACATCTTTTGAAAACTATGTCACCTGTCATTGTAATAAACTTTGCCACAAACATGTGCAGTCATGAACTGTACGGTACGGATTCATGGCGACTTGGTCACTGCTGGAGGAACGTCTGACTGTTCAGACAAAGCAGTTTCGAAACAGGGTCACGCACATTACATATTTAAAAAATGAGACATTTTCCCTAGTTACAGCAGCATTTTCATAATTCAGCTAACCACAGGGACACCTAAGCTGTACAGGAAATACTGCAAATTTCACTCAGTAAATCACACAACAGAGACGGTGGGGAATTTATTGCAGCATAACCTTTTAATGGCCCTATTATAACTCTGTTTTTATATGTACATATTATTTCTGATCCCGTTCACAGCTGCAAAGGGGATCAGAGGGAATTGCTCTGCTGGGCTGGAGCATGCTGCTCTAGGGTGAAACCAAGTCACTTTAGCTTGTTTGTTTTACTGCAGTTACTCTGACGCAAGTTGAAATTCCAGAGCACGTCAGCATTTATTTTTGGTTCCATTCATTCAAGATAAACTTAACATAAAGTAAAATAAATAATAGATAAAGAGTTGTGGGATGGGTAAAACTAGCATCACCAGTGTGTAGTTGAAAGAACAGACAGCTTCTTAACAAACTTTGCTCGCTTTCTCTCTCTCTCTCTCTCTCTCTCTCTCTCTCTCTCTCTCTCACTCTCACTCTCACTCTCTCTCTCTCTCTCTCACTCTCTCTCTCAAACATAAAAAAAACTGATTGTTGGGGCATACACCTGCACACTTCTTAAATGTGAGCCCAATTTTCCAACATATTGACAAGCCATCTTGAAAATTAGTGCTCTCTAATTCTCTGTCAGTTTTCTAAAACGGCAGTTATTGCCTTTTACACATTGCCAATTGGGTTATTTGTCCATCATCGATAATATGTGATTACATACTCCTATTGCCCAGGCCTAATAATGCATAACAAGATTGACAAAATAATAATATATTAGTTAGAAGAACACAGGTTTTGTTCTCAAACTTCAGTCATTGTATGGATGGGTTAAATTGCATCACCAGCACCTGATTTAATTTACTGAAGGACTAATTAGCTGAAGTAGCTGAAGTAGAACTCTAAATATTGCACTTCCTGGAGTATTTGGTGAAGCTAACACACTCACACACACAAGATCGCAATGTATTGTTTATTTGTTTGAAGTTACCCCAAACATAAATTATATTCTGTGTGCTCTGGTATGTGAACACCTGCCCCAGTACATTTAGATCAATAAAAAAAATAGCTTTTTTTTTTATCAATCTATTTTATAAAAAGAATGCAGTTTAGGTCAGGGGAGTGCAAGGGACAGTTTCACATAAGACCCTCTGCTAGACCGTAGTGAGACCCTCCAGCGCCCAAAGTTCAGACACATATCTAAATTGTTATCTTCATCACTAACAAAGTTGGCAGGTGAAAATGGGCTATATACTAAACAGTAGTGCGTTCAGTATACCAGACAGTAGGTCAGACCATCTGTTTGTTATATATGCTTGCTTGGCATTATGTTGACTGAAAGAAATGGTCTGCGTGAAATGCTGGTTAGTATTTATTTATTTATTAAACAAATACATGCTTTCTGCCCAGACAAATGGCTTTACATATATTTTTCTCAAAAGACTTTTTTTCAATACTAGTACTGTATATCATAATATTAATACCAGCTTAATGTTTCATTAATAGGGTCCATAGCACTTTGTTCCAGATATATAGATGTGATAGATCTGTTTTGTGGTTTGCTGGTTCCTAATGTTTTTTAACTCCAAACTTTGTGTGCCAGGTCTGAGAAACATTAAGAAATGTGTGTATTTTAAATTATACATTTAAAACTGTCATTGTTAGTAGAGACACTGTCCACTGTAGTTCAGTGTAATGTTTACTAAAATATTGGTGTATCATAAATAAAACCCCTAACACAAAAGAAAATTTAAAAGTACATATCCCTTCCAGTTTACTCAACGTTACAGTATTAATATTAGTTAGATTATCTTTTTGTTATTATTTACTCTGTAGTGCCGTATAGTGCTATGAAACAAATGTGTATGTCATATTTAAAAACATCTCTTCTCCCTCTCTATCTCTGCCTCTCTCAAACTCTCTCTCAGGCCATCCTCTGGTTGTGCTCAGGTGTTGTTTCATCCTGGTCACTCTCCGGTCACTTCCATTGCTTGGTCCCCTTCCGGTTCTTTACTAGTGTCTGCCTCCCCTGTGGACACTGCCATGATGGTTTGTTTCTGTACTGATACTATTGGTTACAGTAAATGAAAGGATTTTTTATTTTGCTAATCTCATAGAATATCTGCCAGTTTGTAAATGCATTCACACCCAATGAGTCAAACATTATGACTACTCACAGATAAAGCAAATAACATATATTATCTCGTAGCAATAGCGTATGTCAAGGTCTGGGACACATTAGACGGTAAACAAACAGTCTGTTCTCATTGTTAAGTTATTGCATGCAGGAGAAATACTTAGGGAAAAAGACCTGAGTGACTTTGACCAGGACCAAATGACTGAGTCGGAGTAACGGCAAGGCTTGTGGGGTTGTCAACAGTGGTGAACGCCTAACAACAGTGGTCCAATAAGGGACAAACCATAGACTGGTTGTTAGGTGCCCACAGCTAATGATGTGCAAGGGCAACGAAGGCTATCCCATCTGTTCTGAACCGACAGAAGGGCCACTGTGGCACAAGTCACAGAAATTGTTAATGTTGGTTATGGGAGTAATTTGTCATAGCACACAGAAGAAGGTCACCTGGTCTAATAAGTCCCATTTTCTGTGGACAGCCATATGTGTGCATTGTTTACCTGGGGAAATGATGGCACCAGAATGCGGGAAGAAGACAGGTCGATGGAGAGAGTGTGATGCTCTGGCCAGTTTTCTTCTACAGGCAATCATATGGAGATCAGTTTGGCCACCTTCCTAAACATCATTGCAAATCAGGTACATCGCTTCATGGCGTTGGTACTCTCTGATGGCAGTGGGCCTCTTTCTCTTGTAGTGTCCATGCCTCTCCTGGACAGAGCTGCTTTGGCGAACGGCAAAAGTGGGTGGTCATAAAGGCACTTCTGTGAACTGTCATAAAAAGTGTTGCGAAGGTTTTGGTGCCCAAGGTCAAATTACATCTTTTTTTTTGTTTGTTGTGTTTTTTGTTTTGTTTTTTTTTGAAGTGAAAATAATTACACATTCTCTATAGAGAACTAATTTCTGCAAATTTTAATTAGTGTACTTGCTGAATTTAACACATTGGAAAAACATAAAACATAAAATGTGGCCTATGCAAACCTTTGTCCCCCCACCCATACATTAACGCAAATAATACTTAACTTAATTTCACTTTTACAAAAATCAACAAAACATGTCATTGTACCAGAGGTGTCAAAACGTTTGCCTACAGCTGTATTTACAAGATATGGAAAAGTCTTGAAGCGGATGACCTCTTTTGTAATGAATATTTCTAAACTGCTTTTAAGCCTGCAAACTGATATAGCTATTAGAAACAGTTGCTGATATAGCACTGTGTGATGTTTGTTGCTTGTGTGTTAAATAGGTCTGGGATGTAGCTGCAGAAAACTGTGTTCCTCTGCAGCGAGTGGGAGGTGGAGGAGTCACAAATGTGACTTGGTCACCAGATGGTAGTCGGCTGTTGGCAGCCACACCCTCTGCCCTCTTCAGGTATACATACACACCAAGGTTCACAAGTACACTGACGGGACGTACTGCTATATTAGACAGTTATTAATAATGTAATTGACAAATATAAAATGTAACCAGTTTCAGTTCCGCTCTGTTATTAGTTGATCCTGCATGCATCTATGGTTATTGACAAAAGTCATTATTAAAAGTATTAAAAATTATCAAAAGGGCTGCAGGATGACCATCAACAAAGGTATACAGGACTTTAGATATGGGACGGGGCTTTTGTATTAGACATTTGCTCTTTCCCCCCATTTTAAAAAATCTTGATTAACGCTGTATGATTAATCGATTGTCACTTGTGCATCTTTGGGGGAAAAGACTAATCTTGAGGTATTTTGACTCTGATTTAGGCTTGCTGCTATGATTATGCAGTTACAGACTTCCAAGTAAAAAAACAGACAGGCTGTAAATAAATACTGCGAAATACACTGCACCATGAATAATTTTTTCCACATAAAGCAACTGAAGCTCCATGCAAGTTTCACCATATAAAGCCAGCCTTTCATAATTCTGAAGATTTGAAGTGTTAGCATCTTTTGTGACAAGTTATTTGTTATGGTTTTTACAAGGGATGCATTGATAGTGATGCTGGAATCGGGGATCTGTCCGATACTGTGCTTGTTTACTCGTACTCATAAAAATGCTCTGATACCCACTGTGACGTAAGCCGAGTCTGCACTGCCTCGCTAATAAACAAATGCAGTGAAGGAGGCTTTGCTCACACAGAGAGGTGTTACTGACTGGCATATTCTTGCCAGGAATTCACTGTGTAAATTTAGCCTGTTTTTAAAACAAACACAATCACAACCACTTCACCAGTTCCAGTGGAGACACGCAGGTCAACTAAACGGAGACAAAACAAAGCTGACATTTCCTACTGAAGTTCCTCTATGCCGACTTTACTCTGTTTGACTAAATGGTGAGATTAATACGTTAATACTGTGATTTTTGATTTTTGATTTTTTTTTAAGCTGTTTTTTAGCTTCAGTGCACAGTGTTAACAGCGCTGATCAGTTTCTTTATGCTCAGTACTCGGATGCACAGCGAGTTATTTTGAATGAAACAGCTTTATTTGAAAATGTCCGTAGACAGAGCTGTCTGTAGAGGCTGCATTTAATGTATAAATCTTAGGCTTTGTCTGTACATGATGATCTATTCAAACATACAGCGCATGTCACCAACGAACAAGATTTCTAAATTCGCACTGTGTATGGTTGGCTTTAGAGGACATTCGTCCACAGCTCAGCCAGCCAAATAAAATACTCCCAACAAGACGTAAAACTCAAAACCTTTGAGCTCCTCAGGTGCTTTACCCTGGATGTAATTACTGCTCTCACTGTGCTACAGAGACTGTTGTTGAGAGAGGCGAGGAGCAAAACTATGACTTGTACTTTACTTACAGCTATACAGAAGCGCGTTTCTGCCTGCTGTTCTCCACTGTAGGGCTACTTGATCTGAGAAAACTAATGCAGTATAGCTAGCTAGTGCACTTCATTTAAAATCAACTAGATTTTAATGATTTAATTGTTAAGATACATTGCACTCATCATACCAGCAACAAGTTAGTTGTAAGTAGGTTACTCAGTATGGTATCGGACTCAGTATCGGCAAACACAAAAAAATGCACTCGTACTCACACTTGGTTTGAAAAACTGGTGTTGATGCATCCTTATTTTTTACTTGGCACATTGTTTAGATGAGTGGTTGACCCTTTTTATCAAGTTTAAGTTTTGAAATAATATAATTGGAGTCCAAGTCACTGAAAGTCATGGTAGTGCAAGATCATGTAGGGTTGGTCAAATCATTGCATTGCACAAGCCTATTTGGTATGTGAGGAAATTTAATACTAGCAATAATTTTACTAGGAGTTGAAACTGAGGTCTGTATTACTTAAGCCAATACAGTTGCATACAAAAAGCACTGCATTGTGAAAAAAAGTTAAGAACGGCACATTTTAATGCACAATTACTTTTTATTTGCTGAATTTAACATATTGGTGAAAAAACAAAACATAATGTCAGCTGTGCAAATGTTATGGCACATTTTACATTTTTCGTTTTCATTTTTTCCCTCCGAAATATATTAAATATTAAAAATAATATATTTTAAATATTTAATAAATATATTTTTAATAATACTATATTTTATATTTAATAATATATTTTTAATATTTAATAAAAAAATAATATAGTTTGTTCCCTGTAGAGCAGGGGTCACTAGTCTTATCCATAAATAGCTAGTGTGGCTACAGGTTTCGTTTAAATCAAGCAGATTGACAGCTGGTGCTGTTTGTTTAATCATTTGGTCTCAGTCCTCCAACAATTTCTTTGTTATAGAAGGTGTTCCCCTGCTTGGTTGGAATGAAAAGCTGTAGCCACACAGGCCCCTTGTGGACAGTGTTTGTGGGGAAAAAAGCAAGTGCTGAAAGCCTACAGGATTTAGATTTATTGATATGTTTATTTGTTTATTTAATTAATGTTTAATTAAGGTCAGTAACTATGTATAATATTACAGACAGCAGCACCCCAGCATAGGAAAAAGAAAATGATTTTTGCTTAATTGAATTTATTTATTCTATCAGATCTGATTGCACTCAGATCACATTTGCTCAATACTCTGCATCATAATAAATATATATTTACATTTTCACATATTTGATTTCTAACTTCTTTTTATAGCGTTTTGTACCAGAATCAGTTAGGTAGGATCTGCTCATGTCATTGTTAAACTGGTTGTTCCCTTTCAGAGTAATCCCCCTCCCCCAGACAACATTAATCCTTGTTTGTCCCCCCACCCCCACTTCTTAAGGGGAGAGAAAATCTGCTTTATCTCTCTTGTTTATAAAGTGGTAAATTGTTGTCTTTAACTACAGATGTAGAGCAGTTACTCATTTCTTTTGATGATTCATAGTCTGTTTCTCTGTGTGTGTGTGTGTGTGTGTGTGTCTGTCTGTGTGTGCGTGTGTGTCTCTGTGTATGTCTGTGTATGCATGCAGGGTTTGGGAAACCAGAATGTGGACATGTGAAAGGTGGCCTTGTCTGAAAGGGAGATGTCAGGTGAGGTTGTAATTGCCTACATTGTACATTATTGTGAACATTATGGTTTCTGACCTACGATAAGAGCAGCTCTTAGTATTTCACATAGTGTAACTTGTGTGAGATTTTGTGAGCTTCTAGATTAACAGATTATAGTAGATCCGTATAGTATAGAGTGGTGCTGTGTCAGTTCATTAGCAGATATTAAAGCAGCATGTGGTCTGCTGGAATGGATTACCAGTAGTAAAGTCAAGATTAAGGGATGTGATGTTTTTTTTCCTTACTGACATAGTTGTTAAATCAGTTGTTCACTGAAGAAGTAAATTTACACAATTTTCTCCTTACTCCAAATGAAGGTAATCAGTCAAGAGAAGTTTGGTGTCCAAAGTTTGCTTCTTTAGTTTTACAGAGGAGCTGCAAGGATGGTGGAGCTAACAAGCAGAGGAATCCTCTAATAACATTGTGCAAACTATGTGTGTAAATCACTGCACAGTAGCTTTAAATTATATTGAGTTTTTAAGCAATCTTAAATAGACATACTTATGTGGTTTCTGGCACTGTATGATGTACTGTTATCTGTAAACATGAAGGATAAAAGTACTGGCAAAAATCAGGCTACTACCAGAGAGGATTCATGAAGCGAGAGCTGCTATATAAGAATATTTTAGGAAACGCAATCACATGTTTTTGGCAAGAGTTGGGGGGAACATATTCCCCCTTTATGCAGTCAACAGAGACACAAGGCCCATGTGCACCAGTAGAATATTCTGACAAAAAAGCTTTAGCAATGACCACCCCCCCTTCATAATTACAGCAAACCTTTGGCCAATTTTTGTAATTATTAGGATCTTTTTGAGCTATTTTGAGCTCAGGCATGCATTTTCTGATGAGCTGATTTTAAGATAAGAGTTTTATTTTGGATTTGCTCAGCCGACTGCCAGGTTTTCTGCACAGTCTGCTGCTGTTGCCCTGGAAGGCCGAGGGTGGGACGACTTAGATGATGCAAGACTTAAGCAGACAGGAGCTGCGTCACTTTTCGCTCCATTGACTTCGGCATGCATCGTCTTGGTTTGCCATATATGTAATTTTTGCTGCTACTGCTGTCATTCATGTGGCATATTGCTTTCAGTTTTCATAGATAATTCTTAACAAATGAATGCTGATTGAGGCAAATGTGTTATGATTTAAGAGTGCAATTTGCAGAGCTACATTTCCCTGGTATCTTCAGTGCAAAACCAATGAATCAGTAAAAATTAAGTACACATGCTCTAAAGAGAACATGTTTTCACACATTTAATGCATAATTATTGTTTATTTGCTGAATTTAACACATTGGTAAAAAATATGTCCTGTGCAAATGTTATGTCCCAGTTTATAGTTTGTCTCCAATCTGTTAAAGTAAGCAAATAAATTGTGCACTAAAATTTGCAGAAAAATGCCAATTTTTTTTTTTTTTGCATACAACTGTATCTTGGTTGAGCCACTACGTTTTCACTGCAGTCGTTATTGTTTTAACAATAAAATTGATGTTAGCTTAATCTCTTCCTTACCATTATGTATTTAGAGCAGTGTGGTAATCATGATATAATGGTAATGATGAGATCATTCAAACATTAAGCACAGATATTTGGGTGGTTCCTGATTTTCCTTCTAAGAGGATTTCCTCTTAGAAATTAATGAAATAAAATCTGTACAACTTCACAAAGAACTGACACCACTCGTGTTTACGTTAGGACTATTGGGAAACATCTAATGATAGTGGACTGTTAAAGAAACTGCTGATCACCACATATTCATAATTTTCTTACAAGCCATACATACATACACAAATATGAATATTTATCTGTATCTCTTCCTCTTTTTTCCCCCCAGTCTGGATGCTGGAGTCCTGATGGAAGTCGATTGTTATTCAGTGTTCAGGGAGAAATGGTGATCTATGCACTTACTTTTTCAGACATGACAGGTACTTTATATGTTATAATTGACTAGTTTATTGTAATTGACTGAACCCACTCTGCTCTATACTACACCTTCACAATCTGCTAAACAAATTTTGATCATTTTCAACTTCTTCAGATAAATATTGAACTTTTTTGTTTTTTTCATTTAACTGCCACACAAAATTTCCAAAGTTGACCATCATTCATTTTAACAGAAAGATGAAGTTCACCATGTTCTACTTGAAATGTGTCACAGCTTTTTGAGGAATCAGATGCAACATGTGCTTCTTTATTACATGTGCAGTTGTATGCAAAAGTTTGATCTCCCCCAGTCAAATGACATGTTTTCTTGATTTTCTAAGGTACAATGAGTTAACACTTTCTCTGCACGAAACAGAGATGAACATATGGCACATTTAGTGCCATAGTTTTTATGTTTGTTTGTTTTTTCGTTTAATATGGTATTCAGCAAATAAACAGTAATTGTACATTAAAATATGCAGAAGTCACTTAGGAAATCAACAAATGCAATTTCACCAGGGCACCTAAACCTTTGCATATGACTCTACTCTCTGTGAGATATTGCTGTGAAATCTGTGGCTCGGTGTAGTGACATTTTTGGCAACCAGGTGTCACCCTTGTCCTTGTATCCAGAGCACAGCTACAGATTTCCTGCTCCTGAAAACTCCGTTTTTGAATGGTGCAGAAACGTAAAGGAACAACACGTCCAAGTCCCAGACTGGTTTTCTGATGATAAAGCAAAATGGTTTAAAAAGCTTCTGCATGGTCGATAACATCATGTAATGAAATATTGCATGTACTAGCAGTCCAGTCGTTAGCTGTGTCAGATACGGAGACCTGAAGCTATTCATCACACGTAAAATGACCATTATACTGCATGCAATGTTGTTGTTTTTTTCACATCTACACGTTTTAACAGTCCACATTCAGTAACTGAAAGTAGAGATTTAAAAAAAAAAAATCCCTGTGACCTAAAGCTCTGTTTTAATGTGAGTGGAAAGCTAAAACCTAAACCTAAAGCTAAAAAAAACTAAAATATCCAAGCTAGTCTGTGGGAGTGAGTTATTATTTTATTAAATTTTTAGTCACATACACACAAACTTGATAAATGCACAAACTCAAGTTTTAGGCTAATTACCTCAGCAAGTCCTGCAGTTTGTGGTTAACTCACCTTGTGTTTTTTACTTTTTGACTGTGATATTAATAAGGTATTAGTGTCTCACCGTGCCAAGTTTCTGCTGTAAGCACAGTGAATATATTCTCTTGCATACTCATGGTGGTTGTGGTGCCTGCTGAGCCTAGTTTTACTTATCACACAGGAATTAATTTTTTTAGATGACATTAAAGTGAAGTATTTTCATAGTTTTGGATTTGTTAGGCCATGCACAGCCTCGTGCTGCTGTCACCGCTATTTGTGTTTTCATATGTCAGTCACGTGATATCCATGAGACGTGCAAATGGCATCAAGCCAAATAACGAATAACTTCATTCATTGATGACAATATTTAAGACCGTCGTTTTAGATCATCAGTTTTATGCCAAACCTACCCCTGTAGAAAGGATATCAAGATATAATCTGATTCCACTCAAAAGTCCCTTGAACTTTCACAAGTTCCAAGTCCTTACCTTTGAAGAAAGTTGAAACGTGGTTCTGGCAAGCTTCTTGGCATGGAGGTGATATCTTATCATTGTTTGCAGACTTGATGATCCTAAGGTGTAACCAGTATCTGCAAACTCTTGATGCTTTGTCATGTATGAAAGGAGAAAAAGCACAGACATCTTTTCCATGTGGGTACAGTACAGTATACTAGAGATTATTTTTTAAACTATGGTCTGTAATTTAATTTTGTGTTATCTGACCATTTCCATTTTGGTAAAACAGTTTGAAATCAGATGTCATAAATAACCACTTAAGAATGGTTAAACATTCTTTTACTTTGGTATGTGTAAGTGATGCTAATGGGCAGTTCTTCAGTGTGTGTTAAAAATACCAGAGTGAGATGCCTGAATACATGTAATTTTTGCATAGGCACATAAACATAAACTTGATAAACAATCAAATTAAATTGTAAAACTTCTTAAAACACGGAAGGATACCCCTGTTGTGTTTTAAATACGAGACCAAGCAGGTAAAAAACGTTTTCATGGCCTTTTTGCTCATCAACAGGAACATTTAAATATGATTTTCAAGTAAGTGTAAATGGGTGGTGGTTTCTTTCAAATGTTGGCTCAGAGTGATTATATAACTTGTTTCAGGAGGACCTAAATCTGCTGCGGTTGTGGCCGACCTCTCAGAGACAACTTTCAGTGGTACTGATGGTGAAATCACGTAAGCTGTGTATTTGAGTGTACTTGTATATACTAGTTGTAACGTGTAGTCAAAATTTTTATTTGTGTATTTACGGACTTGTTTGTTATCCTGTGCTGATCAGCGTTGGAGGAGAGGTTCAATCACTTGCTTGGGATCCCACTGGAGAGAGACTGGCTGTACTCCTGAAAGGTACAGAAGACCCTCAGATCTTGGTCAGCTTCCTTTAATTCTGTACAGATAGTGCTAGAATTTCGATCGCTGCCAACAACAGGCAGCCAAAAATACTCCTTTTGTGCTTTATAGTTTAAAGGTGTGTAACACAACACTTACAATACTGTATTGTAACACTGTATATACTATGCTGTTGATGTGGGTCATGAGCAGTCCATTGCAGGTGCCCTCTAATTTCACAGATGAGCGAGTTTTGTATTATTGTAAGAATGCTAGGCCTGTGCAATGTCTAAAAGTAGTTTTCACAGTATTTTCCAGTTAAAAAAGGTGAGGATGAGAGGAACTTTTTCTGCTGTTCTTTTTTGTGCTGTTGATGTGAGTCATGGACAGTCCACTGCAAGTACCCTCAAATTTCAATTTAACAGTAAAGTCAGTGTTTTTACATTTGTATGTTTAAGTGCAGTTTTTCAGAGTGCGTTAAAAATACTGGAGTGAGTTGCCTTATTTATTAATTTTTTTGTGCATAGACAAAAACTTGATAAATGTACAAATTCCAGTTTTTGGCTAATTACCTCAGCAAGTCCTGCAGTTTGTGTATTACTCACCTTGTGTGAAAGGTTAGTGGATCACCTAATACATGTTGACATGTATTGACAGTCTCTAGGTCTTTCATCAAAAATTAGAGGAGCCCTGTGTACAAGCAGGAAATAAAGATTTTCCTTTAATTTCCCATTTTCTGTCATCCTCACAAGGTAATGCAGAATCCTCCAGTCATTCTGCTATCATTGCTGTGTTTAAAACCCGTTCCAGCCCCATCTTTGAATTGCTTCCATGGTGAGTGGATCATATACTGGAATCTTATCAGGGTACAATCTAGATACAAGTCAAATGAAACAAATAGGTGGAAACAGGATTAGAACCTCAAATGACATGTTGCAGTGCACCTAGTAATTGTCCAGGATATAGCTAATGTTGTCATGAGTTGTGTTTCTGCACATGTAAGCAAAGAATCCCAAAGACTGTGACAAAATGTGTGTAATGTTGTTATTACACAAAACCTCTCACACATTTCCAGTGTAACACTGGCTAAAAGTGTAAGTTGACTGAGTGAGAGGTCCATATTATTATTACCACTCAGGAACCGCTGAAGCAACATTGTGGCAGCCCCAGTTTGCATAGTCTCTAATTCTCTGTAGTGGTGTTCAGTTATGTATTTTTATTTTGGTTGTGCTGACAATTATTTTGCACTCTATTACAGCGGTTTTGTGAGAGGGGAGGCCGGAGCAGAGCCTAGACTGATTCAGTTCCATCCTCACTTCCAGCATGGAGCATTGCTCACAGTGGTGAGTGCTTTTTTGTGGTGTGTTTAATGAATGCTGTGTGTAAGCTCAGTTTGTGCATGACCACTGTGCTGACATAAACATTTTGCACAATGACCAGGGTCCATATGGTCGTGAAAATCCTGGAAAAGTCATAGAATATAGATTTTTTTTTTTTTGTTAAAGTGAACTGCCTCTCTCTACATCCCTCTCCTAAATATTGTAAATATCAAAAGATTCTGACACGAGCTAAATGTAATAAAATGGGGAACAATATCAGCCTAATCATGATTTGCGTGGATGCACAATGTGGTTCTTTACAAATGGTATAGATATCTGCAGATACCTGTTGCAGATATCCATACATGGGTGACATCTCAATTTAATTTCCATTCTAGTCATTTAGTCTAAACTGCATTCTAATTTCCTAGTTAATAATATGTAAATATTAAATGATATTTTATTATATTTAATTGATGTCCATCTTTTTACCTAACAGAACAGCAGTCTTTGTTAAATTATTGCTGGGCGGTACTGATAAAATTCAAATTCATAATATTTTCAAATATATCACAGTATCATGCTATCAGATGACAGATATTAACATTGAACATTAATAAAGTAGAAGAATTCTAGAGTTAACTGTCAAGGCTTGCAGACCATAAGTAAAATGCTTATCAAATATATTAGTAAAAATATCACTAAAACCATAAAAGCAACATGTTTTATGGTAGGTCAGTGTCACGTTATGCCAGTTTTCATATTATGTCATGGAGAAAATGGAATTCCACTATTTAAAACTTGTATGAACCCTGAATTACATTAAAAAATGCAAGTGTGCTAAAAACAAATTTTTAGAGGTAGAGGCTCATTGATATCTGTTTTAAACAAAACATTTGACGATGAAACCAGGGAAAATGACAATTACAGGGTTTTTTTGTTTTTGTTTTTTTACATTTTTATTTATTTATTTTTTTTTTGCCACCTCTGTAATATGGAAACATCATCAAAGGATAGAAATAAGCACAGAGCCCAGGACTGAAGGGGGAAATGGACAGTGAATTTGTAATAGACATTACAATTATAATGATGAAAAAATAAATAATAAAAAAAGAATTTATATTAATAAGGAGCATCTAAAATGAACTAACAACAACAACAACTAATGAAGATCAACATCAAAATTCCCAAACAATGAACATGACAGCCTACTAGGCTATAAAAATCATGTCACACCCATGAAGCTAAAGGCTGAACACTTAGCCTAAGAACTCTCCCCAGGCAGCTTCAGTCTTTCTAGTCTGTCCATTTCCTTGAAAGACTGAAGCAAGAGATCTTAAGAGATATAAGATAACCAGCATTCACACAAACAAGTTCTTTTGTTTGGCTTTCTTTTTCATTGCTGAGTGTGTCGTCACTCACTCATTTGGTCAGAGTAGCTGAGGGGCTGATACTAGCTGAAAAGTGGAAAATAGAGATAAGGCTGGTTTAGCTGATTCATATAGGCCTAGTATACTGAACTAAAACTTGAGAAGGTCCAGTTACATCAGATTTTGTGCTTACAAAAGTCCGGATGAACAAACTAAAATAAGTGACAACAACAGTTACCTTTAAATGCTTAACCATTAATGATTAGTCCAGACAGCTAAACACAGATTCAGATGAGACATATCTGTTTTCACAGTTTCACATTGTTTTCTGTTCATTAATTTTTAACCATTGTTTTTGTTTTTTTAACAAGCCATGCTGTTGTCTCACTACATTACTAAATAAAATTAAATGTCTTTGAAAATATGTTAAATTAATCACTTTTTGAGCTGATATTGAGCCTTGTAGTCTGTTCTGGTGAGCTACCTTATGACCAAACAAAGATTTGGAAGGGAGGGGGAGGACAGGAGCAGTAGCAAAAGTTTCTGGACGCAGCCCATAACTGATAAACAGCGTATCTGAACACACTTTTGCATGCTGTAAGCGACTTAAGTGCTAATAGCTTCCCCTTATGGAGATTGTTCAGACTGCTGAACACGGCTTCATAATGGCCTACAGAAACCATGTCTACAATTCAAATTGTAAGCTAATCACTAAGCCAGTTCATTGAAAACATTACATTTCCATTTCACAATAGTAGCACTTACAGTTGACGGGGTAGATCTAACAGGGCAGACATTTGACTGTGGCAGTGACAGTGTCATGTTTAAAGTCACTGAGCTCTTCAGTATGACCTATTCTGCTGCCAGTGTTAGTCTATGGAGATTGCAAGGCTATGTGCTTGATTTTATATACCTGTTAGCAATAGGTGTGGCTGAAACAGCTGAATATAATAATAATAATAATAATTAGGAAGGGTGTCCAGATAGTTTACCATAGCGTAATGTAAATAAAGACTACAAACTCATTATTGCTGCAAAATAATTTTATACCTGATATAATGTTAGACAGCAGTGTCTGTTCTCACCTACAACTGAGTTCTGCATGATGTAGAGGGAAATTCCACAGCGCTGAGAAAGACACAGGAAATATCTGATGCAGTTGTAGATACAGGGAATATCTGAGGTTTCAGTTTTGTTGTGTTGTTTTTTTTTATTTATTTATTTATTTATTTTTTTAAGCGGTTGTTGGCACTAAAGCTGGCATGACCAGTTATTAAGGTTATTAAGTACAGGGTGTCCCAAAAAAAATTACATTTCGTAGTCTAATAACATACCAATTCTCCATCAAATGATCTGATTTTAACAAAATGTGTAAAAACCAACCAAGTTTAATTTTTAATGTTTTTTTCAGGTTGAAGAAAGGCGTTCACTAGAAATGAAAAGGCATTTTTTGTGTTAGAATATGCTCAAACACAGTCAAACAAGAGTGTGCAGCGTGGATTTTAGAGAAAATTCAATAAATAATGCACCAACTGGAAAGCAGATTTGGACATGGCACAAAAAATTCAAAGAGGAAGGCTGTCTGTCCAGGGCAAAGGGATCTGGACTGTTCAACATGACGCCTATTTAATTGCATTTGCCTAGGACATGTAGTTACTCAGATATTCACATCTCAAATGATGTCAATTTTTTTGGGACACCCTGTATAAAGAGAAAAACACAAACTGAAAGTTGTTCGGTTTAGTTCAGTTTGTATTCTAAATCTGTTTACATTAGATTATTCTGATTCGAGTTCAAACTGTAAATCACCCTGACTTTTATGTTTGTTTCTCTTTGCAGTGTTGGTCTAATGGGCGAATTTCTCACATGCCTTTCTACTTTGTTAGTGTGGGGAGGCCACATTCAGGTGGAAGTCCTTCTCTTCCTCGCTTCACCAGCAAGACAGAAGATTACAGCACGCACACGCTCTACACAGAACACATTTCCTAAGCACATTTTTGTTGTTTCACACTTAATCCCTTACCACTTCTTTCCAACATATGTTTGCAATTACTTCTCAGTTTGCACAAATGAATAAAAATGGATTTTGCATTATCTATGTAGAGATTTATCGGCTCTCGATATTCTGGATTCCCAAGTGGTGCATCTGTCCGCCCCCCGGATTTAAATCTCGACAATATCCCAGCCATCCGTGACCAGGAGTGAGAGAGTACATTTGGTTCTGCTGTCTGGGTGGGAGAGATTTAGTATCTACAGGCCGAATGTGCACAGAACTTGGCAGTCTGTGCTCTCCTCAAAGTATATGCAGAGCTGCCCTACGGCATTATACAAGCAGCAGCTCCATCTGCCTGGAGGTGGCACTTGCTTTCAAGCTCCACGATTGGTTGGAGCTACACATTAGGGGAGAGACTCTGTGGGATCTGGAAATGACATTGAGATCTATCTATATATATATATATATATATGTGTGTGTGTGTATATATGTATATATATGTATGTAGATATAGATATATATATATATATATATATATATATATATATATATATATATATATATATATATAATGTATATATGTATATATGTATATGTGTGTGTAGAGAATCACTGCTAATTTTGGGCATAACTCAAATGCTAGCCCATACATGACAAGAAAACAGCTTTTAACAGTTGCACGCACAAAATCTAAATATTTTTTATTAAAACACAAACTTAATTGATAATTTTTAAAGTTATACCATGTCAGACTTTGGGACACATTTACATAATTCCTATTGATTAAACTGGTCAAGACACTATAAAAGTGCTCTTCATTCATCATTAACTTATGAAATTTTCCATGTATGTGCTGTGCAAAAATGTCATATTTGCACACTATCTGACAAGCTTCCGTCATATCTGTGTTCCCATGCTTTACACTACAACACACTTGATTCAGCTCATCTGTTACTTCCAGAGAATTGAGGAATTATTGATGCTTTTTCATTAAATCCAAAGAGACGTGTAAATCACCAATAATGTACTACTTGGATATTTGGTAAATGCTTAATCCCCTCTGAAACCGAGGTTAATTAGCAAGAGATGGTGTACAAGCTTGCCATACAAAGACTGGTTGCATCTGTCATTCTGTCTCAAAAGCACTGTTAGATTTGTAAAGTGTGCCAGAACAAAACTGCTGTTGTAACAGAAGGAAGAAAAGCCCCAGGAGTTTCCCAGTTGCTAGTACCATTTAGACTGCAACCTATAACCCAAGCATTTTGAAAGTTTCTACATGGAGTTATTGTGCAACATCACTTGATAAAACCACAGAGTAATATTTAACAAGTGCTGGTAATTCTGGATTCCAGTCTATAAAGCACAATACAACTGTTACAGCAGACTTCCTTTGGAAAATCTTGCTATAAGTAATGCAGAACAGCAGCAGAGTACAGTACAAACAGACTGAGTGACATAACATAATTTATGCAAATGAACAAATGAACGTGTATGATCTCATACATACAGAGGCAAACACATGAGACACAGTGAATGCTTTATAATTAGTCTGTTTATCTGGCAGCTTGTTTATTGCAAAAGCATTCGAATGTCCACATTTTCACTGTAGAACTCACAAAGAACAAGAAGTAGTATTTAGTCTGTATCGGTGTTTGTATAGCCATATTAGCCTTAGTTTCACTTGGCACCGGATTGAAAAGGAAATTCGTGGTGTCATAGTTAGCCACATGGGGCATCCTTTGTGACTGACTCTTTCATCTCTATTGCTAACGCAACTATAGATAAAAGCACTGAATGCAAATGCCTGCACACACATTGAGTGCTCTAATAAGACAATGACCCAAAGGCAGTGGGGGATGGGGTCATGATATAGCGCTGGAGAAGTACATCTCCAAATTTGAATCAGCACTGAAGTATGCACTTCACTTGCTAAAACCCTCAACACAAACGAGCAGAAAATAGCTGGAGTGCAGTAGAAAATATTAGTGAGTTTTTACATCTAAGCCAGTTACCATCGTTTACATTTTATTTATATTCATTTGTGCTTAACATGCTCACTGGAAACAGTTTCAGTGAGCATACAGTGCTAGTATTTCAAGATGATTTAAAATGACCCAGGAACAGGGAGAAATCCCATACAAATAAAAAAATAGCACATACTGAATATAAATCATAATTGTGTCTTTACACCACCATGGCAAAAACAAACATTGTGATTTCGGTGCCCCCCTTTTAGAAGCCACACATCTTACACCGCTGCGGTGTTTTCCGGGATGGTTGATTTCGCTCTATTCGGTAAGTTATTCGGGCATCACGCTCGGTCCTGGACGAGGATGTGCTCCTAACTGCTGGTGAACACGAAGTCTACGAGGGGGTCTGAGTGACGACATCGGCTAAGAAATACACCGTCCTGGCCCAGCTCAGTGGACCGCGTTCATCTGATTTAGACGCTGCTTTTGTGGTTTAATTCTTCGTTTTTCTTCGCGTTCAAAAGGCGAAGTTTGACGCAGTGAGTTCAGTTCTGTCTCAGGACGCTGGGACACTGCAGCTGGAGTGTCGGCCCATATCCGGATCCCAGGACAGGTATGACTGTAATACGTTAGCTCTCGGTAGCTATCTTTAATTACGATATGTATTCGACTTTCCTTTCCGTCTTTTTCCAGGACCTTTTGGACTCCATTCAGCCCAATTGTTCACTCTTATTGTCAGCTTTGCTTATACCGGTATATGTCAGTTATACTGTGTATTCCGTCTCCTGTTTGGAAGTTAAATTATGCCAGACAGCATATGCTGAAGGACACAATGGTGTTTTGTTCCTGTTTTCTCGGTCGGTATCCAGGCTCTGGTACACAAAACAAACTCAGCAGGACTGAATCGCAGTACGTCGCCAACCCTGCTGGCTAGTAATGGGCTTCTAAACTACTCTGCCGCTGCTAGCCAACTTTAGCCAGCTAGTTAGCTAACAACAACAAAGATGCTAACGTTAGTTGGCTCAATGAGACCAAAATGGATAGCTTCCATAACTAAGACTCGGTCGCCAGCTAATCAGGAGAAATTATTCGTCTGAATAAATGCAAATAGTTTTGTTGCTTTCTCAGCTAGCTTCGGTAAAGGAGTCCTCCGAAACTGGCTAGGTTAAGGTTGTTAGCTTGTATATCATGTCAGAATGAGGGTAACTACCTAGCTTAGCTAGCTAGGGTTAAGTGGCTAGGAGCCTGCACTAGTTTGTTAAGCAAAGTCTAGGTTTTATTGGGGAAAGCCAAGGTTAAATGTTAAGGGGAAAGTCACTTCCGTACAAAACGCAATACATTATCCTGTTTTGTCCCTCCTAAACCATATCTCGGTTGGAATGCGAAGCTTGGGTGGCCCAGAGTTAGACTGGCCGGCGCACATCAGCCATGGTGCAGCAGTGTAAAAGTAGTGCCGAGAAAAGATGTGGCACAGTTAGTTAGCTGGATACCTTACGGTGGATAAGAATTACCTTCACCCCAGCTGCGACTGGAAAAGCAATAACTAGTGTAGTACAGCTGCCCCAAATACTGTTTGACATTTGTGCCAAACTTAAAATGGATTAAGTTTATTGTGTTAGAAAACAAAATGTCAAGTGACATTTATTTTAAGCAAACCGTTCCAAGACTTACAAGTCATTTCTTTGTGGCAAAGTCTGCTTTTAATAGGCAGATCATTACCGTTTGAACATTTCCTTTGTAGACTTTTGCAGGTTTGCGTTCACAGACGGCTCTGTAAGAAAAAAACAGCCCTAGACTTTTTCCACCTCTGTGCTTTACAGTACACAGTGCTGGAGCTCTTTTCCAGGCATTCTTCACATAGAGTGTCCTATCAGCTTGATCTTGTGCTAAGTATTTTTTTCTGAAACACATTTTATTTTGTTAAGCACTGCATGAAAGTTATCTAAAGAACTTTAATAAAGCCAAGTTTTTTGGCCACTATCTACTGGAAATGTACGGAGCCCTGCTGGTGACATCCTGTATAAATAAAAATAATGCGTAGCCACGACTTAATAAAGCGTGGGAACGAGATCCTAATGCATGACCATGACTTAGTAAGCCGTGATCTCGTTCCCATGCCTTACTAAGTCATGGCCAGGACTTAATCATCTCATTCCCACACCTTACTAAGTCGTGGCGACACATTAAGATCTCGTTCCCACGCGTTAATAACCCTGATGATTACATTTATACAGGATGTCATCATCAGGGTTCTGTAGAAATGAAAGGGTGTAGAGCATGTTGAATTGAACATTAAAGGGGTATTATTAATTACGATAACTAGTGAAATTAATTTAAGGATATTCTGCAATCAGGACACTCATGTCCACATACTTTGTACAAGAAAACCATAGACATCACTCAAAAGTTTTGGAATTAATGTTTTCATGTTGTTGCAGATATATGTAAAATTATTTGAATATGATACTATGGAAATATGATATTGTGAAGTCAGTGGTTTCAAATAATTTTGAGGAAGCTGTTAAAAAGAAAATTTAGATCAGTCCAGAATGATGAATGAAGCTGTTCCAACATGACTAAGCATTGTGAATGATGTTATAATAAAATGACTGTAATTAATAATTAATAAAGAGAATGACTTTTTTATTTGAAAATCAATGATCAAAGGCCGATACTCTGATGAGAAGTACTTTTAACAAATAACTGCAATATATCCATTATTTAATAACTTCTTGTTTCCCAGATATTTGAAGTACTAAGTAAAACATAGTAATACATTTGTTATCTGGTTTATGTAAGCTGCATTGCAAAGGTAATATTGGATAATATAATGACAATAACAACAACAATAGTGATAAACTTTATTTGTATAGCACCTTTCACACATTTAAAGTGCAGTTCAGAAGTGCTTTACAAGGAGAAAGGCAAATGAAAGCCATCATAAGAAGAAATAGAAAATAGAGACAACAAAAGCATTGAATAAGGAAGGTAAAAATGAAAATGTAATAAAACCTCTATAAATAAGTAATTCCAAAAAAAGCTTATAAAAACAATACAATCAAAATAATAATAACAAACTGGGTACAGCATGGTATTGAAGTCCAGGAAAAAAAAACATTAAAAATATAAAATAAAAAAATAATTGTTCCAAAATGTGAAATGATAAAAATAAAAAGTAGAGAAAATTGAAGCTGAAAGCTTTTTATTAAGAACAGTAATCCTGTTAGACATTGTGGAGCATATTCTGTTAGACAGTCTGAATTATTTTTTTTAATTAATAATATTTTCAATGTGTATTAAGTGTGGCCAAAATAAGTTCAAATTTATATCACAATATTTTAGTTATTTGGCAAGATCGGTATCACAAAATAAAAAATAATTAAAAAAAAGACTTGCTTTGCTTTCCATGTGCAGCTGGTATAAAAGGCTACACTGATTAATATATCATAGCCAAATATGGTAGAATTGTGAGCATGTCATTACATTGCACTGTTTGATGCAGAAATATTTTAATGAGTTTTCTAAAAAGACTGTATTTATCAAATTTACACCACAGCAATAATGCTAATTTCTTATTAGTGCACTTATGGGATTTGCAGTATTGTGATAGTGCCATGCTAACAGTGATGCTATAGCACAGGGGTTATCAACTGGACTCAGCAAAGTATTTCAGTGGACTAAACCAGCATTTGAAAAAAATCTGTAGTAAAGCTACTTAACATATGTAAAAATTGTCATATTTCAGCGATATACATGAACATCTTATCTGTATCTCTTCTGTGGCACTGGTCAAACGTGGAAACATTAAGTGCCAGCACCACTACATAAGAAATCTCTTCAAATTAACTTACTCCTAAAATAAAACAGTTTATCAAAATATATTTCATGTGTCTTATTTTATTTTATTAGTTGTCTGGACTAGTCATTAATGGGTAAGCATTTAAAGGTAAATGTTGTCACCATTCTCTTATGTTAGTGTGTTTATCCGCACTTTTGTAAGCAAGAAAAAATATGAAGGCATTTGAAGCTCACAACATAAATATTTTAAGCATATAACTGCTTGAAACAGACACTGAAGTAAAATATTTTTACTTTCTATGTTGCTGTTTACAGCAGGGCCAGCTGTTTTGGGGGCCCTAAGTACAATTAGAGGTTATCTAATAAAAATGACTGCCACAGCTGGTCTAACTTACTTAGACTGGATGCTTTCGAATAAGGTACAGTTTAATTTCCAGATAACCTTCTCCACTACTTCTTGTTGGCCAACCACAAGCCAAAACAAATGGCATAACATTAACACCCCAAAAAACTAAACATAGCATTATCTTTAAGCTTTTTCTAATCTTCCCTTTTTCCTCTTTGTTTTTTAGCTTAAGATATGCACATTGTTTTTTCCCCTCGCTTGAGTATCACAACATAATTGTGCAGTAATAACTAGAATTTGTTAGGGGACCGCCTGGCAGCCGTAGGGCCCTAAGCACCTGCTTATGTCACTAGATAAAGCCAACACTGGTCCTTTAGTCCTTTAGTAATAATTTGAACTTGGCATGTTGTGCTCACAATGTATTTGATAGAAAGTGCAATCCTGCTGTGAAATGTAGTGTGTTTATGTTAGCTTACTTGATAAAGCCCTAGTCCATGGTATCAACATTACACATTTAAATGTGACCAGTAGCTAGCTAAACAGCTCATTTCACGTTTCATTGCTGTAGCTGGGAATGCTCTCAAATGTGGTGCTACAGTGCGTGAGCCCTCCGGTCCAGTATTATGATCAGCGGTCACTGGTTCTAATTGCTGCATAAAAGTTTTATTAAAATTGCCCAGGGGAGGTGTTAAGTTGAGGTGTTGTAGATATTGAGTTATGATTGTCCTTGCAGGCCCTCGAATGAAGTGAGCTCTGATGGACCGGATGAAGATTATTAAGAGACGTTTGTCTATGAGCCTGCGCAGTGCTCGACCAGTGGACGAGAACCTATCAGAGCTCACAGAACATGCAGCACCAGATGAGGCCCCAGCTTCACGGGAGAATGGTGAGAAAACAAACAAATTAAAGTAAATGGGTCGTTATTAGGGAATAACTAACATGACAATGATGGTCTCAATTATCTTGCTTAATATTGAAATCTCATTTATTTATCACAGTTGTTCAGCTTTCACATTGTACAAGTCTATATACCTTCAAATGTATAAATCCTTGAATCAAAAATAAGATCCCTTATCACACTGTGTATATCTTTTAAATGCTAAATATAAACAAATTTAGACATAAAATTTTAAAAAGTGTCACTACAGTATGCAACCAAGTAGAAAAGATGCTTACAATAAGATTTTCAACATATAGTTAATGTTCCAGGGTCAATAAAAATTGAAATCTTGGTTTAACAGTATTACAGCTGATTTTGTTTAAGTAATTGATGAAGCCAAAAATTGTCATCATGATTTGAGTATGATTAATTATGCAACCCTGATTGGTTATTTGCTGCCTGTTACCAAAAAAAAAAGTAGCGCAGAGAACTACCTGATACAGATAGCTTATAAAATGAATGCAGCCCAAAATAAGTGTGACTCACTGTTGCTCATATAGTGGTGCTAGAATTTTGTGAAATTCTGCATTAATTTGACCTAAATATGATCAGAGGTTCACCTTAATCACAACAAAGTGAACCCAATAAACAAATAACACACACAACGACATAGTTTTTCATTCATTTATTGAACAAAGGTATCTAGCATTAAATGTCTTTTTGTTGGAAAGTGGATTTGAACCTGTGATTTTAGTAACTAGTTTGCCCTCCTTGAACAGCAGTGACATCAACCAAATGTCTCCTGTAACTGTTGAGGAGTCTTGCACATTGGCTTGGAGAAATTTTGGTTCATTCTTTCTAATAGAGCTGTTTTAACTCAATGATGTTCGTTGGCTTCTTGCATGAACTCCATTTTTCAGGTTCTATCACAGCATTTTTACTGGATTACTTTTATTTTGTGGCTTTAACCATTCTTTGGTGGACTGAGTGGTGTGTCTAGGGGTGTTATCTATCAGCAAGACCCACCTTCTTCTGAGCTTTAGTTCACAGGTGGAATCCCTGAGGTTCCCTGTTGATACAATACAGAATTCATAGCACCGTCATTTATAGTAAGCTGTACCATGACAGTAAAAGCAAACTGTATTATTCCCCTTACACTTGCAGTGATCTTTGTTGGACAACCAAGATTTTTCTCCATTTGTACATTTTTCCCTTTTGCACATCTGCCTGACAGTGAAGTCCAAACTCTTAAGAAATTGTTTTGCAACCTTTTCTGCAGCCTGATGAGCATTGACACATACACTCAGCCCCTGATTCAGTTTGATTCACAAGGTCAAATGTAGGCAGAAAAAGGGTTCACAACACTATTTTGTAGCACCATTGTACATGACTAAAACCCTTCTACATTCAGTACCTGGTTTACTTCACTACAATTCTTTAGCCAATCATGTTCCTTAAGATGTATTTTTTCTTCCACAACAGCTGGAAGCATATGGATGGTCTGTCTATATAAATTATTGTTGATAGTATTGCTTGAAAGCATCAATTTTGACTATCAAAAGTCCCAGAAGTCTCTTTACAAAGAGAAAAGGATATATAGCCCATTAAAACTTTTTAGACAGAGACTTGTTGGTCTTTGTGGTATCAGCTACTTATGCTTTCTTTGCAACTGGGTCACAGATTCCTTGTAAATGGTGTTTAGAAATGCAGGTTAATAGGACCTTTAAACCACAAAATGAAACTTAGAAATACTGACAATATTGAATACTGAAAATATTTATTGTAAAAAAGTCCATCCTGTGAAGGTGAAATATCTACACATAAGACTTGCTCAAATGATTCTGTGGTGCATGATCTGTGGAATTGAAATTGTGTGAATGTCTAGGCATTGTGCCCACAGGACAAAATTCTAATTCCAGTGCTAATCCACTGATTAATAGCACTGACTGTAGATTTGTAGGCTAATTACTAAAGGGAAGCTAAAAAATTATATATTTCATTGAAAGTCTATGCAACACCCTATGTCACTCAACACTGATTTTGTCCAATACTTGTGATGTTAAACTCTCAATGTGATATAATCAACACATTTTTAGATATCATGTTATTTCAATGATATTGTGCAACCTGAGGAAAACTATGTGTAAAGACTAATTTAAAGGAGAATTCCACTGACTTTTCTATATGTCCACATTATTAAATGGTTAAGATGTAAACTAAACAATTCAGAGTGGTTTTATATGAAATGCTCCATTTTACAGAAACAGTCAGAATTGTTCACAGCGGTGGTTGTAGTAACCAGACATTTGAGGAATTTAATACCTTTAAAAGCCTCACAGAAAGTTATTACATGAAATGGTTACAAATATGCAGCCTGATGCCTGAGACATTTTGGCTTAAAATTTATTTATTTTTTATTTATTCACATAAGTTAAAATACAAATGCCTTCAATAATTTAAAATTTAGCCAGTCATGTTCAGTAAGGTGTATTTCTCCTTTCATAAGTGCTGTGCATAGATGATTTACCTATATGAACTATTGCTGATAGTATTGCTTGATAGCATCAGTTTACCCAAAGAAAACATGTTTTCAGATTCACCATTATTGTACCATTATCAACATTACATGTAAACATATACATGTAGGTTCACTGGTGGTTTTGGATTATAAATTGTGGATATTGCAGACTTCCTGGTTCCTGTTACTCTACCACTGTAAAAAAGTTGATAATTCAAAATGTTTGTCTACAATGCACCATTTCATTTCATTTCAGGTTTAATCACTTTGCTAATTGAATTATGCAGATATTTTGAACGATCAGTGGAAATTCCCTTTAAGGCTGGTTTGAATTAGGTTACACTGAAAATGAAGCTGCGACAACACCACTTTTTCAATGCATACTTAGAAACGATTTGCGTAAATTTGTGGTAAAAGTTATTTTTGTACTATGACTAAACCTAATTTTAGCATGAGGCAAAACATTCATTGGATTTAATTAGCTCTGAGGTTGTTAAACAGTTTCAACCACAAATTGTACATGTAGGCTTTGATGCTACATCTTGAACCTTACATCTTGAACCTTACATCTTGAACCTTACATCTTGAACCTTACATCTTGAACCTTACATCTTGAACCTTGCCTGCCATACTCTCTATCTCTCTGTTAACCCTTAGAAATCAACTTACCTACGTAATTAATTGTATTTCCATTTGATTTGTATTACAAGTCAATTGTACAAGTACAGACTGTAGTCCATCTGTTTCTCAGCATGTTTTTCCCCCTTTTACCCTGTTCTTCAATGGTCAGGACCCCACTGGACCAGCACAGAGCAGGTATTATTTGGGTGTTGGATCATTTACAGCACTGCAGTGACACTGATGTTAGTGTGTGTTGGTGTGTGTTGTGCTGGCACGAGTGGATCAGACACAGCAGTGTTGTTGGAGTTTTTAAACATCTTAGTGTCACTGCTGGGCTGAGAATAGTCCACCAACCAAAAATATGCATCCAGCAACATCCTTTGGGCAGTGTCCTGTGATCACTGATGAAGGTCTAGAGGATACAAACTGTGCTGCAGCAGATGATTTATTGTCACACACTAACGCACCACGACTATGTCAGTGTCACTAATGTGCTGAGAATGATCCACTGCCCAAATAATACCTGCTCTGTGGTGGTCCTGTGGGGGTCCTGACCATTGAAGAACAGGGTGGAAGGGGGCTAACAAAGTACGCAGAAAAACAGATGATATTCAGTCTTTAATTGTAGAACTACAAACTCTACCTATAAGGTAAACGGACCTGTTTTTTCTTTTTTCTACTGAATATCAGATTTTTCATTTTCTGGATTTTTCAAATTCCAATTATAATAAAATCTCATCCTCTATTTATTAACACAAATATAATATTGGCTGAAATTTTTAGAATCCGAACAGAATTTCTTTACTTGACCTATAAGTGAGAAATAATAATAGATAAAATTACACCCTGCTTTTGTAATCAACAGCGATAACTGCAACTTTTAAGGGTTAAGTAAATATTTCCCCTTAAACTTTTCCTTTGTATGTATATATTTTGTCTATGTCTGTCTCTTTCTTTCCTTGGCATGTCTCCTTATTTGACCTTTCTGTACCTCTCTACCCAACTCTTGTACAGCTGCTTGTCTTTTACGTTTTTCATTCATTTCTCTCTCTCTCTCTCTCTCTCTCTCTCTCTCTCTCTCTCCTCTCTCTCTCAGAGCCCATGGTTTGCCCCGTGCCCCCTCCTGCATCCCACAGTGCCCCTTCTTTCTTGAGACAGTATGCAGGGGGTTTGGGCCGCGGCGCGATCCGTAGAGACGGCCTGGACCGACCTTATCTCTCCCTTCACCGGACTGGTTCTCTCGGTGACTCTCTATCCCAATTATTTTCTTTCTCTCTTTATTTCTCTTTTGCTTGTGTCTGTGACTTTCACTGTCTCTCCCTGGTTACTTCTTTTGTTCAGGTAGTTCTATGCTCAGTGTACAGTAGACTGGCAAGGGGTAATTTTAAAGTGACAGATTAAACAAGTATTCATCTGTGATTATGTTGAAACAAAATGACAAGTCAAAACAACTTTCAATATATTAAGCTCATTTTGTTAAATAATGACTTCATGCTTCAGTACATTCAGAACAGAATATGGTTATTTTGCCATTCAAATTTCAATAAACTCACTGAAATCACTGCTAAAACAAATAGTAGCTATGTATGTATACACAAAAGGATACCTAGTTTAACTCGTTTAGAGTTTTCCAAATTGGATAGTGGTTGATATTTGCCTGAGCTTTGGAATACATTTGGTTTTACTGTACATTTTAACCAGTTGTTAAAACCTAAAATTACTTAAGTGCTTAGCTATTGCAAGGGGTCTCTTTACTTTACTCTTTATAAAAACTGTCCACACAATTTCAGATGGATGATGAAAATGATGTTCACTTTCATTCTGAAAGCTTATCACTATGAAGGCATAGAAACTGTAAGTGATGATGAAGATTTATATGGTTCAGAACTAGCCCAACAAACTTTACTTGGTAAACAATTTATTCAATTCCAATGACTAGTTATCATGTTTCTATCACTTTTAAAGCTAAAACAAATACATTATCTGCATTACATGTCAAACTTCTGTTTCAGTTTAATATTTAAGGTTCTGTTTATAAGTTCTATTTGCAGCCACTGCAGTTTCAGTTTTGGTCTATTAAATTAATGAAGGAAAAACTGAAGAACGAAAGATCAAAGGTCTTTCTGTTATCTGTGAGCACATTGTAGCATAAATAATTGCTGCAAAGCCCACTCATGCGTTATATTTATTTATTTACGTACTTATTTGTTTATTGTATGGGGCTTGTCCCCATGATTGAGTGTTGCAATGGCGACCAGGGTATAAACCAGATAAATGTATAAAATAAAAATAGTAGCTGAAGTAGTGTGATTAAAAAAAAAAGTAAACAAATTATTATTCGTAATATGCACTCATACATGTCAGTGAGCTGATCGTCTAACACTGATTTAAATAATTTTGTGGTACTGAGAACTGTAATTTAATATGTATGTGGATTTGATGTAACATTTGTTAATTTGATATGTGCATTAAAACTATTAAAACATGCTTTTTTGCTAAAAGAAATTATTAATAAATTAATTATTAAAACCTTTTAGTGATCAAACAAGATGAATGATGATAAATTCTTACATATTCTTAGATGACCAGAATTGATATGCCCCCTTTCCTGTACAAATCACAAAAGCACAAAAAAAAGTGGAAGCAGGAGTGAGCGTGTAGAAAGTAAACCAACACTAAGGCCACAGTATACTTGCTTTTAACTATGCGTATGCACATGCCAATGACAGCCTAAACAGTAGGGACAGTATACCTCAATATGATCAGTGACGTCAGTAGCACACTGAACAAACCATAAATAATGCTGACAGTGGCAGAAACACTTGAAGAGAGGCTGATAGAGCTTGTCTTCATTGTCATCGCTGTTACTGTTTCCTTCATCTTCTCAAAATAGATAATAAAGTCAGCTCATTGACTGTTGCTGTGTTTGCTGTTGATCTGGCCGTACAAAACCACATGCAGCTGTCAAAAGTTGCAGTGACGATTGGGGATTTATCGGCCCTTGACTGCCCCTTAGGGGGATAGGACTTTTAATCATCTAAATAGACAATAGCTACACGTATGAGTATGTGAATAGTGCTGCTCACGTAGCTGAAGTGTGCACACACATATGCAAAATTAAAAGCAAGTATACAGTTGCCCTAAACATGTTTTTTGTCGTTTTGGGCGTTATGATTAGGTTAAAGATATATATTATGTGAACATTATGTTTGGATAATTTGTAAATCATCACGTTCTCTTTAACAGACTTTCAAATAAATATCTATTAATTCAACTTAACTTTTCCACCTAACTGTAATTCTGGTTCTATTCCTAATCTTAACCCTAATGCTGCTGTTAATCAGCTTTTCCTCAGATAGTTTGTTAAGGTGACTGATTATGCTTAGGGTTATAGTTTCGCTTTAGCTTTAATTTATCCTGAAGTTTAGGCACCAGTGATCACTTGCATAGAACAGTGAATTTTGCCATAAAATTTTCCTTTATCTTAAGTGAGCTGTGTAAAATCCAAGTTGAAAATTGAGAAAATTCATAATTGTAAATTGAATTTTAGATTGAGTTTAAGATTCAGCACTTCAGGCTTCAACAGTTGCGCAATTGAAATATACAACTTTGATTTATCCCTTAAGCCTTTAACTTAGGATACTTTAGAGGTTTTTTGCAATTGACCACAGGTCACTGGTTAGAGCTAAATAAGGACTAGAACTTAGGAAGTTTTAGTTATATTAAGATGTAAGGTGTCACAAGTACACTAATACATGTGTTTTGTGTGTTTAGGCATAGTACATGAGAATGTGAAGATGGGATCAGATGGAGAGAGTGATCAGGCTTCAGGAACTTCGTCCGATGAGGTTCAGAGTCCTGTCCGAGTCCGCATGCGTAACAACCATCCTCGACGTATCTCCAATGAGGTAATGCAGATCCATCCCTGAAGCAACATCTAATATGCTCAGGCCTGATGCATGTAGTATAAACTCACACGTACATAAACAATAAACACATAGACAACAATATTTCCATTAATGGGAAGTTTGATCCTTTCTGTAAGTGATTGGTAGTAATCAGTGATACAGAAGTATGTCCAAAAGTATCAGACATCCCATCTAATTAGTGAATTTCTTTTTTTGAATTTCTAATTAGTGAATTACTGATATACTTTAATGCGGACCATTTGCTGACACAGGCTTTCAGTTGCACACACAGCTTAGATGGTCTCCATAGAAAGGCATTGCCAATAGAATGGGACACTCTTGAGCAGCGGCACATGTGCCTGAGGTCAACATGCTCAAAGACAAGTGTCTGCTAGAGGGGTGTATAGCCTGTCAGTATTGAGCAGTGTAACTCTTTTTGGCTGATGTTACAACATATAGTGTAAAATCTTCTCAGAAGAGTAGAGTCATTGCAGCAAGGAGGGTTAAAAATATCTGTTAATACCCTTGATCTCAGAGGAAATGTTGGATGAGCTGGTGTCTGCAAACCTTTGGACATTATACATATATACAGTATACATTATTTGGACAGTATACAGTTCTCATTGTTTATGACCTGAATAACATTCTGAACATATTTATAAACCATATTTATAAACTGAATAGCAGGTTTCTAGTGAAAAAAATGTTGTTGCCTAAAATAACAGTCTAGAGAGTCTAAATATGTTTATGCTTTATTTCAAGATTGCATTGTAAAATGGAAAAATGTCCAAATACAGCCATGATAAGCTACAGTTGGTGGATTTGATTTGTAATCATGGGTACACTGTTTCATTGCTTTTGGCTGGCTGTATTGTTATGTCTTGCCTCGTTCTTAGTCTCTCTCACATTCTTCTTTCTTCTGAAGGACATTAATAAACGCCTATCACTGCCAGTGGATATTCGTTTGCCAGAAGGCTACCTGGAGAAGTTTGCTATGAACAGTCCTCCCTTCGACAAACCCTTGAGTCGGAGGTTACGGCGTGCTTCTCTGGTAACACATTTGGTCCTCTTTCTTTCTCTCTGCATTTGTGTTACTCTCTCGCTCTCTTTCTCTTTTTAATTTTTATCTCTCTATCTGTTTTGTACAAATGCACAGCCACTATCATTTACTCAGTGAAGCAAGCACAGACAGTGTTGTGGAATTCATTCACAGAATCATTGACACAAAATCTGTCAGTTAACACTGAATCGAGAACTTTTATCAGGAATCATGAAATAATTTATCGTTACTGTGATTACTTTTGTTGACGTGATGCACAAAATGGGTACATCATAGACATCGCCAGAATTCCTGAATCATCAAGTTATTGACCCCTGGGCTGAAATTAGTGGGGCACTACCTAGCTAGCTTTTTTTAGGTAGTCAGTGATTTTTTTTTTTTTTATAATATCACAGCAGGTTACACTACAACTTATTCAGCACCATGATGGTAGCATACTAACCGTGGAGCTGGACACCTCACCTCTATAAACACAGTGATTTTTTTTCAGTCAAGACCAAACAATAGCATATAGTAACAATAATTAACAATACTTAATATAATCCCTACAAAACAACACTTCCCTATAAAGCATGCGTTTGCTTTTGACGAGAAACATTTACAACAATGAAGATGACATCAACTAAAATTGGACAACTTAGTTGTACATAATAAAGTCAGAAAAACATTCCAGCATCCAAAGCTAAAGTGCACTGCCACAGTAGGCATAGACAAAGCTTTTTTTCTATATATCCTCTGATGACAGTTCGCAGATCACTACCGACAAGGACGATGTAATTTTGTCCTTTAACTTGGGTGACATTTTACATTTGGCTTTGGAAATGTAGCTTGGGAGTGAACAAATCATTGCTACGTAGATTTAAAATAAGTAAATAAAATACAGTAAAATACAGCAAAAAAGGTATTTAGAAAGGTAGGTACCCTCCCTATCTGTCTCTTTTAGCAGACACTCCTATCCATAGCAGTTTAATATGGTAGACAAATGCAGCGCTAGGGGTCTTGCTTATATTTCCCCCTGAACAGGAAATTGAATCTTGAATGGGCAGAGTAGGGGTGTCATCCACTGTGCTATCTGATTGCTTTACATGCGTCGCATTACTTTTGAGTCAAGGAAGGGTTGCATGACTTTGGGAAACTCAACTATGCACTTACTGGGGAATTCCACTGATTTTTTTTAATGTCTGCATAATAAATTGTTTAGATATACACAAAGTCGTTCTGAATGGTGTGATAGGCAATGCAGTACTGTAGAGAAACTCACAGTGGTGCTGATAGGAACCAGAGGTCGCAAGGTTTGCAATGCAAATATAGCCATTTTATTTATATCCAAAATGACCAGTGCACATGCACATGTCTTCTTAGGTTTAATATGTATATTATGTACATATTGATAATGGTAAAATAGTAGTCGACTCAGAGGACACTTCTGAGAGCAAAACAATATGTATATTATGTACATATTGATAATAGTAAAATAATAATAGATTAGAAAAAGTTTGAATACCCCTGTTCAAATTACATTTTGTTGATTTTCTAAGCGATGACAAGTTAACACATCCTCTACAGGGAACAAACTTAAATACGGTGTTTTTCTGAAAATGTCAGTGCACCATTTGTATTTATTAGCTGAGTTTAACATACTGGAAAAACATAAAATACAAAATGTGCTATAACTTTTGAAAAGGCCAAACTTTTTGTTGTATTTTTCCCAATGAATGAAGTTCAACAAATAAACAGTAATTGTTTATTAAAATGTGCAACTGTGTGTAGTTTTGATAAATGAATAACACTAGGAATATTTCAAGATCAGAAGTTGTCTCTGAAAGAATGAGTAAAATTGATATTAAGATTGAATCCAAACAGAACAAATTCAGTACATCTACAGTCAAAGTTTGTTAAATGAAAACAGCTTTAATCAGGCCTTAAATTTGGTGGTAAATTAATTCTTGAATTTAAAAAACTGCTGAAGGTTGAAATTGTTCATTTGTCATCTTCATTGGCTTTGTCTCAAAACACTCACAGTAGGCTGTTTGTGTTTGTGTGAGAGAGAGGGAGATGCAGAGAGATGGAGAAAGGGAGAATGAAGTAGATCACATGCTTCATTTGTTAAGTTGGTCAGTGGAGATGCTGATGATATAGGACACATGGAATAGAGGGAATGGAGGGAGCACATTTAGCCTCTAGTGGAAACTCTGGAAAAAAAAAAGCCTAGTGCGTGTACAGTATACACGCGCATTGTGCTCCTGGGTTTGTATTAGCCTAGTTTCTGTCACTTCAGTGACCAAAGCATTTCTGTACCCAACAGGCATGGAAGAAAGAGAGAGAAAATTGTTTGAGACACGGGTAGGCATGGAAAACCAGATAGCAGCATTCAGATGCTGTGCACTCACTTCAGTACTTCCCTCAAGCTGTTTGTGGGCATTGGATTTAGAACAAACATGTTAAGATACAAGACTTTTTCAAATTGTTTTCAGATTAGAACTTGCTTCTTTTGTTTTAGCTCTCATTTTTTTCCTGACCTTTTTCATGTCTTTATTTTTGACAAAATGTTTTTTGAGGTTCAGTATGTTTTAAATTCAGGTCTTGTTTAAAAAAATGTTTATTTTATATACATTAAACTCCAGGCATTTTTTTTGCCAAGAAGATGAGGACATCCATAATTTTGGACTTGAACATGGAACGTAGTGTGCTGGGCTGGACGCATTGTGAACTAGTAATTAAAATGATTAATTGTTTAGCCCAAGATGAAGCAGGACACGCAATAAATGCAGTGTTTAAAGGAAAGAGGCACAACAACTTGAAACTATGGCTGACATGGAGTTTTGTTTGCAAGTATACTAGCAAGCACACTATCTAATTTGTGAGCTGATCTACCTGAGGTTTTATTGAAGTTAATGTTGTGCTAACTAGCTAGCATGCTTGCTATACAAATGACAACTAATCAGCTAATCCCTGCCCATTTCAAGATGTTTTGCCTTTTTCCTTTGAAAACTGCAGCAGTTCTTTGCTTCAGACTGAAGGTTTTTCTGTAAAGAAAGCCTCGCTAACTTTTTGATTTTTTAATGAAAAATCCTATTTGTAGTCATAAAAATAAATTTGTTGACATAAAAAGTTAGTCCATAAAATATATTTTATTAACATTTCCAGTCCAGTAAACTTTTGTTGGTGGGGTCTTTTGTTCAGAGCATTCAGCAAAGTTCAGTTTGCATTGTTCAGCTTTTTGTGGTCTTGGGAAGGGTTATATGTAAGTGTTTTAGTGAAAGGACAGTAAAAGGATATTCCTTATATTGTAGTTTTATGTTAAATTTAGTCCTTAGTCTTCTTAATTTAGGTAATCCAAAGTGCCTTTATGAAGCTTGATCTCTTCTTGCTGTTATTACTGCAAACTCATAATTCGTTCTTCTGGTTTCTTACTATTTAGTATTGTATGTACATTATATACATTTATATACACCAATATATTGATGATGAACCCCTTACAGTTTTTCTCTCTCCCACACAGTCTGAAATTGGCTTTGGGAAACTGGAGACATACATCAAACTGGACAAACTGGGAGAGGTAAGAAACTAACCAAATAGACAAAGTAACTGAGAGGCGGCTTGCTGTATAGTTCTTTTTCAAAGGTTATGACTACATATTTATCACAGTGTTAGATGTACTCAGAATCACCCCTTTTTACTTATACTTTCTCTCCAACTTTCTCATAGATTTTGTGTGCTTTAGCCAGTAAGTAATAGAAAAACTCCTTTCTCATTGAGATAACCCATAACATACAAACCCCACAGGCTTAAGAGCTTGTAAGTCTAGTTACCTGTAGTAACACAATCCACCTTGCAAGCTACTAAAAACAGACTTACAACTGTTCAAAGACAGTTTACACCTCCATCCAAAACTTGGTTGCACTAGGCTACACCAGCAGGGGGATAATAATGAAAAGTTGCAGCTGACAGACTAATCAGCCAAGCATGATGCTGATTGGTGGGGTACAAGCTTACTTGTCACCTGCATTAGCATTGCAACTCCAGTGCAAAACTAAAGAAGAACACTTAGGTAAAGAAGCTAACTTTGGATGCACTACATTTGAGGTAAGAAAATTGTGGAAATTTGATGTTTGGCCAACCACAAACAAACCAGGTACATGAGTAACCATGTCATAGTCACATTTTGAAGGATCCCCAGTACCAGAGAAACAAAATCTTTGTTTGGTGCTTAATATTTTAAGTATATAGGTTCTGGTGATGTTCTCATTGGGTGATGGTAAAGTTCAAAGCAGTGATCATAAGCCTTGACAAAGTAAATATTACCAGAAACAATGATCCAAATATCCAACATAGACATAGACCAAATGGGAGTCCACGAAGAGGTTTGTTTATAAAAGGTTATCAGAAGTAGAATACAATTAATAGATCTCAAAATGGGGGCTCCTAAGCTGCACAACTGTCTAAGCATTGGCCTTGTCATCAGGAGATCACGAGTACAACCCTTGGCGAAGCCACAGCTATCCGGGAGTTCAGGAGACCATAACTGTTCTTACTCTCTCTGAGTAACTGATTATATTTGATGATTATTGGGTATTGTTAAAAAAAAATGTAAATATTAATACAAACACCTTGATCAGCAGTCAAGATTTTGGAACAAGCCTAATGGTGAACAGGTCATAAGATTGAGGTATAGAATGACACTGGATTTTTTCATACTTGGTAGTATTTAAGTAATTCAGTTGATACTTTAAAGGTATTGAATTTTGATACCCAGCCGTATGTAGAGTGGCCCTCTACTACCATTACTCAGTGCAGTGCTGGCCAACGCAGGCTTCTTTTAGCTGATTCTCCTCCCTGTGTGTTTGTTTGACAAGTGGGTGGAAGTGGGGTGAAAATTGGTTAACAACTTCACAAATCACAGTTTACGGATTTTCCATTATCTGTCTAGGGCACATATGCGACTGTGTTTAAGGGGCGCAGTAAACTGACTGATAGCCTGGTGGCCCTGAAGGAGATTAGGCTGGAGCATGAAGAGGGTGCACCCTGTACTGCTATTCGAGAAGGTAAAGCGACATGTGCAGTACCTCAACATTAAATCTCATACAGAAATTGAATGTGTTAATAAATATAAGCAGGTGTAAGGATTGATACAATAATGCCAAGTTTTCTAAATATCCTTATTTGTCTCTCTCTGTATCCCTTTCTTTATACTGCTTTCTCTTTTTTAGTGTCCCTCCTGAAGGATTTAAAACATGCCAACATTGTCACTCTTCATGACATCATCCACACAGACAAGTGCCTCACACTAGTCTTTGAATACTTGGTCAGTATATACGAATAAGTATATTATCTGTTTTTGTCTGTGTTGATGAGTAGGTACTTTCCTAACATGCTTGTTTTTCTGATGAATATTTAGGAGAGGGATTTAAAGCAGTACATGGATGACTGTGGGAACATCATGAGTGTCCACAATGTAAAAGTGAGTCTGTGCAGATGTTTCTGGTCTGTAACTGAAATATCCAAGTTAAACGTTCTAACAAGTAAAATTTTATTCATCTGAAAAATATGTCTTTTTGGTCAATTTGAGTCATGTCTCATCTTTTATTAGTGGGGGCAAAGAGGTCCTACTTAGAATGTGTGTATATATATATATATATATATATATATATATATATATATATATATATATATATATATATATACACACATACACAAACTACCCTTTCACAAAAGTTCCTTCCCCCTTCAAGATACAGTACATCATCAGAAGGGTTTTTCTTACTTTAAAACTGGAACATCACAGGCATGTTTATAACAGAATAACAGATGATGCAAAGGTTAAATTTTTCATTTGGCTGCGGTCCCCCTTCACAAACTGCTACTATGTGTTTCATCTAAACCTGTGGAAATCCATCTTTAATCTGAATTTTTTTTAATTCCCAAACACTAATAAAACAGCACACTTTTGGCTTCTGTGACCAAAATGACTGCCTTTCACCAGTATTGCTTGGATCTGACCCATTGCACCAAGCAATAAAGGTGTATTGTAGCCTGCAGAAGTGTTAAACTGAATATCAAGGAATTAAATCAAGTTTGTATAGTTTTATTATTATTATAATTATTATTATTAGGAATCTGATTGTTTTAAATCCAAGCAGCCATTGCTTTTCCGATCTGCTCATTTAATACTTGATTATTACTGATTTCTGCTCTAGATCTTCCTGTTCCAGCTGTTGCGAGGACTAGCATATTGCCATCGCCGTAAAGTTCTACATAGAGACTTGAAACCACAGAACCTCCTCATTAACGACAAGGGAGAGCTGAAACTAGCTGACTTTGGTGAGTATACACTGTTCTAATAGTGCCAGATGAATACACACCATAAAAAGACAGCTACTTAAAAATAGGAAGAGTTAATGAGGTCAAGGTAGTCATGAACTCCAACATGGTTCCAACCCTTCAATGTAAGACTTTCCATTTTCTTAGGATCTGTCATATCTCTACATCAATATGGAAAAATATACATACATCATGAATTCTGGTGTTGTAGGTCTGGCTCGAGCGAAGTCTGTTCCCACTAAGACTTACTCTAATGAGGTGGTCACACTCTGGTACAGACCACCTGATGTGCTTCTAGGATCAACAGAGTACACTACTTCTATTGACATGTGGTGAGACACATACACAAACACATACACAGATAGCATGTTATAGTTGTCACATACATATTTATTTATTTCCAAAATCATTCAAGTCTCAGGGAATACATTTACAAAATATTAAAAATGTTTGCTGTTTGTAAGATACTAAAATTGAGTGTTATATTAAATATCCAGCCAAATATCCATTGAAGGAAAAATCAAAATAGAAATAAATAAAACACGACTTGGAACTAATATTCTGATAAGCACGAGTCATTGACATCCCTCAGTCTAACAATCCCAGCCTGTTATGCCACTGAAGCAGAACTAAACATATCGGTGCGAACAGGGAGAAATGTGTGAAATGGGCTTTACATATCGTCGCTGTTGGGACAATACCTCCTATCTCCATTTTTGTTGTTTTTTTTTTGCTTTTTGCAATGAAAGCACAAATTTTTTGAGTTGAAAACACAAGTTGCCCTTTACATTATACAAAATGCATTAACTTCCAAAAGCTAAGAACATTTTTTCTTTCTCCTGTAAGGTTACCATTTTGAATATACAAGGTTTTATTCCGACAGCGACAATATGCATGCAGAAACTATACCTGCTATCTCCATGGTCCACAAACATTATACAGCTTTTATATGGCAACATGTTATAGAAGGTAAAGTTCTTATTCACTTTACTGCTGGATGTGCATCCAAGGAATGCTGGCATGATTAGTTGAATAAAAAAACAAACAAACTGACAGATAAAGGAACAGACAATCAAATAAACAGGCGACAGGCAGACAGACAGATGAGCTGGCTTGATAGCTCAGTTGTGCTTGCAAGGTTGGCTTTTGCTTGGTTGTTTGCTCTTTCTGACTTGAACAGAGAGAGGCTGTAGGGGAACACAGTTCTCTTCCACATTAGCCTTGTGATTGGTGAAGGTAATGCTTATGTTATGAAAGTGCTACCGAAGTGTAGGACTGCAAAAGAGGAGAAATTTGGCAAAATACATTGGTCATTTAATTGGGTATTGGAGTTATTCACAGTACATACTTTGTACATGTATATTTTGTGCCCCCAGGAGCAAAATGGATTACGTTAAAAAGAAAACATGAATTATTTGTGGCTTTAACACAAATGGATACATTATTCACCAATGAATGATGCACTTTTGTTGTGCTTTTGTGTTGGAAGTGTACTTAGAATAACTGTCTTTTTGAAATGGAAGTTTCCTTGGTTTTTAAGGAGTCTCTTGGTCTCTTTATTTTTGTCATGGAGTGACCAAATTTAGAGCAAAAACTATGTTTTTTAATAGCCATTCAATGGATCGATCTTGTACTTGAAAACATTTTTTAAACTTAATTCTGTAGCATAAAAAAGCACTATCGTGTCTAGAAAGATTGTCTGTTGTCTCACTGTGGATACTTCTTGCTGGTTAAATGTGGAAGAGGACATTTTATTTAGTCTCTGGTTTCTGCGAGGGTAGAAATTATAGTGTTACAGTCATAAACCAAAAGGTGTGATTACAGATAACTGTGTTTATAGACGACTGTATTTAGGAGCCACAAGTGGAGCATAGGATTCGACTGTATTTATGTATTTAAAGGGGCCTGAGTCACACTCTAATTAGTGAGGATACTGTCTGACCTCTGCTAATGCTCGTCACATTCATATGTCTATAAATGTGAGGAGGCCATGTAGTTCCTTTCCCTTCTTTCAGATTTATATAATGTTTAGCGGCAGAGTCTTTTAAAACTATCTTTGCTTGCTCTGTTTGCTTTGAGATGAACTACCCAGGAATCTAATGTAGCAATGTAATGATGTAGTAATGTAGTACACATCCTGAAAAACCAAGCACAGGCCAGCTGGTTAACTTGTTGTAGCTTTTTATATCTACTTAGTTATATTTTAAATAGTAATATTAAAGCATAAAATAGCATTTTATTATTATTTTTACAGTTGTTTTATTTTTGTAGGTTCATTTTATGTGAATAATCGCTAAAATCTCACATTCAGTTATTTATCTTTGCATGTAGGGGGGTCGGTTGTATATTCTATGAGATGATCACAGGACGGCCTCTTTTTCCTGGATCTACAGTGGAGGATGAACTTCATCTAATATTTCGCATTCTGGGTAAGAGCTGCCTGCCTGTGTATGTGTAGTTAATTTTTTGTTCATTAAATTTAGCACAATATCACTTACCTCACAAAGGCAAAGAACTTGGGTTATCTGTGTGGATAATCCAAGTACCAATGCAGGTGATATACAAACCCTGAGATTTACTTACTTGAAGATATTGGAAAGACGGAAAGCTTTTTAAAAACTTTATCTTCCTCAATAACAAATCTGGATGGTTAATTTTTGTCATATAATCACAAACAAGCACCAGCCACACTTGAAATTTTGCTGTAAATTGAGCTGCTCCCAAGCTGACTGGATGCAAATTATCCACCCCGGAAAAATAGCAAACCATTATGTTTTCAAACATTCTGATTAGGTCATTCTGTTTTTTTCCAGTACCAATACTGAAATCTTGAATATTAGTATATTTGTCAACATGATAAATATGTATGATTTCTTTTATTTTAAAACTACTAAACTTTACATTTAAAATTGCAATCTGAAAATATTATACTCAAACTGCTACTGCGGTAAAAACATATCTTAACAGCATGGCATACAAAACTGCAGTTTTTTATATTCTTTTAAAACTGATCCACAAAAAAGCAAATGTCACACTGTGAGTGTATACAAAATTTCACAGCTTACCGTGGCCAGAAGATATCTAACATGCAAAAATGCCAACTGCAGACTGTTGTTTTTGTGTAATGTGTAAGGGCAGACAATTTTCAAACCGATGCTACAACCAAAACACACCCACAGGAAACAAATTTTTAGATTCCTCAGTAAACACGTGAGGATATCTCAACAGCATCAAAGAAATATAACTGAAATATTATAACTTTTTTTAAAATATTACATTTTAAAATACTGTGTACCTTATATACCGTTTTTAATTCAACAATATTTCTTATACCTACAGTGGTCTGAGACCACGGTGGAATTTTTATTCATTTAAACTTCATAATAATGGAAAAAGCTATTTTCAGTACTTTTAGATCCCACTGTGTTTCTTGAAGAAGCATGCTTTCCTTCAAATTAATAATTCTAACAACAGTGGCCAGCACGTCTGAGACTGTTATCAGATGATCTACTTTGCTTTATGTTGCATTAAAAATTCTGTGATATTTAAATATAGATTTGTTACAGAATCAAATCAGATTTGTTGACAGGAAATGATAGCGATACTGGGTATTAGATTAGTGTCATCTGATGATCATTATTTTGCACTTTGTAGAGTGATTTTATATTCACCTTTATTTGATATCTGTCTGTGTGTTTATATGCATGTTCTCCAGGCACTCCTACTGAGGAGTCCTGGCCAGGGGTCAGTACCAGTGAAGAGTTTAAGACCTATAACTTCCCTCGATATCGTGCCGAACCTCTTGTCAATCACGCACCCAGGTTAGTTTATAACATTTTTTTTTTCCGAATTTCATTTATTTTCATTTTTATACTATTTCATACCACCAGCTGTCCTTTATGTAGTGTTAACATTATATGACGGATGGATCACCAGAAATGATCTGAGATTACTTGAAATAAAATCTGGTTACATAAATCGTTTAAATCTGCCACCAGAGGAATTACGGCACATGCATGTCTGCGCTGGCTATAATAAAATGTATTACACTGTAGTACCAGAGCTTTCTGTGTGCTGCAGTATTTTCTGTCACCATATATAAGATGCACAAGGCTTACATTTAGCGTTGGATGCACTGCAGTATTTTCTGAGTGAGCATGTGAGCTCATTCGGAACACCATTTTTATTGAGAAACTTTGCTCTTAAAGGAGAAGAGTGGTTTAAACAGCAGAAATTACAAGGTTTCGTTGCAGCAACAATGACGTTTGTATATAGGTGCATATGCATGCAGTGTCTTATTACATTTCTGACTTTTTTCTTCTTTATTTACAGGATAGACAGTGATGGTCATGACTTAATTAATCAGCTATTGCAGGTCAGTAGGATTTACTTTATACATTAAAAATTACATTGAAAACCATTTCCTGAGCCATGGTAATATAGAATTGAGGGAGATACCATAATGACCACAGATTTAAGGATGCCAGTAGAGCAGCACAGGAATTCACTCCTGTTTTGTGTGTCCCTGGATATGTGTCTGTGTGCGTAGTTTGAGGCGAGGCGGCGTATCTCTGCAGAAGACGCTCTCAGACACCCCTACTTCAGGAGTCTGGGAGAGCAAGTGCAGCGACTGTCTGACAGTAAGTATTAAACACTACAATTTGAATCATACTTCATGCTAGGGGTGTAAAAAATGCATTGGATGATTCAGCTGCATAGATTCTGGAGTGTCCTATCTCCCTCATACAAGTTATAGATTCTGTTAATAGTGTGAAAAATATTCCCTGGGGTGGAAGAGATTATATCCGAGTTTTATTAGACCTTTGTTGAAGATTTGGCCCATTTCTGGTTAGAAGTTTTTTTGTGAAAGAATTAATAATGGCACTCTTTACTTTATCACATAGTACAATAACTCTTATTCCTAAATCCAAAAAAGACTTATTGCTTATTGACAACTAGTGTCTGATTAGCTGCCTCTTACACTACAATATTTTGGCTATTATTATTTTTTTTTATTATTTATGGGTTTATGAAAGACATGCGTAAAATATTCAGCTTGTAGTTGACTTTTTATTTAATTAATTTAAAAATAATTTTTAAATAATTAAAATTTTTTATTTAATTGGATTATGCAGATTTAGTGCATGATGACTCAATTAAACATGAGTTCATTTTAAAAGAAAATTTGGCTTGGATTTGAATTCAAATGAGATATATGCCAAGGGTGCCTGATTTCACCATATTTTTTTCTGTTAACCATTCAGCCACTATTAGCTGACTGTATCCATGCTTTTTTTAAAAAGACTCTTCCCAGATGTCATTCATGTATTTTCAAAAGCTTCCCATCTTCCCCTGAATATTAATTAATGTGAGCTGATTGCAGCTGCAAAAATGTGAGATGCCCTATATTTGTCACATTCTAGTCAAAGACATGATGACCTAGGAAATAGTCATAACTAAAAAGCAGAAAGCTAAAATTTTGTGTGCTGCAGAAAGTTTAGAAGAGATTTAATCAATGACAATCAATGCAGAGGAATTTTATCTAGTAAGAGCAGGATATAGCTCTCCAAAGCAGAGGGTATTTCTAGTGCAGCTATTTCCTCGGATGTTGATAAAAAACACTTTGTGAAAAGATGGATCAGTTGCTGTATAATTGTGTCTGAAAATTAAAATACATAATTAGAAAAGAACTAATGAACTGTTGTAGTAAATGGGGTCTTAATTTTAGTCATTTAATTTAGACCATCTGGAATTTCATTTCTCATGCGTTTTCTCAGTTGGGAGGGTTGGAGTTTATTTTAGTTTGTAACTATGACAATTCATGCTGTTCTTTCTAATTTCTATCAACAAGTACTATTTGCCTGGTCTCTTATAAACAATTAATTGAGGACGTTTTATCTCTTCAGTTTTCAATAAGGCTCCAATAATGTGGAGTAAAAAAACATGTTGATGATGTGACTGAGCAGGCTATGTGTGGCTTTTAACACTAAATATTCTAGGCTGGTGTTAGGTCCACAAATAGCTGAAATATACTTCTCAGACAAGCGAACGTTGGCACATCACCCACTGAAGAGGAGAAAACACCTGTAAAAGATTACAAGTGTCCACTAGTATCCAGTGCTGCGCTGGTTAGCTGTAGTTTTATCTCATTCGAGGCACTTGGTTATGTTACACAAAAAACTACTTCCCTTGGCTATTTTTGAATAATATACCATCATGCTCTGCATGATGCTGCATTTTTGTACAAAGGTGCGCCACAGCTGTACAGTATTTCAGCCGAAATGCTTTTTTTGGTGGCGTTTTTCTTTCCTTTTCCACAGTTAACCAGATATCTGTTCGTGAACTCTTATGGACACTCGAATGTCAAAAGTAGTCGGGATATACATGCCCAATGTGAACTGTTTGGACTGGGAAGGAAACAGCACATTCTGAAAGTGTAACAATGCTTGAAACTCTTTTATTTCAATATACGCAAAGGATTTTTCATGGGCCCTTGAAATATCTTTGCATAGTGTTCACATCCTTTAATGAAGAAGTTCAAGTTCACATGAAGTTAAAGTCTTTGTGCTGTTTTTTCCTGACTCTGTCCTGAATTCCTCTCCAGCTGCCTCCATCTTCTCTGTGAAGGAGATCCAGCTTCAGAAGGACCCAGGAAAACGTTCTATAGCATACTCAGAGTCAGGTGAGTTTGGCTAACTCAGAACTCTCCTTCAAGTGCATTCATGTTTTTGACAGAGCTGACTGTCTGGTAGAGCTTGGAAAGATGCACTGATTTCCTTGCATCTGGAGATATATGCAGCCTTTGCCATACCACATGGATCATGCTGATGTGACAGGTGAGAGACTGCGCTGAGAGTTGGATAAAAGTGAGAGAAAAATAGGACATTGTAAGTAAATAGTTAAAAAGGAAAATCACATTCTCTCTTTACTGTGTCAGCCATGCTTTGTGTCTGATCTCATGCTGAGTCATGTTTGACTACATCATACTTACATCATGGTTAAGCTGCTGGCCCAAATATCTAGACAAACGCTTTCAATATGTCATGCTTCATCTTAAAATACGTGCTGTTTGTACATTCGTCATCCACTGTAGAGTCTCTCTCTGTGTTTTCCTGTCTTTCTGTCACTCTCTCTCAAAACGTGTTTCTTATGCTTCTCTGCACCACCCTTTCCACTTTCTATCTCTCCTTTCCTAAAACTCTGCCCAACGTGCCCTTTAAAGCGATGCCCCATAAGATGGGTCCCACGCATTTGGAATATTTCCAGAGAGAAGGAGCAAAACCCACGTTGCATCCTGCCCCCTCTTCCCCCTCTACTGGCTGACTCATTATACCACTCTGGTAAATAAACACTCTTTCTTCTGTCCCTGTCTTTCTCGTCCCAGTTGTCTCAGTCCTCTTTGTCAGTGTCTTTTTAATGTTTGCCTTCAGTTTTGTCACACCCTTAATTGTACCTCTTGTCTTCTCTCCTCTATACATTGCTATTCAATCTGTCCCTCTCTCTTTTTCACATCAAAGAGCCTCAGCTCAGTAAATATACTCTTTCAGGTGTGCACCCACATACATCCCTTTTTATTTTCAAAAGTAAGGGTAGCTCAAGGTTACAGGCTCAGCTTTCTTCTCTATCTGTAATTATGAGAATTATCGTGCATTTTGGAACAAAACCCTTTATTTATAGTTTGGGCATAGCATTTATTAAGGGTATGCATGAGCATGAAAAATAATGCCTGAACCAACCCCTTACCATCGACTTTGAGACCCAACTCAACCAGGCCCGACTAGTGCTGCTAAATTTGAATTTGAATAATTTTTTTTTTGTTATTTCCTTTTACCTATTTTTATAATAAGTATGGGCATCATCTTAGTGTTAGCCTATATCAGGGATGTCCAATCTTATCTGCAAAGGGCTGGTGTGGCTGCAGGCTCCAAACAAGCTGAAGCACACCTGAATCTACTTGTTTAATCAGTTGGCCTTTATCTTCAAACATTTCATCGGGTGACTTCCTGCTTTGTTGGAGTGAAAACGTGCAGCCATGCTGACCCTCTGTGGATAAGATTGGACACCCCTGGCTTATATTAAAATTGTCTTTTTTTTTTGGAATACTTTACTTAATTGTAAGATGATGTGAGCAAACAGTTTAGAGTTGCAGACTTGTATGCTTCAGTTTTGTTATGATCAAAAATAATTTATTACAATGCATAAATACTCTTACATGCTGAAACTTCTTCAGCAACATAAACCCCTCTGAATATATAAGCGTGATCAAAACTAAAAAAGGCTATGCGTAATTGTTGCTGGAACACTATCCACATGGTCGCCAGGAGTCAGAAAGGAGTTGATGGCACTTAGTAATAATAATAATAATAATAAGTATATGAAGAGGAAGAAGAAGAAGTAATTGTCAGCCTGGGTAAGCCACAAGATGGCAGCAGAGCCTTTTCTAATTTCCTTCTTTTCATTTCTTGCAAAATATTTGTATCAATGAAAGTGCTTCAAAATAAGTCTTATATATTTTATGAAGAAGATATAACTGGTAGTTTTCAAATGTAATGTAGATATTTCCAGCACAAAAGACTGCTCCATTAAAAGCTCCAACAATTATGCGCCATAAATCAAATCTGCACTCGTAATGTAACCATGTTGGAACATTTAGCGTAACAGATATAGTTACAAATAATGCACCATTGTTGTTTTGTTGTATCCTAGCTGGAATATATCCTAGTAAAGATTCTGTGAAATGGAATGCAAGTCATAAGTCTTAAGCAGCCAAGAAACTTGTTTAAAACTATTTACCTTTGCATTAAGTGTGTTTTGCCAGTAAAAACACTATTTAACATTAAATAAATAAATGTAAATAAATACAACTAAAAATAAATAGAGTAAAATGTAAAAAAAAATTAGAAGAACACAGGTTGGGTTTCTGACTTCTCCAGTGATCTTCAGTCATTGCATGGATATCCTTCAACAGCACACCTTATTTAATTCAAAGGATTGATTAGCTGAACTAGGTGTTGGATGTTAATTGTAAATACTGCGCATTCGCAGGAAGAGGTTTGGAAATGGTTAACCTAACACATACGCACACACATGCACATAAAATCACAATGTATTGTTTACGCTAGTGTTTTGGGCAAATAAATGCTTACTGCCCAGATAAATAGATTTATATAGCATTTTCTCAGATGGCCTAGGACTTTTGCACTGTACTGTACATGAAGTCCATTCAAGAATATCTTCATGTTTCCATGTGTATTGGTGGCTGTTATAAGCTGTTAGCGTTCCATATAATATAATTAGTGTGCAGCAGTGTTTGAGCTGTTGTGGTTTCTTAACTAAGTCAATAATTTATTTTGTTCTGGCTTTAACTTTTGTTTTGTTGAGTTTCAGAGTGGATGGGGTGCATTTTGTTTGTTGCAGAATGAAAGCTTTTTAATGAGTTATGAGAAATATTAAAGTATTGAAAAACTAAAATGAATTTCAAATGAATGAGTTGACAAAAGAGAAGAAGTAATTTTCTCTTTTAAATGTGATGATATTTATCTTTTCTCCCCGTGCTCTGCTCTTCTCTGTCTCTCTTTGTGCCTCAGCCCAGGGGAAGTCCCGCCGACAGAGTGTTTTGTTTTAAGAAGGAGGCTAATGTCAACGCACGTAAGGCACAAACAGAAGACTTCACCCCATCAAAAGCAAAAGAACCTAAGAATACAACAAAGGAAAGAGGACCTGAATCTTTGCACCATGAGAAGGAACGAGAAAGTAATGTTTGCTAAGACTTTCGCTAAGAGGAAATCTTCACTACACTACACAATCATGAAAAAGGATTAGAAACTTCAAAATGCGAGGAATAACACTTACAACACAAGTACAACTCATGATGAAACATGAGGAGTATCTACGGCTGCTCACAGAGATACATAGGTTTTATTCTTGTCTTCATTGAGACTTCTGATGTAGTGCAGGAAGAGGAGACTCTGGACTCGTGACTAGACGTGTGGTCTATCCAGGCCCAGTTCAACCAGATGAAATCTTAGGAGATTTTAAATACAGAAAGGGCATCTTTTTTTTCTTTTTTGTTGGTTTGTTTGTTTTTAGATGTTCAGACAAGAGGCTAAACTGTTTTTTATCTTTTATCACATCACAAGCCAGGCTCTTATCTGCACACTTTCAGACCTCTTATCCACACTCTACAAGCCTCATGTATACGTCACAGTGTACCTCATTCCAGTCCATACATCCAACATTCCTCTCCCAGTATTGCCCATGTTTGCGCGTGTATCGGCATGCTGGAAATGATGGTTGGGAGTTTGTTGTATGTATATCTGCGTTATGTTGCCTTTTGATATTTGCAGTAATCCTCTAAAACCCCTGACCACCTGTCTCACCTGTTGTTATGAACTAACTTTGGCACCTTATGAAAGTTAAGCTCAGGCTGTATTCTGTAAATATGATATAACTAGTGGTTCACCTCGGAGGACTGCAACCCGAAAGAAGATATAGACTTGACACTGAATTTCTGAGGAAAGAACGTCTTTTGTAGTGTGCACTATATAATTATGAACACTGTAGACTGTACTAAACAGGAAAATATGGATTAATCTAGCATGCTTTTTGAAAGAACAAAGGTATTACACTGCTAAGTGTCAGGACAGACATGGGTGTTACAAGACTGAAGAGTGGGTGAAAATATTGGTGCAACACAAGCTATAGACTCACCCTCTCAACCAATCCAAACATCAGCTGTTAATGTCTGATTGAGTGGAGAATCTTTTTATCTCTTATCTCCTCATCCTCTCCATCACTGTTGAGGGAAAAACAGAATCTGTACTGTGATTTATGTGCAGTGGCGTAGCACTGCGTGATCAAATAGCATAGCCAAGGATTCTGGATGCTGTAGTCTGATGAAATGAAAATCAGGAAATGGACTCCTTCATAGTTCGAAGCCATAGAATGGGCACACATACTACACTTCTACAAGCTGATAGATATCCTCTTACAACACTGTGTTAGATTTGTTCTTTTGCAATAACTTATTACATTGCTAATAATATTGTCAGGCAATACAAAAAAATGAAAAAAACAAATATACACTAAATTGCAAGCTTCCAAGACAAAAAACTAGTCACATGCATCATTTCTCCTCTAATGCTTGTTTAGGCATCCCCTTGCCTTAATGACAGCTCAAAACTTGACAAGTAAGGATTGGTTAAGATGTTTGAGAAGAACAAAGCGTTAACGTTCCCACTTTCCATGATGACAACTTTAGTGTCTGTATGTGGCTGGTTCAACAGACATGGTGGAACACTGGGACACTGATTGACCAGCAATATCATCAGACCTCAGTCCAATGCTGAAACAGGCACAAGGAACTCTGAATGAAACATGCACCTAGTCTGTGAAAGAGTGAGCTAGAAAGAACAGAAATTCAGGTCTCAAGAGACTGGTGTAATCCATACCTGACAGGATTGCCGCTGTTATTAAAGCAAGGGGATAAAGTGTTAGAGAAGAAATGAAGTTTGCAAAGTGAACAGTCCTAATTAGTGGTCACCTTCCAAATTTTTGAGTTGGGTTGGAGCTGTGCAGCGATTTACTGATACTGCAGATTACTTACAATTATATAATATGTAAAACTCAGTATGTGCATGGTGACTGTACAGTTCTAAACCCTTTCAATCCAAATTAACAATGACATGTTCATTATACTAAAGCTTACAATGCCAAATTATGATTTTTTTCTTTTCTTTTTTTTTATGGAGTTTCACCCAAGTTTTTATGTTTTAATACTTTCCTTGTAACCTTGTAACAGATGATGAACAATAACCATGTTAGAATATGAGTATAGCATGGCATTTTCTAAGTGGGGACAGGAAAAGTAAATGAGACTGTAATAAGATTGAAGGTTTATTATTTATTTGCAGGTTTACAAATGGCTAGAGCCATGTTGTACTGAGGGAAGGAGGGAGAGTGTAGTCAAAGTGTGAAGGAGAAGGAAGAAAGAAAGAGTATTTGTATTTTCGGCATGTTTAAGATTTGGTAATGTTTCTTTAAATGTGTTTACAGCTGTCTGAAGTGTATCCCCTTCCATACAGAATTATTAGGCTGTATATTTTAGTCCTTCGCCCATGATAGTGGGTCACATTATGAGCGACGGATTTTCTAAAGTTTAAAATGAATTTTATTTTGTATTAGGAACAGAAGGTTCTGAAGGCTAAGGTAATTTGTTTATGACCGTTAACCTTTACTTGAATTATTGAAAATGTTATGTTTACCACTCAATGTAATGAAACATATGTTTCACTGCTCTACACATTACGTTTATGACTGTAACTATTGCAGAAATCAGACATTTGTACGTACATGCTTTCAGTTCAGTTGATCTGATTATTTGTTTGTATTTTATTTTTGTAGAACTTTTACAGATGTAATAAGGTAGCCAGGAGGGCAGCACTTTAGAAAAACCTAAGCTTCAGACACAATGAAATTCCATTTTAATGTTGAACATTTAAACAGTTTTAGTAGTGCTTGCTTGTTTATTTGTTTGTTTGTTGTACTGTTTTAAAATCATGTCTTCCTTTCAAAGCTGGACATTCGGCTTTTTAACAAGATCGATTGTTTGATTAAGGCTACTGGCTCTTAACTCTTATGTCTAATTTGAAGGTCTAATCTGCAGTAATGTGTGATGACCGCTACCATGACTGCTTATGCTGAAATCACAGTAACAACTAAATTAGTCGTGTTTAGTCCCTTTCATTACTAGGCTTTCAGAAGACTTTTTCAAGCAGGCAACATCATTTTGAATGTAAATTTCACAATCTGTAAGAGCTTCAGAGACTGGCTAATTTATCAGTTCACAATAACAAATTAGTTCAGTAATGAGTTCTTTAAACAGTCTATTTAAAAACAAATGAATATACAAGTTCCCTTATAAAATCTTTGACAAGGACCTGGAGCCGAAGGATGATGTATAAACTAAGGCTGAAATGAAATAAAAACAAGAACAGGGTTATGAGTTCATTTGATTAGGCTCATTCGCTCATTCCTTTGTATATTCCGTGCGGTCAACCACACTTGCAAAATTGTGGCTTTATGAAATATTTGTCATCCACACTGTAATTTCCTTTGTTTTAAGGGTGGCATTTAGATTTTGACACCTTTTGTCCTTACTGCCCATGAGTACAAACTACTGAAGCATAGGACATTTTTAATATAGTTTTGTCTTTATTATGATATTAACATGTCTAATTCCTGACCTGTGGTTTTGTAGATGGAGCAGGTGGAAAACAGCTTGGATATAATTACATGAGAGAAACAGTTATTTGAGCACTAGGAATGCTGGATACATTAAGCTCCTCAGATTTCCTATGAGATGTACCATGATAATCAAGGTGCAACCATAAAAGTGGAAAACTCTCAATTAACCCCCTCTGTTCAACTACATTCTTAAAAATAACAGAAGGTTTGGTTCTTTGCAGCAATTCTATATAACAACCACTTTTGCTTCCATAAAGAGCCTTCCAGTTCTTTAAAGAGCCATTTTTGGAAATGAGATGTGAGTGTGAAGAACCTTTTTAATGTTTAAAAAAACTCCAGATAAAGCATTAATTCCTAGAGCTGAATGTCAATAAGCCAGTTAATTGAACCTTAGCATTACATTGAGGTTCTTCAAACTTGAAATATTCAATATTCATTATAAATCATCTCATTTACAAAAATGGTTCTAAAAGAATTTTTATTTTTTAAAGAGTGTACACTAAACTTACAATTGCAAATGTCTTTACAACATTAGCATACATGGTCAAGATATTAGATAAAGTTAAAGCAAGCTGTCTATCCCAAAGTGAGACCTTAACCAAGATCCTGCAAAAGTCTACCAATGCCTTCTGATCACCTGTGAAGGATGACATTTTAAGCAAAGAAAGAAAAGATAAATTATGTATTTAGCCACAGATTAAAGGTGTAGTTGGTAAGATTGGCATCTGTTTTACAGCAGCTGTTCTTTGGAAAAAGGTCCCAACTCCTTTCATGATCTAAGACAGTCAAACATGCAGTGAGTGTCCATTTTAGTTCTAGCTAGACTCACTTAGTAACAAGAACAAGCCTACAAAATGGTCTTCTGGTAAAATGTTCAGGATTTGGAACAGTTGTGTGACTTTTGTTTTCAAACAATAATGTGCATCTACCAGAGGCATTTGAGTGAGATGATACTGCCTTAGCACATTTTTACAGTAGCTACTGATCTGTCATGATGATGTATTGATATTGTGATAAAGAAATCTTAACTACTACACCTTTAAGGAAGAACATACGCCTCACTTGTGTAGCCTAGCTGCTCAAACATTGGAGTACACATGCCATGTCCAATAAAATACCTGTAAAATATTTGGGAGTGTTCTTTGGAAATTATTTTACACATTCAAGTGCAATATACAAAAGAAAAGAAAAGACAAGAAAAGAAAAAAGAGGTCTTCTTAATATCACTGGAGTTCCTTCTAGACAACAATGAGATCAGGTGGAAAGACAAAGGAGACATTTGCTTAGATATTTGCTCAGATGTTTCTCCTGAGAAATCTCACATCTCCTCTTGAGTTTTAAAGTGAGGTCTAAATAAAGTCACACATTGTGCCTGAGATAATACGGCTAATGTTTAGCTGCAACAAAACTAAAATATGAACTCAAACATTTCTCATTCAAGATTAAGAGCCTTCTCTTGTGTGATTACTATGAGTAATTATTAAAATCTTTATCTGGCCCAGAAGTGTCTAAGGAACTTTAGGAGAATCACCATTAAGTCTCCTGAGGTGTAAAAGAGCAACATTTGAGCAATACAATTTTTTCACTAGGTGGTGGAAATCCACATAAATTGGTGATTACCACTTTGCTTCCAACATCCTCATGCAAATCAGTAATCTCACACGGCCAGACATGATCTCTTAACGAAAACATCTGGAGACAACGATGTGAATTTTTCAGCTAAATGTGGGTTATCAGGGTGGGAAAAGTTGTCCCTGGACATGTGTGGTTTAAGTGCCAGTTCTTTTAAGTATTTACTCAAATGCCATGTACAGTTTACAAATGATTATTCTGCTCGGCCACAGACAAATTTAACTTTGTTATTAGCTTATTTCACTTAATTAGTGGCATATTCCACTGTAGGTAACCTTTATCAAACACTGCTAGCCTAGATATTTTAGATACTGATGACACTATTACTGTACTGTTCTATGTTAAACCCCACAAAAAGTAGGATGGCTGCAGTACATTTTCTTTTTCTTTTCTTTTTTTTGTTCTATTTAATATAATTATTTTAATCCTGAAAGTACATTTGACTAGTAATTTCCAGTCCCAAAACCAGTTCTGATTTTTTTTTTCTCCCACTTAATTCTCTGGATAAATTTTTAGCTTTAACATTTTGTACATGAAGAAAATGTACTGATGAAAAATAACTAAATACTCCCTGCAGGCACAGGACGTCAATTTGCCGTCAGACAGACGTTGGACTCCAACGTTGGACAGACGTTGAGTTTTGGTTGAAAATGAAAATCGGGCTGACGCCAAAACCCAACGTTGGCTTGACGTCAACTCCCGACGTTGGACAGACGTTGAGTTTTGGTTGAAAATGAAAATCGGGCTGACGCCAAAACCCAACGTTGGCTTGACGTCAACTCCCGACGTTGGACAGACGTTGAGTTTTGGTTGAAAATGAAAATCGGGCTGACGCCAAAACCCAACGTTGGCTTGACGTCAACTCCCGACATTGGACAGACGTTGAGTTTTGGTTGAAAATGAAAATCGGGCTGACGCCAAAACCCAACGTTGGCTTGACGTCAACTCCCGACGTTGGACAGACGTTGAATTTTGGTTAAAAATGAAAATCGGGCTGACGCCAAAACCCAACGTTGGCGTGACGTCAACTCCCGACATTGGACAGAGGTTGAATTTTGGTTGAAAATGAAAATCGGGCTGACGCCAAAACCCAACGTTGGTGTGACGTCAACCCTCCGACGTTGGACAGACGTTGAATTTTGGTTGAAAATGAAAATTGGGCTGACGCCAAAACCCAACGTTGGCTTGACGTCAATCCCCGACGTTGGACAGACGTTGAATTTTGGTTGAAAATGAAAATCGGGCTGACGCCAAAACCCAACGTTGGCTTGACGTCAATCACCGACGTTGGACAGAGGTTGAATTTTGGTTGCAAATGAAAAATCAGGCTGATGTCAAAACCCAGCGTTGGCTGTGCATCAACCTCCAACGTCGGACAGAGCATTTGGGTGCCTTGCTCAAGTGCACTACAGTTGCCAATAGGAAGTGTCTGGGATTGAACTGCCAACCCTGCAATTAGTGAACAACCCGCTCTACCACCTGTACCATGACTGCCCCATCCTAGCTGTGGCCACCTTAACGCCTTTCTGAAAGTCACCTTAAAAAAAATAAAGTAAAATAAAAAAATTAAACACACACACACACACACACACAACAACAAAAAACACAAAGCAACGACTCCTTTTTCAAGCTGTTCAGGCTGACGTCAATACCCAACGTTCTTCATCGACTTGAATTCAACCTAACTTCAACCATGAATTCATGCTTACATATTATATTCATTATATCATATATTCATAATTGTTCTCAAAATAAGACAGCTGACAAAAAAAGTACCAATAAAACATTTGCTTATTTATTTTAGTAAGACAACTAAAGACAACATTTTTCAAAGAAACAGAAAAAAAACATCGTTAAATTGGATACATATTGTGCTCCTAACTGTTTTGGGTTGGACGTGTAGCCTCCACTGCCAAACTGTCCAGGGGCTTGTTAAAGGTGGTCTGCCACGGCACAGGAAATATGTTCTGATCCTTGCTGTACCACTTTTTGACAGAAGCTGCAATGACAAAGAAAAACTAATCAGTCTTTGTCTAATGATGATTACAGACTACAATCAGAGGAGCCAATTAAAAAAAAACAAACATTGTAATAGACCATGACATAGGGTGCAGGTAAGTAATTAGCCTAAGATAGGGCTTCTTATATGCAATGCAGAAAATTAGGATTATTAACGGCCTATTAAGATGGTACTTGTAACTACACACTCAAATGCTCTTAAAGTTGAATTGGAAATCAAAACGCTTTTTTTTTCTTAACGTGACATATTTCCGAGTGAAACAGACTACTTGGGTGGGAAATAACTGTGGGAAAACTGTTGTCATTTTTTATTTTAAGGGTTACTTTCAAATACATAGACGAGGCGAAATGCTAGGCAGCAGGCTAGCCTGTTAGCATCCATTTTGCTCTCGCTTTTGTTAGACTTTCATGACACCTTGACATCTTTTTCCTGAAGTTTAACAACATTTGAGCAAGAGATGGACTGTGTATGTCTGTGTAACTGTGCATGTCACTCCTTTACCAGCTAATTTCTATATTTATATCACCAGTTAAAATATATAAATATATTTATATATTTCATGTTCACTGATATACATCACATATTGCACGAGCAGCCCCCCACATATCACTGTATTGAAAATTTCCCAAAAATTACATTTTTAAGCAAAACTGTTCAGTTTTGTTATCTTGTGGGCATTCCTGCTTTCTAGTGATAAACAGGTGGGTCTTGAGGTGGACAAGGTTGAGAACCCCCGCATTACAATACTTAAGAAAGTAATGTATTTAGAAAACATTTGGAATACATATACATTATCTGAGAAAACCTCTGCAGTACTTTTTATTTCACACTGTTCCTTACTCTTACTGGTTGGCAGTAAATGTAATTATGTTAATGTTTCATGAAAAAATTAAATTATTCAAATGAATGCAAAAATGATTACAAAATTCCCAACATTATTTTGGCTCTCATGGCCCGTTTCAGTCCACTATTGCTCTTATAATCATGCTACCCTTTCACCAAAAATTTGCCATATCCCAATAATAAAATCTATTGTATTGCTAATTTGACAGTAACGTGGGTAGCTGTATGATTTTTAGTTAATAATGTTATATGTAACATGGCCAAATGCATGCAGAAGTCCAGTACAACACTATCGCTTATCACTTGTGAACATTTAAACTACTCAGAAGACTGTTCAGTTTAATCATCCCCCAAAGCAGTTCAGTAACACTGAGATTAATAACTGACTCATCACACTGATTTATCAGTATACACCGGTTATGTATTAGACTATATTAGACAGTCTCATTTGTTCCATATACTAATAATAATTATGCAACATTTGGTTCCGACCTGATTGGTTGAGAAGTGTTGTAATCGTGCTGATATTTGTGACAACAGCACTGTTTTTTCCACAGCAAAACTGTATCACTCCGCTGACGTGTTGCCAAGTAACAAGTTTACAGGCTTTATGCATGCAAACCTTAGTTGTTTTGTATTTGTGCTCATACAAAATGAGACATTGATAAGATGGATGATTTTAAGATAACATTGGACCTGCAACCTGTTAGGACAGAAGAGTGTGACTGCAGACGCACATCAAGGTTCAGAATTTGATATTTCTACAGTTCTATGGCTCTATCTGTACCACAAAAGGTGAGCTTTATAGCATCAGCAGTTATCTTGGGCTGTGCACAGGGCACAACAAGCTAGTGCAGAGGTCGGCAACCCAAATGCTGAGAAAAGCCATTTTGGCCTTTCGACAAAAATCAAACCACCTTGGGAGCCACAACAATGTCAATTTTACCATCTTGGCTGTAAATATGTCTCAGTACGTGCTAATGTCCTAGTATAGGCTAAAAAATATAATATAAACGAAAACACATGCTTAATTTGCTCTGCTTTAAGCTTTAGCTCAGCTATAGCCGCTTTTCTCACATCTCTAGCAGGAAAGTTTTCCTCAAAAGGAATAGTTTTTGAAAAATGTCTCTAAATATTTGATTTTTTAATGAGGCTGAAGTCGCTTCTCATTCGCCAGCTTCATGTTCAAATTTTCATATTCCACCTTAAATGATGCCTGACGTACCAGAATGTAACTGCTGCATCATTTAAGGTGGAATGGGAAAATCTGAATGAGAAACTGACTTCAGCTTTGCAACTTTAGTGTTTGGCAGTTTCTTGTTACAGATTAAACATATCAGGAAACCAGCTGGAGTGATTATAATTGCAAATAAGTCCATTCATCTCCAAATTATCAATGTTCGTCTTAAATCTCTCTCAGCCTTTTCGTTAGCTACTAGCTAGGTGAGGTTGTTGTGTGTTGATATGGTGACCAGCAGTCTGCGCGCCAATCTTCAGGGTTAAAGGGTGAATTAGTTATACATTAACTCCAGTGTTTAAGACCATTTATTGTTAAACTGTGTTGAATGATCAGCAAAGCTTTATTTTACTGCAAATGAGTATTATTTTTTTACCTAAAAATCTAATTCTGCTGTGGGGCTGCAACAGGGCAGTAAAAGAGCTACGTTGCCAACCCCTGGTCTAGAGAATTTTACCATTGCATAGCAACAACTCATTTGTTGTAGAACTACTTTTTGGCAGAAGGTATTGTCAGTATTAAAGCATATTCAGTATGAAACTCTTTGATTTATTTTGTTTGTTTATTTTGTAGAAACTGTATAAAAGCAATAGAACACTCAAGGTGGTGTTACAGCGAATAACATCACGGCTGTGATAATCTAATCATATATCAAATCATAGCCGTGACATTATTATGCAATAACACACGATCTTGAGTGTTCTACTGCTTAAATAGCCATCAAACAGAACTAGAATTCATGCCTCATGATAATAAGCCACCCCACTGTGCATCAGAACTCAGAACATGCAACTTGTAACCATATCTGTAATGATACAAATGAAAACAAATACAGCTGATACTGATAATCACAACTTTTGGAGGTCAGTGCCGCCGCTCACTTCTAAGCTAATCCAAACAATAGTGTCGAACGGCAATGAAAGGCGTTTCCATAAAATGAGAACGCCCACATCAGGAACACCCCCTTAACTTTCATTGGCTGATATGTCTGCAGAATGGCTTCTCTCATTGATGGATATGACTCAATGGTGAAAATACACCAGTATTTGTAAAGACGTTACGCATTCTAAATTAATATTGTTTTTACATGTTTTACATGAGCATTTAAAAATATGCACAAATGTACCGATTTTTATGATTTGTATAGAGTACTGTCTCACGGTTTTGTGATCCCCGACTTGAACTTGCAGTCTGAATGCCTATGATTGCTAATGGTAGCTATTAGCAGCGTTTTCAGCAGTACTACACAATCTGCTCCACACCAAGCATTATTTAAATTAATGCGCAATAATGGATTATAATGTGGATTATAATGTCCCTGATGAATCAAAACCATTAAGAGTTTCTGTTGGTTCTTGGGGGTTTGTAATGTGTTTTGGCTTTTCTTGATGGGTTGATAATGTAAACGATCCTAACGATTTAACAAGTGATCTAGTGACAGATTCCAGATACATTTCTAATGCTTCACTTGGAAAATATTGGTCTCTATTGGTAAATATTAAGCTAATTCCCATTAGGGGGCAAAAACCATTAGGTTTTAATCCTAATGGTTCTAATGGTCTTTATTCAGCAGGGGTTATTGTTGTGCTGCCAGCTTGCACAACATAACTGAAAGTTGGGTATTGTTGACTTTCAAGCAACTAAATAAAATGATAAAATGTTAATGTAACAGTAAACTTACCGACATCACAATCTAATGAAGGCACTCGTTAATCTTGACCTTATTGATCTTTTTCGTGCTGTTCTGTTCACTCTGGAACATAAGTGTGGCTTTTACTTCAAGCCCACGTGCCCGTGACATCACGTGAGGGGCGTTCCTGGGGGGATAGATCACAGAAATGCACACAAGTGGGATGCATTACCAATACTACTACTACTACAAAAAAATAAAAAATAAATAAAAAAAGAAGAGAAACCTTTTCAGTCTGTGTATCTTTTGGTTATTCAACTGTCATTTCAAAACCAGCATTGAAAAATGGGAAAATGGGTCAATTCTCGTTTTTGGTTTTGTTTTTGTCAGTGCAAACACTAAAAATTTGCTTTGTTTTACAGTTTCACAAACTAATCATAAAATCAAAAAACAAACAAACAAACAAACAACAATTCTTCACAACAAACAGCACAACAGGACCTAAAGCCCAACACAGAGTCTCCTCTCTCAGTGAGAGTTTAGTTTAATGTAAGGAAGGCGCTGGTGTCGGTGCTGCACTCGGAGGACTGAATGGCTTTCTGTCGTAATGAAGGTGTCTTGATAAAGAAGGAGACACAGGAGAGGCTACAGAATAACACAAATAACACATACATACATTTTAGACTTACAGAACAACATTAACATTATTAAACCACGACAACGTCCCTTTTTACGGGGGCGGAGCCGCTGCGCAGCTCTGCATAACGCGCCTCTAAAGCTCCCTCCCAAAACCAGAGCCAGCGGCAGCTGCCACAGTATTATAAGAACAATCTGAACACAGGACAGCTCACAGCTTTAACTCTTAGGTCTGGAGCTGTTTCTCAAAATAACTTACTCAAGAAAGAGCGGAGGTCTCTCTCTGAGCGAGTGTCTCTCTCTAAAATAAACAGCAGCTGCCAACCGGTCAGTAAAACACGGGTCAGGCGCTGCAGGCACGTCACTGACTTTTAAAAACGGTGCAAACAACCTGCCTGCCTGGCTGGCTGGCTGCGCTCCATCCAAACGGACCAGCTTCACACTAAACCCCGCATCACAGATCCAGTTTCCCTCCAGCGCTGCGATACAGGATGCTGGCTAGGCTGACAATGACGAGCTGATATGGCGCTAGCATTAGCCGCTAACGGAAACCTAGCTAGCTTCAGCTTACACTGCCACAAACAACACAGACAACCCGCACCGCCTGCCTGTCTGCGCTTCATTCACACGGTCCGACTTCACACTTCAAACCCATCCGAGCCTCACAAACCCAGTTTACCTCCACTGACTCAGCACAGTGCGGCAGCTATGCTAGCTAACACTGCCGGGCTAATTTGGCGCTAGCATTAGCTGGTAACAGAAACCCAGCTACTGGCTGTCGATCTAAACTTATTAGCTCGACTAAACTTTAGTAAAGCACACATTTCTGTACAACCCGAATAAATTATAATTACTGAATACTTACCCAGTGTGTGTGTGTCCACCGCTCTCGGTTCGAATCTTCAGTCTTGGCCGCGGTTTTTCAAACGGCGCCCGCCCTCCTCCTCCTCCTCACCCAATCACCTGCAACTACTGTGACTTGAATTTTGAGTGACCAATCAGTCAAAACATGCCACTCTGTCGCTCTGTAGTGCTGTCACCGAAATTCGTATCCTGTGGTTGTGTGCGTGTCATGCAGCAGGAAAATACATGAGATAAATTTATTAAAAGAGCAGTAACATCACAGTTTATTGGTATGACATTTTAACCATATTTATGTTTGTATAAATATATTTAAGTTATTGAACAGCAGTATGTGTGACATTTTGACAGACTGATTTTGTTTACCCAACACCACAACTGACATCCCACAAAATACCAGGGTCTAAAGTTGTCTGTATCCCACATTAGAAGGACTTTAGCACTGTGACGTTTAGCAGATGTTAGGTTTTGGTTAGTTAACACTGTGACTTCCCAGTTAGCAATATTTATCTCATCTTTAGTTTTGTTTTGGCCCAGTTCTGGCTGGGTCCTCAGCCCAGATCTGGTCCATATACTGTAAAACAAGAAGAACTAATTGATGTGGCCCAGATGAGGCCAACACACTATAAAATTAGTACAACTAACAGATGTAGCCCAACTCTGGCCCATATACTGTAAAGTGAGTAGAACTAATAAATGTGGCCCAGATCTGGCCAACACACTGTAAAGTGGGTAGAACTAAGGGCTCTGGTCCAGCTCTGGCCCATATACTGTAGTATATATAAAGGTGTGGGCCAGATTTGGCTACCCACTTTAGTCCCCAACCAGGTGTGGCACTGCAGGATGCCACATTCATTTATTGCAGATCATGCAAAATATTAGTAATATCTGTGATTAGTATTAGTAATATTTCTTCTTAATAATCAATAGGTGTCAAAAGCCATTTTAGAATGAAAACTCCATGTTGATTCTGGTTAAATAAATAAAAACAGTAAATGAATGAAGGAACAAAGGCTTCACCTTTGTGACAGGTCATTCTTGAGCAAAGTGGAGAGGCCACTGAAATACAGGCTAAATCTGACATCTACCTTGGAGCACTGTTCAAATGTAATTTCACAGACATTTTATTTTAAATCAGAGATGGCAAACGTGTCTAAAAAAAATCATACTTAAGCAGTCTGTGGAATAAAAAACATTTGTGTATGTCCCTGAAGTATAGGTGTCAACCCATTCAATGTGCCTTCATAAAATACATGCATACATGAGATCAAGCCAACTGTGTATGAGACACTGTTTCACGGTTTAATTTGATAAACAGCTATGTTTTCTGATTCTGTCTGCAATAATTCATATGATTACTGGAGGATTTTTTTTCCACAGTAAACAAATACAAAGCTGGATAAATCAAAACCTGTCCACTTCCTGATGCCTAAGAAAAGAGGAAATGCATTCAACTATTATTTACTTATTTAACTGATTTCCAGATAACACAGTTTTTGTGTCAAACTGTACAACAAATCCCTTTACCTAGTAATCTGGAATAACACCACAATCAGCATTTCCAACAGATCCCTCTACAGGCTGAATATGCTCAGTCACTTTGGTAGTTGTTTCACTGTAAGCAGTCACAGAGCTCCAATAACAGCTTGTCTGGAAGGCATGGGTTTTACTTCAGAAACTGAATAATGAGGCAGGAACTCCACAACTGTAAGATCTGTAACAACAAGAAAGTTTTTGTTCTAACAAACATTAAGGAACCCATAATCAAAATTAAGCTACTTACAGGTCGAACTAATGTAAAGCACTCCTGGCAGTGAACTCTCATATGAACCAGGAAATATTGCCTCATTTTAACAATGACAGCATCCATTTTTAAAAAATTTTGTACTTCTACTGACTTATACAGAAGGATGATGTGTGTGCAGACGAGAGGACCTGCTACTGCTGTCACAAGACAATGTGCTAGCCCAGAGTAAACGCTCTAGACCCAAGTTAATGTGCCAACTTTGAGCTAATGTCCTAACTGCAAACTAAAGCGCTGTACCATTATGGCATAACACTCAAAAAGCACAGGCTATTCCTTTTAAATGCTCAGAGTAGTTAGCTAACGTTAGCTAAGGAAGAAGTTCACATTAGCCATGATGAATTAGCAATTAAGGGTAATATAGCTAAACCTTGTGCTGATAGCCGTTACATTAACCTAGCTACCCTGTGCTTTTCAAGTGTTATGCTAAAATGGTACTGTTAGAAAGTTAGTTATAACTTTTCATTTTCCATACTGGAACCTTATAATTTGAAATTATTCAATTATTACTCTTCCATTTGCCTTCTTTTCAAACCTAGCTGCCAGCTTGTCCATATGAAAATGGTGAACTTGTGCTGGAAAATTCATTAAATGAGGGTCTTAACCTTCAAAGGGTGAACTCTAATTGCACTTATGACATGCCAGACTAGGGTCAAAGGTACTGAGGTGTAAATCAGCCAATCTGCTGCAGCATAAAGGTGTGGCCCTCTTCCTTCATCCACATTGTTGGGCCACAACATTCATGTCAGAATTGGCCCTTAAACGTAGATACAATTTAAGACCATGCACAGCTGTCCAGCATCTGGCCCAATTCTGGCCCACACTTGGGTATGTAAGCCAGAATTGGCCCAGAACTGTCTGCTATTTGGGTGAGCTACTTATGACATGTCAGACATAGGTCAAAAGTACTGAAGTGTAAATCAACTGAGCACAAGTCTGCTGCAACTTAATTGTGCTGTGGCCCTCTTCCTTCATCCACACTGATCGGCCATAACATTCACACTAGAAGTGGCCCTTACACGTACATGTGACTTAAAACCATACACAGCTGTCCAGCATCTGGCTAATATCTATCTGGAAGTCAACGAACACTCACGGATGTAAGCCAGAATCGGCCGAGAACAGTCTGCTGTCTGAGTTAGAGCCAACAACATGTCATAGTCTATTGATGTTAGAATTTTGTTTCATGAAGGTTAAAACTCTGACACCATGGCCTAAAACCAACATTGGCATAAGACGTGTGGAAGACGTTGGATTTTGGTTACATGACACTGAAATTTTAAACCAACAAAATATCAACTTCTAATAATGTTAGAATGTCATGTCGAATTCACCATACTCATGACTGCATGTCAGTATTCGAAATCAATATGATGTTGGGATGTGACGTTTAGAAGACGTTGGATCTTGGTTAGTGAACATCACGCTTTAAAACCAACAAAATATGAACATCTAACATTGTTAGAATGTTGCGTCAATTTGACGTTAACGTTATGACGTTAAATAGACGTTGGGTTTTGGTCAACATACATCACGACCGCATGTCAGTTTTCTACGTCAACCTGATGTTGGCATGTGACGTTTGGAAGACGTTGGATTTTGGTTACTTTACATCACAACTTAAAACCAACAAAATATCAACGTCTAATGATGTTAGAATGTTACGTTAATCTGACGTTAAGGTTATGACGTTAAATAGACTTTGGGTTTTGGTCACCATACCTTACGACTGCAGGTCAGTTTTCTACGTCAGTATGACGTTGGGCTGTGACGTTTGGAAGACGTTGGATCTTGGTTAGTGAACATCACACCTTAAAACCAACAAAATATCAACATCTAATGATGTTAGAATGTTACGTCAATCTGACGTTAAGGTCATGACGTTAAATAGACGTTGGGTTTTGGTCACCATACCTCACGACCACATGTCAGTATTCTACGTCAATCTGACGTTGGAATGTGACGTTTGGAAGACGTTGGATTTTGGTTACTTTACATCACAACTTAAAACCAACAAAATATCAACGTCTAATGATGTTAGAATGTTACGTCAATCTGACGTTAAGGTTATGATGTTAAATAGATGCTGGGTTTTGGTCACCATACCTTACGACTGCAGGTCAGTTTTCTACGTCAGTATGATGTTGGGATGTGACGTTTGGAAGACGTTGGATCTTGGTTAGTGAACATCACACCTTAAAACCAACAAAATATCAACGTCTAATGATGTTAGAATGTTATGGCAATCTGACGTTAAGGTTATGACGTTAAATAGACGTTGGGTTTTGGTCACCATACCTCACGACTGCATGTCAGTTTTCTACGTCAACCTGATGTTGGCATGTGATGTTTGGAAGATGTTGGATTTTGGTTACTTTACATCACACCTTAAAACCAACAAAAAATCAACGTCTAATGATGTTAGAATGTTATGGCAATCTGACGTTAAGGTTATGACGTTAAATAGACGTTGGGTTTTGGTCACCATACCTCACGACCACATGTCAGTATTCTACGTCAATCTGACACTGGGATGTGACGTTTGGAAGATGTTGGATTTTGGTTACTTTACATCACAACTTAAAACCAACAAAATATCAACGTCTAATGATGTTAGAATGTTACGTCAATCTGACGTTAAGGTTATGACGTTAAATAGATGCTGGGTTTTGGTCACTATACCTCACGACTGCATGTCAGTATTCTACGTCAATCTGACGTTGGCATGTGACGTTTGGAAGACGTTGGATTTTGGTTACTTTACATCACAACTTAAAACCAATAAAATATCAACGTCTAATGATGTTAGAATGTTACGTCAATCTGACATTAAGGTTATGACGTTAAATAGACGTTGAGTTTTGGTCACCATACCTCATGACTGCATGTCAGTATTCTACGTCAATCTGACGTTGGCATGTGACGTTTGGAAGACGTTGGATTTTGGTTACTTTACATCACAACTTAAAACCAACAAAATATCAACGTCTAATGATGTTAGAATGTTACGTCAATCTGACGTTAAGGTCATGATGTTAAATAGACGTTGGGTTTTGGTCACATTACCTCACGACCACATGTCAGTATTCTACGTCTATCTGACGTTGGAATGTGACGTTTGGAAGATGTTGGATTTTGGTTACTTTACATCACAATTTAAAACCAACAAAATATCAACGTCTAATGATGTTAGAATGTTACGTCAATCTGACGTTAAGGTTATGACGTTAAATAGATGCTGGGTTTTGGTCACCATACCTCACGACTGCATGTCAGTTTTCTACATCAGTATGACGTTGGGATGTGACGTTTGGAAGACGTTGGATCTTGGTTAGTGAATATCACAACTTAAAACCAACAAAATATCAACGTCTAATGATGTTAGAATATTACGTCAATCTGATGTCAAGGTTATGACGTTAAATAGACTTTGGGTTTTGGTCACCATACCTCACGACTGCATGTCAGTATTCTACGTCAATCTGATGTTGGCATGTGACGTTTGGAAGACGTTGGATTTTGGTTACTTTATATCACAACTTAAAACCAACAAAATATCAATGTCTAATGATGTTAGAATGTCACGTCAATCTGACGTTAAGGTTATGACGTTAAATAGACGTTGGGTTTTGGTCACCATACCTCACGACTGCAGGTCAGTTTTCTACGTCAGTATGACGTTGGGATGTGACGGTTGGAAGACGTTGGATCTTGGTTAGTGAACATCACACCTTAAAACCAACAAAATATCAACGTCTAATGATGTTAGAATGTTACGTCAATCTGACGTTAAGGTTATGACGTTAAATAGACGTTGGGTTTTGGTCAACATACCTTACGACTGCATGTCAGTTTTCTACCTCAGTATGACGTTGGGATGTGACGGTTGGAAGACGTTGGATCTTGGTTAGTGAACATCACACCTTAAAACCAACAAAATATCAACGTCTAATGATGTTAGAATGTTACGTCAATCTGACGTTAAGGTTATGACGTTAAATAGATGTTGGGTTTTGGTCACCATACCTCACGACTGCATGTCAGTATTCTACGTCAATCTGACGTTGGCATGTGACGTTTGGAAGACGTTGGATTTTGGTTACTTTACATCACAACTTAAAACCAACAAAATATCAACGTCGGCTGTCGTCATTATTCTACGTCAATCTGACGTTGGAATTAGACGTTGTGTGTATGTTGAATTTTGGTCATCCGACGTCACGACCAACATTCAACCAAATATCAACGTCTTTTGACGTTGGTGGCCAGCTGGGCTACTTTCATAGTGTTATTTTTGGCTTGTAGTATAAAGACATAAAATACACAAGCACTACCATTCAGAAATTTGAAATCACCTTTTATTCAAAATAATTTATACAGTGTAGATTTAAACTGGTTTAAATGGAAACTCAACAGTAAAAGTAAATGTTAGTACATTAGATAGTCCACAGTAGAAAAAGAAGCATAACAATAAATAACACATCAGTCTTGAATTTTCAGTAAACCGGAAGATTGCAGGGCCCTGTCAACATTTCGTACCAGTTCTTGCTCAAAGTCCCACACCCTTTTGTCAACCAGCAATTGTTTTTTGGAAAGACTACCCTGTAGTGGTACTCAAATGTGCACGATGTGACACACATCAAAAGTGACTCTTCTGACCTTTCCCACATTTTTGAGTGTGGAATGCACTGATTTTTGCACCACGCGCCTTGGATGGACTATCATTTTTTTCTTTTTATCAGGCTCTCTGTAAATATGCTCCATGATATTGATGCCAGGTATATTTGCCCACTCTGTCCTTCTGAACTTTCCACGCTCCTCTCTGTCTTGGGGAAAATGTGATTCTCAATGAGAAATCTGCTCACATTTTTGTCCTTCTGTTGAAGACTCTCCCTCAGTAATGGGAGGTTAGCATGTTTATAAGGCATGATGATCTCATCAGTGTCATTCGGCAGAACATATCTGGACTGATACATGTGTCTGTAAACGCATTCATTAAGTTTTTCCAACTGCCCATAATACTGGAGGTCTCCTTTGTGCTCCTTTGAGTTCCATCCTGCTGATGGGTTAAGGAACTGGTCTCCAAAATTCTTTCTCCTTGGTAGTGCTGTAAGAGCTTCTCCAGGTCAGGACCACAGCTGGTATTGTAGATCACTAGATGTTGCACACCCAGAAGCTTGTACATCTCCATGGTTTGGGCAAACTGCAGTGTTATTGCACACCCCAAAAAGGCTAGATATGCAGATGGTGAAGTTGAATTTAAATGTTTCCCTCTCCGCTCTGTTCTGTATCGGCAGGAGATCAAACGGGGCAATGCCTGAGGTGTGTGGTGCAGTTAAAATAGCTATATGTGTTGCATTCTCTGTTTGTGCCCTCCTACACAAAACATCTGAAGCCCCAAATGGGAAGCCAAAATGATCACTGTGTATCTCCACTTCTGCATTAACAACCTCACAGTTATAGTCGTTGCAATAGATGCAATGAAGAGGCTGCAGATCTCTTCTAATTATACTGGTGACTCATATGGCCTTATTGAATCTGTGATCAATGAATGCAGACACCATGAAATGTGCTGTGTGTTTAATGGGAGTTATGGAATCCTGCGAGTTTATATTGTAATTTTCAAAGCTATGGTGCATAACATGCGGTGTTATTGTAAATAGAAGTGCTCCACATTTTTGAATCAAGGTGACACTGAGAACCACAAAGAGAAAAATCAAAACAAACTTTTTATGTTCTTCTCTCATCTTAAGCCACAGTCCCACTTGACACCTATAAATTGAAACAAATTGATGTTGTTGTCATTTCATGTTGCATTGTATATTATCATGTGCCATTTTAAGTATTTTCACATGGGAGAGATTAGGGACATGTGTCTTAGCTTTTCTTTCCTATAGTTTGGCTGCCAAAAACCCAATAAGAGACTGTCAACAACAGACTGTCAACAACATGCCAGAAGACAGTCATCAATCAACTTGTTCCAACAACATTTCAAAAGATGTATGTATATTTCAAAAATGTTATAAATTCATTAAACCTATCCATTGCCATCACCTAAACAGGAAAATGGTATTATGACCTGGTCTGTATCTTTGTTTTAGTTGTCTTTGTTTTAGCTTTTGGTGGCAATCCAACACTTGTTGTCATCGCTGGCAGGGGTTAAAAACTAGGAAGGACTGAGCAACACAGGAAATCCAGGGGAACAGGCAGGGGTCACAACACAGGAAAAACATAAAGAAAAAACCATCACTCTGACTCAATTAAATGCAAAAGAGACTTTGCAACCAATAGGACCACACAAAGTGTATGTGGGTGACCAAATGTGTCCATGAATGTCCTGCAACCTTCATTGTCAAACATTTTCTGTCACATATGTAACTAATTTATTTCTTTATCTCATGTGTCACTGACATGGTACTGATGCAACATGTGAGCATTGAGAAGACAATAATAGCACACAGTTGTAGGTGAAAATTTTAGCACCCCTGGTCAAATTACAGCTGTTATACACCAGGTTCACCAAGTTTTTTTCAGGATATTCACAGTGTTTTTGGTAGGTTTTGCCTAGCTCTTTTCTTGTTTGAAATATACTGCTGGCTTAACTCATCAGAATCTACAGACGGTTCACAAGCTCCATGTTATTAGGTTAATTTTTTTTACTTGTTAAGACAACATTGTGAATAATGTACACTATAAAAACTGCAGCTCTTGAACTTCGAAAACTGCATTCTTTCAAATTGTGATTTTGATATTAAACTTTATTAAAATTAACATTTCAGCCCTAGTCCAAACTTAAACACACACCACATTTTATATTAAATTTTTCCAGTATGTTAAATTTAGCAAATAAATAGTAACTGTCTGTTAAAATTAGCATAGATGTGTTATATTTAAGTCTGTTCTGTGCAGAGGAGATGATAACTTCTTTTCACTTAGAAAATCAACAAAATGTGTAATTTAACTAGCGGTGCCCAGACTTTTGCATGCAACTTGTATCTTGTATAAAACAGACAAGTATGCACAAAGATTTCACTTTGTGGCAAAAAAAAAAAAAAGTTTGGATTGTTCTATCTGTCCATAGCATCATGCACTGGCCATTACGGAGTACAAATTTAAGTATAAAAGTGTTTTTATTTCATATTATTTTGATGAATCTATTAAAGAGACTGTGTAACTGCAGATATTAACAACTAAGTCAGTTTAGGCTGTCATGTCTGCAAGTCAGGTACTTTAAGACAGGTAATTTAATTGATTTTTCAAAATTCTGCATAATCAAGTCATTAAGATCTAAGTAAAGTATCTGAGAGTGGTTTGATGTGGTATGTGTCATTCTACATTCTTAAAAGGATGGCTCTTCTATATAGAACCATCGTCTTTACTAAAGAACCTTGAATTACCGTTTTAAGAGTGCATAAAAACTTACAGTGTCAGAACTGTTCACAGTGGTAGATGGAACAAGATGCTTAAGTACATTTAAAAGCAAGTCATTTTGTGAAATATAAGCAACAGACGCAATTTATAACACTGTCACACTCTGTGCCTTGAACAAACAAACAACAGACATGCTTACCTTGATCTTGCTGTTGCTAGGAAACCCAGATACAGCCTGTGGTCAGTTATGATAGGTGCATTTAAGAACATCTCTTTGCATTGTCAAGCCTCTCAGTAATGGTTTACCCTGCACTTGCTTAAATGATCTATACCTGCTTCGAACTTTGGCTCAGCCCTTTTCCTTCACCTCTCACACACCACTTGACAGCAATAGAAGAGTTAATACCTACAAATACAATACCAAATATGTCCGTTTACAGAACTGTTAAGTTCAGTTTAGAACTAAAGCCATATTCAGTAATGTAAACCTGTCCAGGTTGTGCTAGCAACAGGAACCTTAAAACATCCAAAATAAGTGCTAGCAAGAGAAGTGGTGGCTTAACTGTATGTTCTTTTGACTGGGTTTTAAGTTAAGTATTGAAATATCCCATACTGTATGTACTTTAAAAATAGCAATTAACCAAAATGTGAGGCATAATCCATTGCAAAGCAAATGTGTTTCTTAAAGACATTATGTTAAGACCGTGTACTCTACATTTTATTGCCACAAAAAGAGCAGTAAAAGGTCAGATTGACCTTTATTACCCTCAAGGAAACCTTGCCAGTGTTCATTTTCAGTCCTGTCTTGACTCCAGACTTTATCTTATCTTTAGATTTTTTAAAAAAATTACAAATACCTTGATTTCTCCTGGGGAACTAAATTAACCTTAATTAAAATTAAAACCTAAATTAAAATTTAAGGGCCATGTTGTACCTTTGAAAGTACACTCATATTGTCCAGTGACAAAAATGTACCTGTACAAAACCTTTTTCTGACTGCATTCCCAAGATGAAGCTCTTTACTTCAGTATTTAAGCAATTGACAGTCCTCACATCGGTCAACCAATCTGCACGTTTCTATAACCTAAGAATAACCTTGGGATTTTAAGGGGTTAAAAAAGGTGTTTCACTCAATACCATCAGACTTACTTCAGATAGTGAACACCTCACATGCATCAGGCATTTTTCCCAACACTTTAAAAACTGCAGTTGGAAACCCTCTCTTAAAAAAAGTCTACTTTATTAAGTAATTACAGACCTATTTTAAATCTACCTTTCATTGCTTTCATTGAAAAAAAAAAAACATTGAGAAAATCCTCTTAAAGCAATTGACTGGCTTTCCACCCTTAAACAGTGGTCTAGATAAATTTCAGTCAAGACTCTGGCCTAGTACTAACACTGCTCTTATTTTATTAATGCCTTTCGGTCAAATACAGACTCTGTTTAATAAAGATAAAACAGAGATAATTTTATTCTGAAATAGCAATGAGAGGCACATCAGCAGTCATCTCAAAATAGTCATTAACTCAGCATTTTATCTCCTCAAGAACATCAACAAGATTTTCTGACTAAACCAGACCTGGAGAGACTTATCCATGCCTTTATTTCTACTGTAATTGTCTCCTAACTGGACCCGCAAAAAAGACAAACAGCTTCAGTTGATTCAAAATGCAGCTCCTAGAGTCTCACTAGTAGTAAGGGAACACATCACCCCCTTTCTTAAATCCTTACACTGGCTACCAGTAAGTCACAGAATAGGCATCAAGGTACTATTACTGATCTATAAATCACTTAGTGGCGTAGGAGCAGCATGTTTACCTGATATGCTGCAGCAATGTGAGCAGAGCAAAACTCTCAGATCATCAGGCCCTAGTCAGTTAGTCCTGCTGAAGGTAAAGACTAAACAAAAAAAATAACAAAGACTAAAAAAAAAATAAAATAACGAAGAACCATAATTTGGCTTTGTCAAGCCTCTAAATCAGTGGTCTCCCATCTGGGGCTGTAAAGAAACTTCTTTTCTTTTGTCCTAAGTTAATATCTGACAAGGTCAAGATAAGATTTTTCACAAATCTGCATTACACAAACAAATCCTATCTTAATTTAGGAAACATATTTTACAGGCACCGTATTACAGAAACTCCCTCCTTTTATTCTTAAGATCTGAAAGTTTTACAAATTAATATTACAGAAGCAAATTCTAATTTACAAATTATATCTTATCTTACAGCATCTTATTTTAAATTAGGAAATCTTACACTACTTCAAAGTCAACATTCAACTGTCATGTCTGTTACCAAGCCACCGACGATATCTGCACAGCTGAAACGTAAACACGTAATCAAAATAACGTTTAAAATGTAAGTTAGTTAACCATTACTGAGGTAAAACAGAGCAAAACAAAACTAAACAAAACAATGCAGAGCCCTGTGCTGTTTATCCAAACGTCACCACTCCCCATTTCATTTTTATATCCCAAACGCTTTAGCCAACAAAGCTAACTAAATAGATTCCCCCTAATAAACATACATTCAGCTCTGTCTCTATTGCCCACATCACTGTAATATTTTATTTGACAAGTTTTTGTCAACTTTAACACACAAAGGCAACAAGAGGGGATGGTGGAGATTGTGTCTGCACTGTCTGGAACACTTCACAAGTAAAACCACCGCTGTTCAATGTAGATACATGTAACATCATTATGGTAGTTATAGTGAACTATGCTGCCTGTTACTGCATAAAACAATACAAACAGACAGTTAAAACAGAAGATAGGACACCACTGAGGTTGTCTTAAAGTTAGGACACTATTTTCTTGTCTGGAGTTAGGAAAAGATTATGAACTTAGAAACTGTTGGTCTGTAACAAAAGTTAAAGATGTTAAAAATATAAGTTACAGCTCCAGTAACCAATGTAAAAAAGGTAAAACTTAAGTGCAATAAACTGGAGATTAAGTAGACTATGAGAGCACATATTGTGAAAGACATTTAAAACAGAAGTTAAGACACCACTGGGGTTGTCCTAAAGTTAGAACAGTATTTATTTAGTTGTATACTGATGTTTCTGTAATACAGGTTTCTTATCCGGAGTATCTGGATAAGATTATGAACTTAAGAACTGTTATTTTGTAATAGTTACTGTTTTAAGTTCTAACTGAAGGTGTCATACTACACAGAAAAGATTTCAGAGTTAGGATGATTCCATAATATGTCCCAAGAATAAGGCTGTTTCTGGAATATGTCTCCGGGTCCTTAAGGCCTCCCAGACAGTTCACATTTCTACTCCAACTCAATTCACAACACATTGGGACGAAGGGATAAATGGACCATATTGATGGTTGGGGGGTGGGACCTAAGAACCAGGTTGGGGAACACTGCTCTGGATCATGGCTAGCTTCCCAGTGTTCTTTCCAGTAAACGCCTGGTCAAAATCAGCAGTGAACAGCAAAGCCAAACAGCAAGTGTTTCCAGCATGCACTGACTGAGATCTGCCCAGCTTGTATTTGCAGTGGGCTTTGATATTGTGCTGTACACTGAGCTGCTTGAGGATATGCCAAGAGCTCGTGTATTTTTTCACTGTTCCACAAAAAAAAAAGGCAGCTGAATGAGTGAGTAACTAATAGCACAACTAACACCACTGAAGGGAGAGGTTTAGGTTTTGTATACGACCTTACAACATTTTGGAATTTTGGCTATATATATGTAGTGTGTGAACTCTGCTAGTTTCAAAATGTAGTGTTGACTCCTCAGTCTATATGTGGAAATTAAGCTGCAAAAGCAGCCCATTTTGAATTAATTGCTTCTGTGACAATAAACATTGGGGACCATATATAATAATGAGTACACAATGAGTTACGATGAGTTTCAGCAACACCCAGAACTAACAGGTGTGTGAATCAAGCACATGCATACTTTACAAACATTGACAGTAGATGTGATTTTAAATGTGACACTGCCATAGGATGCTACCTGTGAGTGCTATTATTTTGAAATGAAAGCATTTAGGAGCAACAACAGTTCAGCCCCATAGCATCAAATGATAGCACTATTTCACTCCCAGTTGAAAAATGGACCTCAGGTATAAAAGAAAGGTAACATGAACTGGCAAAATATATGCGATGACATCTTCTCTATGACCAGCAATTCAAAACTTTACAATTAATACAATATAAAACGTTTTACATGACAGCCTCTAAACTACACTGTATGGGATTTAGCCACGACGTAGGGCTACATTGCCCAGCTTTAACAAACATGGCACAGGCATGCTTTCTGGATTTGTCCCCCCTACCCAGCAGTTTTGGTCAGGGGTCACTGACAGGCTGTCAGAGATCTTGAGCCTTGTCATCTCTTTTTGTCCCAATGTAGCACTACTTAATGACCTTTCTTTATTTAGCACACAGTCATCTGAAGACCTTTATATCACTTTGCCATTACCATTTGCAACTTGGAAAGACATAAAGCAAAACATATACATTTTTTTGGACAACTACTCATATTAGGTTAGGTGGTTGTGGTACCACATCACCATCTGTATCTGTATATCTGTATGACTATGAATAAATAGGGAATTGTGTGACACTAACAAAAAAACAAAAAAGAAAAGTTAATGTCCCTGAAAACCAGCACATTTTCACATATCTGCCTATTCAGCCTACTGTAGTTTAGCTCTGCCCACTCACACTGAAGTTATAAGGAGTTTTTCAGCCCGCCCTGCTTTTTTGAATGAGGCACTAAACAGGACAGCCACTCAGAACAGAGGTAATTTACATATTTCAGTCTTATAGGCACCGTAACAAAAATAACTTGTTTAATTTTAAGGGATAAAGAGAGGTCAAGTAATAATGGATTATGACAGTTTGTGGTGCATAACACCACATGCAAAGTTAGTGTGCATGTACATTTTTTGTTAATCAGGGTATGAACAATGTACATGTACCCTCAAAGATACAACAGTGGTTTTAAGGTCCAACTGTCTACCTTTTTCCCAATTTTTTTTCCCAGCAAAAGGGAAATATTTAGACCTTTTCAAAATATAATGTTTTAAAACAGAACAATAAAATCAACAGCTTGGAGTGAAGACAGGGTACATGGACTCAAAACTCTAGTGTATGATATGGGCCCTTTAATGCTTACTAACCGCAGTGAGTAAGTGACTTGCTTTTCAAATGGTTCAGTGAGAATTATCTTTCTAGAATGTGTGTTCTGTGTGAAGCTGTGGGGAAAAGAAGCCTGTTATGTATTAATGTTTAAGAAATATTATTTTCATGTTCCTCCACAAGTCCAGTCTTACATCCAAATAGGAAATATCTGACTGTTAAAAATCTATTATGATGCTCTCAGACCATTGTGAGCCTTATGCATCTTAATGTATTTCATGACATGAATTAATGTTAACAGTCTATTATTGTACCTTTAATGGTGCCTACATATATGCATATATAAGCATATATAAAGATATGAAATCCAAACACAAGGAAAGCAGAAGAAGTTAGTATTTACAACAAAACGAGTATTTACAAAGCACACATACAAAGCAGAGGAAGAAAAGGAAGAAGAAACAGCAATTACTCATATATGCTCAAGTTACCATACAAAGATACAGTGATATCACACAGGCTGTAAAGAAAAGACATCTTCTGGTAGTATAGTCTTTGCCAATTTTAGGGAAAACACATATAAACTGAGGTATAAATAAGCTTATCCCTATATTCACTTTCAGATACACCGGCCACATGTGAAAATAAGAATAATAATAATAATAAAAAAAAAACCTCTTCGACAAGAAGAGGTAGCAATACTTACAGTTAGTTTTTTAGTGAAGGGGGCATGATGTGTCGCTGCTAAACTGATTCAGAATACAAAATCAAGTAACAAAAGCTCTCATTGTGAGGCTGCCATTAATTACTGCTGTGGTTCAGATGTGCATGTAAACTGTCCTGTATTTACCTTTGTAATTAGTGAATAATTGAAAACAATATGCTGATGTACAGTGACACGGCAACCTACTAAGATCCTCCAGGAGACGCATTTTGTAAATGCACTATTGACTTGTTTTTAATTAACATGACCGCTTTCTGTACAAACCATTGTTCTAGCCAGTCTCTCTCTTTGTAATCAAATACATATAGCATTTTACAAATGAAATTAAAGGAGGAATTCTTCAGATTTTTCAAAAAATTCTGCATGATTCAATCGTAAACAAAGTCATTTAAAGATTTCTTTACAGTGGTGGTGATGGGAACTAGGGGTCGTGGTGTACCCATTTTACTTACTATCCATTATGACAAGTGAACCTAAACTTAGTTTCTGGGTGTTATATGTATTGTTCACAATGGTAAAACAGGGGTAAATCTGAAAAAAAAACATTTTTCTTTGGGTACTATTTTCACCTTAGGGTAGTCAAAGAGGTGAGCCAGCAACCAAATGATGTGGGTTCAAATCCCAGCATTGGCTTGGTGCTCCTTGTTGTGCCCTTGGGCAAGGCACACAATGCCCACCCCCAACTACCCCAAACTGTACTACTCTGCTGGTGATGCAGTGCCACTCCCAGACTGCACAGAGTTAGGCAGAAAACACAAAAACAAATTTCTTTTGTAGGATGTATAATGTATACATATTTATTAGGCCAAAACTCTCAAAGCTACCATAAAACAGTGTCTTACATATTCATAAGCATTTAACGTAGTTTTTTCTAGCTTTTAGAGACATTAAACAGATGTGTAGTTCATATCACCACCATCACAAACTATTTTGACTGGCATGTTTCTCTAGAACAGTATGTTTCTTATCAACCTACTCTGAGTGACTTTGTTTACATTTTAACCATTTCAAAATGCAGACATTTAAAAAAAACACAGTGGAATTCCCTTTAAAGAAGGGGCAGACTGATGAACACCGATTGTGTTGTCACAATATTGTGAAAATAAAAATATGTTGCGATGTACAGCAATTTACACAAGATTAGGATTTATTCAAAACCGACTGCACTACCACCAACAGAGAAACTATGGGGGGGTGGAATAAGAACTTGAGGTTAGCTTATTAGTATAGCTATACCATTTTCTGTGTTTAGTCTTTTTATAAATATTGAGGGCTTGCCAATTAAGAGCATGCTTAATGTAAGTAATTATCTATCCTTTCTGATCTATAGTGGGACATCTCACTGTTCCAGCATACTTTTTATTACTTTCTATACTTTCTAAGTGCTTCTTTTTAATTCACAGAAAGTCACATGGAGTCAAAATAATGATAACATTTATAATCATACAAATATCATAATTTTGGCACTTGTTCACATTAAAACATATAAATAAGACAGTATTTTGTACATTTAATTTTTGACACCTTTCACATACAGCAAAATGCATGTACAATACTGAATAAGAGTGATATATCATTTTTGGTGCCAGCCCCCCTATAATGTGGCCTAACAGTCCAGAAAAGGTCAAGGTCAAGACTGACCTTGATAACTGGCATCAGTACTTCTCCTTGCTGTAGGCAAAAATATCTTTCTTTTGCCATTTCCTTTGATCAGGTCTGGACAAGGATCTCAAATTGTCCAAATCTGCTTTACTTAAAACCTTGAACAGTTTTTTAACAGCTTCATCGGAGTAGTGAAGCCCAAGTGGGCTCATTTAGGATTCCTGCACAGTTGAGATGTGGTGGATTTTCTATGACCACCACCCTCTGAAGTTTCCTGAAGTGTTGGTGTCATTTGTGTCCTCCATGTTTCCCTTGTTCTTCTTCGGCACGTTTTCAGTAAGAATCCCCAAATTGCACATAACCCTTCTGTTGATTAACACCAAGCAAAAGCCCATAAATACTGGTCCCTGATCAACAGGGTTGCTTGTGTGGACACATGTTTCACAATGTAACATTATAGATCAACTTTCTCATTGTTCATTTCCTCTTTCACAGCTTCAGGACTGGTCCTTTTTTGTCCCTCTGCAGCTGGCAGCTATTCAAAAGACATTAGGTTGGCTGGTATCTGCAAGACACAAATTTAGGGAGATTTAAGTTTCTACATAGCTTTGCACAGTATTCATAACAGCTATTAAAAATAGGCTCTCTCTTATGGGTCACAGTAAGTTTTACATGAGCATTGCAAATGAAAGCAATACAAATGAAAGCAAAGCAAAGGATAATTTAATTGCAGTCTTGGTGTTTCCTTACCGTGCTTGCCTTTGAACCTACCTGTGGTCTTATACACCTGCAGGCCTCAGCTAAGTGCTTGTGCCAGATGATTGCAGAAAAGCGAGATCCAGTCTGGAACTTGTAAACATTACCTGAATCCACAAACAAAAACAAACCCAGATTCATTCATTTGTTCTTCACATCGAGGTAATGTATAACTAGATAGATAGATATACGGATAGGTGAATGGACAGCTGGACAGATGGAAAGACGGATGGACTATCCCTCACTAACCATAACCGGATGGATGGATGGATAGATAGATAGATAGACAGACAGACAGATAGACAGGCGGACAGATGGAAAATAATCCTAACTGAATGGATGAATAGATGGATGGATGGATTCAGTCGTGTGTGGGATATGGGGACGTGGCAAGAAGGGATGCACCAAGATGGGCATTCTGGGCTGAAGCTGGTATTTTCCATGTACATTACAACCAATGCTGACACATTGAACTATTTTTTAGAAGTAGAAACTGGGACTACATCTACCTGGATTAAGAAATAGAACTTTAACTTTAAGAGTTTACAAATGCAGTAAAATGAATAAAATTTTAGCCCAGTATCGCCTAAACATTCTGCTCTTCAGGAGCTCAGTAATTATGTCATGAAAAATTGTTTGAAAATATCAGTGAAATCTAAATGTGAACACAATGACATTAGATTCATACTGGTCAAATCTAATTAATGATAATTTCATTTTGGATGCAAGGTATACACTGGAACAAAATGTATAATAATGCAATGTATATAATGATAATTATATATAACTTTTTTAAGCAATTATCTATTATTATTACTACTAATAATATTAGTAGTAATGCATCTCTATTGGTAATGTAAAACATTAACATGAGCAAAACAGAAAATTTTGAATTTGTCAAATGTAGATAAAAATTTATTTTATTTTAAATTTATTTTAAATGACAGTTATTACATGTGTAAGTGACGGTATAGGCCTCAGTCAAGAAGGCTGTCCAGAATTACCTTTATCAGGGTCATTGAGCTGGAAAATATTTGGATGCTCAGGGTCATCCGGCAGCACCACTATCCAGCCTGTTAATGAGATCTTCTTACAGGGCCTGGATTTGTACTAGAAGACATTAGGACGAAGGATGTTAAATATACACAGGTGAAATGATAGAACCCTGCAGAACACTGTGCAAACCTGCACTCGGTGGCCATTTTATTTACTCCTGTGTGATATCCACAAACACCCATCAACAGGTCACCACCATGTCAGTGTCAAGTGCAGTACTACTCAGGTGTGGTCCTGTGGGGGCCTTGACCATTAATGAAGAGGGTAAAGGGGGACTAACAAATTATATGGAGAAAAAAATTTATGAACTGCATTCTAGAACTGTAGAACTATAAAAGGCACTTATATTGTAAGTGGATTTTATATAGAGATATACTACAATACATGCTATGGTCTTCATTTCTATTGTATTGCTGGATGATCCCTATTTTTTTTTTGTTCTGTTACACAGTGAACTATTCAAACAGGGTCAACATTGATTTTCCATAAATTAGCAAAACCCCTTCATTCTTTTGTATTGTTTCAAATGTGAATATTATGTATGAAAATGTGAATATTGTGTAGGACACTACATTTCTTTTATAAAAGAGAAAAGAGGTATATGCTATGGCACCTTTAGTTCAACCAAAATAATTTTAATTAAATGTAATAAAAATGCTAAAGTATGTGCAAATAGAGAAATTATATAGACATGAATACTTACATGTCTCCTTTCATTTGCTCTTAAAGCTTTAGAGCCAAAGTAGATAAGAGTGGAACCGGACAGAACAATCCAGTAGCGTTTCCATGATGAAAGCTGGGACAAAAAAAGAAAAATTACAAATTTAAAACAAGTTAAAACATGAACCTCATTGAGATAAGAGAGACTAACCGATCAGTGTGGCATTTTGCTTCACTAAATACATCATTCAAATACTTAAAATATGTGCATTAAAATATGTAGACATGTGTTCTCTATAGAGGATGTGTAACTTGTTTTCACTCCCAAAACCAACAAAACATGTCATTTGACCAGGGGTGCCCAAACATTTCCATAAGACTGCATAAGGTTTTAAGGACAAATGTAAAACCACACTCACTGTAGGTTTCTTGCCCTCTTTCATCACCGTTTTCCTTCGTAGGGGCCCTTCGATAGTGATGCTGCTCAGTGAGCTGCACTCATAACTTGACACCGCTCCTGAGGCACTGGGCCAAAGAGACAACAAAACAAAAGCAGGACGTTCGTTTGCAGCTCAGTATTCTTTTCAAAATGCAGAAATTTAAAGAAAATCACAAGAGAAACTAACTGGTACATGCACAGTTTGTTGTGGTTTATCTAGTCTTGTGTGGCCAGATACAATCTCGTAATGAGAACGTCTGGAGACGACCAAAAGTAATTTGGGTTAAATGTGGGTAAAATGTAGATTTATTAGGGTGAACAAAGTGAGTGGGATTTTTTTAAACCAATCCAATGCCTTGTGAAGGTAGAGCTCAAGAAGGGGCAGAGCAAGTTTAATGGGAGCCTAGCCACTTCCTATTTCTCCCGTTATATCAAAAACATGACCTTAAAATGCCAGAGGGCACCTAAGAGCAAGTCCTCATTGAATGGAGGTGAATGGAGCTAAATGGATACAGAAAACAGGTTTTGGACAGTACGACATTAGCATTACTGCTACTGAATGCTGATTGGCTGGCAAGCTGCTCAGCTCATTAGCTGAGTGAAGCGGTTTACGCTCTTTGATGTCATGAACGTACATGAGGCACTGTTAGAAGGTCTTATAACGTGAGTTCAAAAGCCCTTAAACATATAACAGCAGTGTTGAATTATTATATGCTGTTCTGTGTTCAGAAAATTACTAAAATGTTCTATATCAAAATCATTCATGCTTAATACCAATGAACTCACATGTGCCTTCTGAGTTTTTATGTATGATACTGTTAACAGTAGAATAGTGGTAGATATGAAAAAAGGGATTCTTTGGGGACTACTTTGACTTACAACACACAGCATGTACCTCTCTGCCGTGCATGTAATTTAAAAAAACACAGTGGCCGAAAATCTTCAAAACTATATTAACACATTGGCCCTTATTCATAAAGTTGCAAAAAAAGAGTGCGGATTTGTCCACCTTTAATGATACATAAACTAATCTGTGTCTAAAACTTTCAGGGAAACAAGCAGAAATATGAATGCAAATGATGAACCAGCTTCAATGCATAAAATCAAGTGCCAGCCTAGCAGTACCTCATTTATATATCATTTACATGAAGCATACTCTGATTCATGCAGATAAACCAATAAAACAACGGCAATCAGCAGCTGGCTGTGTCTGTAGGCAGAGTTTGAGGTCAAGTAGTGAGCGCACTGCTCCCCCTGTTGACCAAACTTCATAGTGTTTAAATTACGATGACTAAAAAGTATAAAATGTGAAAAAAAAATCTCAGTTTTTATAGGACGGTGATCCTATAATGAATGATGTGACTGTGTAGTGTGATCACTTTCCTAAAATAACATATTTCAACACTGTATTCCTGCAGTGTATAAGATGCTTCTGCACTAACTTTGTTTTGTATTGGTGATTTTTTGGGCAATGTCATTAGGATAAAACAAAGGCACAGTGTAATATGACTGGGTGTAATAGGACGGCAGAATGATGTGACTGTGTAGTGTGATCACTTTCCTAAAATAACATATTTCAACACTGTATTCCTGCAGTGTATAAGATGCTTCTGCACTAACTATGTTTTGTATTGGTGATTTTTTGGGCGATGTCATTAGGATAAAACAAAAGAACAGTGTAATATGACTTCAAATGGAACACAAAATATTTGCAGCATTTGTTTATACCAATATGCACGTAAAATTAGTACATCCACTGCCATGTGCACAAATTATTAGTGTTATCATTATTTTCTATTTTTATTCTTTTTCTTTTTATTGGTATTATAGATTATACTAATAAGAACAGTTTCGGCTAACCACAAATCAAGGACTTTTGCTCAAGGACCATGCTCAACTTTGATGAATAAGTGCCAAATTATCATGCATCAGGCAGCATATTCATAACCATTTCATGCATTAACTTTAACTTTTAGGAGATTTTAGAGGCACTGTACTCTTTAGATGTCTAGTTCCTATCACCACCACTATGAACAATTCAGACTCGATAAGTTTCTCTCAAACAGAGCCCCTCACATCAAACCACTCTGAATGACAGTTTAAATCTTAGCTGAACAACTGGTGGAAAATTCTAATCAACTGGTGGAATTTCCCTTTCACATCAACACTGACGCATCAAAACTTCTTATACACTTGCACAAAGGGACAGACAATCTGATGCTTCTGAGATGTGGAGTGTGCATACCTGTAAACATAGCTTCTGCTTCTGGGAGAGTTACGCACAGGAACCCTCCAGTTTGGGCCCAGTGTAGCATACATACGGCCCCTGAAATCAGGTACAGTTTTTTAAGTATTTCTCAGTTACAATCAAAGATTTCTTAGCCTATTTTAAAAGAGGCGTAAAGGTCATTTTTATCAAATCACTTTTGTCATATTGACATTCCATCTAATTTTGTAGCTACCCCAATACTTATCAACACACCAATCCATTTAGAACCAATACTACCCCAATACTTATCAACACACCAAGCCATTTAGAACATGCATTCAGGTTGCAAGGAAATTAGTTAAATCCAGAGTATGTGAAAGAAGCTGCAGCAACTTGAACTGACTGCTTGAAAGTTTCCCTGTAATCACTGCACTTTTAACTCTAGGTTTTCTATTTACTGCTCACTCCTCACATTTTCCATTAATATCACACATGTAAGAATACACGTCCAATGTTCACTTCATATTCTTTACATGAACAAAGTATTTATTTTGTGCGCCTTAAACGTTTGGCCACAGAGGTTAAGAAATACACATTAAGGTCAAAAATATGTGAACATCCTGCTAAATACCCTGCTAGAACAACTGTAGCCATGCTATTATTGTGAAATGGATGAGTCTACTAGGAGCAACAACAGCTCAGCCACCAAGCGGTAGACCACGCAAACTCAATAAGCATGGCTGCCACGTGTTCAAGCATGTTGCTGTAAAAATCTCCTGTTCTTTGTTGCATTGCTCACTGCAGTGTCCCAGACTGTGCATCCAGAGCTTCATGAAATGGGTTTCTATAGCCAAGCAGCTGTACACAAGCCTAAGATCACTACATGAAATGCCAAGTGTCAGCTGGAGTAGTGTAAAGCATGTTGTGGAAACGTTCTCTAGAGTGATGAATCACTTCACTATTTGGCTGCCTGATGGACGAATCTGGGTTTGTGGATGCCAGGTGAACACTACGTACCAGAATTAATTGTGCCAACAGTAAAGTTTGGTGGAGGAGGGATAAAGGTCTGGGGCTGTTTTTCAGGGTTTTGGGCCCTGACCTCAACCCCACATCATTGGGAAAAATTGGAACACTGACTGCAAACATCAGTGCCTGACCTCACAAATGCTCTTTTGCTACAGATACTTTTGAAAAATCTTGTGGAAAGCCTTTCCAGAACAGTGGAGGCTGTTACAGCTGCAAAAGGGGGGCAATTCCATATTAATGCCTATGGTTTTGGAAAGGGAAGACCAACAAACTGATACGGGTGTGATGGTCAAGTGTCCACATACTTTTGGCCATACAGCGTATATGAAATAGAAAACAAAAGACAGACTAAATTTGAAGTGACGCTACTGACTCACATTAAAGGAGTGTTTAATAAATGTACAAAGCAATTGCATTACAATTGCAAGTTTTTAGCATGTTTTACACTCATGGGATGGAGTGGTATCTTAGTGCAATCTTAAAACTTGAGAAATATACACCAGCACTCTAAAAAGCTGTTTAAATTGCTGCTCCTTTCCCGAGGCAAAATCATTCCACTCCCACTCTGCATCACTCACATAATCTGGTTGAACTGTAGCATACATTTAAATTCTAAAGTCTTTTCTTGACACCTTTTGATTGACTGAACATTACAGTTAAAATACATCTAAAAAGCAAACTGATGCATGTATCACCTTTCAACAGTAGATGATAACTCGTCACTGAAGGAGCTTTCTCTACTGCCTGCAAAATACAACAGGAAAACACAATGTCAAAAAATGCTCTTAGAAACAAATGATTTGGACAAAAACAGTGTAAGCAAGACACTAGATTTGCTTCAATCACAGGTTGGATAAAAAGGTGAACAACAGCTGAACAACAACACTTCTGTATGCTGTGCATGATTTACATTAGAACAAAGAAATGTCAGCAGTGCAAATTTTCCAAAACACACAAAGAAGACACTCATAAAATTGATATATATGTATAAGTCTTTCCTATTGTGGCTAATAATAGGCCAGAATGATTACATTTGGAAAATGGGACATTGAAAGAATGTAATCTTTTGAATACCAGTAGAAATACTTCTTCGACACCTTCCATAGATTTGATGCCCAATATTTTTACTGTTTTCTGCCCTGTCTAGTTACTGTCATGTGTATTTATTGTCATCTGTGTTTTTCTGCACTCAAATCACAATGTCAATTTATGTAGTACTGAGTAATGTTTCACCATGGGCCTGAAGACAGACATTTCGTTTCATTCCAGTGTATACAAGCTATAATTGTATGCAAAAGTTTGAACACTCCTGGTCAAGTTACATGTTTTATTCATTTTCTACGTAAAAATACATCAACACATCCTCTACAGGGAATAAACCTAAATATGGCATTTTTCTGAAAACACTGGTGCACTTTCTACTTCTATGCTGAGTTTGACATATTGGAAATATATATAAAGTGTTTTCTCTGTATAGGGTGTTAACTCATTTCCACTCATTTCCAAATCAACATGTCATTTGACCGGGTGCTTAAACTTTTGCATACATACATATAATGAAGAATGACAATAAAAACTACTTGACTTGAGAAATAAAAAAAAACTCCCTGTCTTTGGGATTTGTTTTGAATTTTGCTGCCCACTAGTGGCAGTAAATGATTACAACAGCCTTTCCAGCAAGCCTGCAGTAATATTCTCTTAGGGAGGTCAGAAAAATCAATACAAATTCAGCAGTCCAAACAATGGGAAAGGAAAATGCACATAATGGAATAGACACAAGCAAACCAATATATCAGGGCTAGATGGTTTTTGGTCATTTAGACTCTGGGCATGTGTAAAGCTTCAGCAGATCTTCAATGAGTGTTGTGAGTGCCGCACATACAGCTTGTAAATATGTTCATATTATTTGTTATATTGTAGCAAGCATTCTTACATTTAAATCTTTTTTACAACAGCTATAAAATGTAATTTCAGTGTGTTTTGGAGGTTATTCAGTTCAGCCTTAAATTTTACTATTTTTATTAAACTATAAAATTTCAAATATTTTAATTAAATATCTATTACATTTTAAATCTATTACATCTTTTAAAGTAAATATCTATTAAATGCAACTAAACTTAAATTTGAGTGTGAAAGATTCAGCAGAATCTAACCCTAACTCTAAACCTAAACTTCGACACAAAACGTACACCGACTCCTAGACCTAACCCTAACCATGATGTTATTGATAATCAACCGAGTATTAGCAGAAAGTTTGTTAATAATTTAAGTATCTGTAGATCATCTATAAGGGACAGAAGTGTGACCTAATTATATTTGGAATTGGATAATATTAATAAAAATTGCAGAATGGCCACTATGAGGCCTGCAGAAAGTGGTCAACAAATGTCTTATTAAGAATTTTGGGCCATTTTCAATCATATGGGACCATCACTCTGGGTAGACTGAAAGGTCAATTCTCATGGAATCATACATGGCTACACCCGTCATACTGAAAAGACAAGCTCTGCCCCTGATGTGCAGTATGAATGTGAGTGTGCAGAAGTATAAAGTGGAGCACCTAATGAGATGCCGTTGGTGAAGACGGAGTCGTGAGTGTGGTTCCTCACAGGGCTGTGGGACTCTAAGAAGCTGTCGTCCAGCAGGTGACGAGCTTTCTCCTTCGCAGAGAAAGTGGCACTCTTACTCTCTACCACACCAAACTGGCACATCATACTGGGGGAGGCACAAGAGATGAGGAAGGAGAGGAAGAGAGAGGCATAAAGAGAGGCCTATTGGCGATACTGACAGAATTCAATACACAACATTTTAAGGTTATTTAACTTATTTCTATACTTTTTTACTTGTTTTAAGTCATTTTATTTAGTCAAATTGTCTTTGAAATCTAAAATAAGTATTTTTGAAACAAGCTACATTTTCTGCCAATAGCATAAGACAATTCACCAGATAAAATGGCTTGAAACAAGCAAAAATGTCAAGAAATGAGTTGAATAATTTTATAATATTCTTCCAACAACCTCAAAAGGTGAAATCTTTGATATATTGACTAGATTTAGGATGATTTCACATGCTAAGATATCATGTTTTGCAGTGCGGCATCACCGTATCGACTGGTCTGTTCAAATTTTAACACGATAAGTTGGAAAGGATAAGTGGAGTTTTCAAATTAAAAATGACAAATACAGATACAAGATTTCTGCACAACTGCAATGAATGTAAGTTTGCATTAATAAGTGATAATAATAAGTAAGAATCCGTACTGTGTTTTGTTTCCTTAAAATTACAACAAAGGGAGTCTTACACAGTGCTGTAAATGTTAACAATACAGAACCCACAATACTCCAGTACAAAAACTTATGATTTCTATATTGTTTGTTTGTAATTTGAACTGTTGTTTCAAATTCAACTTGAATCACCAAACAAATTACAAACACTGTAATCCAATGTGCTAAAAACAAAAAATTAATATTGTTGTATGACACTAATACTGGTCTAGATGATGCGCTAGAACATAGTGTGAAAAATAATGATACAAACACATAATATAAGAGGGACTCCATGGTTTAGGGTTTCGTGGTGAACAAATACAATACTTACTTATTGCCCAGGCTGTGGCTCTTCCTGTGCCGAGCTGGAGGTGGGGTAGGCAGGTGGGCTACAACTGATGTATCAGGACATGTTGGTCTCCGATTGTACCTCACTGAGACAGACTCCTCTGAGGGTCCTGAGGCAAGCACACAAACAAAATTTAGCTATCTTCAGTAACATCATCTGCATCATTTTTTCACAAATAATGTCTGAAACAGCAGGATGTTGATGTAAAACCGCTGAGCTACTGTTTCATTCAGGTTTTGGCACCTCCTTCCCAACAGCTTTTAAGATTTTCTCCCCTGTTAATCCAACTGTGTGGGTATAGGCCTCACTACTGGACCCACTCCTGCTTTTCCTGTTCAAAACAAACAACACTAAAATGCACACTTGCTCTCATTAACGCCATATGTGTCCAATTAGAAAAGTTTTAACTCTTGTAACAGACGACAGTTAACTGATCTTCAAATATCTACAGCTGCAAACAATTCAGCATAACGTAGAGAATGTTGTCTAGCCTTCCAAACCAGCCTTAGTATCACAGTCCTGATTAAATGGCATAACGGCATCTATTAAGCAGCAAACAAATGTTGCATAAGAAGAGTCAACAAAGATCACCAACTACTGACAAAGCCAGCATGTTCCCTGTAGTCAAGTCTGGGGCCTTTTTTTATTGCACAGTAAAAACAGAGAAGTATTTGTGGCTCTACAGCCAATAGGCATTTTCTTATAATCAGCCTGAAGTTCCGAACCCCCCCACTGTCTTTAATAGGCGGGATGTGAGAGCCCATGGGGGATGCAATGCACCCCGAACTAAATGGAAACAGACCTTTCTTCCTAATTAGCACATGGAAGCGTGCACCACTTCTGACCGCAGCCATCAATGACTCCATCATTACAGTCTCTTCAAAGATGGCAGGCACAAAGGAAAAAGATGCTACTGACATTAATACTAATGCTGGGACTTTGGAAAAGTGGGGAAACACTGTGTTTGTTTGAATATTTGATATAAATAAGGGCGAGGATGTAAGTGCTCAGAAGTTACATTTAGTCAATGACATCTTAAACACGTGTAGTTCGGAGAATCGCAGAGGTTGAGGAAAACTGAGAAAAAGGCCCAAAGCCTGGTCAAAAGGTATTGCTAATATCATGCATTTTCACCAGGCTTTGGGACTTTTCCTCAGTTTTCCACAACCTCTGTGATCCTCTGAACTACATGCGTTTAAGATGTCCCTAACCCTAACCCCTAAATTTTAACTTGAGAAAATACAGCATTTTTACTTGTTTGTTTTTTTTAAATTTGTTTATTTTTTACACATTACAAATTGTGAAATGTTTAGGTTAAAGAATGATTTTGTAACACACTGCTCATACTAACTGTTAATTATGTTAACTGATGAGAAATATAAATAAAATAGCAAAGTTTTTTACAAGCTGAAACTTATTGCCCAGTAAAATGGTTTTAAACAATTTGGAGACAATGGAGAGTGAAAATGTAAATATGACCTGGAACTGAACACTGGAACGCTAAATTACGGCATAAGCTGTGTATCTCTTATATTACATTACTCAGACAACCTATATAAATTGCTAAATTTAAGCCATGCCAAGTCGAGCAACAGAACCATTCCTCGCATAGGATGATGTGAGCGTCACTGGGCATGAGTAGAAAAAGGAGATGGAGTCTTCACAAGCATCTTAGATAATTTGGATTCCTTAGAATTAGAAGTGTAAGGTCATGAAGAAAGTGAGGGGGGGTTTCCTGGCTGCGAGACTAATGTGCCACACCCTGAGGGCATTCCGGTCACATGAATCTCAGTCTCCCATTTTCCTTCCATGAAACATCTGCAAAAGCTCTCAAACTATCAGACTTCCAAGCATTCTATAGTGCACAGAGAAGACCACATCTATACAGGTTGAGCAGAACTACTTTCATGCAAATGGTTCCCAAAATGTCATTCTACAGGGGATTATAAACAATGGTGTTTTAAGCTAATGGTTCCAAATATGAATTCAGATCAAGAGAAATAAATTTAGAAAACAGTTCAGTACCTCCAAGGTCTTCTTTGGAAGACACCAGGCGAGGTGAACTGTTTCCAGGTTCAATCCTCAGAGACAGCCTGAAGGAAAGAGAGCACAAAGACAGACCAAAGTTTAGGCCAAAACCTGATCTCAAAACTATCGTAAAACAATTTCTCAGCCATCGGGCTGCATATTCATAGCAATTTCATGTAATAACTTTGTGATGCAGCTTCTAGAGGCATTAAATATTTTTGGACGTCTGATTCCTATCACCTCCACTGTGAACAATTCTGATTTGACTCTGAATGACTGAATGATGACTACATCTTAAATATTTAATTATGCATACATTTTAAAACATCAGTAAAATTTCCCATTAGGGAGTATGACCTTGAACAGCTGGAACTAGAATGCAGGCTTTGCTTTTCAACCACAAGAGGAAGCCAGACGGTGATGTCATTCCCCCAAACGCTAACCTCATGCACACTACTCCCCCCACCCCCTTCCCTGCCAGATCTTTCTCCACTACACTCTGGAGACACAGACTTCACTTGAAAGTCCAGTCTCAGGCTACCTGCAACTCTCAGTCAGACGCTCCAAAGAGCAAGTCCAAGAAACCATCATAAAATGAGAAACAGGCTTCTGTTACACTGAATAAAGCTTTCTTAAAAGCTACCATTTCGAGACAGATTCTGTAACATAGGGGAAAAGCCCCCAGTAAACCCACATAAGCCCATGTGCATTTTTATGTGAAATATTTTGAAAACTGGAATAGTATGAAACTACTGGGTAACTTCTTTCTCTGTTACTGTGAGTTTTTAATTATTTTAGTTTGAGATATCTGTGTGAATGTAAAGGGCCTGTCCTGAATACATGTCAAAGTCTTACTGCCCTATAGCTTATACCCTATAGGAAAAAATATATTTCTCTGTAATGCTAATCCGGTTAGTCTTGATTTCTACATTTTAGAAGTGTTTATGTCGCCATCCATTGTTATCAGCATTGGCAGATATGTAAAGGTGTATGCAGAAATGTTAACACCCTTGCACAACCTAAATTCTTTTCCTTTCTCCCATTCTTGTGACCTGGATTCGATTCCCAGCTGGCGCACAAACCTTCTGTTTGGGGGCAGTCGTGGGCACAGCCCGTGACTGAAGTGCCCGTGAGCAAGGCACCTAACCCCCCACTGCTCCCCGTGCGGTGCGGATAGGGCTGCCTACCGCTCCGGGCAAGTGTACTCACTGTCCCCTAGTGTGTGTCTTCACTAGTGTGTATGTGGTGGTCACTGCACGGATAGGTTAGATTGCGGAGGTGAAATTTCCCCATTGTGGGACTAATAAGGGTCGCTTAATCTAATCTAAATGTTTTGTTGACAGTGAAAACACACTCTACTGAAAACAAACAAAATATGTCATTTGTCTGCAAATATTAGTGAACAATTTATATTTATTTGTTGAGTTTATATTTATTATATTTATATATTTACATTTCTTATATTTACATTTATTTTGTGAGTTCAATACACTAGGAAAACTCCCAATGAGGCAACCTTAATAGAAATAAAAATATTTCTCATATGGATTTTTCCACTTTAGTCAAACATAAAATATAAATTGTACAAAAAATATTAGATATTTGCATCAGCCCACACATTCCATATCGATACATCTCTAGTGCCCCCCCCCCTTTAATTACGAATATGAATTCTATTCAGTACTTCTGTAGCATTCAATAATAATAATAATAATAATAATAATAATAACTATTTCTGTTTTACTATGTTGAATTAAAACAGAAGGCAGTTAAAGCAGTAGAGAAAAAGCAACATTGAGTAAAATATTAATGACACATCTTTTCTACAGGGTCGTCAATTTAAAGAGGTTCTAATGACATAAACCAGGAGGATGCTGAGGGCAGCCAGGTCACATAAAAAAGTCTATTTCTGCAGTATGATCTCATCCCATGTAAGCAGTGCTCTGAAATAAAACTGAATCCTTCTAACTCATGGGTCCCTTCAACACTGCAATGCAGACACTGCATAAACATCCAGCTCTGTTTGAGTTTTACAGAAGACTCATGAACAGACGTTTTACACAAGACTTACGAACAGAAGTAAGTCAGTGCCTCAACGTGGTACTGTTTGTCGATGAAACTCAGGTTTAAAACCTTCCAAAACCAACTGCCTATCTTCATTACTATCACTCTCTACTGGCTTGAAGAAATGTCAGAGAATATAAAGCTGACTTCGAGAACATAATCTCACTTTCTTTGGGAGAAATACATGAGACAGAGACAAATATATAAAAGTCACCTGAGATTATTACTACACGTAAACTTCTGTAAACTATCATGAGAAAGCTGACAACAGGATTTTGACACATGCACACAAACAGATATCAATGAGATTATGGAAAGTTGTTTTTAGAAGTGTCTAGATTGTTAGAGGTTGGAACAGACTGAAACCATAGCCACAAAAAAGCAGTTCAGACAGACAGGACCACACAGTGCAGCTGGAATGGAGCTCTGAACATTGGACTGGAGAGAGGAAGTGGGGAGAGCCTCCACTGCAGATGACATCATCTTATGAAAACACATCATTGTAACGTTCATGTGTTTCCTAAATAGTGAAAGAGGAACGATCTTTATAATATGTTTTATAACCTGGACTAATTAAGCTCAGAAAAAGGAACATTTAGAGATATTTTTAAAGTCTCTGAGGTTCTAAGCAGTAAATTATGGAGGACAATTTGCTTTGAAAAACAAAAACAGTACTGTGCAAAATCTATTTATCTGGGCAGTGAGAATTTATTTGTTCTATAAAACACTAACATTAGAATAAAAACAAGTAAACAATGCATTGTGATTGTATGTATGTCAGTGAATCTTACTATGTTTTACTCCATACATATTCATTTGTATTTATTCTAATGTTATATAGTGTTTAACTGCCAAAACACACTGACTGCTGAGATTGTTTTTAAACAATTTTTACCAACATTTGTACAGTATTGTACATGTGGTGCTAATAAATTAATGTTCAAGTGTACAAAAAAACGTAAAATAAACGCTAGCACAAATCCATACCAAACATACGCAGCAGTGGCTGGCAAATGAGGAGTCAGGTTGAACTTTGAGCTATGTAGCCAAACCAAATAGACCTGCACCACATGGTGTAGTAATGCTGCAGCAACAGGCTAAAAAGTAACTAAATTAACTCAAAGAGCGTTTCGAGCGACAGAACAATTTGATGAAGAATTTCCTATCATAGTAATACAGAGAATTAAATTATTTTATTATTTTAGATGTCAGTCCAATATACAATATTCATGTTACATTTACATATGGTTTTGCTCTTGTTCTTCATCTTTTATGAAGAAGTCCAGTTTTAAGATGTTGTTTGTTGTCTGCCCTCGTTTCCAATATTCTGTCCATGTGCCACCTTCACACTGGAGCCCTGAGAACTTACGTATAATTGTCATCCTCCACAAACTTCTGCAGTTCCTCAATGTAGCGCACTGACATCAAGTATTTCTGCACATGTGGTAATGTCAGCAAGTGATCTGTGGGGGAATGTGGGGAAGCTCAATATGAATTATGCAGTCATTGCAAAAGAGAAATTTTTACATTTGAATGTGTCCAGAATATTTTGTGAGATAAAAGTATAAAAACTAAATACAAATATTGTCGCTGTTGAAAAAACACCAGGACTAACAAGGTACACATGGAAATGCAAGGTTTTGTTCTGAGTGAGAATATATAGTACCTTAAATCTAAGGTGTGTGTGTATATATACATTATTCATCATGTTAATGAAAATAAAAATAAGCATTTAGGGAGTGAGGGAGTGAAAACCAAATGCAGTCATTTTGAAACTCGATGGCTCCCTCTTGTGGACACAGTAGACAATATAACAGTCTTAATACTACATTTTGGTCTCAAATTGGCAAAATGGTCTTTGGCAATCCTTAGAATTACTCAAGAGAAAGGAAAAAGGTGAACAAGAAAGATACTTATTAATAATGTACTGAATATTTAATTTTTTACTGCAGAAATATGGGATGTATTAAACTGACCATAGTTGCAAGACATCTGCAGGTCGGAGATGATACGGAGAAGATTGTTCATTTGATTGGCCCTCTGCTCAGTCTCTATGATGCTGTCAGTGGCTGGGTAGGCAGAGTCGATGTAGGTCATATCAAACAGGTAAATTCCTGAAAAGTAAACAGACAGAGAAACAGAGTTTACAAGTTATTCTTTCTTTTTTCTGAGGAATTAGTGAGTTTCATAACTCAATGACATGAAGGCCTTATATCAATTCAAATATAAAGGACTGGATACACTAACAATATAGGACTAGATCATTTTCACTGTTAGATGTCCTCACAGCATCTTGTTAATATGATGAAATGCTTATTCTACTTAGAATTGGGGCAGGCAATATGGCGAAAAAATATTATATCACGATACGTCAAGACATTTTCACAGTACACAATATGTATCAGAATATTTCTTAAATGATTTATTGGGGGAGAAAAAAAAAATCTTAACTTTAATGTATGCCAATGTAACAACACTTTATTACAAGCTATTTTTAAACATTCCTATTGGTCCCAAAACTCTTAAGGTCCCATGTAAAGGGCAGCTGACATTTTTAAAAGAAAAAATGTTGACATGAAGAGAAAAGGGATGGATTGATGGACTTTATGAAGTATACAGACATATTGCAAGATAAAGTCTGAATAAAGATCCAAAAAACTTGAAAATGTAACAGCTTGTTTTTCCTCCATTAGTTACTTAAGTCAATTCTGACTTCTGTATGAACACATCAGCACTAACCCTGTAAACAACATCTGAACTCATTCAAGGCCAAATTTCTTCCCCTAACCCTCATTCAGCTGTCCTTAAACAGCTATAATATCTGGGTATGAGACAACTCTCTCCAGGATTCTCATGCTAACTGCTAACTGAGAGGCGTCAGTAGCAGTAAAAAGCAGTCCAGCATGTGGGGGATGTGCAGTTTCCTGGGCTGGCCAGTGAAGCCTGAAGGCAACTCCAGATTGCTGTAGCCTGTTTGTTTCCTTCTACAGACAGGACCACCTTTCTAATTAGCAGAAACAGATAATATGGCCCTGGAGGATGTGTACTTACTGGGAGTAGAAGTGAGGAACTGTTTAGGAAGTGTCCATCTGCTTTCTCATGCAAGACTGGGCCTAAAGTCATTTCCCCCTTTATCAGAAAGGCTGAGGAGGCTAATTAACACACTTGTATGTGCAGGCAAAAATGAGTAGGTAGAGAAAGTAAAACTGAATGGATGAATTTCAAACTCTCTATTACTTTTCATAGGTAAACCTCAACCTCAATTCCAAAAAAGTTGGGATAGTATATGAAATGCAAATAGAAACAGGAAGCAGTCATCAGTAATTTTTTTAGTATTAAATTGAGAATAAAAAAAAAAACAAAAAAACATTTTTTGGAAATATATGCTCATTCCAAATTTGATGCCTGGGACAGAAGCACGTTTACCACTGTCTTACATTACTTTTCTTTTTAATGACACTTAACAATCATTTGACGACTGAAGAAATCAATTGATCTAGTTTTGAAAACCGAATCTGTTTCATTATAAATTCTCAGCTGTACAACCATATGGGGCCTTCATTGTCGTATTTTGTACTTAATGCGCCACACGTTTTCAATTGGAGGCAAGTGTGGACTGCAGGCAGACCAGTCTAGCACAGGCACTCCTGATTATGGAGCCAGGCTGTTGTAACACATGGTCAGTGTGGTTTGGCGTTATCATGTTGAAATAAGCATGGACATCCCGGAAAGTGTTGTTGAGAAAGCAGCATATGTTGCTCCAAAATATGTATATACTGTATCCTTCAGTATTAGTGATGCCTTTACAGATGTCAGATGTGCAAGTTACCTGCACCACGGACACTTGTAACAATCTGCATTTTCTTCTTCTTCGACGCAATATTATTCTATAATCATTCTATAAGGTTGACCTGTCAGACCACAATACACATTTCCACTGTGCACCTGCCCATTTCAGATGAGTTTGGGCCATCTGGCTAAAAGCACTTTTACCTATAGATCTCGTTTTGGGTATAGCTAGAACACCAGTGCAAGATTTTTACAAGGTTGTACACACACTTTAGCAAAGTGGATAGAAACTGGTAAAATCTGAGTCCAAATTTGTTATGTACTTCGAGGTTGAATGTTCTTGGTGTTAAAATTATATTTGCACATTTGTAATCACTCTCACAGGTGACCGATACCTTTACAAAGCTCTGCCATTAACTGATCCTAATCATCTTTGGGACCAAATAAAAATGATTGACTAACCACAGCTGAACTATCTGACAGCATGTTTGACTGGAAAACCTGAGTAATTTCAAATTCATGTGCAGATGGCACCTTTGGACAACAAATGGTATTCCTTGTCTTTTCTAACAGAATAACAATAATTTGTGAGCCTCATGACTACAAGTCACAACCTTGTAAAACGGTCAATGGACATACCTGAGCTTCAGAACGGTCAAAAGTAAGGGAGGTGTTTAAACTCACCCAACTAATGTCTGACCAAAGTTAAGAGTGGCACTTGTATGTGCAAAACTGACCCCCACCCATACAAAATACAACAGACAACAATGACTTTACATGATCTTTGTCCTATATCCTGAAGCTGAGCCAGAGATCCACAACTAAGACAGGTAAATAAGGCTTTACAATGTGCCCCAATCTGATAACACAAAAAACATAAATCATTTTCTCTGTGGTTTGGAAGAATAGGGCATGTCTAAATTTAGCAATATTTCTTAAGTGGGGAAAAAACAGGTCTGGGTTTCTGGTATGTATTGAAAAATCGCTTAAGTTTCTAGGACATGGTTAAACGTTTGCCAGCAGACCAAGAGCTACCTGCTGTTAAAAGTCTCTGACTGAGCTCTGGGAAAGGCTGAACAAAGGCTGAAACATATATGTATGAGAGGTCAGTGGCACAAACCTGCGACCATGAAAAAGAAAAAAAAAAAGTGAAATGGGTCAGAACAGAAAGAGTTTTACTCAGTAGAAAAGCATTTCAGTCTAGTTTGATTTATTAAAGTGGCTAACCATCCAATGAGTCACAAAGCATTGAGCTTGTAACAGAACTTGAAATCATTAAAAAAAACAAAAAAAAAACAAAGAGAGGCTAGGAAACATTATAGAAAATTGGATAGCTTGTATTGGCACACCAAAAATAATTACAAATAATTACATATCTGACTTAAGTCAGGCCTATTTTAGGCTTTTAAGACTTTGTAGCGTTCTGGGATATACTGGAAAAGAGCTGGCCTTCCTGGAAATGAATGCACTTTTGACTGGTTTCCAGAAAGGCCATACATTCATGCATGCTGCAGAGGAAGAGATAGTGAGGGAGAGAGACAGACAGAGAGAGTGCAAGACAAAGAAAGAGAAAAAGAGAGCAAGAGAGACAGCAAGAGAAAGAGCACGAGAGAGAGAGAGAGAAAGAGAGCATGCAAGAGAGAGTTCACTACAGAGAGAGCGAGATCAAGAGACAGACCAACTTTGCAAAAAACAAAGAACTTTATTAAGTACACCTCCTTGTTTCTAGACTCATTGTCCATTTTACTGTTCATGTACAATTGGATTGGACATCTGCAAGAGTTTTAAACACCTCACTGCTGGACTGAAAACAGTCCACCAATCAAAAATACCCAGCCAACAGTATCCTGTGACCACTGATAAAGGACTAGAGGATGACTAACACAAACTGTGCTACAACAGATGAGCTACCGTCTCTGACTTTACTTCGACAAGGTGTACCAACAAGGTATTTGTGTCTAATATAGTGGACATAATATTTAAAAACTTCAGCAGCACTACTATGTCTGATCCACTCGTACCAGTGCAACACGCATAAACACTACCACCATGTCAGTGTCACTGCAGTGCTGAGAATGATCCACAACCCTGCAGTGGTCCTGTCAGAGGTGTCCTGACCACTGATCAACAGGGGGCTAACAGTCTATAATTGTAGAACTACAAAGTGCACCTACATGGTAAATGGACCTGATAAAACTGGCAAAAAGTGCAGGTACAAGGTGGTGTACTTAATAAAGTAGATGACTAGCATATGTATTGTTAGGCTCCTATAGAATACAGAGTAGCTAGGAATGTCTCATAGCAGCTGTTCAGATATTAAACAATCATATTACAAAAATATAAATAAAAATATAAATAAACTGCTTTCCCCATAAGCTACTCTTGATTCAAACTGTATTGAGAAAAAAAAATCAAGATCCCAATTTTAGTAGGACTGATTTTTTTAGATCCAGATGTCTCTTTTCACAAAAAGGAAAAACATGTCTTCAGCCTCTCAAGCATCTCAATTTTATCTACAAACATAACAGAAAGGGAAGTGAATGAAAGAATGACTGATAGCTGAACTCCACTCTGGAACTCCACTGCAGCCCTTGAATAGAACACGGAACATGGAGTGTGTCCTTTCTCTGTGCCAGTACATTACTGCTCCTAAAACCAATGTCCATTACGGCCAAGGACATTTACAGACTTCAAAGTTTATGCTGCTTGAAATACAATACACACATTTATTTAGCCTTCCTCCCTTTGACTTTAACTGTGCAAACTTTCAAGTAACCTACAAATCACTCTGTAAATCACTGCTGTACCATTCAAGCACAGCTCACCTTATGGTAAATAAATTGTAACAGTTGTGAAGTTTGAAGAATAAAGGAAGGTATGGTTTAAGAGCTGAAGTAAATAGTTTTTTTTTTAATTCATTTATGCTTCTTTACTCATCTATGAGAGCTTATCAGTAGAGTTCTTATAACAGAGGCATACGAACATTAAGACAAAAGTAGTATCCTTAAACTGGCTTAAAGAAGAAAAAGGCTGAAAAAGATCCATAGGTGGTTTAGCCTTGCCAAATTTATGCATCAACTATTATGCAACAAATTTCCAAAAGGTTCAAAACATGAGTACTAGTGTAGAATTGAATCACACTCCTCATCAGGCCTGAATTATCAAGTTATTGGCCCCTGGACACCAATGTTTGGTAGGTCCCTTGGCCACCTTTTTTGGGTGGTCAGGACATTTTTTTATGCTTTCACAGCAGGTTACATGAGTGCAACACAGCCCCAAGACAGCAGCACGCTAACCACAGTGTTAGGCATGTCACCATTATAAGCACACATCTATATATTTTTTTCTAATCAATACAAAACAATAGCAACATTATGCACACATTAACAAGAACACAGGTTAACGTAAATACAACAACCAACGCAACATTTGCCTATAAAGCATGTGTCCACTCTTGACAAACAAAACACTTCAAATAAGACATAAAATCAAAATTGCCCAGCGGAAATGTACATAATAAAGACAGAAAACTTTACATCCCAAACCGTCACGCATTCTAAAATAAAGCATACTGCAGGCATGTAATTTTTTTTCCAATTTAAAAAAATGTATTTATTTTATGTCTGAAGACTATATGCAGAATTAGTTTGCAAATAACAACTAACAAGGACAATGCAACTTTTTCTTTAACTTGGAAGGCTGATTTTATATTTGGCTTAGAAATGGTTGTCTCCTACTTTGCTGAAATATAAGTCTCACTTTTGGTTTATTTACTACAATTAGACATCATCTCTTGATTCCTGATGATACAGTTTTTCCAGCAAAAAAAAAAGAAAATGAATTCACCCTTTGGGGATTAGTAAAAAAAAGTTCAAGAACACCTGGCAGGCACTTCTATCATACTTTGACAGTCTAAAAATTTGTAGTTGTACGCTGGTTGTATATATAATGTTTAAAATAAATAAATAATGATAACATTGTTTAATTATTTTTTTCTTGAGAATTTGATGCATACCACTACATAAAACGCATTTGGTTAGTGGGCTTGGTGGCACAAGAATTGAATATAGTTAAAAATCATAGAATTTTATATTTCTGCGTATGATTTGAGCTTCCAATAAATAATTATAAAATAGAAGCTATTAGGGGTGGGAATCTCTAGGCACCTCACGATTCGATTTGATTACGATTCAGAGGGCTGCGATGCGATTATAAAACGATTATCGATGCATCTTGATGCATCTTTTTTTTAATATAGCATTTATATTTTCTCACTGTGTGAGCTCGAGTTTCGAGTTCAAGTTTCAAGTTTATTTGTCACTTGCACAACATGTCAGGACCTTTATGCATTGAAATGCTTGTGGTGAGGCACAGGTAACCACTCTACAGAAAGTAAATAAGTAAAAATACAAGAAAAACCAACTGAAATATATTAAATATACACAAAATATACACAGAATATAGAGACAATATACATTTTAAAGTGACTAAGTAACTCAGTGTTATTGTTATTTAAAGTGACTTGGTACTTTTAAACCAAAGTATTTGTAATGATCCATAATGAATTTACTTCCAATATCTTTTTTAATAAAACAAATGGAAGTGATGTGGCAAGTGAACTAGAAGGCTCTCATTCAGTGCTCTTGTTCGGAGCACGAGAAGCTGCTGCTACTCATCTGCGATAAAATGCGCAGTTACGGTGAAATAAGATCCAGTGGCAGATGTCCACGCAGCACGTTATAGCTATTCTACCCGTTTTCTTTAGTGATTTTATAACTTCGGTTTTGGTCTCGTTGTAGAGACGGGGGGGGATCGCTGTGTCAGTAAAGTATCTTTAAGACGGGACACGTGAAACATAGCGCGAAAGCCCTGTTTCGGCGCGCAGACTGAAGGTCACATAGCAGCGATGCGTTATTCGCATTTATAAGCACTGCAGTTGCTGAAGTCAGCTTCTCTTTCGAATTCTCCCATTTCACCTTAAATGGTGCCGCATTTACATTCGGCGCCTCAGTTAGAATTTAAGGTGGAACGGGTAAATTTGAACAAGAAGCTGGAGAATAAGAAGTGACTTCAGCCTCGTAAAACAGTCGAACGTTGAGAGACATTTAACTGATCTACTTCTGAGGAGAAAGTTGTCTGTCGGAGATGGGAGGAAAGCGGCTATAGCTGAAGCTTAAAGCAGAGCGAAGTAAATCTGCGTTTTCGTTTATATTGTTTAGCCTATACTAGGACATTAACACATACTGAGACATACTGGACATTAGATGCTGTGGCTCCCAAGGTGGTTTGATTTTTGTTGAAAGGACAAAATGGCTCTTGTCATTTGGGCTGTGACTCTTGACCTAACCTGGCTTTTAATGCAGAGGGAGCCGGTCGGATTTCTCGCTCATCCAGTTGTGTTTTTGTTATGTACCGCCACAGACTGTCCGGGCGCTGCACTTCCGCAGTTCCAAGTTCCGCATTTTGCATAGAAAATCGATTTTTGACGTTTGTAAATCGATTCAGAATCGTTCACGTCCGCATCGCGATGCATCTAAGAATCGATTTTTTTCCGCACCCCTAGAAGCTATTAAAAGAATATATTATTTCTTTTTAAGCAATGCAGCCCTTTTGCTTTAATCTTCCAGATATAATAAGTGGTCACTTTATTAGGTAGACCTAACTAGTATCTACGCTCATTGTCCATTTTATCAGGTACACTTACCATATAGGTGGATTTTGTAGTTGTAGACTATAGCACATCTGTTTCACTGTGAAATTTGTTAGCCCCCCCCCTTCACCCTTTTCAATAATGGCCATAACTCCCACAAGACCACCAATGAGTAAGTATTAATTTAATTATTCTCAGCACTGCAGTGACACTGACATGGTAGTGACTGCGCAGAGAGGATCACACACAGCAGTGCTGCTGGAGTTTTTAAACAACTCCCTGTCACTGCTGGGCTGAGAATAGTCCAAACCAAATATTTCCAATGAACAGTGTCCTATGGCCAGAAACTGACCACTGATGAAGGACTAGAAAATGACTAACACAAACTGTGCGGTAAAGATGAGCTATCGTCTCTGTCTTTGAATCTACAAAGTGGTTCAACAAGGCAGGTGTGTCTAATAGAGGGGACAGTAAGTGCACACAGTAAAAATCTGGCCTTTTTTCTAAACACAACGTCTAGTGTTTCCATAAATAATTTGAAAAGTTGACTCGTCAGACCATAATACACTTTTTCAGTGTGTATCAGTGCATTTCTCGTGAGCTTGAGCCCAGAGAGGTCGGCAGTGTGTTTGGAACCCAACTTTTTCTGAAATGTGTTACAGGCATTAATTTGAGCAGCTGATGAGGTAAAATAAAAAAAATTAATAACTTGTTTTTAAAAAGTTTTTATTTTATTTGTATTTTACATACTGTCCCAATGTTTTTGGAAATGAGTTTTGATGAGTGGAGATACAAGGTAGGTGTACCTTATAAAGTAGCCAGTGAGTGTATGCCATAGAAAGACCAGTGTATGACATCCATCACCTGTGATATATTAATAAGCCATGCCTAACTCATGTCTGTGGACATGAGTTATAGCTTTTGGCCTATAAATACCCAAAACAATTTGGAAAGAGCATGGAAATAGGGATTCTGAAGACCAGTCACAAATTTAGAAAACATATTGTAGAAAGGGATTTCTCAAACACACACACACGCACACACATGCACAAACACCCTGCAATAAAGTGTGACCCCTCGTAATTTGAGTCAGCAGATATTTATTGGGTAGCAACACATTTAGTTCTTTTAAATGTAGTTACTTCCTCTTCTGAAGCACCTGTAAAGTTCACAATTCATTTTAAACACAAGAACCAGAACTGAATTTAAATCTACTGACTTGAAGGGCATCAGGACAGACAGCCAAAAAGCAGTTTTAAAAAAAGTTGCATCAGGGCCACTGCAGTGGTGTGGAATCCTAAGAGGTTAAGAGGGTAAGACCAAAACCTCCATCACCGCATTAAGAGACAATTGGTGCACCATGAAATAGCAAACTTTCCTCAAGGTCAACAATGGAACAAGTGAACAGCAGCACAACACAACATTAAAACAGAAATGGAGAAAAAGTTTCAAAAATATCTCATCCAAGGGTATAGATGGGTATCAGACAGTGTTTCATCTTTTATTTCATATATATATATATATATATATATATATATATATATATATATATATATATATATATGAAATAAAACCTCTCTGTGGTTGTTTTTAAAAGCAACCACAGAGATATGTGGGAATGGAAAAACACATTTCAAACACTGAAGAAGCCCTAGGAGGTCCTAGGACTGGGTTTAGAGTGGCAATGACACCCCTTAAATTTCAGTCTATAATGGAATGCAGTTATTTTAAGTCCATCCTGAACTCAGCACTGAACAGAGATATTCCATCCAAGCAGCTTTTATTAATCATGGTACACAAGCTTGGGATGCCGTTGTCTGCTCTGGAATGGGAAGAATATCTGAGGCATGCAGTCGTGGACAGCAGCATTTAGGTGTGTGTATGCATGGGTGACAGTATTTAACCACAACTGAGTTCAAATTAATTCAACTGACCCATCCATACTTTGCTTACAAATGCATTCCTATGCAGTTGCAGATTATTCACTACACAATTTGAGTTTCTTTTTTAACCCCTTAACACCATCCCAAAGCTCATTATTCAATAATTACATGAAACACAATGCAAACAGGCTGAGTTATTCTTAAATCATAGGAGTATAGGAGCGAGCATTAGAAATTTGGCCATTAAAGGGGTAAAAAGGCTACACTGGACCATGCTGTTAATTTAAACTAGGCATATTATAAATGACAGTAACAGAATTTGCCACCATCTCAACTAGGGATGATACTATTATCATTGTATTATATGATAACAACCTCAAGTATCTGCCGATACAGAATGCCACATTGATCCTAACTCAATTTTTGCCATTCCACTTTTTTAAATACATTAATTTGGTAAAAGCAGTGTTCTGTGTCAAAAATAAAACATATGAAGCTTGAATGAATGACATTTACTGGTTGGGAAACTTCACATTTGAATAGTTTCAGAGCTATGAAAAGTCATTGCGGTCTTTGGCATGGTTTACTTTTAAATGTTTAACTTAATTTGCTATATTGAAATCCTTGCTGGTTGTGAACCCCTCAAAATCGTGGCATTACAGACAGTAGTGGTAACTGCAATTTCGGATGGGTGCAACAAATTGCTGGGTGGGCTGAATCTCACTCCCGTTGACGGGGGGATATAGGCCACAAGTATAAACCATAACTGAGGCATTTGGTGTGTTGTTCATACACTGCAGTAGGAAAAAAACAGTAGAAGACACTCACTTGCAAGTTGACCTGAGTTCATAATAGAAACATTTGTACTCCCATTCAAACCAACCAGCATAACTTAAATATGCTGGCAATTTCTGGCATTTATGCCTTCAATGTTACTGAGCTGGTCGATTATTATTCCACTTGTACAACTCTATACACTCATAATTTTCTTACTAGAGTGATGTGATTTAGTGGCTTGATTCAGCACTGAATGCTGGGTGTTTGCATGTTTGCACTCATAGTGCCACTGTTTACAGATTTTGCCATTAGAATTTTCTGCTGCTCTCAAGTATGAAATAATCTCACTTCACTAACATGCTTCAATTAAGCTCCATCTACTCAAAGTGTGCTCATCAAATATTATATCATGGTATCGGAATTCTCTGCTGTTGTACTTATGTGCCAGTATCAGGCCTATACAGATACAGTATCAGTGTTGGTGCAACATTAACGCTAATGTTAGCTGAATTATATGACTACTCCCAAGCTTTTCTAAGAGTGTGACCTTTCATACACATATAAAGAAAAAAATAATGAAATTAATACCGCTCTCTAAACACTCTAAATTTCAGGATTTTAACAAAAACTGAATGGTGTGCTACAATGATTTTTTTTGCCAAAAAAAATATGTTGAGTTTAATTCTTACTCAAGCAAACTCTGACTGTGACTTCATTATGTGGTGCTGTGAAGCAGTGCTAGCTCCACCTAATAAGCAACAAAAGCAGCAACTTGGGGCCCCACAGCCACCAACTTCTAGGTTATGAGTGATGGCTCATTTTATAGAAGGTAAAACTACGGCTCATTTTATAGGATGTGGCTCATTTTATAAAAGGTAAAAGGCACCAGATTTCGGAACGTCACTGATAAATATTACAGAAATTATGTTGTCCAAAGCCCTATTTGGCAAGGATTAATTTCACATGGGAAGGTGGGGTAAAGTAATTAGTACCAGTGTTTCTCAGGGATTTTAGCCCTGTCTGAGTGCGCCATGTCAGTCATTTTTACTGACTGTGCACTCCTCTAAAGACAGTGTGCTCCAGTAAAGATTCTGGCTCCTTTTACCTTGTATAAAATGAGCCATAAAAATAACCTCAGGTTGTATTAATCCCATTTGAATCGACATATTGGTAAAAATTATACCATATCCAGAGGAAGCTGAGTTTCTAAAGTATAGACGCACTCGATGAAGCATTTACTTGTGCTCTCTGACAAGTTTCAGTTGTTCCATTCCACCTTAAATGTTGCAGAAGTTAATATTATACCACCTGACACGCCAGAAAGTAACTGCTGCACCATGTAAGGTGGAATGGGAAAATTCAAATAAGAAGCTGGCAAATAGAAAGTCAGCTTCAGCCTCATTGTTCTCTACTGATATGTAACTTTACTGTCCTGTCTCACGTGTGCAACTTAGAACATGTAAAAACTACAGGGAAAAACGTTTTTGCAGTGATGCAGGGTTTTTTTCAGATTTTATGCAGTGATGGCTGAAAGATAAAAGATAAATGGTTAGGGTAAACAAAATAGCTGAATCAAATATTTTAACATCTTTTCTACTCTATTCTGGAGTGAAGTTGGTGCATAAATTGGTTGGTGTAGTGTAGTGGGTAACACCTGTGCCTTCTACACTGTAGACTGGGGTTCAATCCCTGTCTAGGTAATCACCCTACACTATACCAATAAGAGTCCTTGGGCAAGACTCCTAGCACTACCTCGCCTACCTATGTGAAATGATCAAATTGTAAGTCGCTCTGGATAAAAGCGTCTGCCAAATGCCATAAATGTAAATAAATTGAGCAGCCACTCCCATCTCTGTCATTTATACTGAGCTTTCTTATCCCACAAGCTTCACTCATAAACATTACAGATGTCACGTGGTAAACTAACTAACAGGAAAGAAAAAAATAAAAAAAAATAAAGGTATGTGAAGGGTTTTGTTGTAAAATGAAAAAAAATGGAGTATATGGAGCTTTCCATATACAAAATTATTAATGCTACATTATGATTAATATTACATTTACAAACAAATTTTTTTGTACTGTTAACATTATGCCATTTGTTTCGGCTTGCAACCTGAGCGCTGGGATAGGCTCCAGCAACCCCCCGTGATGAAGAAGGAAAAGCATCTTAGATAATGTGTGTGTGTGTAAAAGCACCTTATGCGATGCAATCGCATAAGACGTTAGCAGGAGACACCCATAAAAGAAAAAGAATCATACTCCCCAAATACATAAAGAGTGAAGCACTGATAACGGCAAAAAGCAATGCTATCACTACTGCCACCAGGGTTTGATCAAACTAAGCTTAAAGTTAGCTGGGTAAGCAAGAAATACTTCATTGTGAGACAGAGCCCTGGATCTAGGATGCTGAGAAGGTTTATCTTTCATTTAATTTGTAACTTTTAAGAATCCCAAACAAGCGTTGATCCATTGTTAGACATAGTCATTGTTATTAGTTATTAATTTTACAGTACAACAGCTAGCAAGAAAATGCTAGAGCCAGCCTTGCAGAGAAGAATCTCTCCATTTTGAATTTTGGTTTTCCTAACACTATCTCTAGGAGATTTTCAAATACTTCTGTCGTACTTGTCTTTCTCATTAAGCATCTGGGCCCAAATGCTTTGTAACAATATCCACAGAAGGAAGTGCTACTTAGTCCTACTTAGTACTGAACTGAAGTGGTTAAGAGCTGCTCATTACGCAATGCATTCTGTCTATGGTGAATGTGGGTGTATAAAGAATCTTTCTGGTTTTTATCTCCTAGCATCCAGATGAGGGTGCTGATCCCTTGACCTGGGCAGTGGCTGAAGAGCATTCCTGTAGTGTGACGTAATGCAAGAGGATGGTGCAGGTGTTTTCCGTGTCTGTCTCAGGAGATATGTCTTCTCCAGCTGGGTGTTTCCATCCTGCAGTGACACTTGGGATGGTTTCAAATATTGATAATTTAATAAAGATGTAAACAAAGTAATTCAGGGTGGTATGATGTGAAATGGCCATTTTAATTACTATCTAAAATGACTGTTTCTAACATCTAATGTTGAGAATTGTAAAATAGCAGAAAATCAGAAAAAATAAGTTTTCTATGGGGACTATTTTGCCTTAGAATGCCATGCATGTACTTCTGCCATGAATGGATTTAAAAAATACAAAAGTCTATCTCAAAACTAAGTCTCAGGCATCAAACAACTATTTCATGCAATAACCTCACGTAAGCTAGCTTTTAGAGGCATTAAACGCTTCACGCATTTGGATGAATTCCTCTTTAACACTTTAGCAAAAACACTGTTCGCAATGTGTTACTGACAAAAACTAATGTTGATTTCACAATATTAATAATACAGTTTACATTTAACATAAATACACACATGATGTTATTTTGTGTAGAATTTGTTTGTATAGTGCAGGTGATGACTGAACTATAAAGGTCTGAAGAGGATGGAAAAAGTGACCTTTTGAACCCTCTACAGGCAGCTCAAGCTAAGTATGGCCATTTTACTGCAGGACCATGATGCAACTGAGTGGAAAAACTCTGAGCAGCCAAGATCATATTTTAAACAAACACAGGTTAAACTAGCTGAAAGTGAATGTGCACATGAGAGTTCACTATACACAACAAGACTAAAAATACACAGTGGAAAGCAATAGCTGATCACATCAAGGATAGAGAAACACTTTAGTCTGACTTCAACAATGTTCTTAACCAAGCATAAAATCCCAAATGTAAATGTTCACTCCTCTTCATGCCTTTTTATGTAATTAAAAGATTATGGGCCTTTCTGACTCACACTAGAACTCTAAAGCAGCGCATGACTTTTTCCCCAGACAGAGCAGAGCACCTGAATGTACTGACAGAATTATTGGAAAACAGTATTGCATAATCAGGTAAGAACAAATACATGTCTGACTGTCCAGTGCTCAAGGAGGTTTAAGGACACGAACAAAAAGACTGGAGTAAGTGCACATTCTCTCTCTCTTTCTCTCTCTCTCTCTCTGTCTTTCTCTCTCCATGGAAGTTATGACAGACAGGCTTATGTAACTGTCTTTCTTGCTCCTCTGTGTGGCACACTGAGCAAGAGAAATGGTGCTGTGAGGCCAAATGGAAGTAATAAAAAAAGTACGGTTCTGCAATTCATAAACATTTGATACGATTTGAGAATACACAGCTTTTAACGTACTAGAGCACTCCATTAAGACAAAACAATCTTCAAGGGGTATCCACCATTTTTCTAAATCTAGGACTTTATGCATTGCAATGTAAACAAAGTCATGAAACATGATTTGATGTGAAATAGTGTTGTAGTCAAGATCGCTAGAGAAGAGTCCAAGTCAAGACCAAGACCTGGAGACAATGAGCCCAATTCAAGACAACGATTTTGCAGCAGTTGAGTCCGAATCAAGACCAAGACCAAGAAAAAGTGCCAAGAACAAAGCAAGATCAAGACTAAGTTAAAATTTTTCAGAATATAAAAATGAAAAGAAGAGGAAATATATACTAATAAATAACAATAATATAAAAAAATATACTAAACAGTAACAAATAATACCCAGTTAAGGCATCATAGAAAGGATTAATGAGCCTCAACTGAGAGCGAACATTTTATTTAAACATGTATGGAAAAGACTGTTTTACTCTGTTTAATGATATTGTTGATATTCAATAATGATAGAAAAAAAGTTCAGTTTCCAATCACTGCCGAAGGAGGCATTGCACTTGGCTGATCTGAGTCAGAATCGGAATAACTTTATTTTACTTGTATTTCAAGTATGCACACGTGTATGACATGTAACATACTGAACAGACCAGACAAAAACACAGAGTATGAACAAACATTTAACTAAAAGACAAAGAACATTAAAATAAAATAGAGTAAAGAATAAGAAAGAATAATAAAGAGCCAATGTAAAAGCTAAATAGATGTGCATGTCTGTACATATGCATGTTTGAGTAGACATATAATAAATAATCATATATAGAATGTTACAGAATCATATGAACACTTGTAGAAAAAATAAATAATGAAATAAAAATAAATAAATAAAAACATTTATACAGCATTATGTTACTGAGGAGTTTGTTTTTGGAGTTTGTTAGGTTCCGTTTGAAGTGTAAGGTGCCCACTGTGGTTAAGAAGTGCTACAGCTCTGGGGGAAAAGCTGTTAGTATGTTTAGTTGTGCTGGTTTTGATGGCCCTTAATCTTCTGAAGTCACTGGAAAAGGTGATGTCTAGGATGAGGGGGGACAGCTGTAATTTTGCGAGTTTGCTTCATCACCCTGCTGTTGTAGACATCCTGAAACACTGACAGACTACATCCAATTATCCTCTCTGCTGTCCTGATTATGCTCTGCTTCGTTTTTGTGAGTTGGAGGAACCAAACCAGCTGGTTATAGATGACACGAGGATGGATTTGATTATTGCTGTGTAGAAATGGATCATCAGGCTCCTCAGCAGGTAGAATTTCTTCAGCTGTCTCAGGAATAACATTCTCTGCTGTACTCTCTTGGCTATGGAGAGTGTGTTCCTGTTCCACTTCAGATCCCTGGATATGGTGGTGCCCAGGAACTTGAGCAACTCCACGGTAAAATCTACAGAGCCACTGATGTTGAGGGGGGTAGGGAGGTGGGGTTGGGCCTGAAGTACACAACTATATCTACAGTCTTTTGTGGGTTCAGCAGCAGATGGTTGTTGCTTCACCCGGACACCAGCTGCTCGGCATCCATTCTGTAAGCAGACTCATCACCGTTGGCCTTGAGGCCCACCACAGTGGTGTTGCCTGCAAACTTCAGGATCTTCACAGCTGGTTCCTTAGAGGCACAGTTGTTGGTGTAGAGACCAAAGAGAAGGGGAGAGAACACACAACCTTGTGGTACTGCAGCACTGAGGGGCCGTGTCTTGCGTGTGTTTTCCTAGCCCCACCGGCTGTCCACAGGGTCCACTTTTCCCCAAGACTCAAACAAGACAGAATCTAAATAAGGTCGAGACTGAGACCAGACAAAGACCAATCACTTACCTGGAACAGACTTGTGTACTACAACACTAATTTGAAAAGCTCCGTTCTAGAGACAGTCAGAATTCTTAACAGTGGTGGTGATAGAGAAATTGTTTTACATACTTTTGAGAAGGTTTTGGCCTAAAATGTATTGTTAAAATGGTGGACAGGTAGGGTGTCTTAGAAGAAAGAAAAGATTTTTTTCAATATGCCATGATCACCATTACATTATAAAAACACAGGAGATACAAGTAGGTCCACTGATGGTTTTGGATAGTAAATGGCTATATTTGTGTTGCAGACATTGCAACCCGGTTCCTATTATCACCACTGTAAAAAAAAAAACTCCATAAGTTTCTCCAGAATGGAGCATTTCACATCAAACCACCTTAATTGACTTTGTTTACATCTCAACACTTGAGTTATAAAGAAAGTTTGGAAAATTGGTGGAATTCCTTTTTAATTAATGTCTTTAGAAAAACTCATTGCTGGTTATAGCATTTCTTCACAGCAGATCTGGGAAAGCTGTTGGATCAGGCAGGAACAGCTTTAAAAGTTGTGTGCTCAAGTACTGAACCGTAATGATTTTGAAATGCTTTAGACCGTAATTGCACTTAATATCCTCATTAGGGGTCCCAGTGCACAATGCTGGAAAACACTGCTGGTGTGTCCATTGGCCGGTGTACAAGCCTGTATAACTGCAGTCCATCTACTTCTGCATTTAAATCAACAGGAGGACTATTGTTCCAGCGAGGAACATGTCAGTTAGGTAGAATGCGAGCCAATGACAAAGTTCCATTCGATCTGGAGGCTTAGCGTGATGTGTTCAGCTTTCACTGGGGCTTTAAAAGTTCCTCTAAAAGATGTCAGAGATCAAATGTGGCATTTATTAGGACATAAGCAATAAATGACGGCATGATTACCACTTCTTTTATAGCATCACCCAGAGGAATGTGCTTTCCTCCCTAACACATCAACAAGGTTAGCTTACATGCTGATTCTTTGCATAAGTAGCAGGTTTACCTTATAGGAGCATTACAATGAATTATAGTTTTGAAATGTACCGCACCCACAATATCATAAATTTCTGCCCAAAACTTTCTCAACCTTCTCAGACAGTTTTCAGACTTAGTGTTGTTTACGGCACAGTATGACTTACTAAACTGTAAAAATGAACAAGACTACCCCATACAGCTGGACAGCAGGCGGCCATTTTAGACAACAGGCTTAGCCACAGACTGCATTCAGCTACATTTTTCTAGTTCATTGTTATAGTTTACTGTAAGTTACACTGTGTTCTAAACCACACTGACATGCTTGAATTTAGACCATGATGCAGTTTGAACGAGTAGACAGAAGTTTCGGTGACTAATGACTTCTAGTGTCTGTTGCACTGTTAGCCTCTTTGCTCCAGTGCTAAATTAAGGAATTTGGACAATGATAATATATTTTATACAGTGACTGAAAATGCCGTGACACACAGAAAGCTTAAATTTCACATATTGATTGATTTTATTACAGTCAGCATGGAAATGCATGCATCATAACTCCTCTGGTTAAATGGGACAAAGCCAAAGTCTGAATAAAGTCTGTATCATTACCAGGATGTCAGTTTGATAGAGTTAAAAAAACAGAACAAAAAAAAAAACTCTCAGATTAGCTTCAGTAGCCCAAACATTAAGTCAGGTCCATGATATTGTATGTCCTGAACTGACACATTAAATACAGAGTAAAAGTAAAGTGATAGTCACTCCAGTCTTTACTGGAGGGTAGCGTATAGCCCATTGGACGTGGTTAAGGCTACTGTTCGGCTCTGCTCACAAAGAGGCTGCAGGCTCTTGCCAAAGCAATGAGCTCATGAGTTTCTTTAGTGAAGGGCTGGATTTTCCATTCCTCCCTGTCCAAGCCTTTGCTGTGTCTGAGGCTTACGACTAAGGGCCACTGGCTCAAGCTTCACAGAAGGCGTTATTTCTTATTTAATTTAGTCTCCAGTGTTGAGATGAACTTCATATGAGTTTTATGTCATATGCCAATATGTTTCCACCACTTGAGCAAAAAAAGGAGTTTTGGTTAAAATTTGGATGAATGCAATTAGCTGAATGACTGCACAATGACAATTATTACAATTATACAAATATGCAAGTTTGGTATAATTATGACTTAAACAGCTCTCAGTGGGTTGTACACTTTAGAGGGGAATTCCAAAGATTTTAACTTTCTTCATAATTAAATTGTTAAGATGTAAACAGAGTCATTTGAGGGGTTTTAATTTGAAATTTTCCATTCTAGAGAAATTTACTGAATAGTTTTCAGTGGTGGTGATGGGAACCAGATGTCTGAAGCGTTCAATGCCTCTGATAGCTACCTCAAAGAAAGCTAATAAAAGAATTGGTTACGAATAAGGTACCTGATACCTGAGACACTGTTCTACAATAGATTTGAGATAAGGTTTTGCCTAAAAGCCATTCATGGCATACAGAGTGCTGTAAGGCAAAACAGTACCCAAAGATTTCTTCTATTTTCAGATTTGACACTATTCACCATTCACAACATTACATATAACTCAGAACTTAGAAAGCACATGTAGGTTCATTGGCCATTTTGGATAGTAAATAAAATGTCTATATTTGTGTTGTAGACATCATGACCCCTGGTTCCTATAACCACCACTGTAAAGGAATTCAAGTCCATTTCTCTATAATGCCCCATTTCACATCAAACCACTTCATTTACATTTCAATGACTGAATTATGCTGAAATTATGCTGTTTTAAGCAGATGCTGCTTTTAACAGATGAAACAACATTGCTAATAACAGGCTGCCCTGAAGTATACTGCAGACTAATTCAGGATGGAAGGATGGCACACTAAACTTCACACTCATTTATCATGCTTTCACAATTTATTACATTTATTTGACTTAAATATTACAGAGGATTTCACCATGACTTACTGCAATCCGTTTCATCTTAAGTACAGGAAACATTCTTTCAAAAGGAAATAAAATCCCTGAAAATGGCAAAAACCCACCTTTTGTGGCTTCTTTGGTTTGCAGCCCCTGAAATAATGTCTGACTGGCAAAGCTCGCCAGGGCTGAGAAAGACGTGCACTTTAATGTGGAAGGTATTACTGGGTTTGCAGAACATGGGAAACAATAACAAATGGAGGGTTCCTTACAGTGAGACACGGGGTATGTGCCGTGCTCTGCACTTCTGTCTCACCACACTGTTGGCTTGGCTGGGCCTCCTAACTGCTACTTTTTCCATAGCACTGAGTGATAGCGAGCTTTTGTTTGCCTGGCATCCCTCACTTGGAGTGAAACTCTTCAGTGACACAGGGATAACGGGCATGAAGGATTATCTTAAACACAGCTTCAGGGAAATTTGTATTTACCTGCATTCATTCACTGTCCACTTTATTATAAACACCTACCACATACTTATCATTGCTGGCCACTTTATGAGGTCCACCTACCTTATATACAAAGTCACCTACACTGGTATACAGTTACAAACTGCAGACTATATATTATCATCACTAGAAATGAAAAGAATTTCACAATACAATGTGTGTAGATTTTGCACGATGATACTATATTTGATACAGAAGAAATGCCAACATTCAATTTGCTCAACTGATAAATCATGACTGTCTGGTAAAAGTATATTTAAAAGGCAATTTTTGAATAAATTTGAAAAAAGACAAACAAATACATATGCTTTAAAAAAAAGGTTCTTCAAGAGTTCTTTAGTAAAGAAAATAGTTCTATATGGAATCATGAACACTCATATAACCCTTTGCATGATTACAAGATTCTCTGCATCATGAAAGCATTCCTCAGATAGATGGAGAATGTGCTGTAAATGGTTCTATATAGAACCTTTGTTAAAAGGGTTTTATATAACAACAAAAGGGTTCTTCTACTGTTACAAGCTTGACATCATAACAATAGCAGAACCCTTTTTGGTGCTATATAGAACCATGTATAACACATTATCTATCAATCTGAAGAACCATTTCACCGTTTAATCATGCAAAGGGTTCTCTGAGTGTTCACAGTTCTGTATAGAACCATTTTCTTTATTAAAAAACCCTTGAAGAACCATTTTTTAAGAGTATAAATACACATAGTGCAAGTATAAATGGTTATGGTGGCTGCATAGGGGATTAGTTTACATTAACTACATGTTTCATTACAAAGTGAGCATTTTTAGGCCTGTTTAATTTGATTTAGAGCAGTGCAGTTTGTAAAACACCAATTTAATGTCACTGTAGTTGTAAGTTTATGAACACTATTATTATTATAGTAGTTTTTATATGTACCACTACAGGTTCTGTTTTGTCAGTTCTGACTTATTAAATTCAGGAAAAACTAAATATAAAATGCACATAGTGTATCATGAAACTATCTTGAAGTATTGTGATATAATATGTTTGCCATATCGTCCACCCTTAATATGTGCAGTGTGGCAAGGCGCACTGCCACTGGGGAATACCACTGCCATGTAGGGGTGTACCTGACCTGCAACACTGTTTTCTTCTTAAGTTCAAAACACATGTGTCTGTCCATGGTGTTAGTCTAAAGTGGACACCAGCAACAATGCAAAACAAATCACATCAAACTAATCTACTTACAAAATTCAGTTCTGAAGAAATAAAATAAACCCAAAGCACAACATGAAAGGTCTACCAAAGTGGATTCCATTCACTGAAATCCTATTTAAGAATTGCCTTTATTGTTGTTTATTTTTAATAAATTTCATTTATTTAACCTTATGAAAAAAACACAAAGTTTTCTTCTGTGGACAAATAGTTTAAAAGTGACAATTACAACAGAGTTAGCTGAAAAGTCAAAAGCTAATTTGATAGGAAATGCAAAATAAAAGCATAAGCACTGTCAAGCGTCAAGCTAATAAACTGTTGACCAGATTCATTGACAACTATTTTTCGAATTGTCCAGGTTATTGATTTGTTATGGATTCGCTGTTGCAGCCCTAGTATAAAGCAGGCACAAAGGACAAATAAATTATAAAGCAGATAACTATTGCTATGGCTCACTGAGTGTATGCGATACAGACAGAAGTCACAGATGTGATCCTGCAGTTTCATTCTGTCACTCATAGACCTGCACCAGTAAATCTGAAGGTTAAATCACTCATAAACCTCTAATCCTAGTACTGTGATACACTGTGTCACTCATCCTGCCAAAAAAATGGAAAGCCCTCTGGACCTCGCTTCCTTGAGTGAATTCCACCACCTATTCCCAAGTACGGATCAATGATGACAACTGATTCACAACTCTCATAAAAAAGTAGCAGGCCAGGACCATAAAGGGAGTAGTTTACACCATGTGGGAACAAGAGAATAAGAACAAAATGAGTAAAAAACACTACCTTCTGAATGTGCCCAAAAGAACAGAAACTACAGCATTAAGTTTAACATGGAAATAAAATCAAGAATTAGAGGTGACAAGGTCAGAATTGCTTCCACTTCCAAATCATTTCCACAGCTCTGCTTTTCTTATACCCAACAGCAACCTTTCAAATTGCTATGATTAACTACTGTTTGTGTAGCAAATATCATTAAAACTGATTTGTCAGCGCACATTTAGAAATTACGGAGGGGAAATGTATCGAACAAAGTGAAAAAGCAGCAAGTCCTCGATAAGAATGTCAAGGCTGTGGGAGATGTTTTCCTTTAAACAAGCTTGCTGAACTGTGAAAACAAATAGGGGCTGTTTTAATCATTTACACTACTGCAAAACCAGAATGAGCACATTTCTCTTCTCTCTGAGCATCTTAGCCATGAATAAAAGGAAACGCAAATGAAAAGGAATGCAATGAAAAGTCCCAGAGGATGGAGGAACAGGAGATCCAAATATGACCAAAAGCTCTTGTTAATAAAATGGCCTTGGCCATTATAGTCTTTTCATGGTTAGGGCTGTACATACATAGTTTTTTAATCATTATCACAAAAATTTGCCTTTGGGGTAATGATACAACAAAAGGCTTCAATATACAAATGAGTCCTCTAACCAATCAAAAAAGTTATTTTTGGGTACAGGGAATATTCCATTTAATCTCAAACATTGCAGATCAGTGGAAATCAAAGCAACATTATTCAATAATGTAAAGAATTTGGACTAAAACAACCCAGGCCATTCTCTGGACCATGTGCCATCAAAGGTTCACCAATGCAATGAGAACGTTCCAACACAGATGTTTCAATATTTTTCAATTCGGTATTTTGTCCATGTCATGTACCGCTACACTGTCAACAATAAATGTGCCAAAAAGGGTTCTTTGGAGCCATAAAAGAAAAACGTTTCACTCATTTCTCCCCCTTGTGCTATTGTGTTTAGCTCTGCATGAGCGATGCGGCAGGCTGGGAGTGTTTGACTGAGTGATGTCAATCAAGCACGTTTTTTAAGTGTTTTTAAGCCATTTTTTTATTACATTTATATCTTCTTAATATTTATACTTTCTTTATATCTTCTTTAATATTTCACCCCAGGCTCTCTGGGATTTTTGGAGAAGAAGTAAAGGAAGAAGGGGAAGAAATAAGTCAAGATCTGAGAAGACCTAATTTTGAGTCTTTCACATCATGAAAGGAGCAGGACCACCATCATGATAGGAGCAGGACCACCTCAGGGAGGTGGTCCTGCTCCTATCGCCTGCCCCCTCCTTTTTAACACAGAAGGCCAGAGCGATGTCACTGAACCATTAGGACATGGGAGCCTAATGGTGCGCAGCTAAACACATACTACTGCAGAACAACAATATCCCATGAAAACAGAGTCAAGCTCCTCTGGTCAGAGGTCTTCACAGCCCTTGACGCCAGTGTGCCCTCTGAGAATAGGTACATTAATCAGATAGATGTAAATAGATGATTGCTCAGAATGGAAAATAAATAAAAATCAAAATCAAATAAGTTAGTGCATGTTAAAGTAAGCAAAAAACAAGGTCTAGCTCTTTGTAAGCAAGGTTTTAGTGTAGCTGTGCAGGTGAAAAACTGGTGAATTATAATGAATGCCTGTTTGTTGCAGAACTTCTTGGCTCTATCACTTTCCCATGTGCTGCTCCTGCAGACAGGATATAACCTCATACTGGACTGATCTTTGACCTGGCTTAAAGAGCTGTTAAAAACTACAGCTTTCGTGGATGTATTCAAGCTGCAGCACTGAATAACAGAAGGACAAACAAGAATAAATTCAACAGCCACATAACATTTTACACTCTGGATCAGCTTAGTTGCAGCAGACTGTATACTTTTGGCTAGTCAAATCTAGCATTTTGCCAGATGGCCTTTAAAACAAGAAAAAAGTGACTAACTTGGGAGGTCTGATATTGCAGTGAAACGTGCGGTGTGGTATATTGGAGTGCCTATACCACACCGCAAGTGCCTTTGCCTCCTGCTCTGACTTTAATTTCTAAAAGGTAGTACAAAAAACAATTTCAGGAAACACCAAATAAGTCATCCCCACCACAGGAGAATGACACACACCACGCTGGTGCTCTTCGCACACATGGTGCTCACATTTCACACGTGTCAGTTCTTCTCCTGAGATGTGTCCTGACTGGGAGGAGCTTTGTTTTGCAGAACAGATGGACTGCTTCAAAAACTTGCTATTCAGTAACACTTTATTTAAGTGCAGCCTTTGTGACAACTGAAATGAGCTTTTATAAATGTTTATGTCGGTTTATATGACCTGTCATGAAGGACTTATGTGGATGTCAACTAGGCTGCTAACACAGCCAAGACAAGTAGGGCTACACAATATGGGCATTAAATATGATGTTAGATAAAGCTGTGGGATATTGCGATGACAATATAACATTAGAAGCAATAAATTATAATTAAAGTAGTATACATACATTTTTTCCTTATGTAATTTAACATAAATTAAAGTGCTATATATGTATAAAATTTACAAAACACTGAATTAATATAGGCAATACAGGTTTGTTGCAACATTACTGCTTTAACACATTTTACATACACTAGGAGTGAAAATATAGTTAGCACATTTAAAGCATTTTTACAGGCCAGTAGTTAAGGATAAACGTTTTTTTTTTGTTTGTTGTTTTTTTTTTAGCTGTGCACATGCTGTAACTGGCTCTGTAGCATACTTGTAAATTCACTCTATTCCTTTGGTCTAAAATAAAATGCTGAAGCTCAAAATAAAACAATGCTAAAGCTCAAAACAAAACATAATGAAATTAAACACAAAAAAGAAACTACCTAAAATTGAAAGGCTAACTTAAGATATATGTTTGTCAATAGAAACAGGAAGTGTTCGTATGTTCATGTGATGTGCACATGTTAAGGGAAGCTGGATTTTGTTGGGGAGTCAGTTATGGGCAAAACGTGTCTAAAACGTTTACCCCCCAGCATTCAGGAACAAGGAAAAAGTGCTCACTATTATAGTCTATAGCACGTGTCAGGCTGCAGTCCTCGCAGGCCAAAACAGACTTCAGCACACTGCCTCATTAAATTCTGATTCAGCTCATCAGCTAATTGGCAAGACCATCACAAACTGAATTCAGAGTGTTAGATGAGGGTAAGCGTTAATATCTGCAGTTCTTTGGCCTGGAAGGTCCCTAGTTTCACAGGCCTGGTGTGTAGTAAGTACTGTGTACTGTGCCCTGAACCACATCAACAAGTATGCAAAACCTTAATGAGGGCCTGGATGTTTAAGATTTAAGTGGAATTAGAGAAATCATGGGCATGTATTTACAGAAAAGAACTAAATCAATCGTGACAGCAGACAAAGACTTTTGCATCAATATTTGGTATTCTTACTCACTTACATATCCTGACAGTTGCTTTTCTCAGAAGTCTTCAGAACATTTGTGCAGGGAAGCAGAAGTTGTGGTCTGGTACTCTTCCGACAGCATAAACAATCTTGAGTAATATGCTATGCATGATGTTCAGAGTAATGTCGCCCCAGCGGTGCTACCCAGACTGATCCCAGCAGCGTCCTCAGGCACTGCACATTAAAGCCAGCAGACCTGAACCCAAACAAGGTGTAACAGAGCACACCTTGTTCTGTGCAGCTCCACAGCTGGAGACAAGGAACAATGGTCCTCGAGCATCTGCTGTGATTTACTCTCAGCTTCGAGAATGGTACATTACATGCTACTTTCAGCAAGACTTCAAAAGCTAGGACTGTACAGGGGTTTGAAGCAAATGTGGGCAAGGGAAACTGAAAACACCTCACTGAATAAGTGGTCAAATGTGCTTTGGAGGTTTTGAGGGCCAGATGTAATAAGCCATTTTCAACAGTTTTAGGTGCACATCAGACACATTCTGCTGCTGTGTTGTGTATAAAAGTGGTGCATGCACATAAATGTGCAGTTTACAGACCACGAGCATAGAAAAATACAGAATATGCTTCTTGCCCTTATGCATATGCATTTGAGGGAGGCTCACACAATAGACAGACACAGACACAAGTCTCAAACAAATACTGAAATGATATTTATTATCAGAATAAACTGTTTCAACTCTCCAAATGAGATCCACAAATGTGAAAAGACACAGCACAATGTGATGTGTTGCGTCCACAACGTGTTATTGTTTCCCAAGTTGTATTTTTTTTATTTTTTTTGGGGGGGGGCTAGAATTACACTCCTGATGAGGTGGGAAAGAACTTTATTTATTAAAATGCTATCTTATCACAACTTTCATGTTGTCTTTTGTCTCAAGCTTGTTACTCACTATTTCAATGCAACAACAGTTTTAGCCACATTAGGGCTGCACAATGCAGGCACATAAAGGCATATTTTACGCTGTGCCTGTGCTCGTATTTACATCTGGCCCGCAGAGTGTATGTAAAAGGGAAAAAAAGTGTACTTTTACATTTAATGTCTTGCAGTAAGCGGGACAGCACTGCATGTGTTCGCATTTGGATAATGTATTGCACTATGATATCCTTTACCATGACTGCTTACAGGATTCATGCAGAAGAAAGAGAGCTAGTCTCACATGCCTATCACTCAGAGGTGAATGGCATACCAGAAGAATGAAATGGACAAGGTGGCTTACCCAGAGTGGAAAATGAGTATGAACAGTTCCAACCTCACCATTTTCCAACGTTCAAGGGAATGCTTTTAATGGTAAAAGGAAAATCTAATTTCTTCAGAATGTCACGCACAGCTAACACGCTCATTTTTCCCCTCGAACTCTGAAGTAAAATCAATTCAGTTATTATTGGCAGTTGAAAGGCAGTCATTTTTCAATGAAAAGGAAACTATGTAAAGTACTTTGGCAGTGTGTCTTATCCAATATCTGCTGGCAAATAAAGTCAAAGGATGAATGAATCAAACATACAATCTGTCACCAGTAAAGTGGTTCAACTTAAGCTCAGGCACAATAATGTGTATATTAAGCAGTAGCACTGATCTCACCCCAACTCAGCTGAAGGCTTTCCCCTGAAAAGAGCATTGAAAATCAAATTCTCTCATTATACATACTTACCCTACCAGACCCTAACGCTTGATGAGGTTTGTTTTAATGATTATCAATGCTTTAGACAGCAATACCTTGTGTATACGCTGACAAGACAAAACATGACCACTCACAGATGAAGCAAATAACATTGGTTATCTCGTAACAACTGTGCATGTTGAGTTCTGGGATATATTAGAAATCAGCAGGCGTGAAAACCCGAGCGACAATGACAAGGACTAAATATTTATGGCCAGAAACCTGGGTCAGAGCAACTCAGAAATGGCTAGGCTTGTGGAGTGCTCCCAGTTAGCAGTGGTACCTAGCGACAACGGTCCAAAGAGGGACAAACCATGAACCGGCGACAGTTCGTTGGGTGCCCAAGATGCACTGATGCGTAAGGTCAGCGAAAGCTATCCTGTCTGGTCAGAACTGACAGAAGGGCTACTGTGGCACAACTTACAAGACTTCATAATCATTCCACCCTGCTGCACTCTACCCTGCTGCACATGGGGCTGTGTAGCCACAGACTGGTCAGTGTCCATGCTAACCCTTGTCCACAGACGAAAGCACCTGCAAAGGGCACTCAAGACTTGGAACTGGACCTTGGAGAAATAGAAGATGGTCTCTTGGTCCAATGAGTCCTGTTTTCTTTTACATCATGTGGACAGCCGGGTATGTGAGCGCCGTTTACCTGGAGAAGTGATGGCACCAGGATGCACTGTGGGAAGAAGACAAGCTGGTTGAAGGAGTGTGATGCTCTGGGTAATGTTCTGCTGGGCAACTCTGGGTCCGAGCAATCATGTGGACATCAATTTGACATGTGCCACCTATCTCTTTTAGCAGGATAAAGCACCCTGCCACACAGCACATGTTGTTCAGGAATAGTTTGAGGAACATGACGAAGAGTTTAAGGTGTTTCCAAATCTTAATCCAATCAAGCATCTGCCGGAACAGCAAGTCTGACCCATGACCTTACACTAAGCACGGTGTAAATACTTTACCTCAATCTCTTCTTTTTGATTTTTTTCTTAGTGATGTATGGAGGTCTGTATAACAATGTTAAAATGTAAGCTGTAACACTTCAAAAACATCATAAAAAGCACACTTTTACAATAAAGATCACTTGGCCAAGTTTTTTCTTTCCTAGAGATATCCATATGAATATGAATTTATGAGGTGGATAGTTTTAAGTGCAAATACATTACCACATGTTTTCTACATAGAAATAAAGTATTAAATACATCAAATTATTATCACATTTTTTATTAAAAAAAGAAAAGTTGCTCTATTGCTCAGAAACTGCAATGTAAAGAAAATATCAGTCTGCTGATTTTGTGAAGTGGTCTGCAGGGTAGCAGAGTAAAACAACTGTAAAAGGCAGGAGGCACATGGATGGAAAAAGGCCCACAAGGTACAACAGGGGAATAGAAATTGCCGATATCAGACAAACCTTGAAAACATATATACTTTAATCCAGTGCTAAAGAAGACTAGCACCTTGAGATTTATACTCAAAGGAAAGGTTCATTATAAATAAAATACGTTGTTATCATAATTATTATTAGCTGCTAAATCATTGTCAGAGGAAGTTGAGGGTTTTGAGTGCAGCTTTGTGCTTCTCTGGCAAACTTCATAAGCTCATGATCTGTTTTTATAACTTCAACTATGATGATGTACAGAGCTATAACAGAACAAATTAATCTGTCATACTTACGCAAGCCACTGTCATTGCTTGCAAAGCTGCATTGTCCTCAAGTATTCTACATTTTCTGAAGAAAAAAGCCTATAATCTTTAAAAATGACAGAACTAATTATTTCAGTTGGTGTCATCGTGAATTCATTAGGTCCGTAACCAATGCAACTTTGGGAAAGACTTGCCTCCTTGGAGAAAAACAACAACAATCAAATATTTTGAACAACTAATTCAAAACACTGATTAAGTCTTAGTTCTCTGAAGCATTTCTAAATCATCCGGAACCTGAAGAATTATAATGAACAATCAACAGCTGCTTTCTCTCTATTAAGATAGAAATGCACATCTACACACGCTCCTTTACACCCTGACACCCACACATGTGGGAACAATCCCACCCCTTTATATTGGCCAGAACTGCAGGCATGCAGGTGCAGAGTCAATAGACGTTTCCCATTATTCACCAGAAGCACTCCCATGCTCCAAACCATCCCATGAGAGCATGGAAAATGACTTCAGCCGTAGTGGTAGGGACCTGCCCTGGGCTAACGTGCATGAACGTGTCGAAGTTAAAAAAAAGAGAGACTGTTTCAAAGTTACTCACAGGTGAGCCTGTCAGATCAGTAAGTTCAGCTTTATTTTACATCTGTGTCTAACCACACAGCCACGTATGGTCTTCTATCCTGGCACCTGGGGATGTGCACCAAATATACGTTTGTTAATCATTTGTGCAAAATTACAACACTATTGCAGAAAGCTATAGTATTCAAATGAGCTTTCTAATCATTCAAAATGCTTTTTACTTTGTGTTGCGAGCATCTTGACCAATCACAGTTCCAGATGAGTGCTGGCAAATGTAGGTGTTGTGGTGAATCAAGGTGTGCACATAATCCAACAAAAGTCAAAGTAGGTCAGAATATTGCAGACCAATCTGTTACTATGTCCCATAAAGGTTTTATCAATGGGTTTTTATCATACTGCAAGGCATATAATTGCAATATGCATCAAAATAATAAACAATAACATTCCCTTGGCCTACGGTGTTGCTAGCTTCAAACATTAAATTTTTGGGATTGCTAGGGTGTTGCTAGGGTGTTGCTAGGTGGCTGCTATGACATCACTAGTGAATGTTATGATGTTGCTAGGTGGTTGCTATGGTATGCCAAAAGGTTGCTATGGTGATGCTAGGTGATTGCTATGGTATCCCAGGTGGTTGCTAGTCTGTTGCTGTGGTATCCCAAGTGGTTGCTAGGATGTTGCTAGGTAGTTGCTATGGTACTACAGGTGGTTGCTATGGTATCCCTGATAGCCTCTAGGTAGCTTCTGTGATATCCTAAGTGGTTGCTTGAGTGTTGCTAAGTGGTTGCTAAGATGTTGCAATAGACAGTTTCTATGGTAACCGATGCTAGGATGTTGTTAGTGTATTATCATGTGTTATCATTCTGTAAGTGGATCTTTTACAGCTTTACAGATTTACAGCTATCAGTTTTGGCCTCTGCTGGAAGAGATAAGACTACTTTTATGAATGATTTAAAATGAGTTTATAAATGGTTATTAATTAGGTCACAAACACCTTAAAATCATTAATAAAAGTTATTATGTGACCTGTTACCTGCCAAATAGTAAGCCAAGATTCACCTAAACTGTCAAACCTTAGATCTCACTGGTTACTTTATCTTCTATATCAGTCAGCATTATACCTGTCATCTTCAGACATTCATCAGACATTTACATTCATCAGACATAACGGGCCCTTTTTATTTATGCAGTATAGCTGTTTAATAATGATTTTTAAGGTTTTTTGTGACGATTAATAAATCATTCCTAAACTCTTGATTAGGGTCACCTTATTTTTAAGTGGTACAGATAAATATTTCAAATTATTACTATTATTTTTTTGTCAAAAAGTAAAACTGATTTCTAATTAAGTCTTTTTGAATGTTTGAAAGGAAACTTGGCAAAGTGAAGATTTGCTGCATATTATTACTACATTCCTTGCAATAAAATAAAAACTTATTAGTAAACCCATTAATGGTATATGGTGGCAGATTGGCCTGTCATTTAGACCCAAATTTACTTTTTTTTGCTGGATTACACGCATACCTTCATATATCAACCCCACAGGAACATTAATCTGGAACTCTGATTGTGATGGTTTTCTGGTCTGTACTGTGCACCCCTGCTGGTTGCTGTACTGTAAAAGAGGGTGGGTAAGATGATCCAGAAGGTGGAGCGGCTGTCATGCCCTTATTAGATTAAATACTGTGCCTAATTATTAATAACGTATGTCTTGTTAAGTTAAGGGGAGGAGTTTGGACTCTTTTATAGAAATCTAGTTATTAAAGAGAGACAGAACATGGGAGCATGAACATGAGACACTTTTGTGTCTGGATTCTAGTATGTAAAATTTTTCAAAAGGTGCCAAAACGGGCTCTTTGGAGTGGTGCTATAGAAGAACCACTTTTGGTTTATGTACAGAACATTTCAATGAATGTTTCTGTAAAGAACCATGGTTGTAAAAGAGATATGTCAAGTGTACAGAGAACCTCTACACAATATACAGGTTCAATATCAATTAGAGGTTTTTCTTACAACAGAAGCATGGGGTCTCCATAATGGGGGTTCATGCAATATGCATTTTTCTCGCTGTTTTGCAAGCTGCTCGCCACATGTTTAATATACCTGGTCTGGCTGTATTATGAGCGGAGCACAAAAGTTAAAGTTGAAGCGGTAAAGAAGCCAACACAGAAATCATTACACAAACAAAACAGCTTCTTTTAAGCTTGTTTTGCTGTCTGTTCCATGTTTGCTAGTTATCTTTCAGTTTGTATGTATCGAAACAAGACCTAGCTAGCACAGCTGACTGACTGACTGAGTTACAATGTTGCGATGCAGCGAAAAAACCTGTTCTGTTTGAAATGCATACCTCTCGTCTTTGAATGTGTTCCTGAGTCTTTTGTCATAAAAGTTCAGGGCTGATGAAGGGAAAATCAAAGGGAAATTAAGCGTGAAAAACAAAAATCCATCAGGCAAGGCTTCTATGCATGACGAACAGCATCAAGAATGACATACTCTATTAGCCTATATGGCTGGTCAGTAATGAATGAATAAAATAACTCGATGCACCAATATTTCTGCAGTTATTGTTTGTTTACATTTCACATTGATGTATTGCTAGGATGTAAAGAGTCATTTGCCTTGTACTCTATCAGCATGTCTCCTTCCATGCTTACAGCATGATTTATAATGGATTCACATATGAATGAAGTGATATTAAGTGTGTATCATTAGTAACTGATTATTCATACATAATTTAGAAGATAAATGAGCCATTAAAAAGTACCTACTCTTGAACCATTCACTTGAACTGCCAAACTGATGCTAAATGGAGCACATTTTCATTCAGGCCTTTTTAGCTGTGTTAGGAAAAGTGAGGGTAAGGGATCTCAGCTCAGCTGTGAAGCTGCCAGTCATTTCAGGCCATAGAGGGTGACTAATATGACGGCCTGGAGCGGAGGGGTCACCAGGGGTCAACAGAGGCACATCCATCATCTCCACAGAGACAGGGAGACACACCAACCCTGTTCTGATTAATATTTATCCAGCAGGACCTGTTACTGGCCCTGCTAAAACATTCAAAGCCGGCCTGGACCTTTCTACCAATGAAGTGCACATACACATTCACGTTTTTATATAATGTCATGATGTCGGGTCCTATATAATGTTCAGTATGTATTATAAAAAAACCATTCTACCAAATCAAACTGTTGTTCACACTGTGAAAATGACTATTAAAAAAACAATTAAGTATTCAGACATTTACAAGGATAATGTTTTGATCTATTTAAACCCAAGGCATAAACTGAGACAGTAATAAGCTAAGCATGTACAAAATCATAATTTGTAGGATACATTCTATTGGGACATGGCTGTCCAAACCCTAACCCCTAACCTATTTCAACCTGTGAAAATAATACATAATGTTTATTTTTTCTTTTCTTTCTTACTTTCTTTTTTAATGCATGTTACTAGCATTTCAGTCCAATGGCAGGGCCTTATTTTAGCCATACCCAAGAAGTGAGATTATATCTCTTATCAAAATACTGTTATAAGAACAATAGCTTGTGACTTCACAGGAAAAATAATAAACAAAATGTTTTTTTTTAATTGGTAATGTTGGTTCTGTTGGTCCATTTGTCATGAAATGCTTCAAAAATTTAAAGAACAACTGATATTTTCAAACTTGTGTGTTTGTGTGTGTGTGTGTGTTTGTCAGTGGGGGATCCCATCATCTACGTGCCAGGTTTTTACTGCAATGAAAAAGGGTTTAAAGTGTCACGGACACCATTCAAACAAGTGGCTCATACAAGTCCACACTCAGTAACACTTGGCCTCCCAGCTGGAATGATGTCACTGCTCTTTTCTTGTTTTGCTCAGCTATAATCAGTTTCTTTCATCTGACAGCCTTCACATTGCCACTAAAAGCCACACTCTCAGAAACCAATGATCTGTGTTAAAAAAAAAACAACAACAACAAAAAAAAAAAAACCCATACTGCAGCATGACTATCAGCGTAACAATAACTTAAGAACTGCAACCAGCATTTGGGGAGACATCAAAACCAACAGTGCTGTAAATGGAGGACGATTACTAGATGGAGGAAAACAATACTTAAAATAGGTGCCTCCCTCTTGTTGCTATGACAGATACACTTCAAACACATGACAACGTGTAAGCATTATGTTTAGCTGAAGTACAATTTGAATGGGATTAGTTTAACATGGGGAGGAGCGGGAATGTAATCATCACAAGAGTGTGATTTTAGTCCTGTCTAAATAGCTTTTTACGGACTGCATGTTCCTCTGTCTATAAAGATTCTAGCAGCCTACCATAAAATAACCTCAGGTTATACCAGTCCTGCGTGATTTGACAAGCTGGTAAATGTTCCATCGTACTTTGTGGAAAAGAAAAAGAGGAAGCATTTATATTCTCTGCCTTCTAAATCTAGCCTACCTCAGGTGTACTCTACACCACCTCAAAGTTCATAATACGACCTCCTCAATCCTCCCCTCTCATCAACTGTGCACTAATTCCACTCACTTGTTTAAATCCCCACCCCTCTAACGCGATTCACAGAAATAGACCATGTCATTTTGAAACATCAGGAAATAAACGCCCCTCTATTCAGGCAGGCTTTGGCAGAGATGCCATCAGACTGTTTTATGTAGAGTAAAATAACTACAACTGAAAGTCTTCTAAAGGAAATAGATCTGCTGTGGTAAGCAAAACAAAACCAATGACAAAAATGAATACTGCGATACTTCTGAAATCCCTGAGATTACATTTTTGTAACTTTTGCATGTGTGCTTTTTTTCCTTACTGTGGTAACTCCTTAGACACAGGCTTTCAGTCTGTAATCAATTCCAGCCTTTCTAGATACACTGTTATCATTTTGCTCTCCCCAGAGCTGTCCCTATCTACCCTGTGATAACCAGATTGTAGAGTGCACTCTGTATTTTTTCCAGTCTAAGAAACTTTAAGGTAGATATTAATGTCTGCATTGCCTTGCTCTGCTAAACAGAAGTCTAGTCCAAGTCTGCAATAAAACACAAATGCGCCTTTTACTTATCCAAAGTGCATCCAAATAGAGGGAGCACAGAGTTTAGGGACCTAAAGAAGGGAGAATGTGGATTGTTCTACAGCATGTTCTAAGACAGTCTAAAGGCAGTGGTCTGAGATCATTCAAGAAACACGCATTTCCCAGCATTTACAGCACTTAGTAAAAAACAGAGTGAATAAAACTGCTGGAAGAGACAAAGAGCACGTATGTGGACACATTCATACCATTAATCAATTAGGACCTCATATGGTCCAATTTAGATGACCTCACTTTCAGCTAAAACACTACCCAGAATGTGCATAATCACTCCTTCAGAATGTCTTTCTAAAACGCACTGCAATCCTGTAACAGATTCAATCCACTGACTACAACATAGTAATGATAATTGGTACAACACTGTATCACATAACTTGACATCTACACACTGATAAATAGAGTAGCAGTCATGAATTTTTATGGCCTGCTCAGATTTTTTTGAAAGCTAAACTGGTTGACAGCTGATTCTCTGGGCTGATTTGAAGTAGCCAATTTATAATCAGCCCTGTAAAATCTAAGGTAGGTAGATTCTGGAAAGTCCTGGATGGCTGGCAACCCTAGGACTCCTAGCACTGTTGTGGGATCAGCTGTTGATTTAGCATGCAACAACAGAGAAATACGCTATGTATGTAATGTATTTGCTTGGATATGAAGTAAACAAGCAAAAAAAAAAGTATTTCCTCAAGTGTCAAAACTGTCATGAGTAGCTTTAAACACAGTTTAGAAATGAAATATAAATATGCTTAACTATTAGCTTGATGCCAACATAATACTGAAAATCCAACAGAAATTAGCATTATGCTGAAAGACAAAATTGATAATGCTGTTTAATTAAATATTCTTGATTAAGACAACAGATAAAATGCTCGTGAACTTGCTGGAATATTTCTTTTTTCTTTTCCCAATTTTTTCCCTAATTTAGTCATATCCAATTCCAGCCACTAGTTATTACTCCCCCAGTCACATGATACCACCATGCAAAAGCTGGCACAGGTTACATGAGATTACAGGAGACTGTAGGCTAAAAAGCACCATGGCTGCTATGGAAAAGTGGTGCTTTGCATGAATAATATGATAAAAATAAATTCTCATTGGGATAGTTAAATACTATTCGTTTAAAATGTAAATGCTTAAACACCAAAAATGGTTAAATGCCAAGTGCATTTCATTAGCCAAAGTAGCTATGTATTAAAACAAAATACAGCACTTGTATATTTCACAAAAGATCAGCAAATAGATTAGCTAAAATTATCCCAATAATGTGTTAGAGCAATTTATCCAATTCTGATTCTAGCTGATTCTGATTGTGCACCCCTTCTAATAACTAAGGGACAGTGTACATGGACATGAAAAAAAAATCAATGCATGTTAAAGGTGGGAATTATGACAATGTTTCATTACTATGATTTGAGCATATCATGGGTATCATCAATACATAACAACGAATGACTGCATGTATCCTAAAAAGACAATTACAGAGAGACTGAAAACAACAACAACCAGTGTATAGTTACTGCATAAAGGATACAGACACTGCCCCTCCTGTGGTGGTGATCTAAGTCCTTGGTTATTTTCTCTTGTCTGGTTCTCTGCCACAGTCTTTCATTAGAATAGTGGTTTGTGTGTTAGCAGCCAAACAGAGTTGCTGTCAGTTCCTGACCTACAAGACAGATCTGTGTAAAGATGGAGCTACAACACAGCCATTACAGCCACGGCTGTATCAAAAGTGTCCCGGTATTAAGATTAAAGCAGCACTAAAGCAAAACCACCACACTAAGAAATGCATTCTAGTGCAATTGCACAAAGTCTCCAATTTGCAAAATGTTTTTCTTTCCACATAATGTGCAGTGTTCTAAAAGACTCAGGCTGTGTTCGAAATAGCATGTTATGTACTGTACACTGCACATTGCATCAGTATATACTGAATACTGCTCTTCATCAGTAGTATACTGTACAGTATCCATTATATGACACAATATAATGTATTTTTATACTAAATTGTGTTACTAACCTGTTGCCACTTAACCTGCTTAGTTCTGAGATATGCTGCACAACTTTACCAGTCTTTTGTTGCCCTTGTCCCAACTTTTTTGTGTGAGGGGTTAAACTTGGGTGTAGAAGGTAGGGGAGCCTCACTTCTTTCATAGGTACCAACAATGTGGGAACAACAATGTTCAGTTTAGTCTGCATTATATGAGCTCTTCCCATTGAATTAATAGATTTAACAATTAATAACTGTTTGTATTCTCCGTCTTAACTACAATTGGGTCAGACCATCAGTATTGTTTGTCTGTCATATCATAACCATGCAGGCTCACTGTCACATTTAGTAAAAATTCACTCACATCAAATTCAACTAATGGGTGAAGATATTTCATTTATGTTTCAGTAGTGACAGTTTCTGGCTATTCAAACTATGTCAGTGACACAGTGCTTTAGAATTAGGGATAGAATATTACAGCAGGAAAAAACAATGACAGTAATGTAGGCTACTTAACAGTTGGGCCATAATGAATTTATTCACGTAGCAAGTTGAAACACCATGAAACAGAAGAAAGGAAAATGTATTTACATGATTGTGAAAATCAGTAGAATGGCAAGATATTGGAATGTTTTGTCATATCAAGAAGTTCAATTAATCTGATTAATTAAATAAACAGAATTCATTAACATAATTTACATTTCCATCAAGTTATAGTATAGGCGCTTTGCTCCGCTTGCCAAATTCACATAAACCCAAAGTGCTTGACCACTTTAACATCCAAAACCCCATGTGAAACTATGGATAATTTACAAGGACAAAACTCCATCAGCCCCCTTAGTGGCTGAGGGGCCCTGGGTTGCAACCTCTAAAGCCCTCTGGGTTAACCATACAGTCCTAGGCTTAACTGAACATTACAAAATTCTTAAAAAATATCAGTGCCACCACATTAAGTTGCATACAATTGCATGAGGCAGCATCTACAGTGAAAAATCTAATCAAGACGTCCCAAAACTAAAAGTATCTTTTTTTTAAGCAAGACTCTCCTTTTGAGGTCTGGTGTTTGTGTTCAGTCACAGTCTGGCAGCAGAATGACTAAAACAGAAGATCCATTCGGAAGGAATCCTCTTCAGGCTGATAACACACAGAAAGGGGTATTTATGTGCTTGGGAGATTGTGTTTTACACTTCAAAGCCATTTGGGGATGCTCTGTGCTATGAGGAATGCCTTCCTAAGGAAGCAGAGATTGGGTTTGACACATTAAAAGGCCACATAAGCTAAGCATGCCCAACACAGACTTCTATCTTTCAGTGAAGTGATAAATCTTGCTGCCTGCTTCCAAGTAACAGTTCTATAGCGTATTAGCCAAACCATGACCTAACACATTTAACGACTGTGTTAATGTTATTTCCAACACCTTTGCTTTACAATCTTTCTTTGTGTTAAAGACATCTCTAATCCAAGACATCTGGCAAGGTAGTGATGGCAAATATACCAAAAGGGAAAGACTTACCATGGGAATACAAAATTAAGCACCAGGTGTACAGTACAAAAGTTATTCATTTTTCATTGTCAGGAAGAACAAAAACATATACTTAATAGGAAATTACAAAAAAGATTCAAATGCTAAGTGCAATATCAAATCTATCAGTATTTAAATTGTCCATCCTTCCCATCTTAAAATTACAGCTATGTCTTAATATAAAAGATATTCCTGAATGTGTCACTGTCATTTAGAGACACAAACATTCACACAAGCAACTACCCAAATAGGCTTTAGCTGCCTTGCAAATTTCTTTCTGTTGTTTTCTGTTAAATATATCTTCGCTGTCTGAACAAAACCTTGTATCTCCAAAATGGTAACTTTACATGAGAAGTAAAAAACATCTTCAACTTGTAATGGAAGTCCAAGCATTTCTGGATCATTTCTATTGGTCTATTCTTGAAATGTTAACACAATGCAGAGGGTAACTCTTTCCAAGATGAAATGCAGAGACCCTTAATGGTGCACAATTACCAAGTTAGCTTTGCAAAGCGTCTGTGCCCTCACTAACAAGTTCGACAGAAGCATATGTAAAACATTTCCCAAGCAAGAACCCACTTTTCCCTACAACTCTTCCCATGTGAACCAATTTTGATATGGGAAAGTTCAGACTTTTTCAATATAGTGGCAGAAATGTTTAAAAATTTTTTCCTCCTGTTTTTATTCACTAGCGCCTCTGCACCTGTTTTGGATTAGCAATAGAGAGAGAGGCAAGCCGCGCTGTAACACACTGGTTTTGGATGCAGGCCAAGGACAGAGTCGACGGTAAAGCATCCAGCGTAGTTCACCCAGTCTAAGATGAAGATTAGACAGCTTCATTCACAAACCACATGGCCGTCTGGTGCAGTAAAAGAGACAAAAGGTTTTTTCTCCCCTACCACTTGGAGAACTTATGTCATCTAATGAAACTGGCTTTGAAACTGGTTACTTTCAAGAGGTTATCTTATAAAAGAGTTCCTCTGGTCTGGCAAAGGTGTGGCCTTGCCACACAACACGCAATGTACACAATACAATCCTCAATGACATCCCTTATCTATTCATTTTAGATCAACCTGTTTTTTTTGCAGTTAACCAAAAGGGGGTAAAGATATTTTTATGCTGTGATTCAGCTTCCATGCTGTCACTTGAGTTCATCAAACGGTAAACCATGCAACGCTTTTTATGGGAAGGAGAGATATTCAGATGGATTGAATCGACAGAGCGACTGTGACTGTTCGTTGTGCTAGACATTGTGTTGCATGATATATCAAAAAGTCTGTGGTTTTTAGTGCTACTACACCAACTTTTAATATTTTCTTAACAATAATTCTTGACAAGCTATTGCTATACTGATGTTTCATTCTAGCTATAGGTTAATCAAACTGTGCAGGCTAATTTTAGATAGAGATTGTCCCTATTGCCATATCACCAACATTTATATGATCATTAAAGTGCTTAGAATAATTTGCTATACTGGCAATTTTATTATTTTAAATTAAATTTTTTCTCCAATACTTTAAGAAGCTGTTGTCAGAAGAAAACCTCCAAAATGGTAACTTTACAGGAGAAGGAAAAAAAACTACTTTACTTTTAATGTAAGTCAATGGAACCAGTCTTCTTTCCAAGTCATTTTGGGCTGTTTCTTTTAGTCCATTCGTTATGAAATTTACATTTACAATGTAAAGGGTAACAGGTATTTTCAAAAACTGAAACCGGCAAAAATGAATTAAGGATATAACAATATAATGTACCATACTGTATCAAATTAAATAAGAGCATATTGTATTGTATTGAATTGTAAAACTATCATGATTGGCATGTTAGCTTGTGGCTAATGTGTTAGCTTGGGCTAACATTAACTTGTAACTCTTGTAACTGAATTGTTTTGTGAATAATCTATCTACCTTATTATAAGCTGCCTTGAGATGTGGTCATTATTTTTAAATTATGACATATTCTGGATATTCATTTTTTTATAACTTTATTCTTAATGTGATACAACTATGTCAATCATTTTAGAATCTTCTACAGCTCCGTTCATCATAGCTGTATACATCTAAAATTTCTTCATTTCTTTAAGGCTGTGAAGTTGCACAGGACCAGCATATTAAAATCATTTAGTACACTTGTCTGCAGCCAAACTGGATTCCTATTATTGAAAACAGTGATTTCCAACTTCTAAATCCTAGTGTAGGTGAACAGGTTTATTTAGTATGATTAATGTAAGGTATAATCTATTTTCTGCTCAGTTTAAACATTCTGCCAAGAGGCTATAATGAATGTCCTTATTTCACTGTTAATCATCTCTGCAAAACATGTCAAAAGACATTTTTAAATCGTTTATCTTTGGAACAGTATATTGATAAAAGAGACTGAATTTGAAAATAAAGCTGTTAATTTGAAGAAACCTGATACTAACAAACCTGTGATTATTTGAATAGTTGAAGCCAACTGTGAGTGTTTTTTTGTTTTTTTTCATAGCATCATTTTGGTATTGAGTCGTGACAATCCTACAGTGGAGTGGAGTTTAATTCAGCCTCTCAAAATCCGCTCTGCTCTATTTCAAGAGAGAGAGACTGAAAATCAGGACTTCTCCTAAGAGACTTTTGAACACACTAAGCTTTGTGTCCACTGCTGTCTTTGTGATTCTCCCTTTCACCAACAAGGGCAGGAAAAACAGTTTCCAGAAGAACACATCTGACCAGAGTGCTTTCCACACAAAACTTTACAACTTTTTTATAGCAGACCATATCAGGGAGCAGTATGTGTTTATTTCCAAGAGCTTTTGGAGGAGATAAGCTTTTACTTCATCTTCCATATTCTGAAATATGTTCCATTGAACTGCTCCAGCCAAGCAAAATATGATTCTATACCCAGCATTTAACAAAAACAGTTTAAGAGAAAGGACAAAAACCATGGAACAGTTCTAAATATCTCTTTGCCTTTTTTACACTATATAACATTAGAATAAACACCAATAAGCCTAAATACAGTCAAATGTAACAAGATTTTTTTAGTGTTTTGAAAAAGGTATTGATATCTTGATAGAAGAATATAGTTAAAAGAACACAGGTTTGGCTCCTTACTTCTCAGTGAACTCCAGTCATTGCAAGGATTTGTTAAATTCCATCAGCAGCACATGCTTTAATTTAAAGGAGGATTCATTAGCTGGATGAGAGGTGTGGAAATATTTAAGCTAATACTCAAACACATCAAATCAATTGCAATGTATTCTTTTTTGTTTATTTATTTTGACTGATTCTAATGTTGTTATTTTTCAAACAAATAAATGGTTACTGCTCAGAAAAAAGCGATATTTTATATCATTTTCTCAGATGGCCTAAGATTTTTGCACAGCATAGTATATTTTAACTATATCAGCCCAGCCCTAAAATACCATATATAATCTCTCCACAATAAAAAGATAATTATTTTACGTTTAGGCACTACACATCTAAGTCCATAAACACTGGAAAAAATACTTACAGAAGTATATGGCTTTTGTAGAAATATCTGATTTAAACAAAATGTGTTCAGACGCACCTTTCCTATGAGTGTCTTTCTCTATTAAACCTTAGTAAATTTATCATGGCTCATCAAGTGCCTTTCCAGCACATACTTACTTTCCAGCTCAAGAGACAACAGACAAGGAGAGGGAAGTCTGTTCCTAGTCTGAGCTGTTGACTGATTTGACTGATTAGGTTCAACAGATAACAGTCAGAATCCTAAACATCTCAGCATTTAAGCAAATAAAAGCACAATGGTTTGAGTGATGGCAACCCCATGGCGCATCACTTATTTGCACTTAGCCAGGCCACTGCTTTCTATACTTGACAAAGTTATTGATGAGGTAAACAGCAGCTGAGCTTTAACTTGCAGTGGAATTACTGTTTCCATTAAGCATCTGCTTGGGGAACACCTAAAAGGCAACATCTTTTTACAAGTGTGCCTGCTTTGGGGGAACAGTACGACAGCTAGCAGCTTGTAAATACCCCAGAACCTACTTCCTGTTCTGGGAAATTAAAGATTTTAACAGCACCAGCTTGGCTGTGTTGCCAGATTTATAAGCCCTGCTTCTTTTAGTGCCTACAGTCTTTATTAACTTTAAAGACTTTTGGAATTTTGAAGATGGTTTGAAAAGAAGAATGTTTTGAACTGTTACAGTGAGAGCTAGAAGGGGTTTTATGTTTTATCCTATGACTTCATAAGAAACAGACATGGCACCAAGATGGCCCTCACATTGTATGATGTCATGTTGTCGTCTGTGTATTTCTTTCTGAGGGATGGGAGAGTGTTTGAGTAGTTAGAACATGACCTATTTTTAGGGTGTGTTTATGTTTTATATGTAATTTATATGTAGTCCAGTTCCCGGGTTGATACCAAAACAGAAAATGATGCACTGTTGGATTTTAGTTTTGGTTTGCTTAGCATTCACACTTGATTCTGAGATGTAAACAGACGTCATTCAGGCCACAAAAAAGGGACAACTAATTGGGCAGATTTTATGATGTACATCAGTGCTAATAACTGCACTGGAACAATAAATCCAACAAACTTTCTGAGATACATTGTGAAACGGTCTAACTGGTCTAGTAGGTTTTATGTGTGCCTTCTTTCATGTATGTCCTGCGATATTCTAAAGCAATAAGTCACAAGTGACCACGCGTTACAGTGTTTTCCTATCACAAAGCTAGTTGAAATTACCTCAAGTGAATTATTGATTATAAAATACAAAAAACTTGATATGAACACTCAATTCATACCCAATTTTACATCAAAGAACTGTCCAGCAAAAATCCTGCTTCCATCAAATCCTGGTTCAATTTACCGCTGGTGGGACCACATTTTTATGATGATCCGCACCAAACAAGGCAACACCACAGCATGCCTTTCAGTGCAGTGCACTTCAGAGCTGTACTATATGCATAATCTGCCTAACATTTGACTCCTGAGAGAGACTCGAGTCATTCTTGCAGCACAAACTGCAGCTAATAACATCAGAAGAGCAATAATGAAGCATCTGATCTTGTCACAGGGACTACAGATAGCAACCATCCATCCATCTTCTAAGCCGCTTATGCTTCTGGGTTGTAGGGGGTGCTGGAACCTATCCCAGCGTTAATTGGGCGGGAGGCAGAAAACACCCCGGACAGGTCGCCAGTCCATCACAGGGCAGTCAGAAAGACATATACATTCACACATACACTCATACCTAGGGACAATTTAGCGTGTCCAATTGGCCTGACTGCATGTCTTTGGACTGTTGGAAGAAACCACCTGACTGAATTCAAACTGACCCGTAATTAAACCAATCAATATCAAGTTCGGTTTAGAGTATGATAATACATATTTTTAATAATATAAGTTAGAACAGATCTTATTTCACACTATGATAGGCTAGTGAAATAAAAAGTACAACCCCATTTCCAAAAAAGTTGTGAGGCTATGCAAAATGTAAATAAAAACAAAATGCAATGATGTGCAAATCATTTAAACCCTATATTTAATTGACAATGCCTCAAAGACAACATATCAAATGTTGAAACTGAGAAATTTTATTGTTTTTTGAAAAATATATGCCCATTTTTAATTTGAAGGCAGCAACACATTCCAAAAAAGTTGGGACGGGGGCAACAAAAGGCTGGTAAAGTTCTATAATAGTTAAAAAGTTAATTGGCAACAGGTCAATAACATGATTGGGTATGAAAGGGCATCCCAGAGAGGCTGAGTCTTTCAGAAGTATAGATGAGGAGGGGTTCACCACTCTGTGAAAGACTGCACAATAAAATAGTGCAACAATTCAAGAATAACGTTTCTCAACATGAAATAGCAAAGAACTTTTGCTTTTCATCATCTACGGTACATAATAACATTCAAAGATTCAGAAATCTCTGTACGCAAGGGACAAGGCCAAAAATTTGTATTTGCTGGCCGTGATCTTTGGGCCCTCAGATGGCACTGCATTAAAAATGGATTCTGTAGTGGAAATCACTGCATGGGCTCAGGAACACTTCTGAAAAACACTGTCTATGAAAACAGCTTGTCGCTGCATCCACAAACGCTAATTAAAACTCAAAAACGCAAAGACGAAAACATATATAAACAGAATCCAGAAATGCTGCCATCTTCTCTGGGCCGATCATTTAAAATAGACTGAAGGGAAGTGGAAAAGTGTCCTGTGGTCCGACGAATTAACAATTGAATTTCTTTTTTGGAAATCATGGACACTGCATCCTCTGGGCTAAAGACCACTCAGCTTGTTATCAGTGCACAGTTCAAAACCCAGTATTAATGATGGTATAGGGGTGCATTAGTGCACATGGCATGTGTGACGTGCATATCTGTGAAGGGACCATTAATGCTGAACGATATATACATGTTTTGTTAACATGCTGCCATCCAGATGACGTCTTTTTCAGGGAAGGCCTTGCTTATTTCAGAAAGACAATGCCAAACCACATTCTGCATGTATTACACCAGCATTACTCCGTATTAAAAGAGTCTGGGCGCTAAACTGGTCTGCCTGCAGTCCAGACCTATCACCACTGAAAACATTTGGCACATTATAAAATGAAAAATACGACAAAGGAGAACTGTTGAGCAGCTAAAATCCTATGTTAAGCAAAAATGGGAAAACTTTTCACGTTCAAAACTACAACAGTTGGTCTCTTCAGTTCCCAAACGCTTACAGAGTGTTGTTAAAAAAAGAGGTAATGAAACACAGTGGTAAACATGCCCCTGTCCTAACTTTTTTTGGAACGTGTTGTTGGCATCAAATTCAAAATGGGCATATATTTTTCAAAAAACAATAAAATTTCTCAGTTTCAACATTTGATTTGTTGTCTTTGTGCTATTTTCAATTAAATATAGGGTTTAAATGAGTTGCACATCATTAAATTTTGTTTTTATTTACATTTTGCACAGCGTCCCAACTTTTTTAACAGTTAAATTGTGCATTGATTATAAAATTCACTTACTGACTTATAAAGCTGTAAACGGACTCGCACCTCAGTACCTGAGTGAACTTCTCTCCCATTATGAACCATCACGCCTACTTAGATCACAAGGTGCTGGCTTACTATTAGTACCTAGAATTAATAAAGTTACGTCAGGGGGGAGAGCCTTCACATACAAAGCCCCCCAGCTTTGGAATAGTCTTCCTGTTAATGTTCGGGACTTACTTGTATAGTCAAGCCTTTGGTAACTAGTTTTCCCTGTTGGTTCTATACCTGCCAGAGTCTTTGCTGCTCTGCTAACACTTTAATCTGTGATCAGTCACCCATTACAGAACTGACTCTCTGTGTGTTTTTCCTTTCTTTCTTTTCTTTGCCGGGTTGAACAGGTGCCCATCCTGTGCGTCTGATGCTGCTGCCTCTTCTGCCTTGATCATGTGCCACTGCTGCCAGCCCTCTGGACTGGCTTGACCACCATTGAGCTTCATGCTGAACGACGCCGTGCAAACCTCACCCTCACATCCTGACCCCACTGATGCTGCTGCTGCTGCTGCATAAACTAAACTAATCAAATTAATCATTTGCTCCACCTGTTTTTCCCGTTTTTGTACTAACAATGTTTACTATCCGGTGTCGACCAGAGGAGGATGGGTTCCCCTTCTGAGTCTTGGTTCCTCTCAAGGTTTCTTCCTGTCTCTTAGGGAGATTTTCCTTGCCACTGTCGCCACTGGCTTGCTCATGGGGGTTTGACCCGGATTTCTTTTTGTAATGCTGATTTTTTTTTTTTTGTAAAGCTGCTCTGTGACAACACCTGTTGTAAAAAGCACTATATAAATAAACTTTGCTTGCTTGCTTGCTTTTTGGGAAATAGAGTTGTAGTTAGGTAACTACATGTATAATTTGGTACACTTCAACCACTGCAATGTGAAACTAACTGAAGCAACAAAAAAAAAAAAATCATAAAACTCAAACTCTGATGCAGACTTTAGCAAACAAACTAGGTGGTAAACCTTAGATGCTCATCTTAAGTGAAGTGCTTTTAAAACGCAGCACTTTAAAAGGAGAAAACATTAATCCATATTGGCCAATATTCAAGGTTTAATATCAGCATTTGAGAAGAAACAGTGGTAATATGAAATGGGACAAAAGTGCTCTCACTGTTGTAATTGCTGCAAATTCTTTCTGAGATCAGGTTGTATGTACACCAGCTATAGTATGTTACATATAGAACATTATATTCCTCACAGTCAAAAAAGCATCTGAATGTCTCGATGCATGTATAACACGGTTACTTTCTTGTTCTTCGGAAGTGAACTGTTCAGAGCATCTGGTAAACTGCTAAACCCAGCTGTTTCAAGGAGGATTTAAAATAACTCTGAAATCACTTTTCTGGTAAGTAAACAAACAACTCACGAGTGGGCAAAAAGAGAACACAACAACAGCAACATCACCTATCAAGTGGCCAACCTTTGATATGAGCAATAGCAAATCAACTATACTACTTGCTCATATGCTGGCAGCTACTGCCTCAATAAAAAACACTATCAAACAAACACAGAATCCAGATCTGTTCCGCTTGCAATAGGACGTGATCATGTTAATGACACAAAAAATGATGTAAAAAGCAATTTAAAGTATTTAATCAGGATGTTAATGATTAACTAATTATCCGATTAACAACTGTTCAATCAATGTTATAATGTTATTGAAAATACTAATTGAAGTACAATTTGCTGAGTTTAACATATTGGGGAAAAAAACCCCATAAAATATAAATATAAGATGTGCCATAATATAACGTTTTATGATCTCCCTCAGTAATTTGACCAGGGGCGCCTAAACTTTTGCATGCGACTGGATGTCTGGCCCTATCTATCAGTAATATGTTCCACAGTCCATTCAAGGAAGAGTTTTTAAGTTTTTAACAGTTTTTAACAGTTTTTATCTCAGTGCTTTAATATGGAATTTAACTGATGTGTGCACTCATAAGTGTGCATAAGTGTTTTACATTTGTAAATTGTCAGTAAATTGTCTGTAAATTGAATTGTAAAACATTACAATCAACATTTTGATAGGTCACATGCCTGAATTTCGAGTTTGCCAGGTAACAATTAGTCGGTAAGTAATGATGACCGGTTATTGGTTGAAAGAATTTGCCAAAATTTGCCAAAATTGGAACTTGTATGTAATATGTAATATATGTTGTATTGTAAACTACCTGATTCAACTGCCCAATTAGGAGCTGAGTGTTGCGACATCACTGGACTTTGCTCAACTTTTCCAGATGACAGCCAAAAGGACAGGAATAGCCACAGAGAGTGAGTAGAGAGGAGGAGGGGTGTGGTGCATGTGTGTGTGTGTGTGTGTGTGTGTGTGTGTGTATAAGTGAGAGGAGAGAGAGACAAAGTGAGTAAGAGAGTGTGTCTGGACGGGTGGGGGATTTGTACCGCATGCTTGTAGATGTCTTTGTGCCAAGGGGTGGAGAACAGAGGAGAAGGGGCAGGCCTATTCCACATTTACTGCTTGTTGAGACATTGTGCCAGAACACTTTTTTTATTATTAAAGAGAGAGAGAGAGAGAGAGAGAGAGAGAGAGAGAGGGAGGAGTGAGTGAGTGAGTGAGTGAGTGAGTGAGAGAGAGAGAGAGAGAGAGAGAGAGAGGTAGATTAGTGTGGCACAAGTTATGAAGACAGTTCAGAGAAAGTGACCTCCTTGAGGGTTGGGAAAGGCAAGCTGACCCTGTCGGACTCTCTCACTCCTCCTCAGAGCTGTGAGGAACCTTCACCTCCCACATCTACTCCACCACTCTTGAACAGCCGCAACTACTCTGCTACTTCACTAAGGAACACCTGGAGCACTTTTTTTTTTTTTTAGATTCTCTCCATTCTGTCTTTGGAAGTTTTTTCCCTGCGTCCTGCAACATTTGAGGACCTATATACAATACCAAAGACTGTTTGGCTCTTGTGGACTAATACTGAACTTTTTATTTTGGATCCAAATAAAAAGCTGCAGTTTTACCTTTTCACTTCCAATTAAGAAAACTGTCCACATGCCTTCGCCTATTTGTTTCACTTAATCAGCTTCAGTTTCTTCTTTTCTTGTAGAGCATCTGGGTCTGTTGTCTTTTCACAGCCTAAGCGTCTCCAAACAGACAAAGGTTCTTAATTGGAGGCTTTGGGAGCAGCGTCTCCACTGACACCAAGGACACCCATCAACAAAGACTAACAGCAGGAGATTAACACGCGGAGAACAGAGAAAGTGAGCTGTAGAGGATTGAGTGTGCGGGGGCATCAGAGAGCTGTCCACAAGCTGTGATGACTTCTCCAGGACTCTGAGGGGAACCTGAAGAGCTACTGCTGGAGAGGGTGTAATTGTCTGGTAAGAATGGCACTCTCTTAGCTTTCTCTGAATGACAGCAGCTTCTAAATTGGTGATGCAATCACTCTCTTAAAAATTAAAGTTCTTAAACAGTAGAAAAACTGCATATGTGGAATTTTAAAATGCTCTTCACTCATGTTCTTTAATCATTCCTTAAAAAAAGCAGAGACTTAAAATTGTCTGATTACAAAGAACACTTTTGGCACCTTCTGGCTCACCACATGCTCAGGGTTAATTCTGAAGATTTTAGTGTCACATTGAACGCTTCAAAATAAACTTTTAAACACCTGCTCATGTTCTTTAATGTTTCCCTAGACTAAGACAGCTTTGATTGTTAAAAAAGTAAGGTTCCTAAATGGTTCTTGACTTAGATGTACAGATCTAGAAGTGGAAGTTCTTTAAACTTTAAACAGGTTCTTCACACTCAAATCTCATTTAGACCCAATCAAAAAAGTGTTTCTTTTTTCTCTGTGGCATCGCTCCAAAAAATCCTTTGGGCAACTTTATTTTTAAGTATGCAGTAAGATATCCTGGTGGGGGTGTTCTTTTCAGCACCCAATAAACACATGGCTTCTTATCAGATTGTTCCGGACACCCGCACACACCAGAACAACAAAGTAGCTGGGGCCAAGCAATGATGTCAATAGTAAACAGGCAAGGGGGGTTGTTTTCTCAACAGCATTGCAAATTAGGACAACGGCAAACCGGTGGGAGTTGGAGGGGGGACAGATGGAAAGTGAACAGGCGATAAGAGGATAGTAACAGAGAGGAAAAAACACAGATAGCCTCTAAGACATTTCCCAGCATTCATTGGCATAGAAGACCAAGAAAAATGGGTGTTTGTATGTTACATGCAGCAAGAATGGAAAGACTCCAGTATTTTTCAACCTAATGTGTATTTGCAACATTTAATATTATCTGACATATTACCACAGACACTCAATGTTTCCTTGCCCTAAAAAAGTACAGAAACAATTTGTATATTGTTGTATATTGCTCTTTTTAGAACCTTTTGAAAATGGTTCTATATAACACTAAAAAGCTTTCTTCTATTGTTACAAGCTTCATAACACTCTTCATAGCACTCTTTTTGGTGCTAAACAGAACCATGTACAGCACATTCTTCATCAATCTAAACAACCATTTCACCATGCAAAAAATATTTAAGTACGAAATGGTTTTATATTAAACTCATTCTATTTAGTTTACTAAAGTATTTCTTTACTAAAGAACGCTTGAATAATTGTATACTCTTAAAAAGTGTATTACAGGTATAATTTGAGTCTGCTCCTGAATAAAACCACAGCTCAACTCATGAATGAAGCAGGATGAAGGTGCTGTGAGGGACCATTTCATCCCTCAGGAAGCTTTTTCCAGCTGCAGTGTTGCATGGGGTGGGGGAGAGACAGCACTGAATCAGGCTTTGTGCACTATGCCAGGGCTCTGTTTGGATAAGGGGGCTTTAGGATGATCACTGGGGCTTATCAGAAACAGTCTCTTCTATACTCGCTGAGTAAGCGTCGGCGGCAGAAGTATGCTGCCGGTGATAGACAGGACAATTGGGGCAAAACAACTCTGGCAAACAAATTCTTATGAAGCCAAGCTACCCTGAGAGAAACCATTAGAGAATACAGGTTATGGTAATTTTTCTAAAATAAGATGTATGATGCGTTTCCTCCACCTCTGCAAATAGACGGTTTAACCAAGGGTAGTAGCAACTAGAGGTGTACATCTTTGACCTTACAATTAGATTTGATTAAGATTCTTTAGCAAATAGTTCAGTGCAGAGTGGTGCAACTGTTTAAGTGTCGCCCTATTGTCGGCAGATCCCACATCCCAGGGCGATGCCACAGCTACTTTCTACACACCCACTTTCTCTGTGGGTGTGTAGGATCGCTTGGTGCGACACTAGCCAACCATCTGTTTGATGATGTAACAGAATTGGCAGTTAGCATTCTCCTTTAAGGGCACTGAGCTGAGCAATGACACTGCGTTAGTGGCAGTTTGGTGGTGGCTGGCTTTGCGTTTCTCGAAGGAAGCTAGCACTAGCCTTCACCCTCCCAGCTTAATAGCATCGTGTGATAATGGGTGAATTTGAACATTTCTAAATTGGACAGAAAACTGGGAAGTGAAAAAGGAAATTATTCACTGCATAGTGAACTCACAATAAACACAAATTTCACCACCATTTCATTTTTTTGGCATAATTATGTTTAAAACTTTTTTTTTTTAATTTTTAAAAAGTATTTTTTAACACACTGAATGCACAAACCCAGGAAAAAATGTTTTACAATGTATTTTTACCAAAAACCTTTATCAAAAAATATTATTCGTGCCACATAGTTGATTTATAATAATTGAGCTAATAAATGAGTTCTTACAATCCAGAATCAATGCAGAGAAACACCCTTTCAGATTGATGCATTATTATACTCCAGAACAGAAATGTAAGGTATTGGCCACTCGGTCCAATCCAAGCATATTTGTTTGTACAGAGCTTAATAAAGCTCATAATCCTTAAAACAGTCTGCTTGTAAAACTGAGAAAAAGGCAGTAAAAAGGCACATTACATAGTGAAATTAAGTCAGACTTTTAACCCTGCAGTCAGAGCTAATCTGTGTGCAGACAACAGCCCGAGGGCATAGAGGCCGGAGTGTTAAACTAGAGCTTCATCAGCTGCCACCAGTGTGTGTGGGGTAGCTCAGCTCAGCTCGCTCTAATGAGGGAGGGAAGAATTTGTGGAATGCCACGCTCAGGTTGAAATGAGAGGGACAAGTACAGAGGGGGAGAGAGAGGGGAGAGCAGACACCTAACAGTTGTGCCCCCTCGCCCTCTAATTACTCAGCGACACACGGCTGCGCTGACAGACAAACCTCAGAGATGATGGACAGCATTTTATCTGTCCGTCGGCTGCTCTGTTAACAAGCTTAAGATACATTAAGGCTTAAAAAACAGATAGCTGTTACAGGTTTGAGGCACAAACACCAAAACCACGTTTTTCATCTTGACAGATGAAATAATGAGTGCATTTACATGATTAAGAAATCTGATAAAGAAAGCTGGATTTTAGCTCAGTAATCAGATTTCTCAGTGCATGTATACCCTTTCCCGGATTTCTTTCGCATTTCTCAGTCTGTGCATGTGCAAAAACAGACAGCGGTACTGCAAGCAGTGTTGCTGTGAGAAGGCAGAGGAACACTTTTGCAGTGATGCTGAAACCAACTACATGCTTGACAAAATAAAGGATTTAAATATTCTTCATCTTCTAGATGATGTATGTTCATAGTTTCAGGTAAAGTGGCATGATGTTGAAGCCGCGGCATGAAGTTTTACATTACGCTTACGTCACATCTTCTTCTGTGAGTTTATTGGCTGGTTGCAAAGCAGAAATCCAATTACTGCCTGACTCAACATTTTCCAAATGTATTTTTTCTTTTACAAAAACAGTAGCTCCTCTTTACATTGACAGAACATTACAAACAGAAGAAAAGGAACAGCCCGCAATTTGAATAAAACCGTGTTGTATTAGGCTGTGTTTGACTTATCTTTGAAGAAGTGTCATTTTCAACCTCTATACATTCAAGCTACAAAAGTGTGGAAAAAACACGAGCGCCTCCACGAAAGCCAGTATTGTTAGTCACAAGCTATTCAGCTATCATTAATGATACGGGTGATAATTTTAACATCCAGGACTGAATCACCTATTGTATCTGCATGTTAACAGATCTAAAGTGAATACTACTGTAATCTCATTTACACGTACAGAAATGATACTTTATTACTGCTGACGTTGGGAGCAGCCACTTGATACAATGTCTAACGCTGAACTCAGAGTTGAGCTCACCATCCTGACCATCCGAGTATGAATTCCCAGTTGATGGGGCGTTTCCTTTATTTTTTCCAATTCAGAGGTTGAAATGTACAAGTGCGAGTATAAGTTGAACATAGCATTCAAGTGCATATAAGAAATTGCCCTTTTTTTTTTTTTTCACATTGTTAATCATGCCCTTGGTGATATTTAGCATGATCCTTCTTCTTCAAATTTTTGGTTTACCATGCACCAGTCAAAGGGGAAAATAATATTTACCAGTAATATCACGTTTTACCTCCCCCTCCCACCACCCACATTCATCACTGAATGAAGATTTTAGCTTAAAGACCCTCCTTACTATGTTTCACTCGGAAATACATCATGATACGGAAAGAAAATGTGTTATTTCTGGTTCATGTTAACATTAAGAATTTTTTCCTTTCTCCAAGTATTTACACAATGTTGCAGAAACACTATATGGAAAAAAAACATTGGGACACACCTCTTAATCAGTGAATTCAGGTATTTCATTTAGTCCCATTGCCACAGGTGTATAAAATCAAACACCTAGCCATGCAGTCTGTCTTTACAAACATTTGTGAAAGAATGGGTTGTTCTAAAGAGCTCTTTAAATTCAATCATGGCACTGTAACAGGATGCCACTGCTGCTACAAGTCAGTTTGCAAAATTTCTTCTCTCCTAGATATTCCATGACTGTGAGTAATATTATTGAAAAGTGGAAGCGTTTAGGAACCACAGCAATGCAGACACTAAGTGCGGGTCACTGTGTGCTGAGACGCATAGTGCATGAAAGTCACCAACACTCTGCTGACTCAATAACTGCAGAGTTCCAAACCTCCTTTGACATTAACATCAGCACAAAAACTGTGCACTGGGAGCTTCATAGCATGGTTTTCCATGGCCGAGCAGCTGCATGCAAGCCTTACATCACCAAGCACAATACCAAGCGTTGGATGGAGTGGTGTAAAGCACGCCACCACTGGACTCTAGAGCAGTGGAAGCGTATTCTGTGGAGTGGCGAATCATGCTTCTCTATCTGGCAGTCTGATGGATGAGTCTGGATTTGCTGAATGCCAGGAGAACACTACCTGCCTGACTGCATTGTGCCAGCTGTAAAGTTAGGTGGAGGAGGGATAATGCTATGGGGTTGTTTTTCAGGGGTTGGCCTTGGCCCCTTAGTTCCAGTGAAGGGAAATCTTAATGCTTGAGCACACCAAGACATTTTGGACAATTGTATGCTTCCAACTTTGTGGGAACAGTTTGAGGAAGGTCATTTTCTGTTCCAGCATGACTGTACCCAAGTGCAGAAAATGAGCTCCATAAAGGCATGGTTGGATGAGTTTGGTGTGGAAGAACTTGACCGGCCCACACAGAGCCCTGACCTCAACCCCATCAAACACTTTTGGGATGAACTAGAATGGAGATTGTGAGCCAGGCCCTCATGTCCAACATCAGTGTCCAAGCTCACAAATACTCTTCTGGATGAATGGGCAAAAATTCCCAGACACACTCCAAAAAGAGTAGAAGCTGTTAAGGCTGCAAAGGGGGGACCAACTCCACATCAATGCCTATGGATTTAGAATGGGATGTCATAAAAGCTCCTGTAGGTGTAATCTGTAGGTGTCCCAATGCTTTTGTCCATATAGTGTACAAAACTTTCTTATATATTCAACATATGCAAGGCTATTCTTCTGCATGGCAGGCTGTCACTGAGTATTTGGGAATCAACAGACAGCGAAAATCATTAAATAGTGATCAATTCACTTTGGCCTGCCAGGACACATCTTGTCTGTGCTTCTGTGTGCGTGTGAGTGAGGCAGTAGAAAAGAGGGAAAAGTTTTCTTTCCTCTGAGGGTCTAATGACAGTGTTTTCCATTGGCAGATGTGCTTTCTCCACTAACTGGGAGACCCTATAATCTACAGGAAAAGAGACTCAAACACCAGCAGCTCATGCATTTCACTGTGTCTCTGCAGTTGTGGCAGACTCCTGGTACTTAGGGCTGGGGGTCTCCACTCAGCATTTAAAACCCTCCTCATTCACAGAGTTCACGTTCCACAAAGCAAACCACATGTGTTCGCTCACTACACACACACTCCAAGTGTGAGTGAAACCACAGTTGATCCACAGTTAAACACAGGCATTAGCTCATGGTCCACAGTAACTGCTCTGAAAGCCCTGACTGGCCAAGGCCCTGTCAGAATCTCTCCACCACTTGGTAGCTCAACCTATCATTAAAGAACTGTTACAACAGCACTCAGGGGCTTCCTTTATGTCTCCCATGAGAAACACACTTCATGCAAAGGAATTCATTATAATATTTTCCTTTAAGCAAAGAAGGAGGAAAAACTGTGATGAGGTCAGTATTGGTCAGTATTTATTTTTTTTTAAAGCCTCCTACAGAGCGAGAGTGAGAGAGTGAGAGAGTGAGAGAGAGAGAGAGAGAGAAACTGTAATACAAAGATGCTCTGTTTTTCATCTCAGTTTAATTAAAAGATTTGTGTCAGTAAATCTGACCTTGTTCCAAATCAATCACAGAATGTTATTCCCATTGATCCAGCTTGTCAGTCAGCAGCTAGAAAAATTACTGCGCTTTTTTGAGAAAGTGTTTGTCAGTGAGGAAAGAGAGATGAAAGCTGTGTATAGTGGGAAAGGCTTCACTGAAGAGCCTTTATCATACCTCTATTACAACAAACCATTATAGTTGTATTTGTGCATTTCATTAATTATGTCATCTAATACCATCTACTAATTACCGTTAACTGACAAACCTAAAAACACAGACATGACACAAGAGAACATCAAACACAGCACTGTTTTATTTAAACAAGGCTTTACACTCATATATGGCTTGACTGGAGCTAGCTTGAAGTTTATATGCATAGTTTAAACATCAGCATGAAGTCGGTAGCTCACATCTCTTAAGCTATTTTGTCATGGGACTAACTACATAAGCTAACCATAAGCCAACAAACACATCTGCATACTAATCGGAATTGGCCATCAGTGCACACCAGTCTAGGAGTTGTGTGCAAAAAGATTCTGGTGCCCTTGGTGAAATTACATGTTTTGTTGATTTTCTGAAGTCTTCTGTACATTAAATAAAAAGATTGTGCACTAAAATTTCATATTTTAGTTTGGTCAAGTTTATATCCACAAAACATGTAATTTCACTGGTGTTTAAAATTTGCATATGACTGTATGTAAACATTTTCATTGCAAAACAGGCCAAGCACTGTACTTCCATGAAGTCACAATCTCACTACAAAATAAAGCAAATAGTGAGTGTTTATCTTGGCACAAACAAAGAGAGTTCATTTCATTCTCTTTAAACTTAAGCTACAGTATTATATAACATCGTATCAGTGACCGGAAATGTGAAAATAGTTTGGCAGCTTTGTGAAAACCAATTCACATCTCTTCATCTCTTCACAAGTCTTGTGATCATAAACTCTGAAGACATGAGAGGGAACTCTGTGAAAGCACAAGAGAGATGATATAAACTGACAGCCTGATTAATATTTTTAAACTGACCTGGTTGTGAACTGATGCTGAGGGCAGCTGAACTGCGGGCAGTTTCCTGGATATTTGCAGATTTTATTAAAAGCCTCAAAATGCCTGTCCGGGTGAGGTAACTGACAGAGACAAGAATGAATTGTCTAGATCAATCTCTGTGGTCTTACCAGATCATGTATGGGCACGCATGTATTTGTCATCTTCCAGCAAAGTGACAGGAGTGGTAATGCTGGTCTCAGACAAACCACTTTACCTTTATCCATCCATCTTTCTCTCTCTCTTTTCATTTGGTCCAGGAATAAGCCTTTCTAAATCTCTGACCATCAGTAGTAATGTTTCCAAATTCCTTTTGTTCTTAACACTGACTGGATGGAGCCTTAATGTATCCATGCTGGCTGTACTCCCAGAATTACAGAGTTGTTGAAAAGCAAAAGTACTGAATGCTCCCAGCGTTTCTCTCTGGAGGATTCTGAACACAGCCTGGGGTCAGCTCAGTCAGCCTTCTGTCCAGTGAGAACAACAAAATAACTGCTGATCCTGGTTCAAAGCTTAGAAACTGTTCAACACAAGATCTGCTAATTCTCAAGCTCAAGGTTACAAAGTATGCTGTTTAATGAAGAAATCTTTGGAGCAATCCCACAGAAGAACCAGTTGTAGTTTCCAAATGGACCTTTCAATGGATAGCTCTTTAAAGAACCTTTTTTATAAATTTATATAAAGGCAAGGCTTATTGCAGGAAATTTTAAAATAGTGTTTCGCCCACCTCTACTTACTGGAGTACAGTGTTTATTAAAGGTGATTTTAATAAAGTATTTTCTATTTTTAGTCAAAACTATTGTCACTTTCCAAAACTAGGCATCTGGGCGCATCCTATCGGAGTTAAAGGGTTATCATGGAAAAGTGATAAAGGTGACAACATTCCCATCTCCCCTTCCAGTTAAAAGCCTGTATCCTATACTTTTCTTGCATTTTCCCTGGGGTCAACTTCTGACTTATCTGGTTTTATGTGCCAAAAATGGGCATAATTATTATATATAATACATATTAAGCTCCTCCCATCTCCCCTTCCAGTTAAAGGCCTGTATTCTACTTTTTCATTGAGGTCAACTTTCAAACTTTGTGTGGTTTTATGTGCCAAAAAAGGCCATAAATATTTTGTACATGACTATTTACCAATCTCTTTAATATGAGTGGGCGGAGCTAAACCGCTGTAGGCTAAATAGGTGGATATATGCAAATGAGTTGGTTCTCATGACATCACAGAAGCAATTAATTCAAACAAGCTGTTTTTACACTATAGATTCCATATATGGACTGAGCAGTGAATGTCACATTTTTAAACTACTCTTTACATTCGCGTATGGAGTATGGAGCGCTATGCTGAGAGAGAAGTAGCTTTCCATGGGTTAGAGAAATGCTGCACATCAACACTCTGTATCTATCAGCAGCTTTCCTTTAAAATCCCCAAGAGCAGGGTCTTCATGTTATCCTTCCTCAGGAGCCCATCATTCACCTCCATTCATGTGCCCATGTTCTGTTTTCCTAAAAATAAGCTCCTTAAAGCTTAGGGAAACAATTCAGAGTTGACACACCTATATCTGAGAGCCATGCTAATATGATCTTGCATAATATATTCTTTTTGCAACCTAACAATATTTATATGGCATTAAATGCTTTGATAGTCTAATTCAGACATCTGAAGCAAACGTTAGATTTACATTGACTGCGTAACTACCAGCTGTATGGATTTTATTTGTCCAAGAGTGAGAAATCACACGTTGGATCTCAGACTGATCGCTGTATGATTGGGTTGCAAATGTTGGTAATGACTTCTGCACTTTTTATCAAAGTGCCACAAAATCTGAGTCAGCCTAAACTGCTGGCAGCATCAGACTTTCCATTCTGTCTCTGTGATGTTAAAGCCTGAAGCTGAAGATAGGAGGTGCCATCTGCAAACACTCTCTGACATGGCAGGCACCCAGATCAGGCCCACGCCAGGACACCCATACAAACAATTTCAGTTGACGTCATTAAAAACAGTCCACATCACCTAGCAACTGGGCTCCACTAGACTTAACTGGTGGCTGTTCACTGTTAAACAAAAATGTCAAGACTTAATTGATCTGTAACACAGCTCACTACACAGCACACTATTAGGGATGCACAATGTATCAATAGCCAATACATATGTATCTTTTGGAAATGGGAAATTTGAGTAATTCATCACATTATATATGTTAAGTGAGAAAACGCAAATATTATTTTTTTAATATTGGAACTACAGCTGACAAATTGGCACACCATTTGTTCATGCACATGCACGAGGGTTACTATAGTTTTATACAGAATTTTTTATAGTATAATTTTATTTAGGTTTTCAATTTCAGTTTAGTTTCAGGTACTTTTGAAGTTTTAACTTCCATATGTGATATAGATATTAATGCCTACGTAAAATTAAATACTGATCCACTCTTGAGTTGTTATGCTGACTGCCCTGCATATGTATTGTGGTGTGAACTTGTTTTAAAATGCAAAAATAGTACATTCATGAGTTACTGGAATTTTATCGGCCACAACTGTTATGGCTGTCGGACCAGAAATTCCATTTGGGCACATCCCTGGTTCTTATGGATGTCCTAGGGATATGTCAGCCAATCAGTTTACTGGCCTTATACAAACAGAAATTAAGGAGAACCTTGCTGTAAAAGTGATCCCAAGGTAACTTCAATTGCCAATTGTAATCTCCGTATCGCCTCTAGCTTCAAAGAATATGGCTCAAGTTCACCATCTTCAGCCAAGATAAGGGCTCATTGGACTGCAGGCAATCCCATAATCCCCTCAAACAAAATAATCTTCCACCAGCCACACTCCCCACCCTGTCCTGATAGTTACAAAGGAACACGCTGGCATGCCAGATCGATTTGTCAGCTGAAATCTAATCTGTCACTGGAGACTAAGAGTTGTCATGGCAGTATTTTAAACAGGAGCAGCCTGGCTCAGGTGCTAATGAGCTCACTGGCATCTCTGTGATTCAACAAAGATATTAATGTGACACATCTATGGCCTGGATCAGTGCAGAGTGGGTTAGTTTGGTTAAGCAAGCCTTGTGCAGGCAGATAATGGTGGAAAACAGTTCAGTGTATCATATAAAGAACTGGAAAATATAATCAAAGATAAATCAAATAACTTCAAGGAATGTCAAGTATTGTGCCAGATAGAGGTATATCTATTGGGCGTGAATTGAAACAGCAGATTTTACATGGTGACATGGTTGGATTTTAACTGGCGACAAGGTGCCCAAAGAGTCATTTAATAGTAGAGCTTTTATTGATAAACAATAGCATGGAAAGAGATACACATATGGCAGTTTTCCCATCTCTCAAATCTGAGCTCTTTGCCTTGAGCTGTGTGTACTGCTATTACAAAGCAAATATTTGTTTGCCAGTTAAAGAATTGTGACTCTCCTTCCTCCCCTTTTCTACTATTTAATCCTTCTCCCTCCCCTATATGTTTAAAAGCAGCTCCCAGCCTGGTCAGGTGTGTGTTGGTGTTACCATGGAGCTCCCTGCAGTTGTCTTGATGATCTTACTCCTCGCATGTGGGCTTTTCCCTTCAATGGAAGGTAGCGGTGGAGTGCTGGAGTTTGACAGCAGCGATGAAGGCCCTGAGTCTGGGTTCCTTTCTGCCTCACGCACCCGTCGGGCCTCCGAGGCCCCTCCTCAGGACAAGTGCTCCTACACATTCATCGTTCCCCAACAGAAGGTCACGGGGGCCATCTGTGTCAACTCAAAGGAGCCTGAGGCAGTTCTGGAGAATCGCGTGAACAAGCAGGAGCTGGAACTTCTCAATGCTGAGCTCCATAAGCAAAAGAGGCAGATTGAGACTCTGCAGCAGCTTGTAGAAGTCGATGGTGGCATTGTCAATGAGGTGAAACTCTTGCGCAAAGAGTCGCGCAACATGAACTCTCGTGTCACTCAACTCTACATGCAGCTATTGCATGAGATCATCCGTAAACGCGACAATGCGCTGGAGCTGTCTCAGCTGGAGAACAAGATTCTTAACCAGACCTCAGAGATGCTGCAGCTCACCAACCGCTACAAGGATCTGGAGCATAAGTATCAGTATTTGGCCTCGCTGGCCAACAACCAGTCAGCCGTCATCGCTCTACTTGAGGCACAGTGTCAGAGGGGACCCCCAGTGGTGGCACCAAGACCACTCCCCCAGCCCCCGCCACAACCTCAGCCTAGACCCTCTCCACCCATCAGCAAGCCATATCAGCCACCTACCTATAGTCGCAACAACCAGATCACCAATGAGATTCAGAGCGATCAAAATCCCAAAGGGCCACCACCTCCACTACCCACAATGCCAAGTGGCACTCACAGCCCTTTCACTACCGACAAGCCCTCAGGTGAGTCTCTGCTCTTAGTTTTATTGGTCTTAAATTATCATTTTTGGGCCCATCCATGAAAAACTGTCTGTAATTATAGATAATGAACAGCAAATGGCATCAGCAAAATAATCTTTACTAATATTTAGCATTAAGATGCCAAAATATCCAGTGACTAAATAAATTATGTACAACACAGTGTATAAGCAATTGGACAGAGACACATCTTTTTGTTCTTTTGGCTTTGTACTCCAGCACACTGAATTTGAAATTAAATAATGATAATAGCATTGAAGTGCAGAAGCTTTAATTCAACGGTATTTAGACACTGCATGAACCATACAGAAATCAAAGAGAACAATATACAAGCATTACTTTGGAAGGTTTTCAGCAAGATGAAAAACACTCAAGAACCTTTAGTCTTTATTCATGTGACTGCAGATAAAAGCAGCCGGATGAGTTCTGAATGTACAGAAGGATTTTACCTGCTCAGATATAACTAATTTTCACTGAGCATGTATTTTACCTAAAGAAGACATGACAAAAGGCAAAAATCTCTTGAAAAAAACGGCAGGAACCGAACACTGCTGCTCTACAGAAATGGCAAAGGGTTGAGGTCACTTAATAAAGGAGGAAATATTCACAAATTAAACTGACACTCTGCATGTTAACTTCAGAGTCACTGTTTCATTTCAGATTTGATATGCTAAAGTACACAGTCAAAACAGCAAAAATTACACTGCTGTCCAATAACTAAATTGTAGATGTTTTATTAGGCCTGTCACAACAGTGAAATTAATGCAGATGGTTAATTGCCACATGAATCTTTTTTTGCTCATTACTTATAAAGCAGGCCAGAATTGGTAGTCTAGCAGGGCCAGACATGATCTTGTGAAGAAAATACATGCCTAAGGACAACTTATTAAACTTTTGGTGCTGGACTGCAGTGAAATCCCCTTTTAATGTCCAGAGAACAACAACAACAGCTAAATTGTTAGTTAATGGAGTTGTTTTTCCCTTGCAAGAGGTAACATTTAGTTTTACCAATTATAACATGTTCTCTGCATACATGACACACTCCCAATGCTTTATTGAAGTTTGGGGCTTTTTCAGCTATGCTAACATATATTACATCCATAGGCTAACGACAGGCTTGCTGTCCATCAGACAACGTTGACAAGCGCACCATCCCCCCGTACTTTGAGCTCTGCTTTAAAGAGGCGTTGAATTGCTTTAGAAATTTCACACTCTGTCTGTAAAAAAGCCTACGTTCCCACCCAATTTAGCCCAAAATTTCGCTTGGTTGTCCCCAGGCATTCTCAGTACAAGATTAAATCTGGAGAGACTATGAAAACAGCTGATTAGCTTTGCTGTTTTCTAGCTGTCAACACTTAGTTGCTCCCAAATGACCACAGACACAGTTTGAACACAAATAAACATTACTCACTGCTGCCCTCTAAACACATCACAGCACCAGTCATGATGGGTCTCAGTAAATGTGTTTTCTGCTTTCTTTCATTTACATGCATTTGCCTCAGTCACATTTTGTTTGCTGTGACCACATACAATTGTGAAAACTGTTGAAAATAATTGCAATCACCTCAAAGAATTGTGATCAGGCAATTACTTAAGAATACCTTTAAGATTGGAGCATAATACTAATTAATACATGGTATTTGGTATGTGGTATACCCTCTTCTAGCTTCTAAAAATCCCCTCCTTAAATGTGCATCTGAATGCATGCTGTGCATTACCCACACAATTGGCTATCATTAATCACCACTCCTCTGCCACTGCCTATTCATTCTTTCCAACACTCTTGATAGAAATACTGTCTCCCACACACCCTCACTGAAAAAAAGAGCTTTAGCCTCACAATAACATGACTGTTGAAGTATTTGCTTTGAAATGGACATCATGTGCTCTGGTCAAGTGATGGGCATCCCAAACAAAGCGTATTCAGAAGCATAGCTCTAGTTTGTGTGGACTCCACTTCGTGGGAGGTTGTATCTAGATTAAAGATGGATGGAAAGCCTTTGTGCTCATTGAGAAGTCAAGCTTTTTGCTTGATAAAAATATAGCTCCATGTCAGCTAAACCTTAAGTAAGTGGATGACCCATCTAAGGGGCTGATTGAGGAATCATTTGAATGACAATTAGCCATAAGTCCTCATGAGGACTGCATGGTTGTGCAAAACAGTGGGAAAGTAAGGGTGTTACAATACGATCAGTAATGCAGATTTTGTCTTTCTAAAGTCTAATTCTAAGGAGTCTGTACTGTTCTTTAACTACATTATAGTATAGAATATGCCACACACCAAACATCTCAAACAACCAATGACCTTTCGATTTTTGTTCATTTACTTTAGCCATACAGCACTATGCAAAAGTCAGAGACCATGCTTCATTCACTGATCTTCTGGTAAAAACAGAAAAGTTATTATTTTTCAGAAAATATTTCTGAGGATTGGACATAATATAATCCACCTGCATAAAGAAGGGGAAAGGAAAAGGAAAAGAAAAGGAAATATCAAGAGTTTGACTGGAGATCAAAAAATGATTAAAAGACTAATTGCAAATGGGATTCCTAAAACCATGCAAAATCTGGCAGACCACCAAAACTGTTACCTGATAAGTAGTACTTTCATCTTTGAAAAACAGGAGAAATGCAAGCTCCAAACTTGCTTTAGATCTGAAAACTTTACAAGTGTTTGATAAAATGATTGAAATATATAAGGATGAAGCACTGAAAGTTGAAAGTTCTAACATTCTGCCGACCACTCATTACAAGCCCAAGTGTAAAAGAGCATAAATGCCAATGTGGATTTGTGTACCTCAGTAGCATTCAAAAGCTGTCACCACATAGTTCTCTATACTTCTGCTCACCAATGTGCGATAACATGGACGAAGTAGCCGCCTGTCCTATCACGCGCGGATGTTTCCTTTCAGTACAGCACACTGTTGTAGTGTAGTGCTACTGTCCATTGGAAAAGCAGTCCCAAGCCACACGCTTTTTAGTAGGCCTATGTAGTAAAACCAATTGCACCTTCATTGTAAAATTCAAAAACCTTCCTTAACTTAAATGATAAACCCACCTACTGTAATAGGAACTATTGTTTACTGACATTTTTTTAACCAATCAAATTGACATTTTTTTAACCAATAGCATTGGTTGAACAGCAACAATTGTTTATTTGTCAGTTAACAGATATTTCAGTTATTTTAATTTCAATCTATAGTTTTCTTTCCAACACTACAGTGGTGCTGATAGTCCTGGACTTTTTACCTCCCCCATTGCTAGAACAACTAAACAATAGAAAGAAAATGGAGTAGGTTTTCCTTCGTCTCTCTGGGTAGCTAATACTTATAGGTCTGCAAATTTGGCAATGACTGCTGGACGCTGTGTACCACAGGCGGCAATAAACAGTGAGCAGAGTAATTTCCTGGCCAGGTCCACCTGCGTCTGACACCCAAAGGTTAGAAAAATGTGATTGAATGGCTGAACAATACGAAAGCTCTAACTAAGAGGCTACAGAAAGAGAAAAAGGTGGGGACAGACTGGTTTTTGGCTTGGAGAGACTGAGAAGGAGATGAAGTCAAGATAGGTGTGAAAGAAGTTAAGAAAAATAAGAAGTCAGATGAAGAGTGGAAGAAATTAAGAGACTCTCATAGACATTAAATAGGGGTATAACAATGCTTTGTGGCACTGTGATACTCCAATGCAAAAGTGTGACAATGTACAATAGTGGAGATGTAACAACGCATCATGGAGAACTGACATTCTGTTAATTACTCCATCTAAGGCAACTGTATTGTTTGAACACCAAAATTTCAGCCCCAATCAACAAGTCACTCCAGCACCCCTCCTACCTCCTAGCTCTAGTGTTGTTAATAAGTAATCATTTGTTTCCATTTGAATTTTGTTCAAAATAATTTGAGAATACCGAATTGTGAACTCAAATCAAATCGTGGGCTGAGTATATTGCCGAGTCATACTTGGTTGATTGACAACAGCCACGGGTCAGTCAGACACTTTGATTCAGACACTTAGTTTTATCTGAGGCAATCAAATTCTGAGCATGAGAGAGTGAGAGGCAGTCAAAGACAAACAGCCTGCTGAAAGATTTGTGGATGACTGGATGTCTGATGTTTCGCTCTGCTTCCTTCTGCTCCTGTCTCCCATCTCTCAACCAAAGTTCACTTGATCTGATTCTTATTTTCATCCCCAGTATGTAACCTCCTCTGTTTCTGAGCCCATGCCAGCTTAGCATTACAGGCTTGCTTCTCCAGTGCATTTTCTCTTCCCAATTCTTTCCCCTCTTTGTCACTGAACTTTCACTTTTATTGCTTGTGAAATCCGAACTGTTTTATTTTGTATAAACCTTTTTGCAGCAGACACTGTCCCAAAGTGGCAACAGCAGGAAAACATAAGCAGCTTAACAATGACAAACACATACTCATGTACGCTAGAAGTTAGGTACATATCGGAATAGAACAGACTTTACTGTTTTGTATTTTAAAAAATGCTTGAATCCAGAGCAGTTCACAAAAGCAGGTAAAAGTAATGTTAAGCACCTTGCCCAATAAATCTTAAGCCTGTTTCACACATATTATTAATGTATGATGTGAGTGGCATGGGACATTTTGCATTTCATTTTCACGCCCATGTTAACAGATCAGAGCATTCACAAAGACTGCGCAAGTAGTGTGTCCCAGCAGTGGCACGGAATCTGGAAAGCAGATGTCGAACTTTGAAAACCAATGAAAATGAAACAAGAACACAAGTCTACAAATAAATCCATTATCATATTAGTTTACCATTTCATGCTACAGGTTAAACATTTCATGCTACATAAAATAATTGCCTAATCACAGGCTGCGAGCTGCAGAGCATGATGCAGTGAGATGAGACAACACATTTTTGAGGAATGCCTAGTTTCTATTGTTGATGGCTTGCGTCCCATCACTTTGCAATTCTACCTCAAAACGGATGACTACACATCGATGAAGTAGAGGAAAGGAAGGATCTTTATAACTCTTCCAGGAAACAACACGGAGAGAAATTGCCAGAGTGCTGGAAGTTAGAGGTGAATATTATTTGTTTTATATCACTGACGGATAAGCTAGTTAAGTATATAGATGCAGCAGACACAAGTTAACAGATACAACCAAGCTGCCCAACACCAGATTAGCATAATGTTATTTAGACTACTGATGTTAAATGTGGAAATAAAACATAGCCCGCTACACACGCTATTAAATCAGTTTCCCAAAACCACAGCTGGACTGCTCTCAGTATTGCAGTTGTTTTCTGATAGGTCCATGGTTTGTTTAGATTTTGACTAGAGGTTTTGTGATGCAATGCATTACTACATTTTAATGATTGCATGCTGTTGGGACACGGTGTAACAATGGGCTCAACGCATTTTACAAAATATTCATAGCAACTAATAAAATGTCGATACAAGAAAAAAACAGAAAGTCTGATGAAGGGTGGAAAAAATGAAGAGGCATTTATGAGTAGGAGACAGCAGTGTCATACTGCATCCTGCTGTTGATATTGCACAAACTGTGACAATGTGCATTGTGCAGCTGTCACAATGCATAGTCAAGAATTAACAGTATATTCCATTTATTATGTAATCTATTCTAACTGTTTTCTTCACACTAAATTCAAATTCAAACAAATTTAAACTTGTGCTCCACTGACAGAGACCATGGTCTCACCAGTAAGAAACAACACCATCTTAAGGATTAACGCAGAAATGCATTTTGGTAATCTTTTAGTCTAAAATTGAGCTTTATGTATCTTAAAAATATTCATAATTAATTGATAAAATACTGATACTTGGGCCTCTATTTACTGATACTATTTTCTCTCCCCCTGTTATATTATACCTTGCTGCAATGAAACATGAGTGCCTTAACGTGAGCGTGTTGCCAGGGATGCTGCCCGGGTCAGTCCTAATGCAGCTGTAACTACACTAACAAGTCTGGCTGAAATTGGATAGCTACAGAGACAGTGAAAAGATATTTTCCTGTTCTCAGTGTTACCTCAACTACCTTACATGGGTATATCACCACTACACCGGTTTGTCCGGTTTGTATTAGTTTATTAGTCCATTCACAGGTGCTGCTTTTGTTACTCAAGCCTTATCCCACACAAAAAAACATACAAAATATTTCCTCTGGCTGTTGTGGATGATAAAACATGTTTTCAAAGGTACACCTCTGTGTATATTAACTCGTGTTACTGAATCTTTTACTCTTTTATGATATGTTAATATTGTAAGCCATGATTCTGCTCCAAGAACAGCTCTTTAATGAAGAATCGGCAGAATAAGCACATACATAACACCAAACCCAAGGGGAGGTCACCACCAACCACACACTTCACACTACAACGTTATAGTGAACAACACAAACATCTTAATCAAAGTTATGTAAAAAATATCTGTGGCTAAATGTTTAGTTAAAAATATGATCACACAATTAAAAAGGTAAGGATTTGTGAATCGCCTTCATTGATCCATTGATCCATGAAGCAATGGCCATTCTGTCTTATACAAAATATACCTTTAAGAATACATCTATCAAATGAATTATTATTTTAACCACTAGCTGGAAAAAATGTGACTATTATGCTTTTTTTGCCTTCCTAATGACTTGTCTTCGGCAAGAGCCTAGATTAAGGCAGCTAGCCCCCCTCACTATAAAATCTACTATGACCACTTAAACACAGGGAGAAGGCAAGGAGAGAGTTTAAAATGCTGACACATAGATGTCTAAGAGTAAAACTAAGCAGTGCTCCGAAATAATAAGCCAGCAAACTCAGAATGGCCTGCTCTCAGTTAACTTGATAAATACAGGCCATAAAAGCACAGTAGGCTCCAACACATTGAGCAAGAAAAAAAACCCCATAAACTTCACATCAGAAAATCAACAGAATACATTTCCCAAGAGGCTTAATTTAATAATGTAATGATCATATGACACTGATCATATGCCTGTAAAACTACTGTTTAAAACTAAGCCACATAAACAACAGCTTATTTACAGATACAGAATAGTTCCATTAGGCCCTATATGCACAAAGACGAAATGTTGAAATAATAAGATAGTGACTTAGTGGAAACAACAGCAATATGAGTAGTGAGTGGTGTTTAGGATATTTCCATAAGCAGAGGTATTTGAATGTTGTATGTCCAAACTTGCTTGAGAAGAGAAGTTACGGGGCAGAGTTCCTGGGGATCATCAAAGCATTATGCACTCTCAGAAAAAAGGTACTAAACTGTCATTGGGGTGGTACCCTCAAAGGTACATCTCAGTACCTTTAGCCAGGGAACATAACTGTACCATAATCCATTGAAAGTTGTATTGACTCCACACACCCCGTCTCATCTTTTTTTTACTTTACTGTTCTGTTTTAAAACATTAGGTTATGAAGAGCTACAAATACATACTTTCCACCTGGGAAAAACTTATTTAAGGTACACAATCAGACCTTAAAACCACTGTTATACCTTTCAGGGTACCTTTACTTTGTTAGTAACTTGAATAAATGAAAAATGTACCTGCATAGCACCTTTATTTCTAGCAGTGTGAATGGAAAAGCCAGCCAGACTGATACTGTGTTTAGACCACCACTACGAATCTCATCAGAATTTACACTGGCTGCTGTCTATCAGGCAGTCTGGGGCTGATAACACATGAACAAACACAAATATTTATGATGCTTTTGGCCTGTAGCCAGTGCTACAGGCATGCTTGAACACCACACACACACCAACATCCCCACACGTTCAGTTAAGAGGTATTTATGTTTTTCTCTCCTCGATTCTTAATAATGTTTCTGTGTAACTGTAGACATTTAAAAGTATAGTGTGCCATTTGAAAAGTACGACCAGTGTTAAGTAAACATAGCAAAGAAGCAAGATGGCTTATCAGCTAATTTGGTCATTTTAAGCTCGTACTTTAAATGTTGCTGTAAATTTACAAGAAAAGACCGATCATTAATTGCAATTATTTATATGGCTATTAATTATCAACTATAATTTCTAGATAGTGGCAGCCCTTCTGAGCAAAAACAAATAAAAATCCCAATCCAACATTCATAAAATGATTTGGAAAAAAAGTGGTGAAGAGAAGTGAGAGTGGAAATCTGGCCATATAATAACGGATATGCGTATAAGTGGGTGAAGACGTATTCTCACTTTATCAAACCTGAAAAATCTTGAAAAAAACACATCAGCAGATCTTTAATTATTTAGCATATCCCAGAAGCAATCATGAGGAATAACAGCTGAGCAAATACTACAGTCACAGCTCTCTTACCACTAAATGCGGTCCATGTCTATGCAAAACATCATGTGCAATACTTAAGAGTGGAACTCAACTTAAAGATAACATTAAATGGAAACCGTGACACATTTCCTTTTTGTACCATGACATATTTAATAAAGCACTGCATCAGGGAGGGTCTCTGAGCTAGCTCAGCTTTTCACTTGATGACAGGTGGGGTGGAAGAGGGGAGAGGTGAAACATGATATTAGATATTATTTTTAGATTACAGGAAAACAACAATTTTGTCTTTTAAATGGCACAGTATGATGAACTTTAATATGACCAGGAACATGATCTCACATGGTAAAAACATGGTAAATTTTATTTTTAGGTTGACTTTAAATACAGCTCACAGCTGGAATGTAAGGAATGATATACTTTTGGGCTGAAACTTAAAGGATGTTTAAACATATACATATTGTCACTGTCCAAAAAAAACTAATGTAAGTTAAAGAGATTGTATTCTAAGCAATGTTGGAACATTTTTATTTTCCATTCATCATGAAATTTTCACACAATGTAAAGGACTGCTGCTGTGCTCAAATGATGTAGAAAAAAAAATAGATACTTGTTTTATTTGGACAGTGATGAGATATTCTATATATTCTTTGCTGAATATATATGATATGATTAATGCATAGAAAAGTTATGTACAGGGAAATCAGGATTGCTGTTTAGTAGAATTTTTTATATTTGTGTTTTTTTCCATATGTAAATATTTGAATCAGAAGGAGAAAAATCTGGTGGTAAATTGATGATAAACATCACTGCACAGAAAGACAGTTTGCAAGAACCTTGTCAGAATCCTCTCCAAGTTTCTTACAACTTACATATAGCTCATCTATCACTTCCAAAGTTCAGCATAGTTTCTTTATCTCACAATTAAATCACTTTTATTAGTCATTAGGCTTTTTGGTTTTCACACTCTTTAAATGTGCTCATAGACTGTGGACCTCGGATGGAGATTTTAATGATTTCAAGGGACCTGCATGTCACATTTGAGATATAACACTACATTTAGTTCTGGTTTGCTCATTGTAAATGAATGCCAAGAGCATATCTTTCAATGACATGCCATAGAGCAACACAGAAACAAGGAGTCTGCATTAGACATACACCATTGGCAAAAACATCTACTCTAGAGCAGTGAGCAAAAAAGATGCTTTGATTGCTTTGGGGAGCCATTCTGTAGGCTAGGATTAAATCTTGCTCACCTCTTCTTCCTATGCTTCTGCTTTAGAAAAATATAGAAGTTGGAGCCATTTTTGACACATCCTCATAAAAACCCTATACTGTGCCCAGGGAGCTTTGGAAGTACCTGCTAATCTAGTCGCTACTGTTGCATTATTTAGCAATCAGGGCCCTCTTTGGCTTCCATGCCAGTGTTGTGCTTGGCCTTCAAACCACAGGCAATCTCCCAGGCCAGAAAAAGCAGCCAAAGTCAATGTCGGTGCAGTGCTGAGAGTTTTTCCAGCTGAGAAGAGGAACAAGGGCTCCTGTGACAGTAGATCATTGAGGGCAGGTCACTGGAACTGGAGAGCACCTCTTACACTCCTGCACTACAGTGATCCCACCACAGAAATGTGGGCCTGAGGGGATCCCACAGCAAGTAGTGAGTCACAAAGATGAGAACACAGATAAGGAGAACAGAGGTAGAAACATTAGCTGTAAATGAAGAGTTATAAGAAGAACTTTTGCATTAGGCTTTCATGTCAAGAGCAGATCAACTGTGGTGAGCTTGGAGATTAAGGCTTCTATTGGTTTGTTGTCTAAACTCATTGTCTTTTTAGGTCCTTGGAAGGACTGTCTAGAGGCTCTGGATGGTGGCCACACGAATAGTGGCATGTTCTTGGTAAGGCCAGAAAATACAAACAAGTTGATGCAGGTGTGGTGTGACCAAAGACAAGATCCTGGCGGCTGGACAGTCATCCAAAGACGCATGGATGGCTCAGTCAACTTCTTCAGGAACTGGGAGACTTACAAGGTGAGAGCAAAAAGGGATGAGTTTGGTAAGTTATTTGTCAGGTAATGTGATATTGTATAGCACAGCATTATATCTCTCAGTCACAATGGTTTCACAGAATGAAAATTATTTTATATTGCTTTCACTCATCAATGTTCTCTTATTACAACACCCAGCAAGCAACCAAGTTAGCATTAGTATAACTCGGTCAATGAACAAAGTCTTAAAGAAAACAGTGATTCTATCTTTATTCAGCACAAAGTGGACACCATCAAGTTTTTTCCCTTTTCAGCTAGATAAAAGAAGCAAAACTGTATAAACTATCTAGATAACCAGCTTCCTTGCTAACATTAGCCTGGTGTCCTCCCCCTCAGATGAGTCATTTCTGTCATTTGAGCAATCCATTCTGTCTATTGCAATGAAGAGCTGAAGCCCTACAACTTTAGGGCTGCCAGATATTCAGCCTTCCAGCAGTAATGTTAGCCATTTTCCGTGCTTCTGCACTGATGATAAAGAAAAAAAAGACTTTGCCCCTACCCTAAAGCTGTTGTAGTTTTTCCAAAAGTTCCTCCCACCTTCAATGTACATTAGAAGAGGGTTTTCCTAGTCTTTAAAACCAGAAAATCTCACTCTAGAGACTACAGCAGCTATAAGTTTTGAGTAAGCATGTTTACAACAAATGTAGAGATTTTTCATTTTGCCCAGAGTGTCTCTTTAATTAGTATTATCTTTGTGAACTTCCATAAGCATTTCAGGTCAATCAAAAACTTAATACTCAAATACTGAACTGATGACAAAGCAAAACCTGACTTAAATCATCTTTCATGTACCTTAAACTTAAGGCTCACAGAGTAATAAGAATCTAAATTCACACTCTGATTGATGACGGCAGCTTGCTGGTGTTATGACCTTTTCAGTCAATGTCTCATGACCAATAGCTTCTGGCTATAGTATCCTACATAAGCTGGGCCAGAGATTACGCAGTGTGCAGTCTGCAAACAGAATGGACGTTTAAATGGAGAACATATGCTGGGCACAAAGCACCAAATGAGACATGAATGACTCAATGCAAATAGCAAACCAATTCTAAATTATAAAGTGATTAATGCATAAAAGGTTACACTCAGGGAAAATTTGTTAAAAAGATCTTTTATATGGAAGGACTATCCTGGAAGAGCCCTAACCCTAACACTAGGATGACGATGACTGCTTAGTAGAATTTGTATTTGTAATTTTTGCATATGTAAATATTTGCATCAGCTAGAGATAAATCTGGTGACACACTGATGGTAAACTTCAGAGTGTAGACAATTTTCAAGAGCCTTTTCTGAATCCTTTCCAAGTTCAAAACAAACCAGGTCTCAAAGACATTGCCATAGCACCCCTAAACACATGGGAAACAGAAAATACAAGTGTACAACGGCCGGGAGAGAGTTTTCCACTGATGCAAAGCATGTGTTGGCTAATGAAAACCACATCGGTTAAGTGAGAGACAGAGTGAGAGAAAGGCTGAATGTCTACAATGCATCCTGAATCATGCCATCTTTATAGACACATATATATCTCAAGACATTAAAACTGTTAATTAGAAATAGTGAACTTGCAAATACCAAAATTTAACTACTTCTTTTAATGACACCTTTAAAAAAAACAATACTTTATGTTAACTGTGTGACTTGTAAAATATATATTTCTGCCTCTTTCTCATTCTAACAGCAAGGCTTTGGGAACATTGACGGAGAGTACTGGCTAGGGCTGGAGAACATTTACTGGTTGACTAGCCAGGGCAACTACAAGCTACTGGTGACCTTGGAGGACTGGTCTGGGCGCAAAACATTTGCTGAATATGCCAGCTTCAGATTGGAACCTGAGGCTGACTTCTACAAGCTAAGAGTGGGGCGTTACCATGGCAATGCGGGTGACTCACTCACCTGGCATAATGGCAAACAGTTCACCACACTGGACAGAGATCATGATGCATACACAGGTAGGAAACAATCATTAATATATAATATAGTACTGAGCAAAAGTGAAAGACCACCAGAGACTTTTGAATATTTAACTTCCAGTCAAAATGGTCATTATGTTCATTCACTTTTCAGTGTCAGAAAAAAGCAGAATATATATTTAACACAAAATTACACAAAAACGTAGAACATTAAGTGCATGTCAAATTACCAGTATTTAATTTGTCCACTGTGTACTTTTTGGCACCCTACTGCCACTTTAATTTTTACATCCCTCCAATCTTAAAACCAACAAGTTACAGCTGTGGTATTCTCAGTGGCATCATTGTTACCCTTCAACCAGACACAAATATTCACATAAGAAACTACCCAAACATGCCTTAGCTGCCTTGTAAATTTCTTTGTGCATCTAAAATGGCTAAAGGAGATATTTGTAAGGATATTAGATATAAAAATGGGAAAGGCAAAGGGGAGGGGGAAAGTTAAAGGAAAATTATTGAAAAAAAAAGATGTTTCCAAAAATAAAGTTAAAAAAATTATGAAAAGGTATAGAGAAAATTGGACTCCTAACAACTGCGTGAGACATGGTAGACCACCAAAACTGGCATCGTCAATTAAACAGTACTTAAAGCTTTCATCTTTGAGATGGGAAAATCAAGCTCCACACTCTTGCTTCAGATCTGAAATAATTCATTAAGTGTTTATGTCCACTGCAAGAAGACAACTCTCTGTTAAGGGTCTGAAAGGAAGTGTAGCTGTCAAGAAGTCATCACTGAAACCAGACATCTGAGATATAGAGTAAAGGTACAGGAGTAAGGGTACAGTCTATACATTTTAGAGCTTTTTAGATCTTTATAAGGAAGTTGCACTTAAAGGCTGCTTTGACCAAAAGTTAAATAAATGAAAGGATGGTCTCTCTGACTTCTGCACAGTACATTTACAAAGGTCTTATGAAAGCATTATAGTGTCTGTTTCATCAGACCTTAAGGAGTTTAAAGGAACAGCAGTACAGGATCTGCTAAATGTGGCTAAGAGTGATCGGAAGCTAACCATAAGACAGCATGGTTTCATTTACATAATGTTAAATGGTGGCTGTAGACATTCATTCACTGATAGCTACATTAGCATTTGATTGAACCTTTAAGGTCCCTATGTAAGGACAAAACATAAATAACTTAAATGCTTACCGGTCATATGTAGTAATGTACAACCCTGATGTTCTGTCAGGTAACTGTGCCCACTATCAGAAGGGAGGCTGGTGGTATAACGCCTGTGCTCACTCAAACCTGAACGGTGTGTGGTACCGGGGAGGACACTATCGCAGCCGCTACCAGGATGGAGTATACTGGGCAGAGTTCAGAGGAGGAGCATATTCTCTAAAGAAAGTAGTTATGATGATCCGGCCCAACCCCAACACCTTTCATTAAGTGGGACACAGATGTTGGGGGGGACAAAGAAAAGTATCTTTTTGTGCGATTCTGATTTGTATCACAAATATGTAGACAAGCTTAAGAAGTCTGGCAGAAAAAGGATATCTAAAGTGATGGCAAAGGCAACTTTTATATGACAAATGGGACACAATGACTACAAAGGAATTACCCTTAGTTATTGACATCGGAAGAACATGTGCCTGTTGGTCTCTCTATTCTGCTTGTCACAATAGTTTCCACTCTGTAGTCATGTGGAGGAAAAAAAAAATGTTCTCATATAATTCTGGCTTTTGTTCACCAAAAGAACAAAAGCTTGACTTCATCCAGCCTGTACAGTTGTGCTGTTCATATGGACTAGATTAATCTACTTTGAGTGGGTATATCAAACATGAAATAGTATAACAAGGAATTTATGCTTTCAAAGAAATGTACCATGTGACATAAGACACAGGACACATAATCCAGTGGCAAGACTCTTTACGTTTGTTTAAAGCAAAAGAAAATGTTGTCTGGTGAGATAAATGGCTCATTATTTATTTCAGGGATTGCAATTTATTGCCTGGTTTCTTGAAATAGTGTATTTGAGTTATGGATAGATATGCTGCAATATTGGAGAACAATTTAGGTAGTGAGAAACAGCTAACATATAGGTTATATGCCATTATAATTATGCAAATCTCAATTTTAGTCTGATCAAGCAGTAGAGGAAGAAGCTAGGAGGGACAGGGACAGAACCACAAGCACGTCTACAGCAGCTGGTCAGAAAACTAAAGAATTCAGCTTCAACAGAAGTATGCTGTTGCCTGAACGTTAGTGTAACAGTTTGAGTAATTAAGGCCTTCACGCTTGCAGTGAGCTACACCATATATCTAGTACACATCTGGCCTTTCTTAAAGATATAAAGTAAACAAAAAACAATTTCAAACCACAACTATTTCACAATAAAGTACCAATGTAACATAAAACTGACCTGGCAAAGACAAAGTATCTCATTTTAGTATTACTGCTGTATAAATGTAGCCTTAGAACAGATATCTAACACAAGTTCAATATGTAAGCTATAGAGACCAAAAGAAAACTACATTAAAGCTACAGAAAAAGTTGACCTTCTCATTCAAGGCACAGGTTTTCTACTGATGATTTCAGTTCAAGTTACAGGCATGTCTTTTTACAAAATGCAATCGCAATATTAAAATCAGGTATTCTGCAACGTGTTGACTCTAGATTTTACCAAACTTCTGGGTTTGCTTCTGAAGAATCAGAAACTGTAAGTACTGTATAAATGAAAATGTTGGAATCAGCGGAAGACCCAACACATTTCTGTACATATAATAATTTTGTTGAAAATATTTGTAATGCAAATGTAACAAACGCATCCTGTAACATTAAACTGGTGCAATAAAAATGTACAGCTACAAGTATCCAGATATGATGTCTCGCAAATGGTAACTGTTACGGAAGTGACATCCTGTTTTTTGTTGATATTTTCGGGGTTATGTGTAACAGAAATGGACAGTCCACAATATTAAAATAAGATTTTTTTTTCTTTTTTTACCGCATGCTTGATCAGTCACAGTTTTAACAAAGTCACATTGTTGATCAACCAAAGCATTTTTAACATATCGCAAGGCATACAGAAATTGCAATATAAAGCAATATCATTCAATATCAGTATTTGCAGGCTTGCCCTAATTGAGAATGATTATCCGCACACTATCTATTCTCCATTCTCAGTGTGATTAAAAAAATATGAGTAAAGTGCCTGGATACATTTTGCAGATGATAAAGTCTGTCAATGTAATGGAAGAAAAGTAGTACTGCAGCAGAGTCAGTCCTCTAATGACTGAAGAATGAAGAGTGACGGGGTGTTAAACCTTAGGCATGCCAGAGCCCCTTCCTGTCCCAGCAGCAGAAACTTACTCTCGTCTGCCTGCTGCTGAGAGACTTCCCGAAAGTGATGCTGGGGGAAAAGAGTGGAATACCAGCGTACCCTAAACCAAAAGACCAGGTGCGTGCCACACAGAGCAGTGCCAGTTCTGTTCTGTGTGAATGAGAGTGGGAGAAGAACATTACTGAAATGCTACAGTACAAAACGCAGAATGCAGCTAAAAGTTAAATTTAGACAAGTTAAGTTTAGAAAGTAGAGCTGGGCAATCTGGCAAAAAATCCTGTTTTTAATAGTAAACAATGTCACAATGTATACTTTTTCTGGCATCTGATAAACTGGAAAATAAGTATATTTAAAAAATGCTATCAAAAACTATGAATACAACGATTTATATTCAACATTTCACAGTAAAACAGGACCAGCTACACTCTCTTTGTAACCTGCATGTAGTGATAAAGACAGAATATGAATATTGCAATTATAATGCTGCATTATATTGTACTGCAATATGCATGCTGGTGAAACAACAATGTAACTTTCCTAAAGACTGGCCTGCATAATCTTGACCAAAATAATAATTACATGAATAGCATGATTCATCAAAACACTCTCGGGTCCTGTTTCTATCTGGTATTAACATGCATCTTGAGTGATCTGATCAGTGGACTGTAAGATATACACTACTGTTCAAAATTTTGGAAGCACTTGTCATATTAATAGTTTTATACTTATACAGTGTAGATGGAAATACTATAAGCTAGACACAATGCATCTCTGAGACAAATTCGACCCTATTCACACCTGTATTTAGCAATGTCCACTTATGATCCAGCCCCCCAGGATGTCTATCAAGATGCATACGCCAAGTGTCAATAGGGCCTCAGAAACACTAACCTGGAACTGTGATCGGCTAATGTGCACATGGCACACAGCAAGAAATACTGTTTTTAATGAGCAGGCTTATCTACATACTACAACTCTCTGAGATATCGGTACTGCAAAAGCCAATATCCTGATAACAATTAGCAAATGATATATTGTGCAGCCCTATATTGGAACATTGCAATCTGCTGTTGGTCAGTTCTGCGTGTCTAAACAGCTACAGCAGAGTGCATCAGCAGTGCTCAGGGCCTGATCAGTCACTCTCCATCAAACTAACCACAAATAATCCAACACAAACTCTCCCACAGAGGCATGAATAAGCCTGAACAAAGATCCAGCAAGTTCAACAAGTCTTTTCATCCAGTTCGAATGTGAAGAGCGCAGCTGCAGAAGTCATAATGATCCTGCTGTTCCTGACTAAGATGAGTAAGCATGAGTAAGAGTGAGTGAGCCAGGCTGGTTCACCAGCAGAGTGATGGTTTTTGGATGAGCTCAGTGGAGGCATCAGTCTCGCCTGCTGCCATTACTGTCTACAGGATCTTCACAGGAGACTAATGTGTCTGTAAATCACTGCTTACTTGGCCTACTCCAACATCCTTGTTTGTCTGTCAAAAATCTTCAATAGAGACACATGGACAGGTGTTACGTGTGGATTGGTAGTACTCACTGTCTGCACGATGGACGAGATGGAGAAATACTGGTGTTATTTATTTAACAGCTGCAGGACGATAAGGTGCTTAGTGCTTCAGAGAATCCACCAATCATTGTTAAAAAAAAACAAAGTCCACATATTCAAGCTAGCAAATTTGATAAATTGAATTCACTTAATGTAAATGTTCAAGGGCACTCTGCATTTATGTGGTTACGATTACTCAAAAAAGATACCAGTTGTCCTCATTATTCACTACATGAATGGGTGTACGAGCGTAACTCTGAAGGTGATTTACATAACTAACAACTTAGACTGCATGAAAAACCGTGCTATATATAGACACACACACACTGTGTTTAGCAATGTGCTTTAACAGTGTGTGACATTTCACACTTATGGTTGTGAATTCTATGACATTGTACCTCTTGCTGTGGTATTAGCACAGTCTAGAGACAGAACACATCAAGAAACTCAGCTCTCAATATGATCACCACTGAAAATATGATACACAAAGGAAAAGCCAACCCTGGAAATACACTGGCATTCGAAAAGATGTAATGATTACTGATAAGCACAGGAAAAATTATGGAAACAAACAACTGAAAGTTTTTATCAGTATTTCTCATCGTTCTTTATCCTTCATGACTGCCTCACATCATTTTGTCATACAGTTATAATGTTTACAAGTCATCTAAAGATATAGCTTCCTATGCATTTTTCACTGCTGTCCACACACAATCCACAGAGGTCAGATTGTAATTATACAACTAGCAGAGCTGTAAGGTAGGTAGACCTCACATGTATAAGGCAGGAGTATGTAATATATTGCCAACTAGGTATATGTGCATTTTAGCAATTCAGTGTATATGTTTTATTATTTGGTTTTATGCTACCTTTGTTATTACAATGCAGAAGCCATCAATATAATGTAAATCCTGTAGGTGGGTAGGAGTGGGAGAGGAACCCTAATGAGATGCGTCCAAGAGTTGAGTTGATTTAAAGTACATATATTGATGCAGCCACTATATTTTCATGCAAAAGCATATCTCCCACTCTGAGTTGGCACACTTATGTGCCCTCTGCTGGAAACAGGTGAAAATGAAAATAACGTCATAGACAGGGCTCACTGTTTCATTTACCCAGTATGAATCAAACTCATACCATCCACCTTAATCTGATTATATCTGACATATAGTTGTGATTAGTTTATTTATCTATTTGTACTGATGAGATCTAGCAAAAATGTCACCAAGTTTCATACGTGTAAATCAGATATATATCATAGCTTGGTTTGTAAGTGTAATAAAAATAGTCACATGCAAATGTATGGGCACTCCTGGAGAAATTACAAATTTTGTCAATTTTCTTAGTTACAAAGAGACCCATCTCCTACACAGAACACTCTTCTGCACATTTATATGCACATATTGGTACATAAAATGTGGGCTGTGCAAATGTTATGGCACATTTTATATTTTATATGTTAAATCCAAAAAATTAATATAAACTGTGTACTAAATTTGCAATTTAAGTTTGTTTCCTGTAGAGGATGTGTTAACTTATATTTTAACATACAATTGTTACCTCCCTGTTATTCCTGAGTTCAAAGATAGAGACGAATGCTGATTAATGGGTTACTAAAAAGGAAGCCATTCCTCTTTGGAGAAAGAGAAAACATTCCACATATATAAAGACAGTGAAAAGCCCAGGATATTCCCTAGAGCTTTGTTGATTTAAATTTGATGCTGGTAAACAGCAAAAATATCAACAATGCTAAAAAGATATTAATATGTAGAGCATTTATTATAATTATTCCAGTCAAAAAAAACTGTATTCAAACCAGAAGGTAAGTAGCGCTTTCCAAATAATGCTCCCAAGCACAAAAACATAGGATGGAGAAAATATCAAATACCACAGCCCACAAACCATTTTGTTACATATTACACAGTGCTCCCTCTAGCTACTGATGACAAAACACATTGGACTTCACTTTATGTATGTATAAAAACATCAATACATTTGAGACTCACCCAGGTAAGGGATGCATGGAGCCATTTTGAGGGATCTGATGTACTCTCTCATACGGGTGTAGTTCTCCTCCTTTGATGTCAGGAAGTCCAGCTTCTCAAAAGTGGCCTTATCCTTTCGGCTGATCAGCTATTTACAATCAAAGCAAAAAAAGATGCATTAAGTCCAGTAATTAACAACGTAAGGAAGGGCTGCACAATATGTATGTACACACACACACACACACACACACACACACACACACACACACACACACACACACAGACGTGTGTGTATATACACACTCACACACGCATATACACATAAAACCATTTTAGATGCTTATGAAGACATATCTCCTATGTAATTAGTTTTTACAATAATGTAATCAGTAATAAGAAATGTATTTATTACTAAGAACCATATTTAACCAATGAAGTAAATTTATGATATTTTTATTTCACGACATAGTTAAAAACAGAACTGAACAATATTCATATGGTGTGTACATGTAATCATGCAATAGCTTATCTGGCTCAGCAAAAATGGTGCTAATGGTTTCACATCTGGATTTGTGAAGTTCGCGTGTCCCGCAAACTCACACTACTATCCATGAACGTTGAACTCTGCTGGAGTTCAGTAAATGTTACAGTCATTCAAGCTATCACTGACTGGATTGCTGAATGATGCCTGGCTTAACCACTTAGGTGTTTTGGCACACATGTATGTTGCGTTATCTAGCTTATTTGTGGCATACCGATGAAACTAAAACCATAGGAAGGTGTACTTGCTACACTTGCCTCCCCTTGGAATACTGGCATTACAGATTTGCCACAGGATCTTTACAGGAGACTAATGTGTCTGTAAATCACTGCTTACTTGGCCTACTCCAACATCCTTGTTTGTCGGTCAAAAGTCTTTTCAATAGAGACACATGGACAGGTGTTACATGTGGATTTGTAGTACTCACTGCATGCGCGATGGACGAGATTGAGAAACATTAGTGTTATTTATTTAACAGCTGCAGGACGATAAGGTGCTTAGTGCTTCAGAGAATCCACCAATCATTTTTAAAAAAAACAAAGTCCACATATTCAAGCTAGCAAATTTGATAAATTGAATTCACTTAATGTAAACGTTCAAGGGCACTCTGCATTTATGTGGTTACGATTACTCAAAAAAGATACCAGCTGTCCTCATTATTCACTACATGAATGGGTGTACAAGCGTAACTCTGCCCAGGAGGTGATTAACATTATTAACAATTGTGATGTTTCTTCATATATATATATATATATGGCAAGCCAAACAGGAAATATTTAATGAACTTTGATATATATGGAATAAACACTGATATATATTGAATGATATACTGATATATATTGAATGAAAGTCACTGTTGAAGGGTTGAGGATGGCCAACAAAAACTGTGCATCAATAAATGGGCATTAACAAACACCAGGTGGAGATTAAAAAAAGGGAATTCTGATAAAGTGACCAGTATGTTTACACAGATCTGAGAGTGCCTGATATATGATGTGAAGCTACAGATGGGAGGAGCTTCAGTATGTACATAATTTGACATGGTGCTGAAGAAGAGTCAGATGAGGCCATAAATTCTGTTTGAAAAATGCTCTTTTATTGAGAGCAAGGGAAAACAATGCCACTTGAAAAGCAACTGAAAATTGAGGTAGGTCACTCCTAGCCCTACTCTTTCTTCTGATGGTCACCAAACACAAACACACTCTCACTAACTCTGAGCTGGGCACAAAATAGCACAGTAAACACATACACACACTGTAACTGAAGAACAACAACATAACAACATTAAATAACAACATGAACAGTCTGTTTAGCAGGTGGGAGAGGGCCAAGACTACAACACACACAACCCCAAAAGTCCCTCTCTGTCTGAACATTTTACAAATCATATTATTCATTTACCAATATTTATCAAAGTAAAATAAATATTGGCTTGCCATAATATATATATATATATATATATATATATATATATATACATATATATATATATATATATATATATATATATATATATATAATATACACCCACACACACACCCACACACATGTGCTTTAACAGTGTGTGACATTTCACACTTATGGCTGTGAATTCTATTCTATGACATTGTACCTCTTGCTGTGGTATTAGCACAGTCTAGAGACAGAGCGCATCAAGAAACTCAGCTCTGAATATGATTACCACTGAAAATATGATACACAAAGGAAAAGCCAACCCTGGACATACACTGGTATTCGGAAAAATTATGGAAACGAACAACTGAAAGTTTTTAATCATATTATATTTCTCATCATTCTTTATCCTTCATGACTGCCTCACATCATTTTGTCATACTGTTCGTCATCTAAAGATATAGCTTCCTATGCATTTTTCACTGCTTTCCAGACACAATCCACAGAGGTTAGATTGTAATTATACAACTAGCTGAGCTGTAAGGTAGGTAGACTGTTGAACTCTGCTGGAGTTCAGTAAATGTTACAGTCATTCAAGCTATCACTGACTGGATTGCTGAATGATGCCTGGCTTAACCATTTAGGTGTTTTGGCACACATGTATGTTGCATTATCTAGCTTATTTGTGGCATACCGATGAAACTAAAACCTTAGGAAGGCCTCCCCTCGGAATACTGGCATTACAGATTTTGCCACAAGCGTTACTATTGCTTGTCCTCCTACACTGCCGACATGTTAAATTCCATATACTGGTGTGCCTGCGTGTCAAAAATTGCTTAATGGTGTTGGTGTTCTCTATTGCTGATACTGATCCTGCGTTAAGTGCCAGTATTGGCACGATATTGTGTAATCCTATTTAGAAAATCAGCTTTTGCCGTGATTAAAATTAAAAGCAACATCTTATGAAGCTCTGTTAATAAAATGCTTCTGTTAATTAAAACGCTTAGGGGAATTTAATCTTGGGGTTTAACCAAGAAACAGCTGGTATCAGTACCTTAAGTCATAATTTTGGTATCATTCCAACACTATAACACCCTTCTGTAATATCAGTATTCAATTTCACAATCACAATTAACAAACAATATATTGTGCTGTCCTAACATAAGGATACATTTCCAATGCAAACCCAAGCTATCCACTGTGTTTTTAAATGCAAAACATGTGAAGGCTGCTTTTCAGTTCAACTTGCCCAGTCCATGAAAAATGGCATTGTCTTTTTTTTACTACGGATGGCAGACTTCACCTCTGGTCTAGACAAATGGTTGACAGAGGAGTGCTTTCACTGACAACGTGAGACATATTTTTAACTTACGAGCCTTACATATACGCATTTAACACAGACACGTTCTAGAATGTATTTATGATTTAAACTCATCATGCAGTTCCACACAAAAGCATGTGCTACTGAATAACGACAGGTCGAGTGAAAATTTTGCTGTTGGCTTAGAAAATGGTCATTAACTGAAGCATTCCATCAAAGTTGGCTTCATCACCTAAAGCATGGCAGTAAATTTCCAGTTTATGACTTAATTATATACTTTTGGCTTTCAACAGAAACACATGGAATTATCATTTCATCTCATCCTCTCCTGGCCATGGAGAGAGGGATGATTTTAGTGGTGGTTTTGTCTGAACAATGCTAACAGCTGCATGTTGTACACAGTGTGGTTTGAGTCATTGTTTAGTTAACTGAAATCTGCTACTTTCCAGTGATTCATTTCAGAAAAGACCTCCATAAAAAAGGAAAGTCTTCTAGTAACAGAAGACATGCTAAGACACACATATCACATTAGCATTTTCTCTTCAGGCAGTTGCACACAATATTAATATAGCCTGATATTTCACTCCATATCCCATTCCTTTCATTTATCAGACAGAGTGCCTACAAAAAGCACTTGCCAGAATTAATGCCTTCTGCTCTCTGACTGATCTTTGGACACACTCCCCATTTTACATAACAGCTTATTTTTGCAATTACAGACCTGAACAACATCCTACTTACTGTTCCCTAATCAGATTTGACAGTGACCTGGCTTTCCACAGATGATTCAGCTATTCACCCTTTCAGCAAGCCAAAGCTCTACAGCTAGACCTCAAACTAAAAAGTACCTGAAGCTTTAAAAATGGACATCCTGAATTATTTTCTTTGCCACTGGTTTTCCACTTTAATGGCATATGGAAAAATGATGCAAGCTAATGTTCATGTCAGAGGATGTGGTGGACAGCTGTTTACTTAAAAGGAGTGGGGAGACAGTGGGAAGAGCTACGGTAGGAAACGAGCTATCAATCAGAGAGTGCTCATTAGGTGTGGAAATAATAATATTATGACAATTCTCTGAAATATGTAAAGTATAGGGAGTTACACTGTGATTTTTATGCAGTTAGATAGCAGTATTTACAAATTTTCAAGGAAAATAATATTTACAAACCTATTATGAATGACTGAATGAATGAAAAAGATACATTGGGACACATTTAAAAGGCCTTCATTAGTACTATGTAGGCAAAAAATGTGGACAAGTGAGTTTGTCCATCAGGTATTTTTTTTTTACTGTAAGACAAGCCAATAAGAAAATGTAATATTTTACTATATTTTATTTTTCTCAATTAAATATATTTCCTTATACTCCTTAAAATAAAACTGTATGAAACAATATAAAACAAGTAGCACCTTAATTCAGGCTTTGTGTAAGGAGTTTAAGCCTGTTCTTTACTTCTCAGTGAAGAAAAGCTAATTGTTTTATCCCGTTCCCGTCCGCAGTTCTGTATGACTAGTTTCCATCTGCATTAGTCACGGCTGAAAATGACTGCCGTAGGTCAGGCCTGCCTTTAGTCAGCTTTATTATTACTCGCATATTTGACTTTATTAAGAGCACTTCGCACAGCTGCTTTCATCTGACTGTCTAAATGCTCTGTCATTTCTGTAGCCTATGAATAGCCTGTAGCCTCTGTAGCCTATGAAAACAATGAATAGCACATTCATTGTTTACTTTGCTGTGCAAGATCAGAAGAAGTGGTCAAGTAAACTATTGTACCATACAGATGTTTCATCTCTGATCTGTCCCATTGTGGATACAGTTTTTAATCCACTAGGTGCATAACCATAAGCAGACGAGAACATGAACAATGTTGTCCATGTAGTTAAAATAAAGTACGGCATTTTTTAGCAGGCCATGCGGGGCAGTGCAGTGGTTCTATGCCACTTTATGTGGTCCAAGCCTGTCATTAAACAGCTACAGCAGATATGAGGAGGCAGAGGCCTCTAGGACACACTGAGAACAAGTCTGCATGGGAAAAAGTTCAAAATGTCATCTACAATTAGCCGTGTCAGACGGGGCTTTCAGTTGCGATGTGCCTAAGGGCTACTGTGACTTTTCTCTCTGTAAGGGAAAGGACAGGTGTTTCTAAAGAGATCACAGAATAGAGAGAGAGGTGATTACAACATAGAAGAGAGGCATGGAAAAAGAAAGCGAAGGACAGGAGTAGGGCAGGCCCGACTAGCATTTTACTGGCTTGATACTCGTTGGTGTTTCTGAATCAGTACTCCAGTGGTCATTATCGATACATTTAAAATGTTTAAAAATAATAATGGTAACACTTTATATTAAGGGTACATGACCTGTCAGTAATTAAGACATTTACTAATGAATAACTAATCAGAAAATAATAAATCATTAATCAGGAACAAATGAATAAGTCATATATTAACAACCACAAGACAAAATTTCTAACACATGTATTAATGAATGAAGATGAAGGTAATAAAGGAATTCAATTGTGAAAAGAATGTTAGTACACATTGGCGAACTGCTAGAAGTTAGTTTCATTCTATTCATGCAATTTATGATTACCTATGCCATACTGCAATGTCATACTGTTACAACAGAAACATTAACTGTTGTATGTTTAATAAACTGTAAACTAGTTTATTTACTGACAATAGGCATTTGATTTAATTTAAACTGTGAATTATCTTAATATATGCCACAGTTATTCTGAGAAACACCACCTTCAGAAAATAAAAATGTGTTTCCCATTATACATCTATTATTCTTTTTTAAAAATTGCTATATCTAAATGTTTTATTAATGGAAACACAGCATTTTGCAATGTAACACTTCAACTGTTTCTGCAGCTGGAAATTACTGCTATTTTTCTTCACCAGTAAATGGCAGTAATTGCATTAAATGCTATATGTCAAGCGGCCATAGAGTCTTGAGTGAATATCTCTAGTAAAACATTTAAGAGCAGCGAATGAAAATAATTGAAATAATAATAAAAAATTCAATATTTCTTTTTTTGCCTTTTTGCAATATTTCACATTTTTCTTACTTTTAAAGGTGAGTTATGCATATGCATACTGTATTATATACGTAATTTACATTGCAGATATAATATTTACACATGTCTGAGGGTTGTGAGTACTAGTATGTATGATCGTGCCTCACCTCTTTGAAGACTAAGGTGTAAAACATGCAGGTGTTATCTGCGGTGAAACAGAACGGAGGTGCAGGTACTATTATTTCTAAATTCGTTGTAAAGTAGCTTAAATATTTGGTTTGGTGCTTATTTATTTGCAATAAACCTTTTTGGTTTTAATAGTAAGGTGTTTGTGTTTCTCACCAGCGTCGTGTGATTGTAGTAGTAATATGTGGCGTCAGGCACGTCTATTCTGTCTGATTAAAATCACATGTTAATTTTATGCTGCTTGGTTCATTTGTTATTCATCCTTTGACAGGGACTCTTATTGTGAAGGGCTATGTGTGTGCGGTGGCAGTGCTTCACAGGGCCTAGTAGTAAACAGACTGAGCCGAGACAGCGAGAGGCGTGCTAACTGCGCCTAGCCGAGCGCTGACCTAGCGCCATATTCTCCCCTTTCTTTTGTGCTCCGTTCTGAGTTTTTCAGTAAAGCTGAGTCTCAGACTCGACCTTCAGCTTGTGTGAGTTATTTGGAAACACCGCTGCAGTGTGAATATCTTTGTGACTTTAATTGGCGAGCAGTTCTGTCCGTTTTACAGATGTTTGTGGAACTACAGAACCAGTATGTGTTGGTTTCTCTTCATTTTCCGTGATACAGTGACTGATTCACCCGCTCTGGTTCTGAGTATTGTGTAGAAGTCATAAGATGATAATAAAATATGCTTTTTTATTCTTGTGAATTTCGTCAATGTCATGTTTTCACATGAGCCATATTGTACCTATCCTTCATCACTGTTCTTGAGAGGGCAAAAGAATGACTGTCATTTTGGTAAGTAAAATGATTAACCCCTGCTATTTTATTAGCTTTTAATCAGTAATAAAGTGTGACTGGTTCATCGATTTACTTTAGGGGGCACAAACATTATGAACTCATCATGAAGAATCTAGTATATAATCAGTAATAAAGTGTGATTCGCTCATCACTTTCAGGGGCACAAACATGAATTCATCATGAAGAATCAGTATTTAATGAGTAATACAGTGTGACTGGTTCATCACTTAACTTTAGGGAGCACAAACATGAATTCATCATGAAGGATCAGTAATCGCTGCTTTCTTTATAGTGAATTGAGAATTGACACTGCATAGTTTTGTATTTTTCTCACTCTGACACACCTCAACCAGCACAACAGGAGCTTGTAAATGAGCAGTTGCGTTCAATCAGGTGTACTAGATGTGGGAAAACACAAAAATTTGCATACAATTAAGGATCCTTATGACCCCAGGAGAAAGACACTCCAATAATTAACTCATTTCTGAGTTCAGTGGTAACTGTAGGCTAAACTATTCCCTCATGAGGCACTGTGTATCAATACAGGAGTTAAAACATATCATATTATTAATATGAAAGATGAATTAAAACTATGGCAACTGTCACAAATGAGGACTAGTTGCAAAACAATGTCAGTGTAAGCTTTTAATTTTACTAAACAGTCACTAGATGGGTAGAAACAGACGAGGTAACATAAGAAATCAAAAACAATAAACTCAAGACCTGACAGATAGAAACAGGCAAATACAAGGGCTGCTTACACAACATGAAGAAGAAGGACAAGATGATGAGAGGATGGAGCTATAAAAAAAAACAAAAAAAAAAAACAGTTGACTTTGATAGACATAATATTGCAGAGTACTGTGTCTCAGGGGGATCTTGTGACAACATTAATTAACACATGAATTCCTAATAAATTCAGGCACTGAATAAAGCCTTTATAACCTTCATCTTCATTCATTAGTACGTGTTAGTAATTTAGTCTTGTGGTTGTTAATATATGACTTATTCATTTGTTTCTGATTAATGACTCATTACTTTCTGATTAGTTATTCATTAGTAAATGCCTTAATTACTGGCAGAACATGTACCCTTAAATGTAAAGTGTTACCGTAATAATATTTACATTTCTTCTGTGTTAATTCTTTTGTTAGTTCTAAATAGTTTATTAATGCAGAAGTAGCTTCAAGTTGTAAATCTTTTAAAATCTTTGTATAGCAATGTATTTTCAAAGCCACTTAAGCTGGTTTACTGATCGCACTAAATGTCATTCAACAGTCAAAAAAGCAAAACAAATGAATGTTTCTTTTCGTTTGAACACTGTTTTTCTTTTACTAACTTTTCTTGCTTCATTCTCTCAAAGGAAAGGGGTGACCTAGCTAATGTTACATGGATTTGACAAGATGTTTTTGCAGCCTAATATAAAAATGTTAAGACATTGTGATTTTTGTAAACTATTTTCATTAAAACAGTTCAGGTTTAAAAAAACATATAAACTAAAAAAGAAATGGTGACGCACTGACGTTCAGGCCATCATGTTTCGGAGGAGCAAAGTACAACATAATATATTTCTGCACAAATATGAGCAAAGCTGTTGCATTTCACCAAATTACTAGCTTGTATATATTTTTTTCCTGTGATGAAACGTAACGATTACTAAATAGTGATTACAGTAGTACTCGATTACACACGCACATTCCTAGAATCAACAAGAGCGTTCTATAATTATGTTTGTGTCTAATGGGCATAGATATACATCCCTAGATTCCGCGTTGCCTGTTATTCTCTATGTGAGGCGATATGTCTGCGTGTCCGCCATGTTGGAGCGGTAAATATCCGCTTGTGAACAAATTCACTTGTATTGTGAGATGATGAGTCTCAGGATTAAATCGGCCACAACTTCCTTATTACTCAACCGATTTTCACCAAATTTGTTTTGTTATAATCCTCAAACATAGATTAATCTAGCTTGCATGGACTGCTCTCGGTATCTTTTATTTCTTTAATAACTGATTGTGCTAATTGGCCGTCCAGACCAGCAGGAATGTATTCAGTCTGCACCTGACATGAGTTTAGAATCACTTCTAATTTTTATACACAGAAAGATGAAGGTAAAATTGGCTTCCTATTCGCCAGCTTCTTGTTTGAGTTTTCCTGTTCCACCTTAAATGGTGTAGCAGTCACTTTTTGGTGCCCGAAGCTGCACCATTTAAGGTGGAACGTGAAAATTCGAACAAGAAGCTGGCTGATGCAGTATTTAAGGTGGAACGGGAAAATTCGAACAAGAAGCTGGCAAATAAGAAGCTGGCAAATAAGAAGCTAATTTCAGGTTTGTGTAAGAAGGTACTAACGTTAATCTATTTTGAATATCTACACGGATTAAGGAACGCTACATCTTACCGATCTGCAAAGTATTAACCATCATTATAAATAAAAACTACTAAACGAAGTTAAGATCCGCTGAATAGACTATTAAATGAAATAAGCTTAATATAAAACCAGAGAAAAAACACATCAACAGGTTCTCTGTGCATCACCAACCACACGGCCGTATCTATAAACATCACACAAACAATACGCATCACACACACACGAGTGGATCTCTGCGTTCCCTCCATTATATAATCCTATCCCGCTTTCTGAGTGCAATATATTCCTGAAACAGTGTAATTTTGGACAGTATCTTTCTTAAAATGCGGCTCTGTAATGGTACTGAATGCAATCCAAAAGAGGGTATTGACCGCCCTAAAATGGCGGTGCCGTTGACATGCCTGGCTGGACCCAACGCAGCATCTAGGTATGTATATCTATGCTAATGGGTAACCAAAGACAAAGCTTCCAAATACTAAATAAGGAAACTAATATCAACATAACAAACAATTAGTTGAGCATTTGAATTATTCAGGCCAGTCCTGGACAAGGGAAAATATGAAGGAGCATGAGAGAAGGGAGAGAAGGGAGAGGAGGGCTATAGAAGATGTGCACACTGTAAATGCTCTGTGAACTGGACACAAGCTGATGCAGCCACGCAGGAGCCAGAAAACCATCTCTCTCGTCAGCATGTCCATTCTCTCTTTTTCTGACCACAACATTCCCTCTCTCCAGTTCACATTCCCTTAATACTCTTTGGTTTAACCAATTTCATACTATTGTAGGCCATGTATATATCTCTGACATATATCAGTGTCTGACATTTCTTGTATGTTGGTAAGCATAACAAGCTGCCTATCTTTACATTCAAAAAATAATCTGATTTACTAAACATGCCAAAGAAGTCAAAAATTCCTCCTCATGTGGATTTCTAGCAGAATAATTTTCTTCAATTTATTTTACAACTAACAAAACAAATAAGACTGTTAACTAAGTCAGTAAACCGTACACCTCATGAAAACACTGATAAGCTGCACACACTCAGCTTTTCATCATAAATTTACTAGATGCAGTAGATAAACTTACAAATTTATCAAGCCTAGAGTCTTTTCTGAAAGAGCAGAATAATAATTGCTGTGCTTTTGTTAGTTAGTTCATTTGTTTAGTTGATTAGTGAATTCCATGAGAGATCTACTGTGCCAGTTAGAATACAATTAAAGATGAATATACATTTGGCTAACCGCAGGAAAAAGAAATTGATAACAACAACAACAACAACAACAATAATGATAATAATAAAATAAAGTGATCACAATTTAGCACTTTTTTTTGGTGATAGCACTGTTGGATGGCTAAAAAAATCAGTAGCACAACTTGCAGAATTTGCAAAAATTTGTAGCACACAGGAATACATTTAAAAACATGTTTTATTATTCAAAATAGTTGAGGGGAATTAGTTGATTTTTGTGTTGTATGAGTAATGGCGATGCCTTTTAAGATTATCTAGTAAGCTAACTCTGGGGCAAAAATGGTACCTTCTACAAGAGGTATTTTCTGCTCAGTGTTGTGCCAACATGCTCATTCGTTGTAGGCCTGGGTGATGTAATCGAATATCGTTGATGATTGACAAGTAATAAGATATTAATGCTCAAAACGTGAAAAGACTAGAGAGGACTACTTTACCTTTAAGCAGCTTGCTAAATAATATTAAATAATAGGAACACAATGGTTATTTCACATTTACTGTTAAAATATCGAGTTTTAATGGCAGGCCTTAAAAAGCTAGTTAGTCAGCGGTAGAGTAAATTCCCCACTGTATGTGCTGGGAATTTTCCAAGAGTGTGATTCTCAGAAACATTTGCAGCAACTACAACTGAATTCCATAGTGACTCTACTCTAGAAAATACCTACTATTTTTTTTTATGTAAAGCACATGGGCACGGCATTGGAAATCATTCAAATAGAGCATGTGTTACAGAAAAGTGTGCTATTAGCACACAAGTGACTATGAACCAACACCAAAAGGATCTCGTTTCTGGAACTAGCGAACAGCAGCCGCAGTAGTTAGTGGAAAAGCCACCCCAGATCTGCCATCTCAGTCATGTCAACTATGCATCCTTGGCAATGTGCTCATTTTAAGGCACTCATGCTTCATAGTAGCAAAGTATAATATAGTGCACTAACTTACTCAGAAATAGTAGCAAAACTGTCAGAGTCATGTAAAACATAGAATTCGTGTTTCACTGAATTATTAGCATCCATATTTCTGTAATGAAACGTAACAAACACCTGAACAGTGATTTCAGTATTCTGGCAGCTCAAACACTTCACTGAATCCTCAAGTACCTGTGCACATCCCTTAATTAGATAAATGATTAAGTGAAGTCCTGCATAACACATTTAGGACTAAGACGCCAGATTAGCCAGCCCATTAGTTAACCCTCAGAAGCAGCAGTTATCATCACTGGTGATAGCAAGCGGATGTTGTAATTTAATATCAATTATATTGAATCAGCTAAGCAGAGAAAAAAAGAATCTGACAATACTATCTACTAAAAAAAAATATCTCTAGAATTACATTTTAATTATCATGTCATTTGTGAGTTAAATCTACTGTCCTAAAGCAGGGCGAACACTAAACTGTGTAGCGCGGATGCAAAGAAAACAAGCAGAGACTGTGGTATTAAACTGAAGCCAACAGTCCCACCACAATTACTTACAACCAAACGCCCACTCTTTTTCCATATTCTCTTCATTTGCACAAGTGCTGCAGCTATGTAGAAAGTCATCTCTGACAGGCTCCAAATCCCAAATCACAGAGGCCCTTAGCAAGTCTAATCCCCACATATTGAGGCCTCTGACTGATTTTAACACGGTGGAAAGAAACCAAGCTTGAAACCTTTTCTCCCTTCTTCAATGGCTCTTCCCTCTATGGCTTAGCGAGATGTAAGCTACCATTTTTTCACAGGCTCTTATCTACCCACACCTCTGCCTAGTAAGCTTATCAAAGTCACCTCCATATACAAAGTTATGGTTGAAATGTGTGTGTATTTCAGAGGGAAAAATAATCCTATTAGGTGCACACTGACCTGTTCTGACTGAGGTTTCATGTGAAGGATGTGTTTGGAGAATTGCTCTTCCTTTGCCAAGTCAGACAACTATACAGTGCTCAAAAATGGTCTAGGGACACTCTCTGAATATAATTTATATCTTGTTTATTTATTACTATACATATTTATCATTTATTCATTCATATCCATCAGAAAAGTTATAACAACTAAAAACAACCCAGTCATGTTTATTACCAGAAAGTCATTATTATCCTGGTATTTAACTTTAAACTTAAGTAAGGCAAGTAAAATTGCTCAAACATTAGCGGGACAAACATTAATGTGTCAGTCAGTATTAACTATTTTATTTAGGTTAGTAGTTTGTTGCATATCCCTTCTTTTGGATGACAAGTTGAAGCCTTCAAGGCATGGAGTTTGCACAACTGATGCTCTATCAGGCTTGCTGGATTTTCTCTTTTGGATGGCCAGAGCGTTAACAGGCTGTTCATGAAATTTAGAGTTAGAGGTGTACTGGATGGTATGTTGTAGATTCCTGGTCTGAATGTGCATGCATTTGGATTAGTGTCCCAACATTTGTTTGGAAATAAAATGGGGTGTTAGTTGAATGTTTTCTCAGTTACACTAAAAATATAATTATTATATTATAAATATAAGTATTAATTGATCATAATATGTCTGAAATTATGTACTTTCGAAGTAAAGCAAAATGTCCATATACGAACAAATTCAATAATCCAAGAAAACAAATGAAGACAAAACTACTTCTGAGCATTGTCTACAGATCACGCTACTGAACTGGTTCAAAGTAAAACCTGAAAACATGTTTCAGATGTTTAACCGAGTTGGACTTTTGCCATCAGCGACTTCATGCCTTAAATACCTTTAGTTTATTAAAACAACTTGATTGAACTTGCCATTTTGTCACTACCAAAATCATAACACTGAAAATTTACCAAAAACATAGAAGTGGTAGTAAGAATTCTAGCTAATTTTGCATAAATCAAAACCAGTTTTATTTTAATTTAAAAATGCAACTCATGATAAATCTAAATCTTCACTTTAAAAAAGATCCTTAAAAAAATACAGAAAAAAAAAAAATTATTTTAGTTTTCATAAATTATTTTCACACACATGGTGTGCTGTCATATAGACTTGACCTGCAAATAAAAAAAAAAATGAAAAAAGGAGGAAGGAGGGGTACACTATTACTGATGTGTATCCTTCTTTAATTAAAAGCGGAATTTCACTCTCAGCAAGGATTACAGCCAATGGCAAATAAAGCATGCACCACAGACAGCGCTCAGCAAAATCACAAACACTAGACCACTAGGCCAAATATCCTTTGCAATAGACTGAGAGTGGTTAAAGGCTTCCTTAATCATTTAAAAGGAATGCTGCAAGTAGCCAGACAGAACAGAGTATGGATATGGTTATGCAGTACAACAACACCTGCTATATAAAGCTGTGATACGGTAGCACAAAGTATCGTTGGAGGGCTAAAACATCACGTTATGTCCATTTTGTGTAAATTCTGCAAACTACTGACCTCTAAATTTGAACAAAATTTTCAGGTTCTGAACTGCTCGGTTTAATGATTCAAGTTCATTTTAGTTCTAACATTTAAATTCCTACAGGGTATAATGGGACAGCATTTATGTAAATGGCAAAAAAAGTGAAAGAAGGAAAAAAGACTTTCTTGCAAGAGCAGCAAAGGAATACAGATTAGCTCTATTCCCTTTCCTTTTGGTGGCCAAAAAGTTTTGGACCTTAAAAGCATGGTGATGGGGAATGACAGAAAAAGATTCAGTGACATCTCTTTCAAATCGTTCCAAGCCACTTGAATGCTCTAAAAGGGATCAAATGGGTTCATTCTTTCTCTGACTACCCCGATACATTAAGAGCCTGTTTTGCCTGCTCATCGAGATTTCAAAGAGATCAAATGGAAGGCAGAGAACACGAGCCCTCTCTAGAGGAATAAATGTAAGCATAACACTAGCAGTTAAATTATACACCAACTCTAGCATCTGAGGTTTTTGCATGATTAATCCATGTGAGGAAGTGGAATAATACTCAGGTAGATTCTCTGAATAGTACACCCACCCCCACACCCCAACACACGCATATACCTATAACAAAATGTTATTGCATAATTATACAAGACTCATTTCGCTAAATAGCCAGTTACTTTCAATGAAGGACTTTATTAGATTTAATATTATTAGGCATGCACAATAATACTTGAATCATATTGGTAGTAGCAGATATTTGCTTAAAAAAATTGGCAAATATCGATATTTGATAATGTATTTACTGTACTCTGGAGGAGCAAAACGTTTACGTGATGGTGGGCTAGTATACAAAAATGTCTGCACTTATGTTTGCAATAAATGTTACATAAATGTTACATTTATCTGTAATAAGAATCCATGTGGATACCAATCCAATGCATAATTGCATAGAAAAGTGTGCATATATATATATATATATATATATTATGGCATGCCGTTTAGGAAATGGACCTATAAAGCACTTAACGTAGCTCCCAATTACGTTTGTAATATATATATATATATATATATATATATATATATATATATATATATATATATATATATATATATATATATATATATAGCTAGCTAGTCCTACCCCACACCATAGCTTTGGAGCCTTACAAGTGAATGGGCGAAGATTTTAGGTATGGTTGTTGTGGGGTGCTCCAGTGGAAGGCATGCTTCTGTCTGCATTAACGTTTGCCTGATTAACGTTAATTGTCTGGCCTGTGAGGTTCACTGCATTCTTCCACAGTGAAACAGTGAATAAAGTTCATTGGTTAAACAGTATTGAATATGGTTACCAGTATTATTTTGGCTCGTACATCTGTTCGCCAGGGTGTTAATTATCCCCTCATTATTCAGAATTACTGCCACTAGATTTCGTGCTGACTCAGTCATAGCGACGCACTGCCGGCATCCGTACGGAATCTCATACATCCAAACCACAAGATGGCGCTAGTGCCTTGATGACGTCAGATTTCATTCCATATCCTCAAGGTTCATTCCATATATTCAATGTTTTATCAATATATATACAAAATGATGGCATACTTTATTGTAGTATATATATCAGGGACAATCAGCTGTTGTGGTTCCAGGAACTTTCCACTATTATTGAACAAACTGTACTGACATGGATGTTTAAGGTCTTTGCCATGGCATACTTTATTGATTCCAAAAGGAAGGCTGCTTGTGGGCACATGATTGCACATAAACTTACATGCATTAGGCAGAAATACAAATAGACATAAATTAGTCAATAAAAAACATACCTAAAGTAAAATATGGAAGAATAGGAATAGAAGTATATCTATTACCATATTTACATAAGCATAGAAGTTTGTTTATTCACATGAGAGCAGATGTTGCAGTAAATGGTATGAGGTAGTTTGAAACTCACTGAGTATAAACATAACTAGGAATAGCAGAAGTATTTACAGTCAAATAGCATAGTGAGAAGTGTCTTTACAGGATATGATATATTGCACAGTGTGTATTAACAAGAGAGGTGATATGTGCTATGATTCAGCACAGCTCAGACAGCAGGAGGTCAGTACCATCTCTGCAGTAAGGAGACTCATTGTAGAGGCTTATTGCAGTGAGTAAGAAAGTTCTCACTTACTGGTAGAATGTCCATAGTAGCTTTGTGCACACACCATAAGACCTCAGCCTCCTCAGGGAGTGCAGGTGGCTTTGGCCTCTTTTGTACACCGTGTAAGTGTTAGAGTTTCAATCCACACCCAAATACTTGTGCATCCCTACCACCTCTATATCTACTCCATCAATGGTGACTGGTGACAAGGCAGGACTGGACTTTCTAAAGCCCAGCACCATCTCCTTAGCCTTACTGATGTTTACCTGCAGCTGATACAGCTTACACCAGTCAAAGAAGTCCTTTACCAGTTTCTTGTAGTCCTCTTCCTGTCCAGTAAGCTTTTTCCATTCGAATGTTGCTTAATAATGTTGTCCCTGAGAACTTTAGAAAGCTCCTTCACTCCTTCACATGTCTGAATACTTTTTCCCCTATCAATTTAGTGTTTTAAACATATCTGCTTAAACTTATAAATACAAATGAATATATGAATATGCATGAATAATATTATACTGATACATATCAAATAAAAACAAAAGTGTCTGAATACTTGTCTCCGTTCACTGCAAAGGTGAGTTATCCCATGTTCAACCTAGACCACTGTAAACTGTTAAGGTTACTTGAATTCAGTTGCACATTTAGCAACATGGCTCTATTGTCCTTCACACTACCTTAAATTTTCCATCTGCTGCACTCAGCAGTTCCCATGCTGAGCACTATTAAACAGGCCCTAGCTGGTTTAGGCCTGAATATTCTGACTTCCCTGGTCTTAAAGCCTGACATGTTTTTCCATCAGTCCTCTGAGTTTCCTGCTTGTGATGAGGGGACTTATTAATGCCTATGGAGTCTTATGTTCAAACACTCATGATCTAGCACAGCAGTAAGAGTACTAGCAACCATGACATAATCTAGTCGCTATGGCCTGGAGCGCATGCCACCACTGAACAGGCTTTTTAGCATCATGCACCCATGCCCTGTCATAAGCACATTTTCACAGATCCCCTACAGTTTAGAGTCCCTACACTGCTGGCCTCTGCTATGATTCTTTGGAAGTGAAGCATGTCTCAGAAAATCATTTTTATTCATGGGTTGTACTGACGTTAATCTCTTAGATCTGCCCATCAGTTCTGCATAGACACATAATATATGCAGTGTGATGCTTTTGTCCAGTGTGCGGTGACCTTTAGTCAGGTGCAGTAGTCTGTGTATCCTTCCTCATAGTATACCGTTAAGAAACAGAATAAAATGATGCAGGTACTTCATTGCTCTATGGGGAATTACACAGTATCATTATTTAAACGTTCATTGTTTACTGAAACATTAAAAATTCTGACACACCCCTAATATACAGGCTCAACTTGTTTCTAAATCACCTGTGAGTAGTTCATGTACATAAATTTAAAGAATACCTATAACACAGACAGATCCTAAGCTTTCCTTTCAAGGTTTGGCATAACAGGCCTCAAGGGTATTCACCAGATATGTGCATGCAAAAGCAAAGGGCAGGAAGAGTCTCCCTTTCCTGGATGACTGGATTATATAATCATGAGATTTCAGATATAACCAAGATGTGCTAGACATAGAGACTCTCCTGGAACATCTGTCAAGCTTAGAGCTCATCATAAATTGGGGTAAGAGCTCCCTTATGCAAGGTCAGACCATCCAGTTCATAGGGCTAACTCTTGACTCATGTTTCAAAATAGTGTCATTGACTTCCACATGTGTCTGAGACATTCTCACGAGACTGGGCAATCATTCCTTGCTCTCCTTCTTTATCTGGGCCTGATCGCAGCAATCAGCCCTTTGCACCTACTGCAGCTTCAGCAGTTCTACATGTGGCTGCACAGTTTACATCGGTATCTAAATATAATCCCACTATGGTGACAGTTACACATTAATGCACGCTGGCCCTACAGTTCTCCACATCCGGGGGGGTTGGCGGAGGTGGGAGGGGCGGGGGAGGTGCGGGGGTGGGTTCCTGAGGTTATAGGCTCCCTGAAATCTGCTGACATCAGCACTTTCCTACTTCCCCCTCACTGTGAACCACTCACCACTGAAAAAGGAACTATTAATCTGGGAAAGTGGCAAGGTGGTCCAGGTGGCTTCAAAACCTTTGTTTTAGAGGTTTACTGAAATGAAAATACTTGGCCAAGAACAAAATTCAGAACAAGTATTTTAATTTTGGTCAAGTATTTTCACTGCATGCTAGAAGGGACTTACTTTTTCTGTTGTTCTGCTGCATTCTGGGTATTGAAGAGGATGATATCTTTTCAAGTTATATTAAACATGTAGTTGGATGGCATAACTCTTGATATTCAGCATGAATCACAATTTTAAATCGCTCGTCTAATATCCCTTGTAGAAACTAGGAACAGGTTCTATTTGGTCGACATTACATTCTACTACTTGAACGTATCTGCGCTCACCAGCAAAGGAGAGTAAAAAGAACAAACTGCATTTTCACTCAGTATTTCTCATATTAATTCCAACTGAAATCATTTGTTAATTTGTAAAAAGTTGTAAAATTAGAATAAAACAGTAGAAAACTAGAAAATAAAATTTAGATGTTTTATTCTCTTTCGGCTTAAAAGCAAAATTACTTTTATCATTTTGTCCAAAAAGTTTATGTGCCCACAATTTCAGTGCATACATAATTTGTTTGGTTCATACTGGTGAGTTTTTATGACCGAAAATGCTTGCTTTCACCATCTCTGAAATGCTACACAAAATTCAGAACTGCAACCACTGTGTCCTATTGCTAGCTCTGTGCTAGACTGCCAGATCATGGTTCCCACTGCAGGTGTCCCTCCAGAGGGGCTCACTTTTTGGCAGCTTCAGGACAGAAAAAAAATTTGAAGAATAGGAACAAGAATAGGGATGTTCCTCTGCTTGAAACATATTACCTTTGGGTAGTGTAATTTCTATGGCCTACAAGACTAAAAGGGTCAGTGATTGGTCACTCTGCCTAAAATATTTCTGAATGCTGGGTGGTGCAGAAAGGAGTTTGCTGTTGTCAGTACAGCAGAGACTTGGTCATCTCCCTGCACTTTCCTGGAGGATGCCTTCCCACTGAGCAGGGTATTTATTTTACTGTCTACATCAAATGCAGACCCACATACAGGCCCTTGCAGTTTAAAAATCACTACTTTAGGGCCTTCATTTTCCTATCAAAGTCAATTACTTACATTTTTCTTTGATTAACTTTTATTTTTGCAATTTGCTCTCTACTTTAACTGTCTAAAAGATTGAGACGGAAATCCCTACATTAAAGGCACAGACTTATAATTCATGTACTACACATTTTTGTTATTTTACCTAAACTTCCAGTTTTAAGCAACTGGGACACCATGATTGTCTGTATTACATCAAGGATGTGGGTGAAAGCACTTCATAGCTTGGGATGTGTAATATCACTATCACCCTTGTTTAAATTTTCAAAAGTTCAGTTCAGTCACCATATAGATGTGATTGTAATAACAAGTGTCTTCTTGGACTTCAAATGCTGATCAGTTCAATCTGTGACTGGTAAAAAGGAAAACTGATTTTGCTCTTACCGCCCAGGTCTTACTAAGCCTGAAGATGGGTGCGCTCTGTAAGGCTGACACCACTGACACCAGAGAGTGCAGGTTATTCAGTTCCAGCAGCTTCTGCAAAGACATTGAAAAGACAAAATCATTTCTTGCTCTTAGCAGAGCAGTACATTTAGAATTTTCAGAATTGCATTCAATGATGTCATGAAAAGTACTCAATTGCATCTTGTATATGAAGCAAACAATGCTGCTGAAACAACAAAAAAAAAACAACAATCAACAAAGGCTTACTGTATCAGATAATATAAAATCGATGACTTCACACACAATTTTTCAGACACATCAGATTAGTTGAGAATTCCAATGCCTTTTCCTATCTTCACAAAACAGAAACATTCAACCTTAAATACAACCCCATTTCCAAAAAAGTTGGGACGCTGTGCAAAATGTAAATAAAAACAAAATGCAATGATGTGCAAATCATTCGAACCCTATATTTAATTGAAAATAGTACAAAGGCAACAAATCAAATATTGAAACTGAGAAATTTTTATTGTTTTTTGAAAAATACATGCCAATTTTGAATTTGATGCCAACAACATGTTCCAAAAGACACGGGCATGTTTACCACTGTGTTTCATCACCTCTTATTTTAACAACACTCTGTAAGTGTTGTGAACTCAGGAGACCAATTGCTGTGATTTTGAAAGTGTTATGTTTTCCCATTCTTGCTGAACATAGGATTTCAGCTGCTCAACAGTTCGGGGTCTCCTTTGTCGTACTTTTCATTTCATAATGCAGCAAAGGTTTTCAGTGGGTGACAGGTCTGGACTGCAGGCAGGCCAGCTTAGCACCCGGACTCTTTTAATACAGAGCAATGCGGTTGTAATACATGCAGAATGTGGTTTGGCATTGTCTTGCTGAAATAAACAAGGTCTTCCCTGTAAACAACATCATCTAATGGCAGCATATGTTGCCAAAATATGTATATATCGTTCAGCATTAATGGTGCCTTCACAGATGAGCATGTCACCCATGCCATGTGCACTAATGCACCCCTATACCATCTTGAATACTGGCTTTTGAACTGTGACTGAAAACAAGCTGAGTGGTCTTTAGCCTGGAGGACACAGTGTTGATGATTTTCCAAAAAAATTGCATATGTTGATTCGTCGGACCCCGGCACACTTTTCCACTCCACCTCAGTCCATTTAAAATGACCTTGGGCCCAGAGAAGGTGGTAGCATTTCTGGATCCTGTTTATATACGGTTTCTTCTTTGCGTTTTAGAGTTTTAACTTGCATTTGTGGATGCAGCGGCAAACTGTTTTCACAGACAGTGTTTTTCAGAAGCGTTTGAGCCCATGCAGTGACTACATTCCACTACAGAATCGTGCCTGGTTTTAATGCAGTGCCGCCTGAGGGGCCCAAAGATCATGGCCAGCAAATATTGGATTTTGGTCTTGTCTCTTCCATACAGAGATTTCTTCAGATTCTCTGAATCTTTGAATGTTATCATGTACCGTAGATGATTAAAGCAAAAGTTCTTTGCTATTTTATGTTGAGAAATGTTATTCTTGAATTGTTGCACTATTGGATTGTGCATTCTTTCACAGAGTGGTGAACCCTGCCCAATCTTAACTTCTGAAAGACTAAGCCTCTCTGGGATGTTCTTTTTATACCCAATCATGTTACTGACCTGTTGCCAACTAACCACCAGGTGTTTTTTTTATTTTCACTTTACTATGCTTTTGGTTGCCCCCGTCCCAACTTTTTTTTAAACGTTATTGGCATCAAATTCCAAATGGGCATATATTTTTCAAAAACAATACAATTTCTCAGTTTCAACATTTGATATGTTGTCTTTTTACTATTTTCAATGAAATATAGGGTTTAAATGATTTGCACATCATTGCATTTTGTTTTTATTTACATTTTGCACAGCATCCCAACTTTTTTGGAAAGGTGTTGCACAAGGTAAAAACTGACAAATGCCAATTTTTCTAGTCCACCAGAAAACATTTCACATAAAAATTACACAGAAGCCTTATCAACTAAATCAGGGTGTCCAATCTTATCCACAAAGGGCTGACGTGGCAGGACGTTCTCATTGAAAACAAATATAACATCTTTTTTTTCAGTATTTAGAGCGTGTCCATCCACCTTTTGCCTTTATTACCACTTCCATTGTTTTTAGAACATTTTTATAATTTTAAGGAAATCTTCATCTATTTTACACATTTTTAAAGTTCAGTCTTAGATGTTGGTTACATTTTCCGTTTCTCACAATCCAAGTAATCCCAAACACATTCAATTAACAATTGAGGTCTAGGCTGAGGGGTGGGACTCTAAGAACATGAGAAGCTTATTGGTTTGATTTGCATTTTTTTTGCATTTCTCACACAAGAACACTAGTACTGTTTATCTGATGATCTACTAGATCTTGGTTAGTCGAGTCCTATTTTTCTTCTTTTTCTTTTATTTTCCCCTTCCTTATGCACATAGATTATCTTGTACCTAATCTTCTCAGAAATATCCTGAAAAATAAAATAAGCTGTACTTCACAGTTTTGACTAGAAATTAAATGATAAAGAGTGGTCTTTGACCTTTGCACACTAACAACATGACACATTGTGTACATTTTTGGCTAATTTTTTGTTGGATCGTATTCTTTCTTATTTTCCCACCAATAACAAATACATCTGGCCCAATATCACTAAGAGAAGAAATCAATCACTCTCATCATCATCATCCTATTTTTATTTGTTTGTTTTCCTCTCTTTCCACACTCATGACATCATGCTTTTGCCATGCTCCATTTTCCACAGCGTGGGCTGACCTCTCTGCACCATGCCGACTGGTGTTTACAGAAAGACGCCGGGAGGATCCTCATCACTGCTTTGGTTTTGTCATCTGCCTGTCTGTTTTGGCTATTAGCATAGCTGTCAGCATGGCCCACTCAGACTCACTGAGGCATGCCTGAGAGTGGCAGGGAAAAGAGATTTAGGGAACAACTGCACGTGATCTCTCAGCCTTGTGAAGTATAGGAAGGCAAGGAGCCATTCAGCAAATGCTCCTGTGTTCCACATCAGGACAGCAAGCCAGTTGATTGAAATCACAGGTGAATGCTGACCTGCTGTGAGCATGCGTGTGTGGCGCCACCATAAAAAGCTTCAGCAGTTCCGCCAAACAGCTGCCAAATAACTGGCAGAGACCAAAACAAAAACAGCCACAAAATTTCTAGACTTCTAAATGGTACATCACCTTTAATGAGATATCATGGTATGAAAAAAATGTTGGTTCTCCTTAATCTTTGATTGAAGTGTAGTGATTTCTATCCACCGCTAAACATAAACTGACGTTTGTTTGCGTCAACATGTTTCAGTTGGCGAGAAAAATTTAACTAACCAATAATGTCTTGGCATCACCCCATTACCCTGACTATTCATTGAGCAAAAACACCCATCATCTCCACTCCTGGCTGTATGAACATGTCAAAAGACAACCTCGTTTCTTTTTCTCTCTTTACTCTCTCACTTTTGGTGTTTATAAAAATAATGTAAATGAAAAAAATGTAGTTGTATGTTTGCATTTAAATTTCCCACTCATATATGCAATGTTGAGCTCAAAATGAAAATTATAATTTAATATTGCAATTTTAATTTGCCAGTTGGTATACTAGTATTGACATTACACTCAGATGCTTTATGAGTAGCTTTATTTGAATTAAAATGTATTTCCAGAACTGCATATTTATGCCTAATGTGATTATGCAATAATTATGTAATAAGTATAATTAACAAGTGTAATTTATCTTATATGCATTTTACTCTCTAATGATGCATTTAAATTGTATTTTGAAAGAGAACATTAAGCTAAAAAGAGGGCAAAATTCAAATGTAAATGGGGAAACAGTGCCTCTCCTCTCTGCAATTACATATCCTCGCCTACTGCGCTCATTGTGTGTCAAAATGGTGTACAGATTGAGGTTGTACAGATATCTGGTAGCGCTGTTTTGTGAGGATTTTCTGCCACGCTGCAACACAGAGGCTGAGAGGAGGGTCAGCTGATGAAAGAGCATATTTCAGAAACTACAGGAAATGAACATCAACATATTGTAGTGCTTCATTCTTTAAAAAAAAAACATTGCTTTTATTTATAATTTTCCTTTGGCTTTTCTGTAAAGCAGATGAATGCTGCTGACTGTCAGAGTCATGTCCACTTTTCACGATCCAATCAAATCCTTAAGTATAAAATCATGTCCGACCCACAATTATCCCCCCATTCCAGTTGGGAATACATCCTGTTAAGGAAGAAAAAGGGGTTCTGATTTCCAATTCACATTGACTTTAAGATGTAAAAAGTCATTTAGAGTGGTTTGATGTGAAATGCTCATTCTAGAGGAACTTACTGAGTCAGAACTGTACACAGCAGAGGTGATAGGAACCGGATGTTAGAAGCATTTAATGCCACTGAACTCTGGCTGAGACACTATTTTACGATAGAGATAAGTTTCTGGTCTAAAACATATTTTATCAAGAGGTGCATGCAGGGTGCTGTAGGGCAAAATATTTCCTGAAGTAAACTTTACCACTTTTTTCTTTTATCAACAACATATAACATAGGTTCATTGGTTAATAAAATGGCTATATTTGCATTGTAGATATTGCAATCTCTGGTTTCTATCACTGTTATTGTGAAGAAATCAGAGTTGTTAAGTTTCTCTACAATTAACAATTTCATAAATCACTAAATGACTGTTTACATCTCACCAATTGAATCAATTAAGTTAACAAATCTCAGATTCCTTATAAAAAAGTTTGAAAGTTCAGAGCCAAGCCTGCATGTTTTCTGCCCTGCCTAAGCACCTGTCTAGCAAGTACTCAATACTACAGTAATACCACACATGGCTGATCCAACACAGAACCATAAATGTCAGGCCCAATTTAGTAAAACTCACTGAACTTAAAGACTGCTGCATTGGGTCAGTCCCAAAGGAAATATACCATCAAACAGAGAATACAGAGGGTAGTTCAAATGGCCAAAAAAACTAATTAAAGGTTGACTGAGTGACTAAAAAGGAATAGCCAAAGACAGGAGTGCCCAAACATATTGTTCTGAGGGGCCAAAGCGCAATGCTTGTGGTGAGCAGAGGGACAAAAAGACAAGACAGTATACAAATAAAGAAGGTATGCAGGCTTCCACCAGAGTTTTTAAAAATGTATTTTATCGCATTGCTCTATATTGTGTTACTGAAATACTTTAAAATACAATTTTCAAAGGAAACCAAAAATGTAAAAAGTTATATATAGTATAAAACTACTGTAGCATTCTGCTACTGGCAGGTGTTGGCGCCTGAGGTGTGGCTATGTAGATAACCACACGCAGAGGAGTTTATGGTAATACATGCCCTCCAACAAAGGGAAAATGTTGTTGGTTTTTAGTTACAGTTATGTGTATGGGTTTTGTGTGTGTGTGTTGGGGGGGGTGTCACTGTCAGGCTGAACAGTATGCCTACTGGTGACCTCCCCCATGGTTTCAATGGTTTGCCCCTTCTGCTGGTGTAGCTTTTGCAGCAGATCATTTCTATCCCTGTATTTCTTCTTCTGCCAACACTACACTATGTTTGTTTGTAGGTTCATTTCCTGGTGGGCTAAATGAATCATCATGATAGGCTAACTTTGGCCTGTGCACCATGTTCTAGTCAAATACACAAGATAAGATGACAAAGGAAAACATTGTCTCACCTTTGCTATTTTGATGAAGTGACCTAAGATTTCGGCTCGGATCTTCAGAGTCTGCGCTGTCAATATCTCCCTCACTGCCCAGAAACTGACCTGAAAACAGGTATAACACAAATTAAATGACAAATTAAAAAAATCATATTGCAGTTGCCAAAATGGAGTCCCCATCCAATTTAAAGTTACACATTGCATATGTGCTACACTGTGATATAATTCTACAATGTGCTCAAGATTGCATGGTCAGAATGTTACTGGTCCCATTATCAGGAAATCATGAGTCTGATCACTGGTGATGCCATAGCTGTCCATGGCTGAGAGTCCAAGAGAGCATAATAGTACCTGCTCTCTCAAGGTTGGTAGGATGGCCCTCCCACTTTCTTTAACAATTAGTGCAATGCTAGCCAATGCATATGTCTGATGTAACAGAATTGACAGTTAGTGTTCTCCTTTAAGCATGTTGAACTGTCCAATGGCGCTGTGTTAGTGGCAGCTCGAAAAGATGCGGTGGTTGGCTTCACATGTTTCAGAGGAAGCACATGCTAGCCTTCATCCTCCCAGCTGGAGACTAAATAAAAAGGTCAGCATTACCAACATTCTCAATCCAAAGCCATTAATGCATACATGCCTAATTTTAAACATTTAATGTATTATTTATTGTGCTGTAACTGTCCTTAAATGCATAAAAACATTAAAAAACTGACCTATTTAAAACAACCCTCAACCATGTGGCCTAGCAGTAGGGCTAATGAGCCAATTTGTATGCACATTCCACATACATTACCTAAGACAAGTTACTGACAAACTTCTAAACAGTTTACTCTGACAGCAAATTTTAGATCTGTTAAATTCTGGTGACTAAGTAAACAACTATTGTTAACAAAAGTCACAGTGATTGAGGGTTTGTGTGCAGTTTTAATTTCAATCATGCTTTGTTCCAGGGTTTATAAGCAATGCTAATCATCTCAGCAAACATGAAAGATGAGGCACAAATGACGTCCCAACAATGGTTTGTTTCAATGAACTTCAATGAACCCCTATTTCCAAAAAACATGGAAGTTTCCTATCTGGTTATGCAGGGGGTTACTTATCTGGACAGGCATGTCAAGGGAAACCTTGCCTTCAGTAAGTGAAATGCATTCTTGATTGGATTGAGGTCTGGTAATATTTGGCCACTGCAGAACATTCCACTTCTTTGCTTTAAAAAAAAGTCCATCTGAACCGTTAAATGCCATCCAATGAGTTCTGAAGCATTTGGCTGAATCTGAGAAGATAATATAGCCCTTTACACTTCAGAATTCATCCTGCTGCTTTTGTCCCCATGCCCACGTTGTAACACTACCTCCACTACGTTTGACAGGTCATGAGCAGTTTCTTCCATTCTCCATATTCTTCTCTTCCCATTCTTGTTGATATTTCTTTTGTCCAGAGCAATGAATATTTTGTCTCTCTCTCTCTCTGATTAATTTGTTTTGATTTTTCAGTCTAAACGATGGCTTGCTTCGCTAGCAGTGAAAGCTCTTTGGACTTAATTTTGAGAGTCAACAGCAACAGATTCCAAATGCAAATGCTACTCTTGAATGTGACTCTAGACATATTAACTGCTTCCTTGTTGGTAAAAATAACAAAATAACAACACACACCTAGCCATGGAGCAGCTGAGCAGTCAACTGTTTTTGAACACCTATAAATGGGGTGGGGGTGGTGGGGGTTCTTGTGCTTGTATGAACATTTCTGAAAATTTCACCCAAACTTATTTTAACTCCAACAAGCTGTGCTAGACAGCTACAATAACCATAACTTTGCTGACACCAAAATATGTATTATATGTAGGTACACTATGCATTTAGTTGTACATTATCTATATAATGAGCACTACCAGAATTTAATTGATCAAGTAAAATGTTACATAAGAATGCTGTCTAGAGATCTTCATCACACTCTACGAAGAATCATTGTTTTAGCTCCAGGGTGTCTGCTTATACTAGCCTTTGTACCTATGTAGTACTATTGCTAGTTCATTTCAAGAACAAGAAGCGCCAAATTTTTATAATCAACATTTTTTATAATCAACATCTAGACTACAAGATTATTATTGATTATTACTATTATTGATGGTTATTTCAGCAGCTGCTTGACTGACAGAGAGGACAGCCATAATTTCACCACAAACCTTTCTATTATTAATGTACTTGTAAACAATTTGCAAGTGTCCTTCCAGGTGAGAACCATATAATAAAATAAAATGTCAAATGAAACATGCTATAAACATACAAAAGTAACAACTGTTGACTTTCATGTTTCCTCTACACTTTTTTTTTACCAAATGAAATAATGAAGACATTTCATTGCCTAAGATGAGTCATTTCCAAGAAGCCCAGTTTAATTAGTATAATTTTTAATTATTAGACATCACCCAAACCATTGGATTAGAAAAACAGAAATGTTATGTGTCATTTCAGATGTATAATGATTTCTCATTTTAATATTTTACGACATTTTAGTAAACAATCAGCAATTCATGAACAGTGCCCTCTGTCATTTTTCATTTGACATTTATGAGCACATCAAACAAGAGCCACGACAAAAGAAGCGCTTTTGCAGTAACAGCAAAAATTGATGTAATTGGACGTCAGCTACAAAATAAAATGGGACTGTTAAGCACACATATCAAAATCTTAACCCAAGAGAAAAAAAACAAGACATTATGGCTTATTCAGTCATGCATATTTCCATTTAGTAAGCTAAATGAAGCAGTTTAAAATAGTGTCCTGGGCCATTTGGTTGTTATTCATCTATTAAAGGCATTTGCTAATCTTGTAGGGCTGTGGCAAGTGAGCATGCGGAAAACATATTTCCTTTGTTGTGGTCTAGTAAACCTATGTCTGGACTTATTACCACCATTGGTTTGACATGTAAATGAACCTCCAACAGACTCACTGTATTCACTGAACAGCTTACTGAGCAGCCAAAGCAAAATTGAAAAGTTAAAAAAAAGGCCATAATCACCTGCAATAGCATGATTACTCAATTAATCTTGATTGAAAATAAGGACACATCCTCTACAGAGAACACACTTCTGCACAATTTATTGCACAATTACTGTTTACATGTTGAATTTAACATTGGAATTTAATATTTTTTCCAACTGTTAAGCGCAGCAAATATATATAAATTGTGAACTAAAATTTCCTGAAAATGACATATTGCTCCCTGTAAAGGATGTGTTACCTTATTTTCACTTAGAAAATCAATAAAACATGAGATTTGACCAGAGGTATTCAAACTGGGCTTATCCAAGACACAGGTGAGATTAAATACCCCACTATACCAGAGAGAAGCTTTAGCTGTTCTAACCTGGTTGAACCTCCGGGTGAAGGCAACTACATTAGGTGCAAGGCTGTGCTTCTCCTTCTTGTTCCATCCACAGCTGGCCAGCTCCTGGAAAGAATTTGAACCAGAGAAACAAACAATGAGTCCAATTTCTTAAAGCAAGGCTTAAAATAATGTGTTTGAGGAAGAAGACAATCAAATTCATATCAATAACGTAAGTTGGACAACTCTGCAGTATTGATTTCTGGTAATAATTTTGCTCTTAATAATTAAGCCATCATTATATAGAGCATAGTACTATACACTATACACTAGTGGTCCACAGGGCCAACAAGGACGTCTACATTGTTCCTCTTTCCTTATGTGTTCCGAATTGAGTTGGACTAAAAACGAGGCCTGTTTTACCAGTCTGAGAACTGCTGCTATACACAACAGCATGCATGCTTTCAAAGAATGCATGTAAGAAAGTAAGTTTTCAAAACCCATGGAAATTCCAGGCGTAAATATTTCTCACTGTCCACTTGTGATTAGATCACTTGAGATGGATTTCAATACCAAGTATGAACAGGGCCTAGATATTTATTTACAACATTACAATAAGTTTAAAAATTAAGGAATAAGGCAAAGTGATTTATGATTTATGTTGTCATAATGGCATATTTTCCTAAAAAAAAAAACAGTCAGGAAACAAACAAATAAATAAATAACAAATATAACAAATAAAGAAGAGCTTATATGCAATATTATCTTTACACCCCAAAAATCATCTAACTAAATGGAAAATACATAATTTCAGTATTCAATACCTCAGACATGATAGTTCCACATCTCTGTGTCAGAGGACAAATCTATATGGACAATAATAAGGACTTATTCATATAGTTAATACTACGTACTTTCACAAGATAGAATATGCACATATGGAATTCCTTTACATAAACCTATAAAGACCTCAGCTGAGGGTACACAGTTCAACAAAACATTTTCAATTTACTGTGAAGCATCCCATCAAAAGAATTCTATGATGTCCCAACTTTATGGCATATTTTATGGTTCAAAGCTCCATGATAGATTTTCCAGGTTCACATAAGGTATGGTGACTCTGTATGTTATATTTTTACAGAAGGCTTTCAGACTGTGTAGTGAAAAAGGCAGCTGGAAATATTTAGATGTGTTTAAGTCGTGGTTTTGGAAACTGAAGTTTCCATGTGGGTGAGCAGTAGACTCTTTTGGATATTGTTCCTCATTACCAAAAATATTCTTCTCTTTTTGCAAAGTCACCATTTTAGGCCACACAAGTTGATTCAGTAATTGCTGCTTTAACACAACTCGAGAGAAGGGATGCATGTCTTTTACCACTCCTCTGTCATCTAAAATTCACAACTCTAATTTCACTGATCATCTTCAAACGGAAGATGAGCAAGTATAGTAAACATAGCATTCAGTTCAAACTAAATCAGCAATAAGTGTTTGTTATATCACTTTTCAACTTTGATGTTCCTTTAATACTTCAAAGTTGCCACAGATGGCTTTAAAATGGAATATAGGCAGCATGGATATTTTAGGCGGAATGATTATGCATGCTTAAGTTTTTTAAAATTAACTTTTTTTTATTGCATGTTTTTATTTCATTTCACTGCATGTTTTTCATGATCTCCATGGCATCCTGATAGCAAATAACAGTCTGACTCATAAAGCCATGCTGTACAAAATTAGCCCTTCATGGAAAAAGCAGGGTCAAAGCCATATCTAAAGCCGATTTACTGTCTGATGTATTCATAAATTCAAAGGCTTCTTTTATGAAATGGTGAGGACATTAAGTGGAACTGAAATTGTGGCTTTGTTCTCTTGTTAAAAGCAATGCACTTACTGTTTTCTATGGCCCTGATCTTTCCTGATCTCTGTCTTTAGCTTAATGACGTTTCTGTTAAGTGGGAATGAATACAGCTCAATGACATAACCGTTATTTATAAGCAATAACTATGGTAGTATTAGATTTTTTCCTGTTTTGCCACCAATGTCAGTAATAGCCTGCACAGTTCTTTTTATCAGTCACGTGCAGAAAACGTGCCTGAAAAATAAAATCTTTATTAAATCTTTATACTGTTCTCATGTCACTTGATTTGTTTACTGGAAACCAATTAGCAGTAGTAAATGTATTCTGCTTTTAAAAGCAATTCACAAGGCAACACTGCATTTTTACATGCTGCTTCTAATGTTGCAAAACTAAATGTTAAGTATATCATTGCATTTCTTTATGGCTACATTCACATTACAAGCCTCACTGCTCAATTCTGATTTTTTGTTGAGATCCGATCTTTCTACTTGATGGTTTACATTTATGTAGGTATGTGACTCAAATCTGTCATTATTGTGAACAAACCTGTGTCCTGAGATTACTGGCATGTGCAAATCCTAATCAATAACATCACATGAATAAATTACGTGTCATGAACAACAAACAAACTAAACATCAGAACAAGCCTTCATCATAGAGATAATTTGGTCTGAGCAGATTTCTGCTGTTCATTATTAGAGCAAGACGAAGGTAAAAAAGGGCCAGATACATTGATTTTGCAGAGTCTACTGGCACTGCCACAGTAATGCTGACACATTAAGGCAAAAAATCTGACTTGTGCCACTTAAGTCTGGTAATGTAAACGTTGCCTATATGACCCCTTAGTAAACATAGCATTTACTACATCTTCATCAAGACTGCATTTGAATCTTTCCATACTGAATTTCTAACACTCTCCAATCAGAGCCAGATATTCAAAGAGTTAAATGCCTCTAAAAGCTACTAAAAGCTCACAGGAAGCTGTTACATGAAATGGTTATGAATAGGCAGCCTGATGCCTGCAACATTGTCATACATTGTTGTTTTTGAGGAACAGTTTTGGCTGAAAAAATATTTTTTAAAAGTCATTCATGGTGTAAAGATGCAATGTGTAGCAAGGCAAAATAGTCCCCAAAGAAACCATATTTTTTTTTAGATTTACCACTAGTTTACCATCAACATTACATATAAAATCTCAGAAGACACATGAAGGTTTAGTGGTGGTTTTGGATAGTAATAAAATGGCTATATTTGTATAGACATCACAACCTCTGGCTCCCATCACCACTACATGATAAAATATGACAAGGCTACATGATATTTGCATAAACCTTTCATGACAACTGACATCAACCTACATAAACATTTATGTAGGCTCATTCCAAGACATTGACATAACACCTATGTCCAGTGACATAAACTGTGTCATTTTGTGTCCATTTCACAGTATGTCTCCTGTTTCTAAAGCCCTATTCAGACAGGATTAAATTTATATGGGGTCCTGGGCAGTGTGCAAAATACTCGCTGGTATTCGGGGGAGTCCCGTGTTGGCTTGCTAATCCAGCATTGGCTGGCTGCTAACTTACTTGCCATAGCAGCACTGATGCTAGATACATTAGCAACGAAATGTTTGGTTTAACCATTCTTCTTCTGGAAACGCACTTTTCTAGATGGGTAGTGCACTCTTCCACACATTAACTGAGATCTTACACATCTCCTCTTTGTTTTTGGTTTGAGAAATAAGTAACAATTCACTCATTCCACCAAACTCTTGGAAAACTGGGCAAGTTATCAGATTTACAAATACACTACGGTATACTATAAAGTTTTTCAGAGGTGTCCCAGGCATAGTTACAGTTACTAGGCTATGAAGTACCAACTGGGTGAACCAATTTGCTACAGTGCCACCCTAAGGCAGATCAGTGTTGCATCTCTAGTTAGTCAACAATGAAGTTTGTTGGGACACTGCGCAAAATGTAAAAAATAAAAACAGAATGCAGTGATGTGCAAATCATGTAAACCCTATATTTAATTCAAAATAGTACAAAGACAACATATCAAATTATGAAACTGAGATATTTTGAATTTGATGCCAGCAACACATTCCAAATGTGCCCATTCCAAAAGTTGGACAGGGGCATGTTTTCCACTGTGTTGCATCACCTTTTCTTTTAACAACACACTGTAAGCATTTGGGAACTGAGGAGACCAACTGCTTAAGTTTTGAAAGTGAAATGTTTTTTTGTTCTTGCTTTACATAGGATTTCTGCTGCTTAACAGTTCAGCGCATCCTTTGTCGCACTTTTCATTTCAGAATGTGCCATAGTGCCATAATGCGCCAAATATTTGAATGGGTGACAGGTCTGGACTGCAGGCAGGCAAGTTTAGCACCCTAACTCTTACTTTAGAGCCATGCTGTTGTAATACATGCAGAATGTGGTTTGACATTGTCTTCCTGAAATAAGCAAGGCCTTCCCTGAAAAAAGACGTCATCTGGATGGCAGCATATGTTAACGAAACATGTATATATCGTTCAGCATTAATGGTCCCTTCACAGATGTGCAAGTCATCCATGCCATGTGCACTAATGCACCCCCATACCATCATGGATGCTGGCTTTTGCACTGTGTGCTGATAACAAACTTGGTGGTCTTTAGCCCAGAGGATGCAGTGTTCATGATTTCCAAAAAGAATTTAAAATTTTGATTTGTCGGACCACGCGACAGTCCATGTTAAATGAGTGTGAGCCCAGAGAAAGCGGCAGTGTTTCTAGAACCTGTTCATATAAGGTTTCTTCTTTGCATGGTAGAGTTTTAACTTGTATTTGTCTGTGTTCACAGACAGTGGTTTTTGGAAGTATTCCTGAGCCCATGCAATGAATTCCATAACAGAATCACAGCCAGAGTGTTGAATCCCTTCTCTTCTTTACATTTGAAAGACACAGCCTCTCTGGGATGCTCTTTTTATACTCATTCATCTTACTGACATGTTATTAATTAACCACCAGGTGTGTTTTTTAGCATTACTCAACTTTACTAGTCTTTTACTGCCCCGTCTCAACTTTTTTTGAAAGGTGCTGCTGGCATATGGGCATATATTTTTCAAAAAACAATCAAATTTCTCAGCTTCATCTTTGATATTGAATATAGGGTTTAAATGATTTCCACATCTTTGCATTCTGTTTTCATTCACATTTTGCACAGTATCCCAACTTTTTTTGGAAACAGGGTTATATAAATTCATTAGATATATGATATGTATTTCATAATTTCACCCCAGAAAGTGTTCTAACAACCTAATCTCAGCAAAAATTGACACTGCTGTTATGACAACTCGACAACTAAGTTGCCAAAAACAGCCTTTATGACAACTTCTCAATGCTGGAATAAGACTTTATAAATGTTTATGTAGGTCATGTTGATAAAGTATAATCATACTTAAAGTGTTACCAAATGTCTTAGCTGGCAAGTTTCTTTACAATTAACCATTTCATATCAAGAAACTCTGAATGAAGGTAGAAATTTTGTAGAAATACGTAGGAATTTAGACAAATCAATGGAATTTGCTTTTAAAATATATTAAAAGGCTCGATTGATTCTCCATAGTACCAGCATGCCATACATCACTATGCCTTAAAAGCTCAGCTTTCGCTTTTTCACAATCTGTTTGCCTATTTATATCAAGGTCAGCTATGCCTCTTAGAACCGCACTGTGAAATACGCAGCTGAAATATTAGAGGAGCATGCATGCATTACGCAAAGCACAACACAAATGAATTCAATGTTAATGTAAGGTCTCTAGAGTAGAATAAACCGCTCTTGTTGTCAAAAATGTCAGAGTTGGAAGGCCTTGATGTAATGAATGAGGCTATAGTATCCTGAATTAGTATTTAGGGAGAAGTCAGCACTTTTAATATTAGCTTTGTTTCCAGTGGGAGCTACTATTGTAGGTTAATGAATTCACCATGCCTGACAGTGCAGTCAACATGAGCTTCCCTTACAGAACAATCTAATCTGGTCAGATAAAAACAAAACAGGATTGAAGTCTCTGCAATTCTTTAGTAGTTCTAGTTTGGCAGGAAATCTGCTAGCTTCCCTGGACATGTCTTAAAACTACTTTGTGCAGAAAACCAACATTTTAGGCCATAAACCGCTGGAAACATACTGACTACAAGTAGATAAACATGACAACTCTGGAGCTGTAAATGCAATGGAAAACCATATTCACCAATGACTGATGAAGCTCTGGGGGTGAAGAGAGGTGGAAATATTTTTATGCCATTTCCTGAGCCCCACACAGACCCATATTAACAATTCAGAATGGTGTGAAACGCCAAGGCAGGCTGCGCAGCTGTGTGACTTGATGGATATATCCTTCCTTGCAGATGCTTTTCCAGCACAGCAGGGATAAGAGGAGTAACAATGCTCAACATTAAACAGAACATCAGACCAGAGAGGAAGGTGTGTGGAAACAGAGAAGCAGACTGCATAAATGAGAGCTGTGGGGCTCTACAGTAGAGTACCTCATTAGTGGTAAGGCTCAGTCATCATGTAATTACTACTGCAGAGATCAGGGGAGAAAAACGTTATAATATTACTAGTGAGTGTACTCAAAAATGAACCAAGGGGGCAGTTTGATTTACAAAATGAAACAATGTTGATAACAGTTGCAACTGACAGAAACATTTGACTTTAAGAATCCACTGCAAATGCTGACCCTAAATATCTATTGAATACAACTGAACTTTAACCCCTTAAAATCCCAGGCTTATTACATACTAAGGCTTAATATTCAGTAACTACAGGGACTTCAGTGCAAACTACCTGAGATATTCTTAGGTTATAGAAATGTGTAATAAAACTTTTGGCCTGCCAGCAGGCCCTGGCTATTTAAGGGGTTGAATGTAATAGATTCTGTCAAATCTAACCTTAACCTAACCTAGCCATTTTTTTAACCTTAAGCTAAACCTAAACCTACACATAACACAGACAATGACAATGAGCATATTGTTCAACATATGTAGATAATCTATAGAGAACTATAAAAATTAAGTGGGACCCAATTGACCTACACATCCTCCACCCACAAATATGCTCTTTTGTTGCAAGTTTAGGTTGGAGTTTAGATTCGCTACATAACATGGAGATTCCAACTTAAAATGCTATACTACCAAGTTGGAGAAAGTTTTTTGTAGTTAGTAGACACTAGGCGGGTTAGAAACAAATCTATACCCGATTTATCTGAACAGTGTGAATATGCATACAAAATGAATATCATTTAAAAACAATAAAGCACTACACAGTTTCCATATTTTAACAAAAACTTCTCATTAAATGTATAACAGAGATGGCACCGATCTGAAACAAGGCTTCGGTATTGGGCCAACATCAGCAGAAAATGCTGAACTGGACATCAGGGGGAATGAACAGTGAACAACAGAATGAATCTGATCCAATCCTGCAACAAATTTGACCTGAAATAGCAGTTGACTGTTTGAGAGGTCTGAGCATGATAGCCAACTTTTAATAGCTCATTTTAAATGAAGTGCTTCAACTCACTGTTTTCAAAGAAGAAATATATCAGATCGGTATTAGCCGATAATGGTTCCAGCATTGTTTTCACGAAAGTAAAGTGCCTCTAATTTGCAACATTTTGTTCAGCTTATCCAACCTTGCTACAGTTGCAAAGAGAGATATGTGATGTTGGAATCCGACATATATCTGATATGTCACAATGTGACCTGTGTCTAAACAGTCAGATCGGAGTTCATACGACTTTTACACCAATACAACTGATTTTATCATAACTTCTTATGCTTTGTATCTGCTTTTGATTTGGAGGATGAACGAGACAAGTATGTGAAGTGAAACGAATAAGCATGGTGCTTTCTAATGAGAGGAATCAAACAAATAGCTATTTGAAATCAGATTTACTTCAAGGGTATTTTGGAAGAAAGAGAGAAACAAAAGAGACAAAGGAGTCTAACTTAGATCGAGTCTCTATCAAATGTGGGCAGTAAATCGAACTGGACCACTTTTTCCTGTAGTCTGAAGGTAGACCCTGATAGGTTGAGAAGCATTCTACTAAGTAACGACTCACTCCACGTTGCAGCTAACTGTTACAAAGTTTCTACTTTAGCACAAAGAAACAGATACATTAGAAAAGTTCTACAAGGTGATATTTGACCTGCACGCTGTTTGGTCACATTCTAAAGAAGAGTGTGAGCACAGACCTAAATTTAATTCTGAACCCGTCAGTGCCACTAAGCACAATTTAAGCAGTCAGCTGTGGCAGTGAAAGGACTAAACAAACTGACATTGGCCACAAACAACAATGTAATTCAGTAAGCAAGATGATAGTGCAATGCTCTGCAAACTGGTAGGAACAACATTGAGGAATATCTGGCAAATATCGAAATTGCTGAGCTGAACCTGAGATTGTGACAGTATTATGGCTCTATACATGATGCAAAACACTACTAAATTTTTTGGCCTATTTTTACATTACACTCTTCTCGGGATGTGGGTAACATTCACAATTGCTAAAAAGGCACAAAAAACTGTCTCAGAAATGCTACTCTACTCAGAGACTCAGTTTTTTTAATTGTGGAAAACAGCAAAGTAGGTCAGCTGCTTACTTATCATCATTCTTTAATGACATTAGCGTTACTCAGACTCTCACTAATCCAAACACTAGAGGAAGATAAAACCATCCAGACTCACTCACACTTGGTCATCACATCATGTCTGCTTCTCTCAGGCTAGGACACAAAAGCTGAGCAAGGCGATAATGAAGGATTTCAGAGAGAGAAAAAAGGCTTTTATGATTACCAGACCATTCTAAACAGAGAAAAGGATGACCACGTGCCAAGTAGATAACACTTGAGCATGACATCACTGCTGGAAAAATTGTCTGGAAGGACTTGGAAAGGGGTGCAGGCTATTAACTTTGGTCTTGTACAAAAGAAAAAAAAATGGAGAGACTGTTTTCCATGCGTATGTCATTAAACTGATTCAGGATTAATGTAGTGCAAAGATGAATTTACATGCTGATAACTATATGCTTCTGAAATCTTTGTAGCTTTGCATTTCATTGAAACTGTCTGATACCTACGAATATGGTCAACATCAAAGATGTGTTAATCATGGCTTTCTGTAAAATTCTGTAGTTTTCCACCATGTAGTAAAGACAAGTGTCATCTTATCAGTATCAAATCACAACCTCTATACATAACTTTTTTTACATTGTGTGAACATTTCATGACAAATGGACCTATAGAATGGTTCAAAATTACTTGAGCTCTGATTTCTATGCTTTGTAAAGCAATCTTGAAAACATGCTACATACATACAATGTATTATTATTTTTATAATTTATTATTACTGCAATTAAATACCATTAAATTAACATACATAATCCTGAAACAAATATGGATCTTTTTATCCCCTTTTTATCCCTTTTTTTGTAGTTCATGTCTCTGGTCATGTTAAGCACAATTTATCACCCCATACCAGTTATAAGATAAAACAGTTGCTTTCCCATAATCTATAGAGATGCAATGACTTTTGCCAGCCTCCAAAACATCATCTGATTTTCAGCTACACTACCATGCACCTGCGGGCGGCGAAAAATAATATTAACCAATAATATCATGTTTCACCTCCAGCTCCTTCCACCCCCACCTACTATTGATTAAAACACTCAAATAGCTCAATAGCTCATGGACCTTACCCACAGTCCTTCACTTTGAAGAAATTCACAGTACAGACAAAAATGTGTTATTTCCAAGTCACGCTGACTTTAAAGATTGAAAAATTTCTGAGGGGCAGCATTCATAAAGCTACATGACACACACTTAAGCCTTTTATGACAACTGACATAAACCATCTAAATATTTATAAAGGTTTATTCCAACAAGCACCAGTAGTCATAAAAGCTGCTTTAGATCATTTTATTCCAGAAAATGTTATGACAACTGACCCTTTTTGGAATAAGTAGTCATACATGTTTATATAGGTTTGTCAGTCCTACACTGAAATATACCAAATAATTACAGAAGACTGTAGTTCAAACACAAAAGCAGTAAAGCAAAACAATCGTGTGTCTCACAAAGCTTCCTTGTTTCATAAATCCCTCACTACTTTTTTGAGACACCCTGTAAACCTTCTATATTTAGGGCGAGCACTGAAGCTCTTGGAACCCATGACTATAATGATGTAAGTGCTGTGGAGTCGAGACTGAATGGCTGGGATGCTGTGGTCTGCCGGGACTGGCTTTGTGGGGTGCTTAATGAGAGTGTTAGTAATACACAGCTGTACAGAGAGCTGCCACGTCAGTACAATCTCCAACATCACAGAATACAAAATACCAAGAGGACGCAGCTGTGGGCTGCAGAACGCAGCTTTGCTGTTGCCGAGCTACAGCTGTACAAATGCATGCTACTGTTTCCACTGTCTCAATGTCATTAGTAAAATTTCTTAATGAACACACAAAAAAGAAGAAACAAAAGTTGTCACTCAGATTTAGTATCTCACCTCAGGCTGTATTGCTTTGAATACAGGTGCATCCATCAAAGTGATCTGGCCCTTTAAGAGAAAAAAGAAGAGATCAAAGTTAAATATCTGATTAGTTAAGTCACAGCACTGTTTTCATGTTTTCATTTACTAATTGTTTAGTCTGATCCTATGTGTTGGAAAGGGAAAGGGGGAGATGGGGATGGGGTTGAATGGAAATAGGCATGTTTTCTATTACTGTACTGTAAATTTATAACTAGTTATATAATTAATCGTTTTGACACAAGGCTCAGTGCCAACTATTCATAACTGTTGACCTGGGTTTTATTGTGAACAATTGCGAACTGACAAAAAAAAGTGTCATGCAGAAAGTAACCTTATACTAGTATGAAATGTGGTGGTGGATCTGTAATACTGTGGGACTGTTGTTCTGCTCTAGGAATATTTAGGATAAAAGGATATTTAGACCATGAACACCATCAAACTAGGAGATTTAACATGCAAATCTGAATGCTTCGACCAGGAGCTTAAGAGTGGGTGAAGGTTTTGAGTCGTGGGTCATGATAGCCTTGTGCAGTGGCTATCCAGCTCCCCTGTGAGCTGAAGAGGAAATTCCACAAGTGAAGATCAAAGATCCTGAATGATCTAGGGAGATATGGAAGAAGGGTCTCAGATCCCTTTATGTATGTCATCTCACCTCATCTAGTTTTGTAGGCTCAGTGGTGTGAGTACAGAGATGGTACTAAATGCAGTGATGGTATATATCAGACATATGGTATATATCAGTGGTTCTCGCATTGGTCCTCAGGGACTCCCAGACGGTTCACATTTCGCTCTATTCCTCTATTCCTGCATTGAAAGTTGGGATCAATCAAAAATGTTATCTGAGGGACACTGAGGACTGGTTTGAAAATTACTAGATACATATAAAGCTTTTTATTTTGGAAACATTTTATCTTTTGCTTCTTTTCCCCATTGTTTTCTGAACACTGCACTGTAAAGTTTTTTTACTTATTTTATTTTGAAATAAAAGCATTAAAATAAGTTTTAAAATAAGTATTTTAAATGTATATATAGCACTTTTTTGTATGAAAAGTTCTATATAAATAAAGTGCTGCATAAAAACAACCATATTACTACAATGGCACATCGCTAATAATAATATTTTTTTTTAATGTTGTACTTCATTGAAAGGTTAGATATTAAATTTGAAGCTTAAAAGCAAAGAAACTTTTTCATAGCCATTTTTTGCTCATTTTTACCAAAGGTTCCAATAATTCTGGAGATGTTCCTCAGATGTTACTAAGTGAAGAACTAAAGTTCTGCCACACATCCAAACACTCACAGCGAACTCCTCAGGTGTCACTTTGAGCACGTCAAACACCACCGCGTCATAGCTCTTAGCAGAGTCCAAACTCCGCCCATCCAGAGACTCAGAACTACTGCTGTCCTGCAAACACAGACACACAATATTTAAAAATGAGACAATACAATATAAAGTAGTAGATTTCACTGCTCTTAATTTTCTTAAAGCTGACCCAGCAAGGTCAGCATCTTGAATATGTGGATAAGACAGGATAGGTTTGTTGTTGAAAGCTACACTATGTAAGATTTGGAGATTCAGAGACCTCTCTGGTGAGAATGTGTAATCAAACAGAGGAACATTCTCAAACATTGGTTGTGCTTTGCACGCTTTCCTAGAGTGAATGAAACTGATGACTGTGAGTAAGCTGAAAGAGCATTCAGAGAGAACTCAGTCAAAACTTGGTGAAGGACGTGTTTTCTGAGGATGTTCATGAGTTAAACACTATTGTCATCATATCATCATCAGTACAATGTTGATCTTGCATTTGAGGCAATCAACGAGTTGTACCTTTTTGATCCTGTGTGTGATGTCAGTGCATAAAGAAACTTCTTTGAAATCTGACCAAAAAATATATTTCTTTTTAAACAGACTAGCTCCTGTTTTGAACCTTCATCTGTGCACATCATGAGATTGGAAGGTTTTAAATTAGGACATAATATGAATCCATGATTTATATTTTGTCCTAAATGTTCATGATCCAAAAATTCGAAACAATTCAACTTCAACAGTGAACGCTTAATCAGCTTAACTGCTGTTGTCTAACTGAATTACTGTTACGTCTGATCACGTAACACAGAATATAAATGCACGGCTATGTAAGCACAGCGCTTTTATGATTTTATTGACCACCATGAAGTGCCAATCCATTTAGTGAAGTCCTTCCAGTAATATAATTGAATCCATTTTTGGATCTCACATCCAAGATTAAAAATAGACTTCGCATAAGGAGAAAAGATACAGTCACCATGAAATAATTTTCTCGCCAGCACGTTATCTTGACTCAGAGCCTTTGAAGCTCTCTGCATTATCTGAGCTCAAAATTAAAGCTATTAATTTCTTTGCGCGCGTCCTTCATTAATAGGATTCATTCATTCAGCACCTTCACTTTTCAGGCATTCATATCAGCTCAACAGAGCTCATAGGAAAGTCTATTAATGATGCACGCTCTTTATTCCATATTGGACTTACTGATCTCTCATGCATAAGTAGGAGTACCTGTGATTCGCAGTCCTAACATGTATGAACTTAAGTGTATAAGAAGCAGAGCTGAAACATTCTTAAAACACTTCAGTATGTGCAATTTACATATGAATATAAACATGAGGACTTGTGTGAGTTCATTTAGAACTGCTTCAGAGTCATAGCTGCAATAGCTTTAGCCTTAGAGACTGTGCAAGTTGTGTGTGTGTACACTCAACTGATGAGATGTGAAACGAAATGTGAAAGGTGCAATGAGAATACTTCTCCAGCTGTCAGGACTGATAAGCTTCTGCCCATGAGAGCTGCCGTCTTAGTCATACTAATGCAGCACACTCTGGGAGCAAAGTAAAATAACTGCCAATATGCCTTAAAGTCATGATAAATAGCCATCTATGGAGAATTTCCAAAAATACAGTCTCTTTGAGGTCACTGAGGGTAAGGAGAAGGTTCGAAGAGTTTTTGAGATATAGAGTTGATCAGCAGTTTAAGGGAAGATATAGGAAAGCAAGAGAGTTAGTATTACATGTATGCACAGACAACATTACATATATATGCACAGACACGACTATGAAAAAAGTGACTTTGCGTGCAACTTGCAGGCTCTTTATGCACTTTTTCAGTAGCTCCTGTTTTGAGCTTTTACACATGCATATCATACTGTTATATGGTTTCAAAATAAGACAAAAAAACTGTGATTCATATTGTGCCCTAACTGTGCACAATTAAAAAATTCTGACCAATGACACACTGAAAATTACAGACTTTATTCATTAAAACGTTTCATGTTCTGGTAACTTCCATACTAACGTACTGTCTGCTTAATCACAATGTCCAAACACCCTGATGAAACTAATTGAAACTATGTGCCTAGCAGACAAAAGTGTGTGTGTGTGTGTGTATGTAATACCTGGGTAGTGGCGGAGGTGATGCTGACACTGGCAGGGAGCCCATTCCTCCTGTACATGCTCTCAGCCAGATGAGGAGACCAAGCAGACCTCAGCTGCTCACTGCCACACACAACCTCGCAGCCATCCCTGCAAAATACAAACATCTCTCTGACCTTACAACGATTCAGTTTTGTTTTTGAATGAAACAATTCAGTGCAATACGAAATCTCAAATTTCAACAAAATTCTATTTAATTCAACTCAAATTAGTTTGGTATGATTCAGAATTATTTTTAAAAATATATGCAATATTTGCACAGTCCTACACCAAAGTCTGAACAGTCAAATTACACATTTTGTTGATTCTCTAAGTGAAAGTAAGTTCATACGTACAAAGAAGAAAGCTAAATATGAAATTTTTCTGCACATTTTAGCACACAATTCCTACTTGCAGAGCTTAGCACATTCGAAAAAATGTAACATAAAATATAAAAGGTGCCATTACTTTTTTCGATGTGTTAAATTCAGCAAATAAACAGTAACTCTGTATGCAATGTGTGTTCTCTGTAGGGAATGTGTACTTATTTTCACTTAGAAAAGACTGTAATTGAACAGTGGTGCTCAAACTTTAGCATATGACTATATAACAGTTAGCCAATAAGAACAGCTGATACTGACAACCCGTGGTGAGATCTCTTGTTGACAGGGCAAAACCTCTGATGGCTCAAACACTGGGGAACCCAGAATTTGTTGCCCCCTTTCTAAATATATCATAGCAGCAGTGCACAACTGCAGTCTTGGAGGGCAGCACAGCCTGGTTATTTACATGCTCAAACACACTTGTTTTAATTTATCTGCTAATTGCCAGGTTTAGTAGGTGTGTTTGAGCAGGAAAACTACCAAATTGTGCTGGACACAGATCCTCCATAACAACAGTTCTGAACCCTTGTACAGCTGTGAGATTATAAGTTAATACTGAGAGTTTATGTGGTTTATTCAAGTTTAAGGCATGACAATTAGTATTGACAATAATCTGTCAGCAAAGCATGGTTTAACTAAAACATACACATTTATATTGTATAAAATGAAAACTTAAAACATAATATTATATTGGCTGATATTTATAACATCAATACATGTGATCATTTTAGACCCTTAAAATTAGTATCAGCCACAAAATTTTCATATGGGCCAAGTTGCAAGTTAGACAATATAGACATAGACAATAAAAACAAATCAAGCCTTTTCTGGCTTTACATGTTTGAAATTACACCCAGAATTTTATTTTGACCAAAAAATGAGGACATTCTTTGTTGAATATTACTAGAAATGATTACAGTATTTCAAAATTGATGCAGTTGAATTGGCACCTTCAAAGCCATGCATCATAATGCATTTTTACATCCCATATTTATTAGTCACCATAGTTTGACTTCATCAAATTACTTTTGGCTCAACTCAGCAAAAATAAATTTATGGTTGTGCTTTATATGCATCCTTTCATCTATGCAGGCCTACACCAAATACCACATCCATGTGGATTAAGCTATCCTAACACTACTAATAACTACTAACTATGAGTCAGTTTATGACTGCTTAAAGTTAAGGCCAAGACAGTTCTAGAAATCAGTCAGATTACTGTTACTCTGCTTAGTGAAATTCCTTTCCTCAAAAATTCTTGACTATGTGTAATCCTCAACTTGACCAGCAGAGGGAAGGCTTCTACAGCAGTGAAGACTCCTTCCTCTCTCATCACGACTCCTGCATCCTAATGTATCTGCCCTACATTTTGCAAATCTGCCAATTCTCATTCCCATAAGCCACGTCTCATTTCCAGCACTTGTGTCATACCTATTGAACTGCCATTCTCTGCTGGGGATGTAAAACATTAATGGCTATTTGTTTGGTAATTACACAGAAATGCAGAAAATGCAGCCAAATTTTGGCATGGTAGAATGCAGCCTAACATGACGCAGATGGGATTTCTACAGCTTTTGTCCTCTAAATTGCCCCTTGTTACTCGTAATGCTCCTTCTAACCAGAGCCAGTGGGGGAGACAGGCAGGAAAACGATGACCGACTGTATCTCACTCCAGATCTGAAACAGCCACCTCAGCACTGTAATAGAGGAATTTTTTTTTTTGCTGAACTCTGTAGAGAGTGCCGTAATAAGAGTCACACAGGGAGAGTCCTTGTACTACAGACCCAGAAACCTAGCAAGAAATCTGTCTGGGCGCTATGAATAGAAGAAGTCTTGTCTTATTGCAGTCCTCATTCATTAACTTGCTTAGTTTAATTACAAGTGCATCTCTCTGAGAAACAGCGAGATATACCCCTTATAACTAGCACATAATTTACACTTCAGTTTCCCGTTTTTCAAGTGTACCTTGCACATGCGTTTACAAATAGGTAAGGGTCAGCAATATGATGATATTCATTATTGATGTGATAGGTCACTTTGTCACAATTTGTTTATATTGTGTATATCTTCAGTACTGACTAACTGCTTGCTTCATTAACTGACTTTAGTCCAAGCTAGGCCTAATTCACCAACCATCCACTGCCCCATTCATCAACAGAAAAGGACCACGATATAGTCTTGAAAACAAAGACTAGGCTGCCTACTGTATAGGGTATTAAAACTAAATCTAAAACACTGAAAAAAGATTTAACAGTTTGTTTTTATCTCTGATATACCTCATCCTAAACATTATTGGAGCTCTCTTCTCCTGCCTCCTCTTATCTCAATGTGCGCCTGACTGCTTTGATTACTGTCTTGTTCATTAAATCTATTAGACTCCATTAATACGGCCAATAAATCTACATTTCCATATTCACCAAGTAAAAAGTAGCTTCAAAAACCTTTTTTGAAGTGATCATCTACAGAGATGTTCGTAAAAATCAGCAAAAAATAACATACTAACCTGCTGTGTCTATGACCAGTAGCAAAACTGTTACTTTGTTCCTTACTCAGATCTTCAGATAATAGAGTAACAACTTTTTACACTCATGTACACTCATTTTTTTAAATCTTTCCTGAATCCTGTTTCTGTTGTTGTTTCTGATGTTTACTTAAAAACTGCACCTAATTGTTCCTGATATCATTTTTTTTTTTAATGAGATCAAGTCATGACAGGCCTCTTATCTTTTAGATCACAGTTTTCAAAGTACTTCTCATTGGTTTGACTTCCTTTGTTTGCACATTTTGTAAGACACTGTGGATTAGAGCATCTGAAAAAATGTAATTTGCTCATCTTGCTTGCCACCTAGCTTAATTTACTAACTAACAATAGATTGTATAGATATGAAAGGACACACTGTATCTGCATGTTCACAAAAATCTAGTCTACAACTAAAATGATATAGGCTAGAGGTCTGCACAAGGCAGGTTCACCCGCAGGTCCCACGTGATCTGGTAAATGTTTTGCAGGAGGGATTCATTTTGAGGCACCCCAGTCATCGCAAGCGGGTACTATGGCTGGCTGAGTGGGGCAGGCTTGGACGCTATTGGCTGCTTGTAGACGCGAACAGGCAAGCGATGAATGAGCTGCAAGTGTGCTGCAGTAAAAAAAGACGTTAGCAATCACAAGCAGCAAAACACAGGAAGCAATAGAACATCCAGTTGATAGCTTGCGCACAAAATCTAGCTGATTTTTTTCCACAACAGTCCTTTTGGATTTTTAACCTGTGTCGTGGCCTCTGTTTTGGCTTTAAATTGGTTTCAGCTGACTTGTAGACTTATAGAGAAAATAGCTAATAATATAATGCTGACACAGATAAAAGTAATGTTAGTAGCGAAGCCTGGCTGCTACGCTGGCATGGTGTGTGGTTCAAGCAGGCAAGAATGGGTAAGAATCACATTAGATTTTGAGGGTGCCAGCAAACTTGATTAGTGGATGAACCAGTTGTGTGCAGGTATTAATATTTTCTGCACACCAATCTTACCTTTTTTCTTGAGAGTGAAAATACAAGGGAAAAACATTCTATAGCAGCTAGGATACATACTGATAACTTTGACATTAGCTATCAAGTCAGCTAACATTGGCTTTGCAAACTATTTACAAGATGATAATTCTAAAAAAAAAAAGCAAACAACTTACCAAAATGTCATTCTAATTTACATTCTGGTGCATTTAGTGGTCATGTAATGGGTCATGTAAGAAACTTTTTCCCTCACCTGGAAGAGAGGAATTAGCTACTGAAAACACAAACAAGCATACAATTGCTACTCTGTGCTGTCTCAGAAAGATGTTACTTCAGCTTATATTAGGTAGACAACGACTGTATCTAAATTACAGAGCTGTGACCTTCGAAGTCTGCATTTTTTTGCAGAGAAATGCATCTTTCTTTCAACAGAATATCTCAGGATGCACTGATGATCCCAGCCTCAGCTAACCGGGTGGCAAGAACTGTGATATAGCTGCAGCCATGAATCCTAAACAGGCCATTTCATTTGGTTTGAGCTGCAGAGAAAGGCTGCTCAGGTAGACCACTGTTGCTAAGGACACTGCTAAAGATGCACTCTAGTAGTAACAGTTCTTTAATTGAGACAAACCTAACATTGCTTTATTTAATTAGATGTACAAAAAATAAATATGTTAAAAATAAACATGCCAAAAAGCAATGATTTGCAAGATGTCATAGAAGAACCACTTATGGTTTCCTAAAGAACCTTTGAGTGGATGGTTGTTTCAGGAATGATTTTTGTAAATGAGATTTGTGGGCGTGAAGAACTTTTTTAAAAGTTCACAGAACCTCCACATAATGCAAAGAAAGAACTCTTAAATTGGTAAAGAACCACTATATTATGTGAAGGTTCCTTAATCCAAAACTAAAAGCTTCTATTCATAAACACATTTTTTTTTTAACCAAAAGTGGTTCTGGTATGGTATCGCTAAAAGAACCCTTTTTGGCTCCTCTATTTTTTAAAGAGTGTATACTACCACCTAATGCTTGTCTGAGCATGCTAAGAACGGCAGGCACTCAGCCAAGGTAGAAGAGAACTTGCTAGCATGGGTATACAAAGGCTCCTCTTTAGTGGTCCTGCACAACTGAAAAATCTAGTAGGCTGTACTGAGACACATCGCGGCTTACTAACATATGCTATGCAACACATTTAAATCTTACATTTAAAAAAAAATTGCACTGATACTTGCAATGTATTACAAAATCTGTTGTTGTATCATATCGTGCTACACCATCTCGTTTCTAAAATATTTTAAATGGTTTTTAAAACTTGCAATGTGCTAGAATATGGGTATGGGAAACACCAGCTAAGTCCTTTGAATTTTGAAGGATCTTTCAATGATGTAACAGTCAAGAAATGCATCCTATCCTGACTGCATACTTGGCTTTGACGCCAAAGAAGACCGACGCCAAACTGTAGTTCCACAATTACAGACTGTAGTCCATCTGTTTCTCTGCATACTTTGTTAGCCCCCTTTTACCCTGTTCTTCAGTGGTCAGGACCCCCATGGACCCTCACAGAGCAGGTACTATTTATGTGGTGGATCATTCTCAGCACTGCAGGAACACTGACGTGGTGGTGGTGTGTTAGTGTGAGTTGTGCTGGTACGAGTGGATCAGACACAGCATTGCTGCTGGAGTTTTTAAACACAGTGTCTACTCACTGTCCACTATTAGACACTCCTACCTTGTCAGTCCACTGTGTAGATGTAAAGTCAGAGACGATAGCTCATCTGCTGCTGCACAGTTTGTGTTGGTCATCCTCTAGTCCTTCATCAGTGGTCACAGGACGCTGCCCACAGGACGCTGTTGGCTGGATATTTTTTGGTTGGTGGACTATTCTCAGTCCAGCAGTGACACTGAGGTGTTTAAAAACTCCAGCAGCACTGCTGTGTCTGATCCACTCAGACCAGCGCAACACACACTAACACACTACCACCACGTCAGTGTTACTGCAGCGCTGAGAATGATCCACCACCCAGAAAGTACCTGATCTGTGAGGGTCCATGGGGGTCCTGACCACTGAAGAACAGGGTAAAGAGGGGCTAACAAAGTATACAGAGAAACAGATGGACTACAGTCTGTAATTGTAGAACTACAAAGTGCACCTATATAGTAAGTGGAGCTGATAAAATGGACAATGAGCATAGAAACAAGAAGGTGGTCATAATGTTACGCCTGTATATCTACAATGTATACCAACAGGGTAGGTGTATCTAGTGAAATGGTCAGTAAGTGTACACAGTGTGTGAAAACCCAGCAATAATGTTTCGTCTTATACACTCACACCAGCACAGCACCCCCTCCCGTTTACACGCTACTATGTTGGTGACAGTGCTATGCTGAGCTTCACTGATGGAGAGCATAGAAGGTGGTTGACAGTAAGTATATTTTTACCTACTAAGTGCATCTACAGGATAGATTTGTCTGATAAAATTGCCAATTAGTAAACTGGCAACTCATACACTGACTGGCCGCTTTATTAGGTACACCTACCTTGTATGTGCACTCGTACATTTTATCAGGCTCAATCACCATATAGGTGCACTTTCTAGCTCTACAATCACATACCATAGTTCATCTGTTTCTCTTTTTTTCACCTTGTTGATCACTGGTCAGGACCCCCACAGGACCACTACTGAGCAGGTATTCTTTGGGTGTTGGGTGATTCTCAGCACTGCAGTAACACAGACATGGTAACGTCAAGGTAGTGTGTGTTGGTACAAGTGGATCAGACACAGCAGTTTTGCTGGAATTTTCAGACACTGCGTCCCCTTACTCTATTCTATTAGACATGTCTACTTTGTTGGTCCAGCTTGTAGAGGCGATTTGCTGCTGCATAGTTTGTGTTAATCATCCTCTAGTCTCTCATCAGTGGTCAGTTTCTGGCCACAGGGTGCTGTTGGATGGATATTTTTGGTTGGTGGACTATTCTCAGCCCAGCAGTGACAGTGAGCTGTTCAAAAACTCCACTTTACATGAACTGTGCTTCATAACATGGACATAGCCATGTTATAAACATTGTATGGCTGATGTCTTATACCTCCATTTTTAGTTTTCCTTTTTTTTGCTTAGTTACTTGATCTATGATTTTTTGTTAGTTATGTAATAATGTAATGTTTAGCCATTTTGAGCTTGGCCCATTTTTGGCATGGGAGTGTATGGCATCACAATAATAACTGTTGAGACTGAATATTGCTGAACAAAATCTGTATAACTCATTACAGCTTATGATATCTACTATTAATTGTTGTTACATCACAGTTGTGTAGCAGAGCTCAAGTAACACTGTTGTGTGTGATCCAACAGGCCACTATTATGTGTCAGTGTCACTGTTAGGAATGATCCATCACCCAAATAAGATCTGCTCAGTGGTGGTCCTGTGGGGTCCTGACCATTGATGAACAGGGTAATGGGATGCTAAGAAATTATTTACAGAAAAAGATGCACAACAATATGTAATAGTAGAACTACAAAATACACGTATATGGTAGGTGTACCTAATAAAGTGACCAGTGAGTGTGCAATTAGCCTTAAAGGCAATATAGTCAGAAATAATTGTATGATTGATTATAAGGAATTGAATAACGAAGCTCTATTATTAATTGGGCTGAAATATTAGTCAGCATTCACTGTATGTGTCTCCATGGGCTAATCTTCCACGCACTGATGAAGTCTTGTCTTGGATTAAATTACACTGTCAGTAAGGATTATTTGTCCAGGAAACATAACAGTGTCCTAATAACCATAACAAAGCTCAACTCATAAAAGTGCTACTCCAAAAGCAGAGAAGAGCTGCAAAACACTGAAACTAACCTCAGTTGAATCAGGAGACAGAATGGCAAGGGTGCATCACCAATCATGCATTTATGCTTTGCTCACACTGCAGGGCAAAGCAGATTTGTTTCTTAACAAAACTGTCCACACTGCAAGTGACCAAATACTTGATACGTGATTTGTATGGTCAGAGCTATGCTGCAAAGCCGTATTGGTTGACATGTTAATAAAAAGGCATAAAAAGGTTGACTAGGGCAGACTGAGAAAAAGCGAGCAAATGACCTATATCTATGTCTATATCTATTTGGGCACAGACAACAACAGAAAAGAAAGATGAGGACATTCGTCTTGCTAACTTTAGGATGCAGAGGAAAACATTTGAGCTTCTCCGTAGACTTCTACGACCTAGTCTTGCACCTTGCGACACACTTAGGGCAGTCAATACCTCTTGAGATGCGCATGGCAGCTGCATTGTGGTGACTTGAATTCTGAGGGGGTTATCAAACCTTAGTGTATCTATTTGAGGTGGGAAAAACACAGTAAATAAATGAGGCACTGCTACATGTGTATATCAGGCGTCCAAGGGGCAACCACTTCCGCAAGGTCATTCATGAATTTAGAACAAGGATTTTCTCGTCGTATGTTTTGACATCAAGAAGTGCCGGGCAGCGAATGATAAAAAAATGACTAAAAAATTAAAACCACAATTAAAACCTGGTCTGACTGGTTGCATCTTCAAAAATCTGACTTGAATTAGATTTGAAACCACCCACAAATGTGCCTTGAATCCAACTGGGGAAAAAAAGCAGATTCAATATGGCTTTTTGTCATTCAGACTACAGAAAATCTATCTTGCTCAAATCAGATATGTGGAAAGATTGGATTTGACCTGCCTTTGTGAACAAGGCCTTTAGTATTCTTTTGTGTCCTTATGTGGAATGAAGCTGTCCACAATGCTGTTTCACAGCAAGAAAACACGTAGAGGAAGGCTGTACTCTGACTGCACTCTTGCAGCCATGCTAACAGTAACTGTGAGAAAAATCAAGAATACATAAAATCCACATACACACACAAACACTTATGTAATGATGAGCAATAAACCCAATGCAATATATAACAATTAACAAAAGATGTGCAGCCATAGTGAATCTAATTCATGTGTAGTTTATGAACCGTAGCAGATTTGCTGCATTACACTTACCCATTATGGACTGCTGATCTTTACATGGTTCAAATCCACACAGTAATCCACACTCAGGCCATCAGGCCAGTCTCTTCACTTCGAGAGCTTCTTGCAGCAGGACTGTTAGAAATTCAGAATGAAAACAGAAGCAAATAAGCCGAATGCTCAAAATGTTTGTTGCTTTAAACACAAAATGAACTCATTCTTTCTACCATGATTTGTAAGCGTTCTTTACATTCAAGTTATCTCTTAAAGAATGTGATCAACGCCAAGAAAACATTACTGCAGACGAACATGCTGGGATAACCCATACTAGAATAGGTCCATTGGCTGAGATGCAACATGGACATGGTCTCTTCCACTGTTTGCTGTGACAGTTGCTAGTTTAATTAGGAACATGTTCAGCTGCTTATATTTTCTAACAGGTAAACCTTAAATGTTTCTGCTAGTACAACTCGTGAACTGACAGTTCAGTATATTCAAAGACTGAACAGACAATGAGAAGCTTGCACTTGATTGTTTATTGTGTGTCCCATGGTGACGAATGCTAACAGTCACACCTCACCTTTACAGGATGGACTGACTATGTCTTCTTAAACCTCAAAACACAAAACGGCTTTATTTTTAATCAAATTTAAAAAATTTGTCAAGAACAGATTTTCTTTAGGACATTCAAAACATATAAAACTTTCATTTTGATAGCATCTTTGCTTATAAACCTATAAAAGGATTTGTAGCTGGCACACAAGTTTACAGGTAAGATTTTGTTGGAGTACAAATACATGATTTTGGTGCACTCTGTGTTGCTTAAAATGTGTGTTGGACATATATGACATATTGAGGAATAATGACCTTAAAATCCACTGAATCCAAAAATTAGGATAGCATTTAAATAGTTCTACTAAAATTAATTTGTGCAATATTGGAATAATAATCATCATTTGTTAGGTTTCATGAATATATTTGATTATGCTATTTCTAGGGGACAATATTATTCATTCTACTAACAACAGTATTGGCCAATGTATTATTTTGATTTTAGCCGATCTGTGTTCCTTTATAAATAATGTGAGTCAGGTAAGCATACTCATAAAGAATCTGAATTTTGCTGCTACACCTACATTTGTATTTAAAGGTCTGAACACCCTGGTCAAATTACATGTTGATTTTTCTAAATGAAAATAGGTTAACACATCCTCTACAGTGAACAAAAGTTTAATTTCAGGAGGGAAAAAAAAACATAACTTTTGTTGCACAAGCCACATTTTATGCTTTATTTTTGTCTCCAAATGTGTTAGAGTACACAAATAAACAGTAATTGTGCATTGAAATGTGCAGACGTGCTCTCTATAGAGGATGTGCTAACTTAGTTTCACTTCACAGAAAACATAATTTGACCAGTGATGCCCAAACTTTTGCATACGGCTGTATATCAAAACTTCGTAGCATTATTATGCTTAATTATGCAAAGCAGCTTGTTACCTCTTACCTTTGAAGTAGTACTTTCAAATCAAACTGATCTTTCATGTATGAACTTAAAATGCCAGTTTAGCTGTAAAAATTAGAAACTGGAATCAGCCATGAAAATATATGATCGGCGCACCTCTATTCAAATTTAATTCTGATCACTCAAAATACTTCATGAGTTGACCTGAAACTGTTGGCTGGTCCTTGTTGTACAAACTTCTGATATAATACAAGAGTAAGACATCCGTCTCTCCAAGCCACATTTGACCACCAAAACCCCGCCCATCATAAGGCATGTGATCCATAGCTGAAAATACAACAGGAGGCTAATGATGGAGGACACGCACAAAATGTGTGCGCAAGAAACAAAACGGACATACACTGCTTTCCAGGATAAACTGCAGACAGCAGTAACAGAGCTATGTTTGAGCATATAGTAACATAGGATTCCACAGGACTGCGCATATGTACACAGAGCACTGTGCACATGTGCATATACAGGCTGTGCATGTACATATACTATAAGGTGAAACATATGTGGACACTCTACTGTTACACCTATATGAACTTGTTTTCATATAAACGTATTACCACTTCATGGCTGAGCTGTTAGACACTGTTGCTACTATACACTTCCAATTTACAAAAATAGCATTAACAGTGGATCAGGGTGGCTCTCAGAAATTTCACAAACTGACTTGTGGCAAAGATGGTTTCGTATGACAGTGCCACATTTAAAAGAGTAAATGTCTCATAGTCTCATAAGACCAGATGTAAACAGGCTTATTTTTTGGACAATATAATTAAAATGACTCAGAAACATACAGAACTGAGACACTGTAAATTCTCTCTTATATTAAAGGAGATGTCATCAAGCAGAATGAAGCAAGATTTGGAGAAGGAAGAATGTTCTTCAGCAACCATAATCGCCCAAGTGGAGATGCAGTGTGAACTAGGGGAAAATACAGGGACAAAGCTGATGGAAATGAGAGCTCACTGTGTGGAAAAGACCACCATCACAGAGCACTACTACGACACAGAGAGCTTTCTACTGGCCTCTACCCAAACCTGGCTGAGTCAGCACGACGGCCACTGGAGACTGATTCTGGAGCAGAGCCAGGATCACAATGAATCAGATAAGATGAAAAGATCAGAAAAGGACCAGGATGGCAACAAAATGCTAGACAATCCATCACCTTTGGTAAGGACAGGTAAACAGGGTAATGCTGCAAGCAAACGAGTACAACCAACACAGAGCAAAGATCCAGCTGATACCTCAAGTCAATCTCAAAGTCAAGTTCAGGATCCATGTACTCTATGTGCTTTTTCTGCTAGACCTAGATACACTGAGCTGACAGACCACATCTCCATTATTAAGCAGCTTGCACAGTCTCTGTCAGTCTCCGTAATACCAAGCGAAATACAGCACCTTAGCATAGAGAGCTTTCTGGAAACTGCCAAAATCCAGATGTATGACAGCTGGATTAGGAGCAGAAAAGTGAAGTACTCATTGCCTAGTGGCTGCTCCCTGGTTGTAGAGACAAACTTCAATATTCCCAATGCTGCTCCCTCTGCTGTTTTGATCATGAACGCTGATGTGCTGAACATCAGCACAGAACTCGAGAAGATGGACAGGATGCGCACACAGCTGGAACTTAAAATTAAGCCTTAAATCAAGCTGAAGCATATTATGACATTATAATAAGATCACAAAGCAGCATTTGCCCTGGAGACTCATCCTGAAAACCACCTATGAATGTTCTATAAACAAGAACTACTGTGAGCTGTGTGTTTGGGTTATATGCGAATACACAGGTGTCATTTCGTGCCCCATTTCACATCAGAAAAACTCACCCTGAACACCAAATGCTGAGACATTCATGGTCTCTGTAGCAATGAAAATAACTGTAATGCATTCATGTTTTTCCCCTCTTTTTTTATATAAGCTTGGAGACAATGCAGACTGCAGGTAAAAAGCAGCCAGATTAGACTTAAGTCTCACTCTAAGATCTCTAATGCATAACATTAGCATTGTATGCCATTGTAAGATTTTCTTCCAAGTAATTTTTGACCATTTCTATTGGTCTGTCCATTAAGACATTTACACATTCAAAAGAAGATGCAAGGTTTCTGGAGTACAAGTGAGATAATTAAATAGCCACAATGAACTACACTCACCAGCTTCTTTATTAGAAACCCCTACTTTGTAGACTGATCCACCTAGGTGCTTGTGCTACAGCCCATCTGTTGCTATGCACAGTTTGTGTTAGCCATCCTCTAGCCCTTTATCAGTGGTTAGTTTCTGATCACAAGACTGCTCTTGCCTGGATATTTTTAGTTGGTGGGCCACTATTAACCTAGCAGTGACATAAGACTGAACATTCTTCAAAATTTTTTGATGTTGAAACCAATACGTTGATGTCAATACCAATTCATGAATGGTACTTTTTCCTGATATCTTCTTTAAAACGACAAACCGAAAGATTGTGTTGCTTAAACCAGAAATGAGTGTGAATTGGAAGAACAGGTATTTACTGACTACAGTGAATTGTAGACTATCCAATAAGCACTGGTGTTGATATCAGGTATATGGAATATAGATTTTTGACAGCCGGTCACCAGTCTAGATGTTGTTAAGACTGACCACTTAGGAATTAAAAAATTTAATTTTTTTAGACTCGGTAGTATTAAAGTAATTCCGTTGGTGCCATAGAAATATTGCATTTTGATACCCAGGGTGTACATACAAGGTAGGTGTTTCTATTAAAGTGGCCAGTGAATGTATAATACACTTATCACATAAAGACAGACAGAATATTTATTTATTTAATCCTTTCTATGCTACTCCATTCTACTAGTGGTAAACACTTAAAGACATTGTGTTAAAGCAAATTATCATCATCTTTATTCTTATCAAAATTAGTTCACTTTTATGGAGAGCAAAAAATTATTTTGTCAAATTGTGACATGACCAGCAGCAAAATGCCACAGTCCGAAAAGTTTCTGCACTATATCTTTACAAAAGTACACCACATCGCAGTGTTGAATAGTACAAAAACAAATAATACAATAGTTTCTAAATATATCACATCAGATGATAAGTTTGCATAAAGTTGTAATTAAGTAAAATGAACAAGTACTCTGTGCTTAAAGTGATTAAAGAATTAAAGTCTTACAAACCTGACAGTTTTGTTCAGTTCTGTTTCTCTTAAAATTACACCAAAGGAAATGTTCCACAATACCGTACATAGAATCCAGACAGAAAACACATTTCCAGAAAGACAACTTAATATTTACTTCTAACTTTTATGTATTCACTGTAAGTATTTTAACTGTTTCTTTAACAAAGTCTGAAGCACCCAGCAACCAATGGCAATTGCAAGTTTTTGACTATCAATACTGCTAAAACTATACATCAACATAATTGTGCAACATCAATACCTGTACACCGCTATAGACAATATGTATGTCATCCAGTACTATAGCATCACATCACAAAAGACCACAGTAGGTGTTAAAAGTAGGGACAGTCTTTCTCCACCATAAACTCAAAATAAAGCATATTTCAGCATCTTAGGTGTCTAAAAAATAAATGTAGCTGCCTTTGAAGAGCGATCATCTACCTACACTGTTTCCTTGGAGGTGTGCCAATGACAAACACTAAATTCACAGTGAGCAGTGAATGAACTACATGTGGTTAAAAATGTTGGGGACCTATTTTCAGTTACAAATTACACCCCAGGCATTATATAAACACGTGTGCTATTTGGCTTCCACTCCTGTGCATCCTCCACACAGTGTGGAACTCAGTATTTCTTAGTATCACTCTCAGAAGCCATGGAAAGTATAGTTACGCTTTTCTTCGAAATTTACTTACATTTATTGAGGCACTGAATGACACTTGGGAAAAAAAGTCACACTGCAATTTCAGGTTTTTGACAATAAACGTAAGCAAAGTGATATTTGAAAAACAAAAAGAGTAGAAACAATGTCCCCATTTGAACTTTTTCCAAATGGAGTTATCATACCAGCAATGGAAATGATGTAGTTAGAGAGGGAATTAAGGAAGCAGTTTAATATTCTGGTTAAGACTGCACAATACGGACAAAATACAGGGTTCTTCAGTGCATTTGCCAATTCTTTACATTTCAAGGTCAGGAGAAAGCACAAATGTTTAGTTGGACGGTCTGCAGCATTCCCATATCAAGTGATATTCATTTAGTATTATTTATAAATGAAATTGGATTCAGTTTTACAGTGCAATCTTGAGAAAGACTGAGAAAACAGTGAGTCTTTATGATTTCTGAATAAAACATTGTCATCTTACTGCTGGAGAGAATAAAGCAAGATTAAAAATGCATATTGAGCTTGTGCTCATAGTTTTTTCTGTGTAATCCTCTATTTTTGATATCATGAATGCCACTGCTCCTTGGCAAAGAAAAATACTGCAGAACCCTGAAATTACATATGGTGATTAGTTTGCAACATATTAAGATATCAATATACCTTCTAATGCACTAAAACACATTACTGAACCTAACATGTTTTTGGTTTATTTATTTACTCAAATAATTTATGTTTGTTTGATTATGTGGATGTCTTGATTCATCCAAATAGCCAAATCCTCATAGCACTCAACAAAATACTCTGTGAATGGTTATGAGGCTAATTTGCATACTGCACTCTTCTGTGAAATTAGTATGGTGAAGGCTGATGTCACAGCATTTAAAAACAATATATTGTGCACCACTAACTCACATGCATGCACTTTCACAAGTTTCTCCACATCTTAATCATGCCTTTGACTGCATGAACCAAAAGGCCTTGCTTTCAGCCTTCACTCACTGCATGAAAGGACTGCGTTAAACAATAATTAGGCTCAGCATAAATCTCTACAGAGATACTGACGTCTGAGATTAAAGAAATATGAAGGAGCCAGTTTCTTCACAGAAAATATGAAGGGACATTTTGACTGTAATAAGTATATGTGAAAAATAAACAAATGGAATGATGCGATAGAAGTATGCTTTGCATCTTGCCTCGTACACTATTCGCTGCAGTAGAAAAAAACTGCAGTACTGAAGGATAATTTGCAAGAAATGAAGTCTATTTACAAAATTGTCACTTAGGCTATTCATTGTAAACACATACATACCAATGTTTCCCTTATGGTCACAATGTATGCTCCTAATCACTTTACTGCCTTCTATAATCTGTTTAATGGTTAAACATTTAGCAAGAATGGCCAAAAAGAGTGATTCAATGGCTAATTTGGATGTTAGAGGATAGCAGTATGTGCTGTGATACCCAAATTTTCCATCTCATACCATGTCTTTAAAGCTAACATAATTAAACCATGGAACTAATTCCAGTTGATATGAAGAAAATTACATAATTTTTTGATATATTACATGGCCAAATATTTATGGACGCCTGAGCAATGAATATCTCATTACAAAAGCAGAAGTATTAATATGGAGCTGGTCCCCCTTTTGCTGCTTTAACAGCCTTCCACTAGATTTTGTAACACACCAGAGACATGTTTACATTTACGCACAAGAGCATTATGCTGGGCTATAAGGCCCAGCTTGAATTCAGTACTCCAATTCATCCCAAACGTGTCGGATACGGTTAAGGTCAAAGCTCTGAGCAGGCCAGTTAAATTCTTCTACACCAAACCATTTCTTTATGGACATACTTTATTGTGGTTTAACATGAGAGGGCCTTACTTTTGCCACAATGTTGGGAGCATACTACATATGCTTGTGTGCATATGCATAAGAACACTTCAACAGCATTAACACATCAAGTTTGCTAATCTTTTACAGACTCTGAGATGAAACTGCTTACTCAGATAAGCAGTAACTCTATGAAAAGACAGTATATCTCTACCGTGGCCTCTGTCACCACTGGCACAATTTAGGTAACAGCACATACATCTGTTTATACATCTTAGAATCCAGAGTTAAGCACTAAAGTGCCCTTTTGTTTCAGAAATGACAGAGCAAGCGGTTGTCGGACTTTGTAATTACTGCGGTGGTTTTCTTTGTAGCATATGAGACAGCATCCTTCAGCCTTTTAATTTAAATAAAGACAGCTTTTGAATGCGGCACTGCTGTTTTACATTTCGATAGCACCCCAACACTAATCCACACAATGTTCTTTTTACAGCCACAGAATGTATGGTTTAAGCTCAAGATGTTATTAGTTAATATTATTTTTGCCCACCTGCTGGTGCACAAGCATGCAATCAAAATTCAGAAGACATTTTTGAAGCAGGGAAAAGTCATTAGATTTTTATTAAAGATTATGTGGAAAAAAAAATGATTTTTGTCTTTTCAAATGTGGTATGAATATATGAATCATGCTTCATATAAACTGGAACGTGAACAAATAAGGTAAAAATGTTTAACGTAAAGTATAAGGTAGAATAAATTTTGATCTGAGGTCGACTTTAAGGCACAAGTTAAACCTATTAGACATAAGAGGTTAATGTCATGCAAATCAACATATGAGAAAAACACATTTTAAGATCTACAAAGCAGGAATAAACATATGACAGTCTTTCAGATCTAAGGGATACATTCCACTGTATGATTTATTCAAAGATTTTCTTTTGGGTTCTTTTTTATGTGCCTTACTCAGCACTGAGTTATAAAAAAAGTGACATGCTGCATTTTTAATAATTCAGGCTACAGTAAGCTACACATGCATTTTTAACCACGAGTCTGGCAAGAGATGCTTTTAATATGTATAGAATCCATGTCTGCGGTGTGTTTAGTCATGATCACAGTCAACATGGCCAGATGAGTATTAAAATGAAACTAATTTTGTAGGGTGACAAATATGCACGAATTGTTGAATATTTTGTAATATTACAATACTGGCATTTTTTCTTCATTATTAAAAATAGTAAATGCACAGAATACCAAATATAACATAATGAATACATTAACCCAAACACGATTACATTGCGACCTATGACAGCAAATTAGCAGCATCTGTATGTGAGGAATGTTCGTCCTGGCTTAGGCTGCGCACTACGACAGCATGTCAAAGTTAAATGTGAAAGTAGAAATGGACTCGTAAAGACAGGTACTTTCCTACTTGCCTGTCAATCGATTATCAAGATATATTCCAGATTCCGACTGTACCGGGAAATTATTATATAGCATTTAGAAGAATCACGTGCTAAACTGGAAAATGTCTTGGCCTGTTCTCCCATGTATAATAGCCGCGTAAAAACAAGCCCGACGGCATCCACAGAGCTACATTTGCCCAGCAGTGCTGAAAACAGCCAGCTATACGTTCGCCCATGTATTTACATGTAATAACAGCTTTCACGCATCAGCAGGCTTTAAAGGCGAGCACCCGTGCAGTGACACTATCAAAACAAGCAGGGTATACATTTAATACATAGCCTTGTCCAGTTCCCCGCAAAAAGCAGCAACATGTTCAGCTATTCCATGACATGTGTAGCTCCTAGGCCATCATAAAAAATCCCAGCGTAATACTAAAGCACTGGCATACCAGCAGCATCCTTCACTTTGAAGGGTATCTTGAATGCAATGGCGCAGTCGTGATACTGAGCGTGGCAGATGCACCTTCCTTTGGAGGTAAATCAGGTTACCTCTAGTGACGCAAGACCATCACAGCCGTGTGTTTTGATGTGCCAAATGTGAGACTGGAGCTATGCCGTGACCGAGGAGGGCTTCTTTAACACTCACCCGTTGAAGGAAAACGCCGTCTTCAGACTGTCTCCACAGATTCAGCTGCATGCACCGGGCTTGGTCAGGCTGCTATGTATGGCCGTATAACGTTACAAATGCACCACGTCTGCTCAAAAATAACTCAAATTTCGATGTCGCTCCATATCCGAAGAATACTGCTGCTCCGAATTAGGTCTACATTTCTAAAAGGTGCTTTTTCATTTCGCGCACATACAACATCAGTAAAAGCTACAGCGCTTCGGGTAACGCTGGCGTGGGGTCGCCTACGATACTACCGGATGGTGGAGACAAGGGCCATTTGCCAACAGCTGGGCATTGACATGAGGAAGCGTCAGGTACGACCGTGTTTGATAGAAAGCAGGGTAAACCAATCGAGTGTCGACTTTGTATGGCTAGGTCCCGCCTCCACGCAAAGCAGCCAATCATTAATTAGGTCAGTATTGTCACGCGCAGGTGCCCCTCTCTCTCTCTTTTGCCATCTTCGCACTCCCGCTGATTCTGTCAGTACATGGAAAAAGACAACTGGCTAAAATGGCGAGCCAAATGTATAGTTTAAGGCTTTAGAGACAAATGGCATTAGATGCAGCTTTAAGCCGCATTTTAAATGTCCTTTCCAGCGTTGCGTTTGGAAGGTAAGTCGTTTAAGTCCCACTTGAAAATGAATGAATCTTTTATGACTAAAAAAAAACAGAGACTGATTTCGTGCATTCTGAAGTAGGCTAATGACTCGTGAACGTAGCCTTTTTTCGACTGAGGTTCTTACGTTACCAATTTGAGAAGGTGCTCTTTTGCAGCCTGGTGTGTCAAGTACAGAACATTTTTTAACAGCTCAAACTAGCTCTTTTAAAACTATCTGCTAAACTTCAACACAGACAATTAACTAGCGTTAACGGATATAAACGTTCATCGACATACACAGAGAAACCAACTATGGATGTTCGTTAAGTGTATACAGCGGCACCTAGCGAGCGAAATGAAGCATTGCTCTCAGCAATCGCCATTGGCGAATATTGCACAAAGGCATTATTTGTTATTTCCCCAAATATTTAGGTTCAGAGCCTATGAAAAGGGTTTTAAAAATGCATAAAATGAACATCCCCTAGACTGTAAAAAGCGGAACAGTTTTCTGAGAATTGTATTGATACTACTTTGCATCATTTCATCTACAGTATTTGAATTAAACTGCTTATCACATGAACACTTTTTTGACTTAACTGACAAACCATTTTTTACAGTGCAAACAAAGATTTACACAAAGACTTTGAGAGGAGACAATCTGCCAAATCAGCAACTTTATTTTACAAATGAATGCAATTTTAGTATCTATTGACATTTCTCCATCATAAAAAAGCAATTTACAAGCTCTTTAAAACAAAAATAAAAAAGCAGCACAGACTGATTATGAGCAAAATATATCATTTGAATAAATATAATCTTATATTTCATGCTATAAAATAAAATTCATAAATGGCGAGTTAATTGTTACAGCATCGGCACCAGCTAGCTTCATGTACTTCATAGTTGTATAAAACAGTAGAGTTCTGAGGTTCACAGTAGGGTTTTGTGAGGTTGTAAATATAGTGGAGTACAGAGAGTTGGGCAGAGAGATACTTCCAGAGCAAAAGCTAAAAGATCTCCAGTATTCCTCCATGCTGAAGCTCTGTGCTCATCCCATGCATACGGAAAAGCAACAACGGAAAAAAAGGCAGGTGCATCCAAGACACCCATGAGGCAGACTGTTTTTTGGGAACCAATGACTGAGGACTTGCTTCCCCAACCTGAAGTAAAAGTGCACAATTAAGTTGATTGGAACATACAAAATGATTTGCATGTCCAAAGTGGCCATTTCTGAATACTAGTAAGCCCTGAGTTCTACTTTTTTTGCCATATCACTGAATACATGAGAGTTAGAAGCTAACAGAATTTCAGAGACTGCTCAATATCAGAAATCCACTTAGTTTCTGATTGTCTAATTTGATCTGCAGTCCCAGTGCAAGGGGAAGTGGAGGAGATCTTTGTGGCTCTCAGGGAAGCAGGGTGTTCCTCCCAAGATCCCTTTCATATTTGACACAGATAAAAGGTGCAACGTTTTAACCGGCTTGCATTGAGGTGGCAGATGGATGGAGTACAAACACAGACAGACACACAAACAAAACAAAAGGCTCCACTCATGCACAAGGCTCTGAAACCCATAGCCTTCACTCTACACAAGGGCTGTGGACAGTGATGACCACAAGAAAGCCACACCTTAGAAGCATTTTCACTCAACTTGTCCAAATGTTCACAAAATCTCATATTAAACAAAACCAAAGATGAAGAAATAACAAACTTTAAATCCTCTCCTGATCTTGAGTTAGCTTGACTCCCTGACGACCTGAAACCACTCATTTTGAGACGTGACACTTCTGTAATTCGAGAGGCAGTCAGACAGCAGTAGTAAACTGCTCTTAAAAAGGTTATTGCTTTTGCATATTACACAGTGGAGAAATGTTGGAAGCAGAGAAACAATGGAAGACTTCAAGATTTTCTTTATAACTAATATCAGTGTTCATAAACTACCTGAAGTAAGTCAGCTTCATTAAAAGAACAAGCTGCAAATTCAAAAAGTAGTCCCACAACCTTCCATGTAAACACTTCTTTTTGATTACTGTACACGGCCCATACTGAACTCTTGGTTTTCTGTGAAGACTTGAACAGAAAGAGTGAACATGTATTCTAGTCATCAACTCGAGTTGGTTGGTTGAATATAACACAATTAGAATCATTCTTGAAATCACTTACAAGTATGCAATAAACCTTAAATTGACCCATAACCTATATGTATGCACTTTTTTGTATATAAAATCATCAATAAATACACCTGACCAGTCTAACAGCACCATTTAAATTCATAAACCTCATTAGAAATAAAATAGTTGAGGCCTTTATTTTTGAGTCCCATTAAAGAGGAGTAAGATATTATAAGCTAACCCCTTCTATAATGAATATGGAATATATGTTTAGATTACAATAAAAAGTTATGTTCATCTTAAGTGCATGCCAGACAAAAAATAATAAATTTAAATTACTTTCAAGACCAAAGAAAACCCCCAAAATAAAAATAAAATAAACCAATCTGCATTTCAATATTTCATTATATACGTGGTGACCACCATGCAGTACATCTTACAACTATAAATGGTCTAGCATGCACTTTTTCACCACTCTACCAAAAATAAAATAATAATAAACCAAAGAGTGGCTGACACACTTGGCAGAATCATTCTGGCAAGCTAAATTAATAGTCCATGGTTAAAATAATTGATTTTTCAAGAGGTAGCTTCCAGTGTTTGAAGCTGTCTGATTGTCCCATTTCTTATAACTTGCTACAATCTCTTCCTGTCAAAACTGCATATTACATTTAATGCAAAACCTCTGCTACTGCATGTTAGCTCCTCAGCTCAACATAAAAAAAGCAACTGATAAACATAAAAGCAAAAGAAAAAAAATGTTCATAAGCAAATTATCAAGGGAGGACCCAAACAAGAACATCTCAAGTTGATTAATAAGCATATGCATATAATCATTAGATGAATCTCTATACATATGGCCAGACTGAACTACATGCAGAAATAATACATAATACCTCTGTCCTCTAAAGATCACTTTGGGAAAGGATATGTCAGGGAAGTTTACATTATTTGTGGCAAGGCACAGATTTAATTGGAATTCCTTTCCAACTCAGTAAGAACAGACTTTCGCAAATCATTTTACTGTTCCTTTGTTCTAAACATCTAGAGCCTCGCCTTGAACTACTAAGTTTATGGCTTAATTGATGTTTATCTTACAAGCATATGTTTTAATTGTGAGCTCACAATTAAAGAAAACTAAGAAGAAAAAATTCATTGCCAAATTCAAATCTTAGTAACATTTCCTCCTGATTTTGGGAGAAACTCAGGTGACTGTTAAAAACAGTGGAAGTCTGGGCAACTAGGTGAAAAATATTTTCACACTTTGCACAGGTTAATTTGTTCTAGGGGCTGGTTTGCTCTCTTCAGATTAATGTGCAGCATACATAACATTATGCATTTTTGGTTTTCTCTTTGGTTAGCGGCCAAAATTGCATTAACTGCTAGGTGGAATTGATAAATTAAACTAACCTAGTTTCTCAGACACTGTCTGTAAAACAAACAGATATGCATGGTGTTATTCTTAACCAAAACTGGCTCTTCTCTGTATTACCCTACACAGAGACACATCATGGGCTACATATATAAGATTGTGGTTCTGTAACCTTTATTGCCCAAATAAACTGTCTTCTAGGCATAATAAAAATTATACTACTTCAGGTGGCATGGTCTAAGCTGGATGGCATTCAAACACAGGTTTAGCATTTTCCAGTCTTATAAACAATACGAGGAAAATTTGCTTTCAATTCAGAGGGATCAAAAACTGATATTAATGTAAGGACAAACCAGTTTAAATAAACTGAGTTCACTCTGTGCCTGAGGAATTTATAAAGAAAATATGAAACTATAAAAAATAAACAAAAAGCACCATTATGAAAACTAATTGTATGGAAACCAACTGCTATTGTGTAAAGAAAAAGGGAATGCTGTATAACCCCATTAAAAAAAATATCATATGTTAGACAAAGGCTATGCAACATCATTACCCCAAAATAAGTGCTATAGTTGCTGGATAAATATTGTAATATTCTAAACTATTCAACAGAGAACTTGATGGAAATAACAAATCTAGCCTAAGTGGTGTCTGTTAAGCAGGCAAAGAAGCCCTTGAGCAATGTGCAAGTCAAGTGTGTTTCAGTCTGTTGGAACATCAAAGACCACAAATTACATTCTGAGAGAATAATTAACATGGCAGAGAAAGGCTACAAATTGAGAGCAATATGAATCACTCACTTCAAAAATCCTGTTGTATAACTGCCAGAGATTGTCACTTAGACAAGTATATGTACTTCTGGACCTATAACATGAAATACTGACAGAAAATGCTCATTACCCATGTCAATGACTTTGCTGGAAATGTGTCAACAGCTACAAGTTACATGAGACTAGATGTACATCAGACTGCTTAAACAATAGTTCTGCAGTGTCCCAAAGACCATTTATGGAGATGTTTTTGTGCCTTTAAAAGCCTACACATTACACTATACTACACACTGATTTCAAAAAGTTTAGTGTGAAGGCATCAGAATAAGGCCCTCAACATACTTCTTTAGAACACCCTCAGACACCAAAGAATGGACAAACACTGCAAGCATTCATACATCTTTTTGCCTGAGCTATGCATTTTTCTCAGAAACCACTTTTAGATAAATTTCACCATATAGCTAATGATGCAATGAAAACCTGCATTCTTTTGAATGCTGTCAGCCAAACATAGTTGCAGAAACAGAACTCTCGTTCTTCGGGCAAATAACTCACATTCTTAAGCATTTCAAACTCAAAGACATGCTTTTCTAAAAAATCACAATTCATAATACACATAAATAACAATGATTGTTAACAGGACTTTTGGCTAAAAACTAACTTCAGTGTTTGTGATATAGACTCCAGCTTCGACTTGTAAAAATTTTAATTTTTTTTTTTATCTGTACCTTTCTGATGCATCAAAATACACCAGAAACCACCATTCCTCTTGTCTTGGAATTCATCCCGAAGAAAAGCACAAATCCAACTAAAACCTTTACCACAGTTTGGTAGGAAATAAATTTAACCTGTTTTGCACACACAAAAGAAAATGGACGGAAGTTTTCTTTATCTCTGCACTGCCTCAACAGAGCATTTTCTAAGACAACACGCTTTCACAAAGCAGTACTGGAGCTTTTAAAGGCAACAAAAGCTATTAATTCCCAAAAATGTGGCACGTGAGAACTATTGCATAGACCTAGGCAAAACACAAACCACTGACTTCCAAATAATCCCATATTCCAGGCCATATCCCAGCAAAAATAAACAGGCTAAAGTGTCTAATGATCCATGTTGATTTTGGATTGGAAAGGTGGACACACATTCACAGATCAATTTAGGGTGAACAGATGTGGTAACTGACAACTACAGCTTTATATTTCAAATAATAATTATAAATTATAATATTTGAAAATTATAATTGTAAAGTGGTATGCAGAAATGGTTACCTATGAAAAATAGGAAAAATACTACATGGTGCTAATTTCATTTATATAAATTTAAGAATTTGGCTTTACGTTCCTGACCTGAATAATATTGTTTTGTCTGTGATGCCACCAAACAGTAAACTAAAATGCATTTTAGACTTGTTTGAATTAAGGAGCTGGTTTTCATTATAATTTCTGGACTACATAATATTCAGTGAAGAATTTGGTCCAGCACTAGAATTAATCTGCAAAACCTACAAACCTGACCATTATATGCTTTAAATGACTAATAAAAGTAAATGGCTAAAGAAAGAGAAAAACTGACACAGGGTGTTCTTATAATTTAAAATCAAGCTGATATTAGATTACCTCCATTAAAAATCTCTGAATATATATAACAAGAGCTGTTTGTTTTTATTAGCCTTAAACTCAGTTAATTACGTTTGACATCTACTTCCCTCTGAAAGCATGAACTTTAAACATAAAACCTAGACCACATTGATAAAAAGAAACAATGTTACATCATGCTATTTTGGGATGAATCCCCCCATCCTTGATGCACCAGGATGCATATTGCAGATAGGCTACACCCTTATCTTACCACACTCTTAAGCACCTTTTTTCGAAAACATACAAAGTCTCTCTATGAAACAAGATCAATTCAAATTTCATACAATCTGTAAGGAATATTTCACTGAAGTACCAAGGCTTCGTGTAGTGAGGATGTTTTGTGCCAGGATTTTGCTATGTGAAGCATTTTAAACCCTATGAAACAAAACAAATGTGTTTTTTTTTTTTAAACAGAGGCTTATTCACTTCCTTTCAGGTTCTTGGCTATGAGGTAGAACCTGGTTGGAGTTGAGGAAAAGCTTACAATACTGTCTGTTATGAGTAAGTTATGTTGTATGATGAGGTATTGAACGGATGTGTCACACAAAGCTTTTGCACTGGCAGATAAAACCAATCCTTGTGAGTGATGGGCCTACTTCAGGCCACATGTGCAAAAACAAGTTAGGTAAAAGCATGATATGACAAGCATCTTATCTGAGCTTTCACATTATTAATTATTGCAACATGCCTATATTACTCTATGTTTAAAAACATGGAAATATATATATATATAAAAACTTGATAAAACATACTTTTGAAGGCCTTGATTATTGAGACCTTCTACCCAATTCTCTTCCCCAACTATGCGACTCCTTCCCTTTGAAAAACGTATTTCTTAAAAACATCTTCTCTCTTTTTCAGTCCTGTTACACAAACAGATGACTTTCACAAAAACAGAGAAGTAGAAAATGCACAAGGCAGGTTCATCATCCACTCAGCTGATTCTTTTAAAAACAAGTGACTGTGAAAAGAGCAACCTTTAAAGCTTCCTGCCACGGGACAAACCACCCATTAAAAACTTGATTTCTTAGTAATCACATCTGGACACAGGGGCTTCTTCAGGACTGCACTTGGCATTCTCATCGCTGATGTCATTCGCTGGCCCGTCATCAGCATATGGAGCTCTGTAATTGACCTCTGAGGCATCCTCTGGTGCCCCCCTCTGGCCATCTGCTGCTTCCCCCAGAGAGTCCGTGTGGTTGTTGGCCTCGGTGCCTGAGCCCATGTGCTTCTTACGCAAGTGCTGGTTGAGGGTGCCCTGGAAGGGAAAGCACTTGCCGCAGATCTGGCAGTGGAAGGGTTTGTTGTCCGTGTGGCCACGGATGTGATACTCCAGCTGGTCTTTGCGGGTGTACTTCTTGCCGCAGTATTTGCACACGAAAGGCGTGATGCCCATGTGCAAGCGCATGTGGCGGTCAAGGCTTCCTTTCTGGTTGAAAGATTTGCCGCAGTAGATACAGATGAGGCGCTCGTTGTAGGGGTACCACTGGCTGCGCAGACTGCGCTCCCTCATGTCGTTCTCCAAGGCCGTCCCTGTCGCTGCTCCCTCCCCATCCTCAGGGCCTGGCTTCAGCTGAGAGAGCACTTCGGCTGGGACTGGAACAGGACGTTTAGGCCGCCTCGGAGGGCCACCTCGGAAACCACTGAGAATCGAACGAGATGGGCTAGATGGACTAATGCTGACAAAGCAGGATGAGGGGAGTGCTGAATAGGTGTATCCAGCAGGGGGCAGGACTGGACCATATGAACCCACACTCACAGCTAGCACCTGCTCCCCATCCACAAGTTCCGTGTGGTAGCCATCATCACCTGCCGATGAGCTGTCAGAATAGATGGGCCGGTCTGGTTTCTCCAGTTTGATGTGGACATCTGTCACTTGGCCATCCTTTCCAATCAGATCCACCTGTTCTGGCTCAGCCTCCATGGACACCTCCTGCTCTGACACACTGTCACTGCTGCCACGATCAGACTGCCCCTCCTCTGCTAACTGTGCAGGGCCCCTGCTTGATGCCCTTACCTCCCCGCAATGGCTCTTTCGTGAGTAGTAGGGTGGGGAAATCTGGGTTGGGTTTACAAAAATACCCCCTTCTGTCATTCCATTGCATCCAGACCTGGAGGAGGCGCAATCTTCATCTGCATCTGCTCCACTGGGCACAGGGAGACTGATCTTGGAGTGGATACCTTCCAGGATCTGTGTGCACTTGTCAATGACAGCCTGCATTTGCAAGAAGCTGGCAGCAGTGAGGAAGCTGATGACATCGCGCAGACGCAGTTCCATGTGGCCCGTGTAGCAGAAGGCCAGCAGCTGCTCAAACACCTCAGGGTTCTTGATCACAGAGATGGAGAGGCCACTCATTGTGCCCAGAGCTGAGTGGTCACGGAAGTAGGGCGAGCTGGCAGCCAGAACAGCCTTGTGTGCCCTGAATGGCTGGCCCTGGATGTGCACAATGATGTCGCAAAGCTTACCCTGGAGCCGGAGCTCATTGAGCTGGTTCAGGACCGTGTTGCTGAACTCGGGCACATCAAACTCTATAAAGCCACCTTCGTCCTCCATGACTCATTGATGTCTCTCCTGGTTTGCAGAAAACCTAAAAAAGAAAACCCAACATGTGAGAGCGGAAGCCATTTCAATTATACATACAATGTTTTCTAAGGCCAGTAGCTGCTCAAACCCCATTTTGGCTAGTCAATCCACTAGCCAAAACTACATTTTATCCCTCAGACAAAGAAGTATGCAGTGCTGCTTAAACTGTCTGATCACACTTGACAGGCTGACAGTTTACAGATAAAAGAACACAAGGGTCAACATTCACATGTGAAATTATACTATAGTTTTTGAGAGGGCAATCCCAAGATTGCACCATATAGTTTTTCCTTAAATCCTTTTTTGCCAATTATACTGTCCTGTGAAAAAGTGAGTACACCTTTTTTTTTATTTTTTACATCTATGTGAGCACTTAATTTCATTAGCTAAGCAGTATGTATAGATAAATGTTACATAATAGAACGCAAAACAAAGAAAATTTACAAATTTTTATTTAAAAATAAATTAACTGATGATTAACTGATGTTTTTTAAAAAGTATATAAGTATAAAAACCCCTGGTTTATGTAAGTGTTTCCTATAACTATCTACCAGTTTCTGGCATCTCATTTCTTCCTTTGGAGCCATTCCATGGTGGATTTACTAGTATGTTTGGGATCTTTATCCTGTTGAAAGGTCCACTTCTTCAGCCTCAACTTTTTGGCAGATGGCCTCATATTCTCCTCAGGCACCCTCTAGTATAAAACAGAATTCATAGTCGATTTTATGATTGCTGGCCTGGCCCTGAGGCAGCAAAGCAGCCCCAAACCATTACAGTTTGTATAAAGTTCTCCTGAACAAATGCAGTCTTTGTTTTTTGCCAAACATGGCTTCTGGTACTGTGGCCAAATAACTTATCTTTGACTCACCTGTCCTTAGCACATTGTTCCAGTAGTCCTGGTCTATGCATAGCCATTGATAAGCATAGATATAGTATTGCACTGATTTTCTTTATAGACAGCAAATGCTTCCTTCTGATGCACCTCCCATGTAGGTAAAATTTGTGCGGCCTCGTTCTAATTCGTAGTTGCATGCACTTTGACATCCACCATGTCAACAGCTCTTTGCAGATCTTGTTATGAAATTTGGTGGTTCTTAAAAACGTCTTTTAGCATGTTACAGTCTGCACTCATGTTAAATGTGCTGGGGCAGCCCAGCCTGGACATGTTGGCAGTGGTTTTAAATCTTCTCTAGTTGTAGAAGGTCAGTGTACAAGGTGGACTGACAAGGTAGAAGTGTCTAATAGAGTGGACAGCGGGTGGACACAGTGTTTAAAAACTCCAGCAGCACTGCTGTGTCTGATCCACTCAGACCAGCGCAGCACACACTAACACACCACCACCACGTCAGTGTTACTGCAGTGCTGAGAATGATCCACCACCCAAATAGTACCTGCTCTGTGAGGGTCCATGGGGGTAGAGCTGGGCGATATGGCCAAAAATGTTATCACGATAAACAAAATTTATATTGTTCAATATCGATACATATCGCGACAAATGTCAAATCATTATTTCTTTCAAGTTTGAAGGCTGATTTTTGCTCCTGGGTGGTTAATTGCTGTTCGGAACACAACAAACACTCGCCAAACAGTGGATCATTTCACAAATCTGTCATGGGAGAGTGGGAGAGAGTGTCTGGTGAGCTGTTTTTACCAGCTGGAAAAGCATGGCTGTTTTGTAATAGTCATAATTTAAAAAAAAAAAACTGATTATTTTTAGCTGGTGACGAGCGCTCGGCTACCCCGCTACAAATGACATCACGGTATTCAGACACAAGCTAGCGACGACTGGATATTCAATTGTAGTAGTTTAAGGGGTGAACCGCAAAATATCAACACCAGACAGAGTCCTCCTTTTAGCTACGTTTAAACTGAAAGCGGTGCTTTTGTGTCATGTTTGATCTACAGTATCATTAATTCGCCGTGTCGTGCAGTGACAAAGCGCTGCTTTAAGTTAGCCAGCTGCTAAAAACAGCTAGCCTGGAAAGCTAGCGCTCTCCCGCTCTCCAATGCCTCACAGCTTCCTCACTTTACTTTTGTTTACATCAGGGCCGTAACTGCATGAACCCACTTCTTTCTTTCACTTTCGTTGCTTGGGAATGCACTCATACTTAAATATGACTATCCGAGCGCTGTAACAGCGCTGTAGTTGTGAGGATTGTGATTTAACACCACTAAAGTTGTTAGGATGTACAGAAAGAGGTGAGTTCGCTGTAGGACAGTACAGTTACACCACTGACCTCGTCACCCACACTCGGTCACAGGAGAACAGATCGCCTGTCGCGCCGCTCAAACAGGGAATGTATAACTTTCAGCCGTTGCTAAAGACCCATCTTACTCGTGGCCTCCTCCCTCTCTAATCGTGTAGAAAAACTCGGAAGTGCGCCCTTTCCTGGCGACAGCCCAGTAGTGTCGCTTTCCTTGCAGTAGAAAACGCCACCAAGGCTTTCGCTGAACGTGGAAGTGTGAGAATGGTGTATTATATCGAACATATATCGAACATGTCGTATCGCTCTATCGAGAAAAAGTTATATTGCGATAATTATCGTTATCATTTTATCGCCCAGCCCTACATGGCGGTCCTGACCACTGAAGAACAGGGTAAAAGGGGGCATAAAAGTATGCAGAGAAACAGACTGACTATAGTCTGTAAGTACACCTATATACTAAGTGGAGCTGATAAAATGAACAATGAGCATAGAAACAAGGAGGTGGTCATAATGTTATGCCTGACCAGTGTATATTATATATATTATGGGGTGCACTTACTTTTTAAAAATGTTAATTTTTGTTAAATTATATCACCTTTATCAACTGTTTAGTTTAAACAAAGACCCGATATCTGTATGTCCAAATATGCTGAAAACATCTAAACTTTTCATTGGGTATACTTCTTCACATGATTGTATCTACTGATGCCTGTTACACCTTGTTCAGTGAAATACAGATAGTGTTTTTAAGCCACAAGGAGGAGCTACTACAGCTAGGAAACCAGAAAGAATTCAATTCAATGCTGCTCAAAAAAGACACATTCAAAAAGCGTGTTTGTCAGTCTTTGTTTTTAAACTTGATGCTTGTTTAAAACCCTAGTCATAAACTGCTGAGCCACAGGGAACAGCACTCACTTACTGGGGTTTTAAACAAGGAAACAACAAGTAAACTAATAAACTCTGCACTTCAGTGCACATATCCTTGTCTTGGCCTCGCCAAACCTGTTGCACTTGCAAGTGACACGTCAGTAATTGCAGTTGGTCGAATGGCATGTTAGAAATCCTGGATTCAAACTAAGTACAACCACTGTACAAAAGAAAGCTGTTTTTGCAGTTTATGGACTTCTCATAACAATGATACACTCCATACCATACTTTTATTTCATAATAGCCACTTTTCTTAGGCCTAACATTTCCATTACGTTTAAAGAGAACATCTAGGTTGAGGATCTTTAAACATTTAGATACTTTATATCTACATCTGTACTTTGGACAGCACCAGCAATCTGTAATAAGATGCTGCAGCTGGACAATTTTACAGTGATTTGGGGAAAAAAAAGAAAATGCAGAGAAACAGGCAGTACCCTATTGTACAGAAACTCAGATCAACACAACACCAAGGGGAACTCCACCGAATTTGCAAAATTACTTGATCATTTAACCATTTAGAGTGGTTTGGTGTGAAATGCACCTTTCTAGAGAAATTTACTGAGTCAAAATTGTTCACCATTATAGTACCAGGAACCAGACATCCATATGTCTACACTATACGTCACCATTTTTTCTGCGATCCAAAATGACCGGTGAACTTGCATGCATCTTATAAGGTTTTATATGTCATGCTGAAAATGGTAAAACAGTGCTAAGTTCGAAAACATTTTTGGGTACTATTTTTTTCCTTACAACGCCCTGGATGTACCTCTCCGCCCTGCACGCCTTTTGTGTTTTTTGGTTTGGCGGTGTTGTGTCACACGGTGTCAACAAAACTCCTAGCTTACATGAGTAACGTTATTTATCAGAGGAGCTGCCATAGATCACAGTCGCACCTTGTTGTCCTACCCCATAAACTGGTAAGTAGTAAGTAGTTTGTTGTTGACATCGTCAATTTCCATTGGCCCAGGGTTCTTCTGCTTTGATGCCAGCGGGTTCAGGTTTAGTTTCTCTCTCTCACTTTCTCTCTTCTTCAAACTGCTGCAAGTCATTTGTGTATTCTGGTTCAAATCGATATGGCTGTACGACATTTTGGAAGCAGACCTGGTGTTATATCCAATACAGGATCCCCTCAAATTCATGTTCCCTTTGACAAATCAGGTCCTCGGGTGCGGGGATTCACTGAACAGAAAACAACGCCAAGCAACACTGGAACTACGGAAATGAAAAGTTTACAAAAAAAAAAACCTCACCCAGTCCCCAATATAAATTCACCCAAAAATGAGATTCAGTGATAAATATTATTCTCAATTCGAGTAAACAGTAAACAATCATACTGATAAACACTTTTTGTACTGTTCGTCACCGACTGGGTGAATACAACTGCCGTCCAAACTTTTTTTTTAACCTTTTCGCTTTCCATAGTTCCAGTGCTTGGTATTGTTTTCTGTTCCGTGAATGTGAGTGCCCACAGACTTGATTTGTCAAAGGGAATAAGAATTTGAGGGGGAACTGAATCGGATATAACACAGGCATTAGCTGTGGTGAACAGCTGTTAAAAACAAAAGCATGTTAGCTTGCATGCATTGATCCAAGTTGAAAATAGGTTTTGACAGGAAACACAGGAGGTAAACCTGGAGTAATAGTTCATATAAAAAAATATGTTTTAGGTCAAAACTTTATGACAAAACTATAATAAAACAATGTAGCATTTATAACCATTTTGTGTTATAGCTTAATGGGATGTAGCTTTTATAGCCATTAAATGCTGCGGGCGTCTAATGATTAAGTAAGTTTGCAAAATTATTGGAGTTCCCCCTTAACATTATGGACAACCGGTTAGTTAATGAAGAGGAGAGCCCTGCGCCTGCAGGGCCCTGTGATTTCTATGAAGAAGGTGCGGGGAGGGTTATAACAATAAGTGTTTGAACATTGTGTATTTTTCGTTATACCATATGGATGATGGATGCTCAAATATTTTGTTCACTACGCTTCGCAGAAATCTTGTCATGCTTATGACGCCATCACAGGGCCCAGCCTCTGCACCTCAACAAGGATAACTTAGTCAGCAGTTGGAATTAACGATTAATACTAAAACAACTGCATGAAGTAATACCAAACACCACTGCAGCTTTTTGACCTTTGTGCGGCCCATCTGGATTATCATCCCTCTGATCAAGCAAATGTGTCTGATATCAGTGAACAGTTGTACTTTGGCGAGGGCAGTAGCATCTAATGCTCTAAATAAAGTTTATGTAGGCTGCGTTTTAGGGCCTTGGCTTTATACACGCCCAAAATGAAAGTAAAACTAACTGCAAACACAAACACATTCTTACGGTCATACTGGTGGTGTCCTTGAGTGTTAACCCTAGTATTAATTTCTGCCTGCTAAATATGATGAGTTCATTAATTAAATTAATTAATTTATAGATTTAAGCATTTACCTGAACTTTTATTGCAGTCATTGAATTCCAACAATCTTAATAAAACTGAAGTGTGATTGTGCATTTTATCATACATTTTTACAGTAAAAAATCCAAAGATCTGAACTAAAACTACAATAAATCCAGCAAAACTAAAAACAAAAAGGAAATGAAAGATTTCAAAGTGCCCTACATACATGCATGTTAGTGAAACGTAAAAGATCAAGCTGATAATTTCACAACACAAAAAGAGCAGGAGAATACTAAACCCTCTGCTTTTGTCATACCTGAATGTATCAAGACCAATACACTGCTTCATTAAAAGCTTTAAAATGAAGCTGCTGCTGTGAAGTCAAGTAGCATTTAATTAGCTGATTTGTTGAATCTGGTGTCTTAGAGCACGGAAAACAGTAATTGTGCAAGGTAGGGGTGCTCCAGGACCCAAACTGACAAAACACCAAACTAGTCAGCCCATGTTTTGCCTGATACCAGGAGAAAAAATGCAATACCACAAGTTTTGTCACAAGATTGCTAAAAAGATAAGTACAACATAGTGTCTGCAACTTTGGCAGGTTTCCCACAGTTCTTTTATGTCTTGCTCTGTTAGCCTTCCCTGCTTGCCTAATTTTGCCCTTCTAGCTCCCTGGCCATTCAGCATAATCATCTGCAGTCAGCAATCTGGGAACGTAAACACTTTCTCCAATTGCCAGAGCTTGCCAGGACACCTGTCCCACCACCCATACGTCTGTGTCCTGGCACAGTGAAAGCAAGAGAGGGGGAGCAGAGAGACATGTAGGGCAAGAAGCACAAAATACCCTTAGAGGAAATCAAGAAAGAGAAAAACATGTTATGGGAGAGTTGGCTATAAACTGACAGCACACATAAATGAAAATGAAACAAGTGACTAAGAAGGGGATGTTCGTTTTGTATTTCCTCCTTTACATTCTCCTGTCTTTATGTGGGCTGTAAGTTGAGCCTTACAGTGAGAGAGAGGCGTAATGGAGGCTGCCTGCCCACGCCATGTGTACTGAACTGAACCCAGATTTGACAAGCTGCCAGAGAATGTATGCTGAGTTGATCTGGTGGACTCAAGGGGCGAGTGCCATTGGCTAACTTCCAGAAAGCTGGAGTCACAGGTTTACAGCTCAGGATTCTGTTTTTATGCAAATGGTAAGCTAGGTCTGAACACTGTGTCAAAACTTTACATTATACCTTTAAATTCTTTCTCAACCTAGCCTAAGCAGCAAATCCAAGTGTTTCCAACAGACAAGTTGACTAACCACTTAAATGTACTATCCAGCACATTTGCTATGTGATAAGGCAACAATTGCACACAGATACAGAAGATGTAATGCAATATACTGTATGTGAAAGGTTAACAACCTACTGATATTTATGGAGGATGTTATAGTTGGCTTGTCTGAATAGTTGCTTAGGTTCACTGCACAGCCCTTTAGATCGAAGAGCCCAAGGTACACATTTAACATTTGCAGTTTAGAAAGAAAACTCATTTATTTACCCCTTACCACAAATATAGATGATCAGCCAAGACATGTTTTGTGTCCAAAGTTTGCTTCTCTAGTTTTGTACTGGAGCATACAAGGTCAATGTAACTATTAGAAATATTGGAAGTTTATAGTTTGGCTGGGTTTCAAAATAAAATACTTTTATGCAACCAACCACATTACTTCAGTAAAACAGAGTGTTGAAATTCTGTGCTGTTCAATACCAAATTCAATAACTAAGTCTTATCAGCATCAGTGAGCCAAAAAGCATACATGTTCCAAAATTCAGACTGGTGACAGACTGAAAAGCATGTTATTTACATCAGTCTTTTGAAACATAAAAGTACAAATAGAATGCTGTGAGGCATGATGCTGTGACTAGACCTTATTTGTAACCTATGAAAAAAATTAAGAACAAAAAGAAAAAAAAACATTTCCCAAATATAATTTTTGCATTCAAAAAAAGATATCAAAAAAGTATTATTTAGGATTCAGGTCAAGTTATCAGTGCTGGAGTCAGTTTCAAAATTCTGTATGATAGCCCTAGCCCTACTTACAGCCCAATTAGCAGTATACTCCACTCGTCTCAAACTATAATCTCAAATAGCTTTGCTTAATTACAAAAATGGACAAAAGTACAGATAAAATTCAGGCTTTTCATGGCTATTTCTACTGCTTTTAATCTAGAAGAGGTCTATTTTCATAGACAATATTAGGGATGCACCACTACTGTGTGCTGACATATATTTATAATATCCAATATATTTTATGTACATATCTTCCAATACCAAAACCAAGGCTGTTTCATGAACATCCATAAAATGTAAAAATTAGGACCAAATCTACTTGGATTAGCATTATGAAGGAACATAACATTTATTTCTACAGTGTTACAAATGCAGTAAAATGAATAAAACAGACAGTAGCACAGTAGCCCAGTGTCACCTAAACATTCTGCTCTTTCAGAGTACCATAAATATAAAAACACTGGCTTGGAATTTTGGTCCAATCTAAACATCTGTCTGATGGCGATATATTTTTTTGGAACATCTGCCGATACAAATATGATTCTAATATCACCGTGCATCCCTAGTGAAAGTGGCTGGATGAACTGGTATACTGGTTTAAATTTTTCTTCAGATATGTGCTCTGTCATACCCTTGTACCAGTATGCCACATATAACCACAAATAATGCACCGTCCAACCAGCGCAAATCATGCTAATATTAGTCCAGTAGCTGATGGGCTGAGCCAGTGTGTTTTAATCACGTCTAGTCCATTGTACTTTGTATTCAAGGCAGCGGATATAAAAGAATGGCCAGTCTTTTTGAGCTAGCCTTAGCCTGATATGTAGGCCAGACTGACTGCCATACTGACTGCTTCCACAAGAGGACTGCCTTTTAGCAGCTGCCTAACTCAGTTAGATGCACGCAAAAAGCCATGGACCTGTACAGGTGCCAGAATTAAACTGTTGCCTCACTGAAGGTGGAAAAGAAAATTTTAATTAAAAAGCTGTTAAATAAGAAACCAACTTCAGACGTGAAACAACATTTAGCGCAGTTTTGCCGGGAATGTGGGGCTAGTGTTAAAAATCAATATTTACATATGTATTGTTCAGTTTTGTTTTTACTACTTTGCACAATAAAATGCTGTGAAGTTCCACTACTAATCCCTAGATAACAACATACACTTTCAGAAATCACATAAGCAAGTCTATCTGAGATTACTTAAGAACTTGAGGCAATATGTGGAAAATGTGCAACGATTTAAGCATGCAGTTTGCACAATTCTAATTGGAAGATTTACTCTTTATTACTTGGTAGCTACATTAGCCTCAAAACTCCAGCATAAAATTGAAGAAACAAACATCAAACATGTCTTGTCTGGTAAAATTGTAAACTAGTTTTTTGCTGAACTATTACTTTAAGTTATTATGTATATACAGATATGTATAGTGTTGACTCTGGCATTAATGTAGACCTTCCCTTAGCAGCTGGTGATCCCAAACTTAGTCTTCAAGACAATCTTTTGAAATTTAATCAGATAATTTGCAGGGTTTCTCCATATACAGTTGAGCCCCTTACAGGAAAATATCCAAACCCCATTTCTGAGGACTACCATTCCCTAGGTTTCAAGAGTTGCACTTCATATCAGGTCAATGCAGTACTGCTGTCCAGATCTTGGAATGAGGTCAATCCAGCACAAACTGGGCTTTCAGCCGAATGAGGCTGAATTTTTGCTTGTACCTGTGCTTTCTCATGATAAAGGCATACTATTTGAAATGTACTGATAGATAAATCCTACATAACGCTCACTTGGAACAGGGCTGTTTATTATGACTAAGGTATAAAAAAATATGAGAATTAAGGAGCGAGAAATTAAAGATAAAGTAACTGAAGGAAAGAAGCATTAGGAAGCTAATAATGAAAACATCATCATCAGCATGAGGAAACTAAGTGCTGCTGAAGGACTGCTTCAAGATAAGCAGCATTTAGCCTATTCTGCAAAACAGCCAGCTTGGCCAGTACTGGCAAAAAAGCTTAACAAGCAAGGTCTGGTAGGAGGTACTTTGATAGGCCATAGAGAGAAAAAATTATGAAAAACGACCAAGAAGGCTGGCAGTTCTCTGGGAAACTTTTTTCAATTGCAAAGGTGATATGGTTAAAGCAGATAAGATGATTTTACGTAAGGGTCAGCTGGCAATTAAAAACACAATACTTTTTTTGCAAAATTCTGAAAATATTCCCATACTCAATTAACAAACAACTCAAAGTAATCGCTGCATCACCCAAAAAAGAAAAAAAGGAACAAAAATTAGCTATCAGAAACCTTAGCACAAATAAAACATATGATGGCATCATGCAGCCTGGTTTATATACTGTACAATCAATGTCTATTTTTCAGTTCTAAAACTAATCTGCTTCTTCTGCAGACGCCATTAGTAGGCATTCACTGAGTCTAACTATTTTGATGGCAAGAAAAGCTGATAGCTGAGCTAGATCAAAGGGAACTGCTGCACAAATTCAAAAGGATAATTAAGAATGGCTATAATAGGACTGGCTGGGGAAATCAGGCTTTGCATATCTAACAGGCATAATCACAGGGGATAAAAATATCACCAATTCACTCTCTTTTGCACTGTGTCCACAGGTCAAAGCCATTCTTTCTTCTTCCCTGTTGCTGTGGACTGAAGCTGGCCAAGATACAAGTATTCAAAGCCCACTGGGTTGAAACACAGGATCCAGAAAATTCATAATCTTTTCAGCAGCCTGTTCTTCACTGTAGATGGCAATTCACCAATCCAAAGACATTCAGCTTTTCTTACAAAGCCAGTGTTAACAGACAAATGCAACATCATCTTTGACAAAAGCAGATAAGACAGATAAAACCACATACTGCATGTTGTTCACAGTTTAAAATAAGATAGCAGAACTTGCACCAAAAAACATTTTACAGCTTGTCCTAAAGAACCATAGCCATAAAACCTTAGGGTTTACCAGGTGCAAAGCAATAATGCCTACTCATGCACAAGGCTTAATTGGTTTGGCTCCATCTGTTCTGACAAGCCCTGCAGGGAAAACGTTAACTGACTAGGTGGGACATGCACGTCTCCCATAACACCATAATGCACCTACCTATAGGAGTCATATGGAATGAAACCAGGAAAACTTAGACTTCCTGTAAAAATACTGAGATTAGGCACAACGAAGACCTATACAGGCAAGCGTGGAATTAAGTCTAAGGGAGACAGTTTCTAGCCAAGTATCTTGCCAAACATGTTGGCTAACAGTGATCAACAGCTATTTTTTTCCAGTTTAACAGAATGTGTCAGAAGATTTACTATGTATCTTATATGACTACATGAGATCTGTTTGGAAAAAACATCTCTTTACAAAAGGAAAAAAGTAAGCCAAGTGAACCTTTAGATTATACAGGTGCACTGAATGACCCTCTATCGCTCAATGCCACCACACTGTACTTTGTACATCATTTTATGTTTGTAACAGCTGAAAACTCAGTTTCTTCCTGCAGCTTTTTGAGATCACCAAATCATCTTAGATAATGATGTGACAAGGCACGCAATCTTTTGCAAATTTAGCCTGACTTAATGTCATGAAATATGACCTCTACAAATCTAGAATTTAGCCTAAAGAAGAGATTCTAGACTTGATTCATTTCTACATGATGTGCCGTACGAAAATTAGCGCTTTAGACCCGAAAATCATTAACGTCTCAACTTTATATGGAAGAACAGAATTAAGAAAAGAAAAAAGTTAAAAACCAGTGAAAACTAGATCGTAAAAAAGGAAGTCTGCTAAAAGTGAAACTTAACATCTACCCAACGTATACACGAGAAACTCGTTAGCTGGCTCAACGGGCTATTACTATGTATATTCATGTATGTAGCTAGCTACCAGTCAACAAGTTTACATCCTTCAAAACAAGTAAAGACAACCTACATTCTTCTCTCGGCACAACCCATATCAGCACCATTTTTATAGTGTAGCGATTAACTGAAGGCGACGCCTATGAACCACTCAATAAGAGCTTTTTACCACTCAATAAGAGTTTGCTGCACTATAGGGATATAAAAAATATATACACGTTACCTATAAGTGATAGATGTTGCTAAGGTTTGTAAGGTTTGGTTGCCACTCCTGATCCATGCATCCAACACTGCGGGCGCCGACTGGTTATCTAAACCCCAAACAGGGGAAACTGGCCCACTTACAGGGTTGCTGACTACACACTGCAACAACTTCGAAACAATGAGAGCTAGCTAAAGACAACGAGCAACTTGGCAACATTTACGTGAAACTTAGACATCTCATTTGTAATTAGGTTAACGTTAGCGAGATAGACAGAAGGTCGCTTCCTCGCAAACTAACGTTAACGTTAAACAAGCTCGCCAGCGGTTTGGGTGTCGTTAGGTTTTCAGTTAGCCACTTAGCTAAACCCACTGACAGACTGGGAAGTAGCAAGCATTTCATGAAATTTATTTAAGCAAACTTAGCCAGCTTGCTAGCTTTCGTTAGCTCGTTAGCTCCGGCCAAACTCACGGAATGCCAACAGAAAGCTAGGGTTAGCTAGCTAGCTAACTATTTGGAATTAGACAGACGAAATCAGTCTCTTCCGCTGCAGTGTAGCTAATAGTCGGATTAAAGCAGAGCAACGTTGACATTATTCACATATTACCCTCTCCAGATCAAACGCTGTCCATTCCCCCGCAGCGACTCGTTTTGCTCTAGCCTGGCCTCCTCCTTCCCCCAGCTGTGTTCTGCCGCTGCTGCTGTAGCGACGTACGACTCGTGAATGAATCGTTCTTTTGAACCGATTCTTTTAAATAAACCCGTTGAACTCTCAAGTCAAACAGACTCGACTTTTTTGAAGCGTCTAAGCAATGTTTACATCCATTTTATAAATTAAAGGATTCTAATACAATTCGAATTTAATTTTCACAACTTCACCTTACAAAACACCACACTGTAATATGTTCTTTGTATACTGCTGTATTATTTATCTGTAGACGCTTTCCTTTCCCCTCTTGATTGCACGTGTAGTTTTGTACATACTCACGTGACACTGTGTAGTCCTGAGTGCAAAGCCCGTCTTATATTTTGCACCAGATCCACGCTGTTCAGTGCTAGTACGACTTGACTTATCGTTCATACCCGCCCCCAACGAACCGAAAATGAATCGGTTGAATCGGACTTTAGATTCATTGAAATTGGCGGTTCAACGAATCGGTTCTCCACCGGAAGCGAATGCGTCTGCTTTCAAGAGTGCTCACTTTGTTGAGGCTCAACATGACAATGTACAGATCCCAAACAGATGTTTTTGTTTGCTTGTTCTATTATTTATTATTAAAGCTGCATTAGGTAACCCGTATAAAAATAACTTTTCTTCATATTTGCTAAAACTGTAACTACGTCCTTACAACATGAGACAGATAACCTAATCTGTGAAAAAATCAGGCTCCGCTGGTTCCTCCTACTGCCTTTAACGCCATTTGCAAGAATCCACCGCGCCCGGAACAAAACAACCAATCAAAGCCATGAAGAGTGTCTGACGGAGCGTCAATCACTACTTATGCATAGGCTGTGGGCTGAGCGCTAGCTATGGCTAAGGCGGTTGCCTTTCTTTTGTGTGTGTATGTGTGTGTGTTCTAGCTTGAAACATGAGGGATGCTGCGAGCCGACAGCCGCAAGCTTTTTCAGCCGATTGAGCATGCTAAATTGAAATTAGCCGAGAGCGAGCTGCGGGAAACAACATAGAGAAAAGAACATAGTGTAGCCAAATTTAAGTGCAGGGTAGCAGAATTTTATCACTATGTATTCTAATGCTTATATTTGTAAACGTAAAGTATTTGAATATCAACAAGAAAACAGTTTCTTTTTTTATCCAAAACAGTGCAGAAAGACTAAATCAAACTAAACGACGCAGAGGTAAATGGGAAGAGCAGCCCCATTATTCGCTAGTTAAGTGAACTTTTAAAGTACTGCAGTCACTTAAGCAGTCTTTTTTTTATCACCCAGCAGCCAGCTAACAGTGTTTTACTTTCATTTTCTTGCACTGGATTTGGCTTATGAGATGGTGAGATGCCTTTTAAATGATGTGAGATTGGCTAGTCAAATTTGATACAGATTTGTTTGGGGTTTAGAAAGTAATGTAGATGTAAAGTAATGAGAACTGTGAGATTACTTTTCCATTGAATTAATAAGTGATCTCATTACAGTTTAGAGAAGTAGCAATTTGTAATGGAATATTTTTGAGGAACTACCCCACCACTGGTCAGTGATGGGTCAGTTTCTTATTTTAGAGCATTCAGAGGTGTCATGTACTGACACTGTGTCCTCCTCGTTTTTGAAATGCCTGCTACGCCCCTGGCACTGTTTACCAAAAGTTGCAGAGGAGATCGTGTGCAGCCTGGCAGTCTGGCAAAACTGGACTTGCCTAGTCTTGTTTTTTCTGACATCCCGTAAGGTGAAAAGACCCAGTGTTGCCGCATTTAAAAAAAATACTATCAAAAACCGTGAGTATGATTTTTATTCAACATTTCAAATGTTGCACTGCACTTAGTAAAATTGAACAGGCCTAATAATGCGCTTATTGTAATGAAACATGCCGTTGTTCAGTGTTCTAGTAGTACTGTGACATCCACAGAGTGCTCAGAAAAGCATATTGTAATGTGATGATAATTATCATCATATTGCCTACATTTGGCCTACTTTGTATTACTGTGTATATTGACTTTGTTGAGATAACAATGAGAGCATAAATACATGTTCTTGACCATAACTGGTCTATCTTGTTCTGTCCAGGCCTATGGTTACCTACAGGGTTAATGCCTCATTGTACTAGTCTTTAGGACAGAATGTGGAAGAAACAAATGTTTCATGTCAGTTATTCATATGATGAAGGACTGATGAAACAGAATGGAGGACCTGTTGGTCATGTCGATGCAATAGAGTAAAATAAATTTAGCCTCAATTAATATTTTATTCATGTCATCAATCACAGACTGTTTAGGTGCTAACACACTGGATCATGCTATCTCTCGAAGAGATTTTTTTTGTTGTTGCTTGTGTCATTCTTCAAGATATGTATGAAGACATTATGATTTTGCACCCAAAACTTACAAACACTAAAATTTTAAGAGTAACTACACCCTAAGACATTTTTTTATTAATAGCTGAAAAGCACTATTATGTAATAATAATATACACATCTTTCCAAACTGTAAAAATAACATTTTTATCATAGTCAGTTCCGCCCTGCAGCACTCCTCTGGTTACCAAAGTACGATGACACATCACAGTATGTAAATCAGCCAACGTTACCGCCCCTAATGATGCCCAACTTGTGTCCAGAGCCATGTAGAGAGATGCATCTGCTCGTGCCTAGAGCGAGGGAGAACATCAACACAGTTTTAAAGGTTTTTCCATACATTTCTTCTCATCGCATTTAGGGTGTTATTTAGTGTTCTAGTTTGTTATTATTGATAATTCTTAGTTATTGTATTTGTAGATATTTTAGGTTTTAGCCTTTTAGACTTAACTAGCCTTATATTGCTAATGTTCAGTGCTCACAAGTGCACTTGTATAGAAGGAAATGGTACCCTAATGGCCCAATAGAAGTATGTTTTTCATAGCTTGATGTCAAACTGAATGAAACTTAGACAATGTTCAAGGAAATCCACGTTATTCATTTGTAATTCAGTACCTAAGAAATCAGGACTCAGGTTTTATTGAGTGTGGATCTTGCTGAACAGATAATTAGAAGCTAGCTGTCACTGTTTTAGGGATGTTCTACCATTCGGACGCTTCTACCGCTCGCTGTTAATCTTTTTCTGGCACTGTGTGACCTCTTCGGCCGCTTGAGTCAATGTTTCATACTGTTAAGGCTCAAGACACACTGTCTGATCAGAAATAATTACCCCCGTCGAAGGTAGGGATGGTAGTAGAGAAAAATCTTCAACCTTGTAAGACCTCGAAGTTGCAAAAGTGCCGTTTGATTCAGTCACTCTCCATATTTCCTGGTGGCTAACGTTAGCTATAAAAACACAGCAGCCCAGCCTGCCCGGTTTCCCTCGCAGCCCCACCTCCAAACCTGCAGTGCCCCTCCCATTTTGAGCATTTTTCAAAGTTGAGCCAAGGGTGGAGTTAGCTGAAAATAGTGGGGTGTAGTTATTCTTTGAAGGACATGATACACGCACTGCACATAGGAATTGTTTGCACAATTAAAAAATGTTAAATATTATTTTTATTGTGTATATATGTACTAACAGGAGTATGAAATTAAGCACATAGCCTTGCAGTCTCGATAAGCAAACGCTGGCAGTGGAATGGGTCAAAATGCACAATACCAAAGGTTGGGGTTGGGGGGCGTGTGAAGCTACTACTACTGGACTGGAGCAGTGGAAATGTGTTCTGTGGCGTGACAAATCACACTTCCCTATCTGGCAGTCTGAAGGATGAGTCTGGGTTTGGTGAATGCCAGGAGAACATTACCTGCCTGAGTGCATTGCGTAAAGTTTGGTGGAGGAAGGATAATGCTGTGGGGTTGTTTTTCAGGGGTTCGCCTTGGACCCCTTAGTTCCAGTGAATGGAAATCTGCTTTGGACAATTGTATGCTTCCAACTTTGTGGGAACAGATTGGGAAAGGCCCTTTTCTGTTCTGTCCAAAGCAGGGGTTATGAAGTTACAAGTTTCATTGCCATATCACTCGGTACTTGACCGCTGCTCAAAAACACACACAATAAACACTCATACACAAAACATACAACACCTTGTTGCCATAACCAGTGCCACCTTTGAAGCCACGTGACCCCATGACCCCCTTACCACATGGCAAGGCATAGTTTGGTGAGTTTGGTGTGATAGAACTTGACTGGCCCACATAGAGCCCTGACCTCAACCCCATCAAACATCTTTAGGATGAACTAGAACTGAGATTGCGAGCCAGGCCTTTTCGCCCAACATCAGTGTCTGAGCTCACAAATGCTCTTCTGGATGAATGGGCAAAAATTCACACGGACACACTCCAAAATCTTGTAGAAAGCTTCCCAGTAGAGTGGAAGATGATATATCTTCAAAGGGGGGACCAACTCCATATTAATGTCTATGGATTAAGAATGCGATGTCATAAAAGCTCTTGTAGGTGCAATGTGTAGGTGTCCCAATACTTTTGTCTATATAAGTGGGTATACATATAGGTGGTGTGTTAGTGTTTGTTGCGCTACAAGTGTATCAGACAGCAGTGCTGTTGGAGTTTTATATACCTCAGTGTCATGCTGGACTAAGAATAGTCCACCAACCAAAAATATCCAGCCAATGGTGTCCTGTGGACCACGGACCACGTAGGTGTGTCTTATAGAGTGGCTAGTAAGTGGACAGAGTGTTTAAAAACTCCAGCAGAGTGGAATGGATGAGAATGATCCATCACCTAAATAATAATAAACAAATCTGCATGGGAGTATCACTACCACTCTTCCTCTACAATGTCTCTTTGCAACTGTAACAGCTGTAGGCTGTTTTGTGGTACTTTGAGCAGCAGAGGGCGACAAAGTCTAAATAATTATTTTGAGCACAGCACTATTCTGTGAATTTTAGGGAGAATGGTCTTTGTATACCATTTTCTGGCATATTAATTACAAGCTTTTTTCAAACAACATAATAGTCAGTTGTAGGGAACTGTAATGTAATGAATTGAACTAGACAGAGACACGCTACCAGGAAACCTACTTAAAAGATAGCCTACCTTAGGTAGAGTTATGATACAAAGCAATGTTTTATTGCCTTAGCCAATGGAGTTCTTTGTGAGAAAGAATTAGCCAAAGCACTGGACCTAGGTAAATCTCTTAATGTCCAGTATTATCAACACAGGAAATTGAGCAAAGTACTAGGCCTAGTTAATTCTTTAGGTTGCATGCACTGAGCCTTTTAGAGATAGAGCTGAATGACCATCAGTATTAGAATACTGGCCTTTGGGCTTAGCTGTTGGATCAAAGGGCCTCCACAGAGATGGCAATGTCAAATAGTTTCTGTTGTTCAAAAGCCTCATTTTTGTATCTAAACCAAAAACTGTGATTACAAATCATTAATTCTAATCATTATGTCAGTCATATGATGCTTCATAATGGTAACGTTCAGCTACATTCAGACACAAGGACAACATTTACATAGATTTGGAACAGGACCAGCTGCTTACATGCGAGGAGGTGTTTGAAATGCTGTGAATGTATGAACTAGCGAGTTTATTAGTCAAAAGTCAATATTTGAAGTACAAACATGGCAGAATTCTTCACAAGTTTGATCCACCCTTTAATCATATCAGCCATACTGATGGGCAATGGGGCTGATGGTCACCTTTTCTTAAAGGAGAATTCCACTGATTTTTTCATATTTGGGCATAATTTAATCATTGAATTGTAAACAGTCATTTAGAATATTTTGATGGGAAATGCGCCACTGTAGAGAAACATACTTATTTGGATTTCTTTACAGTGATGCTGATACACTGTCAGAAAAAAGGGTATTGTACAGGTATATTTTTCTTTACCAAGATACAAAAATAATCTTATGCTCAAGTTGTGTATTTTTAATTTAAGTTTTAAAAGTAATACTACAATTTGGGGGAAAGGGGCATATTTGTAATTTTTTAAAAATGTTTTAAAATAAAGAAGTTAAATAAAACCCTGAAGTCAAGACAAGGGGTATGGAGTTAGTGCAACTTGCATAAATACAACTGCAACAGAACATGGTACAATTATGTTCCCTAACTGAAGGTACTGAAAATGCAATTTTGAGTGTACCAGTGCAGTGACTTGAGGAGTACTATCCCAGTGACAGTTTAGTTCTTTTTTCTATGTAAGGAACAATTTCTACAATGCAAATATAGTCATTTTATTTGCTATCTAAATGAGCAGTGAACTGACACGTCTTCTGAGTTTTTATATGTAATGTTGATCATGGTAAAATAGTGGTTAATCCAAAAAATAAATAAATAAAATAAAATATATTGTTTGTGTACTATTTTGCCTTACAAAGCCCAGCATGTACCTTTCTGCCATGAATGTATTTAAAAAATGCTTTTAGACCAAAACATTATCTCAAAACTGTTGTAAAATAATGTTTTGAATGGCATCAGGCAACATATTTGTAACCATTTCATGTCATAACTTTGTGTAAGGTAGCTTTTAGATGCATTAGACATCTGGTTCCTATCACCTCCACTGTAAATTTGAAGCAGTTACTCTACAGCAGAGCATTTCATATGCAACCACTGTGAATGATTTTGTTTACATCTTAACCATTTAAATGTGCAGACATTTTGAAAAATCTGTGGAATTCTCTTTTAAGATTCAAACTTTAATACTTTACTGTATTGAGCCTCAACGAGGCTGTTAGGAATTGATCTTAGTATTTTCATATGAAGCCAGACACAGAACACACTATGAGAGCACAAAAATTAAATAGACAACAATTAACATACAAACAAAGGCAAAAATAAAATGATAAGTGCATTAAAGAAGTAGACTCATGATTAGACAACATATGGCTTTAGAGAAGCAATCAGGATCTTTCTGGTTTTCCAGTATGTGCTATTTAGGAAACGGGAAGTTTTTGTTTTGATGAGCCTGATAAGAGGGGGTTGGCTGGTTGTGTGGTGTCTGATTTTGGTGTATGGGTGATGATCCCTTGTGTTGAATCTTTGTCTCATGTATGGCGGAAATGCCAGTCAGTTCACAGTCGATGATCTTTGAACCAAGTGGTAGTGCTGCAGTAGCCTGTAGAGCAAGATTTTCATGTGTAAAGACTAGGAGAACATCTGTTTGATGATGTATCTTGAAAGTGAAAGGAACTTCTCAAAAACTACCCTGGCTTCAGAGTGGATACTTGAGGTTGGGTGAGTTTTATTAAGCTGATAGCTGGCAAATGCAGAAGGAAGCCTGATAGCTTACATTACTGCTAGGAAGCTGCATATCACATCTGTATTCATTAGCTTCTACATCAGTAGGGCATCATTGAATTTCTTTAGCGCTGATGGATTCCCAGTGGTTGTATGATGTATTTACATGAAGGATGCTGTAGTAAGAGAACACAAAAACAAAAAAGGGCACAAAATCAAGTATAATTGATGAAGCTCAGGGATACAATGTGGCACTACAGAATGTTACATAACACAGCAAAAACATATCAAATCCTAAATTCAGGCTGAAATGTCCCTTTGGTTCACCTATTTGACAGTGTACATGGTATTGTCTTTCCATTTCAGGGAGGAGTTACATGACAGCTTGAAGTTGTCTTCTCTTTCTACCAACTGGCTACTAGTGAACAAGGCAAAGAGATTCCCCCTGTTACTGAAAGTGCACCACCGTTTTTTTGCTTTTCAAAACCAGTTTTTGGCAAGACACCACTGAGCCAGGAAAAAGACTTTTCTATAAGCTGATTCATTATTACAAGAAATCAGTGGCAAATCATGACTGTTAGTGCTAGGCCTTCAGCTCAGGCCATAAATGTCAAAACTCAGTCAAAAACAAAGGAAAAGAAATTCAGTGGTAATGCTTATTTCTGCTAACATCTTTTAGCGCTAAGCTAACAGTGATTCATATGAACATTTTTGGAGCATTTTAGACTAAATGTGAACATTTGAAACTTATAAAAGACATCCTATTTTTTATTTGAAGCTTGTAACATACTTATTAACATATACATATCTGTAGCAGTTTTACAGTGACTCCTTCACACCAGCCCTGACGTAGAGCTGCCGCTGTTTTTCCACTTCTAAGTGACTGGTCAGCCTCCCACTCATATTCACAGTCAATGAGGTATATACGACTGCCAGAATGATTTTTAGTCCCAAGCATTAGAAATCAAATTGTGGTTGGTTGATTGCACTGTCACTTCTTAACTATGTTAGTGGTTAATCTGACACAGTAGTCCTTCTGTTCAGCCCCTGAAGTCGTTACCAGTGAGAGAGCTTGCTTAGCTGTATCTACCTAGATACCAAAAGAGAAAAAAATCCTGAGTGGATTATTTTACCGTTGGTCATTTCAAGACCAAACCTAACAGTGAGCTAAGAATAATACTACAATACTTTCAGAGTTTAAATGCAGCACAAGCATGATAGTCATATTAAATAAAAATAAATTAAATATTACATACATGTATTCTTTTCCTTCACAGAAATCATTAGGCTTTCTCTGAAGGCCAAGTAAACCTTGAGGGTTCCGCACTGCTAGAAATCAGCCCCACCCAAAATATCCTACAGAGCTACTGTGGGAAACGCGGCAATTTGTGTATAATAAGTACACCAGGGTGATAATCCGCATCCTTGTATGGAGCCACTGTTTATGGTAAAGAGACTTTTAAGTAAACCTATAAAGAAAGAGGTGTTTCTTTAAGTCTGACCCTTTAAAACATTCCTTTATTGGAAAAAGAAGTGAAGAATTTTATTACACATTTGCATACATATTTCCAAAATAGTATTGGAAGCTCCAATTACAAACCTACCTTTATGCGAGGAGACACATTTATAGCTCTCTCACTCTTCTCCTTGTCTTTTATCCATTGTTTGGTTGCCATATTTATAGAGCAGAAAGCTGAATGTTATCTTCTGTGTGCTTTTTTCCCTCTCCAGTCTGCTCGTTTGAGTGACACCTTGGCTGCAGGAGTGAATATCTGACCTAATCTCGGTGCAGGTGGGCGATCGGCGTAAAGGAGCAAAATCGCTTTGTCATCGCACGTGCTCTTGAGCACGCTCCATGTTAAACAAGTCTCTCCTCTATTCTCTCCCAGTGCGTCGCTTTCATTTTTTTCCCTCCTGCTCTCATTTCTCCATGAAAGAAAGATACCCACCTACCCACCCATACACACACACACACACACACACACACACATATGCACATGCATACACACATGCACACACGTAAGCGAATAAGTAGCCAAAGGTATGGGTGATTAGAAATGGTTTTGTTGACCTCAGGGGTGATGGTGGTCTAGATAACATTTTCAAACAGTCTTGCTCATCAAAAGGTTTCCTGTTGGAGTTGTAATCTTCCTTGAAGTGGGGCATTGTTTGCCACTGCACTCGTTCACTTGACCAAGAATTCCTGGGCAGTAAGCTAATGGGGCTGCTTGGGATGAGGGCAGCATGCAGGATCACAGCGGGGGAACGCAGGTGGGGCGGCTCAGGGCCTCAAGGTGCCTCCCAGTGCCTCCCAGTGATTTGTTGCCCAGGGGACTTAAAAAAATTCCCTTGCACCACTGAGCTTAATCATGAAGTTTTAGAGAGGATGATCTTTCTATGGTCCACTCTGGTATCAGATAAGACCAGAGTCAAAGGGCCATACCACACCCTCCTGTATAAAAACGGAATCTACTGCCATAAGCTGTCAATATATTCCAAAATGTAAATAGAATACAGTCATATGCTAATGTTTGTTACCCCGGGTCTAATCTGCAGGTATATTTTTTCCACACCACGAAATTTCAGTCTCATAAATTGGTTGTATTTTCTGCGTCTCACAATCCAAGTAATCCCAAATACTTTCAGTGATGTTGAGGTCTGGTCTGAGGTTCAGGGTGGCAAGTGCATTGTTCTGAGAACTGCAGCTGCTTCTTTATTTGATTTTTTTCTTTTTTTTTGTCTATTTTCTTTTCTCAGTAGTGGCTTCTTGACAGCTACACGTTCTTTCAGACTCATAGCTTTGAGCTGTGTTCTAATGGTGGATTCCACAGAATTACCTGTGGACTTTCTTCAGATCTAAAGCAAGAGTGAAGCTTGATTTTCTCTCAATGAAATGAGATGAAAGCTTCAAGTACATGTTTTATTGATTTTCTAAGTGAAAGTTAACACATCTACAGGGAACACACCCTGCAAATTTTGTGTTTTGTTTGCTGAATTTACATGTTGAAAAAAACAAACAAACATAAAATGTAGCCGACGTAGTTTTTTACCTCGGTATGTTAAATTCAGAAATTAAAATTTCAAAACTGTGCATCACATTGTTTTTAGTTATGAATGTTAAATGGTTGCCCCATTAAGTAAGTAAGCCATTTCTTACAATGGAAGAGACATAACTAAGCTGATCTAAGTTAACTAAGCCAAAACGTAAAATGGCTGTGGATACACCAATAAAATTTCACCTCAAATCAATTGGTGTCTTGTCAATAAATTTGTGAGACGTTAATTTGCTGTTGGATGTTAAATCTTTCCTTTTTTTAAATTTAATTTCAGTCCGTTTGGCAAATTTTTTTGTTTTATTAAGTATTCTTTAATTTCTGTAAAACCTGTGAATTTATTTCTGCGTGCAGTATTTGAGGCTACACCAGGCATCGCAATTCAAGTCTGTTTTAGAGGCATTTATCTAGATAGGTAGATAGATATTGGAGCTGCAGAAAATACTTTGAATGCTGTGAGGCTATCAGGATACAACACTGTTTACATCACCCAGATTTTGAAAACATCAGTGACACCAGCTGCACAAACTGAATTGATTATGGAAACATCAGATGAAAATCCATTGCAAAACCTGCTAGGCCCAAGGTGAGCATCACTTATAATAAAGCATTTTAATAAAGTAGTCTGGTTCTGAACTGCAGTTCTGAAGTACACCTGTTCTACCAGACCTGCATCAGCTCACAAACATCTTAAGTTAAATAGCTGAATAGTTCAATCAGGTGTTTAAGAGCTGACAAAAAAACCCCACACAAATATGCATGGAATGGATTCTTCAAGACCACTGTAGGTGTTCTGTAATTCTTCATGTCAATGACTGCAAAAGATTGCAAAATCAATTATTCTGTTGATCAATTTGTTCTATGAAAACATGGCAAAATTCCTCATTTTAGTCAAATAAGTAATCTTTTTTCACACTCTGAGTTACTGACAAGCACATAAAAATGCAGTGATGATGTGTGCTTTTGATAGCTGAAGTCTGATAGAAAAACATTTCAGGCTTACAGGTGCGCTGCATTCTTGGCTTGATGAAGCTGGGTCATGGGCGAATATTGTTGTTTGGGGTTAAAGGGGAATTCCACCAAATTTTCAAAAAAATTGCATAATTCAGTCATTGAGATGGAAAGTCATTCAGATTGGTTTGATGAAATAAAGTGCAATGTGAGGGAAAAGTATCAACTTTATCACATTTTTTAAAATGGTAGTAATAGGATCCAGAGGTTGTGATGTCTATAGCACAAACAGCCATTTTATTTGTCATGCAAATTGACAAGTGAACTTGCACAAGTTTTATGTGTAATGCTGATAATGGAAAAGTGATAAAGTAGTAATAAATTGAGATGGGGTAGACAGAAAAAAATCTGTTTTAGACTAAAAACAAATAAAACTATATCAGAGCTATTGTAAAGTAATGCCTCAGGCATCATGCAGCATAGTCATAGCCATTTCATATGGAAGCTTTCTGTGAGGTAGATTTTGAAGGCATTAAATGCTTTGGATGTCAGATTCCAATCAGCGTTTGAATGGTGGAATTCTCCTTTAATTAATCTTTAGATTTTATGCTAAAAAATGAAACACTGAATAGGAGATAGAAATAGACAACCTCACTCAAACATGTTTTCATTGTTTTTTTAACCCCTTAAACTGCAGGGGTGATAGTAAGGTCAGCACTTCAATTCCTCAATTTACATAACTTAGTAACCTACACATGAATTTTATCACAGTTACCAAAACATGTGTAGTAATTAGTGACTATCAAGTCTTAAAGACTAATAACACAATAATAAAGTTTAAGAGTTAAACAGCCATAAAGGTTGGAATAGTCTTGCTCACCATCAGAAAATATGTTTGGTCATTCTGCATTTAAAAATGTCCCTGCAAATTGAACCATAAAATTACTCACATTCAGACTTGCTTAGTTCTGAAGACTACCACTTGCTCTGATAACTTTAATTGCAAGAAGAAGTTTCAGAAAAGGTTACACCATTTTCCTATAGTAACACCAATGAATTGACCATTGTTTTTGCATGTGCTCGAGAAGTCCAGAAATACCTTGGCTGTCAGCACAGAGGCAGAACAATAGAGTCACAGTCCTATACGAGCCAGGCTCAGCGATGGAGAACATACTTTACGATAGCAGGTGTTTAAGTCTGTCAGTACCTGCTCCTCACCACGACTGTCAATGAAAGGCTCAGGTTGTCCAGGTGTGTGTGTTTGTGTGCGTGTGTGTATGTGTGTGTCTGCTACCTTAATCTTCTAGGGTTACTTCTTGGAGGAATTTAGGGTTGCAACATACCATATGGTAATCAGATTATCAATAAAGAGGCTGTACAGTGCTCTGATTTTTTTCTCTGAGTTAAAATGTGAATGTTCTGAGATGTGCTTCCTTTTGCCAGTCAGTCCGATAAATACAGAAGATCTGAAGACAATATAATCTTACTGATTTAATGAACAGTTCGATTTGCACTATTGCTGAGACTTTCAGCTTTCACTTTATAAATAAGAGAGAAAGATGACTCATTGTCACAGTTAAAATTATGCAAAAATTATGTTTTTTGCTGCTTTGCATCTTAAATGTTCTATATGTTTTTTCGGCTATACAGAATAGCCCAGCTGTAGTTTTGTCCATAATAGATTAATATAACACAGATATTGAATGGAAAAAGACCTGATACATTGTTTCTTTACTGTTCTTTCATGTGCCTATTAGACTTGGAATCGTTGTTATTTGACGGCTTATGTGTAGCACTTTGGTTGCTTTGCTAACAATTGGCCCAACATAGTCTGCCCACAAACACATTATTTCATAGTAACAGTTGCAAGTATAACAGAACAGGCAAAAAACCCAAATTAGCTCACAATTCAGTTTTTTTTTTAAATCATACTCAAAATCTCTCATTTAGAGTATGATATTTATTTTGTATGTGTGTGAAAGGTCAAAATCTTGTGTATATATCAGGTTTATTTTGACACATAATCAAACTAACATTAGCAAATACATCGAAATTACTACTTTTGATTAGCTGGAAAACTTTGTTGAGGTCAATATCATTGCACATTAATTTGTAAACTTAAGGCTAACTTAACAAACATGCTACCTGGTGTCAAAAACAGAGCCAAAATATAAACTGTAACTCAACAAAACAAACATGGTGCAATTGAAAACTAAGTTTGGAGCTACAGTTTCCCATTAGTTTGAATGTGATTTTTTGCTGGTCCAACAGTTTTAACTCAACAAATTATAGGTGCGGGTACATGTGAAAAGGGTAAACCAATCATAGACCAATCATAGGATTCTAAACCTTCACCACAGTGGTGTATCATCACATCACAGTTGCTTAAGAAATTAAGCCAAATTGTGGAAATAATGAACAGAGCCGGCCTGAAGATGGAGGGAGCGGATGAGTGATCCCTGGCACTGGGCAGAAAGAGTGCAAGAGAGAAAGAAGTACGCTGCCTGGTGCTTAGCCTGAATGAAAGCCCCTGCTTAGCGGACCAGAGATCAAAACTGAGGGGGCCGGGCCATGGCTTCACCTGGGCCTTTTGTCATTGATAAGTCTGTCATCCCTGCTGATATTGGAGCAGTAATGGCAACCGATGATTAGCCCACTCCTGAGCTATTAACCACATTTCTTATCCCTCTGCCCGTGCTCCACTGGGGAAAAGAGACACAAAGGGATCCTTTATGGCCCCTGAGCCTTAAACTTGCAAGCTGCATCCACCTGACCTGAAAGGCACAACTGTTATGTCCGTCTCTCCAGCCCGGAGAAGAAGAAGGCCAGGGACGAGATACATGTCAAAGGTCGAGCCATGGTGCTGCTCAAAATGAGGGGGTTCTGAGTGACTGGCGTGCTGAAAGAGGCCATGGCGAAAATTACAGAAAATTGGCTGTTTTGTCAACATTTCATCGGCAGATTTGCAGAAAAACGACCCTCGACCATTGCCCCCCGCCCCCCCACCTCTGTCCAGCAGATAGTTAAATGGATTGAGTCAGTCAGAATTTGACTGACAAACAAATCTCCTCTGTATTTCTCTTGCTGTCCCTCTCTCAGTATGCCTCTCAAGCAGCGATATTTAATATGATCTCTTTTTAATGATCCTTAAGTGGTGAAATTACATCTCCTGAAAAAGAAAAAAAAAAACATGTAACGTTTGACGGAGGAAGCAGAACGATGGGGCCCCAACTTTTGCTTTTTACTTTTCCTTTTTTGATTTGTCCCATTTAACATGCACACACTGTAAAAGAGTGTAATATTACAATCTTGCATACAAATTCTTGCATGGTTAAGAGCACAATCATGATATAACAGCATAGAACTGTTTATTACACCATGAACCGAGCACCACATTACAGCAGTTACTGCACTTATACCAATCATTAAGACTACAGAAATGACAGTGACAAAAATATCTATTAATTAACATTACAGGAGGAACTAGTTAACTGCAACACAAAAAAACACAATTTTTTTTGTCAGAATAACAAAACCTGTAAAATAATTTAAACATACCTTTTTGGTATGTTTACAAAATGTGAAATGAACGGTAAAAGACTAAATAAAAGCAACTTAACAAAAACTAAGAAAACCACATGGAAACCACCCTGTCACTAAAATATTCAGAGACAGGTTCCTCAAGACTGCACATACCATCCACTTTCCCAACGTGCTTTGCAAATAGCAGCTAATTACTGTAAAATCCGACATTTTAACTTATTTGACAAGTTAAACATGTTCTTCCTAGAATGCATTATTTTTACAGCATTTTTGTCTATACTGCAGTGTTTCTGCTGTAAATTTGCATCGGTTCTTCACAGTACAGAAATAGATAAATACACTGTAATTTGATTTGGTAATACAATGCAAAAAAACTGCTTGCAAAACAAAAAAACCTGCTCAACAGACCATTTGAATGTCTCAGCTTTTCAAGTTTTGCCACAAAAGGGACCACTTTAAGAAATGTCCAAATAAGTGAGTTACCCCTGGCGGTCTTCCCTCTGTCTGTTTCCCTCAACTCTTAACCCTTTGCTGAGAATAGCCCACCCTGGCCAGGGTTAATCCTGTGAAAATATTTCTCCATGCACTACTTTCCCCTAGTACGAGGCCCAGACAGTGTCTGCTCCCAGGGCTGGGACGTCCTGTTTGTGCAGGAGGCAGCAGGAAGCGTAAACGTTTGACTCCTCACACACCTCTCTGGAGCAGTGACCTCACAGCGTGGAAGCATCAAGAAATGGAGAAGCAATCAAATTCATCATCCTATTCAATTAAATTTAAAGAATTTCATTTAACCCCTTAAACTCTGTCAGCAGGTCTAGACGTCACTGAAAAACTGAAAAAAGCAATATGTTCAATTAAATTCTAATGTGTGCAGGTTTCTACTTAAAACACAGTTGCTTGCAAAGGTTTGGGCACCCCTGCACAAATGACACGCTTTGTTAAAAAATAAGTTAACACATCCTCTTCAGCAAACTTTGGCATTTAAAAATATGGCATTTTTCTGCCAGTTTTAGTGCACATGTATTTGCTGAGTTTAACATATTAGAAAAAAATATATAAAATGTGCCATTACTTTTGCACAGGCCACAGACACATATGTGTTCTGTTTAGAAGATACATACTTACTTTCACTTAGAAAATCAATAAAGCATGTAATTTGACTGGGGCGCCCAAACCTTCACAACTGTATTTTGAGCATGTAGAAATGTGTTCAAACTTTCGCATACGACTGCATACATCAACACAATTATTGCTAAAAGTAAGTAAACTGAATTAAAAAATTACATCGATTAGAGATGGCATTGATCCAATACCCAGCAGAAAATACTGGATCAGATATCAGAGGGAAAAAAGAATAAATCCAGTCCAATCCTGTAACACAACTAGCCTAAAATATCATTCATTCACACTGTGTGATGTCATGTTCATGGTTATGTATTTCTGCGTGATAGCCTACTTGTAGATGCTCATCTCAAGTGCTTCAATTAAAAGTAGCTAATTTTGCAGCTTTAGCAGTTTTTAAAGAGAAACTATTGGATCTATATGAGTGTTGGTCGATACTCAAAGTTTTAGTATTGGTATGGGAAAGTGGTATTGTGCCATCTCTTTTATTAATGTAACATATTCATGTGGAAATGTGCACACATTTGAATCAATTCACTTTTTAAATTCATTCCCTTCCTACTACATACCTTACATATTAGTTTCAAAGTAAATAATGAAAGGGTTACTGACTAAAAAAGGGTAAAATGGAGGATTTTAACCATAATTACCACTTAAACTTGGCAAGAATGAGTGAACATGGTTTATCCACAGCAGTTTTATTCTTAAGAAATCAGAAATGTTGATAATCCATCAAATACTGGTAATACATGCATGTTAATTAAACAAATAAAACATTTGCATCAAACTCTTTTTAGAATGCATAAATCCACACAGATACATTTACACTAAGATGAAAACAGAGAAAACTTTCCCAAATTCCATGTGCAGATTCAGCTCAGAGTGATTGCCTTCCCCATGACCTCTCCATGCTTCCTGGTCAAAGACATGCCAAGATCCTGGGACTGTTGTTGTAGCCCCCCAGTGGCTGAACTGATTGTATTTGTGTGTCAGGAGGAGGAGGAGGAACAGAGCTAAGCATCTTTCATTAAGTTATAAAACCTCAGGAATAAGACACTGACTCCTGTGATAAGATCTGGTAATGCGGTAACATGGAATTATGGAAAGAGAAAATTGTCATTTTGTAAATAAGCACCTGTGATCTCGCATGAAAGCCCCTAGTTTATGGGTTGAGCCTGCAGAGAGATGGAGGGAGATGAGTGAGAGAGTGAGAGACAATGAGAGAGAGATAGAGAGAAAGAGAGGGAGAGAGAGAGGGGAGAGAGATTGTACAGAGCAACAGCCTAGGGCAGTAATATCTCAGCCATGTGGGGTCAGCAGAGGGGGAGCAGACAATGAGCTCAGGTGCTTGCCTGAGAGAATCCAACCCTCTCTGCAGTATCCCCTCTCATAACCCACGCCAGGCTAGGTTTAACCAGGCCTGACCTCAGCCTGAGATATGGCTTGATTTTCCTTAACCCTATTTGGGTGAACTTGCTAGTGGCAATCTGGAGCTGTGTTGTGAGGTTTGACCTCTGCTCCTGACTGAGCTGACCCCTGACCTTTTGGTGGCAGAATGGCATTTTAGAGTAGATGGGGCAGGATTTGTTTTGAACTTTTTTCTTTTTTTGTAGGAATTGCTGAATCTTAGATCAAATGAATGTCAAATGGTAGCTGTTTAGGAATGCAGGGGATCACACTAACAACCAGAATAGGAGCTTTATGTGAAGGAATCTCATTCAGTTCCAAAGGGAATGCTGTATAATTGTCTTCTCATAGTGTAAGCAAAAGGTCAGACGTTCGCTCGGTGGCTCAGAATTCCCCACGATGACGTAATGCTTGAACACCTGTACCATTAGTAACGGAGAAGGGCTTCTCACTAAGCAACACAGTGTGGGTCTGTTTCCTGTCTGAAAAGCATACGATGAGGCCACAGAATGTGTTAGCTTTTCAGAATGGGGCAACAAAAGTTGTTTTAGGATTCCAGATAGGAACAGTCCAGGAACAGTTAGTTCAGATAGGAACTCAGTTCTTCATGATAGATAGATGCAGTGTGCAGCAGATCCTGACATCGTAGGTTAAAATGTCTGCCAAGCAAAGACAGCCAGTTGTTGACACCTCATAGAGCAAGGGAGGGGAGAAGGTGGGGGCTCTGGGCCAAGCGCACTGCTTCACCTAATTACCTTCAGCTTACTCTGACAAATTCTTGATTTCCGCTTCTAAATGGAGAGTCTGGCAGCAGCTCTTCCAGCAGTGGTTAATGTTCCCATCGCGAACCAACTTGCCCTCTCGTCTCATTTTCCATCTCCATAAACATAATCCTCACTTGCTGGTGAATTGGCCAATGAGCAACAGTTCACCTTCATGACCACCTCAACCTCAGGGACGAGGTAAACGTGGACCAGCCAAGAGAAAGGAGGTCAGCTGCTGGAAGTGTGTGTGTGTGTGTGAGGAAGAGAAGTGATGCGGAGCGGTCTTCTACTGATGTGTTTCTTGTCTCCTCTGGATAGTTTCTTCTTCACCTCTTTAAATGTTAAGGTGTTTGGCACAAAGCCCTAGGCAGCTCCTCTGGAGGTTCTCTGCCTTTAGCACTGAGGGTCAACATCAGCAATAAATCTCCCCTCTCCCTCCCGCCTGGAACTATTCATTTCAAGGAATACGTATACATTTCCCTCATTGTTTAATTGGTCCCTTCTTTGGAAGACATCAATGGATGAGGTCAGGTTGTCATAAAGGTCTTCACACTAATGGTAAGGATCTTACTTTAAATTGCCACAACACTGCATGGCTCTAGGTACACTGGACAAGTCAATCTCACATAAGCTGTGATTTTTTTTAAAGCATTTAATAAAGCAAATGTAGTAAGGGTACAGCTATAGCACTATTTAATTGGTTCCCTGAAGATGTTTCTGGAAGTTGGAAACAACTTGAAAGATTGTGAATTGAATTAACTTACTTGGCAGTGGTAATGTAATAATGGCAGGAAAAAGATTATGAAGAAATGCATATGTAAGTCTTCGGATCACGGGAACAGGGCACTATTTCAAGTTTCACGGAGGTGACAAATTATAATGGCAACTGGTAAGTGCCTCAAATAAACTGCCTTTTTAGTGCTGTCCTCTATGATTTCAAATACGGAGTGTAACTTGCTGAAGACTTCCCATAAACCTCAGATGATCACAGGCCTTTCTCTGTAAAATGGATTTTTTTTTTTCTGGAGGAGAAATAATGGCACATTCTTTATTTCTCCCCACACCTCATTCCAGAATGATCCAGTAAGTGATGTGACTGTGGTCCGAAGCAAGACTCTCCATGTTATGCCCTTTACTGTTTGTTCCTCTCTTTTCTCTCTCTTTCTCTCTGATGAGGGTCCAGGCTCCAGATGTGTTGCCCTCATGGACACATTTGAACTGGATACATATTCTTGGCCTACTGCGAGGGCTTCTGAAGAACATGGATCACAAAATGCTGTAAGTAGCCCCCCTGCAGCTCCAAATCGAGCATGTGAGCTGTAGCGAGAGCTGAAACACACCACTGCATCACTGCATACCAGGAATAATGTTTCATATTAATTTGCATTGCGAAAAAATGGCATGTCCCCACAGTGCCACTAAGAGGCCGTGTTAAAACTGCTGAAAATGTAAATCGATTGAGTACTGATTAGGATGTTGTTGATATAACACAAAAAAGGTATCAAGGAGGAATCAGTTCAGTTTTGTAGAATCCAAGAGAACAAAACAGAATCTATACACTCTTAAAAGTAAAATCCAAAGACTCCAAAATGTTTTTTGCATGATGCTATAGAAGAAGCACTTTTGTTTCCATTAAAGACTTTCAGTGGATGGTTCTTTAGACAGTCATGTTTGCATGTGTGAGTATGAAGAACATTTTTAGGGTTAAAAGAATCTCCACATAATGTAAAGTTTCTAGGAAGGACCCTTAATTTGGTATAGAATCATTCAAATTTCCATAAAAATATTCAGTTGTATGCAAAAAATTGGGCATACCTGGTCAAATTACATGGTCAGTTGATTATCCAAGTGAAAATAAGTACACATTCTCTCCAGAGAACACATCAGCACATTTTAATGCACAATTATTATTTATTTGCTGAATTTAACATATTGAGGAAAAATAAAACACAAAATGTGATGGCATATTTTCCTTTTTATGTTAGATTTTTTCCTAAAAATCTGCAAAAAATGTCATAGTTAAGTCTGTTCTCTGCAGAGGACGTGTACACTGTAACACTTAATGTGCCCAGGGGTGTTCAAACTATTGCATGTAACTGCATATACTCATACACCGTAGTGAGACCGCCCTTGATTTGTTAAATTACCAGTCAAAATGGCCATTAAGCTATTAAGATATGTCTCTGGAGATTAGATATAAAATAATCCATGTGCATAAGATAACAGAAAGTCTATTGAAAAAAAAAGAGTTTCTAAAGCTGAATTAAAAAAAAATATATATTAAAGACAAGCAAGATGTAGAGCAAGACCTGGTAGGCCACCAAAACTGTCACCATCAGATAAACAGTACTTCAAGCATTCATCTTTCAGAGAGAGTAGAAAATCAAACTCCACTCTTCTTCAGATCTGAAAAAATCCACAGGTGTATCCTTCTATTTTTATTAAAAAATAATTTTAACATTTTTTCTGTGCATTGACAACAACTATACATTCAACACATTTATTTATTCTTATTTAGACTTTTTTGACATTTTTAACATATTTTCTGTCAGGGGGCAATAATAATATAATAAAAAATCAAAACATCTCTTTTGTTCTGAGTCAAATTGATCCTTCCAGCAGAAAAGATTTTGTGCTCCAAATATTATTAAAAACATTTTTCCTGTATTTTTAAACTTTACAAACTGGTCAATTCGACCCACAGCATAACCGGACGGTTAAATAGAAGACGTTTTTTTTAAAAAGAATAACAACGGACATATAATGAAAAACACACATTTATATTTTACATAATAAATGTACTATTAATCATAATGCAACATTGGTATTTCTTGACTGTGTAAAGCCCACTCCCAACAACGTTTGTCATGAAAAAAAGACAAAATTCTTGAAATTGGCTTATAATGTGTTTTGGAGCAAAACCCTTCAATTGTATTATTTAGTTCTCTGAGGCTTCTGTGTATTTTTCTGTTAAATCTATACTTTCTGCTTTTTTCCTGACACTGAATAATGAATAACTCGTAAAGAGATAACTCCTCCTCCTGGACTCCTTGATAACACTTAAAAAAAGTAAGCCACTCTTTGTACTAAAAGACTTAACAACTAATTTCTAACCTGATGATTTATTCATTTAACTTAAAGCCTGTCATTTGTCAGTTCTGCAGCATGGCCTAATCATGAAATCTGCCTTTCTTTGACTTGGAAATTAGGAATATTTAAAAAATGTCATATGCCATTTCAGGGCACAGCTTGATATGCTACCTGCAGTGCTGTAACACCATTCCAACACCTTTCCCTTGTGATGCTTTAGCAAGTTTTATCTGCATAATAGCTGACTCTATTTCCGCCACGGCTCCAGTGTGACAGCTTACACTAAGTTTGGTTTGTGCTGGCCGTGATATTTCCTGGCTGAACAGTCCTAACTGACAGAGCCTGCAGCTGTTCCAGCCTGTGGCTGAGAGTATGCAGCAGAGACAGAAAAACAAGTTGTACAAGTCTGAAAATGTACTGCTCCAGATAAAATGTAGTGACAGCCTGGTAAAGGATATGCATAAATCAACGGCCAACTACAATAGCACATTTTTAAAATAAACTTGTGTATCACTGACTGACTTTTGAGGCTATGCATATTAGATCAGGCCTTCCATGTGATATTGGAGTGTTGTGCTCAAAAACAGGACAAAAATATCTGGAAAATGTGGAAAGAAACTGTGCTGAAGAACAAGCTTCGGTACAACCACATCAGCTCATGAAATATAATGACTTTGGGGTCAAGGCCTGGAATAACTGTATTTTTGTGTTTCGAGAACACACAAGAGTTCAGATTAGCTCATCAAAACAGTTAACAGTAAGGCTAACATTTCACACAATTTCATATAAAAATAGCTTTGTGAAAGGTGCAGTTTCATTAATTGCAGATTACTGTTTATTACTGTCAGTCAGTGTTGTTATTGAAGACTCAGTTTAAAGGGGAACAACAGTTATACAATTCACATAATGCCAGATCCAGAATTATTGGAAAAGGTCAAAAGTTTTTAGTACATAGCCTTAATTATGGTGGGTAGTGTAATGTCTTATTAGTAACCAAAACAAAAATCATTTTCTCAATAAAAAAATGTTCCACCACAAACGCTTTCTCACACAGCTAATGCTTTACACAGCTTTGACAAAAATCTCATTCAACTTAGTGAGATACTTTGTTTGGAGTCACTACGTAATGCTAAGAGTTTATAGCTTAAAATGCAACATGGGGTGCAACGATTATTCGACTTAGTCGACTACAATCGACGATCAAATTAGTTGGCAACTAATTTAGTAGTCGATTAGTTGGTGACGTCATTACGCGTCTTTCACGCACTCACTAGGAGAGTTTTGACATTGCCGCTCACTGGAGAGTTAACAACAGCGCGATGGCTGCCTCAAGAACAAAATCCTTAAAAGTGTGGAGCTAAACTTAGAAAAAAGAGGTTATCAGTTGTGCTTTTTGTAAGCCGACCTTAGCTGGCACGGCTAACCTCCGTACTGTAGCATCTGAAGAGGAAACTTGTCGGCTCACTGGATGAAGAAGATATCGCGGTAAGGTATGCCGCGTCCCAAATCGCATACTAGCACACTAAATGTGTGTAAAAATAGCGCATATACCATTGGAAGTGCACTTATTAGTGTAGTGTGTGAAGTATAGAAGTGTGTGGTTTGGGACGCGGCAATAGTTGCGCTAGCGAGCTAGTTCGCTAATGTTATTGCTAAAAGCCGTCCTACTTCATGCTGTGAACCGAGCTGTAACATTTTCTATTTCGAAATGCATTTTCTCTGGAATTGTTAACGGAGTTGGAACAGAGGAGCAAGTAACTATTATTCACCACTGGAGAGCGTTTCCGAACAGGTCTCTGTTCTCTGCGAACGTTTAGCTCCACTCGTTAACAGTTTAAGGAGGTAGTTCTCCGTGAACACACAGGGTAGCTAGACAAAGGGTTACCGTTGAAATGAAGCGTTCAGACTAAAATCGTTCATTTTTAACTGTTCATCGAGAAGTTTTCCACAAACGTTCGCCACTTTCCCATCCGCTCCATCAGAGCGCATCTTCTCTGCAGCGGGGAGTATCCGCTCTCAGAGGAGAGCGAGACTCTCACAGGAGCACGGAGAGACGCTGCCTTTCCTCCGTTTCAACAAAGACCTGTGACTGTAGAATGTAGTTGCAGCAAAGTGTAGACAGACAACAGAATGCACAGATCACAGACTGCACTGTTTATATTTAACATTTAAATTTAGATTTTTTAATTTATTTGATTAAAGAAAAACTGATTTAGTTTTGTTATATTTTATTGCTGCTACTTTGCACATCCTTCGTTATAAATTTTGACAGGAAAAATACATTGGAGTTTTTTTTTATTTTCTGTATTAGCAGGAAAGTTCATTAAAACAGTGAATTCTTGAATGTTATTCATCTTTATTGTCTTTACTGTTAGTTAACAAATGTATAAAACAACCTCAAGCTAAATTTAAAAGCTAAAAACTACATAAAAGTTATTTGGTAATGTACTGATTCATAATCCGAATAATCGATTATTCGTTTCAGTAATCGATAGATTATTCGACTATCAAATTAGTCGTTTGTTGCAGCCCTAATGCTACACTAGGTAGACAGTGTTGTTGTAGCTATTCAAAAGTAGACAGGAAATGGCAACGACAAAGTTGCCAAGATACTAACATGAGCACTTTTATAGTATGAAAAAGCTACACCTGATCAATCCCAACAGGGTGACCTTTCAAACACATACAGAATCATTTAAAAATAACAGCACTCTCTAAATGTAGTATTTTTACTAAATGTATCTATAATTTCTCATTAGGTTGAATGTTTTTACCAGAACGTTGCCAAACCCCTACTCCTTCAGCCGATGAGAAAGCATGTACTTTTACATATACATATTTTTATAGCTTTTATAGTTATCTTTCATTTAAAATTGTATTTTTAAAAAAATTCTTCTAGTAACAATACATATAAAGGAGTATGCAAAACTTTGAACATGCATGGTCAAATTGCATTTTTTTGTTGACTTTCTGAGTGAAAGTACTTTACAGGTAGTTTAACATATTGGAAAAAATAAATTATAAAATGTGTCAGTTTTTTCACAGGACAAATCTCTAATCAACAAAATTTTTTCTTTCAGTTTACTTACTTTTAGCAGCAACTGTGTGGATGTAATATCTAGTCGTATGCAAAAGTTTGAACACCTCTGATCAAATGGCACGTTTTTTTGAATTTCTAAATGAAAATAAATTTTAAATTCCTCTATGTGGGACTTAAACATTGTATTTTCTGCTAATTTAAATGCATAGTTTCTATTGGTTTGCTTGATTGGATTTGTTTTAGGTTTTTTTCCCCAGTAAGTTCTATTCAGCAGATGAATGTTACCAAAAGTGATTCTTCTATGGCACTGCTTTTTGAAATATATGCTATAATATTACACCACAGTCATATGCAAATGTTTTGGCACCCCTAGTCAAATTTCATATTCTGTTGATTTTCTAAATGAACATGAGTTAACACGTCCTCTACACATAACGCACTTTGGCACATTTTAATGCACAATTAATGTTTGACGAGTTTAACATATTGGAAAAACACATAAAATATAAAATATGGCATAACTTTTGCTTTTTTTTCTCCCAACAAGTTAAATACAGCAGATGACGATTAATTATGCATTACAGTGTGCAGAGGTGTGTTCTATGTAGAGAGTGAAAAATCAACAAAATATGTAATTTGACCAGAGTCACCAAAACCTTTGTATTCCACTATAGTGTACTGTTGCAATGCAAATCTATGGCCTTTGACCCCCTACACTCATATACTGAGCTTTTTAGGAAAAGTAGTTCTTTGGAGCAGTGCCATTGAAGAATCACTTTTGATGCCTTAAAGAACCCTTCAAAGAATTAAAAAGAAAAAAATAATGAAGATGTTACAACACATATCTAGCTAATAATTGCAAGCTAAACGAGTATACTAGGCAGTGGTACACAGTCAAGAAGATATTTAGAGACCACTGTGTGAAGAGTATCTTTTTATTGATTTTAAAGGCAAAGCAGTATACAAGCAGTATGGAGTATATTAAGAATATACATGTGTACACATATACTGTCAGCATGCAAAAAGTAAGGCTAACAAATTGCTGGCTAGCTGTTTTGCCTTTTTGGCTCTCAGCCTCCTACAGATATCACACTTTGGCCCCCAAAGACAATAAGCTTGGGCACCCATGAGCTAGTCATTAAGTACCATCCTGACAAGCCTGGCATTTCCTTGTTGGAATGTTTAGACAGTGAAAGCACCTGCAGTATGAAAGGTTAGACAGGACACTAGTAGTAAAGCCTTTAGAAACATTGCATGGGCCACAGTAGTGATTATCTACTATCTCCCATCCTAACCTGCTCTCTGATACAGAAGGAGAGAGAAATAGAGAGTGAGTTGCAGGCCAGTTAGAGAGAGCATTGCCTCCGGCTAGCCCAGCTAAGCCCTGGTGTGTTTAAACAGATGGCGATCGTTCCTCTCCCTTGGCCTCCTCTCGCAATTCCCAACGCAACAACTTCCCTAAACGAAGCCTTTGAAAAATTCCAAAGGCAACATGTACTTAATGCTTTAATAAAAGAGCAGCTTGATTTGATGCACATTGCCCGATGGCCTAGCCCTGCCAGCGCGTTTAAGGCTGGATTTCCGTGCCTTTCTCCCTGACCGTCTGAGCTTCGCTCTTTGAGAGAGAGGCTGAGAGAAAGCATGGAAGGATTTAGAGAGATGCAAACCACATGCAGATGGGGATCGCTTCAACGCCCTGCCTCTACTGTTTGTTTTTTTAAACTTTTCCCCGACAGTGGCAAACACACTCCCGAAACTGTGGATTGTGCAGTTAAGCAGAGTGTGTTTTGTGTCAACAGACACACTGTGGTGTTTCAATAGTCAACGCAGGCTAGGAACAACCACACTGGAACATTTTATAGTACTCATTTTACAAGTCTTTGTCTCAGAATGATTCAAGGGATCAGGGTTCAAATACATGGATAATATTTACACTATAAATAAAATCTTTCAGTATACATATTTACACTTACATTTTTTTTTCATTTGTCTGTATATTGTATCAATGTGATTAAAGAGGCATATATAGTTCCAAACTGAATTTTGACATGGTATGTAAACATTGAGTTTGAAAATATACCCCAGGCTGTACAGTCCATATATGGAAACTAAGCTGCAGCCTTTTTTTACATTCACTGCTTCTGTGAATTCACAGAAAACAACATATTTACATATATCCGGCTATTCTACCGAAGGCAGTTTAGCCCCGCCCATTGTCATTGAAGTTATAAGCAGTGCTTCAGCTAGGACTGCTTTGTGAATGAGACACAAAACAGGGCAGCTCACTTACATATATCAGTAACAAAAACAGCCTTTTTTAATACTAAGAGATCAAGAGAAGTTGGAAAATGGTCATGCAAAATGAATTACAATTTTGTTTTTGATGCATAAAATCATACAAACCTGATAAATGGACCTAATAAATGCAGAAAAATGCAAACGGAAAATGTTATTAAGACTAATATGCATGCTCTCTTTGTCGGTTTGCAATAACTCGACTCGACATAATAAAGACAATTGGGTTTAATTGAAATATAACACATAAAACTTTCTTACAATATTTGTGACAGTACAACCTGAGAGTAATGCCACACCCTGTTCCTTGTACAAGATTTTCAATGAGTGATTTTACCAGTGGTTTATAAAAAAAAGTGCACATCATTATTTAGGCATAACTTACTTTTTATACTGAAAAAAAGATATGAAGTTGAGTATGTATGTTTCTTCTTACTTAACTGAACAATAACCATGAGAAAAGACAAGGTGTCCCTCGAATTTTATACATGTACAGTGGTCCCAAAATGTATTTAGACATATTTCTAAAAAGTTCATTGTGTTAGGAAACAAAATGTCAAAACAAGTGGCATTTATTTATTTATTTATTTGTAGTGGTTAGGTTTGTTTTGGTGTCTTTTGAAAAATTTCTTTGTAGGCTTCTGGAGGTCTGCATCCCAAATCCCATCAATGAATTCAAGCTCATCACCATCATTGTAAGACAAACAGCCCCAGGCTTTAATGTTTCCACCACTATGCTTTACGGTCCCCCTAGTGCAGTCTGGGTGGAATTCTTCTCCAGGCTTCCTCCACACAGAGAGCCTACTATCAGTCTGATGTTGTGCTAAAAGTGATTTTCTCTGAAACAAATATCAGTTAATGAAGTAACTCCCAGTCTATAAACCTACACTCCTAGAAGTAAATGTTTCTTGGATCGAACAAACAATTTTAGAAAAATTCACATTTGTATAGAACCGATACATTATATGGAGGTTTCTTTAAAATGAAATAAAAAAGAACCTTTTTTGACACTCTTATTTTTTAAAAATTTATGCTTCATAAACTTTTTTGTTTTATGTAGCCTTCCTGCACAGCTCAAAATCACAAGCTGCTACATGAGAACTACATCACAATCATCAGAGCAGAGGTTGGTGCATGTGACTGGAGGAACCTGAGAGTCTGAATAATACTCCTTCATCAATTATTCAAAATGACTCAGATGGGAAGGTGATAACAAAGAGAAATCAATGCTGGGAAATTGCAGACAAATCAATGGAGATAATACCCTTAGAATGGTCCCTTTGCTGGCCCTGGTTGAGCCTGACGATAAAGACTCGTTGATTATTGGCAGCTGACAGTGTGTGCTATTGTATTATTAACAGTGTTTTCTCTGTCTTGTGATGATCTCTCTTGAGTATAACGGTGAAATGATTCAATCCCGTTTTCACTCACTGAAGGTCCTGAGGCCTACCGATGATAGGACTTGTTTATGCAGCGAACGTTCAGCGCTGGGTGCAATGTACTTCCATTGACATTCCATATGACACTCAGGTCTGTCAGCATCCAAATTTGTCCAGTTGTCAGAGACTGAACTTGTTTGGCTTGCAACCAAATGAGGATCCCTTTCTATCTGTCATCCCTAGATTCTTCACAACTAGACCTACTGATGCATTGCCCTTGTGCATGAAATAATAGGAATAGTGGAATCAAATGATTTTAAAGGGGCTATGTTGCACATTATCCTTTATTATTTTTTTTTACTTGAGCTCTACTTATGATGTTTGTGTGGGTTTAAATGGACCATTGTACTGAATTGGTTCAAAGTCAGAGTTGAAAACATATTTAACATTTAACTGACTTGGACTTTGAACTGAAATCCTTTTGCTTTGAATGACACTACATCTTAATTTTGTTAATTTTATTGTATAATTGTATAGTTTTGGTACTGACTATTTTGGTTGTGACAATTTTAGCTAATTTTAAGCATAACTCAAAAACATTAGCCAGTACATGACTAGCAAACACATCATTGAACAGTTGTACACACATAAAATCTTAGTATTTTTCATTAAAACACAAAAGATGTACTTAATTGCAGAAAATATGTATTTCAGTAGTGACAGTTCTCAATGTTACACACTGATTTTCAGACTTTGGGACACATTTATTTTAAAACAATGGGATCTAACTGCTCGCTATGTGGTCAGGAGGGGCAGGGATGCAGTCTTTCTGCTTTCCGCCACTTCCTGCTCTAAAATACAGTCATGTGGCTAAAATAAGGCTTTGATTATGGACTAAAACTGCTTGTGTTTTGTGGGATAACATTTTTTTTATTTAAGATTTAAACTCAACATCACTTTAAAAGAAATCAAAAAGATTTTTTTTTAAAAAACAACATTGAAAAAAGTGAAAAAATGTAAGCAAATAGATCATAACATAAATATAAATGTCTAAGGCCTCAATATTGATTTATTTACTTATTTATTTATTTATTTATATATTTATTTACTTACTTATTTATTAGTTTATTTAGCTGTGGGACTGCAGTTTGAACTAATTGGTTAGAATGGTACTTCTAATAGAGGTATGCAGTTTTAAGGTGATGCCCAGGTTGATAAGAGTCATCATGTATATTAAACTAATTCAAAATAGTTCGCCAACCAAAAATGTCCAGTCGAGATCAGTTTCTGTTGTCAGAACTGACCACTGATGCAGACCCCTAATGGTATGTTTGTATGCATTATTGTGCAGTAGAAACTGTACAACTTTGGTCCTTTGTTGAGGTGTTAAAATATGTTAAAAAGATTGAATTTGACTTTTAAAATTGTGCAGTAACCTGTATTTTTAAAAAGTGAGAAAAATAGGAAAATGTGGTTTTCCTTGATACAAGCCCTTTAAAGGATAGATAGATAGATAGATAGATAGATAGATAGATAGGCAGACAGACAGACAGACAGACAGAGCGCTGCATTCTCCCTTTTTCTGTCCAGTACCAGTTCACCCATCTGTGCCTACAATCTCTACATTCAGAGCCATGTTTAGCTGATTTAACCTAAATGTCACTAACAAACTACAGAGTGCATTGTTTTTATATGGTGTATCACAATGTCCTGTTCAATATCAAAGTAATCAATACTAAAGCCAAAGCGGATGTTTTAATTAGATTCTTGACCTCAAATTGTGGTCTTGTATAGACAACCTAAAACCAGAAAAATGACTTTGATATTTTAAACTGTGGTCACCAATTGTAGGACTGTGTAATCAAGGTATGCTTCTTCAGTGTTCTATTTTTTTGTGAACAGTGAAGATGCTAGCTTGGAGACATTCAAATGTGTCAAGTTACCTTCATTCCCATGTCTTATGTGGGCAAATAAAACTTCATTCATGCATTTGATGTCATAATGAAGCTGTCACTAACATATGCAATGTTAAGGGTAGACATACACTGAATACACAGTGCATACTTCATTGAATATTATTGTAATAAATTATAATCAAGCAAAATATATCCAGAATCAACAGCTTTAAATCAATGCATCACAATTTTTACATGCTTAGTTATTTGTGATGTATTGTATTTGTATGCATATGTCTTGGAAAAATACAGCATACAGTTTCTCCTCATGTCATACCCTGTCCTCTAAGACTGGCCATGAGGGCTGCTCTTGTCTCAGGTATCCTTCCTTACCTCTTCCATTGTCCTCCTCCAAAATGGACTCCATTGTCCAGTCTTTTCTGCAGGTCATTGCAAGAAGCGCCTCTTAGTGTCTGCCATAATTCAGGCCGTAACCCGAGCCAGGATGACTCCCCTTCGCCGCCATTCATCACATCATGGGACGGTAAGCACGCAGTATCAGTCAACTCAAACGCCCCCATGGGAGAACTTGTAAAACTTTGTTGCTTAAATATTCCAATAGAAGTTAATTGGTATCTATGGGACCGCACTGAGAGCCATCTTATTTGATCTACAGAACAATTGTCACTGGGAGACATCCGAAGGTCTGCAGCCAATAAGATGGCCCAGAGTCTCAGCCCTCAAATAGGACAGGCGACAATGGAAGAAAAGATGGAAGAAAGAACAAGGAAGAAAGAGGCAAGCGATAATGTTGGAATAGAAAGCAAAGGAACTCGATACACTCTTAGAAATAAAGAATACTTAAATGGTGTAGAACCTTGACATTATGTGGAGGTTCCTTAAACTTTAAAAAGCAGAAAAGGGGGATTTCTAATGCATTCTCAGTCCATGGGAGTGAATGTACTTTCACAGTATCAACCCCCCCATCCCCCCAACACACAGCTACTGAACCTCGAACACCCACTGATGAGTGTGTCTTATGTCTCTGTGTCATCACAGTCCACTGAGCACTTTAAAGTGGGTGCCCTCACCACATGCACACACACACACTAATACATATTCACACACACACACACACATGCCACACACATTCTGCATCAAAGGCATCTCTATAAAGTTGAATTTCAGCACTGTAGTAACAAAACCTCCCTGAAAAAATATCTAAATGGCATCAAAAATTGGAAAAGACAAAAAATCCTTAACTATCATCTTAAATGTAAGTTAATGTTACAAGATTTTACCCCATTTCTATTGGTCCATTTGTCACACAGTGTTCACACAATATAAAGGGCAGCTGGTGCTATCAAATGGTGTAAAATAAAAATTGTAGTTATGAGCAATGGCACAGCCAGAATTTCTTTTTAGGATGAGTCTTGTTACAGGTTAAGGGGGCCAGCTAGCAAGTATTTAATCTCAGAGACATTGCTATAATGAGAATGCCCACCATCAACTAGCTCATTTTACTATAGCTAAACCATTTTTGAATATTAAACACGATGCATCATTGCTTGGGCACCAGAATGTAACTGCTGTTGCCATTTAATGTGGGACAAATAAAAAGCCAGCCTTGTGTTTCACAGCAGGTAAAGGCTAAATAACCAGAAGCCCACCTTTTACAGCACTAGATGTTGTTTAGAGCAAATGATTGGAGATTGCTGTGTTCATGGCACACCAATGTACTGAATTTTATTTTTGTTACCAAGGTCCACTACTATTATTTGCTAGCTAGATATGTTGCCTATAGCAACTAGCACAGCTCAGCTGAGTTCACACCATCAAATAAAGAGTGGCATCAGATTTCCTGGCTTTTTTGTGCAACTTATGGCATCATGCAGCCTCATAAATGTTGTCATGGTGATTTTTAGTCAGAAATTCATAAATTTGCACCTGGTTACAAGGTTTTGATATGACAGTATATCATGCCTTATATAATTCTTAAAAAGGTAGGGATGCACTGTTGTGGGCCGATGCCAATATTCTAATCTGTTTTTTATGTAAATATCCGGCGATGCTGATATCAGGACTAAATCCATCTGGATCAGCATTAGAGAGACATGTAGCTTATATTTTTGACATTTTAGCACAGTAGCCTAACTTTGCCTAAACATTCTGCTTTTCCGGCATGCAATATATATGCCATCAAATTTCATTTTATAACATTGGTCAACTCAGTATTTGGTCATGCTTATATGATTCTGCCATTATTGTGCATCCCTTTAAAAAGGCATTGGGGGCTGACATATAAATGTTTGCAAAGGCCATCATAAATAATTTATTGTCCATATACGAGAACACATATGTACACAGACTGCATTTTTCAATAACAAATGCATAACTCTGGAGCACACATGGGACCTTTCTTTTAATTAAGACTTAAAGCATTTAAAAAGAGAAAAGAAGAAAAGAAGCCTTCCTTTTCTTCTCTCTCTCAAGCTTGCTAGCATGACCCTTTAATCGAAGTACACAGAAGCACAACATGGTTCAAGGCAAAACATTTTTAATAATCTGCAGATTTTTGGAGTCTTTCCCTCTTTCCCCCTCCCTTCTCTTTTTCTCTCCCTTTCTGACTCTAGTTTTGACCATGCCGATACACCGAGACAGAAATATCAGCTTTCCAACACGGCACACCCCAGCGAGCATACGGCTGCGGATCAAAGCTCCTCTGTCGGCCCCCCGTGCCTACCGCAGTGCATCCTTGACAGTGCCGGACAGAGTGTGGCCATTGTGCGGGCAGTACCAGTCAGACCTAATGGACAGTGACCAGAGACGCCCCCTCGTAGAGCGCGGGTAGAGGTCGCAGGCCGGTTAGGCCAGGAAAGACACATTCCTCCTCTTCACAGGCCTGTGTCATCTTAACCAGCGGCCTCAGCATTCAGAAACGATCACAAGAAAAGGCTTTTTGAAGGGCAAGATTTGCATAGACGAGCTGATATATAACGTGTTACGAACGACTGACCATGATTCAACTGATTGAATGACAGACATTCCATTCTACTGATGGAAGCATACAGTCTTAAAAAAATAAGCACTGATTTGGACATACGGTTCTTGGGGGGAAACAATATGCTGGTGTTCTAAGAACAATGGACTGGCCACCCCAGATCCCAGACCTCAAAATCACTGTATGTGTTTGGGATCACTTGGATTGAGAGAAAGAGAGAATGCAACTAACTTGTGAGACTGAACTTTGGAGGAGTGGAAAAAGAACCCCTCAGATTTCTTTGAAAAATGAATAGCAAATCTCCCGAAAAGAATGAGAGTTCTAAAAAGGCAAAGGGTGAAAACAATAAATACTAAAAGATTTTTTATTATATTTAGTTCCTGAATGGTTCTGGGCTTGGATATATGGTTTTAAGACAACACTTTAATTGGTGTACAATCTTTATGTGATGAGGAGGTTCTTTAAACTTTAAAAAGGTTTTTACACTCATACATCTCTTTCACATTCTTTGTTATTCTTTGGCATTAAGACCCTTTCTGCAATCTTTATTTTTAAGAGTGTAAATTAGATGTGGAAACAAAGGAACCATCCTGTGAAAGATTCTTTAGGGAACCAAAAGTGGTTCTTCTGACACATCGTTCCAAAGAACCCCTTCTGGCACCTTTTTAGGAGTGTAATTGGTATGTAGGAACTAAAAGAACCATCAGATGAAAGGTTCTTTAGAAACCCAAAAGTGGTCCTTATGTAACATCATTTCAAAGAACCCTTAATTTTAAGAGTGAAAGCCTGGGTTGGAAAGGATGACAGATTTTTATGCTGAAATCTGATGTATAGCAAAGAGTAAGCATATCGTGTCCTAGACTGCTGCCACATTTTAATAGTCTGCCTCCTTTTCTGTCTCTCTCTCTCTCTCTCTCTGCTTTCTCTGCCTCTCTTTTGTGTCGTTTGGTATTCTGCTGAAGCAGCAATGCACAGGATTTTGTTTCCATCAAACCAGAACTCTTTTTTTCCTTTCTCTCTCCATCCAGAGAAGCCACATCCGTTGCTGTTCTGTGTTTTAAATGCTCCGCAGTGTTTCAGAGCATTCTGCGATGAGAGCTCTGATGACTGTTAAAACAAACTGCGTGATTCAGTATGAAGAACAATTCTGTTTTGGTGGCCAAAGCGGATGGAATTTTTGAAAACGTGTAATAAGTGGCATCTCCCTCTCTCTCTGCTTGAGTTTTTTTCTCTCCAGGCTGTGGGCTGTGTGTCTGGCTCCTGAAGCGCAGAACCTTTGACCCTGCTCTGAACCCTGTGTGCACTGTACCTCAGTCTGGCAGTGAGAGACTCACAATGGCTCACTTTATTACACTCGCCCTGAGTGCCTCAGCCTCCAGCACAGCCATGGCGACTCGGAGAATCAAACCTGGCATGAGGCAAGCTGAGAGGCAGATGAGTCTGGTCTGTGTGTGTGTGTGTGTGTGTGTGTGTGTGTGTGTGTGTACGTTTTCAGAAGCAAAATGGTCCTAATGCTGCAAGATGCCTTTTATATAATATGTTTTAAACATTGACAGAGAAAAGGTTTTTTTGTTTATTTTTTTATGTTAAAAACAAAAGTGCCAGAAGGGTTCCTTTGGAGTGATGCCACAGAAGAACCTTTAAAGAACCATTTTTGTAAATGAAATTTGTGAGATGAAGTCTAAAGAACCTCTGCATTATACATAGCAATAGCATTTAGAGGTGTTTCTTAAAATGTCTGAGCCAAGAACCTATAGGAACCTTTAATTATAAGAGTTTAGGGTTACAGTACTGTGGAAAAGTCATTTATTTTTTTCCAGGCAAAATTCAGTACAAGTTATTAATGTTTTCAACATCATTAAAATGCAGAAAACATATTTAACAGAACATGACACAGACGTCTCAACAACTAAATATAATATAAACTCTTTCAGTATTTCCACTCTTTGACTTTCTTTCAGTTTTTGAAAGACATCTGCAGGAATGTTTTTCAGCGCCTCCAAAGTTTAGTCTTAGAAGGCCGGGTGCTTCTCACCGACCAAGTAATCCCAAACGCTTTCAAACATATTAAAATCTGGGCTCTGGGGTGGCCAGTCCATCATTCTGAGAACATAAGCTGCTTCAGATTTGCAAATTTTTGCTTTTCTTAAATAGGAAAAACAGCTTCTTGACACCTACACATCCTTTCAGTGAAAGCATAGACAGAAACACCTGTGGATTTTTTTTTAACCTGAGGCAAGAGTGCAGTTAGATGTTCTCATTTATTTCAAAGATGAAAGCTTTAAGTACTCTTTATCTGATGGTGATAGTTATGGTGGTCTACCAGGCACAGTGATTTGGAGCCCAATTTTTACTATGTCCAGTTTGTGAAACTCCTGTTTACACTTATTTTCCTGTCTTTTTCCTTTTTATACAAGTGGATCATCTTACACCTAATGTCCTCAGAAATATCTCCTGAAAAATGAATGCCTTCCACTTAATGGCCATTTTGACTGGAGAAAAAATAAATGAAGGGTTGTCTCTGACTTTTGCACAATACTGTACATATATTTATTGTACATATGAGACATATCCTTTACATACTGATATAAATTATAAAGTATAAAATAATGAGTGTGTGTTTTACTGAATCTGCACAAACATATATATACACACACACACACAAACATGAGAGACACAACCATAAGGAGGTCAAGAATGCAGAGTGCATTAAACAAGCCTCCCCTGGTACCCCCTACCTGTGCTTGCAGAGCCAGGCTGTAGCCTCCAGTCTCCCCCACCACCGCACCCTGCCAGCCTGGTCGCCCTCAGGCTCCTGCAGACCCCCGCTCTGGAATTCAGCATGCAGATCGGCCTGCAGCTGGGAGGGGAATTTGTGCCCTCTGCTCGCTCTCTTCTTCATTGTCTGGGCCAGGAGCCCACGGAGCGTTCTGTCTGCCTTTATGATCCTCTAAATCAGATGCTTCAGTACTGTTTTTTTTTTTTTTCTGCTGGGGTCAGAGGTTATGGTGTATGGTTATGCAAAAGGTAACCTGGAGCTCTCAGAGAAGTGTCAGGAATGATTGCCATTTTGCAAGTCATTACAGGCAAGAATCTGTTGAGATTTAGAAGAAGAAGAAAAAGAAGAAGAAGATGAATGAAACTAAAATGCTGTTTAAATCTCATACTTTGAAGAAGTAAAATATGACAAAAATGACAACAGAGAAGAAGAAAAAGGAATAGAAGGAGAAAAATATATGACAAACCAATTTGAAACACTTCAATAGTGTCATAATAGTGTAGTTTGAGGAATAAAAAGAAGACTGAAGAAGAAGACAAAGGTGAAGAAGAAGAAGAAGAAGACAAAAATATGAGACAAATTTAAAACTGAAATGTGTTTTAGTGTTGTAGTTCAAGAACAGCAGTAGCTGCGGAGTAATTCTGTTTGCTGATAATATAGCATATAAAAGTGGTGATTTCAGCCATAACTCAGGTTACTGAGAGGTGAACGGTACTCTAGGGGAAGCCTGCTCAGTAATGATGAGTTTTATAGCTGTTTGATTGAAGGCAAGCATTTGCTAAGAGCATTAATTTCCCCACATCCATACCTCCCCATTCTGTACTAGCTGCTCTTTGATGAGCATTTATGCTTAGAGCTAATAAAATTACCAATACAAATTAGATTATGGGTTTTTGCAGTGTCATTAAGGAGATGAATAAAATTTGCATTCATCAATGTCAGCCACCTTTCTATATAATATTGTAGGTTCACCAAAACTAGTGTAATAAGGAGTTGTATTGATAATGTCTTGTTTAATCAATAAGTTAATAATGACAAAACACTGGAGAATGCTTTCTCAGTTGAAAATTCAGTTATCAGCATCAATATAAGTGTGATTATAAGGTGATTAATATAAGAAATCAGGATTATAAAATACACCTTTGTATTTTTGCCATATGCAGTTATTTTAGTAGATGTCAGATTCATTACTAATGCTCAGTATTATTAGTAATGATGCATTACTTGTAAACAATTATTTGATGAATTACACCATTGATAATAGACAAACTCTACTATATGAAACAATTTTGGAATTTATATATAATTTATATATATATTCCAAAATTGTTTCATATAGTAGAGTTTGTCTATTATCTATCTATCTATCTATCTATCTATCTATATATAAATACATATATATATATATATATATATATATATATATATATATATATATATATATATATATATTTAAATTTAAGAATATATGATACCTTTTATATGATCAAGTGATGTATCCTCTACAAATAATTCATGCAAATTCATACTAGTCCTACCCATTTGTCGCGAACAGCAGCAACCAACAAAGGCATGTAGGGGGCAGTATTGAACTGAGAGATTATCACAGTAGCACTGCAAGTCTAATTTCTACCTTCAGCTGCAACAAGAATGGCACCAAGTCCTGCTGTGCCAGAACATGAGTTTTAGAGATGATATGCTGAAATATATCTCCTTACTGATATTCATGCTGTGCCGCTAATAATCATAGCATTTATATCTCTCCTGCCTCAGGAAACAAAAGATGTAGTGACTTAATGGGAGGAATTACAGGAAGAGGAAAAAGATCCTAATAATTGCAAACAATCAAACACCCAGTCATCTGCTGCACTTCATCTCCAAACATTCATCTGTCACTCAGTATGATAGCAAGTGCTATCTCATTCATTAAGCAGAATCTGCCGTCAGTCATCAAAAAGGGAAAAAATGCACACGGTACAGCAGCACATTCAGATCAGTTGGGTACAATCATACAATACAGCAGCAGCACCTTGGGTGAGTCTGATAAAGTGGATTGAGAGAGAGAGAGAGAGAGAGAGAGAGAGAGAGAGAGAGAGAGAGAGAAATGGTGGAGAGCCAAGTGCGCGTGGCAACTCTGATGTTGACTGGATCAGACACATGTCATTCTCTGCAGCAGAGACACACTCTCCCTAACACAATTGGTGCTGACTGGAGCACATTTTAATCATATCTGGCCCAATTAAACTCCGGAGCAGCATCCAACAGCATCCCACTCCCAACTCCCACCACTTCCTCCAGCCCCATTCCAGCTCCCCTTTTAAAATCGAAGCATGTAATTTAATATCACATTTTCTTGGGAGGAAAAATATAAAAATGAATTTAAGAGCACATAAAACAGAAGCAAGGCCCTTTTCTTGCTGTGGTTGACATCCGGTTGCTCTATTAATTAGGTGTCTGGATACAGCCCACATATTATTTTTCCAGGATTGAAAGAAAGCTTTCAGAATTATCTTGTAAAGAAATAAAAGACAGAATCACAGGCTGACAACCTGTAAAAGAGCCAGAGAATCATGGTTACTTGCTTTTGATTTAATCTTTGCTTTCTGTTCATTTTTAAACCTTTGTACAGTGTACAAACAGCAAAGGATTTTTTTTTTTTAATGGGAAAAATTGCTCCAAAAAAACATCACATTCGCTCTTTCATGTTTCAGCTAAGAATAATAATAATGTAAATAATAAAACTTAAAAATAAGTAAAACAACAACAAAACAACAACAACAACAATAATAATGTTGTTGCTGTTGTTGCTGTTATGGATTGAACTATTCTACATTCCATTTTGTCTCTAACAATAACATAACACTACTAAAATGTTTACTAAATGTTTTGGTAGTGATTTTAGCTCAGAACTCAAAAACACTAGCCAGCAAATGACTAGCAAACACAGATTTTAACAGTTGTTCACATTCATTATTTTTATATATTTTATATTTATATAAATATATTTTATATATTTTATATAAACCACAAACATTTATTTAATTGCAGAAAATATGTGTTTTGGTACTGACAATTCTTAAGGTCACAAGGTTACAAGAGAGAAGGGATGCAGCCTCACTTCCTGCTCTAAAATGTAGGAGTGTGACTAAAATAAGCCTCCGTCTGTAAACTAAAACTCTGTGTTTCAGTAGTGACGTGAAAGCTTGGGACAGCAATTTTTCAACAGTTTTTTATTTAAAAAAAAACTAATGGTAAATCTAAATCTTCCAACCTTGCTTTCAAAAGAAACCAAAAAGATCATTAAAAATAAAAATTGTATTATAAATGACCTATTTTCATAAGTTTAAATTCAGGGGTTATGGTTTTGAGACAGACCTCCAACTAGAAAGTACCCTATAAATGACAAAGTTTTATATATATTTAGCTTAATTAATGTCTTAATACTACCTTGTTTTTTTAAATAATGTGTTTACTGTGGTTCAGTAGAATGGTTCTTATACACTTTCCTGTCAGTGTCATCTCAGGGTGTTGTTTGCTAACCTTTACTTTGGTGCTTGAATTTGCATTAGCTGGGATCAAGATGGTAAATGACCATTTCCCTTTGTTGGAAAAACAGATAGATGACAAACAATAAGCGTTGGTGTGGAGGGGGGCAGCTCCATAGGGATTCAGGGATGCAGGTGGAAGCTGCCTGGTGTCCTTCAGTAAGTACACCCCAGCAGGCAAGCCTAAGGCTACTCTACACACAGCGCTTATTGTGTCTCAGCAAAGACTGCTTGATAAATGCAGGCCCTTCCACATATCCAATCCAAACCTTGCTGAAAATGGATGCTGCCGATTCAATGCCCACCACCATATGAGGCAATTTGTAATGGACAATGACTTTAAACGGCGCTGGGAATCCACATTGTGACAGCACACACCCACACTCTCATGCGTACAGACAAGGGCAGCATTCACAGTGGGGCATTTCTCTCTGAAATATCTTTATAGGTAGACCGCTAATGGAATATGGCTGCAATATGCAAACAGTTTATTTGTCAAATTGATGTGACTCTGATCTTAATGGAACTGCATGGTCCCAGTCATTGTTTCAGCAGGCTGCCAGTATAACAGAAATCCAAGCTAAAGTTACAGTGTGTTCTAGATAACAATCAACAAACATGTTTCTATTTTCACTGCACAGTCACTCTACATTTGTTTAATATATGGTCAACAGACCTATATGCTCTGCCCACAATTGCATTCTTACCTAGCAATGAGGGAAGCACAAGATTGGAACCAAGGTTTGAATCAGCAGATTTTTGTTCCAAACACATAAGCTGCCAATGTATTATTTTTAGTATGGCCAATATGTGTTGCAATTTTATGACATAAATAATGTGAATCACTTCTGTTGTAATGTTGCTGCTACAGTTACCAAATGTCATAGCCAGTTGCCTCTTACTTTTACTGTAGCACAATATTTGATTTCATATTATTAAAATAGGCAACAGATTTTTTGTTTAAGAATGTTAAATGATATTCTGGCACATAAGAGCAAATTATGTTATTATATGGTGTTTTATAGAAATGTGCTAGTGTGTTTCATGTGGCTAATTTGGCTGTAAAGAAATTGGAATCTGCCCTAGAAATTCATGATCGGAGCATCCTTGAGTCACAACAGGTAATACAGGCAAAAATTGCCTTGAGGCCAATGAGATATTGCACTGTAAAAATGGTCTGTCATTTAAACCTAAAAAATTACTTCCTATGGTAACAAGCAATTGAATTAGTTTTACTCAAATAAAAAAAAAATGAATGCTTTATTCAAAGTGTGTATTTAGGTTGAATAAACCTACTTTATGTAATTGTTACCAAATTAAGAAATTTTTTAGGTTGAACTGGCAAACCTTTTACAGCGTGTACTGCAGTCAGTTTTTTGTCATAATAGAAAAGATTTTGTACGATTAATTTTAAATGGTATTTATTTTATATGTGTGTGAAAGGACACACCATTAGGATAGATCAGCTCCAGGTTTGTGGCATGTAATCAAGCTGATGTTAGCATTGTGGTAAATGTCATTTGAATGACTACAACAACACAGTGCAGCTTAACAGCATAGCATTTAAGCCTTTTTCACAGTAGCCACAAAATGAGTCTGTTATGGAGAAGGTTGCTTAAACAAAATTATGCATCTTCAGTAACCTTGCTATAATATATTTACATGGAAATACACATGCTTTTACCAAACCACAAGCAAACTGGATTTTTATCTTCATAGGTGAGTGCTTTAGCATTTGTAAAAGCGTTTTGTGTTTAAATGCTTTTATTATTGTGGCAGTTGATTTTTTGATATCAGGAAAGCTGCAGTTGTGCAATCCATGTTATCTTGAGGTTTGAATTATTTCACTGCAGGGGTATTTTATCCCTTCCCTTTCACCCCTCATTGCACACTAGCAGCTCAACACAGTGTCACTACATTTCAAACACAGGGAACCAACAGTGTCCTAGTTAATCTGATAATAGAGTTACAGAGAAAAATATTTTATTCTAATAAAATTATTATTATTATTATTATTATTATTGTTTAAGAAATTAAGAAAAGTGAAGTTTGGAGTGTCCATTTTATCTCAGTATGGCCGCCTTTGTAGAGAGGGGTGAATTGTTTTCAGACCAAGAGATTCTCACTCCTTTCCCTTCATCACCCATTGCTTGCTAGCAGCTCAACACAGTCACACACAACCTAGTTTAGCTGATAACAGTTTGTTTGATTATTTGAAATACACCAAGTCTTCTGGCCACCAGGGTGTCTGCAAAAAGATGCTACACTAGAAACCCAATGATAAGGTCATGAATCTAAACTCCAATCTAAATGTATTAGGTTGAATAGGTTTTTTTCTCCAACATTCTCTAGAAATTATTCCTATGGAAGAACCCATTCGTGGGCAGAGCATGCTTAGGTCAATTATCTCCATGGCGAGAAAGAGGATTTTGGAGGCGACATTTTTGCTCGCAAGTTTTGGGCTGACCTTTCATGTTAATGTAGTTCTGACTCTGCTCCAAGACCATACTGTAAATAAAGTCATTTAACACATGCTTGTAAAAGACTGGCTAGACTGACTATTTCAGCTTGGAAATGTGCTTACAGTGGACAATAGAGGCCTCATTGTTTATTTCTGAGATGTTTTGATGATGTTATTACTTTGCCACCTTTAAAATAGCCATCGGTCTTTGTCTTGGTGCTTGTGTGTGTCTGTGTGTGTGTGTTGGTCAGCCAGGTGGACAGGCTCTAATAAGAAGCAGGGCGGCAGTGGTGTGGGAGTCAGAGTGAGGTCAGCCTGGGTTAACTATCAAAGATGAGTGCAAACCTATCCCTGTGGAACAGACTGCTGGAAAAACATCAGACTTCGCCACACCAGCTCACCTCCTAAAACTAGGAGTTTTCTCCTGTTAATTAATCCAAGACTCTGGGACCTGTTTTTTCTTCTCTTTTTTCTGCACCCTGCCAGAGAGTTCGAGCCCAAGACCAAGCGCTTTGACACAGCCAAGTCAAATGTGAAGCCTGCAGCCATTGTTCATACTACCACTGAAAACATCAATCCTGGGCTGTTTTAAGCTGTGCTGCTTGCTGGAGACTGAGAACAAAACTGTGTGACTAGACCATAACTGCAATACAAAATATTTGTGGTAGTGTTGATTATTTGTCTGGAATCACACAAATATGTGATGACATGCATTTCTTTTCTCATTCATTATTCTAGACAGGGACAGTTACAACTGCAATCTCAATATCAAAAAATGCTGGTCTGGTATCAAAGGACACATTAATAGAAAAAAAGACAGAATACATGCTGGTTTGCCAAGAAAAAAGAATGGTTTTAATTTTACATAAGACATATTCAAGAGCATTGTAACAGAGCTTTTCATTGCTTACATTTCAGGAACAACGATGCTGGTAAGAAATGGATACATATTTATTTTCCCTAACTGTTTATTGAAAAATATCTGAAAAGCATGCAGAAAATATACATGGTTAACCATGAGTAAAATATGCTAATAAATTTATTATAGGTCTTCTGGAAATCCTCGTGCGGCGAATCTCAGAAACACTGACTGGGTTAGAAAAGCCGCAACGTGAGACAGTGAAAAACCATATAAAAATAAAGACAGATGTGGAAGTCCAGCATTTTGCTTGACTGAGACTGCTGCAGCGACAAGGTCGTCTAGACAGCTTATTATATAAAATACTGGCACTGTCAACTCATCCTATTAAACTTGAGCAGTGTTTCAAAATATTACTGAGTGTAACACAAAACTATGTCTGAGCTGAATCAAAACTGTCCTCTTGATTTCTGTAGCAAGGAAGCCATCAAAAGAGTCAGGATATCCGATTGTGCAATAAAAAAATGGAAAACAGTTTTAAAGAAAGATTTTGTTCCTTGAATACGTACTTAAAAAGAAAAAAGGAAAAAATAAAAAGAATACAAAGGCTACAGTAGAGGCATTCACTAAAACATATACTACTACTACTACTGCTACTACTACTACTGATAATAATAGTCCTTAAATTTGCTATTTATTAATCAAAGCACATTGTTATCAGCTATTTTTATTCATTTATTTGTTTATTTATTGCCTCTTTTTGCAGCCCCCAAGTGGCCATTCATAATCAAATGAAATATTTTCCCCTATAACTGTGTGCAATGTTGTGAGACTGTGTTGGGCTGCTAGTAAGCAATGAGAGGTGAAAGGGGAGGGGTAAGAACACCCTGCTGTGAAAACAATTCAAACCTCTCCACAAAGATGGCTGTGCTGAGATAAAAAGCACAAGTGCAGTTGATATGTATGTAATAAAATTGTGTACAACTGCCACAAGTAAAATAGCATTTAAATACAGTTAAATACAATACTTTTATGAATGTTGACTTGCTAGCTCGCCTACAAAGACGAAAATTCAGTTTGTTTTGACATTATAAATCATAAACACTAGAACTGACATATATTTAATCCACATTATCATTTTTATTGAAGAAAAAAATATCCTCCAAAATAGCCAGAAATTGCATTTTATGGATAATGTGAAAAGCGGTTAACAGCAGTGGTAGTATTAGTATAAGCACCAGTAGTAGTACTATTATTAAAAGGCTTCTAATTTCATATTTATGGCTACAAACTTTACAGACGATTATAGTTGCATTGTGGCCACTCTGCTCAGATGGACACCTGTGTCCAGACACCTGGAGAAGATCACCAAGGTCCTGCATCAGTGCTGCCCCTGACAGCATTCTCAAAGAGAAGCATGCAAGACTGTTAACTGACCATACCCGCCTTTCCCCTCCCTAACCATTGAACTGATGATGGAGGACCCTCTACTCTGCAGCTGACACCTATACACTCCCAAACACTGTGCCACTCCCTCCACTCTCTCTCTTTCACGCACACACACACACACACACACACACACACACATGATTAAATGAAAAGAAAAGGATTTCTGTTGACCAAATTGTTCTTTTTGGCCTTCAGACTTGATATGTGACATCTAACAGTCCTGGCATGAATGAATACACGATATGTGTAATGGGATGTGAGGCGAAGGCCAATGAACACATTTAGCTTGTCATATGAGAGTTTCATGGTGTGCTTCTGCTCAAAGTGCTGGTTAGCCACAGGTTTAGCATAAGGCGGTTTTGTGGTTGAAAGGCAAAAACCAAACAAAAGAACAAAGTTGCAAGTAGGTGCCAGAACACACACTATGGAGAGAGAGAGCCTCTTAACCGACCTAAATATAGATCTGTTCAGTACACATAGGTGAATTTATGTAAGCTGAATAAAAAAGATTTGAGTTATTAATTCCAATGCAGACCTGAATAAGCAAGCAGAAGCTTCAGACTGTGGTATTTCAGTTACAACAGACTATCAAGTGCTCAACACAAAAGAAATTCAGTTTGTAGGTAAAAATATTCTGTCATATATGTAGAGGTACATGGAGGTACTGGACACCTGTCTTGAAGAAATTTTAGCTGACAACTGTCATATAAAAAAGCTGTGATTAAAGGGCCTGTATGTTTCTTGTATTTTATTGTTTTCTCTGAGATCCACTTATAACATTTGTGTAGTTTTATGCAACATAAATGGTCAAAAAAAATTCTCTTTATCCCTAAGAATTAAACAGGCTGTTTTTGTTACTTTGCTTTTAAGAGTGATGTAATGATTGACAGTGCCTCATTCAAAAAGCCCTCAGAGCTGAAACACTCCTTAAAAACTCCAATATAAAAGGGTGGGGCTAGACTGATGAGTGATGAATATGATGAATATATTTAAATGAGTTGAAACTCTGACTACACAGAAATTCTAAACAGGCTGTTTTTGCAGCGTATTTTCCATGCATAGACAAGACAGTGAAAGGTACATTTTGAAACTTTAACAATGTTTACATATAGCTTCAAATTCATTTATTTCAAGAAAAGAGGGAAATTCAGTTCTCTGTGATACGGGCCCTTAAACTTTTTTTTTTCATTGAATTCTATTAGAGTATAAGCCTAAAGATGTCAAATTGGCTGATTAGCTATCTTGCTTCCAAGCTGTCGACACTTAATAGCTCCCAGCTGAAGACAGAAATAGCTCAAGCTTATATAAACAAATGTTACTGATCAAAGTTAAAACTTACATGTCTCAATAAATGTGTTTTCTGCTTTTTTTAATGTATTTACATAATTCCAACTTATGATAACGCCCCAATTCACATTGTGTTCGTAAACATATAATAGTGAAAGCAAACAACTGTATAAAATTATTGTAATCAGCTAAAATAATTGTGATCAGGCTATTAATCACAGCATAAAACAATCTGCTTTGTGGGTAAAAATGTTCTGCTATATTTGGAGAGGGAGCTGTAGTGGGTATTCCCCATCAGCTGTTTCATGTCAACCTATCGGCACTCGAAGGACTGGAACAAAACGCCCAGCGACCAATCCCCATTAAGGAATCCTTCAGCGCTTCAGGCCCATTGGGCATTCATGCTCCAGTAACGTGAGTGGCTAGCACGTTTTCAGAGCTGATTAGTTTATTATTTCAGAGCGTGACTCCTCCTGCTGAGATGATTAACAGTGTGAGATCGGTTTGAGCATGTCATGCTGAAACACACTCACCCCTTTCACATCACTCATTAACTCAATTAGGACCCATGACATCACCCATAGAGGTACGTTTGCTCATGAACGCTAGAGATGGGTGACACCTGTCCGGTAAGCAGGGGTAGAGCTGCATGATGCCTCAGTAACAGTCATGGTAGCAGTTATGTTAAATTGAGCATCTCATATTAATGCATCTCCAGTTTCAATAACTGTCATGCTGGCCAAAGCAAAAACCTTACAGACATCAACATACTCTTCAGACAAGATGATCTAGGGCCAAGATGTTTCAGCCATGATGTTATAGTTGTAGTGAATAGTTTGAAGCATGTCTCCAGAAAACAATGGAAGCTGTAATTCAGGTAATAAAATCTGTATCAAGATAACAAAAAATTATTTTATGTTAAATGTATATTTTTTTTCCTGACACTGAAAAATGGATAACATAATGGCTGTTTTCAGTGGAAATCAAATAAATTTGTTCATTTATTTTCATGTACATATCTGCCCATGCTTATGCTGAAGTAACATGAGTGGCTAGCACGTTTTCAGAGCTGATAACTTTAAAAATGTAGAAATTGGCCTACCTCTCCCTGGATTGACATTTAGTGCTGTAGAGTTACAAGTGCAGTAAAATGAATAAAATGTGCACATTTTTACATAGTAGCCAAGCATTGCCTAAATGTTCTGCTCTTCCAGAGTACAATAAATAAGTCATAAATATCATTTTGAACTATTATTAATAAATCTAAATGTTCTCTATTAACATGCACATTATAACACCCCTAAAATATATCATCTTATACCACAAAGACAATACATAAATAGTGATAAATCATCATTGTGATCTGGTGTCTGTGAAATAACATTACAATAACATGTGTTTAAAGTGTATAGCATGTAATGAAGTCTGGAGGAGTGCATCTTTGGAGCTAACTACCAGCTCTGCTAAGTAGTCTTACTGAGATAATGCAACTGCTTAAGCCAAGACACTATGTTTTGAGGGGGATAGAGAGCCATCTATTCAGCCTTTAATTTTCTTCTTCTCATCCCATCGTCATTTTATTATATTTGCTACACACAATCTGAGAAATATTTTGGATGAGTCCTTTCAAACCAAACTTAGAGGAACTCTAAAAATAAAATATTTAAAGCTATCATATATACACAAATATTACATAAATCACACATTTTTTAAGGCCAGTTTAATTCCTAACTCTTAAACTGCTCCTATGTGTTCTTTAGTGGTAGATCTGCAGATCCTTTTTGAACAAATTTCAAAGATAATATATATATATATATATATATATATATAATTTTTTGTTCTTGTTGTTTTTTTTTCTTTTCGCCATTGTCACTAACACACCTTTACGCCATGGCAGGTATTGCTTTTTGAATTTTGCATTGCTGACAGTTGGGATGGTCCAAATGATTCCAAAAAAACTGAAAGATGGACTTCTCAGGCCACCACACACATTTCCACTTTGTGCCAGCCCATCTCAGATGAGCTTTAGCCCAGAGAATTCGGTGGCGTTTCTGAATGTTGTTGATATGTGGCTTTGGTTTTGTGTATGTGGATTTAATGACTGATGGTATTTATTGACAAGGGATATTTTGAAGTGTTCTCAAGACCATGTAGCTCTATTCACTACAGAAGCATGATGTTTTTAGGGTGCGTTTATACTGTTATACTGTTCGTTCCTTTGGTCTGGACCAACCAAGAAAATGATACACATTTACTTCTGTTGAAAACATGTCGAACCAAAAGATGTAAACAAAGTCATACAAGCAAAAAGGTCACAGTTGATTGTGCAGATTTTATGATGTGCAATACAATGATAATATCCATGGAACTTTCTGAATGATGCTGTTCTCTATTTTATCTGGTTTTGTTGGGTTTATGTCTTGTTTTATCTGTCTTGTGATTTTAGAGCAGTAAGCCACTAGATACCCTGCATATCATATAATTCATCTGTGCAGTCAAATATGTATATTGAGTATTTTATAATGACTTCAGACATGCCTTAGCCTTGTTTTAAAACCAAAACTACCTAGTCATTACCGACTTAGAGCTTATGAAGAGATGTTAAACACATGCACATGTGAAAATAGCAGCTTTTCCACATACCATGTTTAGATGTCTTTGGCCTGTATTGTGTTAATATTTAAAATGAACTGCAGTTCTTTTTGAAATGAACCCACACCAACCTGCTCAGAGGGTCTGCTTGCACCCTTAATATAGTGTCAGCTGAATGGTCGAAGGTTACCGACATTCAGTATTGGTAATTGGCCTTGCACTTTACACACAGAGATTTCTGTGGATTCCCTGAATGTTTTAATGATATTCTGCACTGTAGAGGGTGAAATATCTAAAATCTTTGGAAATACTCACTAATGAATGTTATTTGTAAACATTTTTTTGACAAATAGGTGAGCTTCGATCCATCCTCACTAGGACTTACCTCAATGCTCCTTTTATATCCAAGCATGATTGTATGTCCTATTTTTATTTTTTATTTTTTGCAACATTTCTAAATTTTTTTAGTCTTAAATTTCCCTGATCCCAATTTTTTGAAGCGTACTGCAGGCCTCAGTTTTAGAGTGAGCATATATTTAAAAATAATAGTAAAGTTCAAAAGGTAAAACAACACTGTTTCCATTCAAATAAAGATCAAAGTGAATTTGCACTGCTTTCTGTTTTATTTACACTTTACCTATTGTCCCAACTTTTTGGAATTGGGTTTGTATCTTTATCACAAAGATGAAAAGATAATAAATTCACAGAGTAAGTATAAATGTTAGTAGTAAATAGAAAAGTAAATGATGTACTCAGCGTCTCTGAATGCATAGTGGTTACTAAAAGAAACAAGCTCAGAAATGACCTTTGACCCTGAGCCTAGAAAATCTGATCCCATATCAGTTTTAGTGAAATGTTTTATAAGTTTATTCATATGAATAAATCTGACATTTTGAAAGAGATTCTCTGTTTGTGCCTGAAAGGTCATTTTGGTCGACGGCGAGAGCCAATCAGTGGCACAAAACACCGAAGCCAAATTTTGCTGCATGCACTGCAGGGAAATATTTTGTGAATTTGGCGGTTTTTACAATATCTGACTCACACCAAGCCATTTTTTTTGCAAAGCCTGAAAACTAATGTGACTCAATGAGGTAAGCAAAGTAAACACCATTATAACTTTTAACACCATTAAAGAGATATGAGACCTGAGAGTGCATCATCCAATTGAGTACAGTAAGTATCAGAAGCTAGCGAAGACAGATAACATGACACTGACTAAGGTACCAGACTGTGGAGATTAATTAATTTAATTTAAATTAATTCCTTACCTAAAAAGTGCACTCAAAAAACCTGGAGGAAAATGCTGAGCGACGATACCATTTCAAGTGTGTATCTACCAGAGGCAACCACTCCACAAAGCACATAGGCACTGAATTACTAACAGACTACCAAAGCCTTCCGCCAAAGCTTTTTGTGTGAACTGCATGAGTATGGACAGACTATTCAGCACTGCTTGAAATATCTTGTATAAGATATTTGTACAGCACAGAAATATGGCTCAAACATTTCTGTAAAGCTTGCTTGTTCAGTTCCATCTTATTGCAAGATCGTATGTGACCCACATCTGGAGTTATGAGGCTATGAAGAGGGGATAAGATACATGTCATCTGCCTCTCACCATGTGCAATTGGCAGATTTGGGTGTCCATCTACATTTTGTGTAAAACTGATTAATGGACACTTAGGACATCACTAAGAACTTAACCATCATGTTAGAAACCCTTCATTCTTCATTCAATTAACATCAGAGAGGCATGAAATGGCGTGCAAAGAATTTATAGCAACTGCAGCAGTTTTCGAAAGTAGTGATGAAGATAATGGAGCATTTTGATTTGAAACATACAGGTATGATGACATATGTAAGTGCCTTTCAAGGTGAATTTAAGAAGATATGCAAAAATCAAGAAAATGCCCTTAGACCCCATAAAGTTAAAGGTACTCTTTGTGGGAAAAAAAATCCACCACTGATGCTTAACAGTAAGCCCTAAGTCAGTTGTACAGCCATGTGCCCATGGCACTTTGTTTTGCCTTAAAATATTTTATCTTGGTGCTAGAATTTTTTTTGTCTGAAATAATCCAAGTTTATGAGATTGCAGTGTGCCTAGTGCCTACTTAGGTTAACTTGTTGGCCAGGAGGCTGTAACTCTGCACATCTTTCATGTGAGTTTGTTGCAAGGCCCGTTAAACCAAAATAAATAATGTTTCATATTATTGCCTGGGCAGTTAAATGTTGCATCATCTCGTCATACTTCCCTATCCCTGCCCGTGATCAGAATCAGAATCGACCAATCACGCAAAAGGACAATCAGAAATCAGTATCAACCTCACAGTCCATCTCTAGTGCTCTACATTTCTTGGGGAATACAGATGTGGCCTTCCACTGTGTTCCAGGCTGGAAAATGAGCAAAGAGCTCTAGCTTATACATAAAAACAAGAATAAGCAGGGAATATAAACATGGGGCTGTAATACTTATTTTATTTATTATATAATAATGGAAAGTTTGTTATGTTTCTAGAGCTTCTCATCAGTAAAACTACAATGCTAAAAGCAGAACTGCCTGTACACAGATATCATATTTTGTTATTCTCTCAAAGGAGCATGTGCTGCTGAAATGAGCAGCCGGCTACATGTGCTACTTGTAATATAAGTTTAAGTAGTCATTGTTAATAATTTATGAGGAATTGGGTATTTTCTGTAGTGCACCCATAGCCATCTCATCTCTTGCCTTTCACTGCCAGACAGACAGCCTGAGCACTCTTACCGGATGAGCGCATGTGCATGTGAGAGAGATAGAAAGAGAGAGAACGAGAGAGAGAGAGAAAAACAGAGAAAGAGAGTGAGAGAGAGAACTCAATGTTCCCAGAGATTTCAGGAGGCAAGAAATGACACGCAGTGCCTTCAAAGCAGCCAGCCACTGGTGAGAGGAGTTTGTGGGCAGCTGGATTCGGCTCCAGGCGATCGGGTACTCATTCCAGCATGGCTCACAAGCCCACTCTCTGTCGGGGCTTGCAGTCTTCACTGAGCCTCCTCTAACCTCCTCCCCAAGGCCCTTGTCAGCATATTATTTTCTGCGGTGAGAAATGTATCAAGCATGTCATTTTTGCTAATGATTGACACCAACAGCCAGGCAAATTAGAGAAAGGATTTAGGGAAGCAACACTCAGCTGTAATGATTTTGAATAGGGTGATTTAGTGTCACATTCTAATGCTGGGTGTAAGTGACAATAATTTGCATTTTCTAATACATTGGCCCATATCTATGCTGCACAAAGCGTATAAGTATAAAATGATTTTAATTAAAAACATGATAAAGCACAATGACTGAAACTTTTGAAACACTCTTGTTGAGCCTACTGTCAATCCCATCTGGTAGTGCAAAAAAATTTCAGCAAAATAAAATAAGGAAACGTGAAAGTAAGCAGCATAAAAAAGAAACCGCCATCCTTCCTGGCTCCACAGCACATTAATGAACCCTCACGTAAAGTCCAGGAAATCCAAAAAGGAGTCTATACATTCATAAAGTTCAGCAAGGCACACATCATCAAACCAGCATTAACATAAACTCAAAACACAGGCGGTAAACGGCCAATTTAACATAAGTGCCATTCATTTTCCTGCTGGGTGGTTAGCTTTTAGCTCTAGCATGGCGGTTCTCTCTTGTCAGCAGAGGAAGTGAACGGTGGCGTTCAGCAGGGAGGGGGGTGAGCCTGTCTGATGACAAACTGAGGAAAAAGAGGGAGGGAAAGGCCAGCCACCGTGCCTAGTTGCCTAGGCCTAGCCTTACTTGCTTTGAAATCCAAGCTACTAAACACACTAACGAACGTATACACACACTCACACTAGCCCATACATCAACGCAGACATGCGCTGACACGCAGACTCGATGCTATGGCCGGATGAGGGCTCTCGCAAACACGTCAACACACGAGCCAGTGGACACATGAAACCTCGTTCCACTGGACCTCGAGGTAGAGGGCAAGGTCCGGCAGTGGGTGATGGCAGCCACGCTCTCCCCAGCCTCCTCTGCCAAACACTGAGCCACTGTGTTTTAGAGCAGTTGGGGTACATGCGCTGGTAATGGTGAAATGGAGATGGTATGGTGTGTGTTCTTGGACAACGTCCATGGTGGTCATTGCCTCTGGTAACTGTACTATATTGTTGACTGAGGCAATAAACACGGCCTTAAAATGCTGACAACAGCCAGTTTGAGAACAAACGCAGGGGACCCAAAGACTGAAAAGGCCAATTAGCCTATGTGTTCGTAATGACAGATGCAGCCTACCAGGATAGGGTTAGTAAGAACATAGGAGAATACATGTGATGTATGTTTTAAATTATTGTAACTTAAATGTGTGGAGTGCACATGTAACCAAAAACAGCACAAAAAAGAATATTTTAAACAACTGCTTGAATTTTTATGCTATTTTGTACGTCTTTCCTGATTAGGTTACTTGTCACAGACAAAGCCCAGAAGATCACACCAGTTAATCTCAAAATTTATCTTTGTTAAGTAGGATCAAGTTAGATAGGCTGTGCAGGAATTGCTACAATTAACCTTACCACTGTTCAGTCGTAAAAGTTCCTTTCTCGCCCAACCACCCTGATAGTTAATTATTAACTGTGGCATTTGAGAGGACACACCAAAAAAATCGAGATGTACTAACCTTTGGAGAATGGGAGAGCTGTTCATTTAAGCTTTATTTGAGACATTTAAGAGCTCATAGTAAAACTGTCAATAGGCTGATACAACTGGTCAGGGAATAAGAGGGGGAACAGACAGAGGGGCGAACCAGCCATGTAAACATTCATCACTAAGATGTCAGGGACTGGAATGGTCAAGACCCTACAATTCAATGAATGACAAAATAACATTGTTGTATTATAAGATGGTGACCTGCAGTCACAAACATGGCTAATCACTGGAACGTTAAAAGATGATAAAACCCTTTTCTCAGAATATGATCACTACTGGCCTGCCAAGCAATTGAATTTGAAATCTCATTACCATCCACTTTCTGCGCAAAAAGCAAGCGATCAAGTGAAAATGCGTAAAAAAAACTAAAAGTCTTTTCTGACCAGCAGCTTGCTTTCATCAAATGTTCCCATCATCACTTTTAGTGATAAAAATGCTTAATGTAATGAAAAGTGTGTGTGTGTATATATATATATTGTTTATGTATTTCTTTTCGTCTGAGTCATTACATGAGAGTTCATGTTTCTTTGTCATGTACAGCTGTTTGAGCACTTAACCCTAAGAAAGGCTGTAGTCTTGTCTGGACATCTCTATCTGTAAGAGCTGAACAGTGACAAACCAGTTTGATAAAATATGTAAAGTTGCCCAGACAAGTGCAACAGTTTAGTTAGAATACCACAATGTGAATCTTAAATCTTGCCAAAACATATACAACCCCATTTCCAAAAGAGTTGGGATGCGGGGCAAAATGTAAATAAAAACAAAACGAACTGATGTGCAAATCATTTAAACCCTATATTTAATTGAAAATAGTACAAAGACAACAAATCAAATGTTGAAACAGAAATTTAATTGTTTTTTGAAAAATATATGCCCATTTTGAATTTGATGCCAACAACACCCTTCAAAAAAGTTGGAACAGGGGCATGTTTACCACTGTGTTTCATCACCTCTTCCTTTAACAACACTGTAAGCGTTTGGGAACTGAGGAGACCAGTTGCTGTGATTTTGAAAGTGAAATGTTTTCAGTGGGTGACAGGTCTGGACTGCAGGCAGGTCAGTTTAGCACCCAGACTCTTTTCATTCAGAGCAATGCTGTTGTAATACATGCAGAATGTAGTTTGACACTGTCTTGCTGAAGGCCTTCCCTGAAAAAGATGTCGTCTGTATGGCAGCATATGTTGCCAAAACATGTTTATATCATTCAGCATTAATGGTGCCTTCATAGATGTGCACGTCAACAATGCCATGTGCACTAATGCACCCTTATACCATCATGAATACTGGCTTTTGAACTGTGTACTGATAACAAGCTGAGTGGTCTTTAGCCCGGAGGACACAGTGTCCATGATTTTCAAGAAGAATTTCAAATTTCAAATGCTGTCGCCTCACAGCAAAAATGGCCTGGGTTCAATTCCCGGCCGGGTGACCAGAGTCATTTCTGTGTGGAGTTTGCATGTTCTCTCCGTGTCTGCGTGGGTTTCCTCTGGGTACTCCGGTTTCCTCCCACAGTCCAAAGACATGCAGTCAGGCCAATTGGACATGCTAAATTGCCCCTAGGTGTGTGTCTGTCTGTCTGCCCTGCGATGGACTGGTGACCTGTCCAGGGTGTATCCTGCCTTCCGCCCAATGACAGCTGGGATAGGCTCCAGCACCCCACCGCGACCCAGAAGCATAAGCGGTTTAGATGATGTGTGTGTGTGTGATTCGTCAGACCAGAGGATGCTTTTCCACTTTGTCTCAGTCCATGTTAAATGAGCTCGGGCCCACCCAGAAAAGGTGGCAGCATTTCTGCATCCTGTTTATGTATAGTTTCTTTTTGTGTTTTTGAGTTTTAACTTGCATTTGTGGATGCAGCGACAAACCGTTTTAACAGACAGTGGTTTTCAGAAGTGTTCCTGAGCCCTGAGAGTGATTTCCACTAGAGAATCATATCTATTTTTAATGCAGTGGCACCTGAGGGCCCAAAGCTCATGGCCAGCAAATATTGGTTTTTGGATTGTCCCTTGCATACAGAGATTTCTCTGAATCTTTTTATGTTATTATGTACCGTAGATGATGAGAAGCAAAGGTTCTATTTTACATTGAGAAATGATATTCTTGGTTTTTTGCACCTGTCTGGGATGTTCTTTTGCTACCCTGTCATGTTACTGACCTGTTGCCAATTAACCACCAGGTGTTTTTTTTTAGCATTACACAACTTTACCATTCTTTTGTTGCCCCCGTCCCAACTTTTTTGGAATGTGTTGTTGGCATCAAATTCAAAACGGGCATACATTTTTTAAAAAACAATAACATTTCTCAGTTTCAACATTTAATATTTTGTCTTTCTACTCTTTTTTTTTTTTTTGAATGAAATATAGGGTTTGCATGATTTGCACATTATTTCATTTTGTTTTTATTTACATTTTTCACAGTGTCCCAAGTTTTTGGAAATGGGGTTGTAGACTAACTTAGACAAGAGATTAAGATAAAGAGCCGAAGACATCACATTACTCTACAAACTCTTGTAGTAAAAAAGATTGGCCCTTTTTGGTTCACTAAAATGCAAATGATTGAATTTTAAGTAATATTTATTTGTGGCCTAAATGATATTGCATCATGGCAATTGGGGCATCCCCCAAAACAGATCTTTCCTGAATGTCTTCAGTGGTGGAATTGTAGTTATATAACATCAAAAGTCTTTTAATTTATGTCTACTCATGTAATTGTAAGGCCCTGGATAAATAATGTTCACATTACCAGGCTAAAATGGCACAAATTAGACTTTTTGTCTTGATGTGACAGGTTGTGTGGGCACACAAATCTGATCTTTTTAAATCAGATCTTAATGAGAATGCTCAGATCAGAATTCATGTGTTTTCACTATGCATGTGCAATCATTCAGTGTTAGTGCAGCAGCGCCTAACCTGAATTTAGAGCCAGTGAATAGTGCAAAAGCAATGCATCTGATGCTTTTTCAGAGCAAATTATCTTCCTAATTTCTTCTAGTACAATACAAAAGTCCCCCCATTCAAGCTGAAGTTATAAGGGATATTTCAGCCTCAAGTCCTTTTTGAATGAGCCATAATGCAGGGTAGCCCATCAGAACAGAGATGATTTACATATATGAGTCTTAAAGGCAATTACAAAAATATCCTGTTTAATTCTAATGGATACAGAAAGTTTGGAAAATGGACATATCAAAATGGCACATTAAACCACACAAATGTTATGAATGAACCTCTTAGAAAACAAAATAAACTACAAGGAAAATTTAGGGCCTTCTTGTCTCCTCCCAGTTCAACTGTACCTCTATCATGAATTCATAACCACTGCTTTACATTGTAGAGGATGTTGTGATATTAAAAAAAGTAGAAAATCAATGTCACAATAAAGTAAATTCCATCATAGTCCACCATCTCAATTATAATCAGTTAACGTTCACACATCCACACCACTAGGCTCTATGCATCCAGCCACTCCCAACTTGTAATATTTCACTGGGGGGTCAGCTGGGGTCAAGCAGGTGACATTGTTAGAATCCTTTGTATTTCAACCAATGAAAACAAGTCATTATCAGGTCAAACACCTAAGGTCAGTTGGCTCCTCTAGTCCCAAAAGCCAGCCCAGTTGTCATTTAGTTTGCTGTGTTAAAGAAGTATTTAATAGCCAGGCTGGGGAAAGGGAAGCTAAGCAGCGCTCCATAGGGAAAGCAGAGGGGCTTAAATAATTGAGAAGTCAGCAGATTGGATTTTGGCGGATTCATTGTTTTGCATTGATTGTGTGGAGTTAATCCTTTTCAGTGTCTGGCCTGAACATGGCCCAGAGGTCCTCTCACTGGGAAAACGATTCCCAACCCTGGGTCATGTGACTAATGAGGCAGTAAAATAAGACTGGCCATTCAACTTTGGACACAGGGCTGCATCAGCTACAGCTGTTTGCTATCTGCTACTGAGCCCTAAGAGTTTGATCCAGTGTAGGAACAGCCACATCAGTTGTATACAAAACATATTGTATATTGCATATTGCAAGTTGCAGTGCAAAATCTGATGAATGCACATTTTCTTATTGCAAATGCAAACCTTCTTTTTCTATTTTCAGGTATAACTTCTCTAAGAGGCACACCACATTTTAAAGTTTTACTTTCCTACATTTAAACTCTCAAAATATAACCTCATTCAAGCCACAAGTTCATTGTGCTAAACAATTCCCCAAAGTAAGAGCATGTCCATATTTTGACTGTTTTGCATCATTAATAAAAGCTCTAACCAGGATGACATCTGGAGAGCTACGTTAAGCCGAACAAGACAGCGGTGGCTTTCTGTGATTGGAGAAAATGGGCCTCTTATTGGTGGTATTAGGCCTGTGCAATAAATAGAGTACATGACAGAGTTTGCACCAGTTCCAGAACTCCTGCCAGCTTGGTCGAGCAGTTATTGCCTGTTGACTTAAATATTTACTGTGGACCAATCCATTCATGCCTGCACTACCTGAGATTTACAATCTATGGTGGGTGTTGTCAAGACTATCTAAAGTGATATACAGCAGGATGGAATCTCAGTGTTCTATAGTGTTCGAGGCTTATGCAGTGGACTGTGTAATTTCCCACAGGCCCCAGAACACATCCCTGTGGGACCTCAAAAGCAGGCCTCTCTCCTCCTTACCTTACCTGAGCACAGACCTGTTCTAGTAGACTGCTATCTGGTTTCACCTGTACATGTGTAACAAGATCATGACAGACTGAGAGTACTCAGGTTGCGGCAGGCCTTCTCATGAAAAAAAAAGATAACGTCTATACATTACGGCTACGACCATTCATGTCAGGAAAATAGTGAACTAAAGACCTTTCAGACAGAGTGCATTATTTGAACTCCATATTATTTGTGGACTAAACGGGTAAACTGAAACCCTGTGCACACTTATAGCCATGCAGTCACCGTTGGCTGTCACAACTAAGAATAGAATTCAATAACGAGTTTAGATTCTATGTTTTTCATCTTAACAATTGCTCCATCATGTCATAATGGATAGCCCTTAGCCAAGCATTTGCAGAAAGATGAAGCAGGCCATGTAGCAGCCATGCATTTACCAGCATCATTTTACACTGGCTAAGTAAACAAGCTTCTATTGCATTCAACTGCTTGGTAAATATGAATTTCAGCATTGTCCAAAGTACTCATAATTAAGCTTTAGAATGCAGAAGAAGCTCTTATTTTGTGTTAGTGTTTAACCACATGTAATTGGATTATCCTTTATAAACAAGGGGACAATAAATGCCCCCTTTAATTACACTATGTGGTCTACAGGACGAACAGACAGAGGGAGAATGAAGGACATTGGTACACAAGAAATCAACCGACATCATATGTACACAGCTATGTGCTCTTAAAAACACATATTGGATTTAGTTATGAAATACTGTTTAGTAGTGTTTACCCTCCTTGCATTTTTTTATATGAAAGTATGTGTATGTGATTCTATGGAGCACAATAATCTCATTTGGGATTTTACTTTGGGGATTTGCAAAAGAAAATACATTTATTACAGATTTATACAGATAAAATGACAACAACTTGAAACACAAAGAATAGTAAAATAACAGCATTCTAAAGCTTTCTGAGACATCATCTAAATAACAACCCCCCTTCTGCTTGAAGGAAGTTACAGTACTGCTCTTGTCAATCTTTTCCTGGCTATGCTCCAAGCCTGGATTCCTTAAAAGGGTAGCACATGACTTTATGAATATGAGAAAGCGAAGGTTAAGCTGATGAAATGTAGATCAAGTTAAAGTAAATCTTCATGCACAGCTGTAGAGAAATTATTAAAGCTAATTTGAGCAAAACAATACTAATTTCCAGTGGTGTGTTTTATTGTACTTCATAACTGAGACATACTCTATTTTTTAAATCATATTTACTATGTACCAATAATTCTGGAGGGCACTGTATGTCTTGCCACATTACATGACAATTATAGAATAGCATACATAAATACAATGCTATATATCAGTGTTTGAACTACATAGGCTTTAAGGGTGGGTGGAGGACAGGGGTCTTTTCAACACATGCCCAGACTTGGCCTGTTTTAATGTACAAACAAGCATACATACAACTTCACATTGTAATGTGATGTTTAATGTTGTGTTTGAAATTTACTGCAAAGTTAGAGGTGTGTGGTGGTTCAAATGTTGGCACTGCTTTCAAGTTTTAGCTTTCTGATAACATGCACGGGTACATATGTTCAGTCTGCTGCAAGCATGTAGTACAATGCATCACAACATAATCTCTGCCAATCGCATTCTCTTATGTGCACTCTTACATTGGCCAAACTCACTTTACACAATATTAGTGCACTCAAAACAGCCTGATCAGATCAGAAACAGTAATCACACTATCACACACAACAATCAGGCATGATACTGGGTTGTCACATGAAGGCATGCAGATCCCTTTAGAGATAAAACAATACAATATAGGAATGCACAATGATATCAGAATCATATCGGTATCAGCCGATAATTGCTTGATATTTCAAATCAATATTTGATGACGCATTTATTGTATGCCAGAAGAGCACTGTTAAGGTTTAGGTGACACTGGCTACATTACAGCAGCACAGCTAAAATTTCTAAAAGCTACAACTGTTACAGCAAAGGTGATGGAATTTGTCGCTCTGATGATCAGCCGTTCTCTGTTGTGAAGGATATTGGGTTTTCATGGCTGCTCGAACATCTTTAACCACGTTACACCAAACCCAGTCATGAAATAAAGCGTTCAACATCACTCATCACACTGGACATCAGTTTATTACCTCTTCACAGAGGTTAGACGGGTTGTTTTTGAGCTGAAACATACAGGCTAAAATAGGCTAGCATAATAACATTAACTGAGGTAACTTACCATTAGCATGTATCTGTTTATCTGGAAGACTGCCTTTCTTTATGTAAATTTCAAGCCACATGTGACCTACTGTGAATCATCGTTAGCTTAGTGCGAACATACTAGGGGTGCTAGCAGAAATGAACATTTTCATTATTATTTTGTTCTTACTTTTCACCATTTAGACATTATGGCCCAAACTGAAGGCCTAGCATTAATGGTCATGGTTCGCAACTGCTAAAATAAACCTCTCATGGGAGAAAATGTTTTTTCAACTTTTAATAGCAACACTATTGTTGAAGAAGAAGTAAAAAAAGGCTCAAAGGTTGATTTCATTCTTATGTTTCCCATGAACTACTGCAAGCATAGAAATACATTGCTATATATAATGGAATGGTTAATAAATTAGGCAGTATCAGCGACACTTCAAATGTATGAAGAGGAGCTTCTTCGTAATCTGAAAGGTGCTGTACATTGTATTGAGTAAAATTCAGATCAATTGTCAAATATTTTATTTCAGGTACTAATAGATTGTTCTTAAACATTAGGAAAATTACTATGGGTGGAGAAAGTTCCATACTTTCTTGTGAGGTATTGCATAGATGCAACATCTCTCAGTACAAAGGACGGTGGGAAAAGGTGAGAACTGAGGTTCGCTGCGTTAGCCATGGGGTGTTACACAGGGTTAAGATGCTGGCATGCGTTAGCCTCTGAGGTCAAAGCCACTACACACAATGCCCTCTGGCTCTAGTGTCCCGTTCCCATATCAAACCAGCTGCCTGCATTCCACACCTTTGTACCAATAAGTGCTAATAATGACATTAAAGGAAAAACAAAACAGATGGGATCCAATCCAGCAGGATTATCAAGCACATTCAGGGTCAAGAACCATCCCCTACCCACAGCACAGAGAGAATATTCAAAGAATGATGTTAAAGAATGAATAAAGAATTATTTTAAAAGGTAAAAAATAATTGTATAAGTCATTTCATCATCTCAGATGTATCATATGCCACAAAACATACATGTACGTGTACCATTTTCTAGTCTTGTTATTGACATTCCCTAAAGCTCCACCTTCATCTTTGTTCTCAGAAGGGCAAACATGGCAGAATATAACACTCTGCTCTGCTATAACAGATACTTCTGCTGTGGGCAAAAAATACATTCTCCTGCCAAAAAAGTACCAACATAAATATAAATGTAATTAATAAATCCTAGAGGGGATTTTTTTTTCAGAGAAGTCTGGGAAGGACATACATTTAAAGTTAAGATAGAAAATGTATAACCAGTCAGTTTAAAGTGGTAAACTGTTTGAAGCAATGGATAGCTTTGTATAGCTATGTATAGAACTAGGTTAAATTCTTGAAACGCTCAGCAGAAAATTCTCCAATCAGGATATTTTTCTCTTGTGATATGTAGATAGATACAACCAAACTAGCTCTCCCATTGGTTAGGCCTTTAAGAGCTAGATTAAAGGCCTAACAGATTAACCACTAAGATAATTAGGACAGTGGAACCAATGAATTGATTGATGGGTGTGGCAAATTTTGTGAGAAAATGTCACTCTAGGCCTTCTGGAAGTCCTAGATACGTAGATAGACTGTGTTACAGGCCATAGCCTGACCAGTGCTTTTCAGTCAGTTGTTGGAAACAAAACACAGTGGCAGGTCTGTAAGACACCTCGGCACTTCATGTGACCAGTATCTGGATTGTATCCTGATAAGATTTTAGCCACATGCATTTACACTTGGTAATCAAATGCGTCTCCGGTTTGTGCATGCTTTGCGCATTTCAGCTACTAGAATCAAACAGGAGTGCTAGCAAAAATTTGCATTATCATAGCTGTGTTTTTTCCTCGTTTTTCACTAGATTTTCACATTTATGACCCAAATTGAAGGCCTAATACTAATAGTCATGGTTTGCCACCATTAAAAATTAACTGTAAACCTCTAAGTTGTTACATAAGACCAGCACATCTCGCTCCTTTCCCAAGGCACTCTGAGCTAGTCTCTCAGCAAGACATCACTATGAACGGATTTTCATATGTTTATAAGGTTACATCTATGTTAACATATCTTCCCAAGGTGAATGAGTTGAGACTGTGTCAAAGCTCTCTATTTATGCTCATTCTCTATTGATGCTGATCCTAATGAATAGAGCTACAGTGTTTCCCATTGCCTGTGTAAGTTTGATAGTCTGTTTAACGTATAGTCTACATTTAAAATATGAACTCTAAGAACAAAGGTAAAGGCAAGGTGAAAGGTAACTGAGGGCTGCATGTGGACAGAGAAGTCATCTAGCTGGTTTAGGATGCCCTCTTTGTTGTATTTCTTAACCTCCCACTGACTCTCTGCTCATATGCATGTCCCTAACAGCTCTGACTGGGACTGAGAAAGACTGAGAGAAAGAGAGAGAGGGGAAAGAGACACAGAGACAGAGACTAAGACCGAGCGGAAAAGAATGGCTCACTTGAAAGTGTCAGACGCTGGTTAAAAGCTCCCGCTAACAGTGAACCGCAGGCAATAAAAGACGCCCTGACAAAAACAGTGCTGCACTCCCCTGCTTCTCGTTTGGACTCGCCATGAACTCAGAGGATTACTTGGCTGTGGAAGCCTGACTGAGCCAAACTCAAGAGAGGCCCTGACTGTCTCTCACCCAGCCTGTAATTAATTGGGCAGAAGAATACGTGGTTTTGCTCCGTTCCAGCTAATTGAAGGACTGGAAAAATAACAGTGATGAAATACGAGCCAAGGGGCCACATAATTAAAGGATGCAACACAGTAGATATGAAAACAAAACATCTGAAAGCCACATGACAAAGGATGATGGAAGCAAACATATTAATGTTGTGAGGGTTCGTTATTTCCCAGATTATTAATGGGCTTTGTCACTATACAAAACAATGCACCATAAATATGCCATCATACTACTGGACCATAGAGCAGAGCCTGTCACTTATTTTAGGCAAAAATCACCAGTGAACGACTTCATTGATCATCAGCTATCAAGCTGTGCACCTAAGAGGCCACTGCTGAGAATTTACCTACCCATTCATTTAATAAGTACAATAAACAACCTAGGAGACATGGAGTTTTCTCCTGGTCAGGAATTTGAAGGGAACGTTCAGAATGAGGAAGGGGGGAGCTAAATGGACAGGCCTATGGCTGTCCTACTTGTTGAAAATGAGGATGAAGTTAATCTAACGAAAATATTGTCACAGGGCTAATTTCCTATGAGGTGCCAGAGCTGCAGAGGACCTGAGGAGAGAATGTGCGAAATGTCAAAAGGTGAGTGTGTGTGTGTGTGTGTGTGTGATGGTGTCTCTAACCAGAAAGATGTTTGCCTGCTCAGACCACCCTTCTCGTCGTATCTCAGGCATTCTTGAGAGAGGAGATTCAGGGCACCAAGGTCACTCGATCATTGGTGACAGAGCCCTTTATTCATTTATACTCACTCTGTTTGAGCAAAATTAGATATGCTCTAATTTCTGACACTTGAGCCTGTTACTATAGAGGCCGTGTTGTGGATGACAACATGCTGCACACTTTGCAACATTACCTGCAACAATGAAGGTTTCTGTCTGGAGAGGGCAAACACAAACAGCACATCAAATGTGTCTCAAGAAAATAAGGCTAGCATGAAGCTGACCTGAACTCCATCTTGGGTAAATAGGAACTGCTGGGCTGCCTCTGACAGAAAACACATTGATTCTGTTGGAATTAGCTTGGCTTAGCAAAACTAATTTTAATGTCCTGGGAGCATCTCTTAGAGAAATGTTTAACTTGTAAGGAGTTCAGAATTATATCAGCCTGCAATAATTTCAGCTTCCGTTGCTCACAGCTTTTATGACTGAGACGTTATCGGTGAGTTTACAGCACCAGGTAAAAAAAAAGCCAGACATTATCTAATGTGGCAAAGCCACTTGAGCCACATGAGAGTCATACTGTGATAAAGAATTGTGGAAAAGCTACACCCTCAGGCTCATTCAGAACATGTAGGTACTTAGCACCCAGTTGCTTCATGGTTTCTCATGTTTACACACATCAGTAGAGTTTGAAGAGCTGTTCTTACTCTTTTGCTTGAAAGCTTAATATAATGAAGTAAGACTTCAGAGGCTAAGAGGTATCTATATGGCCACAAACCACATCCTAGAAAGAAACATTTGCTGTAGTGACAAACTATGATTCATAAAGCAAGAGCTCAGCAAAAAATGAAATTCATATAATTTTCCTTGCACCCCACATGATATTTCACCACTAGTATCATGTAAACTGAAATGCATGCCTAAATCATCACACACTTGCCTTACATATGCTGAGTTATAATACCTAATAGATTTGCCTATGTAGTGTCTGACCCTGTAAAGCATATTGTTATTGATAAAATGTATAAGTGTGCATTGCATAGCTACACTTCACACAAGCATCAGGCTCAGATAGGAAGCATGGCTTCCACAATTCACAACAGGCTGAACTCAGGTTTTTCATTTTTTTAGAAGGTATTTCTGAGGAGATTACATATAAAATGATCCATGTGCATTGATAAAGTCCAAGGAAATAGATAAATAAACAGGAGTTTATAAAAAAGTGGACTAGTTTAAAGATGTAGAGAAAATGGGACTTAGCAATAGTGCAAGACCTGGTAGAGGACTAAAAATGCCACCATCAGATAAACAGTATTTATAGCTCTTATCTTTGAGAAATTAACAAATCAAGCTCCACTCTTGCTTCAGACCTGAAAAAAATTAAACAGGTGTTTCTGCACATGCTTGTACTCTGTTACAGAGAAATAACAAAAAAGAAGAACATTTGCAAATCAAACAAAGAAGCTCCTGGTATTCTCAGAATGGTGAACTGGCCACTCTAGAGCTCAGACCTCAACATCATTGAATGTGTTTTGGATTACTTTGACCATGAGAAGCAGAACATGCAACCAACTTCTAACACTGAACTTGTGGAAAAGCGTCTCTTTGAAACCCTGAAAGCAAGTCTCCTGAAAAGAATGGGGGCTGTAATAAAGGTGAAGGTTGACACAATTAATACTGAAAAAAAATTATATTATGTTTAGCTGCTAAAGCTTTTGTGTAAATCTCTGTTAAATATAGGTGTTCTGCTTTTTTCTGACACTGAAAAATAAAGAATTTGTATTTAATGGTTGTTTATGTCAGAATTACACAAAGTCTGCACTGTGTACTACTACTGTAGTATAGGCTGTGTCTGAGATGTAATAAATATTGTTAGTATTTTGAGCTAGGAAGGCACCCAGTCATGTCCGAATCGAATGTTTGTATAATGCGCTGCCTGCTAAGGTTCCTCAGTTTCGCCGTTCTCTGAAGGCAGCCAGTTTGTGTACAAATACAATACTTTTTATTTTATAAAAAGGTTAGTATGGTAGCCTTTTTGAAAACAAATAAATTTGGGCTAAAAATGATAACATCTAACGCCAGTACGCTCACTATGCACGTTGTGTAGGGCCCCGCCTCCCCCTCATGTCAAAGCTGCTTTTTGTTTACAACTTAGAAGATGAAACTGAACTATCCATCTGTCATGACAACAAAACAAAACAAAAAAAAAAACAGTGTGTTCTCTCCTCTCCAACTTTGATATTAGCAAATTACAGTAATTCCTAACAAATAAAAGTAGCTAGCTTCATCTCTCTCTCTAGTCTGTGAGAGTGAAATACAACTATTTATTATTTATTAGGTCTGATGAACACCAACAGGCAACGGTGTTTAGAAACTACAGCTTCTCGTGTGTAAATGTGTTCATATACATGTGCATGAATTGAAACTCAGGCTTTGCAGCAGCAACCTCTGTGGAGAACAGTTCAGACAGTATATGAGCATTATAGCACACTCCTCAAAGGTGCACATTATTTTAAAACAAGACAATGATTATGTAGTCTCTCAGCTAAGGTTTGGTTACAACTCTGGACTAATGCAAAATGGAAAGCAATAGATGACATTGATGCGGTGCAAAATGGATGCTTTCAGTAAATCACATCAAGTATTCAGCCAAGCCATAGTACAAAGAGTATTTTATATTTGAAAATGTTTAAAAGGAAATCTGGAGGAGACAGATACAGCAGATAAAAGTAATCATAGAATTATCTATAATTTTTCAGGTGCTATGCTTAAGTTGTCAGTATTCACGTCAATATTAATATTCACCTTTCACCATTAAGAGGTTCTTATTGTACCTCATTCTGTTCTGTATAGGCCTACTTATTCTTACACCAACAGAAAACGGTTTTAAAGGAGTGAGGATTGTAGTGGGAGCACTGGGATATTAGATGTGACTGTAGATGTGCACTGGGATATTAGATGTGACTGTGTAGCATTTGCAAATGGTTTACATGGCTCACAGGTCAGGTAGGAGGGCCCCTTTGCAGAATTTTGCTTAGAGCCCCAGGGAGGTTAGGACTAGCTTTGCTAACGTTAACAGCTAGCAGTGAGCTGTCGTATCTTGGCAACGACGTCTTCCTTATTCTTATTTAGGATACATAACCTGTCATTGTTTTGCCTATGAGGAAGTGCATTCACTCACTAAATGTCTTTCACAGGCAAACACACACACACACACACACGCTCAGAAATACATTGACACTACCACACAACTTTCCTGTTGAGATAAGCATTCTTTGCCCTCAAGCAAAACTGTGTTGTATTTCCTGTTGACTGTGTACCATGGAAAAAAAAATCAATGAAAACCAGCAAAAGCGTGCCAGGAGTACTAGCTGAGTTCCAAAGCACGTGCAGTGAAAGCACTACTCGCATCTGGTGAAGATATTTTTTGATCAGGGAGAGGCAGGTGTCACTCTAGGAGAGAACTACAGCAATGCCACAGGAGAGAAGCAGGTCACCTGGAGGTCAGCAAGCCAAAGCGAGTGCCTCCCATTTTGTCTTGCGTGCTCTTCATCCCGGCCTAGTGGAGGTGTTCCTGTGAAGGATCTGCTGATAAGGCCTGCTCTGACATATACAGATGGACGACCACACCTACTAACACCTGCGATGGCAGATGAGGAGCAGATAAGAGCAGAGATGTACTGCAGTCTGATCAGACACAGCCCACAGCCATGCTGGAAGAACCAGAGCACTGCTGCTGGAGCTCTAAAGCTGGGCTCCAGGACTTTGCTCACAGAGGAATCTGAGATGCAGATAACCACATTAATTTATGGAGTATTAGGAAGAAAGGTCAAGAGCTTTCAGTTTTCCCATTCTGCAACATACACTGCCCTACTTCTCAAAAGTTAGGGAACACTGCTTTTTTTATTCAAATCCTCTCACTATTACAATAAAGTAAAAAATTAAATTAGGTTCTGATATCAAACAAGATCAGGCGTCCTCAGAGCTGTGTGGCAATTAGCAAAGGCTGCTGGGCAATAGGGCCTGTTTAAAGTATGCCACCACAATAAATAACGCAACAGATGCAGACTTTCTCTTAAAAATCTTATTTTAAAAACTAAGTAAAATTTGTTCAATTATGTAAAAATTAAAATACCTGCAAATATCTGTAACATAGCAACATTCCTGACAGGTTCTTTTCCAGAATGTTGTTGAAAGCACACGCTGAAGATCTTTTTCCCCAAAGGTGGTTTAACCCCTTAAATGGCCCAAAGTTTTATTACACACCTCGATAATCTAAGAATAGCTTAGCCAGTTTGCATTGAAGTCCCTGTAGTTACCGAATAATAATCCTTAGTATGTTATAAGCCTGGAATTTTAAGGGGTTAAATGGCTAAAAGATTAACAAGAGGATAAAATGTGTGCGATATGGCATTATTTCTGAGGCAAGACTGCAAAACAACAAAAGTTGTCATAAATATTTACATGTAATATTGTTTCTTTCAAAATACCAGAACTTTAAAAAAAATTTTTTTTACCATCTATCTATCCGTACATCCATCCATCCATCCACCCATTTATCCATTTATCTATCTACTTTCATCAGCTAAACGGACAATTTTCAGGCAATTTGAGACAAAAATTAAGATCCTACACCTTTGTGCAGCAAAGCAACTTGCAGCAAAAAATCAAAACCTTCAAATGAAACAGGGACAATGATAAACACTGTTAACATTGTTCATGTCTTAATGTTCTATAACTAAATTAACATTCAGCTAATAATGGCACTTCCTTTGGGCCACGTTTTCAGTTTACTGCTAAATGATTTATGGCATTCGGTATCAGAAAAAAAGCAGATGCACTCACCCATGCATTACACAGCCCAACTGCTTTATCCATATGTTTAAACACAGAATTAAATAAGTAAAAGTGATAGTTTATTGAAATCTATACTCACTTCACTCTCTCCCTCCATCTCCACCATCTTCCCTGAAGAGTTATCTGTCTCTCATCCATACCCATTTCTTGTGCGCTCCTTTCCTCCTTGTTGTTTTTCTATGTCTGTCCTCTGTCCTGCGCTCTATGGTCCTCATCTCTATCATCTCAGATTGTGAAAAGGGATACATTACACATGTATTAAATCTAACCAGAATGTAGTACGTCTTTGAATCTTTGAATGTTTAAAAACATTTGTCAATAATGTAACGTATTGGTAAATCATCAGTCTACTGTTATAAGAGCACCAGGTTTGTTTCACAGGAAAGAGGGCTGAAATGATACTATTTATCCTACATTTATCTAGTTAACTTTAATCCTTAACTAACAGTTACTTTGAATGGAGTAAATATTTAATGAGATTCGAGAACAATATAAAGAATTGATTTATTTGCCCTTTAGCAACATTAGTTAACAAGTTACTTAACTATAGCTAGCTATGTGCGCTAGTAGGCAGCTAAAGTTGGCCTACTAATGTTAGTAATAGTACCATCAAAAGTGACATAATAAGGAATATCTAAGATTGAATTGAAGGTAGGATATGTATACCGTAAACTAGCAAATTAATACCTACCTAACTGGCAAACTTTGTTGAACAACTTCAAATCATCCAGATTTCTTCACTAAATTAAATTAACAGTACTGGCTTGCATCTGCTTTACCCTTCAGTGACCTAAAATATATAAAATCTAAGACTCTTCTTTTACAATCTCAGCCTACTTTTCAATCTGCTTTTGGAAAAAAGCATGTAACGGTTCTCTCCACTGCCTTAATGCTTAGTGTGTAGTGGGTCTCAGAGGAGGGCCCTGACGGATAGCCAGGGTACTTGGGGTGATGCAGTATAGACAAACTTTCAAAGTGACAGTAGTGGTAAAAGAAAGCACATTGTTTTGATAAACCTAATAGACACACATGGAACAGTTTATATATAGAGTTGAATGCAGTTGAATATAGCAACACATTTAAGAGATAGTGGGTCAGCTTATGAATGCAAAAACAACTTTATCTGATGTAATGTAAGTTAGTGCACTGGCTGAGGCTCTCCCAACATGCCACAGTGTTGTGTCCCTTGTAGTTTGAATAGATGTGAGTCCAAAAAATCTACTCATTTGTGTTCTACTGCTTTCCTTACAATCAGAAGGAGAAGAGGAAAGACTGCTGTTGATAAGGTAAGTTACAGTTCTTAAACAAAAGAAGAAGAACAAAGTTTGGTGCCAGTGGGTTCTAACATTAGCTAGCTAACCTAGCTAACATTAGAATCCACTGGCAAAAGCCAAACTGACATCTTGTGGATACCCTTGTTTTAGGCTGTGGTTTTATAGGGTGTTATGAACCTGCATTGTTTTTGTTGTCAGGCTTGTCGGACAGACAAGGGCTGACAAAGATAACTAGCTAGCTAAGGCCTAAAACTATCTTTGCCTCAGCTGAGAAGCACAGAAAAAACAAACAAGTAACTAACAAAGGACGTGGTTGGTGGATATGGTTATTCTAGTGGAGAACGGGACTCTGCTTTGCTTTGACGTAGCTTTGATGCTGGAATGTGGCAAGTGATTACAATTATTCAAGCTTATTGCAATTATTTAAGCTGACAGAAATAATTGTTCACAGTTGTTAGCTTTCAGAATCATATGTTTACTTCACAACAGATAGATTACGAATTGGTGTGTTTTCGTCAGTTGGGTTGAAGCAAAAACATGGAAATAAAAACAAAGCAGAAAATGCATTAAGACTTGTAATAAGTCATGTGAAATTAAAAGTTGTAACTTCTGAGCTGATACTGACAGCTAGAAAGCAATTTGCCTTTTTTTCTGGTGATACTGAATTCCATAAATGATTTAGTAGTAAACTGAAAATGTTGCCTAAATGAATGCTCATTATTAGATATGAAAGACTTGTACTTTAATAGTAACACATAATGAACAAAACAAGACAAATTGTTATCATAATAATCGTAATGATTTATGTGTTAATTAATCTGCAGCTAAAATGTCACAGTCGTGACAGGCCTAACGACTGCTGTGGTGATTGCGGTGTTGGTGGTGGTGTATATAACTAAAACTGTCAAAATTGTCAAAAGCTTTTTGCTGCCTGTTATTGGCTTGGACAACTTGCCATTCCAGATCCTTTGTGCAGAAGGAGCAAGTTAACTTAAGGGATAAACAAGTATGCTGTCTATCTGGCCACATTTAAGAAGCCCTGTAGACATAAAGGAGTGGTCAAAAATCATTCAGAATGGTGAGTGACTTCTGCAGGACCTGGAGTTTCACTTTTCACCTGTGCTAACAGTATATCTAATGTGTTCTGTAGCACAACAGCCTATTTTGGTAACATGTTACTTAAGGTCAGCATTGGTCAGGCTACGTGACACCTTCATAAGCCTTTCATGACAATTGATATATACCTACATAAACTCACACTTGCTGGAATAAGCCTTTACAAATGTCTATATAGGTTTATGTCATTTGAAAAGCTTATGTAGGTGTTGCAGGTGTCCTCTATGTAGGTGTTATTTCTTGTCTGAACACATCTACACAGTCTTATCCGCTTTGGCATTTTCTCTTCATATGTCTTCATATTCATTCCATTATCATATAAGAATGTTTAATAAGAGAGATGGAGAGAGCATTTAATCATAAAGGAAATTCAAATCAGGAGAAATGGAGTTTATTCATCGTACCAACAAACTTTGGTAATTTAGCAGTCTTCACATTTGGAAATGCATTTTTGACACTGTTCAGGGTTTGTAACAAATAAATAGCACACATTTGCTGATGTACATCATAGCTGGAAAAGGGGATATATTTCATAATTAAATGACATACAAGTGAACTATGATAATGCTTTTAACCGCTTGACATGGTTTTCTCCTTTTTAAATAAAGCTTTTCAGTTATTAAGTACCTTCAAGAGCATGTTTTAGTTAAATAAATAGAATGATCTCCATTTGAACATGCACAACTGATTTGTTCGGGAAACATATATATTTACACAAGGATAGAGCTCACGCTGTCCATCTCTTTCCATCTTTCAAACTAGAACGCACTGAAGCACATACACACACGGAGAGAGTTGACTACACACACACTCTTACATCCACACACCTATTTCATACATACGCTTACACACACTCTCCCCCCCACACATACATATGCACACACACAGAGCAAATACACTTACAATATACATTCCTCCTCCATCTACCATGTCTAAATCCACTTTCAAAGCTAAACCTATTAAAGTGAGAAAAAAACACAATGCTGAACATAATGAAAAGAGAAATTATGAGAGTCCAAACATCACATTTAAACATCTCAACAACACAAGATTTTTTTTCATCTATTATCTAAAGATTTTTCTTCTCAATGTCATGTTCACAAAGAATATGGGCTCATGCATTGTGAGATTTGTGTCTTGATCTTCAGCCTTCCTTGGCAGGACGCTGTGGACTGAGGTTTGTGGCTTCAGTGGCTTTCAACTGTACATCAATACTCTTTTTCTTTTCCACAAGTGGATGTCGAAGAGTCGAGTGCTACTTCGGTGAAAGTCATGTACAAACAATCTACAGATAGCTAGAAAAAGTCTGTCAGCTTCAGAAAACCGGCTGTCCTGAGCTGCATTTTTTACTACTTAGTAACGAGGACTGCTTGTCTTCGAGTCCTGTGTTTTTTTATATATTCTGGGCCCGGTTTTGGCCTTTTGTCCATTGTTTTCTTAAGCTTTGCTGGGAGTTCTTGGTTCTGAGGCATTTACTGGGAACAGTGACTTAACACACTCTTGCTTGTCCCCATCCATGTTGGTTTTCATGAGGCAAAATAAGAGCTCTGCATGGAGTAGAGTCGGTCGATGGGGTTTCCCACACGTGCCTGGAGGGAACCTGCTTCAGAAGAAGCCATGAAGCAGTCACTGAGGCTGGTCAAAGAGGTGTCGCTGTCAATATCATGGAATACAGAGTCATTTCCTGTGGAAAAAAGAAGTATAAAGTGATGACTTTCATCTCTACCACCCATGCAGAAATATCAGTGACTTAGTACATTAATGCGACCACACCTTCTTTTCCAATGCCTTTCTTTCCTTAATTATGTCACTAAACAAACAGCAGCAACATGCATTCTGACATTTTAAAACAAAAGGGAGTCTTCCAAATGCCTGAGCTAATAGCAAATGTTTACTTCTGTGCTAATCCCCTGCTCAGTCATGTTCCTTGTGGGCACAGTTAGGTTTAATACTCGGTCCCGTCTTTAATGACACCATTACACAAGACAGTGACAGGTTGATGGGCTATGGTTTTTTAATGAGCTGGCAATGCTGCCTGTTTCCTGTTGTTTCACTATAAACCCTGAGCTGGAGTGTGATGAAACTGGGGATTGGGGCCTTGCCATTAAAAGGGAATGGATGACAAGCCACTAGGGAACTCTTCATTGCCTATCTGTGACCAAACAATCTGCCCAAGCAATACTTAAACGTGGTGTTAATATATCAATGCTATTGAGAACATTGAGAGCACTGCAGGAACTGTTCCTTGATCTGATATTATTAGCTGAGGAATTCCTGTCTGTAATGGACACAAAATGCCAGCATAGCTTTAGAATGCTGCAGTTCTACAAAAGATCAGCACAGCTTATTGATGTTTTGTGACCGGACCCGTATACACTTTCCCGGGGTGATTAGACTGTCACCCATCATGGTTAACCATTGTTGTGTTTATATGTTCCATCACAGATCATCTTCTGACTTTTCATATACTAGCCAATGAACACTGTCACAAAGCATAACAGAATATGCCATCAAACCTCATACATAGGCGGAGCGAATAGAGCGGATGATTGTTGGTGTGGGAATTGGAGAAGAAGAGAGCCGGGTGGGTAATGTACAACATATTGGATTCATTTACTCTGAAAACTTCAAAATAAACTGGTGGGCCTGCGAATGCATTCGTGTCATCTTCATGTGTGTTTGGAAAGGAGGTTGGGTGGCGGCATGGTGGTGTAGTTGTGTTTTGCGAGAGTTGGCCCTGTGGTCCAAACACATGCCCAAGTGTTGGGTTGTGAAGGAGGGTGGGAGTGCCCCCTGGGGGTGCTGCTCACCATATGGGTTCATGTGGTCGCCGGGCATCTGAGGAGGGGTGAGGCCCTGCTGGAAGGGGTCAGCCGTGTAGCCGTTCTCCATGGCAACCATCTGCTGCTGGGCAGGGGCCAGTGGTGTGTAGGAGTTCATCATGCTCTCCATCCTATTGGACATCACCTCTGGATACAGATAAGGAAAAAAAAGAAAAAATGTTAGAACGTGCTCAGAATGAGAAATACTGTCACGCTTTGATTTGCATTTGACAGAGGGCAAATCAAAGACTGAGAGTAGTCGTCAAAAGAAAGCCAGCAACTCTTTCTTTTTAAACATTCCCTTGTAGGTCTTCTTTCTAGGGACACATGTCCAGTTAGGTAACTGTAGATAATGTAAAACATCTCATTCATTTATTGTGTAAAATCTTTTTTGGGACGTGGAAAGTTAATTTCTATAAAATATTATGGGCAATGACAGTATCTGCCCTCAAAATCAAGATGAACTTGAATCAAGAAACGCCAAACAAACAAGAAACATGCTTGTACTGGAGCAGGACAAGACCAACCCCACAGAGCAATTCTCCATGAGTCATTCTCAGAGCTGAGGGCTAGGAATGACTCTTGTGGCTTTCAGACTCGAGCCCACCATCTCAGCCCTTTACTTTAGAGTGGTGAGCTCTTGCAAGAACGTATGAGATTCATTTCTAAAGGGTTCCACAAGTTTCCATTACATCTGCGTTGATTCAGATGTAAGAGCATTTGATGTTGGAAGTTCACCGCGCTAGAATGGCAGTATACATGTAAACATGTGGGTTTATTCACATTATCAGGTTTTTAATAGGCAAAAACATTGAGGCATTTCACACAACAGTGCAAATACAGTGAGTACTGTGTTTTAGAGAATGCATTCCCCTATATGTTATAGTAAATACAGTTCCCAGCTTTTAATCATAAAATAATAACCTGCAGCTAAAAAGCCTCTAGAAAGCTGACATCTATAACCAAGATGGATATCGTTTATGATAACGTGTTTGACCAAGTAATAACTGCGGGTCTCCTCTGGTGACACATTCCAACTTGATTCCATGATCGATGACATCAGTGCCTCTACACTCAGCTGCCTCAGTATTCCCTGAAGGGGAGTCCGATTTCAGCAGACGTTCTGTGTCTAAGACCACCAGGTCAGCTCACCCACGCCTGACTGTCTCTGGTGAGCACCATTACCAGTTCATCTTCCTCCTAGTCTCTGAGAAAACATTTCTACTGGACGAAGACATGGGTTCATGACCAATAAGAGATCGTTATCTACCTAAACAACATGAATTATCCAATCAGAGTGACAGAGAGGCTACAGCAGATTCCAGGAGGCCACAGAACTGCTGACCCACATTCTATCTGTCAGACTTTGGAAAAGTGAAACTACAAACTTGTGCTGATGTGATGACTCTACAATTCTGGCGCTCAACAGCAATCCAGGGCTTTTTCCCCCCATCTCTCTTTCTCTCTCTCTCTCTCTTTCTCTCTCTCTCTCTCTCTCTCTCTCTCTCTCTCTCTCTCTCTTTTACAGCCGAGTTCGTGAAAAAGCCTCATAACTGGATGCACCATGAGGATAGTCTAACATTGGTCTATAAAATAAAAGTATTATTACTCTTGGTTTATAGCTGAAGATGATTCAATGATCTCAGGATTATGACTTTCCAGCGGGGAAGGTACAAGAGGTTGTGCTCAGCAGTAAAATGTCAATATAAGCTTTGAGATTTCCCCAAAGTAAAGAGAGAAAGAACTGCTATCATGTAATACAACAGAAATGCATGTTTCTTATCTTATCTCTTCAGGGATCTTAAATCTAAATTTACTTTGTGCTGATACTGTTAATCATGTTTTGCTTTAGAGTAAAACAGGTTTACCAACATGACAGGAATGGTTAGATTTGTTCTTTAGAGCAAATTAGCTGCACGCAACAATGCTATTGTGATGTCTGACTGTCACAGAATTAGTATTAGCACTAAAGCCAGGCTCTCTTTAACTGTCAGACTTTGAGATGTAAAAGCCACAGGAAGTATTGGATCTGATAATACCAGTAATATATTAACAATAGTTTAAAAGAAGCAGGAGAGAGCAGAGAGCAAAAGTAAGAGAAGGCATTTTTTTTCACAGTATAACAATAAATATTTTCAGAGGAATTAAGGCTTGAGCTCTAGTGCAATCATTTGTCTACTACCAAGGCACTTGGAAAAATACTCTTCACCCCCCATCCTCTCCAGTTTCCATAGGGTCTGATCCTAAATCAACCAACAAGGGCTTACTTGCTTGGGCCTTTTCAACACATTAACTTTTAAATTATAGTTACTTGATATACAAGCACTTTCAAACCAGAAAATAAAAAGTACAGTATATTATTCCATCACATTTCCAGTTTGTTGCACTGCTTAAAACAAAAAGAATGAATTAAAGAGGACTTATGACCTGAGATGGGTCGCCATGAAAATATGAGGACAGTGAGATGTGTAACAGATCTCCAACTACTGGAGAGGTCAGTGTGCAGGTCAGAGATAGAGAATAGGCCCTTCTCTACACTTGGCTGCATGGCAACATGAGATGCTGGCCTGTCAAACAGGGGATGTAAGGTTACTGCCAGCAGGGAGGGGAGAAAGTGGGTGGATGGATCGAAGTAGAGGCAACTTCAATGTGCTTGTGCTGTAAATTAATTCCCCCACCTCCACACACTCCTTCATGCTCCAAGCTTTCTTTTTCTGTTTGACATACAGTCGACAGAGGTCAGCATCTGCTCTGTGTGAGGACAGCAGCGAGGAAAAGTAAGTAAGGACTTCAATTCCTAGCCATTCATTCTGGTTGGCTGGTGGACTATGCTTGAGATGGCTTAGACATATAGTAGGAAAATCTTAAATCTTACATTATTTTGAGGTTCAGTAATGATTCTACATACTTGCACATCTCATTTACAAAAATGGTTCAAAAGGTTCTTAAGGGAACCGAAAGTGGTTCTTCTGTGGCATGTCACTTTTTGGCATCTTTTTTTTAAAAAGGGATTTTGCAGATTTTTCAAAAATTCTGCATAATAAATAGTTAAGAAGTAAACAAAGTTGTTCAGAGTGTTTTGATGTCAGATGCCTCTAAAACTTCAAAGGAGGTATTGCAACAAATATGCTGCTAAAAACCTGTGACATTGTCTTATGATGTTTATGAGACATGGTTTGGGCTTTAAACATATCCATTTAAAGAAATTCATAATGGAGAGGTACAAGCAAGTTGTTGTAAGGCAAAATAGTACCCAAAGAAAATATATTTTTCATTAAAACATTTTTTACAAACACATAAAAACTCAGAACACGTGAATGTTAGGTGGTCAGTTTGGATAGTAAATAAAATAACTATATTTGCATTGTACACATTCTGACCCCTGGTTCCAATCACATCACATTGTAAGAAAACAGTCTAAATTATGCGGACATTTTGATTCGCCTCTGAACATACTGCTAAAAAAAGAACTGTAAAAATAACAAGATGATATACCAATAAAGAGAATGTGAATTGTCAGAAATCTTGATAAATCAGTACATCATCACTTCTGGAACAAGCACGGTAACTCTGATGTTCCTATTAGGACATCTTACCTTGGCCCAGCCTTTGGGAGTTCTGTTGCTCCTGTTGCTGCTGCTGTCTTCGCGCCAACTTTTTCATCTGAAAAAACACAGATAAAGTCACGATCAGAATACTTCGGGACATTGTGAACCAACTCAATTCTAATTAGAAAAAAAAAACTGATGCTCCTTGTTGTTCACCTCTGCTTGAACTACATGGCCATCTATCTGAAAGCATTTTATTATCCTGGGGCTTTTGAAGATAGCATCAGAGCTTGGAGGTGGGTTTCAGACACTAACGTAAGAGTGGGATGGATGTGAGTGCATCGCTCTTTCCCTCGTGGGGAGTTTTCCGTGGAATGCGGCGAGAGGTTAAGCCTGAGGCAGATAGTGGCTGAGATTTGCTGTCTCTATCCCTGCTAGCGCTCTCTCCCTTTTGGCAGCGTGTGAGGAGGGCTTTTGCTGTTAGCACCGTGGTAGGAGGATTACTCACAGATTGCTGTGTTATCTCCTCCTTGACTGTACATCACTGGGTTCTTGTGGGTAATACTGAGTGATGGATAGGCAGAGTGTACAGGGTGAGGACTTACCTTAGCTCTCTGGTTCTGGAACCACACTTGAACCACACGTACGCTTAGGCCCGTCTCAGCAGCCAGGGTCTCTCTTACCTGAATATGAAGACATCAAATATTCAATTTTCTTTTCAGCACCCAACAGCTTTAACCCATTAGAAGCTGTAATGATTGCCAACAATATCGTAAGCATGATGTAACTTATGCTAATTGTTTGTTACCTGTAGTTCATTGAAAACAGCTGTGAAGTTTTGTTGGAAAAAGAAATTCTAAACATTCAATCGATTTGTGTTTGCAAGAAGAAAATGCAAACTGAATATGATGAAAAATTACTGCTTTGTAGAAAGAAAGTTTCTTGACATCAACATGCAGATTTGAATCTGTCGATGGAACTTAAATATAACTACTACGTAACTATGTAGTAATTATGTAATTACATAATTACATTTCAGTATTATAGCACAATACCAGGAATACAGTTTGAACAAAACAAGGTTTCTGTTTAAGGCATATTAATATTATAAGAGATGAGAGGGGCCTGTATTTCCAGTTCCTTGAGCTAAACAGCAGCCGCTCACCTTTCGGCAGGGTTTGGAGGACACCTCAAACGAAGCTTTGAAGGCACGTCTCTGCTGCGTGGTGAGGATGGTGCGGGGACGCTTGGGTCTCCTCGGGTCCTTCCCATCGTCCCCCTTGCCCGGGCCTCCAGAGCATTTCTCCGGCTTGATATCTAGCTCCTCATCCTCACTCTTCTCTGGGGAGAGATCCGTCATTCACACGAGTCAGCGCATTTTCTGAACTCTGCAACTTTTCAGACAGCCTACTGATGAATAGATGTTTTTGTTCTTTTCAATTTCAGGCGATTCAGACACAGTGCATCCATAATGAAAAGAGACACATGTGGTTTTAATACTTTTGTTATCAATTTATTACTGAAAGAATAGGCCACATCCACTACAAGGCTGTAGCCCCGATTTGCAAAGCACCATGAAGTATGCACATCTGTCACTGGACTGGACATTGTGTCGTTTATAATTAATAGCACACGGCTCTGGCTGTTTTGCACTGAATAAATCTTTGATAAGAATTCTACACATAACGGATGCTATATTGTAGGGAGAATATGAATTTGGAACTTGTGCACATATGGGAAATTAAGTCTAGATATGTGGGAAAAGCGGTGAAATTGATATGAAAACCACAAAGTCTGTAGGTGACTTTGCCATACCCATGTCCATGCACATAGCAGGCTTGTAACAACAAAACAGTGGAAGAAACAAAAGGCCAACCTGTCTGGTAATAAAAGACTGAGAAGAGGGATGTACTAATATTTAAGAAGACCACTATTCAACCTGCTTGGGATGAAAGTTAAACTTTTTAAAAGTCAAACCCTTCACAAGGTGATAAAATCTTTGTCCCAGTATGAGATCAGATATCCAATATCTCGGTTCACATTATGACTTTTTGAACCAAAATTCTTATGATGTTCTTTCATCATATGAACTCATCACAGCGTCTCAATTAGACTATGATAATATGTGCGATCCTCGGGCGGTCAATCAAACCCTTCCTGTGTCATGGTAATCTCTCTCAGTAGGTCGTACTAATGTGCCATCTAAACGAAATGGCTCCTGGCTCTCCTACTGTAATTATAATAGCCAAGCGGGGGATTGGCTTTATTGTTCAGCGGATGGAGGTTTCATCTAATAAGCCAAATCAGCTTATGTTTGATAGAATAATAATTGTAATTAGAAAACGGGCCAAACTCCATGACATGGCATGGTTCAAAAGTTAAAAACCGGAGTAATGGCTATGATCCCCGAGCGACACTTTCCTGAGATGAAGGGCTGCTGCAATTTGGTACATGCAGCCTCTGCAGCATCAGCAGGCGAGTGTCAATTAGGCTAGCAAATGCTTTGGCCCTTTAAAAGGATCACTGGGAGATGCAAATGTGTTCTATCTTCTTTCTCCAATACGCATTCTCTCTGCCAGTGTGCAGTGCTCTAATAAACTTGAATTCTTTACTGCATTAAAGCAGTTTGCTGTGACTGCACATAACCTCCCTTTGGGACCAGTTCACAAAAAAAGCCCTCTCTTTTCATCCCTGACCTGGCCTGAATGAAGCACGGAAGTGGAACAAATATCCCAAAAAGTCGACGCAGGTTTTCCGATGCGTTCGACAAATTTCTTGACGTTTAAGTGTTTGTGCTGAAATGAGAGCCATATGGAGAGGGAGAGTGAATGAGGCAGGGCAAGATGCCTCATTATAGTGAAGTGAGGTGGGGCAGAGGGCCGATAAGAAGCATAGGTTTGCCGCTGAATAGGCCCCAAATCCCCTCTGTCACTCACATGGATCCACTGCTCTAATTCTTTCCAGCAGCCTCAGCCGCCCACACCACGCCATCAATATGCTGTGGCTTCTCTCTGTCATGGTTATGCTTCCCCCACTGTAAATATGAGTGCCAGACTAGCCGATCCTGCTCAATTACTGTATATCTGCTTGTTAGGGCGGCAACAAGTTTTTGACAAAGTTGATTGTTTGAAAACCAATGATGTCAACTGTGGAAAAATGTTGATGCATTGACATGGTGTTTACTTTAAAACAAAAGCACTGTAAATTACTCTATAACATACATATAATGTCATTCTGACAGAGTGCAATACACAACATGAAAAAGATATGGCTTTATAGTAAGAGGAAACCACAGAAGGCATTATGTCTTGATTAGACAATTAACCGAATTATGATCAATAGATTAATCGACTACGAGAGGAAACCAAAGAAGACATAAATTGCTTGGTTAGACTATTAATTGAATTCTAGTTAATAGATTAATTGACTATAAGAGAGAACCACAGAGGACATAATGGCTGTCTTAGATTACTACTTGACTCGTAGTCAATAGATTATTCAAATATAAGAGAAAACCACAAAAGACATAATTGCTCGATTAGACTATTAATTAAATTATAGTTCACAGATTAATTGACTATAAGAGAAACCCACAGAAGACATAATTGCTCAGTTAGACTATTAATTAAATTATAGTTCACAGATTAATTGACTATAAGAGAAAACCACAGAAGACAGAATTGCTTGGTTAGACTATTAATCGAATTATAGTTAACAGATTAATTGACTGTAAGAGGAAACCACAGAAGACATAATGGCTCTGTTAGATTATTAATCGACTTGTAGTCAACAGAATAATGAACTATGAGAGGAATCCACAGAAGACATAATGGCTCAATTATGTGATTAACTGAATTACAGTCAATTGATTACCTGATTGTGAGAGGAAAACGTAGAAGGCATAAAGGCTCAGTTAATTAATTAATCATATTATAGTAAATAGATTAATTGATTGTGAGAGGACACGGTGAAGGCACAATTGCTCAGTTAGTCAATTAATCAACCACTCGCCAATAGGTTAATTGCTTGTAAGAGGAAACTACATATTTGTTCAATTAGTTGATTAATCAAATAATGGTTGATAGATTAGTTGACTATAATCATAATCAGAGCCCTACTGCTTAGCTGTACTCATTAAATGGGTGTGTACAAGCTTTGTGATGGGCAATGTAAAATATACATTTTAATTGTCTACAGCACTTTCTGTCCAGCTTTGCAGTTTTACCTGACTCAGAGTCATCTGGACTGACAGAGCCGAGGAGGTCTTTCTCCTTCTCATAGTCGCTCTTACACAGCAGCTGACCATCCTTCAGCACAAACTCGTCACCTTTGCGCAGTTGCCGGTCACACACGCAGCAGCAGAAGCAATTGAGGTGGTACACATACTCCAGCGCTCGCATCACAAACTCTGTGGGTGCGATCTTCTCCAGACATCCACTGCATTTGGTGGCAAATAACCTGAAAAGAAAGAAAGAAAGAAAGAAAGAAAGAAAGAAAGAAAAAAGCTGTGGTAAAAGGCTAGGTCACTAGCAGTCATGGTTAACATGATATGCTTCTATTCCTGATTCTTCCCTCCTTCTCGGGTCCCGTCTATGGATCCACACTTTCAAAAATACATAACTTATATATTAGTTTATTGTAGTTACTGTCAATTACTAGTATTTACAGAACAGTAAGTCTTGGCATTAACGACTGAATAATAAGCCTGCAGTTTAAAGCAAGAAACACTGTATGATTACTGCTTAATGCAACATTTTGCAACATGGCACCAGAAGAAATAGTAACGAGGCCTGTGTTAAGTGTTAAGGAATGTCTCTATGTGTGGTTGTCTATCATGGTGCTGTGATTAAGGGGGCAGGGGGTGTGTGGCTTAGCCCCTGGGTGATCTCCTTTGATAGCGGCTCATATGTTAAAGCACCCTGGATAACCCCTCAACGCCTCAGCAGAGCCCAATCAGAGGAAATGCAATCTCGCCGCCCAGGCCAAACGCACCAGCAAACCTCAATCAGCACCAAGGGCCACTGGCTTTACCACATTCGGTGCAGTGATTAGATAGGCCTCACCACCACTGGGACAATGTGGCTGAAAAGGGAAGTCATTTCTTATGGGATTGCAGTGTATGACCAGCTGCTGAATAAGGCTGAAGTGATATTTGGTGTATACCACAATCTGCTTCAAGTATTAGAATATTATTAGTACATAGTCTTCATTCATTTACTTAGATGTATTGGTTGAGTGTGGTGAAGCTGAAGTTATTTCAAACTAGTTTAGCCCCAATAATATTACCATATCACTGCTGTTAGAACAAAACTTATCTCCAAGATGATAACTTCACAGGAGAAGGAAAAACATACATCACTTTTAATGTAAGTCAATGGAGTCATTTTGGGCCATTTCTTTTGGTCCATTCATCATGAAATTACATAGCGTAAGGGGCAACAGGCATTTTCAAATTATATCAGAAAACTGACAAACGAAGTTTTGTTCAGACAGCAGCGATATTCTTATTAGCATGTTATCATTAGCATACATTTTTTCATGCTTTTCTTTTAATATGTTGGCTGACCTGGCTGAAGTGAGGTCAGTCACTGACCAACAAACAGGATGTTTATAGCCCAAAACACACAACAGACTGCAACAACCATTTTACCTTATATTAGTGTATAGTTTTTCTTTCATTACTTTAGATATGTTGGTCGAATATCACAAGGTTGAAATTGATTAACAAACAGGCCATATTATAAACATTAATTTAAAATGCACAAAACATTCAACAGCCACTTTTTCTCAAACCTGTTCAGCCCCACATTGATGTCACTTCCATGACCACCCTAGCAAACCTATTTTCTATTGCTAGGTAACAATAATCTCTCTCTTCTGCAAACTCTGCCCTCAGATCAGAAAGCAAGTCACAATGCATGCCTGCTAATGTTCCCAAAAACCTAGCCACCTCCATAGTCTTCATTTCCTCCAAAAGGGCTGTGGATAACATCTTTTTGTTTCATTCAAACCTGAGATAGGGCCATTGCTCTGCCTAGTCTGCAGACGTGCAGCCGGAGCCCCCTGCTAAAGAAAGCAGGCATACGGAGTGAGCAAGTGTGATACTGTCCAACCCATCAGAGCTGATTTATTAGAGTTGGCTCTTTTGTTTGCTTGGGTCGGTGGGACAGCTGCTCTAGTGCTTGTCTATATCTATGCTCTGCATTGATGGCATTGTGCACTATGAGAGAAAGAAAGAGAAACAGAGAGAGAAACAGAGAGAGAGAGAGAGAGAGAGAGAGAGAGAGAGAGAGAGAAAGAAAATGCCTATCACCATCATCTGCTGAAACTGGACAGGGTTGGCCGACAGTGATGAATATGGGTAAATATGAGGCCACGGGGCAGCAGTGGCAGCCTTTGTGATGATAATGGCTTTGTAAAACACAGATTGGGATATTGATGTAACCTATGCATGAGGCACACCAGCTTTGGTGGGCAGCTGTATTGATGTTTGCAAAAGGATAGCTGGTGTATTTTCATTGTGGCTATCAAATGTATTCATCAAATTTGTCTTTGACCCATCACTCGAGGTAATTAAACATGGGGAATCCATCCTTTAGAGACTATAAAAAGCCTGGCCATCCACTGTTGTGGCAGCTTTATTTATGTTAAATGTATTTAATACTTTTTTGGTGTTTTCTTTTTCTGATCAAAACTTAGTGTTTATGAGACATATCATTCTATGCAAAACAAAGCTCTCTGACTACACATCTTTGGCTGCTGCTTCAGCTTATCAAGACAACAATATGAATATTGGCATTGTCAGGCTTAATGAAAGCCGATAATCTTTAATTTATTACAAAACATTAAGAAGCTTAGGAGATTACTGTTTGACAATGGAAAAATGTTAATCCCTTAAGAAAAAATCAAAAACCTTGGCATGTCAACAATTCAGATCAGTTCACAAAATATTGGGCTACCTGGCTGTGAATACTGAAATGAGCAAGTAAGCACATTTGTGTCTGAGAGAGAGAGAGAGAGAGAGAGAGAGAGAGAGAGAGAGAGAGAGAGAGAGAGAGAGAGAGAGAGAGAGAGAGAGAGTCCCTTTAATTTAGCCTGGATAGCTTTTTTGGACTGATGTGTTTTGGTTGGTTTGGTGGTTACTCCCTATTGCTCCATCAGTTTTGTCCACAATCACTCAATTTTTCATATTGCAATGACTTTTTCCCTCTTCTAGTCATATTTTGAGCCACAATTGATCAGAACTGCTAAAATAATTGATAACCGATGACCAAAAAGCCCAATGTCATAACATAATCACCTAAAGCATCTGAGACATATAAAAATGGGGTGGTCACAGCAAAGATTGTTTTATGATTTCGGAGCCCTAAATGTACATCAATCACATATTGAAACGGCATCCAAAATGTCCATCCCTCCTTTTGATCTCAAATGGAGTATTCATAACCCGAGCTGGCTCGATTAGCCTATTACATGTTGGACTTGTCAGACTTAGAGGTGATAAATCTGTCATGATCCAGTCTGCAGGTCCAAATCAAATGTTTATTCAATGATGGGACTCATCGCCTGAGAGATCAAGCTTGAAAAAGCAAAGGATGACAGGAAATGACCCTTTTGAGCTGTCGCGACACTTCCTGGATTCGCCCGTTCACCTCTCCGCTCTGTGCTCTCAGGATCCTTCTCATCCAAATGAAAACATTCTTTTTCATCCTTTTCTTTTCTCCTTCTTCTCTATTCTTCCCCTCTCGCTCTAATCTTGTAAGCCATTATTTTTCTATTTCCCCTCTCTGTCACCTTGCATTATTTTTGCTGCTGTAATTCCCATTCGTTCCTTCTGGAATCTTCCTGTCCTGGCTTTGTCCTAGAATCTAATCCGGACTTTTTTGGCTGTCCTTACCCCCCCTTCCGCTCCACGTTCTCAGCAGGACTTCAGATGGAATAGCCACGCATGACGCCCCTGCTATAGCAACCACACCCCGGCAGGAAGGCGACGGCTAACTTTTCGGATGGGCAGAGAAAGCCTTTCACAAGGCTGGCAGCAGAAGTAAATCCTTCTTGGAGGAACAAGGGGAATTAGCAGGGAGCAGTGAAGTAGGGATTTAACCCTACCCCTTTTTTCCCCTTTTGAAAGGCGCAGTCACTTCAACTCCCACTGCTAGCCACAATCAAACAGGGCGGAGGCAGGGGGCCACTGAGAGAGAGAGAGGGAGAGAGAGATAGACAGTGAGAGAGGGAGAGAGAGAGAGAGAGAAAGAGAGAGAGTGGAGGGGGAGAGAGAGCGGCCCAGTGAATGACACAAGCACTGGATTGTGGAGGAGCCCCTAATCCCACTTTAATACCTTTCCAAGTTCAGCGCCGAAAGAATGCTCTTTAAAACAACACCACAGTGTGAGCAGGCGAAGGCCAACTCGGGGAGTCGCCGCACTCAATCCTCCGTAACATTACCTGATTAACAGCCCGGGGCCTACGCTAGTGATAGAGCGCAGCCACGCAAAGCAAGCCCAGACCCCCTGTTAGTGTGGCTACTACGAGCATGGCTGTAACACAAATGTCATAAACAATGACATAAACAATGTTAGTGCCATCTTGGATGCCGTGACGTGGTCTGGAGAGGATTTCTGTCCTGTGGTTTGAGATGAAAGCCAGAAGGGAGAGAAGAAAGAGAAAGAGAAGAACTCCAGTGGAGCTGCTGCTCTGTGGGGCCGGACACAGGCCCACATCTGGGCCTTTTTAAACTACCCCTCTCTACAAACTCAATAAGGGCACATGCTGCTACTGAACACACAACATAAGATCATATTCGAAAGAAGACTTACAGCTTCTCACCTCAGGATGCTTCTAGCCTGTTTGATCTCAAGGTATAAAAAGGAGCTGGAATTGTACATTCTTTTATTATTATTATTATATTTTTATAAGAAAAGTGTACCTATGGTTTGAATTTAAAGAGCACTGCAGAGGCCAAATAGTAGCCAGTTAAAAAGAAAGGGTCCTATGAAGAACCACAGAAGAATCACTTTTGATTCCCTAAATAACCTTTCAAGAATCATTTTTGTAAATGAGATTTGGAAGTGTGAAGAAGCTTTAAGGTTTAAAAGAACCCCTGCCTAATGTTAAGGTGTATACCAACTATAAAGTCCAGAAAGAACCTGGGAAAAAATACCTAAGATGACCAGAACCAAACTGAAATGAAACCCAGAGTGAGAAATAGTGAATAGATGGATGCAGAGAGGAAAGGGGGGAGGAAAAATGAACTAAGACAGTACATTAGTTTGTTCTGGGGCTGTATGATCCCCTTCCAACACCTGAGCGCACAGATTAGCAGATAAGACTCTTGCATTTGGATCAACAGATGCAATTCAGGCAGCACAGCACCAATATTGATTCAGGCCCTCCTAGACCTGGACCCCATGAGTAGAATCGGAGATAATCCCCAGAGATAACTTCGGGAAAGCTCCCCGGGAGATCATTATCTGCTTCCAGTCACTCAGCCACACACACAATCGCTCGTTAACTCGAAATGTTTGTGCTTACCCACACTGGGACTTACACATTTTTTTTCCCCCCAGAGGAATGTACTCTTGTGGAATCTTTGAGTAACAAGTGTTTGGATCTCTGAGTAAATAGCTAATTTACGGTCATCATAGATCAGTGAAATTGAAATGGGAGGCAAATTTCAGAGAATGAAAAAATCTAAGATTACGATAGCGTACAAATTTCGAAACAGCAATTCATCAGCACAAATGCATCAAAAGCATTTCGGTGTTCTCGTTTTTTGTGATGTGGGATGTTTCCCTACAGAGTATTGTTCGCCGGGGTAAACAGAACATTTGACAGGCCCTGCTGGATGAAGATATTTCTGGAAGAAGAAATCAGCAGCCTGGGAGTCAAAGGCTAAGCTCGCCGCAGCTGTGAGCGCTCCATCTCGCCAAAGCCTCAGACCTCACCTTCCAGCTTCTCTCCCTTCGAACAGCAAAAGCAGCCTGGCTCAGAGGAGTATGCGCCGCTTCCCTTTGAACAGATTATGAGCAACTTAAAGTGTGACAACATCTTAAAGCTTTCACCACATGTTGCCAATGATTTCCCCACCACGAAAGGCCTTCCTCTCAATGCCTCTGCCTCGGTGATAAGGATCACAGGCCCAGGGGAGATAAAAGACGAGCTTGGAGGAGGGAAAGAGGTCTGGGGGAGTCTAGGCCTGGATAATGGCCGTACATTTAGCAAACACATGCTCTTCACCCCACCTATTCTCCTCTCTTGCTTTCTGCTGAACACGCATAAGTGAGGGTGGGGGGAGAGGAGAAGGCCCATAACAATTTAGATCAGAATGGCTTCTTATGTCACCACAATCATCATCTTCATCAAAGTGAAAGAAAGAGAGTAAGACCCAGAGAAGGATAAGGATTACCCATGAGAACAGCTGTAAACGATCACTTTGAAGACAGTCCCTCTGGCTTCTCCAGCTGAGTTCCCCCCACCCTCCGCCCTCTGGCTCATGAGCTCAGAGCATGTCAATCATAAAAAAGTGAGCAATAAGGTGTCTGGGAGGCCAGGTCCATGGGAGGCCGTTGGACGCTGCAAAAGGAACTGGCCAAGCTACCGGGTAAGGCCAGTGTCACTGATTTACAGGCTACATGGCTTCCATGACCTTTCTGTCCCAGGCTCAGCAGGAACATGGAGCCCCAGCCAGGCCGTCTCCTGGATACCAACCCATTCACAGGGGCGGCAGGGTGGGCAATCTAAGAAAGGAGATGATTCCAGAGCCAGAGTGGAGAAAGAGGGAGCAGATTTAGAGCAGATTCGCAGCTTCAGCATGGATCTGGGAAACATGTGAGATGGTAAAGCTGCTTGGACAGAACGCCTTACAGTAAAGCTTTCAGGGAAGTGGTTGGGGGAGCTTTTCAAAATTAAGGTTCTACTGCCTACTGATACGGTTTTTCAAGTGAACATTTGATGCCCATATGACCTGCTCCTGGCAAATGCAGTACGATATTTGGTTAAGTTCTGTCAAATATATTGTGTCCTGCTAACTGCTAAAATTGCTATTTCTTTTTATATTCTTCAGTAATTCTCAACTATTTTACCAAAATAGTCACCCATAAGGAGCAGTTCATAACCAGTGTAATGTTGACGATACGTATTTACAGTGTAGGGAGGTTTATCTGTGAATAAGACTGTCGATACATGCATTTTCCTTTGCGTAACATGGACCAAGAATAATAGGAATGGCCTATGCCTACACTCTAACCATTCTGAGGAGCTTATAAATGCAGTCTATCATAACTAAAGTCCTTAAAGTTTAACCACACTCTAAAAAATGCTGTTTCATTAAAGCAAAAGGATACTATATTAATTAAAGCAAAAACTTCTGTTTAATAATCCATAAGGAACATGAGCCTCTATTAAAGCTTAGTATCAGCATTTCTCTTTGGTGTGCTGGAGATTACAGTGTGAACTAATGAAACCAAATAAAGAGTTGCCATGTCTTCTCCACAGTCCCCGGGGCAAGCTCAAGTCAACTCTAAGAGCAGTTTAATCACCTCCCCCTCTTTACTAAATTAGCATAGTAATGAGCTTTAAATTGAGGCACTTTGTTTTTTAATTAAACTCCCAGCAGGTAAAAGTAAAACACATTAGAGACAGGAATGTGCACCATCACTAATAGCCCAGCGGTGCCATCTCTGTCAAAACAATCTTTGGGCTCTTGTTCAGGTCTCAGCAGACACTACTCATTCCTCACAATGTCACCCTCCAAGTGTCGGAGAAATATCTACCAAATTATACACATCTACACTTCCCTGAGATTGTGAGATGATGGCTCGTCCCTTGTGGCTCACACATTGTGATCTAAACCTCCATGAGTCATCATCTCTGTGGAGAAAACTCCCCAACCATCTTTTTCACCATGATAGATTCAGAACAGAGTCTTTGTCTCTGCAGGTCTGCTCATTCTTTAACGGCATTGTCTTCAGACCTTTAGAATCTTCTGAGGTATTAATACAAGCAGCTGCATTGCTACAGGGACACTTAGTCATATTTGTTTGACACCAAGCAATTTATTACTTAACAGCATTTTATGCCATGGGTATTGTCTAGGTATGAACGATGTCTTTTATTGCATATTGTAATACTTTCTGCAATATTAGTGATGTCAAATATGTCAGTTACACAATAATAATGTATTGCTTTTAGACGGTAGAAAGTGACACCTGCATTTTGTTTCATAAGACCACACAAGTGCATCGTCAATCATTGCAAAGGTGACCACCTGTGAAGTTCTTCAATTAATTTCAGGGAAGCTAGCTGGAATAGGTCCACGTGATACATACTGTGCAGGAAAGTAGATTTTTTTTTAAAGGAAAATTTTTGAGAAAAATGTGCACACTGACAGTATTGTCACATTTTGTGCTAAAAAATTTGTTCTTAATTGATTGAACAGCAACTCTTAAAGAACTTTAGTGTAAGTCAATAAACAATATATAACACCTTAAATACAGTCCAGTGTTGTCTACGGCCGAGTACAACCTTGTAACAACTTTAACGATGGGTGGAGGAAAGACGCCTGGGGCAGATGTGAAGACGGAGAGCTTTCTTTTATTATTATTTATACACAATGCAAAAACACTCGGCTTTTCAGCCCACAAAGTAAGACGACAATCGCTGGGACTTTTCAGTCCCTTCTTTTCTTTTCTTTTCTTTTCTTTCTTTCTAGATCAGCTCAGTTCAGTTCAGCTCAGCTCTCATGCCTTCACAGATCTCCTTCTCTCTCTGGGCTCTGCCACCTACTGAAGGAAGAGATGACTATAAGTAGGCTGGCAGAAACAAGGCACAGGTGAACATCATCAGCTACTTAGCCCGCTGGTTCAACCAGACCGGCTTCTCTGTCCCGCATTCGATGCTCGGCCATGCCCCCTTCTCCACAAATCTCTTTCAATTTCCAGTCAAAATAGCCATCAAGTACGAGTTACATATTTTCAGGAGATATTTCTGCAGAGATATAAGATAATACACTTGCAAAAGAAAGGGGGAATCAAGGGAACATTCCAAAATTAGAGTTAAAAAAACTGCTAGGAAATGTACAAGACCACCAAAACTGTCACCATCACATAAACAGTACTTCAAGCTTTCATCTTTGAGAGACAGGAGAAAATCAAGGTCCACTTTTGCTTCAGCTCTGGAAAAATCCACCTGTTTCTGTCCATCCTTCCACTCTGAAAAAACAACTAAAGTCTAAATGTTGTGTAGCTGCCAAGAAGCCATTACTGAGGAAAAAAAACAGTTAACAAATCCAACAAAGCTGCTGTTGTTCTTAGAACAATGGGCTGGCCACCCCAGAGTCCAGACCTCAGCATCATTGAATGTGTACTGTGAGAAGCAGAAAATGCAACCAAGTTCTAAGACTTGCCTGCCCTGCAGATTTAATTGAAAATCTGAAAGCAAGTCTCCTGAAATAAATGGAAGCTGTAAAAAGGCAAAGGGTGGACACACGAAACACTGAAAAAAATTGTATTATATTTATTTCTTGAGGCTTCTTTTGCTGAAAAATGAATAACTTGTACTTAATGGCATTTTGACTAGGAATTAATTATATAAAGCGTGGGCTCTGACTTTTGCACAGTACTGTACATAACTTGGTTTCATCTACTAACATGCAATTGAGCGCGTGTATAAGCTTTTTGTACATGGTTGCATTGTTTGATTTCCCTAAATCACACATCTTAAAAACAGCCCAGAGCAATGCTATGCTTTCCACACCACTGAGCTGACAGCATCCATAATAGTTCACAAACAAGGATGAAATATAGTTGATTATCATAGTCCAAACATGCCTTTGCACCTACTTCAACACCTTTTCCAAGTGACAGAGCCAAGTGCAACAGTGACAGGCTTAGAGAACACAAATCAAACTGTCCCGAGGCAGTTCAGCCAAAGCTCCTCTGTAAAGACGAGCAAAATGTCCTTCGAGTTCAACTGCGCTAAGTGATGTGAAACATGCATTTGAAATGAGAGAGTGTATCAGCCATAAATTACATCACCCAACAAACACAGAAAGAGTCACTGCTTAGAGACTAAGATACAAGGATGAGAGCTGAATGGATAGCACTGAAGAATGAAAAGATCTGCAGGGAGGCCAGTGCTGGAGGTTGAGCACACAGCTGAGTGGTCAGATCAGACAGACAGGTACACACAATGTGTTTGATCAGCTGGACTCCAGAGAGTGCTCTCAATGCTGCACAGTAGTTCCTATGTACCAAGTGACAGTGATGTCACTCAGACTAGATGAAAGAGGGAGAGACTGAGCGAAAGAGAGAGAGAGACTGTGTGAGAAGACTATCCTCAAAGAATCTCATGCCAGAGAGGAATGATTAACAACCTAAAGCGTTTGTTTCCATGTACAATTAAAGTCAATGTTTTCAACAATATATAACCAGTTTGGTTCCAGATTAATGCATACAAGACATTTTAGATTCAGAATGAGCTGTAGATGATTCAAAAATTTCTGAGAAAGGTGTATAATATCCAGTAATATCCAAAATGTCTTATTTTGAAAAGTAGTGATGAGGTAGAGAACTTGACCAAAAATGACTGTAAATAATTACATTAGATCCTTCAAATCTTTGAAAAAAAAACAAAACACCCTTCCAATCCAATGTAATTGAGGCATAACAGTCTTTTTTTACTTTTTGCTGAGAACTGGAGGCTAGAGCAGACATTCTTGCTTGAACGGGGCATTATAAAATACCCATATATATATATATATATGACACTGTACAAAAGGCTTTTAAACCCAAACTTTCAAATTCACATCATTTCATTCCCTTAAATTTCTAACATTTTCCTCAGTCTTGGCATCTCCTGCATTGCTGCCGTATATGAATCACTCAATCACTGACACATTTATTCTAACACAGTGGCACGTGCTGCTGTGTAAATGAGGCAGCGGAGCATGAGTTATAGACAGCTTTCTGCAGTCTGCTCTGCTTCTCATCACCCTCCTTCTAGCCCCGAAACCCAAGCCTTGCACTAATGCCCATCTCCTCTGCCGCCCTGCTGGAGACGAGACATCTTTACAACATGTACACTGCAAATAAGAGAGCATCTGAGTCACACACAGATGGAGGGGGGGTGGTGGGGGGAGAGGGAAAATCATCACAACAACATTAAAAAACAGAAATAAAAGCAAAAAGGGCACACCAACATGGAGAAAGAAAAATAAAGTAAAAAAAGAAATTTAGACATTTAGAGAGCCTAAGAACTCAGAAATATGGTTTTACCTGTTTTATAATGCTAATAACTCTAGAGCTCACCCTTCCAATCCAATGTAATTGAGGCATAACAGTCTTTTTTTACTTTTTGCTGAGAACTGGAGGCTAGAGCAGACATTCTTGCTTGAACGGGGCATTATAAAATACCCAGAGATGCTTATAATGAGTCTAATAACAATCAGACCCACACTATTAGGTTAACACACAAGACACTGTTTAAAACTTATACAATCCATGTCAGCTCATTTACCAGGCAAATGACATCATTATAGAAGAAAAGTGTACATCATTGAAAAATCATTTTCCTTCGCATTTGCTAGTGTGTGATGTAACAATCATGTGAGCAATAAAAAAAAAAAAAAGCTCCCTGCTATGAAAAGGGGTTTCCAGCACTGAAGCGGTTAAAAAGCAACATTTGGAACGAGGGGCTTCATAATTACTATTGACCCCTGGAGGGCCTTCGTCTAAGAAATAAAACAAACAGTAATATGAGGTGTTCTTCAGCAAGGGCTCTGCAAATATGCAAAGGCGAGATCCAGTGAAGAACATCACGCATTGGCTCCTTTTCAGCGGGGCCTAATCTGTGGGCCTACACAATATTAAGATGGCTTTGGGGCCACTTGTGACCCAGCTGTTCACTAATGAAAAATTCCTCAGCTCCATACAGAGGCCGGAGTAGCCTGCCCCTCTCCACCCACAGCCATGCCCTGTCCATCTTGAGAAGTTTACCCCGGATGAATAGATAGTGGATTACAGAGAGAGGAGAGGCTGGAAAAAAGCTTCTGTGTGTTTGTGTATTCGTGCCCTTCCTCCATGTCTTTAGTGATATTTGAAAGAGGAGGAGTGTTTACTGAAGTTTTAATTAGCAGGGATGACCCTGTCATTATTTGGACGCTAGCTTGCTAAGGTGGGGGATCTGTTTATCCGACAGAGATTTAGCTTTAAAAAAAAATCAAGAGCGTCTGAAGCAGAGGCAGCTTAACCGATGTATAGATGAAGCTGGGGTTGTGTGTTTGCTCTGCTGTTTTCAAATCTCACTCCACAGACTGCCTCATGTTTTGAGCAGGGCAAAACGTCTCCACAACTGTTAGGTTAACCTGGAGGTTTAAGGAGATGATATATGTTCATTTGTGTATATTGCATTGCAGAAGCCATTGCCCAAATATAGTTCATACCTGATAATAAACACTCTTGAAAATAAACCATTTGAAGTGATGCTATAGAAGAATCATTAGATATCAATCTTAAATTAGTTATCGGTATCAGGTCAATATTAGCAGAAAATGCTGGAAAAGATTGAATCCGATTCAATCCTGTAACAAATCCTGAAATACCACATACATTGTGTAATGTCTTGCCAATAGCTATGTATTTCTCCCTGTGGGCTTACAGTGTGAGTAGTTTGAGCATGGTAGCCTACTTTTAGATGCTCAGCTTAAGTGATGTACTTCAATAAAAATAGCTCATTTTGAAGTTTAGCAATTTTTGAAGAAAAGTTTTCAATATCGATATTGGAAAAAAGGTGGTATTGTACCATCTTTTCAATGGACAGTACGTCAATGGAGAACCATTGTAAATTGGACAGAAAAATGTGAAAAGCCTTTGTAACATATAAAGAACATCCATAAGACAGAATCAGCCTGAATGGTTAACGGTTTGCATTGCAAGAGGTGAGTAAAGATGGTGCAAGTTTTGTCTATTTCCACTATAGTTTGTGACATGATTTAAATTACTAGCGTACATTGCTGCCTTTCTTACGTCTTTTTCCCTGTTATCCTTGCCTTTCATGAGTCTGACAGTCAGTAGTGACTCCGTCAAATAACCTTAATGTAAGCTTTAACAGCAGCTTTACATTGTAGATGACTATTAAGAAGAAAACAATAAAGAGAGATAGAATATGTGGCTGTAAAAGTCAGCTTTATCCTCATCTCTCTGCTCTGCAATAGCAGCCCTCTTTAGCAAGGTATATTTCAGCAACCTTGACAGGCACATTCCAAACTGGTGGACCCCCTTCCTTGGCTGTCTTGTCGCTGTCTGGCTAAGAAGTGGTGAATGCCCATTTAATAGACCTGTTTAAAGTCGGTAGCTAGCTGTGAAACGGCAGGCTCGGTAGAGTTATAAAGTCAACAGCCACTCTCTTGACCTCATGAAGAGCTGCTGAAGAGGCCCATGTCAGCTCATGGGGCAGGAGAGAGAGAGAGATAGAGAGAGAGTGAAAGAGAGGGAAAAGAAAAGTGCAGGGCGAACAGACCTCCTAGGACTACCTTACGGATTACCTCATATAAGAACACCAAATTAGTAATCTTTTTTAGTTTAAGAGAATCAAATAATGACAAGCAAGCATTTAAGCTTATATATCTTTCATTTAGCAATTGTCTAGCAATATTACAAATCTTTCATTTTTAGCAAGTTCACCTAGAAAAAAAAAAAGCCTTCTGCTATTATAAGAGTAAAATAAATCCAGCATACTGGATGTAGGATGCTCTCAACAGGACAGACTAAAAAAAAAAGCGTAAAGAATTTAACTTGAGTAATGCTCTTAAAAAGGCTGGTTAGAGATTGCTTTGTGCAGAACCTCGTTGCCATGGCAGCGCTTTCAAGCTGGCATTAGCACTGCTGTGATGAATGAGCTAAAGAAGTAGCTCTGCTCCACAGTGAGGGGAAAGCACACATTGTCCTATGACGAATATTCCAGACCTAGCAGCCACATATTAGCATGGTGGTGTCTGGGAGACCAGGAGCCAATGGATGGAGATACGGGCTAAGATCAGCTGTTCCAGGGTTGCAGATCAGTGTTCATGAAGGCCTTTTTCACTCCTTTAGCTTCTGACAAAGCTATATAGCTTTATATAGCGGTATATAGACTATAGTCTCAATATGAAACAGAAAAAGGTTTCTAAATGGTTCTTGGCTTGGACGTAAGGTTACACCTTATACTGGTATGGAACCTTCAGTTACAAAAATGGTTAATTAAAGAACTATCCACTGAAAGGTTCTTCATAGAACCAAAAGCACTTCTTCTAGTACATCACTCTAAAGATCACTTCACGGCAGCAGGAACACTGGTTGAGTTGAACCGAAGCGCTTTCCTGATATTTTCATCGTCTCATCTAGCAAGGTGAGGAAAGAAAGGCAGATCATCAAAGCTTCAAACTGTGGTCTTCTTTAAGAGGAAGTGGACGTGGGAATTTTGTTAAAAACAACACAGAATCACTTTTTAAAGATAAAATAAGAATTCTATTTTACAATGTATATTTAGTTCTTCAGTGGTTCAATTAGACCGAGGCTTCATTTAAAAAATATATGAATTTCTCGCACTTTAGATAGTTTCAAAATGTATGAAATTACTCATTTTTTGCAACCCTTACAGAAAAAAACAAGAATTTCACATGCACACACTTGTTTGCATGTTGTTTTTCACAAACGTGAAAAAAAGTGTTATGAAAAATATGAAAAAACACATGATGACAAGAAAACGTTCACATGTGATCACGCATTACTCATACAATTAAACACGTGTGGTTTTAAGACACTTTACATATGAAATATTTGTGGCTTTTCTATATCGGAATGCACATTCTACATAAAACCTGTCCTACTTTTCAAAGTAAAAAAAAAAAAATTGAAAAAAATTCACCCTGTCATGTTCCCTCTTGGGAAGCCACTGAAGAAGAAGCCATGGAGGAATGCTACAAAAGGGGAGGGGGGGGGGTCTGAGGGAGAAAATGAAAAACAAACAAGTCTTTTTTGTTCACAGGATGTTTTAGGACTGAAAGGCTGGGGATTACCAGCTAGATTAGCATACGGCAACTATATTTGAATTTGTGATCAGCAGTTCCCTTCAAAGTGCTCAATCCCAGATTAGGAGGTGTTGTGCTGAAAAGCGTCTTTTATTGTGCAACGCCGTTACACTAGCCAAACAAAGATGTCTGCAGTGTGAGGGCCTGGTGCAAAATGTGAGCATGTCGCCATGGCAACAATGGCAAAAAAATGAGGGGGGGTAGTCTGGGAGAGCAGAGCGATGCTGGTATGCATGAAAGAGACAGGGACTCTCTCTCTCTCTCTCTCTTACTCACACACACACACACACACACACACACACACACACACACAAACACAAACACACAAACACACACACAGAAGGTACATTCCCCTACTCTGATTGTGGACCACCTATACACTGCAGCTATTACTGCCAAAACCGTATGCTCGCAAAAAATAGGATGAATTATCCTTCACCTCTGTACATTTCTTAAGCAGCAGGTGCTAGGCTATTGAGACGGTCAAAAAAAAAAGGTTTAAGTGACCGATGCATGATTCATGAAAGGGGGGGTTGTGTCTCTCCCTTGGTCGAAAGCTTGGGCTGCTTGGTCAGGCTCCAGGAGTGTAGGGGAGTTGGCCGGGTTTGAAAGCCCATCTTCAGGCTCCAGAGAACAGGGTCAGATGTGGAGATGGCCCTCAGCTTCTCTGGTATGTGAGAGACGGAGAGCGAGAGTAGGAAACAGCAGTGCAGCGGTAGACTGTTCACAATGGACAATGGAAAATGCTATAAGCACTCTGCAGTACAAAAAGCTGAAAGCTATGATGCTGAACATAACAAAATATTTGCTAATTGCTTATGATCTTAAAAGAATACTTTTTTTTGACCCTAATCTTACTATCTTGCACATCTGTATCACCAGAGATAAGAATTTCAACAGCTTTCTTTGAACTTATAATAGAAGCCAATGGGCAGTTGTTTCAGCACCTTTCCATTTGCTTCTACTATAATTGTATTATGAGTCAATGTTTTTTCTATTTTTTCCAACTACAGGGAAACTCCTGTTTGTGGTAACTGACCAGATAAAGCAGACAGAGATGAACTCGAAAAACATATTTAGTTGATTAAACCCTCATGGTGCAGTAATAGTCAAAATGGGACAAAAAACAAATAATTGCAACTTAAATACTTCGTAGATTTAAGACTTCATTCCCCATACACGGAAGAAAAAAAGCCATATCACCATGTCCCGTTTATTTGAAACCAAGCAGAACAATGCTTCTGCAGCTTGTCATGACCTTTTGTTTTGAAAAGAGCCATGCATTGAGATCTTTGTGGAAAAATGCCACATGGTTGGCACAGGCAGGGCGGTATGAAAGCCCCTGCTGGCACGGGCCGGTGAGGGAATGGGGCGGGGGCGCAGGGCTATCACATGTCTCGTGGGACGGGGCACGTGCCAAACCAACAGACCGCCCCTTCAATCATCTCTGAACCTCTCTACTTCAGCCCACAAAGCCATCTATTGCCCACACACACAAGAAGACAGAGCATGAGCCAAAAATACATGATGCAAAAATAAAAGTAAATGTTTGAGTTTGGTCTCAATATTTGCCAATATTTGCCAACCTATACTATATTAAAGCTCTCTTCAATGTTTCAGTGTAAGTAAGATGAAAGACAGTAAAAGACAGTAAAATCTAGCTTTAAAACTGTTTACACATGTTTTTTTAAATTTCTTTGATTTGAACAGTTAACCCCTTAAAATCCCATGCTTATTGCACCATAAGGCTTATCGATTAGCAAATACATGGACTACAATGCAAGTTATAGAAGTGTGTAATAAATGTTTAGACCCTCCACCAAATCCTGGCCATGTAACAGGTTAAAATATTAATAAACATACTGAAAAATCATAAACATAAAATGGTTTGTAGAAAGTCCAGTCATACAATCAGTGTGCATACCAGTGTTTTCTTTCATACAGACTCTGAAAGTAACATTTACTAAATATAAGCCTAAATGTATTCATGAAACCTGACAAAATTAATCGTCAAAAAATTCTCTTATTAATAGAAATACAATTTTCACAATGAGGGGGCAAATATTCAATCAAATTGATGATCTAAAATGCAACTTGGGCATTGCGCCATAATAACTCTGAGACAATAACATACATCCTAAGTACTTAGAAAGACTCAAAATAATTGTCTCTTCATCTTAGTGGTAGAGCACAGAATCAAACACGCAGTGATGTCTAGACACTGCACCATAAAGCACAAAGCAAGAGACAAAAAAACAGGCCCAAAAGAACAATAAATTAATTGTCTGAACGTTCACCTGCTTGCCTAAACATGTGCAATGTATTTGATCTGGTATCTTCATAGCAGTGGGGATTTTTTTTCCGCATATGTTCCATCTAATGTTACTCTGAGTCTAATCAAGGCGCGCCATCACCAAGCATCCAAATACGCAGTTCGCCTCAAGTGATTTGGCAGTGGAACGTGTGGGATACCCTCAGTTTCTCTTGTTGTTTCTCACTGGCTGTGTTCAAACTTGGCAATCTTATACCAAATGAACAGAATTCTTACAAACGTTTAAGAATTAATTTTTAGTGCATCTTAGAAGGTAAAATTTAAAAAAAATATATAAAAGACATTTTGTTAGAATGTTTCTATGATAAAGACTGACAAGAATCAGTATGTTCGGTTAACATGTATCTTTACATACATTATTGTATCCATGTTATTAAAGGATCTGGACTGAATACAAAGATTCCTGCAATTGCTGTGCCATACTATTATGGTCCATTTCTAGAGAGAGTTAAAATGCTTTCAGAATATTTTTTTTTTTCAGAGAGAGAACTTCAGTAATTCCAAGCTCAACATGTAGCTTGATAGACAGAGATATATTTTCAAAGTATTTTAGAGATTAAATGAGAACTTTAATGAAAGTTTACAATATGTATAATGACAAAAATTTTAATGGTGATAATTTTTACACCACAATATGATACATTTAAAAAAACAAGTAAAAAAAAGACGAAATGCCAACATTATGACTTTTTTTGTCTGATGAAAGCACAGTTAACACAAACAAGTGATTTTTTTTAGAAGATAAACAAATCAATTTACATATAAGTGACTTTGAGTGCAAAGCTTTCATTCTTGTTTTCATGAGTGTCTCTTTTAGGAACAGTATGATTTTTTTTTAATAGAACAGTAAATATGTTGATAAATAAATAAAGAAAAAATAATAGCAACATGCATATCACATCACCCACCCATTATATATATATATATATATATATATATATATATATATATATATATATACACATATATATATATATATACTATATATTATATATATATATATATATATATATGCATACTTAATGCTGCCCTTGCAACAGAATGCCTTTTTGTTGTCATAAAAGGAAGTCAACATTTATACAAGCGTGTTAGAAAATCTGTTAAAATTGATAAAATTGTGGTTAAATGCTAATTTTTATTGTGGCAGTGTACATGATTTTTTTTTTTCATATCAAGAAGTCTGCAGTTGTGCTGTCATTTTTATCTTGACATGGCCATCTTTGCCAAAAGGTGTGGATTGATTTTACAGCAGGCAGTTTTCAGCCCTCTCCTTTCACCCTTCATTGCTCGCTAGAATCTCAACACAGATCCACAACTTCTCACAGAGAACCAACAGTGTCCTGGTTAATCTGATAACAGTTACAAGGCAGTTTTATTATGTTATTACAAATATCCAAGTTGATGTCCATTCCGCCAATGTAATGGCCACTAAAAGGGCCTGTAGAGAGAAACTAAGAACAATTTGTATTTCATTCTTCTGAAAAGTCACTATTTTGTGAGACTGACAGCAACGATACATATGTAACGTTCACATGTTGTATCTTACATTCTGCATAGCATCACCACACGACTTCTCCCTATGTATGCCATCCACATGTTAATTTGCTGTTTCACAGCTGAGCATTGTGGACTGTGTGATGTCCCACCAGCTGGCTGAAGCACATTGCTCATGTAAACCCAAGGGATGTGACTCAGTGTGTGTGTGTGTGTGGGTCTGTGTGTGTGTATGTGTTTGCACTGGTATTGATCAGATATGCTGCCTTTGCTTTATTGTTACACACAGACAGCACACTCCCCTCACCATGACAGCCTCCGCCAGCTCTTTGACCAAGCCAGTGTGTGTATTCATTGTGTGACAGGACACCCTTTTAGTGAGTGAGTGTGTGTGCATTCATGGGGCGATTTTATACACTCTGCCAGTGTATTGTCAGTGCAGAAGTGGGCTTTTCTCTACACACACAGCCGGTGCAAAAGCAGCTGCTTGTACAATGCAGAGGCAGCACTTCAGGCCACACAATGAGTGATGATCAGGGGAATCGGGCTGGGGGGGGGCAGCAAAGGCATAAACACACCCACACACAAGCAAACACACGACACACAATTACAAAAGTGTCTATGAGTATACACATGCACTCTTAAATATAAAAGTTCCTAAATGGTTCTTGGCTGGGCTATAAGAAAGATTTCTAAGAAAAACATGTAACTCATGTTGAAGCTTTACATTATGGACAGTTCTTTAGACTTTTGAAAGGTTCTTCACACTCACACTCACTAACACAAATGGTTCTTTACCCACAGAATTCACAAATTGCTACTACACTATTCAAATGTAATCATGTAATTAATGTTGTTATTATTTTGTGAGTTACAGAATTAATTGCACTTACATTTCATGTACATTCGGTATCAACAGGTTTGAGTCTGCATTTTTTTACTGTTTGTTAAAATATCAAGCAATGTCAACAAGATGGCAAATGTAAAGGATGGTATACACAACAACTTTTCCTCAAATTAAAATTAAAATATCTCTTCTTCTAATTACAAACACAAACATAGTATTGATCTGCACTTTCTACAGATTTTCTCTGTTTGCTTAAAGAAATTACATGAGAAATATCAAATTACATGTTACTTTGTTATAGGCAGTAATAACAGCAACTTCTATGGGTTAAGAAATTGTTTATTCAATGGTTCTTAAGGTAACCAAAAGTGGTTCTTCTGCCCAACCATACAGTGCTGTTCAGTCATAAAAATTATTTAAAATGATTCTTCCTGGCAGTTACTAGTAAAAACACTATATAGCATTACAATAAATGCAAATAAACAAATACAGTAAAACAAAAGAAGAATGTTTAGATTTTTAAAATATGATTATCTAGGTTAGAACAATACAGTAAGAAAAACAGGTTTGGTTCCTGTCTTTCAAACCTGTGTTGTTCACAGTGCACTAACGCCATTGCATGGAGTTGTTAAATTCCATCAGCAGCACCTGATTTAATCTAATGAAGGACTGATTAGCTGAACTAGGTGTTGGAAAGCAACTATAAACACTCCACTTCCTCGAGGAAAGGTTTGGAAATGGCTAAACTAACCTGCTGGGTGAATGAGAGTGCTAACACATCCCACCAGCCTGAGGCCACTCACCCCACCATGGCCCCACTAGCAGGCCAGCGGGGCCCTCCAGCATCCAGCATGTCCCCAGGGCTGTCACCATTCCTTATTCCGCCAACACCAGTGTAATGACAGTGCCTCGGGGCCCCCTTCCAAAAGCCCACACCCTTCCCCAGGTGCCTGTCAGCAGGGACCCCTGCTCCAAGACAGCGGTCTCACCCACCCTATGAAAGCACTCCCCCTGTGTACTGTCTCTCCAGCCCTGAGGCAAGCCTTTGATATGACCTGCCTCCATGCCATTGTGTGAAGGGGCCAGTTGAAAAAGGCCATTATTTCAACTCAATTTAGTGTGAGCAAACTTTGAGTGATGGGGCTATACCTTGCACTCCCTCTCTCTCTCTCTCTCTCTCTCTCTCTCTCTCTCTCTCTCTCTCTCTCTCTCTCTCTCTCTCTCTCAACATAGGGGCTATAATCTACTCTGCCAACAAATCACCACTCCTCTGTACTCTCCATCACCCTCTCTATAGTCCTGCTCCCTAATTCACTTTAAGGCACAATGTGGAGGACAAGAGCCATGTGTTGCTAAATACAGCTTCATTACGATGAGGCACCCCAATGGCAATGCAGCGTGTGGTAGAGAGATATACAATTATATAAAGTTTGGGTGCCCCTGGTCAAATGACTTGTTTTTGATGATTTTCTGAGTGAAAATAAGTTAAACATTCACTACAGAGAACACACTTCTACACATTTCAATGCAGAATTATTGTTTATTTGCTGAATATTGGAAAATAAAATGTAAAACATAAAATGTGGCCTGTGTAAAACTTGTAAAACATTTTAAAAGTTATGATTTATTTTTTCCCAGTATGTTAAACTCAGCAGAAAAAAATTTAATTCTGCAATCAAATTTGCAGGAAAATGCCATATTTTCACATATTCTGACTGTAAATTCAGCCCAAAGCACTGCCAATCTAATGGCATAAAGTTGCTTATGTAGCAAACACGACAACAGCAGCAAAAGCCAAAACAAAATATATAAACAAAGAGCTTATTGATAATCTAAATGTTTCCACTGAAATAAACGTGAAATATACATATACACATGTAACAACATGCCTTTGAACTGGGCGTGGACAATCCAGTGTCTTTTGTGTGCTAGAGACAAAAGCAGCCGTGCAACTTCTGACACACAGCTGAGACTAGGGGTGTGAGGAGTGTTGGTGAAATACAGAATTCAGCGAATGGCCAGACAAATAAAGAACTAATGGCAAATCACAAATAGATAGATAGATAGATAGATAGATAGATAGATAGATAGATAGATAGATAGATAGAAAGGCTGGGGCCATCAAGGAGAAATATGGAACCTATTAGATATATTTGAATAATAATGAGAAGTGATGCTGCACTGGATTAAAAAAACAAGGGTGTTTCTTAAAACAGTTTAGAATTCATAAATAAGAGAATCCTTTAAGCACAACACAGTTGCGCTCACTGAACAGCAAAAGCTCCCGTTTAGAAAGCCTTAAAGAGCCTTTGTTTGCAAAAGGCTACAGTAGTATGTCTTAATTATGGTGAATTAGCAGCTAGCTTTAAGTAGAGGTCGTTTGCACTGTATATCTATGGTGTGCGTAATACGATTATTGCCTGTGTGCTTTATCTTTGGGCCAAAAAGGGCTGACACAGAGCTAGAAACTAATGCGATAAAAGCTGCCACGATCAGGCCTCCATTCAAAGATTTTAAAGCTAACTGTTTATGACAAGCTAATAACACGGCATGCAAAAGTCAGGGCTGTAAATTGGTTAGTTAGGAGCATGATGGATGAGGGGCAGACTAACCTTATTTCCAATAGTGCCTCTTGATTTCCAGACCTGCAGATAATGAATTTGATTTAATTAGCCTGTCCCTCATCTAATTAAGAAGGCAAAAAAATCTGACCCCAATTGTAGCTGCAGACCACCTATTCAAAAAAAACAAATAAAAAAACAACAACAAAAAAAGAGGTAAGAAGAAAAACAAGAAGAAAAACACTGAAGAGACACAATACAAGGAACTGATTTGTCTTGTTTTTAACGTTTGGGAACACATCTCTGCTTTGTGATTGGCAGCATTTGAACCCTCAAGCAAATAGTATTTTTTGCTTGACTGCACTGCTTACTTCATTAGGCAAACAAAATATAAGGTACTTTTTTGGTGTTTTGCTTTTTATGTTAGGAGGTAAAAGACTGTCTTTCACATTTTAACACAAAATGTATGTCTGACACACTACTGCAAATCTTTTATACTTTTAATCCATGTAAGCTTTAGACACCTGAGGAAAAGAGATTTAAAAAGCTATTTATCTGTAATATTTTTTTTGCTTAGAAAAACACTAATATTAGCATAAAAAATACAATAATATTAGTTCAATAAAAAGTGATTTTACATATGTCAGTGTATTCATTTAACCCTTTCCAAACCCCTTCTTGTGGCAGTCCAGTACTAATTGTAGTTATCATTCAATAGCTGGTTTGGCTAAACAATACTTCATTATGTTAAATCAAGTGTGCTGGTAATGGAATTTAACAAATCCATACAAAGGCTGGGGCCATCAAGGAGAAATATGGAACCAAACTTTTGCTCACAAGGTATCAACTACTTTTTTGAAAGCAGAGAGTTCTTCTTTCCTCATAGATTTATTCTAATCATGTCTGGTGTATTTAGGGGAGTGCAGGGAACAACCTGGGGCACTATTTAACACACACTTTTTACGTTGTTACACAAGGTCAAGCAGCGTGTGTTTCTGGCCACATTATCACATTTCCTAGCCACGGTCTCCGGTAAAAATTCAGAGCAATTCAGTGTTTTAAAGAGATCTGTGTTGAAGATTGTTTTCAGGGAGTTTTTTCAACCTAAGTCTTTTTCAGTTACTGAGCTGTTTGTGTAATTCACAAAATCCAACCTTATTGTCGCTGACAACACAGCACCATTTTGAAGCATGTGACAAGCTTACAGCAAGTGTTACCTAGGCTTATGAACAGCCTCCATACTGCAGGGCTAGTTCTTACACAGTGTTACAACTAAACTGCTTTTAATACACAACGACAAATGAAGTAAATTTTGTCTACTTGTTCCACATGTTTATGCATATGGAACAAGCAGATACAATTTTATTAGCATCTTTCAGATGTTAGTATTTTGGTTTTATATAAGCATATTAATGAAACTGTCATTAACAGTTGATAAAGCAGTACAATGTTCCATATTTTACTGATGTGATGTTTTATTTGCTGTCCTACACTGCATCAAAATTAATCTGTCATTGTTTGACATACAGTCCGTTTTCATACATAATTTAATGTGTGTGTATCTATCAACTGAAATGTCTGTCTGTCTTATAGATAGATAATATATAATGCAGTATAGAAAATATATTTGTTTCTTACAACATAGAATTATATTGAATTAACTTTGTTCACACTAATTCATCAGACTTTTATAACAGTGTTATAACTAACCCTCTGTCTGTTACAATTAAACCCACCCATTGGGTAAATTGTAACATTGCACTTTCAGTGGAATTGCACATGAATGATCGGTACTAGAAACAAAGCTCAAGTGCATGTTTGTAGCAGAAATGTATATATTGTATAAATGTGTTAGGTTGTGCCTCACTTTCCCCTACTAGCAAAAACACAGTTATTGCAATGTTAAATGGTTTTAAATTATGTGCTTGGGTACCTAAGACTTACTAGCTTAAATAGCTCAGTTTAAAGCGTGGTAGTTTTAAAGCAGAAATATAGGAGGTATCAGCATTGGAAAAGTGTTATTGTTCCATCTCTAATATATTTGTATGTTTGCATGTGTTTTTTTTTATAAAGACATCAATCATCAATGTCAGAACAATCTCCATTTTTTTATCATTTGAAGATACCAACTGCTGTTTACTAAGATACAAAGATTTGTTCCATCAGCAAAGTGAAGTACTCTCTAAACTCCTGATCTATTTGAAATCTGCTATGACATTATGCCACAATGCCAACACAAGTCTTTACCTAGCTGAGGTTTACCATTAGGTAAAGTACTGCAGAGCTGAGTCTCTGAGCACCACCATCATCTTTCCTTGAAGAGCTCAAACTTTCACAATTCTTCCACTTCAGAAAACTCAGAGCCAACCTGCCAGCATCAGGTACATCAGCCTTACACTAATTGACCAGTCATGCGAGAGGGGGCAGAAGGGAAAAAAATCTTAAGAAAAACAGAGACAAGAAACCATGGGTTTCAACCAATCCAGGAACTGCCCCTCCCAGACCTGCAGACCTGGTGTTTTTACAAGACTTTTTCTTTTACCCAATGTTATTTATCTCCAGTCAGATTTGATTTGCTTGGGGTTGAGCTGAGCTTCTCAAAACTGCTTTGAGATTCCCCTCTTCAACCAGCTAGTCTTCAGTAAGGACTCTGAAGAGGAACACTTAAGGAACCTCTTCTAACGTCACTCATTCTCTCATTGATGGCTCACTGATGGAGTAAAGAGACAACAAGCCTTAACCCAGCGGTGCTTACGTTAGGTAAGCATTGCAACGTTGCAGATCCAATTACCTGGAATACACACTTCAGTTTATCTCTCCACTGGTAATTATCTAAATTGCAGACATATCATTAGAGTATCTGCTTGTGAAGTGTGTGTTTGTTTCAGTTTGTGTGTGTGTGTTTGCTTTAGCTCCTAATGGGGCCCAAAGGGAGGGAGCTGTTGGGGTGATTAGCCCTCTGTAGACTGTATCAGAGTGACTTTGTAACCATTTTAAAGATGCTAGATGTAGCATTGAACATATCGTTTATGCAGGGCACACCAAAAGAAAAACAACTGCCTAGAGACATGGAATACTCTTACCATCTCGCTGCTCTACAAGATCATTCATTAGGACAAAAAGAAGGGAAAGAGCCCACAACTTCTTTACATTTGCTCATTAAATTAACCCCTTAAAATCCCAGGCTTATTACATACTAAGGCTTATAATTCAGTTACTGCAGGGACTTCAATGCAAACTGGCTGAGCTATTCTTAGGTTATAGAAGTGTGTAATAAAACTTTGGGCCTGCCAGCATTCCCTGACCATTTAAAAGGGTTAAAGAGTAACCACGAAGGGAGAATTTTGCAATTCATGTATAATGTTTAAATGAACTATTTAATCATGGCCCTTTCAGCTACACGGAGATGTTTTTTCTTCTGGTTTTTGTGCATCTGTGTAAAAATGTGCATTACTGCAGCTATGTACTCTGTTGGGAAATAATGGTTGAGGAAAACTGTTACATAATTACTAAATGATGACAAGCATCAAATGAAACTGATTTCAAAGTAGTTGAATGCTGATGTCATTTCATTAAGCAAATGGCTGTAGAGAGTAATTGTGACTGAACATCACAAATCAAATCAAACTGGGTAAATACCAGACAACCACATACATACTGGTTACCTAATGTTGGTCATGCAGATGAGATATTTAAAACGCATCTACGTTAAATTGTAACACAGTCCACTGCATGTGACCACCATCCGCCTCAGCTTTTTAAGAGGCTGGATATGGGAGTGAAATTACTGCAGCGCTCTGAGCCAGCTAGCCTAAACGGCTCTATATATCATACAGAGAGATAAAGGCTTCATGTCAGCCTAGCTCTTAAAAGCAAAACCACCATGTGCTGGCATTCAGCAGCATTCCCACTGTGAGGTTGTTTTCTCTGTTTTCTCCTTTTGCCTTGCATAACCCCATGCCCATACAGCACAACTAGGGAAATATTACCAACAAGCAAAAGCTGACTGCTAGGGCTCAATCACAAGATCAGAGCTTTTAATCTTGTGAAAACTCATTAATTAATGCAGTTAACTTTCAGCAGAAAACGACTGATGAATTAGCCATGTGATTTCCTCACCAAGTTATGACTCATTTTAAGGAAGAACAAAGCATGTCATCTTAGTTATAATGTGTGATCCTGTGGCATCATGTGCATTCTTAAAAATAAAGGTGTCAAATGGAACCAAAAAGGGTTCTTTAAAGAGATGCCTTATAAGAACCACCTTTGGTTTCCTACACTCTTAAAACTAAAGGTGCCGGGGGCTCCCGAGTGGCGCAACCGTCTAAGCGTTGGCCCTATCATCAGGAGATCACGAGTTCGATCCCTGGCGATGCTACAGCCATCCGTAGCCGGGAGTCCGAGAGAGCACAATTGGCCTCGCTCTCTCTGGGTGGGTGGCTCTCCCTCCTTCTCCCCCCATCACTCAGCGCAATGCTAGTCAGCGCAGGCGTCTGGCAGCAGATCTGGCGGTTGCCGCTTTCCTCCGAGCGCGTTCGGCTGTCCAATGACGTTGCACGAGCGGCAGTTCGAAAAGAAGCGGTGGTTGGCTTCACAGGTCTCGGAGGAAGCCTGTGTTAGCCTTCACCCTCCAAGTGTTGATAGCATCGTGTGATTAGGGGAGTCCTAACTAGCGGGTGGAATTGGAGAGGACTAAATTGGGGAGAAAATCGGGTAAAAATAAAAAAAAAAAAGAATTCTTTGAGAAATGCCACAGACGAACCAGAAGTTCACTAAAGAACCATGCTTGAAAAAAAAGATTTGTGAGTGAGAAGAACCTCTTGAAACTTTAAAGAATCTTCACAAAATGTAAACCAATTTAATTAGTTTATTCATAGAACCTGTACATTATGTGGAGGTTCTTAGAACTTTAAAAAGGTTCTTAAATGTCTCATTTATAAAAATGGTTCCATTGAAAGATTTCTTGGGGAATCCAAAGATGTTCTTCTATGGGATCACACAAAGAACCCTTTATGGCACCAAGAGGGTGAAGTATCTTTTAACGAAGATGTTTAACTATGAAGGACCTTTTACAAGTTTAAAAAACTGCTTTCCCTGGAACTGTACATCCATACTAGGCCTGTCACAATGATTACATAGTCATCTCATCACAAGTATTCAAGTGTCCACAGTTGTTGGCTTTCACAATCATAGGTTTATGACCTACAACAAACAGAATGTGATTTGGGTGAGTTTTCATCTCTTAGTTTGAGGTAAGTTAATGTAAATAAAAGAAAGCAGAAAACACATTTATTGAGACATATCATGGTTCAACAAAAACAAGTTTACAAAACAAAAATAAAAGTTTAACTTCTTGCTTGATGCTGTAACACCTTTTGAGGGCAGCAGTGAGTAATGTGTGTTTATCTGAGCTAGAACTGGTCTTCTGTTGGGATCTTCTAAGTATCAACAGCTAGGAACCAAGATTGCTAATTAGCCAATTTAGTAATTTCAGGCCTGTATAATAGCTGCATACAAAAGAAGAAAAACACAGTTAAATTGTTAATTGCAATTATTTATATGGCAGTAATCATCAGCTCAAATTTCATGATCGCGACAAGCCTAGTCCAAGCCAAGGCTCATTTAAAAACCTTTATTTTTTAAGAGTGTAATAACAGCCACTGGCAAAAAAAAACAAAACAAAACAAAAAAAAAACAAAACAGATGCACAGATGAGACACTTTGGGATGACATTGGGGTGTTTGTCACTAACACAATCAAGAGGACAAATGTGTAGGGAGATGGGCCTCATGTCTGCCCAGAGGTGCGTTTGCAATAACACTGTCATCTGATAGATAGACAGCTAGATTAGAGATGGAGACAGGCATACAGACAGAGATCAAGCTGTATTCCCCATGTCCATCATCTGGCTACACTGCTCTCAGGTCAGTGAAGCTAATTTAATTCCGCCAATTCAAAAGGCAAGTGCCACTCAGATGAAGTGACACAGGAGAGGGAGGGGTGTGGGGGGCAAGAGAGTGGTGGTGAAGGGGAGGCACTGAATAATTATGAATCAATGGAGTTTAAGCTTTCCAAGGAGTTAATTTGAAGAGCGACAGTGATGAGTAGCATGTGCAAGAGAGTGTATGTATGTGTGTGTGTGTGTGTGTGTGTGTGTGTGTGTGTGTGTGTGTGTGTAAGAGACTGAGGGCTTATTTCCCAAGGGTCTACCCAAAGCCATTGTGTGAGTATGAAGAGATCAGAGCTCAGAGCAATATCGTGTCTGTTAGCAACCATATGACAAGCTGACCCTGGTAACCAGGCCGACCGCACCTGCCGTCATCATGGCTAATTTGTTAAACAAATCAATAGCGCTCTTTTGGCTCTTGCACCCCCAGCCCCCAGCCCCCAGCCACCGCCCTGACCCTCCTGATTTCTATCCACTGATATGGTCAATATGCTGCATCAGGAGGCAGAAGAGTGCAGCTGTCTAGAGCCAGCTACAGGTTAACAGTCAACAAATATGCAACACAGAATAAGGCTTGAATAGATACAGGACAATTGAGGAGTAATGAGTTTTTAGAAAGGTGAAAAATATTCAAATTTATAGCACCAGTAAATGTGGCTATCATAGCAACAGTGCATTTTGCTATAACAAAACAAAGCTCATTCATAAACTACCTAATACACCTTCGCAGTTTCTGAGATTGTCATGGACACCACCCCCCATATTTTGCATCCCATAAAGCAAAATTCAGAATGCACTTGGGAGTGCTGGGCTAACCTGGCCTGGGTTCTACATATATCATAGTATGCTGCATCTGAGTCAAAACCTAATAAATCACAGGGTATATCTTTTCTTTTTCTCCATGACAGTTTTCCTCTCGCAAATGTAATCATATTCCTCTGATATGGCAGCGAGATCAGATTAGCGCAGAAAGTAGCTTTGGGGAGAGTGGGTGAGATGGAGAAAGGGAAGAAAGGGAGAAAACTTCGAGCAGGGGGGATAATATGGGTAGAGATCAGAAAAAGAGGGCAAAAGAGAGAATGCAGCAGACTGAAAGGGGGAGGAAAGCAAGAGGTGAGAAATGCAAGAAGAAAAGAAGAAACAAACCCAAAAATCTAAGCAGTTATTATGATGATGATGATGATGATTATTATTATTATTAATAATAATAATAATAATAATAATAATAAGTTTACAAGGTTATTAAGTTCACTACTCTGCAGTAGTGTGTAATGCAATGTGTTTTATTCAATAGAGTGCAATAGTAAAATAAGTCTATTCTACATCACAACATGGAACCAACACTAAAAATGGTTTATTTGGCTTGTTATGATTTTTGATTCAATTTTTAAGTTGTTCAAGTTTGATTCATTGATAGAACAGGGCTGTGGTTTAGCCTTTTTGAGCCATATCAAGGAACAATGTCACCTACATGGGAGGTTCTAGAAAATGAAACAAGAATCAGACAAAGTCTGTCAGATGCTTCTCTTGATTCTAGCCGAGCCCTGGGCTCTAGGCCTCTCAGCATGGAGCTGCAGAGTCGTTCTCATTTTGCAGGAAACCAAAGCGCCTCAGCATGAACAAAGTCCTTGTAGCTCTGAGAGAGAGAGAAGCCTAGCGTGGTGTGTGTGTGTGTCACTGTGCGGGCTGCGGAGACATGGGCACGCCTGAGTCCACATCTGCTTCCAGTTTGCCACCAGCCAGCTCCAACAAGGAGCAGCTCCGCCAAAGGGTATCACGGGCCTCTGATTTTTCGACTCTTTTTGGCTCGGTCTGATAGTCATCCCTCATTATGTAGTCAAAAGGTGCTGAGATGAAGCAGAAAACATTAGCTGAAAGTGACAAGCTCTTGAGGGGAGGAAAGCAACATCTACGTGCTGGTGGAGCAGAAGAGAGAATGAGGGAAACACAGTAAACATCAACCCCTCTTCTCCTTGCAGTTGTGCAGAACATGACTGAAATAAAGGGTGTAGAAATGTTTCCTGCCTAAAACCACAGTCATCAGAGAGAGAAATACTAGAAGTTCAGTGATTTAATGAAGGCACAAAAATTACGAAAGAGGCTTCATCTCCTGTCAAAACCATCAGAGCCAACCATAACTAATAAGTCCTAGGGGTGGTGTAGTTTTGAAACAGTAGCAATTTCTATGCTGGCTATGTATCAAAACAATGTGTTTACTGTATTTAAAAGAGCACACTGGCCCGCTCATAAACACTCCAATGGAAGTGTTTTTCTTGTATGAATAAATGACACTCACATTGTTAAATTGCTTTTTGTTGTTTTTTTAATTTTTTTTTTTATGTAAACCAACAATTTGTACTTCATAACAGTTAGGAATGTGGTGGGGCTCTAAATGATTTTTAATCCCTACATCTGTGGAAGACAAACAGCAACTGAATACTGTAAAATACCAGTCTCCATTTTGCTGTTTGGTGCTGAAGTTCAGTGAAGAAGTTTATTTTCACTGTTCTTTCAAACAGCTTTTATACTGTAATGCGCCAATTTCACAGACAGAGCAGCCATATTTTCAAGATCATCTAAACATAACAAACTTTTGGCAGTTTTATTGGATAATCTTATGAAATTATTTACAATTTCGCTGGAAAACCAAGAAGGAAAACGTGAAGACTTGGGAGCCAAAATAGAGTAGAAAAGGGGCATTGACACACAGTAATCCTACCACCATGTGGTGCTTTTGTTGCTTTGGCTGCTGCTATTCCGTGGTTTTCTCCTTTTCTCCCTACCTCTCATTGTATTACAGTGTAATTGTAATACGCTGCGGCCACATGCAGTGGCTTCTGAAAAAAGCCCCCCCACTCAGGTACACTTGAGTGTTCTTAATGAGTCCAAAGGTTGACTCTTACCTCAAGGTGTTAAAATAACCATCAACACAGAGGCTTTCAATTACAACTGGCTAATCCTTCAAGCAATGGCAGGTATGTATCAGGTGAGAACAGGTTAAGTCACACACACACGCACACTGCTGACGGGCTGGGGCGCTGCCGCACTTTGATGTGCAGCTAGTTAGTTAGAGAAACATACTCGTACTGCTGTGACGTGCCCGACGTATCATCTCACACTTGGTATGTGCTTCATCGATCCTGTGGTGATACCCTGGGAAGTCAACAAACACACACACTCAAAGGCGTGGGCGCATGCACCCTTGACCTATTTCCCCCAAATTTATAATGTGTGTATATTTTATATTGGCAGATTTTTGCTTAAAATTAAAACCATCGAAAAGATGTTTAGATTTGACCGATATTTCAAACTGATATTTGATGACGTATTTATTGTACCTCAGAAGAGTATAGGTGGCGCTGGGCTACTGAGCTACAACATGTGCATTTTAGCCATAATACTGAATTTGTAAGCCTCTACAAATAAGAGTCACATTTAATTTTCATTCATTTTCATTTTTTTTTTTGGTTTTTCATTTTAATTTTCTACATTTTATAGATGTTTAGGAATATCATCATTGGCATTGGCATCCACATATATATATATATATAACAGATATTAGATATATTTATCTCAGTATTAAGTGTGTTCTAACCTGTAAAAGCACTAGATTGTGACTGGCTAAAAATAAAGAAAGTTTTTCTACTTTTCCAGAAATGAGGTTTGTATTTGATATACACATGAAAAAATCAGAGATCAGAACTGGCCCACAATCCCCATAGTAGAACACCCTTAAATTAATGAAAGACTTATTGGCTGAACTTGGTATTGGATGGTAACTGTAAATACTGCACATCTTTGAGAAAACATTTGGAAATGTTTAAGCTAACACTCACACATATCAAATCTCAATATAGTGTTTCTTTATTTATTCACTTATTTATTTACTAATGTTAAAGTTTTTTTAACAATTAAATGCTTACTGCTCAGATAAATAGCTCTACATATCGTTCTCTCAGATGCTTAAGACTTTTGCACAGTGCTAAATATGTAATTGCTATAATCCATCAAAGTGATCATGACCCATCTTGCATCTTGCTGCTTTCACAATCTGTGTAGACAGAAACTAACACACCCTTTTCTGGTTTCTTGTAAAGGGCCAATTTCTCTCTCTATCTCTCTTTTGCTCTCTCTCTCTCTTGTTGTTGAAGCGTGCCATCAGATTAGCCTGATCTCTGGTTTCAACGCTAATTGTGCTCATCCACTTAAGAAGCTGACAGACTTGCGGGTGAGGAAAGGCTCAGGTCTGGGTGGCTTGCCTCTCATCCATCATCGGCTAACAGATCCCTCACAAGAGCCCTGCACATTAATGCTATTAACACTGCTACTGAATGATCCCCTAGCACTAGCATTGCTAGCAAAGCAAAGCAAGCAGCTAAGAGCACACAATCCAAACAGTGCTTAGTTCCTGATGAACCCTGAAGTACCTCCTTGTACACAGGCCTTGTAGCTTCAGGATGCTCTTGTGTGTACCACTGCTCAGTGGCACCAACTTGCATGATCAGTCTCAAGTTTCATTCTTGTCATCTTGTCAGTTAGTTGGTCATTTTTTTTCTCACGAAAATCTGTTAAACCTTCTAACCTACGCCCTGTTTTAGACTCAACGCAATATCATTCTAATTTCATATTTCACAATGACAAAAACCATGGTGAGGATTTTTAATTAAAAATTGAATGACTGAAAAGAAAGTGGGAGGACAGACAATAAAAGCAGGAATGTGCCCATCCACAGACAGATTCTCCACGTTTTTATTTAAGACCTGCTCCAGTGCGCTAACTGCATTAATGACGTTATAAAGAATTATGAGGGGAAATCAAATTTGCCTCGCCACTTGAGCGCCACTAAAATGCCAAACAATAAACTACCAGATTGCAAATTAGATCAGTAAAAATATCAAACACATTGCAGTGGTGGGGAAGGGTGGAGGGGGGGGGAGAAAAAATCCATAATTGCGTTTAGTGTCTGGACCCTAGGGAACGGAGACACCAAAGATCATCAGGGCTCGGCGCACGAACCTGCTATTGACAGAGCGCAAAAATCGACAGCCTAACTAAATAAACACTCTTGGCTCCATTAAATATTCACCAGCGGAGATTTGACTAAAGCGTCTGTGTTTCGCTTCCCTGCATCCCTTCGGAATCACTACTCTCTCTGCCACACTCCAGGACACTTTCTCTCCTCTCTCTCGCTCCCTCCCACCCTTTCTGTCTCTCTTTAGCCCCCCACTCATCACCACATCTTTTTTTTCTCCTCCTCTCACTGAATCTTGACAGCAATAAATGATGTGGAGCCTGAGGGCCTGACTCTGAGGGGAAAGGAAGAAGGACAGGGCCTGCCGAGGAAAAGCAATAGAGGAGAGACAGCCAATGACCAATACTCATCACGCCAGCACTGAGGCGAAGATCAGTGACATTAAATAAACGTCCCCAACACCTCGCGCTGCCAAGATGGAGGATCTGTCACACACCACACACACACTTACACGTCCACACAGCCTGCCCAACATGCCTGCTGCCCAAAGGAGAAAAGCTAGATGCGTGCATTCCATATAAGGCAGTTAGAGTCTTAGTTTGATGGATATTTGAAGTGCTGCAAGGCCATAATGATTACTCGATTGAATTGAATAAAATTTTCCTTCTCATTGAATCAACAATGATTATTTGTAGTGTGTGTGATAATAATACATGTTTTAAATTGTATTATTGATGTGTATTGTATCATATATGTGTATACATGCTATTATAATATATAGTGAACATACGTTGTCGTTTCTGAACTTTCATTTGGAAGAAAACCTTGTTTCTCCAAAATGATAACTTTATTGGAAAAGGAAGAATTGTTCTGAGCTTTGAATGGAAGTCAATGTAACAAGATTTTATTCCAAGTAAAACTTTTTGCATGCAAAAGAAAGCTTGAGCACCTCTGGCAAAATTGCATAATTTTCTGATCATTGAAAGACAGTAAACACAACCTCTGCAGCAAACTCTTTTTAAAAAGGAGATTTTTTTGCATATGTTAAGGCACAGTTACTTTGAATTTGATCATTTTAACCTTTTCAACTCCTTGAGACCACCGGGGGTTCCAAAATGCACTTCATCATATTCTTCATAACTTTCATATTTCATAACCTACATTCAAAAGGTGGGTGTTATATGAGAGCTGTAACTGTCTTCTTTCCAGTCAAATAGATAGGTGATGTAATTTTGAACCCTTATAATAAAAGAAGATGAACAATTTTTTGTGTACTGAAAGTTGACCCATTTTTCTACAAACCTGCGCTATAAACTATAAACAGATGGTGTCTCTTCAGTGATATGCTCTGTAAAAATTATTTTTATAAAAAAATACAAAGAGTGTGTAATAGGGAAAAATGAAATAGTATTTGTGACGTAAAAATTTGGATAAGGAATCAGTGCTTAATGGCACCCACTTTGATAGATATTAGATGTCACAGCTTGCAAATGTTTTTTTTTTTTGTAGCCAACTAAGAGTCTTTTTTCTCTTGTTTTAGGAATTTTCACCAAAGGGCTGATTAGCCAAACCAGGTATTGTATGAAACTACCAATAATCTTGGGCTTCTATGAGTAGAGGTTTGGAAATGGTTGAGTTGAACACATTGGCACACATAAAATCACAGCTTTTTGTATTTTGTAAAATTACAGTCACTGCTGTCGAAAGAAAACCTATAACATACTTTACCTTTAATGTCTTTAATGACTTTTTAAGTTTCAGCCATTTCTTTCAGTTCATTGTTCATGAAATTTACACACAATGTAAAGAGCAACAGGCATTTTCAAATTACATCAAAAACTGAAAAATGACAAAAATGGAGATACAAGGTTTTGTTCTGACAGCACTAATATATATATATACAATGACAATAACAAATGACATGAAAAAAGTTAGCACATCCCACGTCCTCTACACACACTTCTGCACATTTTGATGTACAATTATTGTTTACCTGCTGAACTGAACATACTGGGAAAAAAATATAAATATAAAATGTGGCCTGTGCAAAAGTTACGGCACTTTTATTCTTTTCCCCAATATGTTATGGGACACAAATAAGGCTTTGCATCCCATCTTTTTCAAATAACACATTTTGGAATCTTGATTGCTAAAATAATCAATAATGCAGTCCAAATGTTCATCATAAGTGAATATTGTAAATATGCTGTCAACTAAAAGCCACTCAAATTCTGTTATCACCCTTTCCACTGTCATGGGAGGCATGGCTAAGAGATCTAAGAATAGATCTAAACTCAAATTAAATTACTGAATCAAACAAAGACCACTGAACAGGCATCTTCTAAAATGTAGCAGAGACATTAGGATTTCCAGTCTAGACACAAGCTTCCTCCTTTCTGAGTGTGGCCAAAAACACAGAACAGAAGACACACACACACACAAACACAAACAAACACATACACACACACACACACACACACAGACTCATGCAGAAGTCCTACAGCTCTCTGCTCCTCTGCCTGCGCTCATCTGCCTCCATGAGGGAGGGAGCAGCACTTATGCAAATGAGCGGTGACAGCGTTATTGTGGAAGGAATATCAATGGAGTAATTACAGCATATGCAGCCCTCCTCTCCCCACCACTACTGCCTGTCTTCATCTCTCATCGCAGCTCCCGCTCTCCCCCGGGGCCAAAAAGACGGCCGCCACGCTCCCGGATCCAAAGCTAATAATGGAGGCTCCGGTGCGGGCACTGAGGGAGCCAGCCCGCGGGTCCAGAGACGCAGACGCGGCTAAACACAGCTAGGAGTCCCACAGGAGCATCACAGGACAGATCAAATGATTAATAAAAAAGGTGCGTGCGTGTGTGTGCCCGCGTGTGCGTGAGTGTGTGGAAGTGCCGCACAGGACTGTGTGTGAGAAAGTGAATGAGAAAGAGAGGGAGCATTAACCTCTGAAAAAAACGTCAGAAGGTACATATGACCCCTACATCACTGAGGGTTCACTGAGAAAAAAAGTGACGTACTTAGGTCACTTGACTGAAAAATGTATTTGTATCATTTCTATATGACTTAAATATATTACATTAACACAACTGTGTCTTTCATTTGACTTACTTTTGAAAGCAACTGTGTTGGTGTAATACATATGCATGTGAAGATTATGTACACATTAAAATCAAGTACATTCAATACATCAGTTTTTTCAGTGTTGGCAGAATACAGAAAACTAGGCCTCTTTAGTCAGCGGTTAATCAAAGCAAAGGCAATGACAGACATTATTACAGTCATATGATATTCCAATTCCTATATGATCACAAGCATATGCCATAGCAATAAGATTTTAAAGGGGAATTCCACCATTTGTGTGCATACTTCAATTGTTAAGATGTAAACAAAGCCATTCGGAGTGGTTTGGTTGAAATTTATAGACGTCTGAAGCATTCAATGTCTAAAATCTACCTCACAGGAAGTTATTACATGAATTGATCATAAATACATTATATATATATATATACATATCTATATCTATCTATCTATCTATCTATATATATATATATATATATATATATATATATATATATATATATATATATACATATGATCATGGTGTAGATGTACATGCAGGGCATTGTAAGGCACCATTGTTTTTTTTCAGATATACTTCTATTTTACCAATATTAACAGTATTACATATAATAATTCATTCATGTAGGTTAACTGTTGGTTTTAATAATAAAATGGCTTTATTTGTTCTGCAGACATTGCAACCCTTGATTCCTGTCACCACCATTGTAAAGAAATCTGAATCAGTGAGTAAGCTCTGAATGACTTTGTTTACATTTGAAATGCTTGAATTATGTAGAAATAAGTAGAATTAGTTGAATTCTCCTTATGGAATTTAAGTTATGGAATTGCTCAACTCAAACTAGGAATTGCCTTCTATCTAAACACAAACAACAGCTCCTTTATACCTGTGCCTTGCTTGCAAAAGTACCCAAATACTTTTGACATGTCAATGTCAACAAATTTAATACTCTGATTTGTCTCTTTGCACTCAGAGAAAGCACTTGTAGACCCATTAATTCTTGTGAAACATAGCCATGTGAGTGGTAATCCGTCATCCCCACCATCTTCTTACAGGTGAAGAATGAGTAGGGCCATGAGTAACAAGAGTTAGCAGAATGTGCAAGAGAGAAAACAGTAGAAGTGAAAAAAGGAGGTGGTATGCATCTTCAAAGCAGCTACATTCTTCTGTACCCCCCTTAGGCTGAGAATTAACATAGCTGGGTCTGGAATGCTCTGCCTCAAAACACCCACGTGTGTATCACCAGCATGGGGAAAACCCCATAGACACCTTTTCCATAAATATTAGATTATCAAGTAACCCTTAATTACTGTTTTGTGTGAACTTTGCCCTCAAAATCCAAGTCATCGAAGAGCATTGGTGGCTACACATGATGTGGGACCAAGGAATAATGATGAGCATAAATCATGGGACTGCAGGTTACAGTACGCATCATGGAAAAGAAATTCTGTGGGAAAAAAATTCCTACAGGGTGTGAGAGATCGGGTCCTCAGCAAGTGTCAGAGCAGGTCAAGAGGAGTGCCGCAAGGGTCAATCCTGAGGCCCAAACATGTTCTATTACCACACAGCACTGGCAACAACCAAACACCTCATAGATCAGTAGGAAAAAGAGCTGGCTTATTTCCACGCTTATCTCACAAGCAATAAATTCCAATTAAAACTGAAAGAGTGTAACTGATGAATTGAGACATAGGAACCAAAGGTTTTAAGGGCTCCTCATACACTCTTCTGCACCAGGCTCTTCGTTCACACTCACACTCCATCTGACAGCTAAAAGAAATCCTGTTCGACCCTGCTTCTAAATAAATTCTGATTAGGAGGCAAAAAAGGGCCTGCAAAGTTGAACGCCGAACATTTTTTAGGTCCGGGTGGGCCTAAAGGTTTAATAAATCAGAGAATCAGCCTCCATACTTCTGCATAATCTTGCCCCATTACAGAAATAATCCATTGTGATTCTGTGGACATACCTAAGATGAATCACATATAAGATAACGCAGTGTAATGGTCTATCTATGGGGGGCTAGTTCATAGGCGTCACTGCTGAAAGTATTAGTTAGGTAAATGTAATAATGCATGAGACTACACAGTTACAATAGTCAAGTCAATCAAGATTGCTTACTTACACAGAACAGATGGCTGTGGATGCTAAAACCAGGTCAAGGCTAAGTTGCTTGTCTGGCATTCAGGCATATAATTCACACAGTAGGTTGCTAAATGTTTCCCTGCAAAACAAATCCCTATAAAAAAAAAACCTTGAGATATAAATTGAGTGCTGTGTTGGAGGGAAAAAAAGAAACAAATGTCAAACATGATCTCTGTCCACTCTCCAGCCCTGTTGTGCTTTGGCCTGAGAAAAGAAAATATTATGGAGCTATATAAAAACACCCTGCAAAAGAATAGGCGTGCGTGTTGCAAAGTTTAGAGTTTATTTTTTATTTAGATCATTTTTAACTACCATTGTTCTTGCATTTAGGTGTCTGTTTCTGATTTTCCATCTGTTATTCTTCTTCAATTAAAAGATGAATTAAAAAACAGGGGCTCTCTACAGCACAGACTGTGGAAGAAGCCATAAAGCAAATGTTAACGTGATTAACAGCACTGATGAAGGGGGAAAAAAGCTCTGTTTAGTTTTCCTGTTTCTCTACATGTTGCTCTTTCAGGGGCTCTTTGATCCTGCTGGCCTTATGAATCTTCCACATAAATGGCTACCTGCTCGGGACACTTTTAGTGCCTTCCGGGTTTGATGCAAGGCATCTGTGTGGACGTCTCAAAATATTGGATCGAATCATGGATCGCGGGGACAAATCAGATGGCTACCTCTATTGACAATTTCTTCTTTGTCCTGGGGAGATGATAAACACCTTCACTTTCAACTGGCAATATCTGGGGAAAAGAGATGTAGTTCTTTCCTCGATTTTTCTGTGTCTGTGTCATGTTCGATCAATGCAACAATAGTCAAAATGGCATCTCCAGCGTTCTGAAATGTCATCGGTATGGCAGGATTACGAGGCTGCATTGTGGCAGCCGGCCCAAACACCTGAATGTGTTTGAGACATGGTGATTCAGCCTGGGCTTTGAAATGTCAACCGCTTGTGCAATTACTCACCAGCCTCTGGCAGTTCGCCGCTGCAGGGCAACTTTCTCCTCGGAGGAGGACAGCTCAGACATGATAAACACACTGGAGAATGTTCAGTCAGTTCAGAGCAAGCTGTTTCTGACCTCTCAAACTCAGCTCATCATATTCGACAATATTGGGGTAGCCACAGCTCATAGTTATAAAGTCATAAATACACAATTAAACGTTTCACTGTTTAATGACTGTAAATGAGAGCAAAGAGGTATTCCTCATCCATAACACTCCATAGCATTAGAGATGGCACAGGATAAGGTATCAGTATTGGGCCGATATCAGCAGAACATGCTGAATCAAACTAGGAAAAAAAAGAATGAATTTGATCCAATCTTGTAACAAATCTAGCCTGAAATAGCACACACTGACACTGTGTAATGTCGTTTTGTCAGCTGTAATTTTCCTGTGGATTAGTATAGTGTTTGAGTAGATTAAGCATAAAAGCGTACTAAAAGCTTGTTTTAAGTGAAATGCTTCGGTTCAAAATCGCTCTTTTTAAGCAGTTGTAATATTAGATCAATATTGATATTGGATGACTTGAGGTTTCAATATCAGTATTGTATTAATGGTAAACTCCTTTGAATGCTAAAGCTGATTGGCTTTAGCTAAATGCTATGTCTATTTGCTGCCAATCAGTATACAGTACTGTGCAAAAGTTAGAGACCACCCTCCATTTTTTTAATTTCCAGTCAACGGCCATTATGTACAATTTAATAATTGTTCAGGAGATATTTCTCAGAAAATTAAGAAGACTAGATATAACACAAACCAGTTGCATAAAGAAAGAGAAAGTAAAAAAATAAGGAAAAATAAATGAAAAAGCAGAAGTTCAAAAAGTTATGGGCCTTCTAACAACTTTTATCCACTCTTTCTTCAGATCTGAAAAAAAATCTACAGGTGTTTCTCTTCATTCTTCCACTGAGAGAAAACAACTCAACACTATGGGCCTGAAATGATGTGTAACTGTCAAGAGGCTGTTACTGAGAAAAGTAAAGAGACAAAACAAATGACTCAGATAGATGGACCGGCCATCCCAGAGTCCAGACCTCAAAATCATTGAATGTGTTTGGGAGTACTTGGAAGCAGAATACACAACCAACCTTTAAGACTAAATTTTGGTGGTGTGGAAAAATCTTTTAAAAACTAAAAGCAAGTCTCCCAACAAGAATGGAAGCTGTAATAAGGGCAAAAAGTGGACACATTAAATACTGAAAAAAATATATATTAATTTGTTAAGACTTTTTTCCTGACGCTAAAAAATGAATAACTTTTTGACTGGAAATTAAATACATGATAGGTGGTCTCTGACTTTTATTGCACTGTATTTTCCTCACCTACTTACTTTGCCACAGAAAACCTTCTTAGTACTTCCACTGTATATAAACAATAGTACAAGCATAGCTGCATCAACAGTGGAGGCCAAAACTCAAGTGTATTCACAGAGCACTCTGCCCCAATAAAGACCACAGGAATTGTTTATCATAGAGTATCCCAGTGACTAATCCAAAGCAGGCCCTGAGTCCAGAACTCGTTTAAAGGTCCAAAACGTCTGCAGTGGAGACACAGTCTCACACAGACAAACACGCATACACCTAAAACCTTGACCCTTCTCCTCCAAGCAGACCCTCAAGTGACCTTTATGATTTCCTAGGCCAGGCCGAGGTCTCACAGCCCTCCCTGTGATGTTCTGTCCTGTCCCCTCTGTCCTCCCAGCATGCTTTAGCATGGGCTGCCTGGGGGCGCCATACATGGGGCACCATGCTTTACTCGATACAAATGTTCTCTTTCGTTTTGGTTTATTTATCCCATCAATAATCTTAATAATCTTCAGATAATACAGTTTTTTCTCCACCATTTTAAGACCCCATCTCTTTGCTCACGAATATCAAAGACTCAGGGGTAAATAATTACAGTAAATAAAGGAGCGCAGAGAAGGGAAAAAAAAAACAAAAAGAAATGCAACTCGAGACTTGAACGATCATTGATTGCAGGGGCAAAGTAAGAGTTTCCATTCATGGTTGCCAAGGCACCGTTAAATGTTATGGGCACATCAGGGCCTGTTGGTCACTGCTGAGGGGAGAATGACATCTAACAATGAGCAGAACCGCTCTTGGACTGTGCAGACCCCGTGCTTCAAAAGACTCCAGCTCCTGCACGGAAAAAACATCAGGCAACACAACACTGCTTCATGGCTGGGCCTTTAATATCTGAGAGGACATGAGGTCCTGTCTTTATAGCCATCAGGAGGGGCTCAAGAGCTTCTGAATCAGTCCAAAAGCAAAGCGGAATCACCATGCTAAAAAGTACTGCATCTCTGTATATGGAGTTGGACTTTGTCTCTAGACCTATGTTTAAAAATAAAGGTTCCCAAATGATTCTTGGCTTAGACATAAAAAAAAAAAACAATAATTGCAATAATTGTTACAGAACCTTTACATTATCCTGAGGTCCTTTAAACACATCTTGTGTACAAAACTTTAAAGAACCATCCACTGACTTTTTTTTAAGCAACCAAAAGAAGGTCTTCTAAAAGGGCATCATACCAAAGGACCTATTTAAGCACCTTTATTTGACTGACACCAGCTGGATTCTACAGCAGAGCATTAGACACAAATTAGCCTTTACAGAAGCATTTGGAAAGTTTTTGCTTCACTTGCCGACTTACTTTTATAACTTCCCTGAAATATCTGTAAAAGAGGATCTGTTGAGCGAAAGAAAACGTTCAAAGATTGGAGTGTAAATCTCTTTTAATGCCACAGAGCCCAGTGTTAATGTTGCTTCCAGAAACCACTTACTCACTGCTTTCCTCTCTCTCTCCTTTTGCCCCATTACTCTGTATGCATGACGTGCAATATGGAGCAAAAAGACCACATCTCCAAATACTGCATAACCTAAGTGGATTTGAGAGTCACAGCAAGAATCTGAGCCAAGGGTCTACTGTGTATTGTACTGGGAGCCTTTCTGATATATTCTGTTTGGTTCTGATTGCCACTGTGTTACTATTTCACACGGAAATGCAATAGTTTTGAACACCTACAGAAGATTTCAATTGAGATTCTTTGGATTAATGTGGAAGTTGAAAACACAGGCAGTTCACACACATAAACAACCCGGAAAGCTTAAAAAGTCACTTTCTATTAATTTTATGATTACCCCAGAAATACCCTGGAAGTACCTGGAAATATGATTACCCTGCAAACTAGAGAGGCAGACAGACTTGACGCACCAAAACATGGAGATGAAGTCTGTGGAGATGAAGATGCAGAAGAGGACTGTCCACCATGTTTGCCACGGTGAAAACATGCTATAAAATGTAAGCCGAAGTCTGTGCAAACAAAAGAATATTAAAAATATAAAGTATAGCGCATTTTATATTTTATACCACATCACTGGACATGACAAAACAAAGAAAAGACAACTGAAAGAAAGACTTTTTGGACAAGAATGAGGGAGAGAGAGAGAGAGAGAGAGAAAGCAGAGAGAAAAGATGGAGAAAGAGAAAGACAGAAAAGGGAAGAGAAAGAGAGAGAGAGAGAGCAGGAAGCAAGAGAGCAAGACAGAAAGAAAAGGCATAGAGAGAGAGAGAGAGAGAGAGAGAGAGAGAGAGAGAAAGAGAGAATTTTCTTCTCGGTCTCAGTGTCTCAGGCTTGTGGTGAACTTAGAACCTATAATAAAATAATGCACAGCAGTGGATGTAGTGGATCTCTTTTTGAAAAATACTTGTGGGGAAAAAGAAAAACATATGGCGCGTAGTGTGGCACAAGCCCTATATTTCATGCATGACTTTGGAGAATGTTAATAAGGATTAAAAACATACTTCAACTAATGTTCTCTTCCCTCTTGGGAACAAAACTGATTTTTTACTCATGTTTCTAAAGCAAAGACATAACATAGGAAGCAAAATGTTAACTTTTTGGAAAATCAAGGCATTTGAGAAAACCTACAGTTAGGAGCATAATTTGCAAGCAGAGTATGGAGAAAATTTGTCCTGCTTTCTTGCTCTCTTCATCCCTCACTCATTTTCTCTTCTCTCTTGATTCAGTCTTTATCGCATTAGGATGTCATGTTAGAGGCCCGCTAAGCCACTTCTGACCCCTCACTTGGAGCATAGCTTCTGGTTAATGTCACGCCAGTGTGGCTCTTAAAAAGAAATGTTTTAGGCACAGCGTATGCTTTGTTTCTATGGAAAGATGCACCAATTAATTGAATTATATTCTCAAATGCGACTACATGTGTATGTCTGCATCTAAGCATGTGGGATACAGATGTGCTGTGTGTCTGTAACCTGTAGATCAAGCCAGATTGTTGAAAGGAGACAGCAGCTGCCCTCCCGCTGAAAATGCGTAGAACACCAGCTCTTCAAAAGCCTGTACCCACAAGCCCTACAGCCTGCTGTCAGATACAACCTCATGCTGTTTCTATTTGCAAACTGCCATACACACACACACACACACACCCACATACACGCACACCCCCACTTATCTGGAGCCAGTTTTTGGAGTGTGTGGATCGCATGGCTGACAGACAGTGTGCCCACTCCAACTCATTATTTGTCACCATGATAAACGCATATAGCCCTGGTGTATAGAAAGGTTCAGTGCTGAGTCGCAACTGTATGCAAATACAGCCCACGGGTGACTGACAGAGAGCTGTTCTGAGGTTGGGAAATAGTAACAGGAAAGAGCCGTGAAAAGGATACAGCGAGTGAAATCGTAAACCTCTGTCCAAGCCTTCACGCTCCATTTGATAGCACAACACTGCAGCACTTAACACTACTGAGCGGATCATTTTTTTTCCTCCTCTGTCGGAGACACTGTCATTATGGCCGATGTGTTTTGCTGGGATTTCTTTGAGGGATAATACTCATTATTGGGGGAGTTTAGCTTGGCTTGCTAGGCAAATGTATGGAAGGCAGAGAGAGATTCATAGCTAGGCTGTCGTTGCTGAAAGCCAGGATACAGAGCTTACCCAGAGAGAGAGAGAGAGAGAGAGAAAGAGCATGGTTCAGTGGCACTCACTCTCTTCCACATCCTGGATACCCTGAGCTGGCTTAGAACCTCCATACTGTCTCTGCCAACACACTGTCCAGTGCCTGACAAACTGACAAAGAAAATTGCACAAATATATGCAAGGGTCTCTGAGAAGTGGTAAAGCTGGTAAAGGTGTAATGATGCACTCAGCTCGTGATTGAACTTGATTCTCGTTAAGGTTCACAACCCGATATTCGAATAATATTTTGAACAAAACAGAAATGGAGAAAATGATGACTGCATCCAGACTGGAGCTAGCAAGGTGGCAAGCAGGAGCTGAGAATGTGATGTATGTCACTTATCATGCTGCCATACGTTTAGCTGATTAACCTTTTGTAATTGCTTTATATAGCATTATTACTACAATGCAGATATCACTCATCTCAATGGTACATACTGTCATATTTTACACACTGTTATGATTTCATCATGCATTATTAGTAGGGAACTGTGACTATTAGAACTAGGCCTTCAGCTAGCTCATAAAAGTCAAAACCTAGTCAAAAAATTAGGACTAAACCTCACCTTTCTGATAATGCAATATTCTGCTAGTGCCCCTATGGGACTTCCAATAGTAAGTTAGCGCTAAGCTAATGCTACTGCACATGAACATTTTTTGCCTGCTCTAGATTAAACACAGACATCTGAACCTTCCATACAGTTCATTTGAAGCTTTTAATAGACATTAACATATGTTTTCTGTGAAGCATTTTCCCTTACATTTTCCATTTTTTAAAACCTTGTTAGGCTACTGCAGTCAATGACATATCTAGAAACTCCAGAAGGGCTAGAGTGACAGATTCTCACTTAATTGGTTCCACTCACTGTAAGCCAGAATCTGATTGGTGAATTCCACTGTCACTTATGTTTAAAATTTTAATCCTTTTGTTTCCAAACAAAACTTAACAATAAAATAAGAGTAGTTCTACCATACTGGCAGAGTTAAAATACAAGAAGCATGATGAATTTATTAAGTAAACATTTTTTATTTCCCAGAAATGTTACATTGTACTAATACTCCTTTTAGTTGGAAACAAAAGGGTTCTTTTAATTCATCTTGAATGCAAACAGTGACAGTGGATTAACAATGGGTGGGCCTTGACTGTTACACCCCTAGATATAAGAAAGAAATTTTCATTTTGATACTAAATCATAACTCCAAAAATAGCTCTTTAAAGCAATAACCACATAATCCTTCAGATTCATACTTAATCGTTTTTCATTCACAGTAAATGACTCATCATGGTATGCAGGAATATGATTGCCAAATAAAAAATGCTGGCATGTAATGCAAAAGAACATTTTTTTCCATAAAAAGAGAAAAAGATATAAAGATGGCACACCTTTAACAACAACTCTAACATTTCCTCAGCAAACACTGAAAATGACCTGGGAACCTACTTTAGTGCAAGCTATAAACACCTGAAAATGATGTGTACACAGGGAGAAAAATATGACACCAAGCTAGTTAAAATTGTCAGTGCGCTGCTTAGCGTGCAGATGGAGGTGTTATTTGGACGCTAGAGCACTGGGGCTGAGGCCGCAGGTGGTTTGGCATGGTATTCTGCCTCTGCTGAGCTCGAGGGAGAAAGCTGGGAGCAGACTGAAAGGAGTCTGAGAGGAGGAACTAACCAAAATATTGGCTGGCCTGTTCAGCTAAAACTGCCTTTTTCATTGTTTACCACATTACATGATACTGGCTCATGTTAGCCATTATCAGAATTTTCAGCTCCTTAAAGGTACACTATGTAAGTTTTGGGGACCTCTCTGGTGGAAGTGTGTGATTGCATGCAACATGCAGAAGAACCTTTTGTAGTGTCAGCTGGAACTTTGGAATTGGCTCATTGTGAATGTGTTGAAAGAGCATTCAAAGAGAACTCAGTCATAGCTTGGTGAAGCATGTCTTCTAAGTGAATTATCTATTATTGTCATCATATCTTCATCAACCTAGTGTTGATTTTGCATTTGAGATCTAAACATCGAGCTAGACCTTCTTTTTGAGTGAGATGTTATTATGTAAAGACGTAATATAACATGATGTGAAAAACTCCTGTGAAATCCAAACCAACACCTGACTTTTAAATGATTATTTCAGCATTTACAGGGTGACTTGTAGCATCACACAGACACCATATTTTAGTGTTTTTTTTAGCATGACTGAGTAATGCAACTTATTTCAATTTAAAAAAATCTTACACAGTGTAGCTTTAAAATATCGTTATAACAAAAACTTCATATCGTCGAGCCCACACCTGAGAGGAGCCTGAGAGGAGGCTGCACACAGTGTACTGTGCCTCCTGGGTCAGAGCTCCAGCGCCTCTCCAGCTGAGCTCAGAGTGCCACAAGCTGGCTCTGGTTTCATGTTCAGGGGGCTGGGGGTCAGCACAATTCTCCCCCAGCTTACGGGGGCTGCCCTTTACGCCTGACAACAGACAGACGCCCACCTCCAGGCGTCTAACTCTCTCCGCAAAAACAACACCAGTAGTGGGACAGCCATACAGAGCGGAGATGAATCTGTCTGAAGTGCAGCAGCACACGTTTCAATGCGAGGTCTGTTCTGTGTTAAAAATATGGTCTTTGTTTTATACGGTTAGAAAAGTGATAGATGTTTATTAGCTTATGATGGAGGTGCTATTTAGTAGACCTATATTAAAGGAATCATAAAGGTCATTCAAAAATAACAAAAAAAAAAACTCAAGAATTCCTTATGTAACATGATGTTATGCACTTTTATAAATACCACAACAGCTTTGTGATATTCCAATAGCTGATATTCCAGCAAGCTGCTCAATAAATAATAATCTGGAGGGATTAAATGCTACTCGACACTGAAAGTCAAATCAGATGGACTGAAGGGTCTGTTTTCCAAGCAGATCTTCATGACTTCTAGGAAAGTCCAACATTAGCACCATGTGCCTGTCATGGTTTTGTGTTGCTGGCTTAGGCCAAATATGAGGTATGCTGGACTGGTTTGGAAAAATTCCTTTCAAAACAAAACACAAGTCTAGAGCAGAATAAAGAAAAAAAAATGAAACAAAATAATGAGGGACATATCACCATGGACCTGCTTCTATTTGTAATGTGTTTAGCACTATTTAAGACCAGGTGCAATATGATGCTGATGAAACACAAGGAACATTGCCTGCTACCTGACAGTATCTTTGATTGAAGTGTTCCTTATCTGTATAAATTATAATTTGATACTTAATTACTTTGTACAATTATTATGTTCTGCAATCAGACTAAGAAGTAAGCAGACTTTTGTTTTGTGTACAGATGTTAATATGTTCATGTTATGTGACTCCCTGTCAAAGGCACATGAGTCTTCATTAGCATGTAACTATAGAATAAATAGAATAGAGATCAGGGGGTTATTCCATTTTGAAAAGCTTCAATATCTCATCCTTTCATCCTGCATGTTCCTGAGATGAGCAGATCATTTTGCAGTGTTCACAAGTGCTGGAATTTCCCAGGAAGATGTATTGTGGCTGTTTTCAGAAAAATATTAGCAAGCAGCCAGGAGGGAGGACAGAGTAGAGGGGAGGAGCAGACAGAGAGAGAGAGAGAGAGAGAGAGAGAGAGAGAGAGAGAGAGAGAGAGAGAGAGAGAGAGAGGGAGAGAGAGAGAAAGAGAGAGAAAGAGAGAGGGAGAGACAGAGAGAGAGACAGAGAGATGATCACTATCATTCTTTCTTTTTCTTTCTTCCATCCTTCTCTCCCTACTTCCTTCCTTGCTATCGTTATTTTTCTCCTTCTCTGTTTTCTTCCTCCTTTCTTCCACCCTCTCATTCTTCCTTTCTTATCTCCTTTCTCCCATTTTTTCTTTCTTTCTTTCCTTTATTCTTTCTGACTGCTCAATTTCTTCCATTATTCTTTCCTTTTTCTTTCTTATTTACTGCTTTTTTATTTCTCTATCCCTTCCCTCCTATCTTGTTCTTTCTTTCTTTAGTCCCTCATTCCTTCTTGCTTTCCCTCCTGTCTTTTCTTGTCTTTCTCTTTCTTTTATTCTTTCCTTCTTTTTCTTTCTTCTTATTTTCCTGTCTTTCTTTCTACCTTTCATCCCTTCTTACTTCCTTTCTTTTCTTCCCACTTTTTCTGTCTTTTTCTTCCTTCTTGCTTTCTCTTTTCCTTTTTCTTTATTTCCTCTCTTTCTTTGCTCATTGTGACAAAGTCTGCGACTAAATCAGACCTGAGCTGAGGCTGACATCACACACACACACTGCAGCCAACGCAGCCCTCACTACAAAAACAAGATCCGTTAACTTGAGGAATACTTCCATTTACTGGGAAAATGAAAAATTCTGCGTTCCTATCAATCCTATGATCTCACTCTTGTATCAAATTATCTTTGACTGGCCTGTCTGTTTAGTTCTTCCAAATTTCTGGCCAAGTGCTTGGGTAAAGCCAACATCTGTATTGTTGTAAAGCTACTCATCACTGGCGTACAGCCTCCTCTCTCCTCCCTCTCCGACTCATCCTTCTCTCCTCCTTCCATCACCCTGCCTCCTGTCAACTCCTCCACTCCTCCTAACCTCTCTATCTTCCAAATATTTCCCCTCACTGCTTTTTGAAGCTGCCATGGGTCGCCCGACCTTCGGTACAAATCATTTTAGTCGCTCGTGGGAGGGGGCTCCCCGACTTGCCGAGACCGGGAAACACTGAAAGGTGATCTGCTTCGTTTCGCGCTCGCGTTTGTTTTTCCTAGCCCAGTCAGCGATGGGTCGATCAGCAGCAATCCCCAAACCCCACAGAGAAAAGGACAGGAGGACTGGGGTTGGAGGGCTTTGCGGGGGTTGGAGGGGTTTTCACTGATTTAAACATTGTCCTTTCAGTTTACTTAAACCTTCCCCCCGCCCGCACTGCCCCAGGCCCTGAAGAGAAGAAGGCATAGCTAGAGTTCTTGAGGTCGGGGTTCAGGATTTGGCCCCGGATACACACACACTGAGGACTGATGCTCCTGCGCTGATGGACAGCAAAGCCTTTTAGCTTCTCTCAGACATGTCTGATCCACACTATTGACAGGAAGTATAATGTGTCTGAGAGTGTTAAGAAGTCACTCAGAAGATAATATAGAAAACCAAAACACAATGAGAGACCAAAAGAGACAGGGTCAAGCGTTTGAAGTCGATGTGATGCTGTGAGCACCAGATTATAACATACAGATAACATGTACAGTATTGTGTACCCTTCATTTTCAAAAAACAATCAAACGTTGCTCCTGTCAACATCAGAAGACAGTACTTAAAGCCTTCATCTTTGAAAGTAAAGAGAAAGTCAAGGTGTTTTGGCCCATCCTTCCATCACTGAATGTGTCTGGAATTACTTGAATCGTGAGAAGCAGAAAATGCAACCAACTTAGACTGAACTTTGGAGGTGTTGAAAAATATCCCTATAGATCCCTTTCAAAAACTTAAAGCAAGTCTCCTGAAAAGAATGGAAGCTGTAATAAAAGGCTTGGACACACTAAATATACATATAACTTAAAAACTTATCGTATATTTAGTTCTTTTCAAGGAATTTTTTTGCTGAATATGTTTTTTTTTTGATGCTGAAGAATAACTTGATGGTTGTTAAGGGAGGTCTCTGACTATTGCACAGTACTGTATGATATATGTATATTTCAAAAATAATGTCCATAATTACATTTCTATTATGCTACCACTGGTCCAGTTCTTTTCAGTGGTCTTTGAGAATAACTTTCAACTAGGCAAATGTAACCTACAGACAGACCTCTGCTTGAACCTCCACTCTGGTGCATGCACTGGGACGGGCCAGTTGCAGTAATCAGATTGGTTTCAGTGCGCCTGATCTACAGTCTAACAGACTTCCAACCAGTTGAATGAGTAAATAAAGAACTACAGGGAGCTCCAGCTGGAGACAGATTACCTCCAGCACCGAGAGGGTGCAGCACAGTGGAGGCTAAGCCCAGAAGGAGGAGGGCTGAGTGGGCACAAAAGCCAGCAGCAGGGCCTCCTCCAGGAACCGGAGAAGCTTATTTATTCCAGTTAGGGCCACTGCTCTTCCTAGGCCGTTCAGATGTGGACAAACACATGTACACACATGCTGATGGTGAAGACAGAGTTTGTTGTCATTACCTTAATCTGCAACACATGAAATGTAACAGTAATGAGGTAAATAAACAGCAAATAAACAGAATATAGTTGGCATAGTCTGTATAGGAATTACAAACTCTAGAATAACGATTTATACTTTAAGGGCTTTTGATCTGTCTAATGTGCCAACAGTGTTGAGACCGGGAGTGTCCAAAACAATCTAAAAAAAATTAAGTAGGACAACACATTAGTTTCGATGAGCAAATGTGATGCGGTGGTATGTGTGTGTGTGTGTGTGTGTGTGTGTGTGTGTGTGTGTCATAAGATCTCTCATGCTCACTTGGCTGTGAGAGAGGGCTCAGAAGGCAGAGTCAGGGCTAGTGCCATTCCAGAGGCACTGTCCTGTTCCACCCCATTCAAGCCTCTTTTCTCCCCCCGACACGAATAAAGGGATTAGAGCACACAGCTTCCGCCAGACCCTCCATTCAACACAAAGCAGCCCAGAGCTTACTAACACAGCCCAGGATACACAACTGATCTCTGCCACTCAGACCAGTCAATACTACTGCTGCAAAGAGTGTCTAATCTCATTACAATATGGGAGAGAGAGAGAGAGAGAGAAAGAGAGAAAGAGAGAGAGAGAGAGAGAGAGAGAGAGAGAGAGAGAGAGAGAGAGGGAGAGGTAGAGAAAGGACAGAGAGAATGAGACAGAGCAAGAGAGTGAGATTGCGAGACAGCTTGAGGGGGAGAGAGAAAGCAAGAGAGAGACAGAGAGAAAGCAAGAGAGAAAGATAGAAAGAGAGAGAAAAAAGAATGGAAGATAGAGAGAAACTGAGAGAAAACAGAAAGTTAGAGTGTGAAGACAGAGATAGAGAAAGCAAGAGAGAAAGAGAGGAAGAGAGACAGAAAACAAGTGAGAATGCGAATAAGAGAGAGAGAGAAAGAAAGGAAGAGAGAGAGAACGAGAGAAAGCAAATAAGACAGGAAAACAGAAAGTGTGGGAGAAAGAAAGAAAGAAAGAAAGAAAAACAGAAAGAGACAGTTGAGAGAGGGAAGGAAGAAAAGAAAGTGAGATGGGCTAGAGAGAGAGAAATATAGAGAAAATGAGAGGAGAGAAAGAATGTAGTAAATGAATCTTCATCATCAAATGTATAAGTTGCACCCCAGGCAAGCTCCACCAGACAGTCTTTTTCAAAATTCAAAGCAACAAATAAGCTGTTAAAAATGTCTTCTTGTAAGAATTGCTGGAAACACACTGAGGACTAATTCCGGCAGCACAGTTTTTCCAGACTTCAAAACAGCAAAAGTATGTGTCAATTGCTCTGTTTTAGCTTTTTTTAACATGTATGTATGAGCAAGCCTGTGTCGGAGCTGTTAAGTATACTGTGAGGATGCCCCAGGATGGTGAAGAAGTGAGCCTTCTGCATTTGAGCTAAATCCAAACCAATGAGCAGTGTCTGCATGTGCTGGTAGAATGTATGAGGAGGGCTCTAGAGCCAGTCCAGTCCAGGCTACACAGTCTTGGCATCATTTGGCACCTCAGTGCAAGTTCTTTCCAGCGTCCTTGTGAAAAGCCAAAGCATAGCAGACACATGCTGGAGGCCAGGATATCAGCACAGGACCAGTCAAAGCCAATGTTAGAGCCAGCATGCTGGGGCTCACTTACCAGACACCCTGCACATTCTACAGCACCTTCTGAGAAAACCTCCTGGTTGGTAATACGGTCATATGAGGACATAATGAAAAAACAATTCTGACAGGGTTTTTTTTTTCAAAGTCTATGTTAAACAAATAAAGAGAAACATTTATATGAAGATTTTTAAAGAAAAAAATGTATCTTGTCTGTTGAAGTCATCAATTCTAATGATTAGACATTGCACCATACATGAAACTGTAAAATAGATTACTGTTAAAGCTTGCACCCTTATAAAAGGGAGTGCTTTGAGGGTTCTTTAGTAAAGGGAGTGGTTATACGTAGAACCACGACAACTAAAAGGACCATTTGAATGCTCTTTTCCGTGTGTATAGTCCTTCAAAGAACTCTTTTTAAAAAAAGGTTTCATATAGCACCAAAAAGGATTCCACTATTGATACATGATTTCTCTTGTGCTACAGCTCCGGTTAAAATATGCTTATTTAAGAAACAATATGGTATAAAATTAAATGAACTGGCTAAGTGAGGATTCTACGATTAAAGCAAATACAAAAGCAGCATTAAGGAGGTTGTGCAGAATGGTAAGCTAAATGCCTGCGGAACAGCTCATTTTTAATGCATATTTAATGCTCTTTGGAGCACCTAGAGTAATATTAAATACAACCAGTACTGTACTTAATAGTAAGAGAACTCTCAGTCCTTTAACATTTGTAGCTGCTACGTTAAACACCCAAACGTCTTACCTTGTCAAATACAAAAACCATCAGTGCTAGCAAAAGGGAGCAGAGGAACAGACAATAATTGTTATAGAAGAAATGAGTCCACCACAGAGAAACCTCTCTTTCACAATGTAGGTGTACATAGGAGAACACCATCCAACACCCCAACCCCCCTTCAAAATAACATCCCGTCAGGTCAAAGCATTAAGGCGCACTAGTCATGGGATGACAGATCATTGCATCATTTTAATGCTGCTGGGAGAGACTGGGCTGATGTTGACACAAAACCTAATACTTCCGTGCAGAGGAACAGGCTGAGCTTCAGCCCGCAGCCCAGAGCACAGCTCTATAAGGGGCTAACCCACATCCAGCAATGAGCCTAGGCAGCAGCACCAATGCACTTGCATCAGTTTCCTTAATTCTGTGTATTACTGCTGCTGTTGTGCTGTCAAATTTGTGCGCTCACTAAACCCATACTCTTCACTCTTTCTCTTTTCTTCAGGCTCTGGTGGAGGGATTGAAAGGATCTGCTACACCCTATTCAAATGGTCAATAACATCATCGGTGGCGACATGGGTCCTGGCATGGATATATAGTTCCAGGAGAAACCTTGAACCACTACAGGTGTGACTTTGTGGAGGTTCTTTCTTTTCAATGACTCACATATCTTATTTACAAAAGAACCATCCATTGAGAGCTTCTACAGGGAACCAAAAGTGGTTCTTCTATGGCATTGCTCCAAAGAACCCTTTTTCATATCTTTATAGTTCAGAGTGTGAATTGAATGCTTCATTCAAGGAAATATTCAAAAACCAGATGACCACCTTGCACTGGGAAATGTACATTATGGTGTAGGGACATATCAGCATGACATTGCAATGGCCAGCAAAGACATCATGGTGAAAAACCTGGCTGTGTGTTTAGCATACACTACATCCTAGTGAGTCAGGAGGATCCACAGCTCTTGGTGATCCAACAAACGCACACAACCAGCCAAATACACCCTCGTCAGCGCTAATGCCACGTCCCACGTGCTGTGCAGGGCTAATTAAAAAACAACACATGGCAGGAGGACACTCACTCCCTCGGTGTTAAAAAACACCCATCAGCACACCAGGGAGCACATCCGCAACTTCTTATGCTTGGCAAAATTGCCTCTGGACCAAAACAATATGGCCAAGTCCAGCTACCAACAGCAAGAACAACATAAGATAATACCAGAGCTTTTATTCTAAAGGGAAAGGAGCATGTGGAAAATCAAAGCATGACAATAATAAGATGCAATCATGTCATGTAATGTCATATGAAATGTCAATCATGTCATATATGGTATATTCATGTGCATTCTTATCATAATGATCATGAATTGAATAAAGATTATGTAAAATACTACAACTATAGCTAAAACCACAAGTACTGAGACTTGTCAGCACTGTCTAACTGTCATTCCTCAGTAAATCAGTGGTAACTAACTGAGTGAAGTAAAATAAATTTCTTTTTCCTTTTCTTATTATTTAGGAAACATGTTGGTGCAGTGCTGTGCTGTACAGCAAGCCTGAATCACAACACACATTGCTCTGGGATACAGGAACACACAAGACTGGATGAAATTCTCTCTTAGCGCACATACACACACACACACCCACACACACACCCACACACACACACTTAAGTTCCCCCTGCTGAGGTCGGCAGATACCACCCAGGTGATTCCATACAGCTTGATGCTCACAACCTGGAGTATAGAATAATACTTTAGCTCATGGAAATCAGACTATATCATTGAGGCTCTTCATTAAAACATATGAATGATCATCACAACCAATCAATACAATATTATGATGTTAAACACGTACATATAATCAAAATAATTAATTACTTAAAAAAACAGACTATCAAAATATGTGCATGTGGAGAAATTACCTATATATATATATATATATATATATATATATATATATATATATATATATATATATATATGTAATAAGAAATAAATACGAAATACTGAACGACGTGATTGAAATACGACATTTGAACCAATTTAAAAATACTGTGTTTGGAGCAATTGAGAAATTGAGCTATGTGGTTAGTAATGACGGTAAAGGTTCAGAAAGCTCTCAGAAAGCTTTTAGGTCAGAATCCTGTTTTCCCCCGAACATTTAACATTATATTTGTAATAGTGCTGGTATTCGGTATGGACCGAATCTGTTTTATTATCGCTCTATTTTTTCCATGCTGTGGAATGCTGTTATTCAGACCTTTTGGTTGTGTTTAGGAATTAAAGGTTTTAATGAGAGTTTTTTTTTTACAGCTATTTCACTGCAAAATATAAAACCAATCAGAAGGCCAATTAATCAACCATTTATCACCAACCGGCTGTATGGAGTGAAATATTAATTGACATACGAAAACAACAACAACAGCAACTACAACAACAGTAATAATAATAATAATAATAATAATAATAATAATAATGACCATAGTTTTTATTATTATTATTATTATTATTATTATTATGACAAATGCAGATGTATTTTACTAACGTTTATGCCCATCTCCAATGCGCGAGTTGTAACACATTAAATGCGTGTCCAAAGTCAGTCCTTAAATTACACTTCCATTTTAGTGTAACAGGCTGCAATTTGGGTCTGAAAACAAGCCGTAAATCTGCGCGTGACGCTCCTGCTGGAGCTAGCAGGCGGAGAGGAGAGGTGTGAATATGAAGCTCCGCCGCTATTGTGATTTATGCCTCTAATGATTACAGCGCATGAATCAATCGATGCTGGGATGTGATTAGGCAGAGATCCAGCCGAACGGCCGCGAGCTTTCCGCCCTGAGCCGCAGGCGCTCTGCGCGCGCTGACAACTACAACCTAAATGAATGTCATAAAAGTCCAAAAGGTGCCAATTACATCTCTAAGTAGGCTATCAGTGAGGATCAAATAAACAAATGGGCCGATGCTATGTGAGAGAGTAGTGTGTAGAGGTGAGCTCAGACACACGGCTCGCTCCGACAAGGCGCCTGTGAGGAGCTGAGCGCAGCGCGCAGCGGGGACTGTTACTGAAGGCACACTGCGCGCAAACACAGCAGGGAAACGAACAGGGAACATTATTAAGGCATTTATAATCCTCAAGACACAGCACAGGCAACAGCGCAATAATTTGCGTAATTTGCGTAACCAATGTAGTCTACATCTAAAATCGAAACTACAGGCAAATGTCTTTATACGGCCTTCTAACTTTAAAAGTATATAATAAACGTTCAAGGATAATTTATTACAATTATTCTTTGCGCACCCATTCATGTGCAAGCAAGAGCGACATACACACACACAGGTACATATATGTAAGAATATATGCAAGAAAAACTAACCCAAATCCTGTCCCCTAACCTTATCCTTTGCCCAATCAGTTAAAAAACGTAAAAAATAAACGTAGCTTTTGTTACACACACACGCACACGCACACACCCAAAAGATGCTGATAATATGTCTATTATTTTTCTATTCCTACAAAGACGGGACATTTTGTTCCTAAAAACAGTACAGAAACAAACACAAATACTGCACAAAACCGGCATTAAATAATCCCCCTCGATGCCCATGGTGAGCACTCTGCCTCTGGCCTGCTGGCATCTCCAGAGCTTCGGCTGGAATTCTCATTCTCTCCTCTGACTACTCCCGCTCAGCTCAGGCATGCTGGGAGAGTGGCCCAGTGTAAAGTCCTGCAGCGGACACAGCGCAGGTCTGCATTGTTCGTTTGCTGGCATTGAGAAGAGCTCCAGCTAAGGCCGGTATAAACCTGCGAGCTTTTAAAACTTCTCACACAAAACGCCTCATCAGCTGCGTAAAGAGTGAACGACAATATCACACACACACACACACACACACACACACACACACACACACATACACACACACACACACACACACAATCAATCTGTTCTCCATACCCATCAGCACAGTAACAGAAGAAATAAAGCAGAATATCGCTGTACAGGCCTACAGGATCATACCGACTACAACAGCCCAGCGCTGCTTACAAAACAGCAAATACACGTCTATGATATTTAACTAATATTACACGGCGAAACAGTCTGTAACTGTTTATTTTCTGTCAGTAAAAAAGCACGGTGAACGACGCTATTTATTAAATATTAAATATTTTAAAATATGAACAGAACAGACGGCTCGCTAAATACGTCCATTCATTTATATCAAAATAACAGATTAATGCGTGTCTAAAATGCTGCCTGTAATTCATGTAATAAATAACTAATGCCGGCTTTTAATAATTTAGCCACTGTGTGTCCGACTGGAAGGGTACAAACTGTCCGAAAGCATTGCCGGCTCTCCGCGGCCTCAATGGGCCTCTGTAGCCCACTGACCATAGCTGACCATGTCGATGACAGGTGGCCAAACACTTGGACTGAAAGCGCCCACAAGCAGCGGAATAACGAGGAGCAAAAGAGAAGCGAAGCGAGCGAGGCCTACACTTTAAAACATTCAGCGCCCCGCCTGCCCCCTCTTCATATACCTGGATTAAAGTTTGGGGAATTCGAGAGGAAACCTATAAAACAATAAAGACGCAAATAAAAAAAATGCGTAAATCAATAGTTTGGTTAAGCATATAATCTTTAAAAATTCGGCCTCTTAAGGAAAACGAAAGCTCCAACATTTACTCTATGGGTTCATTAAGAAAAAGCTGGCGACCTACTCAAAACACAATAAAAATATATATTAAAAATAAAACTGATTTTAAAAAGCGTGCTGATTTGGAAGGAAGCCACTCCACGGTGGATTTAGAGCAGTGAATCGGGGCCAGTCGCTCCACAGTGGACTGAAAGCACACACCTGTGCACAGCAGTAAATGGATGTGTAAAGGCTGAGAAGAAGCCGTGCTCTTACTGTTGGTAGTCGTGTTTGCAGTAGAGTTTCCTCTCGCGCAGATAGCAGCTGGTGGTGAGCGGCTGCTGACACACAGCGCACTGCAGACACTCCTCATGCCACGAGGCCTCGTTCACGCGCATGAGGAAGCGGTCAGATATGGGCCGCTGGCAGCCCTCACACACCGCCTGGTGATGATGATGATGGCACTCCGGCCCTGCAAACACACACCTCACTGTTAGACTTCCAAAGCCATACATCAGCCAGAGCTTTTACAGAACACTGGAGCAACAGATTTACATCAAACAGGATTTTCTATTTATATTCATTTCTATTTAGACATGTAGATGTCATTTACCTCTCTCTCTCTCTCTCTCTATATATCTATCTATCTATCTATCTATCTATATATATATATATATATATATATATATATATATATAAATATATATATATACTTATACATTCGAAATAAAAAAATGAACTAATAAGAAATTGAATAAATAAATAAATCTAACTCAGCTTAAAGAGACAACATGAAAACGTGTGCAGTGCTTTATGCAAATACAGTTAAAACACTTAAAATTCTACACACTTCTGGCAAGTTTTGAATGACGAATGTCTGAAGTTCTGCAGAGACAAGTACCCGGGCATCTCTTTAATAACACACAGGTAGAGCTTACTGGAAACTGTTACTGCATTGGTGCACTGAAATAGTTTTGTCAGTCAAATTGGCTTTCATTTGCCATGTATATGGCGGCCATGCGCGTGACAGGAGAAATGACTGTGCAGCAGTATTAAAGCTCGTAATCTGACAGACCTCAGTCACAACTACACAGTACATTACTTCATGCAGCGTGTGCACGTGTACTTGCGCATCGATGCTAACTACGTGGGACAACAAGCAGCCCTCAGAGGCTCCTTACCCAGCATGACTCCGAGAGCAGCCTGGCCTGTCCGCAGCGGATGGTCTTCGATTTTGATTCCGTCCAGCATGTCTGAACACCGCGAGCCTTTTCTCGCGCAGAGGCGCCGCTGCAGGGACTCAGGACCTGTTGCAATATCCATAACAATATTTTTTTCGTCAGCCATGCTGTCGCTTGAGATGCCAACACTAAAGCCCATAAACCTCAGCTGACAGCACACAATCTCAATCGCTACCGTGCACGGAACGGCCCACTTTACAAACTTTTCACTACGGCCGTCACCGGCAATGCTGAAGGGCTCTTTGCTCCATCAAAAGCCTGACGCTTTTTGGCGCAGAGGCTCGGCAAGAGATAGAGAGAGAGAGAGTGAGAGAGAGAGAGAGAGAGAGAGAGACAGAGAGAGCTGCAAAAGTTGATCAATCACCTGCTAATGAGGAAGGAGCTGCGCTGGATGTTTTTTTTGTTTTGTTTTTGCACAGCGCAAAAGTTTGTATCCTGGCCGCCCTGAGCTAACCAACAGAGCAGGATCCTCCCTCTGAGCGCAGACACACGAGCGGCCTCGACGCACCAAAACAGGAAGAAACGAGTAAAATCCAAAGCAGTGTGACTGAGATGTCACGGCGTTAAGTGTTAAATGAGTGTGCCATTGAGATCTGCGGCGTTCACGAAAGCCCTAAGCCTGAGAAGAGCTGAGGGAAATGCCCCCTCTTCCTCCTCCTCTTCTTTCTGCCCGCCTTCACTCCTGCGCGCGGAGAAGCTGCTATTGGTGCAGAGCTGCTGAGCTGCTGTCCTCAACACTGAGAGCACGAGAGAGAAGAGAAACAGAGGTGAAATGGGAAAAAGAGAGAAAAATGAGCTAGCGGAGGGGTACTGTGGCAGAAAGAATGGAAGAAAAAAAGGGGGAGAGAAGGAAAGAAGCCAGGAACGAAAGAAAGACGAAACTGTACTACGAAAGAAAAAATGATAGAAGTATGGAAGAAAGAAAGAGATGAAAGAAGAGCAAACACGAAAAAGGGAAGAGAAAAAAAGAAATAATGCAGCGAAAGAAAGAAAGAAAGAAAGAAAGAAAGAAAGAAAGAAAGGGGAAAACAAGAAAGATAATACCAAGACAACTGAATAACAAAGAACGAAGAAAGAATGAATTATCAGAGAAAAAAAGAAAGGAAGAAAAAAGGAAAGGGAAAATAGGAAAAGGAAGAGAAAACTAAACATAAGAAAAAACGAAAAAAGAAAATAAATTGAGAAAGAAAAATAAATAATAGAAAAAAGAAAGAAAGAAAGAAAGAAAAAAAGAAGTTGATGTCAGAAGTTGGTTAAAGTGGAGCCAGTTAGAGTGAGTTCTGTTAGAGAGGCGTTCATAAACACACTTTGGAAAATGTGAATATTTTGAGAATTTTTAGAGAAAAGAAGGGCTTAATAATTACATCACTGCGTAAAAAGGAAATACAGTGTTATGAAATATAACATTTTGTCAATGCTAATTAAAGATTACTGCATCTGCTGGTAAAAGAACACAGTAGACTAACGTTAATACATTCAGCGGAAAAAAAGAACCGAATATCACACTGAATAAAATATATTACTGAGAACGCTGTAATATTTTCATATATCAATCAAACGTCGAACTATTATTATTGTTATTTATTTATTTATTTATTATTATTATTATTATTATTATTATTATTTTTATTATTGTTAGGATAAGGAATTTCCCCTGCAGCGAACAAGGTCTGAAAGCAGAATTAGACGCTTGTGTTTGTGCTGGTTTTCGCTGCGCAGGCTCACTGCTGTGGCGCTCTGAGCTTTGATATGAGTCAGTGGAGCATCGTGGCCGCGCCGCTTTCAGCCTTTCAGCCTCTGTGTCCATCACGAAGACTCGAACCTTCTGACCCGCGTGTCCGATGCACCTGGCGATCAGGGCCGATAAGAGCAGGGCAGAGAGGACTGGAGGAAAAGGGGGCTAAAGGACGGGGCGACGCTACAATCCGACCATCAGCCCAATTACATACAGCAGATAAAACTAGCAACAAAAATAAAATAAATGAATAAATAAAGAAAGAAAGAAAAAGGAAGAAAACTCACGAGATAACTGTGATGTAAATTTATTTGACGCACCCATCGACAAGCTAATCTCCGCGTTATCATTAGTTCATTCGTTAGCGAAAATTTATTAAGGAAACAGCTGTTGATTCGTTGTTGCCATTTAAAACAAAAATGTATCTTTTTATTTATTTATATACTGTTAACAATACAATTACATTTCTAAAAAGGAATTCAGCGTCATTACTTTGAGGGATGTTAAAGAAATGCTCGGTTGTAAATATAAATAAATAAACAGCATTCAGAGTGCGATGGAAACTCTTCGGTGCACCTTTTCCATTGTTCCTCTGTGTGGACTGCGCTAATGGTGGGGATCCATATGGTGGATCGTTTGTGTTGAGAGCCAGGGACCTTACTTTCTGCTTCGAGTTTTTATTAATTTCACGTGTCTTTGGCTGTTGCTCAGATTCACTGCCTCAAAAGCTTTTTTGTTGTGCGGTGGGGGTCGGTCTTTACGCAAAACCAGCTCCTCAATTATTTCAGATAACGAGGAACTGTCGAGCTCGTTCTTCTGCAACCACGCGCTCTCCAGCCAACTGCTCATCTAACTGTAATTGTGGAATAATTGGGCACCAGCGAAAATGGCAGCAACACCTTGACCAAGCGTCGGCATGTTTTGGGCCTACAACGAGTGCACGGCTCTCTTTAAGCCTCCATCTGCTCTGGAGGCGCTGAATGCGAACAGTTCCATCGCTCTGAGTCTCTTTCTGCTCTGCGGCTGGGATTCTGCTCCTCAAGCTTTTTTCCAGCCTTCATACAGGCACCCCCAGATACCTGCGCGCCTTCATTAGAAAGCACTCCCCACACATTCATTAAAAAAGAGTAAAAAACTTCAGCCGACAGTTTAAGGTCCACCGGCCACTGCACTTCACCCATTAAACCCTTCTAAACGCGTTTCTCCTCTCAGAAGCTCAGCTGATAATGCAATACTGTCCCTAAAGCCCGTTTCTCCAGCTCAGAGGGCGTGCGCTGCTATCAGAGCTCGCTCGCCTGAATCAAGCATGAAATGAAGGGAAAGGAAACGGAGAGGTGGAGAGAGAGAGAGAGAGAGAGAGAGAGAGGGAGAGAGAGGGAGTAAAGTCCTCTTCTAGACTTAATTAGACGGCATTATTTATCGCCCGGTGTTTAAATCCAACGGCTAAAACGTCCGAGAAGGCAAATAAAGTCAGCATCAAACCAAACCCAACCTGTCATCGCGCGGAACCGGAGAGCCGCGTCAGCGCTGCGCGCAGTATTTGCATAAGCTTAAAGGAGTTCAACGCGCTTCTAGCGTTTATTGTATTAACATGTGTTTTTTGGAAGCGCGCGCAGGCCGGCTTCATTTATTGCTGCAAAAATTACGGCAGCACACAGCGTTTCAATTCTATATTTATTATTACAAATTCTAAACATTTGTAAATATTTTTGACACTTTTCTCACGAAGGCTACAAGCCATGACAGACATATATTAAAAAAATTATATATATATATATAAAAAACATAGTTATGAGTGAGGCTCGTGCAAGTGCGCTTTAATCCAACAATCATTAATCATAAATTGTACCTAAAAATAAGCTGAATGATGTTCACGGTGAAGAGCAGGACATCACAGAGCACTTAATAATTCATAAAGAGCTGTCTCTTTTCATACACACAAACTGGAGCGTAAAAAGTAAAAACACATGTAGAAAGTATTATTCTATTATTATTATTATTATAAATGAACTACTACTATTACTGTTATTGTTGCCACTACTATTACTACTACTACTAATAATAATAATAACAGTAACATTAATAATAATAATAATAATAATAATAATAATAACAATTCGGTCATACCTAAGCATCTGCAACGGTTTGAAACATTTAAAAAATGTACGACCCCCAGCCCGTCACTCATCATTAACCTAGGCCTAGATCATCATACAGTAACAAAATACTCAAGCATTAATAATATAAAATCTCATGTCTGGCAGTTGAATGTGAATAGAGAGCTGCTTTACCTCGCTGTCAAGGGTTCGCTGCCTCTCCTCTGTAGTGCGTGTGAAGAGCGCCGCTGCTCTCCATAATCTGCTGATCACCCTGCGTTTGGACAAGACGCCCTCCAGCGGTTAAAACCTGAACTGCAACCCAGTCAGAAACAGTGAGCGCTACCAGCGTTTCACCAGAAAGTGATGGACAGAGCATTAGGCGAGCACTGGACGTAATAAGTGGTAGCAGTAAATGAACGTACATTCAGAATGTGTAAGACTACCAAATCGGAGCCCACCTGGCCACTGTGGTCATGAACCACCGTAGCCTTCCAAACAATTAAACACAAAGGTCCAGTTGGTGCTTTCCTAGACTAAAATTACCCGTTAAGCGCCAGGAAAGAACTAAAAAAAAAGAAAAAAAAAAAGAATGTCAGAGTCCATAGCAAATAAGCAGCGCGTGTGTTGTACAGAGGGGCTTTGGCCTGGCTTTTGGAACCGAGAGTCACTCTTTACGAAGTGTTTCATAAAGGCAGACCTCACTGGATAAGCATAAAACCAATCAAAGCGAACGCCTCGCGATATTTAGAGGGTCCCCAAAAAATAAAAACCTAGATTTCGTCATTTGTGACACTTTGTGGCTCAGCGCTCTTTTGTCCCTAAACGTGGAAACAGCAGTGCTGCAGCTGATGCTCTGATGCTGCACGCTCGCGCGCTCAGACGTTATACAAGCTCACGCAAAACAAATCACAGAAACACATTCTGAAAGCAGAAATGCTTTGTGAGAAAACCTTTCTTCTCATTATTTGTGCCCCCCCCCTCCCAATCGCTAAATGAGGCACCTAGAAGCCGCAGGTGTGTGGCACGTGCACCACTGACAGTGTGTGCGAGAGAGAGAGAGAGAGAGAGAGAGAGAGAGAGAGAGAGAGAGAGAGTTAAAGCTAATTTAAGCTCAGTACAGGTCTAAATGTGCAGCTTTGCCACAGTGGGGTAGTTTTAATGTTTTAGTTAAGAATCCGGATTACTGGGAGCAAGGTAAGAAAAATGCATGTGCACAATTGCAGCATTTTCAACATGCTGGAGCTGTAGTTCTTAATTTCTTAATGAAGATATGTAAAAATATATAAATAAATAGGTAACGTAAAGTAATTAAATAAAAGGTAGAACATTTGTGTTAAAAACCATGCATAAATTAAATACATTTAAAGTAGCAAAATTGTCTTTAAATTATTGTCTAAATAAATGAATACATTTGAAGTTACTAGCAAAGTTGTCCTAAATCAATGTATAAATAACTAACAAACAAACAAACAAACGTTTGTTTTAAGTAAAGATGTCTAAAAATACGTAAATAAATAAAAATAAACTAAAATTATTCAAGCGCACCTTTCTAGAATGTATAGAACTTAATCTTACTCAAGTGGTGTGTGTATGGTATTAACTGCATTTCGCAATTAATCGTACAGTGATGGACAGATCAGATTACAACACAGGGTCATAAAAAAGGCTACCGAATAGCTACATTTTAGACCCTCAAGGGTCAAACAACGTAAACGTACGATGAAAAATACAACAACGTTCTTAAGGTCCATAATTGTGCATCTTAAAGGCAGTACATTCACTTTCCTCGCAGCAGTGATCAAATTCATTTGTTATTTCTGATAAATTCTCAGCAAAATATGTGAAGGATCTCGAATGAAAATTCAGTTAGAATTGAGAGTTAAAGCGGTTTAATCCAGCGCGGTGTGTAACACACAGTACAGCTTCTGGAAACGGATAATATAGAAATAAACACAGAAACACACACAAACTCAAACAAACACACAGGTGTACGCTATTGTACACTCACTGTCTATGAGATCTGTCACATAATCTTCTTCTTCTTATTATTATTATTATTATTATTTATTATTATTATTATTATTATTTTTATTATTATTATTATTATTAAATCAGATTAATAACATGCGTCACTTCTGTCAATCCACTGCACATCTTTCATTTTGAGCACTTGATCAGCCTTCTGAACTTTCCCACTGAGCGCTCACATCAGGCTCAATAAATTCTACTCTATAAAGCGCTTTGATAGACTAGTTTAATCTCAAGAGCTGAACTGCAATGAGTACACACACACACACACACACACTCTAACGATGCGCTTAAAACTCTAGAGCCAAACAGAGACCTAAACCTTAAGAGTTCTTACAGTCTCGGCGTTATACACCCCAGCATCAGTTCTTTTCTGGCAGCGATTGTTTTATTTTATTAATACAACTTTTATTAATACAACAACTACAATAAATGTGACAAAACAACATGAAACGCATTCGCTTCGGGTGTGGTAATAAACACACTACCACTTTAAAACATATATTTTTGCCACTATTTTACCACTTATTTACAGTTTATGGATCTGGATTTAACCAAAAGTGAAACTAGATCTTCCTGTGTAATGCTATAGTAATAGTTACCATTAAAACGACCTCATGGTATTTATCTTTTACCTATTTTTTTTTCCGGTAAAGTTGGGACGAATAGCAGATCCTTAATCTTCAGCCTTTTAATCTACCGCATTTCAGCTGTCTGAGCTCCAAAACGTATTTAAGGGCGGCAGTAACGGCATGCATTCAGAAACATCCTTCAAACTTTCATAAGCATGTAGGATTGATTTACTTATGCATTGATTGTGTGTATGATTCCGTTATAATAATAATAATAATAATAATAATAATAGTCTAAGTGATCGGAATGTTTGTAAGGAACAGTCAAAATAGCGAAAAAAACGCTGTTTTATTTTCACGCAACTTGTGGAAACAGACAGGTTAAGACTTAAATGTGTTGAACAAATCCTGCAGAAGAAAGCAAAGACGCACTAATGGCAGTGGCTCACACAGACATACAGTAAACTGCACTTTGATGTCTGAATCCGCTTTGATCTTTTAATGAGTGTTTCTGAACCTCTGCTCTCTTTTAGCGATTTCTTTCAAACAGCATAAAGGGGCCTTGTAGTCTCTCTCTCTCTCTCTCTCTCTCTCTCTCTCTCTCTCTCTCTCTCTCTTCACTTTCTGACTTCGCACTTTCGCTTTTCTTTTATTATAACTGAGGCAATAATAATTTCTCTTTAATGTACACTGGACGAAGTTTTTACAATTCTTTTTTTTTTACTTTATTCAATTTTTAACATCTATGTAGTCGCTGTTTATTATTTTTTTTTCTAAATGTCATTGGAACGTTATGCAATAATACAAACTCTTGTTTATCTTGTGCTCAGGATTATAATAATGTCTAGCTTGAATCTGACAGAGGTAAGGGAAACAGCAGAGCTCTCCCAGTACAAACGGTCGTTCATACTCAGTTGGATGTAAAGGTCGCCCCCTTGTGGTTAATATTTGTATTTGTAATAATTTTGATTTTAATTTTGAATTTTGTTTTAATGGTCTAGATTCTTTGTTCTGGCTTCATGAAACTAAATCATTAAGCATGGTGCTAACTGTACATCTATTTGAAGCTCTCAGCATAAGTTCTTCAATATCTGCACTAAAATTTACACACTATTTCTACTTTACATCAAAATGAGGTTTAAAAAACAAGGGCATTTTTCACTGCACTAATATCACCGCCCAATCATGCAGGAAGTTTACAATGGCTTAAAGTGTATCTTCCTTTTATTGCATAAACAGATTTTTATAATATACTTAAATCAAACATTGGTATACACTGGTATGTGTGTAGCAGAGTGAAAAATTATAAACGCAAGAAATGTATGGTTGAAGCTGTGACCCAGTAACTCAGTCACAGAATTCAGCTTACGTAAGTACTGTCTGCCCCAGTCAGCTGGCACACTGATAATTACCCTGTATAATTTGGCAGTGCATAGCTGCCAGCCCAATTCTCAAAAAGATTTACTGGCCTGCAAAAGCAGTGTTATTTTGAAGATGTAAAATCATCTACATAATGGGAATATTGAGCTGCAATTATGTTTATGCTGCCTAATATACTATTACTATTACACCCACACATCATAGTCGTTTGTCAGAGAGCACTAGTTCAATACTGCAATAATGTAAACAATGTGTTAAAAATATAAAAGATAGCATCCATTTAATTAGAGAGTGTATGTTATATTATTTTTTTTTATTTTCAACAATACATGCCACAATCTGTGCAAACATTTAAAAAAGTACAATTAGGCAAATCCAAGCAGAAATATTTCTGCTGTGTGTGAAGAGAAGCTTGGGTTTATGTTGTGAATTTTCCACAACAAGAGCATGCTATCAGGCTGTCTTTAATACAGGCAGTCTGTCACTCTACAGCCGATTTACACAGATGTTCTTTACAATATCTATTCATTATTAATCACTTGAAATCTTGAGTCTTTCAAACTAGTTCTAGTACTTTTATGTACTGACGTTTTCAATTTAATTGATTTAAATATGCACATTATTTGTACATAAATAAAATGTGCAAATTTAATGTGTTAAATTTCTAAGCATCACTTTATTGATATATCCAACAGCCTATGCATCAATGCTTTCAGATTATTTAATGAGTAATAAGGATACTTTTTAAAAACATACCTACTAACACTGCCAGTTCTTGTCCCTTAGTTGTTGACCTGAACTCCAGTATTCTGTCTGATTCTTGACGTTTAGAAAAATTCAGAACAAAGTCAAACTCACATCTAGTACTATAGAATGAATTCAAACAATTGTTACCAAAGGGTCTCGAGAAACATCCAGAAAGTACAAAATCCTGTTAAGTGTTATAAAAACACATGCAGGCCTGGCAACTGTTTGATATTTTTTAGTTTCGCTGTTGAACAAATTAGCCCACAAGACGTCTTTGATTTCAGAAAGGATAGAAAAACATGGCGAGCCATGGTCAGTGCTCAGGTTAGATTAGCTTCCAAGGTTAGGAAAAAATTTGAGTTTGTGGAAAACATTTTATCACCATTAAGTTGAAGACTTTCTGTGAAGAAGTCTAATTGTTTGTATTTCTATTGTTTTCATATTCTATGGTTTTAGCATTATGCTAGGCATAATCTAATGTTCTTGTATTGTATAGTAACATCTAAATTAAAAAACAAAATATCTGTATCAAAGCGTTACGTCTGTATGTTTGCACACATTTTTATACTACATAAGATCAAATCTTCCAAACTTGCTCTCATTCTCTAAATCTCAGGCAGCAGAACTGTTAACATTACTGTTACTTATTCTGTGTCACACATAAGTCTTACCTAGCTGGCTAGTTTTGTCATTAGATGGTTAGATTTCAATCTGGTCAATTAGGGACCATGTCTGAAATAAAGTTACTACAACATGATTAACTGGCTGTCATGGAGAGATAGCTACTAGCTACACAGCTAGCCACATACAAACACCACAGGGTAGTGGCCCCTTATAACTCACAACATGGGCTGTTTGATCATGCTGCATTAGAACAAGTAAAGCACCCTATGATAGTTTCAATTATAATTCGCACAAAAGTTTTCCTCAATGATCTGCCTTGATCCGGAAGTTGCTGGTGTTCGTTAAGAATGTTTGAAAGAATGTGTTAATAAGTTTTAGACAGATTAGGCCTCATTCACCAACTGTTCTTAAAAAGAAACTTCTCCAATCCCACTTACGCAGTTTTCACGAAGATTCTGACATTCACCAATGTTTTCTTATTTGGGATTCATTCTTAGGTAAGAACAGAATCTACACACACATAAGATCACAAAGGTGTGAGCAATTCTGTGGTTTAAGAACACGTCATGAATCTGACATACTTTTTCTTAGGACCTTTCTCAACAAATAAAGAAAAATTCAGGAAGGTATTGGTGAACGAAACCCACTGTCATCAAAAAACATCACATAATAATATTGAATCAGCCATATTTTCTTTAATTTATCTATTTTGTTGGTTTATTATTGGTGGCAGGGGGTGTTCCAAGTCCTATAGATGTCTCATGTTAAAGCAGACACAAAGCCAAAGAAGCTGGGACCAAGGTAGGCTTCTTTAGTAAGATATCATGAGTACATCATGGAACAAAACTGCCACTTACATTGTGTCAAAATATGATGAACAGAACAATAGAAATGTTTCAAAATGACAAAATTCATTTTAAGTTCATTTTTTGGAGATACAAAGTTTTGTTCCGACTGCAGTGATATGTTGATATAAAGTCAAAAATTAATTTAGTTAAGACATTTTGTTAAATCACAAATGCAGAAAAGTCTTGACTTTGAAAGTTTTATAAATGCTATAAAAGTTTTATGCTCAGAGTCTGTAATTAAGTCCTGTGCTAAGGCCAATGTCCTTGTTTCTCCCAACATTCCACCTCTTGCCTAGCTATAAAGAAAAGGTTTATGAGCCAAAACAGTTCACTTGTTTTTATTCAGCTTTATCAAGGTTAGTATCGAGTGCAGATCAAAGGTAGCTTAAGATGAAACAGACTGTCCTGAGCCAATTTCAGAATGGAACTGTGCTTGAGAAATGCTGCAGTTGTATTATTTGCTCAGTCTGGAATATGTCATACAGAAAAGCTTACAGATTTTTGGCAAATTTTAGCTTTTTATGAAGAAATTGTGGCAGCCACCCAAGCAGAGAAAGACATAAGATCAAATCTCAAATGGTACATAGTTCTATGGCACTGACCTCACTCCTGGTCACGGTGTATGTACAATGTCCTTCATATTTCAGAGAATACAGCTGAACGCTGTGTGCTAAAAGTCTTTAAGGGGATATTAATCACAGAATAAATACACCGTGGCTTTTGTACTGTCCTGGATGTTTGAGATAGACTGTTTTGTGTGCACTTCTTAAGGAAAAAGCTGGAGATCTGGCTTTTGTTTGGTCTACAACTTCTTATAGGACAACAGCAGTGACGGTAAGGCTTCCCAACCGAGACTCAGATTTACGATGCTTTTCAGCAGATGTTTGTCTTGTTCATGTGATTCCTCTCTGTACTGATTTATTCACCCTTTGGCAGAGGCCTAGTGGGGGCTCCGAGTCTGATTTTAGGATATGTGCCATTTACAACACACATCCCCCATTGCTCTTTTGTGGAACACATAAATTCAGCCAGAGCTCTTCAAATTTCATGTGTGCACCGAGCCTTGTGGCTTGAAACACTGGGAGATGTTCTAAGTAGATTTAGAGATTGTGAGCCATGTCAAAACAAAATGGGATTTGAAAACTCATGATTGGTGTGTAATTATGATAAACTCTTGTACTGTGGTGAAGATTACAGAGGATTCAACGTCTCTAAAGAGATGCACGCTCATGGCTATCAGCAGAAACCGCATGATGGGATAAAGATGCATTGCTGGTTAGTTATGCTTCTGTCTGTGGAGTGTGCTCCCACTGCTACAAGTCTATATTACATGCACGTGTTACTAAAGGTCATCAACAGAGATTGTGCTGTTACTTATGGTAATCTGTTGCTTCTATATTCAATGGCCTTCACTTGCTCAAGCAAACAAATAAATACATGAAATAGCAATGCTACAGCTTTGTTGGACTTTCCTGAATGGTCCTTTCTGGCACTATAAAAAAAGGGTTGAACACACTTTGCAGAGTATGTTCTTTCAGCCTGCTCTCTGTCCAAATAGCCATACTCCCAGATGTTATTCAGCTGGCTGGATCTGGGGGTGAAGATCTATGCAGCGTCTGTCAAAAGCTAGCGTTTCCAATCTGTCCTGAACATTAGGCAGAGTGCTACAGATCCCCATCAGCAAACTCACTGCTCTCTACATCTGTTGACCCATGGGTCTGAGAGTATCCCATAAAAGAAAAAAAAAACTCTCAAGTAGACTTGTGTCCAAAAACTAATATTTTACCCAAATAAGCCACACAGGACAATATCATTATTCATAATATTCATCATAATGATATTATAATTAGATAGAGGCAATATAATATAATATAATATAATATATGTAAAAATGAATAGATATATGTGAAAAATTTCTAGAAAAAGACTAACAAAAACATCATGCACATGTAAATTATAGTAGGAACCAGATATTCATGTTTGTTGTATAGCTTTTCGGTCATGCATTTTCAAAATACATATTTATAGTCATTTAGTCTCAGACTCATGACTGTCAATGGAACAAAAGTCCTGGTGCTTCCTGAGCTTGAGATTTTGTCAGCATTATATTTCTACTGTGGCCAGAAAGTAGACCTTCTTGAACGGTAGTCCAATGTTCATGTCTTAATATGTTATATATGCCATATGTCATAGTTTATATACCTACCATAACACCTGAATGCATTTGTATAGACATAGGAGTATAAATGCCAGCATACAGCCATGTATAAAAAGTTAAGCTTAGGGCTAGGGGCAGCATAGTCCAATGATATTATTAGTGCTCATTATAATTACTAGGCAGTTAATGAGATTGGGTTAGTTGATGGTTAATTCATTTCATTTTGTTTGAAAAATGGGGAATAACCAATTCTCAATGGTACCAAGTTATTGATTGCAAACAGCAGGAAAAATCCACATAAAACCTAAATCCAATTTAGTCAATCTTTGTTGAGTTTAAAGAAAAGTATCACAAGAAAGACAAAACAAACCTCTGGCGACAGTGCCATATATCAACGCATAGGAAGCCTAGCTATTCTAATGACGTTATTAGAGCAGTCCACCTGGAGGTCAGCACAAGGGCTCTGACCCAGTGTTGTACTCAAGCATGGCATTTCTCCTACTTATAATTCGTTTTTCCTCTCTCCAAAGCCAACATTGATTGGCACTGAGAGACACAGGGATTGTGCATTTTACCTTGTCCTTATACTTCTAAAGAATATCTAGGTTAATGATCACACTTCAAATGCTACCATAATATGATTCATAAATAAAAAGGTGAATGTGTGACTTTTACTAATTCTAAAACCATTTCAAGACCTTGAGTGAATACAGATGAAGAGAACTGAATGCTCATTGGAGCCTTCTACTTCAAGACTCCAAGTTAAGTCAGCCCTTCACTCACTGTGGGTTTATTCAGGAAAAGAAGGGGGGAAAACAACCCTCAGGGGAAGCATTAGGAATAACAAGAAAACAAGCTCCTTCTACAAAATTCTTCTCTGTACCTGTCAGTGTTTTCCCTTCGGACCACTTTCAGCATCATAAACATCTTAACAGGGCCCAGCTCCCTCGGGAGCTGCCGAGCGTTTCCTATGGGGGACTGGGGCTCAGGAGCTGCGCTCTTATTGCAACCAGGTGGCCATGTTAAAAAGCACTGGCCAACCATAAATGTCCCATAAACTGCAAGCGGCACCTCCAGAGGTGGACAGGGTCACTGCACCTGTCTGTGGCCTGAGCTTCAACGTTTTCCTCTCCCACGTCCCTCCTCCCTCTCCCTCTTCTTCTTTAGAGATCTTAAAGCCTTGTTAACATACAGTTTTATTCTCATTTATAAAATGGTGAAATCTTGAAGAAAATGAATTTAAAACGTTTTATTTAATGAAACATCATCGGAACTAATATCTTAACTAACGGACAGGCAAAAATTCAGACAGTCCCAAGACATCCTATTTATTGAATTATATGTTCTTAATATTTATGATCTAAGGAAATGCACATACATACATTTTTCTTCTGTATGGGTACCTATCTGCATGGCATGTGTGCAGGGATGCTGAGGTGAAGGGGCAACGGGGCAGCATCCCCTACCGTTTTAATTGGTACACAGGTTGTGTAAATGTCTGGACATGGGGCCACACTGCTTTGATCTAACTTGAAAGGAGCTAATTGATCTCTTTGTTCCACTCACTTGTAGCTGTCCAGTAGAAAAAAGGAAAGAGAATAAAGACAAAAAAAGTTATATTGGGAAAAAGAATGTACTGAAAAATGATGAACTAACTGAGAGGAGTTGGAAGTGAGTGAAGTTGGGGAGAGTTCCTTATCCCTTGAGTCTCAGGGAGAGAGAGAGGGAGAGAGACAGAAAGAGAAAGAGAGCAAGAGCAAGAGGGCGAGAGAGAGAGAAAGAGAGAGAGAGAGCAAACACTTAGGACAACGAGCAAAAGAAGAAAGGGAGAGATCACCTCACGCCTAGTCCCATTGCTTGTCAATTACTCTAATGTGCCTCATATGGCTGAGGCATTCTGTTGAAGGGAGGGGAGGAGTGAGTGAGAGAGAGAGAGAGAGAAAGAGAGAGACAGAGAGAGAGAGAGAGAGAGAGAGACCCCATGGAGTGAAAGGACTTGCCTGGCCCTTTGATATGGCTCAGTTCTTCTCTCTCTCCAGGTCCAGACGTGATGGTTTTCATCTCCATCTCCCCCCAGAGTCCAGTTTGAGCTTGTTAAGGAAGAAGTGCGATGAAGACCACTCGTTTAACCTACCCCCTGACAAAACCGCAATGGTACACTCCCCTCCACCATGACACAACAGAACAGAGTGAAATAAATAGAGCTGTACTTATGACACACAACTAAACATTAAGCAGCAGCATAAATTATCATTTGTCAAGATCTCCCACCAACTCCCACTTTAACACCATTACAGAATGCTTTATCTACTAATAGAGCACCAGGCATTTTTGGTCAACTTTAACCCTCCCAAGTGCCTCATGACATAGCTATATGCCATTAAATGCCTCTTTTTACATGTTGTTTATTTATTATTGATTCTCACTCATAGCTTTCCAAAACAAGCAAAGGAATTCTGGCGAAAGTGTGGATTCTAGACTTTTAATCGTTATTGTTATGTGTTCATGTACTGTTTAAAGTATGGAATCATTGTTTTCAATAATATGGAAAAAAAATTGTTGCAGGTACATGTATAAAATGATTATAATATGATGCAATTACTCTACAACTTCATAAGTTTCAACTAATTAGATAAAAGCTGTAGAAAATGAGAACTTCCAGATGTGTTCAATAGGATGAACAGAGCTGTATTTGATTAAATAATGTCTGAGAAAGCATCAATGATGATATAATAAAATTAACAACAAAAAACAATATTTGAAAAGCGGCGATCAAAGCTTAAGACAGTTAACTCATCAAGAATTACTGAAAACAAATAATTACACTATATTATGTATTATTTTAGAATTTTTTGATATTTCCAAAAAGAAAATAAAATGTTGAATAAAATATCTTAAAACACCTTCTGGCATCTAGCTTATGGTATTTTAAGTTACACTGCACAAGCTATTATTGAATAAACTAACAGCAATCATTAATGACAAGTGATTACATATCGACACAGTATGTAAATCAAATGTAAATGTAATTCATTTACATAACTAATTACATAAGCATTTACTAAATAACCCACTAAGTAACTAAGCCATTACGTAATTATGTAATTACTGTAATAATTGTGCAATGTAAATCAAATGTATAGCAAAGAATGTATAGCAATGAAAAATCTACAAGTCTAAGGGTTAGCGAAAGCCTTTGGTCTGCAAAAAAAACATCATGACTCATATTCGATAAAACCTTGTAATTCCAAAAGTGTGAGAGGCTCATCATTGCAGTTTAGCTTACTGTCATTGACAAGTATTTGTATTTTTCCATGTTGTCTGCATACTCAGGTTTGAACAAGGAATCAAAAAGAGAGGGAACCTACAATGGAAGCAGATGAGTAGATGAGCAGCCTGGGACAGTGCAGGAGAGCCTGTCTTTTCCCTTCACACAGTCAAGCTTCTCTCATGTTGCTCTGTCTCCCTCAATCCCTCCTGGCCAAGGAGGGAGAGAAATGGAGAGAGAAGAAAAAGAGAGAATGAGAGAGAGGCATTCAGAAACGTCCATTCCTGACAGAATTCTGAGTCAATTCCAGGTCAGAATGCTAGACTGTGACTACAGACTGTGTCTAAGCAGTCTGTAAGCATGTATTACTACTTATTATGTGATGCTCAAGCACTGTGTACTGAGGCTAAGCTTTGATGGGTGTTGTTGGTGTATGGCATCCATGGTCAACAATGTAGACAATCCCTAGAGCAGTTATTTTATAATTATTATAAAATAATAACATATACTGACATATATGAAAAATATAAAGTTGCTGGCTATTTTTTTGCTAATTAAAATGTTTTAGAAACATGTCATTCTCTGTTTTTTGCTGCTCAGTAGGATGATTTTTAATACATTTTCAAACATTAATTGACAATGCAACCCCCATATAATTTAAATTTTGATGAGCAATATTGGAATGCAGCTGGACAACAACAACTAGATGGATAACTGGTTCCTAATAACACTCATTCTATTGACAGAACATGTCCCACATGTACACACTTTACACGTATGAGCTCTATTTACTTATTGCAACATGAAGTATATTATTAAAGACCCACTGCACTCAAAAACATGGTTTTAAATGGTTAACTCCTCTGGGATGGCACAGTCTTTAACAGCCATTTTAGTTTTGTATGTCACAAATGAGTGTGAAGCTACAGTCCAGTATACCCAAATATGCTAAGGAGGGGATTATGACGTGGCAACTGGACATTTTAGAATACTGTAGTTAACTAAAACAAATGAATTATGGTCTTATTTAAAATTTTGACAGTGTCAAATTTATATTCCACATCTATCTAATTAGCTGTCAAGCTGGTGTTTAGAACTGTCCTTGTAGCAGGTAGCAGTAGCTTAGCAGCTTTGCATCTCCTGCACTGCCAATGGCAATATGTAACACAGCTCAAGTATATGTGACAGTACGCAATTCCACTATGCTTATGTTTACAAGTTTACAGTTAGTACCCATGCACAGGAAAGGCAGGCGCTGCCTGTGAGTATGAACCCTTGGTTTGGACAAACATTTGAGACCTTGCCTTTTTAATTTACAGACATTTTGATGTACACCAAAAATGTGAGTTGCTTAATTACAAGCTGGATGGAAAACAGTTAAATTTAAGTGGCCCCACTGCACATCTCCTATCATCACAAACAGCTAAACTCTCCTCTTTAGACGAACATCCATTTACATGCACACAGCTACTCACACACTAAAGTTTTAAACCAAAGAGAACTTGGATTACTCGTTCTTGTCATTTTCTGTATTTTCATTTTACGATGCGGTCTTAGAATATCGTCATTATATTCTCCATCAGAAAGCCATAGCGGGGACAAAAGTAAAACCATATGAGGCAAGTCTAAAGAGCCAGTGTTGCTGGTCATGGCTGTGGGCGGCCACTGCAATGCTTTAAATCATTCTGCTTCCAGGTTCTACATGGGCCCTGAGAATTAGGGCCTTTTTTGTACTCTGCTACTTCAGCAACAACTGTATGAACAGCTGGAACTTTAACCTTGGGTTATGAAATATAAGTAGGAAGGTTGACAAAACAATGACATTTTAATGTATCTGTGTATAAAGTGTGTTAGATACTAAAGGAGGAGGGAGTGAGGGGTGGACAGGTACGGAACAGAACAGGTCCTTTTGACTCTCAGGGTACATGTCCAGTGTAAATGCAACATTAGGATGGGGCTCGGCAAAGGTACAAGTGGACTACAAAACATGAGTGTATCCTCCTTCTGGAGGTTACAACATTTATGCAAATAACGCTTTTTTTTTTTTTAATAATCAGTAACTCAGCGTAGCATGAATCAATACACTGATACTTTCCAAAATATTGATAAGGTTAAACTTTTTAGGACAGATTAGGATTTAGGTTGTTGATTACCACTTGCACTCAACATCATTTTAAATTTTAGAGATAAACAGTTGTGTTTAAATATATGATCTTTTGCCAGTGTCACTCCATGTTACACAAGAACATTTACATACAGAACCAATGTTTCATTTATTGGTGTGCCAAAACAAATCATGCAAACACCACCTGCGCCCTGATTGGGTAAATGCACTGTATTGCCTGGATTAATCGGCATAAGGTTTAGCTCTGCTCATCTTTTTTGAAGCTCTGCATCCCCCAAATCCAACGCATCAGATCTACCAGAGGGTGCTTTGGTATCTGTAATAAATGTATGCCTTGCCACTGATTTCACCAAGAGCAATGCATTAATGGACCACATGTGCAAATGCATGGCAAAGTGCAAAAATTACGGACTGAACCGGAGCTTCCGATTGAAAATGAATGGAATATGTCACAGTGCATTGCTGTGCTGGAGCAGCGCAAGATAAGCATTTAAATGGAGAGCTCTGTCGGACCCATGCAGTGCATGATTCTTGTTGCACAAAGAAATCTGAAAAAGTTCAGCAGATTTCTACCTTATGTCAATGAGCCCAACCACCGCACTGCATTTGAGCAATGATGGACTGGTCTTCATCACAAACGGCAAACATTAAACTTTCCTAGAGGGAAGAGAGGGACAATGGCTCTCTTAATCTTATATGAATCTATAAGTTAAAATAATGAAAATATCTGCTTTTATACATAACTGTTGACAGTGAAGATTTGGAGTGAAGACGTTTGATTGGATGTAGTTTACATCACTCGAGCAGGAAGGCAAAATTTAAAACATACAGAGCTTGTAGGTACAGAGCTTGCCAAGATAGCTCATGTGGACATACATACATGCATACATCATCTAAACCGCTTATCCTTCTGGGTCGCTCATGTGGACAACAAAACAAAAATTGTAAGAACATAAAAACATAAGCCTACATTTTACTCTCACTGTAAGCTTTGGTGTAAGATTAAATAAAAATACAAAACGACAAACACTGTTTAATGCCCCATACACGTTTGATAAAGAATCTTTAATTTCATAACAGAAACATCATGCTCACCAGCTCTACTGATGCTTAGTGTTACAAATGTCTACAAACGAGTGATTTCTAACAAATTAAGAGATTTCCTTATGTGTAAGATCATGTATGTTTTGGTTTCTCATCCTCTAACTGCTTTCATTAAGCAGAAAACAACTGAATACATGTCCACTAGATCAGTGACAAGAGGAGATGTTGTAATACCTAAGAGGAAAATGTCCTTTGGACAGTCAGCTTTTTCAGTACGAACAGCTCACACTTGGAATGAGCTGCCAATTCATATTAGTTGAATGCACTATATTTGGTACTTTTTCAGTTACTTCGAAATCATGGATAAAAAATACCAAGAATAACATTAAAGTATGTAAATTTTTTTAACAGATCGCATTGTGCTTTATTTTATTTGTTGTCTCGTATTGCTGTATGAATCACTCGTGTTTAATTAGTGCGCTTGTCTTTCTCTACCAACCCTGTGACTACAGTTAAAACATTTACAGAAATGTTTATTACTGTAAATTGTCCCTGTACATCTAAACCAAATAAACTAAACTACATTCTTTTCTATTCTGTCTGGAAACTGGAATCACCTCGAGTCTACAACAAGAGCAGGATAAGAGCAGAACTGAGATGAGCACAGCATTTATTTAAGGACTACTCCAGTGTATGTCAACCTAATCTCATCTGACATTTCTTTTAAAGCAACTGCCAACTGGCTTCTCTTATAAGTGTGTCTGAATTCAACAGGTTTCCCATTCTAATACTAGGTATAGGGAAATACATTACAATTGCTGTATCCTATTTATGCAGCAGATAGAGATTAGGTTATATCAGGGAGGGTCTCTGAGCTAGTTCAGTGTTTGATGATGGGAGTGGCAGGTAAAACATGATGTTATTAGTTAATATTATTTTCCTCCATTTGTTGGTGCATGGTGATTCAATCAAAGAACAGACAATGTTTTGGGGCAGTAGAAAGTCATTATGTTTTGATGGAAAATTATAGGAACATCTGGATTCGTCTTTTAAACAGTAGGTTATGATGAACTGTTATTAAGATGACCAGAGACATGAATTAACAGTCTAAATTAATAGTCAATTTTTAAATCATGTTGAATTTAACATAAGCCAGTAAAGAGGCATTTTCTGTGTGAGATTTAATTACACTCTAGAAAGAAATGCAAAAACACACTTTAACATTACCTCAGTGTTATAAAATATGATTTTTTAATTAAGAAATTATATTTTTATAAAATGGCATCATTCACAAATTTAGATTCAATGTCATTTTAATTTAATATACAGTACAATAATAATTTATATAATGTAGATTTAAATCTTATAAAAACAGAACCCAAAAGGCATTTTAGATTTTTTTTATATTTAAAATATTCTTGGAACAGCTTTTTCTTTTTTGTTATTATCATATTTTGCAGTTTCCTTCTAATTATTTAAAAGTTTAAAGTTGAATTTGACTTTAATATTAGAATCAATTTATATATGTATCTGCAACTAAACTGTTCATATATTCTTAAAAAAACATTGATTTCAAACTTTTGTGCCTTAATTCTAAACTTTTGAATGTTAGTATATCCTGCAAGGAATCATGACTGCACAGGTTAACTATTTAATATACTCATTTGATTCAGTATGATATTTCATACATTTTGCATTGTGTGATCAGGTGTACATTCTGTAATTAGTCCAATATATTTAATGCATTTTAAAGGACAATTACTAGTTAAATGAAAACAGGAAATGAGCCTCTTGTCAACAACTTATGTCTCATAGCAACTTTATTAAAAGCCTCACCTATTTCACTGTTTACTAATGTCTTTAAAAAGTGCTAATATTAACCAATACTTCAGAAGCACATTTAACTCAAATCTAGAAAAATTAAAGCTAATGCAAATAATTTATTTTGAAGTATCAAAATAAAATAAACTAAACTCCTGGTGTTCTAAATCTGAGTCATTTCTCAAAAATAAATTGTTTAGTATGATGTAAAAATTTTTGTGAATTAAAGTATTCTTATATTAATGCAATATCTAAAACTCAAACATTTTGAGTGTAACTAGCTCCTTAAAAAAGACAAAACATTTAAAATGCTGTTATGTGTCATGTTGTCAGTGATGAAACATGAAAAATCACATTGCAGTGATGTACATCATCATGAAAGTAATAAATTGCAATTCCTTTTATTCCATGATTGACGAGCATGTTCTTTGTGTGCCTAAGTGGCTGAGTTTGTGGCTGACTGTGGTGAACTTATGGCCCACTGCTATTATGTTACTTGGGGTAATAAACTAGTAGTATATCTTTGTGATGATTTACCATGTTTCAGACAAAAGTCCCACAGCATTGATACATTAGCTAAAAGCCTGCAGTAGGTCTAACAGTGTTAGACCCTCTTATATCTCCATGCACAGTACTGCATCTACTTTAATACACAGAACTCAACAAAAAACAAACTGGATTTAAATTAAGAGGGCATGTGATGGAAGAAAATGTGACAAATATTTAAAAACATAATACAACTGTTGTTTAACACGTCATTAAAAAAAAATAATAAAACAAACAGAAAAAACATCCTTTGTGAAGGTCTTAGAGTTACACAGTGTATTGAAAGCTGAATCATTTTTCAATTCTGCAATGTTGCAAACAATCTTTCAACACTTTCAATTATTTATTTAAACTCTTTATCTATGTAAGGTAGCACCAGGCTGAGAATACATTTTGCCTAAATTTGCAAAAATAAAGGTGGAAAAACGGTATGCCATAGTCTTTAAAAACAATTTCTGTAAATGAGACAAAAGTGTGAAAAACTTTTTTAAAGCTTAAAGAACCTCCATGTGATGTAAAGGTTCTATACTGATCAAAGTTTTTTTTTTTTACTGGAACCATACGTCAAAGCCAAGAATCGTTAAGGGAATTTTATTTTTTAAAGTCAAATGTCAAATTGCAATTGGTATTGTGACAACCCTAATACATGTTTTCAAAACAATATCAACAACAAAAAAGTGCCACAAAAAACTCTTTGAGATGCCACAGAAGAACCAATATTAGCTTCTTAAGGAACCATGTTTGAAAAAGGGATTTGTTAGTGTGAAGAACCTTTTAAAGGTCTGTAAATGTAAAATGAATTTCTACACCAATTCCAGGGTTCTTCCTACACTCTTAAAAAAGATGGTTCCTTAAGGGTTCTTAAAAAGGAAATGGTTCTATTTAGAACCATATATTCTATATAGAACCATTTTATGCTTAAATTGTTCTTAGATTGATGGAGAATGTGTTGTATATGGTTTTATACAAACCTTTTTGAAAATAGTTCTATATAGCACAAAAAAAGGTTCTTTTATTGTTAAAAGCCTGATATCATATAAATAGAAGAACCTTTTATTCTTCTATGTAGAACCATTTTAAAAAAGGTTTTGTATAGAACCATATACAACACATTCTCCATCAATCTGAAGAACGATTTCACTGCGCAAAAAACTATTTAAGCAAGAAATGGTTCTATAAGGAACTCACGGTTCTAAGTAATCCTTGAAGAACCATCTTGTTTAAGAGTGTAGAACATTTACATTATGGTGAGGCTCTTTAAACTAAAAACGTTCTTCATTCTCCCATATCTCATCTACAAAAATAGTTATCATAAGAAGCCTCTATTTAAAGGGTCTTTATGGAACCAAAATGCTTCTTCTAAAACGTTCATTCAAAGAACCCTTTCTGGCACTTTTATTTTTAAGAGTGCAGGTATAACAGAGAACAAAGGCTGAAAGCATAGTGTTATAAACCTTTAAAACAAATACACAAACATTTACAGTTCAACCAGGTAACAAATATAAATTAAAACAATAGATGTTACAAGATTACATTTTACTTATTTGATCACTTGAGAACAACATGAGAATATTTTACATTATATGATATTTTATACTACTTTAGCACTTATGAAGGGTTTGGAAGTTTTAGAAATTTTGGTGTGTGAAGTGAAAATGTTTGTTCTCCTGCATAAATCTGTATCTATTTATGCACAGCACACGCTTCATTTAGTGTGTTCACTTTATCAGTATGTGGGTGTTAAACACTTTTTTATTCTGAACTCTTTAATTCTCAAACTTATTAAGCCAGCAGGTCCTGGATGTTTAAGGAATACTCTGATTTAATACACTGAAACACATTACAATATAAATTAATCAGTAATCAGTAATAAGCGTATTGAACCAGAAAGTATGGGTGGAAGTAGAAATAGTCCAGACCATTGAATGGTCAATCACGAAAAACTAAATATCATTATGCATACCATGTATCCTAAAAATGTCTTGAAGTACTGTGTGTGCATATTCTTGCCATTTTACCCCTAATGCAGAGTAAAAAGGTAAAACTCCATTGTTAACATTGCTGTGTTTACTGTTAAGTAAATCTTACCCACTTTGGAACAGACCTATCCAGTGTAGGACAAGACATAGAAACTGGACTAAAGACCTGATGGAACGTGATGATGTTGCAAGTGAACCTTCCCACTGTTGTCATTTCTGGCTTGTTGATAGAGCAGCTCAGAACATGCCTCGTAGCTCTCACAAAGTCACTAGGTCCATCAATGATAGGCAGCAGCACTTTGCTCAGTGTTGAAGGAGTATGCATACTGCAAAATAGCAAGCAGAGAACATATAGTGAGTCTTAAACGACATGCTTTAACCAGCCCTGAATACACTAAAAGCCTGTGATGCCATATGTGCTGGGTATAGTAGAAGGCACTGATTTGGCAGACTGTATTATAGTGACGTACTAGAGCACTAGAGCAGTCTGGATAAGAGTAACTTACAATTTAATCATACTACAGAGGAAGATGAATGTAGAATTAGGAGTCTTGCCAAGGATTCTTAGTGGTGTAGCATAGTATTAACCACAATGCTACACCACCCAACCCCTGCTACTATAATCTCATCCTAGACATGGCCCTCATTTCTAGGGCAAAATGGAAGATTTGAAGTCAATTATCAATATTTAAAATGTAGGTTTTATTCTATTATTTTTTACAAAGTAAAATCAAATGATCATAAATCACTGCATGGGATAAAGTACATTCTGTCTCACTTCACTCATGAGGCTGTTTACAGATTTTGCTCAGATTAGTAGCGTTTTCAGTCAGAATGGTCACTTTCCCTAATATTGTGATACATCTACTATTGAACTGAACGTACTGCTTTTTAAAAGTACCAATTAAAATCACAGGTACAATTAAAAGAATCCTAATTTTAAGCTTTACTTACATTTATTATACTGTATTTGATTTTTCAATTGCTGTACAGTTAATATGTATGTTTTATCCTCTGTTAGCATGTCTGCTGTTTATTCATTTCCTTTCCCTTGAAATGTAACAATTCAGTCACCAACAACACTGCACTCCAAAAACAGTAAGAGATTAATGTTCTGGTACAGATTGTCAACCACTCGTTTTCTCGCTGTAACTGCAATCCCGTAGCAGAGGTTATTTGTCAGTTAACTGAACTGAAACTTTGATAATATAAGAATTTTTGTCCTGTTTTGGTGCAAAGGCCACTGGGCTGAGAGTTAAAAGAGAAACTTGTCTGCATCTGCATGCATGTGTTGCACACTGGCGCCATCAAGTGTATCTAAATATAAAACACAGGACTAAACTGTCAGAGCACAGCTACAGAAAACAGAGAAAAGAGCTGCATTTAAATAAGCAGTCTGTTCAGGTTTTTCTTTACTGTATATGATTTGAAAACAGCAAACAAATCCAAATATGGACAACTCTGATTCATATACAAATGTTTCAAACTGTAACATACTGAAACTGTGCCTTAACACATACATTTGATAGAACTCTAAAACCTGAAACCTGATTTAAGATTAAACAGAGTCTATGTTCAGCTTAACAATGTGTACTATTGTTTCAACAGCCCTTATCCAACATATTTCTTGTATTTCCATTTTTACATGTGGTCCACTTATGATATTTGTGTGGTTTTATGTACCAAAAACAGTCACGATTAATTTTACATGACCATTTCCCAGCCTCTCTTTACCTCTTAGAATTAAACAGCTTGTTTTTGTTACTGTGCATTTAAGACTGATACATGTAAATCACTTCTTTCCTGATTGGCTGCCCTGCCCTGTATTGTGCCTCATTCAAAAAGCAGTGCTAGCTGAAACGCTCTTTATGACTTTAGCATGAATTGGAGGATCTAAACTGCTGTAGGGTGAACAGGTGAATGTATGTAAATGCATTGGTTTTTGTGACATCACAAACATGTTTTTGCAGCTTAGTTTCCATGGACGGACTGTATGGACTGGGAAGATACTTTACTTTAACAATGTTTGGATACTTCATCAAACATTTTTATTGCAATGTCGAAAATTTAGTTTTTAGTGATATGGGCCCTTTAATTATTTTTTTATTTATTTTCATTTTGTGTAAGTACTTGCTTATGAAAGTGCTTATGCTTATGAAAATGTGCTATATAAATAAACTTGCCTTGCTTTTGTCAACATATGGTGTACAATTTTTACAAGACATGAAACATTTTAAAGCAAATGCACAGGCAAAATCTGCTAAGTTAAAATCAATAAATTAAAGAAATCCAAAACATCACCTGAAATCACAAATGCAAATGAGGGCTATACACAATTAGGCATAAGATCGTGCATTTTCCAGACTAGCTCCACACCTCTGGAACTCTCTCCCTTCTCATATTCAGCAGTCTAATTCTCTGACTTCATTTAAATCCAACCTTAAAACGCATCTGTTCTGTCTTGCATATAAGCTTCCTCTATCCTAATCTATTATAGCTCATGTCAGTTCATCATCTGTGCTGTGAATATGTTACTAAGTCTCTGCTGTGTCATCTGTTTGTATGTTTATGTTTCTTGTGCCACTAGTTGTAATCTGTAAGCATCTCTGGGTCCTAGCTAAAGCACTATACAAATGTCATGTATTATTATTATTATTATTAGTAGTAGTAGTAGTAGTAGTAGTAGTATTAAATGAGTCATAGTTGTTTGCAGTCATCATTCAGACACCTTCATATTTTAAAGTATAATGGAGGACTACATCAGACATACATGCAGTCATTAACGTCACTCTTACTTTCTCATGTCCCCTCATGTACCACTTTTGTCTGCAGGCTTTTCCTGCTGTTGCTTTTGTACACATATGGCACTGCACAGCTACCTAGCTTTTAAGAGCCATTAATATTAGAACTAGCATAGTATGTTTTGCTGACACTGCCTGTAATATTTCAAGAGAAGATGCAGAAACAGAGGGGCAAGCACTTTTCTGAAAAAAAGTGCCACTGGATGTAACTGTTACTCCTGCACTGACCTCTAGTGGCCATCAACTGAATTACTGTTGTACTGGAAATGCTGTTAGAAAATCCACCAGATGTGTAATTGCTTATAAATGTAAATGTTAACCTACAAATGAACTGGCTATGTGAAAATGGTTACATAGCTCATCTGAGTTAACACAAAGGGTCTTTTACATATTGCATTATGAATTCATTTATGCCAAAACAACCTTACTTTTTTAAACTATTCACCAAAATGACCTATACATCAAGGTGATCTATATAAAAAAAATAATTAAAAAACTGCCAAAATTGCACATATAATCCATACTTGCTTATCTTGTTCATTATCTGACCTGTGAGCCAAAACAGAATTTTTTGTCTGTTTGCTGTGTACATGTGTACACAACATTGTGCGCAATAAACCATTCACAATATTTATGGGATTCCTGCATTCTGTCATTTGCAGGAGGCAAGAAAATGCCCTTACTAAATGCTTCTAAAAACTCAGTTTGTCCATCTCAAATCCCTGACTGTTGCTTTGAAATCTGTACTGTCAGGATTTATATTGATTCTAGTTAGCAGCTGCTAAAAACAAAAAATAGCTGTGCAAGATGTCATTCAGACTCATGGCACTAGGTGATGCTGGAGGATCATAAAAGCATCACAAACACAGGCGAGGAACACACTATCATCTACCTGAAGCAAAACTGTAAGTTCCACCAACATGTCACATGTCATGCAATGCATAGTTATAATAAAAAGTCACGCATGGCATCAGGAATGAATAAACAAGAATATGAGAAAGAGCGAGAGACAGAGAAAGAGACAGAGAGAGAGAGAGAGAGAGAGAGAGAGAGAGAGAGAGAGAATGATGGATGCGGGGTGGTGTTGTGAGGGAGAGCATGTATCACTGTCTGCCATTTTTACACAGGCCCATGACAGAACAGTGACATGCGGAACATGGGCGGCAGGCTGCGAGATGAGCAAAGCTTCATTTCCTGTTCCTGCTCGGTGCAGGTGAAAATATGTGACATGTTGTCTTCATTAATTCTTCCTCCATTTGAATATCACCCTCTCTCTATTGCTCCAGCTCTGTTATTTGTCCACACACACACATGTATACAAAATGCACTGTGCTTTACTGGTACTTTGAGCCAGTAAATTAAACCTGGCTTTGAAAGCTTACACTAAGTAATGTTAATATACTGTCTTAATGCCTCTTATTCAAATCGTACATAATCTACTGTAAATGCCATACAATTACATGCAACTCTACAACACAATATTCACACTACAGTACACAACTGTGGCATGCCCTCATCCACACACACACAAACAGACACACACACATGCTGAAAATCATTACCCTGCCTTCAATAACAACATTTTTCAGCTGTGCAAACTACATAAAGACGTCAGCTCAAATCGCTAACTAATTAACACTTAAAAAGACACAAATTAGATATGCGTGGCTAAAAGCAATTATAATCTCCACAAGTTTTGCGAGTCATTTGGGAAATGAAAAGAATGCCTAATTGCTGGAACCAACGTCTTCGACAAAAAAAATGGCTTTAGCGATGCCTGTTAGAAAATGGCCTTATCTACAAGCCTGACGGTGATTACTGCAGTTTTCTGCAATTACTTGTGCATATGTTTAATGTCACAAAGATGCCTTTCTTTAATGAATGTCTTTTTAATAGAATTAGCAGTCAGTCAGTTATGATGTGCATCAAGAGCCCAGCTAGAGCAGTTAGCATCCAGGGACTAATGCAGGAACACATTCAGATTCTTTACAGAAGCCTGCTGTACATTCTAACATTTTAACAAGCTAGCCTGTTCATTTTCTTTAAGACAGAAATTACATTGACATTTTTTTTATTCTGATGAAAATGATAATCTCAATTTATAGAATTTCACCATCAATTATAAAACATACAGTCCTATACAATTCTAGGTGCTATATATGATATACGTGCTATAGGTGCTATATTCTGATATACGCTAGGCTGGATGATGAATGAATTTGTACTGGAGTCTGCAGCTTGGCTTCATACTGTAAAATCTTCCATAGTGCTCAGTGACCATGCCAGTGGAAGAGTGGCTAAAATGCAAGCATTTGACAGCACACGAGTGAGACAGAGAGAACAACATCGCCAGGCCAAGATGCAGCTGAGGCACAATAGCCATGGACGCCCGCACGCGCTCTCTAATTATCGGGGCAAATGCTGCGACTTCATCGCCGACAGCCCTCGCTTCACCATTAATCTTGCGCTGTCGCCCACTTCACTAAGCCCTGTGCCGTTACACTATCTCTGCTCCCTTTCATCAGCCGAGCTGCCGTTAGGCTGTAATTAATGAATCCTCAAGCCCCTCTCTTCCCGCCACCCCCCACCCACTCGTGCTGGGTCTGCTGCTCCTAATCACAATCTGAGCTGGACGAGGAGGAAAGACCACCATGATGGTTGTGGCAGACTGGCAGATCTTAAAACTATTGTGTTTTGAGCTTTTGCATTTAGCTTCACTGGCAGTCAAAACTGTTTTTTTCTTTGGTTGGATCACTAATACACATTGAAAAATGAATGCAATTACAGGAAACAGACAAATAAGAGAATTATCAGTATTTTGTAGGTCCTTCTCTAGCTTTGATGTCCATCTCACACCTCTCTGTCATACTTTCATAAAGTTTTCAACCCCTCAAGGCCCAGTCACACCAAACTGATGAGGAAGAACTAGGTCAAACTAAGACCAACTAATTGCCATCGGTCAGCTCACCATCACCTCTCATCTCCAGTGAAAATTTGCACTCAAAGACACCACAAAGACTACAGCTGATGGCTGACACAGATACTTAATGCACCTGCATGAAAGAGGACGACTATCCATACGCCAGTGTAATTTTTCTGTTTTGGAAGAACTACAAAAGGAGGTCCATTGAGGACCATTCTTACCTGAACTGATAAACTTATAAAATAGTTGTTGATATAGTTACTTTCAAAGTACCTGTCTATATCCCTATCTGTTATGTAGATGTCTGACCTGCACTGTAGTTTAGCTGCTCATGCGATGCTGCTACGACATGACAGGATACAGTATAGAGCCCAAACAGATTGCACTGGGAGAGAAGATACTCTCCTCAGCTGAAAGCTAACTGCACCTGTTCATCTAGCACACACTGTCCACTGGCAGCTCTGATACAAAGATATCTCACTAATGAGGATGAGAGAAAGGAAATGGGCTTGAGGAGCAGACACATAAACACACATTCACACACACAGCCTTGAAACATACTGCAGAAATAAAATAACACATTTTAACAGGACCAATCAAACGCACAGGTCACAAACTTTGACCCAAAGTAAATTTCAGAATTTTCACCAAATTGGAATTATTACAGAATTATGATATCTTAAAAGAATTATGATATATTAAAACCATGTAACTATAAAGTCTACTAGTTATCTGTAGCCACAGGACCATGTATTCATATAACTATACAGCTATCTATAACCATATGATCACAAACAGCCTGAACACTTAACCAGAAAACTTGGGTTTTTCCTCATGTCCCTGTAAAGCAAATGGAACTTTCTGAATCTCTTTCCAGTCATGACTGTGAGAGCAGGTCTTCCCAGGCTTGGATTTATTAAGACTGAAAAGGCCTTTTGCTGATCTAAAGCTCTTAATTACCCCACCCGGGACCGCACGCTTTGCATTGTTGGCCATGGACGGGCATGCCACCCGAGCGTTACGGCCTCTACTTACTTCCTCCTCGATCTCTGGCAGGGATTTGATGGTAATGCCCATTAAATTGACCGACTGCGTCTGGAATTTAAAGCAGAAAAAAAGAAAGACAGATGAAAAAAGAAGTAAGAGCAGAGAAGGAACATTGCTGTGTAGCCCCATGGCTAAGTAAGCATGCTTAAGATCTTTAATCCTGTCATTCTCTCTCCCTCTCTCAAGAGCAGGGTTTTTGCGAGTCTAGCCAGAAGTCCTGATCTGAGCCAGCTCTGTCTGGCCACATTCATTCATCATCAACCAGGGCCTCTGTGCTGTTGGTGGAGTGTTACTGCGGTTACAGACCTGACTCTGGACCATTGCTTAACTGTGCCTATGCATTGGGAACAAGGTTGTAGTGTGGACAAGATTGATTTAGGATCAATTAACATATCTGATCTATAGTGATATCAGAGAAATCATTGCACTTTCAATGCACTTTACATAGCACTCTACACCAAAAATAAGGGTAACACACCATCGTAATTGAATAACCCACACAAGTGAACATGGACTGACAATATATTGAGCAATTTTAAGACACAATTTTACTATGTAATGACGAATAACCATAATGACTGGCACTTTCAATGTAAGAGTATTCAAAAGGCACTTACATCTCTGACTTTGGGAGCAAACCTTTCAGAAATCATAAAGGGTACATCATCAATTGCTGCAAAGAAAAGAAACATATCATTACAAAAGGAGCCAAATCAACACATAAAACCCTACAATATCACACAAAAAGTCATCTCCAAATGTGCACTTCACCACTCATCACAGCACAATAGACTATGAAAATGCATTTGACTGGATGTAATAGTGCAAAATGGCAGAACGTTCAAAATCCTTGGATCCCCTTGGAAACCCGCTCAGACAAAGCGAGATGAAAGCCTTTTTTTTTATTTTAAATTCAGCACTGTACTTGAGTTCCTCTCCCTCTCCCTCCCTCTCTCCCCTCCTCCCCCTTTCTCCGTTAATTACTCTTGATTATTCCTGATCCTGTCTTGTCAGAGAGACGTTCAGCTCTAAAAACAAAGCGCCTCGCGCACTCGTCAAAGGAGAAGGGGAAAAGAGAGAGACAAAACATTTGCCGGATATCAATTTGCATGAAAATAAGCCTGAATGTTGGGCTCTCAGAAAGAGAAGGCGAGAGAAGAAGAAAAAGAGAGAGAGAATGAGTGAGAGAGAGAGAGAGAGAGAGGTGGATTGAAAAGAGGACTTGCCAAGAGCGCGGTGGTATAATTAGCATTCTACCAAACAAACGAGCTTCAACAGAGCTATAATTAAGCAGGCCTGTAATTAAGTGTATGCCCTTTATCATAATGATCATGGTTAAAGCGCCTTTGATGGCTGCCAGTGGGTTATTAACGGCGTAACCCCACGCCACACGGCGCCCCCGCTAGAATCAGGGTGTCATGACTGTCAGGCTAAAGAGTGCCCCTTTGTTTATCAAATACATTAGAGCCCAAATTAACACAGGGTGACGGGGCCGCACAATAGCTCCCATTGACTGCTCCAAAGAAAAATGTCCAGCCTACCAAGAAGCCGAAAAGCGTCCAACTTGGTGCCAGGAAAAGTGGTCGGGGGCTGGCGTCGGGTGGAGGCACACAGCCACCCGCAGTGCACCGTGCCTGCTGGCAGAGGAAGAGGATGTCGTAAAAGGTCGGAGGGATCTTCCCATGAGTCACCCGAATAATGACGCTATGAATGTTGCAGGGGAAGATGCCGAGAATATCTACAGCACTGTAATACTGTTTCATCACTTTGGCACAGCTGAAAGTTTTTTTGTCATCATATGTGGTTAAACAGCAGAGCAGAGCCAGGAGTATGTCATCTTTAAAATGACTTAAAAATATCTTTAAAATGACCTTTTTATGGTCAGTGGAGTGGTTCCCATGGATCAGGTCAGACAGGTCAACCAAGAACACAGTTAGCCATCTTCAAGAGTTTCTGCATCGGCCTAGGATGTAATCCCACCCCCTCCATGCATACAGATCTTCTGGAAATCACCTTTAGAATAAATGAATAGGGCTGTGTATTACCCGGCTTTAGAACGGTCCATTGAATGGCTACATGTGCTGAGAGCCTCCCTAGCTAGCAGGGTTCAGGTGATTGAGCTGAGGATGGTGATGGCTTGTTTAGATCCATAAAGGCAAGTGAATAAACACAAACGCTGAGCAGGTGAACCGTGGCACAATATGAAAGAGATAGGCGGGAGAGAGCCACATTTGAATCAATATGCCTTAATGGTGTGGCAGCAGGCGGTGAGGCTTTGATGAATCAAGTACGCAGGCAACGGGCACAGGCGGGAGTTGAAGGCCAGAGCGCTCCCTTTTATTGTCCGAGGATTACGCTTTCAATCAGATTGCCCTTAGTATTCACCTACCATTCATATCGGCCCTCTCACAACATACACATTCATTGTAAGAAACATTCAAGCTCTAGGCAGGACACATAGCCAATCCTGAAGGGAGAGAAATGGATGCAAGTTTGGGGTCGTGTTAAGGCGGAGCGCTCGAGCAGTGTTTGTCCAGACTGCAGCTGCCAAGGCCGAGGCCATAAAGATAAAAAATTGAAGTGAAGCCCACTCTCCCAGATCTACTCAAACACACCAAGCTGGAGTCCGCCATCCTGATGGATGTCCTCTTGCATGGATGGATGGGCTGGACATTACGTGAGATCAGACTGGCTAAATATTAAATATTTCAGCAATGAAAAAGTTAGTCCTTAGATGTTGAAAGTTATTCCTATTGTTTAGCTTTACTATTTATATGTGATTACTAGGGCTGGGAAACAAGCGTGCAATTGCATTATTTTGTGTACTTAATTGCGATTAATCACATTTAACTTGTCTGCTCAAGTTTGACCCTTAAGAAAGATGTTTTTTTTGTTACAGCTATATGAGTGGACAAAGTAAGCTTCACCTGAATGCATTTATTACTTTCAATTATTCAGTCACATTATTTTCATTGTGTTCAAATGAACCTGAACATGTGATTTGCAAAGGGCAAACACGATTTCCAATTTACACCACTGGCATCATGTTCCAACCAATGATCATATCATATCATATCATATCATGATTCTGCAATCCTAGCCCCCTATTCACTCTCACTCTCGTTCACACAGCTTGTGGAATGTTGGGGTAAAAAAGTCTTCAAGGAAAGGGGCCACTCAGGCCACAGGCAATACATTTTAGGGGCCAAAATATGAAAAGTAAAACTGGGCAATATGCTTTAAAAAAATTTGAGTTTGAAGATAAATCTCGACTCGCCAAGTTCAACTAGCTATTTTTTCGTTTATTCAACTTCTGTTAATAATAAGTTCTGCTGACTGACATTCTGTTGTCAGCACTAAAAGAAATATTTAGTTGACAAAAAAATGTTTGTTATGCTAAAAAGTACTAGTCAAAATGGGACTAAAACAAAGTAGTCAAAACTCATTCTCATGGAGTCATACCAACTTTTCTCCTTTCACGTCTATATTATATTTACAGCATTTGGCAGATGCTTTTATCCAGAGTAATGTAAGGTTTTAATCATGTCACAGAAGGAGGTGAATGTGGAGCTAGGCATCTTGCTCAAGGACTCTTTTTGATGTTGCATGTTGTTCTTGCCGTATGATTGGGGCAGCAGTGTTAACCACTACATTACTCCAACCCTTCATAATAGAGTATGGCATTTTTAAGGATTTTTGCCTAATCAACTTTATTAAACATTTTAAACATTTTAAGTTAGATTTTTTTACAGTCCATCATGGAAAATTTAAAACTCCATAATGTACAAATATCAAAAGTCACATGGCCTGTCTTAAGCATGTCAATATCTGTACTTAGCGCACAGAGTGTGATTGGTGTAGTACAGTGGGTAACACTGCTGCAGACTGCATGACAGATTATGTTTCGATTCTCTGCTCACTTAAAAGAGTCCTTTAGTATAATTAACATAGTTAACACAATTAAACACGTATGCCGTTCTGGATAAAAGCATTTGCCAAAATGTAATGTCGATATGAAAGGAGAAAAGTTGGTATGACTCAATAAGTTCTTACTAGTTATACTATTTGTAACAAATATTCTTATGTTAGCTCATCTATATATTTCTTTTAGTGCTGACAACAGAATGTCCGTCAGTGTTACCAATTATTTACAGAAGTTGAGTAAATGAGAAAATTTGTGGAAATTGATTTATTTTGTTGTGTAAACTTGTAGATAGTGTCAACCTTTGTAGTTAGTTACATTTAATTTACATTCTGTATGAAGAGATTCAAACCTTTTTTTTTTTCTACAGAATAAGACTGTATTCACAACTTTAAATTCAAATCAACAAAAATGTGCCATTGATTGAAAGCTTACAATCTGTCCTCTGACACAATTGTTTTGATGAGCTATGAGTGAAATAATTAAAATTAAATTACACCATGTTGTTGTCATAACGACAATAACAACAGCTTCTAAGGATAAGGCAGCATGTGCAACAGGAATAAACAAACGTCCAGCAATTTTTGACATATGATCCATGCTCTGTATTTGATAATGGTACAGGAGTACTATGTCAGTGCTAAGCAGTGTTTCTAATTGCTGATTAGTGCAGTGGACTGAGAGCAGGGATTGGTTAGTGGGTGAGTGATGGAGATGTCTAGTGCAGAGTGTGTGCGTGGGCTGTGTGGATCATGCCCTTATTAATGGCAGTGTCAGGTGTGATGAGAAATGCAGGCATTGTCATGCCCAGAGCCCACGGCTGCAGACGAATAGCTGCTTCAGGTTGGGAAGAGTTCCCCTACACACTGCTGCGAGCTCCAATCCCTCACACTTCTATTGCCAGATGCACTGTCACCCAGAAGTTCTGCCAGCCGCAGTCGGCGCACACATATCCACTGAACTCTAAAGGCCCTGTTGCACGCAGGCGTGCTGTTTCATCCACTCACACACAAACACACACATTCTCACAGATTTATATGCAGGCTAATGCTAAGAGACTAACGGATGGAGGGCTCAGCCAGGCAGTGCAGCACACTTCATGAAAGGAAAAACCACAAGACTCCAGAAAGGAAAAAATGCAGCACTAGAGTAAAGAAGCAAAATGTGAGACATTCAGTGAACATTAAATCAATGTAACTCTGTAAGCTGCTCCAATATCCAAAACATAAAAACAACCATTTGATTTATACCTTATAATGGGAATTTGAATCATATGGGAGTGCGCAGAGTCAGTGGGAATACTCGAACCAAAAAAAACCTAGTCTAATTCACAGCATTCAGTCTGGTTATGTAAATAGGAAGACCAAAAAGGAAAGAGAGCACACAGGAAAGAAAGGCTAAATGTGATTAAAAGTTTCTTATGTGCTTACATCCATCGTGACTGAGTTTCAGGAAAATGCTAAGCCTGTAAAAGTGATTGCTTGCACTTTGCTGAGCATTCAGGGCCTTCCCTCGTGCTCACCTCTGTACCTTAGCCCACACAATTAAATCTCCTCTCACCCACTGCTTTCCACTACCAACACACAGCCAAAACACTGGAGTGAAACAGAAGACTTGTTTGACTTATTATAGCAGCAGGTCATGCATAAAGGACAATGGTGCAAGTGGATGTGAAATCTGGAGAAGCTAGTCGGGGGGAGGCCCAGTGGGGATGCCCAGAAGATGAGGCTCCTTCTTGAGGGTTTTGCAAAAGAAAAGGTAGCAAAGAGAACCTCCTTTATGATCCCCACCAAAAAAAAATGTTCTGGCCTTTTTCTCGTCCTTCACCTGCAGTCATGTATGCTGCCTGAAGACATCTCAGAGACATATTGTCGTTTATTTTGTCGCCTGGGCCTGCCATCTGTGCCATTCCGATAGAGGCGGCTCTGGTGGTGCCTGAGCATGGGGGTCTGCCCATGCCCCCCCAAGCCCCCCACACCCCAAAAGCTCAGCCTGGTCATTAGTCAAATTGCCTAATGAGAGAGAATACAAATGGCCCCCTGCCCTGACAGGAGGAGTTTTGGAGGTGTCAGCGCTCCTGACCCGTGCTATGAGAACAGATGATGGCTCGCTGCTATTTTTGGCTCTCTTTTAATGACTCTGCTGCTGTCCTCACCACTCTTCATATCTCTCCTTTTTTCATGCTTCATTCTTCAACCAATGGAAATTCATCAGACTGTTTTCAGAATTTCTCTGAAGCACTTGCATTTTTTTTGGACAAAAAAAACACTATTACTTCTTGTGTAACAATACACAACACATCCTCCATGATGGATATTATACACTAGTACTACTACTAATATTATTACTACTACTAATAATAATAATAATGATTAGAGATGGCATATTGGAATTGAGGGATATGAGCCAATATCTGCAAAAAATGCTGGATCAGATTTGAGAGAGAAAAACACAAAGAATCTGATTTAATCCCCAAACAAATCTATCCTGAAATACCACACACTCACATTGTGTGATGTTGTTAGCTGTATATTCCTTCCTGAGGAAAAGTAGAGGGTTTGTGTAGTTTGAGAATGATAGCCTACTTTTATACTTTCATCTTAAGTGGAATGCTTTAATTTAGAATAACTAATTTAAAACTTAAAGCTAAGTTTTTAAAGACGAAATATTGGACTGTATTGGTATCAGAGATTATCATGTCATCTCTAATAATAAAAAAAGTGATAAAGAATTCTATAAAAACTAACAGTCATCAGTGGTAGGCAATTGCAGCATACTTAAAAACACAGAAAAGAATAATTTTCTGAACTGTACAGGGCATTTTGCCTCTATTGAAGAACCCCTATACAACCCCCTTTTTATTTTTTATTTGAGGGTTCGTAATCAACACTGAGCAGTTAAGACTGCATTCATACTCTAAAACTCTTGGATCACATGGACAGCTTCGTGTAGAGAACATGAATATATAAAGTATCAGTCTACCGTTTGAGCATTACAACACATGCATTAACCATAAATGAACATAGAAATGATTGAAGTTAAAGACAAAAATGAACAAACTCCCAAGCAAGAAAGCAAGAGAGAGGGAGAGAGGGAGAAAGAGAGAGAGGAGAGAGAAGAGGAGGAAAATGAGAGAATATTTAGTGAGAGAAGAGGTGTTATTTTTCCATCTGGGTGACAAGCGGCCCTTGAAATCTGGTAGTGGGTTGGGCGCCAGCACGTAGTACCCACTGGGCCCCGCTTCATCAGTCTTCCAGAGAGAGGGAAGAGCCAACAGCACCTACTGCGCTCTGGCAAGCAGCGCACAAGCACAGAGTAGAGAGAGAATGCTCAAGAGCTCTGTGATCCCCATCTCCCATAACCTGTCCCCATGCGAGGGGCCAGGACACAACAGTGATAAATAAACCAATACCAGATGAGAAGGTATGATGAAGTGCTCTTTAGGAAACTCCAAAGGAAATCAAGAAGAAAAATAATCAAGTTAAAAAAGGAATTCGGACACTAGAGTGATATTGTGATATAAATTAATAAAGTTCATTAATTTGTGCTTCTTGAATCTAGTATTCTATGCTAAATGTCTTACAAACCTGACATGGCTTGTTTTAACTGGACTGTTTTGTTCTATTTTATAAAGCACTGAGTATTGTAAATGTTCATGTTAACGCCAAAGAAATTTGCTAGTAGTTAACTGTCACATGTAAAAAGGTACAGACATACTGTTGACCTCATCAGCTGATGGATACTGAATTTGAAATAAATCAGTAGAGCATTTAAAGTTTGAAGGAAGACGAGCATATAACTAATAATTTTTAGTTTTTTCCAGAGTCATTAAAGTAATCAGTACCAGCTAGGATACATGCGGAAAGTGATAGCAGTGAAATGCTGGCCAACTGGGCTACAGCTGTGTGTGTTGCTGCTGTGCTGAGGCCTGAGTTTCTCTGAATAAATGGGCTAGGCCTCGGCGGAGCGTGCGTGAGCTGCAGAGCTGGCAGCCGAGCCACTGCTAAATTGCGTGTGCCGGATGGGCTGCAGCAGAAGGCACAATTACACCAAATCCCCTCTTAATTAGCGGTTCTGTGGGCATGCTAACTCGCCACGATGGGGCCGAGAGAGGAGGGTGGAACGTGCAAACAAACACACACAGCAGACAGAGTGGCAACTGGAAGTGAGAAAGTGGCGGCAGGGTCACATGATTAGGGTCACGTTTTGAACTATGACCTATATATCCTCAGAATTGTTCTTTCGCTAACATGGCACGGCTAAACCTGAACTATGACTTACGGCCACCTGCCACGCTGCACACTAAGCATGACAGGCCCTCACTGGACCTGCTCAGTGGCTGTAGAGTGTTATTAAGTTTTCGATGTCGGGTGTAACACACCGATGCAAAGCGACACTTCGGCCTGGTGAGTAATGACGCATGCCAGGACCGAGGCAGGAGGGATGACAGCCAAAGATGCCTCGTTGGCAGCCTCCAGCCCAGCCATCGGTCCATTCATCATCCCCTAAAACCAATCCACCAATGCCTCGCTGCCATTCCTCATTAATTATGCTAATCAGTGCGGCATTGCGCTCATCCTGACACCAGACTCAATAGACGTGCAGTTCAGATGTGCCACTCATTGCTAAATCTGGCCACTCTGCCTGTGACAGGGGGCAGTGAGGACCCCCACAACTAAGGTTTTATCAACTAGACATAGCAATTTAAATACAGACATGGGCGAGTTGCAACTTAGATTAGGCAACTGCACAGAGTTAGTCTCAAATTGCTATACTTCCAATAAGCTTTAAAAGTTAGCCCACTTTGCATGATATCCCTAGAGAACCTCTTTAAATAACCACTGCTTGTTTGTGCTTAGCTTCAGCAATTTATTTAAAATTACTTCCATTGCTACTGTGTGTGTTCTATGTGTTTCTATCTATTCACACTTGATTAATATTTAAATATACAGATTTACATGCTACCTTAAGTGGGACCAAAGCATCAGGGATGTTCATGAATTATGGCATACGACGAATACATTGCACAATGTTGTTGTAAGAGAAGAACCTTTTTCACAGTTCCATGGGCTTTAGGAACCTGGCTATCGTTTCAAAAAGTAAAGTGCTGATACAGTTACAACAGTGAGAGCCCATACTTTGGAAAAGAAAAGCAGGCACTCTTTAGAAACAGCCTTCGGGAAGCTCACTTGCCCCTCATCTGAAATGGCTCCATTTCCCAGAATCTCATTGTGAGGTTAAATCACACTATATATTAGGAGCTCATTAATTACCAACTTAACGAGTCAGCGGACCCATTAAAAGATCTTTAAGGGCATATTTGATCATAAATCTCCTTAAACTATATTTAATGGCTGGATTTCAGGGAAATATTTTTATCAAGTTCTAATTAGATGTGTGATAACAAAGGCCGCTGAACATGAGGGCAATGGGAAGGCTGAGACAGGCCCATCCATTGAGGGCGGCCATGTTTGATAGGCTGGAGACTAATGGGGGAACAGATCTTTTTCTGGGCCGGGAGATGGACGGGTGAGGAATGATGCTCCAGACTGCGATTAGGCCCATAGGCACAAGGCTCTCATTAGTCTTAGGCTCCAGTTTATTAGCCTCCTCGAAAGTCAGGCACAGATTTACTAAGACCATTAGTACATTTCTGAAGTCTTGGCATGGGCAAAAGCAAATGTCAACGAAGGCGTCAGATATCATGACAACTCACTTGATGTGGTGTTTATTTTCCAACATGGTGTTAGAATAAAATCGGGCCTTAGGCCATAATATATAGACACACAAAACGTACTGAAGAGGAATTAAGGAGTGAAAAAAAAATCATTCTCTGTCAACAAACATTTATATGGAAGAGAGGAGGTAAAGAGGAGGTCTTTAAAATAAGAATTTTTAGTGAAAATACACTGTTACCTAATGACACAGGTTCATGAGTATTTGCTAATGTGGAAATTCACGTAACCCAAAGCAACTTTTCAACCCCTTCTATATTCTGTCCTGGCTCCCTCTACGCTGGCCATGAGAATAAATCATTAATAGCTGGAAAAGAAGCTGTATGCAGTCTTTCATGCCCTGTCGCCAGCCTGAAGTCCTTGGCTCCCTTTCAGACGTTCAGAGTAGTTTTATTGCCCCGAAATTGCATGGCTTAAATCGTGTACCCATCGAAAGTAAAACACAGCTGTAAATTTGCTCTCCACATCTTCCCCCCACCTATCAAATATCCATACACAATTCATTTAGGGCAATTTAGCTGATGCTAAACAGAATCAAGGTGAACTTTCAATGGGCGTTCAGCAAAGTAGAGGGGGTGTGAGAAAAATGAAGGCTGGCTGCAGGGTTTTTTAATCAAGCTGCTGTTCAAGGCTAGCCAGCGAGCCATGGAGCACCCATACTTAGTGGATGAGTTTTTGTGCCGCTAGCTTGAGCGTGTGTGTTCTCTAATCCTTCAGCCTAAAATGTTTTGGTATTGTAAAATATGGCCACACCATTGGAGAAAAGCTGCTGGGCTACAAGGCACTGGAAGATTAGAGTCACGATTAAGAGCCTATGGGATCCTCCTCGACTGCCAAGGAGGCCTGCCAGAGCCGGTAATGGCACACTCTGCACCAAGAGATAAGATGGAACTTTTGTTTGAAACCTGATGAGAGGCTTCCTAATGAAAGTGCTGGCCCAAAAATAATCTTTTTTCTCTGTGTTAGTCAATCAAAAAATGGTGTGGTTGGGGATAGGAGGGGGGAAAAAAAGGAGGGAGAAAGAGAAGTCATTTTGCATAATCAGTGAGCGCCATCTGGAACAATTAACGGAATTCCACAGAACTCTGAGGATCAGTCATATTGGCTTATTAAAGATCCCGAATTATATGAGCAATAAATCCGGGGAAAAATGAAGCATACCCCAGCCTGTCATCACTATTTTAACTTCAAACACGCAGGAATGTTCGATAAGGCTGAAAAGAAGAGATTAATATATGCAAATTGTGTCGAGCATTTTAAAAGCCACCCCACCCCCCCACCCAACAACTGTCTCCGTTCCCTTTTTTTCTGTCTCTTATTATGAGCCTTTATGTTTTATTCATACACCAGCTCACCTGTCATTTCATAAGCTCTAATATTATGGGGGTATTATTAAAGCACGTAAAGTGGCGCCTTAATTGGAAAGCTCCGTTGCATTTTCCAATTATTTAGAGCAAATTAAAAGCAGATGCACATACTTTAATAAGGAGTCTAATATCGGTTCCGGGAAATCAAAAATCATTGTCACCCATTCTAGCGTGATATTTTGCAAACCCAAGTTAATTTTGGATCATCTCCTAGCATCTCTCTCTCTTCCCCTCTTTTGCTCTCTCTCTCTCTCCCTCTAAGAATGAACTGTCTTCCCGTCTCATAATTGAACTTCTTTTAATGGATTGGGAAATAATTGCGCTCCATATTAGGTTAGATCAGAGGCGATGTCAAGGTTTTTTTTTCCTTTTTTTCTTTTTTGATTAATGCGATAGATATGTGAATGTCTTCTGTATTAGGTTTATCATTATATTACTGTAATGCACACCGAACTGACTGTGTCATTCCACAGAGATGAAAAATTTGAATGGCAAGTATGATAAAAGTACGCAAACACACTGCTATCTGCTATGCTATAAATGCTGTGTATATTTAATAACAGGGCATACTCCTGAAGATTTGATACTTCAAAATGTATTTTATGAGGCCATCAGATGATAAATTTTTACAGGACAGCAAAGTCTGGGGTGGGGAAGTGGGAAAAAAGTCCATCATAAAACATTTATTGAAATATATCACTTCACAGATGTTGAAAATGGAACATTTTCATATTGATTCTTTTACTAATTAGGAGACATATCCTTCACTATTCCTATATATAATACGTTGAAGTTCTATCACAATAATCTACCCAGTTCTAAAGATATTGCAAACAAAGTCAAACAAAGCAGTGACTGTTGTTAGCGTAAAAGCCCTTGCACTGCAATGAGACTGTCATGTCAGTGAAGGTTGCAAAAATCAATGTGAATTAGTTTTTAATATTCTTGTAATAAATGTCAAGCAGTGGCACCTCACATCCACACATAATACGGCTGACGATGATAGACTCTCAGACGTGTTGACTCTCTTCCTCTAGGCTGGGCTTTTTTGTGCTTTATTTATTTATCTATTTATTTATTTATTTATTTTTTTTGCTTTTATCAAGAAGTGACGGAAGGTTTAATCGGGAAAGCAGGCAATTCATCAATCCTAAAGGAGCTAGCGCTGCTAGCCTGACAGGGCACACATGGTTTTAGACCAGCCTGAACCTGGCCAGCTGTCACACACACACATACACACACACACACACACACACACACACACACAGTCCCTCACAATTAAGGCAAATCCAGGTGTCTGCTCCAAACCTTGGTCTTGGTCTTCAGGTCGTCACCCAGTTAATGAAGAGACATAAATAAGCCACTCTAGAGACAGGGGGAGACTCTCCTCTGAAAATTTGAACACGAATCATTAAGAGTTTCCTTCAAAGAAAAGAAAATTTCTCTTAGTAGACTCTATTCATACATCAGCTCAGTGGAGATAGTACTAAAACATTTGTGACACATTAAAGAAGCACTGTTAAAGGTTGATCAATAGCACGCACTTTTTGATAGAGAGATGATTGGTGGCAGGGCATGTGTCCGCCTGTCAATCAACTGCCACTGCCACAGAGACGGAATTGCAGGAATGTTATCAGCCATTCTGCTTGCAGAAAGACCAAGAACAACTAAGTATAATACATTTTTTGCAACATTTGCAAAAACAGTAAAAATAAAATATGATAATGGCAGAATCTGCTGACATCCATTCAGCTATTTGTTACTATTTTATGCAGTTACAATACAGTGGTACAGTGGATGTTGCTTACAGGCTATAACTTTCTTTTTTTTTCAATGCATCCAGTAGTTCATTGTTCTTAGAAGAACTAATGATACCTGTGACACTCAAAAAAGCATTATGTTACAAAACCGTCTTACTTAATAACATATTGTTATATTGCCCACCCTAACGTGAAAATACCAAAAAATATAGGCAATGTGAAGATGTAGGATGCATACAATATATCAAAACATTTCCAAAAGGCATTTGTAACAAATGTAACAGATAATGTTTATATATGTGAGAAATCAAGTTGTGAATTAACACAGCTTTCATGTTGCTAATTCTAGGAATAAGGCAGCGTCTGTCAGTACTGTTAGGCTCTTGGCTCACCGGAGCAAACTAGATCATCTTCACCACATGGTGTCTCTCTCCAGCCAGAGAAGACACAAACCTGCCTCGTCTGCATGTGCTCAAAAGATCCTTACTCAATGCAGCAGAACACCGAAAACACCTATGCCAAACAGCCAGCGGTCAGCAGGATCTTCATGTGCATCTCTCTTACCTTGTGTGTCAGTGTTGAATATTTCATCATATGAATGCATAAAAGACGTGTGATGAGTAATTACACACAGCTGGTAAATGCTCTCAGGTGGGTATTTAGAGCTTTCTGTGGGGAGTCTGCTCTCTCTTTCAAGTGATCATGCCATTTGCTCATTCTTGTGCATTCTCTACATAAGTAGAAACGCTGTATGTCAGATTGTTATGCACCCATTACAGCAGAAGTCTGATTGTAGTACTTTCATGCTTCACCGTATAAATGGACAAACTCACCTGACGTGCTGCAGGAGTTCTGGTGCTCAACGTCAGGCCTGACCGTGCTCCTCTTTGGGAAGCTGGACGACACTGGTATGTGACTGGAGGACAAAGAGAGAGAGACAGACAAAAGATGTACAGTGATGAGGACAGAGGTGATGGGTTTAGGCATGCACTGAAAATTGCATTAGTTCACATTGTAGTCAACTTTTCGAAATTCAGACAAAATCCATGAGTGAGTATTGCTGTTACTTTTCTACCATTTGTTCTGATGAAAAATTAAATAATCAAAGTTTTTTTTTTTTAAAAAAAGGACAAACAATAAGAATAGACTGAAGAATAACAAACCATGCATAGCCTTTCAAAGACACCTTACCTGAAGGCTACCTACATATGAACTTCATGGCACATGTATAAGCATTACATAACTTATTAAAAAAGCAATGATAAGTATTTATGAACAGCTTATGCTGGTATTTGCAAGATGACATCCAATGTTTTTTATGAGTAAATGACACTGTGTCGACACACATGAGCATTTAAACTATAGTAATAGACTGTTATTCCATTAAAAACTGTTATAAGAAATGCAACTTACAAAGCAAAGGCCTAACTAAAAACACCAAATGAAAGAACTTAGATGCCCTCAAAGTAAAGTCATAATTTTCATAAATATTTTTCATTCATCATTTCAGTTTGAGGGCATGTTTGCAGAAATGGTATATGGCGGTATACGGCCTTAATGTCATGTTGCAAATACTGACAAAAGCTGCTGATAAAATTTTGCTTTTTACAATACAGTACTCAATGCTTATGTATGTTTTATGAAGTCCCTTCATATAAAGTGTTACCAAGATTTAAAAATACTTAATTGCTAGAAGAATGTGGCCTGTCACAGTAGTCATCAATCTACTAATTATTTTGAAAGTTTAAAAAAGTTTTAAAAAAGAAGAACAACAAACCAGGTTTGCAGTTTTTCAAAAAATCTAAAATACTAGGATAAACCTTATTAAAATATATATAAAAAATTATGTATCAAAAAAATGCATGTAAATGGATGTGCGCATCAGGCTCTTATAAGAGAATTATAAATGCATCATCATCGTACCAAATGATCACTGCTGATTCATTGAAAAGGTCCATTTTAATCAACAAATAAACAGCATTAAACAAAATAAAGACTAGAGAACAGGCCAGCCTTGAGTACCAAATGGGATGAAGAAAACACAACAGTGGCTTTGCGTTTTGGTAATATTGAGTCTCCATCCGGATGCATGCCAAGGACTTCATCTGATCATTAACCCCCTCTCCCTCCCACGGGCTGCTCCCAAGTGCCTGGGAGAGGTTGTCATGGAGTCGATGATAATAAGAGCAGTTTCTGAGCCCAGCATGGTGCCACACATTCACACTTACTTCTCCAGCAGCAGGCCAGAAAAAGCCTCAAACCTCCTTCACTCTCCACACACACACACACACACACACACACACACACACTCACACACACACATTACCACCTCATCAACCTTGAGAAGTTGGCTGTAGCCAGACTGATGTCACACTGCATGGACAGATCATCTGGTCGTCTCGGCTTGCCCTGTCTCACTGGAGCATCATCAAGTAGCCTTGTGAAAGGGGACACTATAACAATGCATGGGATATTCCAAGCTACATTTCCAAGGCATAATTTCCTGTGACCTGAGTTGAGATAATGCACTGCATTTCAAAATATGCTTCAGTTTACTTCATTTACAAATAAAGCAAATATCACAACACAAAAAGTGTTGTTATATTTTAAAAGTAATGTATAAAATAAATAAAAGCTCCCATCTTGGCCATAATGTGAAGTCTTTTTACCTTATTAAACTTTTGCTGTAACATAAAAATAGCCTGTGATGCACTTCCAGGGCAGTCTGAGCGTGCTACACTCTCCTCATCAATCAAGCACCAGTGAATTACACTCTCTGACTCACTCACAGGGATCAATAAATCCACCGGTGCGCTGCTGAACCTTCCAGCATCAGGAGAGCTGCATAATTCCACTTTAAGCATGCTTTGAAGACCAAACGAGCATCTCCAACAGGTCACACAACACATCGGATGCACTGAAGTCAAGTCGAGTCATATTTAGGGAGAGATTAAAAGCAAAGTGACACCATGAAAGAGAGTAAGACATTGTTTAGGTGATGGGAAAATCCAAAGTATGTTACGAAGAAAGTGATGAAGTGTAGACTGAGAGAGGACCAGATTTAGGAAATTCAAGAAAGAATTGTGAATACCCTAAAAACAAACAGATTCTAGAAAGGTTGAATCCCAACCGTATAAGTCTGAAAGTAAGAAACACAGCCAGCCCCCAAGGGATCCTTCAGGGACTTTGGACCAACTGTGGAGTTCAATTCTAATCTTTCTGAAAACATTCAATAGTCCATTGTGGCTACTCTGCATTTCTATCACTTGTGATGAGATAAATAAATGCAGTAATTTCTATCAGGGGCAATAAAACATGCTCCTTGACAGGTTGTGGTATTTATGAACTGAAGCCTGCAACTCAGATTTATTTCCCTCGATGGGGCTGACTTTCCCCCTGTTCATCTGCATCAGCATTTGCCCGTGTTCAATCCGGCCCAATGGTGAATTTTTAAAAGGTTGACATCAATCTTGTGGAACCGATTGCCACATTTAATGAAGACTTCCCTTCATTTGCAAAGGTTGACTCGGATGCAGAGGGGAAAAAAGCAAGGGGACATGACTCTTCTTGCGTCGAGACATTTCACAAACAGCGATAAACTGAAAGTAGATGGTTTTTCACTCACTGTGAAACGGGCCTCGACCACCACGGCCAGTGAAGCAGCAAGAAACAATGGAGAATGATCCAGAGTGATCCACAAAATGGAAATGAGCTATATTCGGTGAAAGGCCTCTATAAGACGTTAAAATTTGATAAGGTCAAAATGGAGATACGGAGATGTGGTCTTTAGAGAACTTACCATCAGAGAATAAATGAATACGGTTCCTCTGAAGGAGTTCTGAACGACTCCTTTTTAACAAAAACTCCTAGCGGTCTCTTGGCACAAGGTATAGCTGAAGTGGGGCATCTTCGAACTTGTCAAAGAATGCAAACCCACTGAATGCAAATTCTACCAGTTTTCAGACTACACTGGCTTGGGTAGCATATGGCAAATCAATTACGTGTCTAATTTGTAAAACAAAAAACATGGCAAGTGTATTGCCACTTAATCACCAACAGCCCTTATCCTCAGATTATGTTGGCCACTGGAGTTTTGTATACAATTAATCATCATTCAAGCCAGAAAAAGCCATATTGACACATATCCCTAATTTGAATATCTAATTATGCTGTTGTTTTGCATAGGATCATTGCAAAACCTAGGGCATCGCCTGATTGATTAAAACAATGCACCATTTAACTTGAGCACATTGAACATAAGTAAACAATCGGAAAAGTCATACTTACAATGTGTTTGTGGGGAGATTTAACTCACTTAACTCCAAGCAACTATGGATGGTTCCAGGCTTCTATTCTTAATTTTCATATCTACTTAGCTTTTATATTATTTCAGTTTCATAATAGATAAACAGCAGAATAACAAGCCTGAAGAGCAAGGGGTTCAAGTGAAGGCTATATAGTACATACTCAGTTTGTTTTCTGTTTGAGTTCCTTTAAATAATCAGGCACGTTGAAGATGAGCTAGTTAAAGGTAAATAATCAGTGCAAAAGAGATACCTCATCACAGACCTGGAAAAGTAAGTATGAGGTCAAGTCAGGGTTAACCACAGCCCAAGATAAAACCTTGGAAAAGCAGTACAAGAGCTTAGAAAAAGGGGAATCGTAGTAACAGTATGAAGGTCTCAAGGTGTGAGCTTAAAGTACGGTGATGGCTGACTGGAGGAAAAGAGGAGATTAGCTGGGAGGTATGAAGCTAAAGGGCAGCCAGAGAAGTTCAGGATGTGAGGCAAGAAGACAAATTAGGAGCAAGTCTTCAGACGAACAGACAGTTACATCAGACCTAGCACAGGTAGTCTCAAATGATGTGCAGAAAGAACAATCCACTGACTGGAGAGAGTCTTCAGCTGGACTGCAGTCAAGTTTTCTACAATTATGGTTCTGCGTGTAATGTATAGTACATGGTAAACTGCTTAAACAACTATAATCTATGGTAAAAATCTAATGGGGACCACAACTTTTTTTTACATTTAACACGCCTGCCCAGTATGTCTTTTAAAATGGAAACCAAATAATTCTAGCCTCCCCCACATAATTCACTGTACATTTTTCTAAAATATCCACAAACACCAGGTAAATTAAGTTCAATTAATTGTCTAAATCACAATATCCAAGGCACCCTCCTACATGCTCATCACACCATGGGTGGCTGATGAGCAACTGAAACAGGCAACAGCGGAGAGGCAGGAGTATGGGTCCGTGTAGAACATCTGTCATGGCTTGGACAGATAGGCGGAAGCCTTTGGAGAAGCAAGACAAGGATAAAAATAATATCGCCAGAGAAGCGCATGGACTGAGATGGAGGAATGTGGAGGCTGGTGTTTTGACACTCATCCGAGCTCCTCCATGACAACACCTCAACGCTCGGCTCGGCGCTGGCGGCCCTCCCAGCCCACAGTGTGTAGACAGCTCCTTTCAGCAGTGGCACCTTCCACACTTGTCATTATGCTCCTTTAAGTTGCGTGTCAGGTACGGAAAGAGTGGAATCACGGTGAGTGCGGCTGGAGGAGCTGGGAGAGTGGAAGCCCTAAACAACAACAGATCTTTCCTGATAATTCTATCATAGGTGGCACCGCTCAGTTTGCATTTGCTTGATGCAGATGGAAAATTTGCAACTTTTTATGTTTTTCCAGAATAAAAAGCATCAGAAATAAAAAGAAGGGGGGATGTCTGAAAACCTAGATGCTGGAAGATGCTGTCAAAACAATGCACATACTGTACAACGCATGCTCTCCCAGAGGACTGGGATCTTGGCTGTTGTTAAGAGACTTGATGCTTTGCAGGAGAGATGCAGCCAGCTCCATCAAACACGTAGAAGAATCCATGACACACATTCTTCACCTCTTATCATGACAACGTACATGGTACTCAACACTTTCAGATGCACAAAACCTAAAACCTTTACATTAAAGAGCAATGTTTCACCATAACACTGTCATATCCATAAAAGAATAGGCATCAGTCCACCCTAAGACAGTTTGTTTTTGAGCCTGAAAAGAAAAAAAATGGCCTGAAATAGTGCTTACATTACAACTGAGCATGTAGCAAATGTAAACTGTTGAAAGTTCGAAGAATGCTTTTGTTTCAAGAACTTAAACTAAAATAAAAAAAAAGAAGTTTGTCAGTCAAGGCAGAACAGGCACTGAGGCTGTTTTACAGTCTATACTCATTGACCTCCACATGACACATCCATGGGGTGAATCATTGTCCTGAAAGGAGAAATCATAAAAATCAAAACAAGCTCGCAAGAGGAAAGATGCTTGGCCTCTGCATTTATATTCTTCTGCCTTTTGATTTAAAAAGCTTCTCTCCCTTATATGAGGCCCATCATTGTGAGAGAAATGTCAAAAACCTTGATTCTTTAGGCGAAAAATGAAACCGAAATATTAGCGCAAGGCCAATTTATGCTAGCTGTCGGTCTGGAGGTCAGATATTGGGGCAGGGATGACAGTTTTATCAGGAGGACAAACTGCAGCTTGAGTGGAGAGAAGAGGCTCTGAAGTAGACTTAAAAAAAACTCACTCTATATAACCTCTCCCAAATCTATGAGTCAGAAGCTTGTCTGATAACGGCATGTAACACAAAGCTGACACCAAGCTGAAGCAATCCATTTTACGGCATGTATGCTCTACTTTGAAACAGATAATAGATGAGGAGACCTTGATCAAGAAGTCTATTGCAACAAAGTAACAACTGTATCATCTACATCCAAAGGTACTTCAAACCTATAATATATGAGAAAGGATTAATCATGGTAAAAATAATTTATTTACAACTTCTGATACATTCTGTGGGCATTCAGTTAATTTATGCACACGCTTTTTCATCTCAAGCAAGGATGGGGATATGCATTTTGAAAATGTTTTGGTGGAGCAGTTGTCCTTGCAGCATATTTGAGATTTCACTGAGATTTTAATGACTTTGCACTTGTAGTCAGAACACACTTTGAATGGTCTCCTAGTTGCCTGGGGCAACGAGGGGCTTATGTGTAGAACCACCAGCATTCAAAATTACAGCGGTCATTAAACATTTATTCCTTATTGACTATGTTTAAAACATCTTTCCTCTAACTGTAAAAGGCACTTAGATTTAAGGGTATCTACAAAAAGCTATAAAAATACTGAAGATAGCCAGGAGTACTAAACAGAAGGGGGAGCATTCCCTGTGATAAACTGAAGTTAAACTAAGTTGCTTTTCACTAAAAATTCACAACTAATCCTTGATGAAAACAGAGCTTGTCCAGAAGCTTTTTTCCCCCTTCCACCACCACTTTCTCCTCAAATGTATGTTATATAAACTGCATTCTTCTGGACAACAAAGTTTCAGTGGAGAGATGCATGAAAATAATTATGATTTTTGAATATTTAACATATTAGAAAATAAAAAAGTTCTAAATGCGCTATGACTTTTGCACAGGCCACATTTTATTGCTTTTTTCCATTCTAATATGTAAAATTCAGCACATAAACAGGTTGTGCTCTAAAATGAACAGAAAACACCATATTTAAGTGTGTTCAGGTATGTACAGGATGTGTTAGCAATATATGTAATCGGAAAGGGATGTTCAAATTTTTGCATATATAGTAGCCTATCCACCTTCAACATGCAATGAAATAATTAAAAACCAAACATATATTTAAATCATTACTGTTACCTCAAACTTCTAAAATCTCTTAAATGTCTCTCCCAGATTGAAGATATTGAACAAACATCAACACCTAACTGAGCGACTCATGCAGAAGCATGAATTTTAATATTAATAAAAGACCCACAGCTTGTGATCACAGCAGGAATCGGAGGAGGGCCAGGGGTCCTCACTCTGAGGTGCAATTTATTCTTACCACTCCATCTCTCATGCTTGAAACGAGGCTTCAAAAGAGAGCTGGATTAACAGAATGGGAAGGCAGGTTGTGAAAGTGTGAGGCTCTCCAGCATGGCTCAGACACATCAAACACTCCAACATTCGCTAGCCGTTCATGAAACGGCCCCTACAAAGGCTTTTATTTGAACTGTAAAGCCATGGTGTAATTCTGGAGGTCTGCTCTCTTGTACAGTATCAAGTTCAAAGACCAGTCATTGAAATAAAACCTGAAGTCAGACCACTCTCCATTTCTTTCACTATTCATACTAGGGTGCACCAATTCCAGCTAATTTAACAAAAGATACTGTGAACATACACCGAAATATGCAATTACAGGGCTAAATTATGTAACAATTACAGACAGCAAACAACATTGATAATGTTCAAGTTGATTTCTTCAATCCTGTCTGTGTTTCATTTCAGTTGCAGTGGGTTGTAGCCCAAAACATTCCGTGGGTGTCTGGCATGCTGCAGTTAGTCTCCAGAACACCCTTACCGACCCCTCCGCTGCAAACACAGATCCTGTGCAGCCTTGGTTGTTTATTTACTGTTTACACAGGAAATCCCAGACACTTCCTGCTCATAAATTATTGAATTGTTGAGTTTGGATAGAGTACAAAGTCACATTCTCTCAGTCTTCCCTTCAGGCACGCAGTGTGTTTATGTGTGTATGTTGAAAGACATAGTGGAAAGAATTGAGCAGTATGTTTGTCTCTAGCCAAATACACTATTTCTGCCTTTATTATTTAGCCTACCTGTCTGATTTTGGAGAGATTTTAAAATGACTGTACTGTTTTTAAAAGCACTCAGAGGAATGGCACCATCTCATTATCTGTCTGTCTGTTTTTTAAAATTATTCACTCATATCTAGTGGTGACATGCTTAATTATACCTAAAATGAACTCATTAAAAAGGGATGAAATAACTCTGCATATTCACCAAGGAAATTCAATAAACAGCTTTGTGAACCAGTTTCTTTGTTTATTTTTATACTATAAGATTTGTTTCTCAATAAGTTTTTATTTTTAAAAAACACTTCAATGTTTGAACTCTTATTTGACTCTTCATCAGATAGCAGGACTCTTGATGGGATTCATTGATCTCTACACTTCATTTATTTAATTTCCAGCCCAAACAACTACTACATACAAGTTATTGATTTTCCTGTGTCAGGAACAAAAGCACAAAAATATATTTAACAGAACATTGCACAGAGGCCTTCACTAAACTAAGTATAATACCATTTTTCCAGTATTTGTTGTATCCATACTTTGCTTTATTATAGCTTCTATTCTGCCAAACTTGCTTTTAGTTTTCCAAAGAATTTTGTAAGGGTATTTTCCACACCTCAAAATTTCAGTCTTAGAAGTTCAGTCTGCATTTTCTGCTTCTTACAATCGAAGTAATCCCAAACAAATTCAATGATGTTGAGGCCTAGGTTCTGGGGTGGCCAATCCATTGTTCTGAGAAAACCAGTAGCTTATTTGTTTGATCTGTAAATGTCATTTTCTCAGTAGCGGCTTCTTAACAGTTACACATCCTTTTAAACCTACAGATATCACAGTGTAAGGATGGACAAAAACATCAATGGATTTTTTCAGATTTGAAGCAGGAGTGGAACTTGACTTTCCTCCTGTCTCTCAAAGATAAGGCTTTAAGTACTGATGACAGTTTTGGTCTACCTGGTCTCACATGGTTGTTCTCTTTTCTCTTTAGTTAGGAGTCCAATTTTTATCTCTTTTTAACTTTAGGTTTGTAAACTTCCCCCTTCTTTATGCAAGTGGACTATCCCACACATCACAAATATCTCCTGAAAAATGAACAACTTGAACTTAATGGGTGTTTTGACTGGAAATTCAATGAATTGAGGGTGGTCTCTGAGTTTTCACTGTATTCTCCTTTTTTGCCATAGGACAACCTATAGAAACATGCATTACACAAGCATTATACAGTAACTCTGTATATTGGTTTAACTTTATAAAGAAACTTCTGTTTGTGGTTAATGCACAGTCTGCAGTGTATCTTTATAGAATTTGTCCTACCCTGAGTCTGGAATTGTCTGGTGAACTGAGAGTGTGGTATGGGGTGCATCATGTGCCTGAGGAATCCTTCCCATCAGATACCAAATCGCCATTCCATTTAGCTCTCTGTGGAGAAACCGAACACTAGCCCATCACTATATACATTCAACAAATGCATTTACTCTTAAATTCAATACATCTGATATGGCCAATTTCTTGCCCCCTAAGGTGATAGGTGAAACATATTTATTATTAAGCACCACTAGTGTTTTATATAATGTTGAAGTGTTTCAAAACCACATAAAAAATCATATGGTATATGAGTGTAAAAAGCTAAGTATGGTTTCTTGATTATATTCCAAAGCCATTAAAACTAGATATGAGAGCTGCGTGCAGTAAAAGCTGAGGCATAAAATCCAATCCTGAGCTCACCCTATAAATGTGTAGTTAGCAGGGCTCTGTTTTGACCTGCTCTGAATGAGCACATCACATACGGCCGTGTCAGTACTGTGCCTCGGGATCAGCTTCACATACAGCCTCTTCCTCCTCAATGCTAACTCATCTGAGAGAGAGAGACAGAGAAAGAGAGAGAGAGATTGAATCTACACCATGGATGTAGCTCATTATGCAGATTATAGTATTATTATATGGCACTTTGTATTAGTATTCAGTGTAGTATTAAAACACAGCCTTGCCACACACAAACATGTGTATGTTTGTGTTATGTATATTTTTCTATTGCTGCATGTTTATTTAATTAAGGGCAAGACATATGATACCTACATATGATTTATGTAATTACATTATTCTACTGCACAGAAAAAGGAAGAGCTCTGGTAAATCTTGCAAAAGATTCAGAAAAGGGAACAAAATGCTTTTAAAAAGGACTGCTTCCAAACCATTTATTCAATGGGTCACACTAAATGAGGATAAAACATTAATATTTGAACACAAAATAAATACAATATATGCAGGGTACTTGACACATTATCAATAAACAACGAGGATCATAATTACATAAAACCTATAAAACTGCATTTGCTGAGAGTGCTGGGCATCTTCATCACCGGGGTGTGCCAGCAGAAAAGAACCAGCAGTTTGATTGACGGTAAAATGGCAATTTAATAGTGGCTGATATATCCATTAAACATGGTTTCACACAATAAAAGCATTGCATTAAAGCATAGCCCAACAAGACTTTTTATTCATCTTTTTATTCATTCCACTGGAATCTGAAGTCAGCCCTGCTCATATTACTTTTGAGCCCATGCCATTCATTTTAAAGCAGCACGGGGCGAGTGCTATATAAATGCAATAATAATGAAAATAATAAACATGCTGTCCTCACTCTCAATGGCAAAATAATATTGCATTCTCAAAGGCACAACGAGAGGAGAGGAGAGGAGGGAAGAGGAGAGGGGAAATACATAGCACTCAAAAAGCACTAAAGCATCGGGGGAATGCATTTCATTAATATTAGATAACCACCATCCACTCGCGCCCTTTCCAAATAAATACATAAATAAATAAGCGCGTCATAAAGAAAAGCCAGGCTCCGGCAGAGATAAACAATGACTCATCGTTCTTCTCTCCTCCTACCTCTGGGGCAAAATGTTTATTTTATTCTTTTCCACTCTTGTAAATTATGCTAAACCTGCACCCATGAAACACTCACATTCAGTCCTAAGAGGAAACCTCCCTGAGGACCAACGGCTGCTACAGAGAGAGAAAGTGTGCGTGTATATGTATGTGGGAGGTATTTAAGAAAAACGTGTGATTGTGTGGGTGTCTGTGGAGCTTACGAGTGTCCATGGTTTCTTGGATGGGTGTGAAGCCCTCTGGCAGTGCGTCCTTCAGGTCAGTCAACTTCATATCCACCAGAACATTTCTTAATTGGGTCTGCAGTGGAGGAGAGAAGGAGTATTAAAACCAGAGCTGTCCAAACTAGCCCTCAGGCCAAATCTGGCCCACCAAGACCTTTCTGCCATGACATCTACTTTGATGACATTGGCTCAGACAATGACATGCATCTGAAAGCATCAGAGGCAAATTACAAAGAGATTTTCTTGTTATTTAGAAGACCTTGATTACCCATTCAAATGTTATTTTGGACTAGTGGGAAAAAGTTTGAATATCTCTTGCTAAAATAACTACATTTCAAGATGAAAAGGATGATTAGTTTTAAGCTGGACGTGCATAACATGGCTAAATTCAAAAATATATTCAAATGCACTCTGAATATAAATATTCTGCTTTTCACTGCAAGCTTATTGTAGCTTTCTGGGCTTTTTGAAAGGACGCACACCTAAAAACTCTCTTTCTCAAGCATGTACCTGACCGACAGCAAGTAATTGTGCAATCACTGCCCCTTTCCAAGTACACAAGCGCCCATGCGCTAGCCATCATCTCCCAACATGGCAGACTAGTACTCAAGCCAGTGCGTGGCAGGCCAAATTGCCTGCGTTTCAGAACAGGGAGCAGTTGAAAACAATCAGGAGCTGTTTAGTTGACATTTTCAAGCATGACTTTTTCCCTCAGCCTCCCCAGCCCGCGCTCATTATGCTTCCATTTTTCGTGGTAATAAATTGCAATAATCCAGAGACGCCCCTGAAAGAGTGCGGCCAGCATGGCGTGACGTTGACGAGGCCGACGCTCTGGATGCCGTCGCCGCTGTTGCCCGGCAGTTATTACCAGTACAGACATTTTTTATTCATAGTTTTTTATTCCTGACTTGGGGGCAGGAATATGGATGAATGTTATTACTATGCGCACGTTTTTTTTCTGTCTTTCTTTCCTTCGTTCCTTTAAAGATGCAAGAGAGAATTTTCCCATCAGGACCTGACAAAAGGCCATCTAACTCCAAGCCAGAGTATGATAAATCACAAACTGTTTACTTCCCACCACATAATTCACTGGCTAATTTTGCAGAATCTGTTTTTGTCATAGACAATTACAGTGGGGGCCACTTTGACTGACAGACAAAATAGCCTTTGTTGATGGCGCTGTCATGTTTTATTAGTGTCAGGGACTTTAAAACAGTGCAGACACACGTTTTAAGACACTAGGCAGCAGCAGCAGAGAGGGGATTGGTGTGATACATACTAAAACCACAGCTCTGATTGAACTTGATCAACAGGCAAGCGGTGAGAGATTGAGCAGGGCAGGCCAGCCACAATGAGCAACAATGTCAATTTCTGAATGTTTTCACAGACCTGCAGGGCTGCAATAATAACAAAAAACATTCTGTGCAACAGCTTTGCCAAATATTGAATTAGATGACAAATCAGATGAAGTCTACTACATGTTGGCCATTTCTACATACACATCTAATTATAACGAGATATGGTAAATTGGTATTGATGGATATCGGTATTGGGCCAATATCAGCAGACAATGTTGAGTGGGATATCCGGGAAAAATGAATGAATCCAATCCAACCCTGTAACAAATCTAGCATGAAATTTTTAATGTAGGGTAGTAGAGTGTTTGAGTAGTCTAGTCCAGTCTAGTTTTTAAAGAACATATACTGGTATCAGTATCTGCCAATACTCAATGTTTTAATATTGGTATTGGAAAAGAACAAGTAGTATCATGCCATCTCGAATTAACCTATAGGCACATTCTGTTCAGTAAGAACAAAGGTTATTCTGAAGTTATGTAAATATTAAAGCCCTAAACTGTGATATTTGAGTTGGTATGTAGCTGCATGCACTGGTGTGACTTGGAAATGTGTTAACTTGACATCAGTAAACTGAAGCCTCAAAACTGACACTTAAAACTATAATGAACCACAGTGATACAGTCATAAAGAGAGGCCGCACAATAATGAAGTATTCTCAGCACTGACAGTACAGCTGAAAAGAGTGATAGAAGCGTGAAAAGTGACAGTAAATATAAACACTGCGCCAAACCAGCCTCGCAGCAGATTTACTTTGGCTTCTCACACATAGTTTAATAACAGGATTCGGTTACTGGCATGAACAGATGAAATCAGAGAACACAAGCATGAGCATAAGGACACAAGATGAACACAAGGTAGCTTAAATAACTTGAACAGATAAGGCATTCTTCCACTGTATTGGAACAGTGGTTTTTACACTGCCAACTGTTTCAGTCCTAAAGGGTCCAGTTTTATGGTTTTTGGAAACTGCTCAACATTGGTACCAGCACCACCTAATGGTACTCAAGGATGTTCTCCTTTGTTTTTAGTAACATTTGCAGCTGAAGCAAACAGCAAATTCTTTACTCTTCCATGTGAAGTCACCAAGCACTACTACTTCACTAATACATGCACCAGAATGTAAATTAAAATGGTATTTTGATGTGTTGATAGTTTTTTTTTTAAAACAAAATAAAGACTTTGTGTAACACCTTACTTGAGCCCTGCTACATAACATACATAACGATGCCGTAAACATGTCACAGCCTGTCATGCTGTCATCAGCTGCAATGACAGATTATGTCTAGAAATATGTGTCATGTAACTATTATTTGTAATTGTCATGACAGAGGCCATAATGTTTAAGTTCATCACAGGTTATGTCACATGATAAATTTTGATAAGCATACTCTAGTCAGTTGTTATGATATCAAACTTTGTCATAAGAATTATGAGCAATGGTAACATGACACTGTCATTTTATTGGAAACTTACTGACATGATTAATGCCAGCTTATGTCATCTGTCATGACATGATTATGGCACAGTTATGTCAATGTAATGTAGCAGGGGGTTAAGTAAAATGTTACCAGAGTTTGCTTAGGTGTCATAAGGTAGTGTTATTCTGTGTACATGCAGACATTTACAAAAGTGAGTGTGTGAGCACAGAAACAGTATTTTATATATATATATATATATATATATATATATATATATATATATATATATATATATATATAAGCTTTAAGATTAATAGTAAGCAAGACAGCTGAAGCCTCAGTTCACACTTTCAAAAGATAAAAAGTGTAATTGTTCATATTTTGTTAGTGAACAGTGCAGTGTATCATTTCATGACAAAGGCATAGTTCTTAAGCAAGGTGAAATGAATTAGAACTAGTATGTTCTGTTGGTTTTCTTATAAAATATAGATACATACAGACATATATCATTTGTATATACACATATGTATAAACTAGGCAAAAGTATTTGGACAATGATTAAGGGTTGTGTTGTATTGGGGCACACCTTTTAATCATTAAATTCTGGTGTTTCATTCAGTCCCATTGCCATAAGTGTATAAAATCAAGCACCTAGCCATGCAATCTGCCTTTACAGACATTTGTGAAAAAATGGTTTGTTCTAAAGAGCTTCCTGAATTAGAGTGTGGAATTGTAATAGGATGCCATCCTTGAAATGAGTCGGTTTGCAAAATTTGTTCCCTCCTAGATATTCTACGATTAACTGCCATCATGCTTCTCTATCTGGCAGTCTGATGGACGAGTCTGGGTTTGGTGAATGCCAGTTACCTGCCTGACTGCACTGTGCAAACTATAAAGTTTGGTGTTGGAGGGATAATGCTATGGGATTGGTTTTCAGGGGTTGGCCTAGGCCCCTTAGTTCCAGTGAAGAGAAATCTTAATGCTTCAGCAAACCAATACATTTTGGACAATTGAATGCTTCCAACTTGGTGGGAACAGTTTGGGGAAGGCCATTTTCTGTTCCCGCATGGTCCATAAAGGCATGGTTGGGTGAGTTTGATGTGGAAGAACTTGACCAGCCCACACAGAGCCCTGACCTCAACCCCATCAAACACCTTTGGGATGAACTAGAACAGAGATTGTGAGCCAGGCCCTCTCGTCCAACATCAGTATCTGACCTCACAAATGATCTTCTGAATGAATGGGCAAACATTCCAAGAGATACACTGCAAAATCTTGAAGAGTGGAAAGGGGGACCATCAAAGGGGGACCATCTCCATATTATTGTCTATGGATTTAGAATGGTAGAATGGGATGTCATAAAAAGCTCCTGTAAGTGTCCCAATACTTTTGCCCATGTAGTGTGTGTGTGTGTGTGTGTGTGTGTTTGTGTATATATGTGTGTATATATGTTGGTATGTACATAAAACAACAGTAAATCATCATCTAATCAAGTTATCAAGTAATTATGCATCATCTTCAAATGAGGTGATGATAAACTATACAGCTGTATAATACATGTTTGTTGGCAGTTTAGCTCACAGAAACTAGAATGGAAAACTAGGGCAGCTCCAATATACAGAGCAGTCCTCACACTTCATGAAAATAGGTGGCACTTTAGCAGCCATATTGAGATGGCTGTTTGATGTGTCATTTTTCATTAAAAAACCCTCCTATTCAAAAACTGAACATTTTTGGATGTGTTCATCCTCTTTGATGAATTGTAGCAAAGTATTCAGATATTCTGCTGGGACCAGGTTAATTGAATGAAAACAAAATCCCTAACTACAAAAGCAGAGAACATTTATGAATAGTCATAGACTAAATTCCTTAGGGAGCATGGCGGATCATAAACAAATTTCTTACGGAGGCCCAACAGGGTATTGTACATCAAGGTGGTGGTTAAATTCTACTCATCCCAAATTCAGAGCTGTATTTGCATTTGGTACAGATAGTCAGCTTAAAAAGTCGAGAAGCATTTTGGAGGCGCTTGTGATCAAACGTCCAATCAGAGCTCTAATGAGGGACGGAAGTTACCAGAGCAAATGCTGCCTAAAGCACTCCAAAGGCAAGTTTCTTTGAGAAGGCTAGCACTGTGTATGTGTGTGTTGAATGTACATTTTTCACTTACATTTTCAGCGGAGGAGGAGCGGGTGAAACAGAGATAGCGTGTGACCTTGGATTTGAATATGCCGTCCTTCCACAGGTCAGCGTCGTAGCCATCTGTTGTTTGTGCAACCTAAGTGAAAAGGAGAGAGAAAAAAACAGGAGGAAAGAACATGAAGTGGGATAAAGTTAATGTATGGATGGATTGTGTGTGATTTTTTTTTTCCCCCTCACTGCCTCGCTCCTTGCATACTTGGCTTAATTAACGCTTGCTTACGCTCAAGTTCTCGCTCCATCTCATTAGAGCCCTATAAGAGTGGAGAAAGATTCTGAGCCTCCATAAGGACTAAAAATACCAGCACTCCCCATGAGAAATTGGTTTAGACATGACCTGAGAAAGCTAGGCCTCTAACAAGCCTAATGAAACTTTATCCAGCCCTGAAGAGACAGTGATGGAGATTGGAGGGACGATATAAGGACAGCTGAGCAGAGTTTGGAAAGGCACTAGGAGAAGCTTTCAAGGTAGACGGTCTGATTAAGACAGAAAGAACAACAGATGGACTGATGGACAGAGAGAAAGACAGAGAAAGACAGCATGAGAAGGCTTGAGCTACATCCCCAGTGGTCTTTGGCTGAAGTAAATACTCCCAGGAGAAGTCTATACATCAACCACACCCCCCCACCCCCCACCCTCACCTCTTTTCCTCCCCTTACAAGACAACCCATCCTGGCCACTCTTTCCAGGTCAGTGCCCCGCACCTGCTGTCAGCGTAAACAAAGGGCCGGCACTGTGCAACCCAAAGTCAAGCAGGGGAGGAACCAGGCACCAGAGGAGTCAGCCTGCCACGCCACAGTCGGGTTGGCCAACGCTATGCACCAAGAATGACAGTGCTTTGGAACAGCAATATGGAGAGAGAGGAGAGGGAAAGAGTAGAGAGGAGACAAAGTTTCTCTCTGTAAGTTTAACATTTCAATAAGCTAACTAATCAAATAATAAAAAACAGCTTTCAGTCTTTTTAAATTGAAAAGCTCACCAGACTGAGCTTTTCTATTGTGCTAGTTGCAGTGAGGGAAGGGTCATTAATTTAATAAGGCAATAAGCCTCAAGAGAAAAAAAGAATTTTATCTTTTACAATACAATGACCAGGGACATACTTAACAAGGTAAAAAAAAATGTCAATTTTGATTTCAAACTGACTTTAAACAACAGTCCTGCCATGCAACACAGTTCTGTTGAACATTATTGCACTATCTATGCCTCCATTCCTTGCAGGAGAGTTTTTTTCAAAGTAATCTGGAGGGATATTTTTCCACATCTTAAAAGTTCAGTCTTACAAGTTGGTTGCATCCAAGTCACAATTCAAGTTATGCCAAACACATTTAATGTCATTGAGGGCTGGATTCTGGCGTAGCCAGTCCATTATTCACCAGCAACTTCGTTTAATTAGCAAATTTTCTTCTTTTGGCTGTTTTCTTTTCCTAATAACAGCTTTTTGACAGCTACACAGCAGTTTTAAATACTGTTTATCTGATGATGACAGTTTTGGTGGTCTACGTGTCTGTTAGGAGTCAAACTGTCTCCATATCTCTTCATTTTTTGAACTCCAGATCTTTGATCTGGAAACTGTATTTTCAACTATTTTTCTCTGACTTTTCTCTTCCCTGTGCAAGAGGATTCTCTTATATCTAACCTCCTCGGAAATATCTCCTAAACAATGATTAATTTGTAATTAATGGGTGTTTTGAATGGAAATTCAATATATGAGAGGTGGTCTTTTTGTGCACAGCATTGTAGCAACATCTTTGACTTGTACTATGAATAAATAAACCTCAGTAAATAATAACAAGACACATTCCACTGGATTGAGTGTCCGGGAGTGTGTGTAGTGCAATCTGATCTATGGCTGCTGGTCCCTATTGTTAAACCGGTTTATCATAGACTTTTGCATGTGCAAGAATATATATGCCATAGGCTCAATGACCCATCTTCACTTGTTTGAAGTATTGCAAAACTGCAAAACAACTGAAGGAAGAAAAATCCTCTTCCAGGTATCTCTCTACTGGCACATTTATAACATCATCTACCGTGTCCAAGCTTGAGTACATGGTCAATAATAAGTTAAAATCAACCATCTTATATGTGTATATACTGTATATATAAATATTGTTTATTCAAATTCACATTACAACTCTGAAGTACTGAAAAGGTCGTAAATTAATAACCGTATTTGTTTGTGCAAACATAGTGAGGCAACAGCATCCTGCTGCGACTGATATAGGATAAGCGCAAGCGGAACAGAGCTTCTGAGAGTCTACTGTCGCCATGTGCTGCACGCCAGATCCTGGATGCCAGTGGGCAGAGTCGTAGCACTGTTCCAACGTTCAGACGGGCCCACCGGAGACAACAGTTGTGCTTGGCGGGGTGGGGCAGGAAGAGAAGGAGTGAGAAGAAAGAAAAGAGAGCCGGAGAGAAGGAAAGAGATGAAGGAAGAAAGCAGGCTGCCCGTAAGCCTAACACGGGCACTTTGTGTTCTACTGTTCACTTGGTGCTTTGTTCGATTCGCAAAACAGCCCTTCTCACCTTCCTCCCCGTTCCTCTTGTGCGGAGGCTTTATAGCAGCAGAAACACACACATACGCACACACAAACACACGCACACACACACACACACACACACACAAACACAAACACTCGCAGCATGGCATGTTCCCAAGGGTCGCAGAATACGGCTGTCCTAGTTTCCCCTCTTGGTGCTGTGGGATTGCTTGGCGTTGCTGAAGTGCCAAAAAGCCAGCCACCCCAGCGGTCTGTGCCAGCCGAGTGTTAAACAAACAAAGGGCTCTGGTGCCAAGCTCGGTGGGACGCCTCCTCAGAGAGGCCTGTTAAACTGTATCCTCAGGAAAGGCTGAAGGACTCTGCAGCATGGAGCTGGCCAGGGAAAGAGTCGTCATCATCAAAGTAAACGTTATGAATTAGTAATGGCCCTGCATTTTCCACCAGGGAAGGCAACCAACAAGGAAATGGTTTTCATTGGGATTCTGTACAGGATCGTTTCCATGTCATCATGTTAGTGCAAAAGTTTAAGCATATGGGACATAAGACCCATCAACATTCAATAAATATAAAAAAAAACCTACGTGAGGCAACGAAACACTCACCACATAGTAATGTGCAGGTGCTTCTTTCTTGGACACCATTCTAATGTCAGTGATAGGTTCAAGCTGCTGCTCTTCCATCACCTTGGAAGCGTTCTGAAGATCCAGCATTCTTAATTCTGTTAAAAATAAACAAAATGATGCATACTCTATATGTAAAGAATTTGGACTAAGGTCACTGTACTATAACACTGTATTTTGACGACTGAATTTCGACTACTAGGCAAGTCACAATTATTACATAATTGCCTGATAGTAATTATTTACCACAGATGTTGTCTCTCACAATACATTTTTATCAACAAATACAATGTGAATTGGGCACATTTATTCACCTTGTTGGATTGAGGTAAATAAATGCAAAGGAAAGCAGGAAACACATTTTTACTGAGACACATCCTGGGTCTTTTTAAAAAAAAAAATAGTACAAAGACAACATATCAAATTTTGAAACTGATAAATTTCATTGTTTTATAAAAAAAAATATGTGCCCATTTTGAATTTGATGCCAGCAACACATTTCCAAAAAGGTTGGGACAGGGGCATGTTTACCACTGTATTGCATCACCTCGTCTTCTTCTAATAACATTCTGTAAGCATTTGGGACCTAAGGAGACCAATTGCTGTAGTTCTGTAAATTACATTCATGTTACTGACCTATTGCCAATTAACCTAATTGGTTGTGAGATGTTGTCTTGCAAGTGTTTTCTTAGCATTACACAGTTTTACCAGCCTTTTGTTGGCCTTCTCCCACCTTTGTTGAAATATGCTGCTGGCAAATATTTTTCAAAAAATATCCTCTGAAATTTCTTAATTTCAACATTTGATATGCTGTCTTTGTACTATTTTCAATTAAATGTCAGGTTTTAATGATTTGCACATCATTGCATTCTGTTTTTATTTATATTTTGCACAGTGTCCCAACATTTTCGAAAATGTAGTTTTATATAGAACCAAATTCTCCATTAATCTGAAGAATGATTTCATGAAGCAAGGAAATTTTTAAGCATGGAAATGGTTCTTTGAGTGTTCATGGTTCTATATAGAACCACTGTCTTTACTGAATGATGCTTGAAGAACCATCTTTTTATATGTTTGTAGATAATCATACAGTTTGGCAATTAAGCCTCATACTTTAAGAGTTATATACAATAAACAAAAAGAAAACATAAATAATCACAATTATTTATATGGCAACTAATCAACAGCTAAAACTTCATGATTATGACAGTCCTAATGAGAATTTCCATGTATCACATTCTTTCAATGTATGAAACAGTATGAAGATCTGCAGAAATACACACTGAAATGAACAGAATTGAATAGTCCTGTTTAATTTCCACAATTTTTATCCAAACCTTAATAAAGAAAGAAAGAAAGAAAGAAAGAAAGAAAGAAAGAAAGAAAGAAAGAAAGAAAGAAAAGATTCCTTGCTGGATGCACTTTAATACAAAAAAGGCCTCACAGTACATGGAGAACACACACATGGCTACATTCTCACTCATACATGTGCATCCACCCCCCCATGTATTAGGGAACACAGCGAAATGAGACACTCCATAAACTGTGTGCTTTTGCTGGTCTATGATGGGTGCTTTCCAGTGCTGGATCGCATTCCCAGTGTCAGATGCTGAGTGATGGCCCTGTCGCTGCTCTAATGGCCAAGCATACGAGTAGGAGAAAGCATCAAGCCAAAAGCCTCATTTGTACACTAAATAAGCTGCACTGACGCAGACAATAATACTGCTGTGGGCCCAATTAGCAGAGTAATTAATTACCGCAAACCTTTGTTTCTTCTTTAATGAGCTCCTGAAATATGGAGAGGGCTAAAGCTGAACTGCTTTAAGTGCTGCTAGTATATAGAGAGGAGGGGTCTTTATTCTTGCATTAAGGAGTGGGAGTAAACTTTTCACTACATAAATCGGACCAGTAACTCACACATACAAATGAAATGGCACTGGAACTTGGTTCCTTGCTGTGGAAAACCTCCATGTCGGAAAAAATGCGCTGAGCCCTGTTTTATTGTGAACGATGTCCGTGTGGTAATGCCACAGGAACGGTTACCCTCCATGCTCAGAAACGTTCAGCCCAGCAGTGGAAAAGATTCCTTAGATCTTTTAGATTCCTGTGTTAACTACAACAATACTGTAAACAACAAGCAGTGTCTTAGCTGGCCTTCCAAGCTCTGAATGTTATTCTACAAGCTAGACCTAGGCCTCCACGAATGACCACTGATAGCCACATAAATGCCATTAGGCTTTGCTCGGGCAATCAGACATTTTCAAGGAAATGTAGATCAATGCATGTCTATTTCTGTCTCAGTATGCCTTGGCCTAATGTGTATGCATGGCTCATCCAAGGATTAGTGGCTATTTGGAGGCTCCTTTTCTATCTTATCGAATTATGTCGAAAGCAAGCTACTGGAGTAAATGACACAGTTATTGCGCTCAATCTAAATGTTTACCGACTTTATAGTAATTACGCTTATTGAATCTGCAGGATTTACTGGGCCAGCGGTGGGTCCATGTATAAAGAAGTCGGGTGGAAGGACTTATTAGAGCCAACCCAGAGCAGCAAATTAGCTTACCGAGGGAGAATGATTTCTTTCTTGCGTTAATTTGTGCACTAATCAATGCGGCCTTTTCCCGAACTGGGCTGTGTCTTTTGATTGCAAAGTGACTTTAATTTAAAAATGGAGGCCTAGATATCCAGACTGGGGACGACTAAGTGTGGCACTAATGACACACACTTATCTTAACATCAAACTACACAGGGGGCACAGCTAACGCTTAGCTCATAGAAATGCATTAGGGACAATAAAGCAATCCAAAGGGTCACATTCACAAACAAAGAAACACACATACATATGAGAACTGGCAAATGATTACCCTACCAGAGAAATATGAAGCTCATTTCAAGATTAAAGTCCCTAAAATGATACCACTGTCAAATAAGACCACAGGAATTGATTAGGCCTATTGGCAATTTAATTTTTTTCCAAAAGGCTTCTATTGTGCCCCAGGAGATTCTAGAAGCAGAATGTAGTAGTACAGCAATGTGCTAGCCTATGTGAAGACAGCAAAAGCACGTAGCCTGCTTTTTAAAGTTCAGTAACTCACCATGTGTCTCTTATACACATAATGAGATTTTTTAGAGAATTTCTTTGACATATCAACAAAAACACCCAGCCAAAGATAACAGACAGCTGTGCTGTTAATGCTTCATGTACAATAATTTAAATAGTGACCAACACCAATACAAAAGTCTCTGAACAAGTAATGTTATTCTCTAGCTTAGCTATCCTAGCCATTATGTGAAATGCTAAAGCTTTTAACCAACTTTATAAACTGTCTCTTTTGTATTTCATAAAAGAATTGACACATACAAAGCTTTCAACAAAAGATGAGTAACATAAAAGACGTTAGCTTTTTCTTGTATTTACCTTAAAGCTGCAGAAAAATCAGAAATGTAACTCCATGTGTCAGGTTGGACTTTAGCATCTATCAATTGCTTCCGCAGTTTGAAGGCGTTATCAGGTTGTCAAATGATTAACTAGGAGCATTTGGAGATTAGACTGGATACTTGTTGTGAAATACACAATAGGATTATAGCAAAAGTGAGTTATTTTGGTCATTAAGTATTACATTCACAGTAGAGACTGGATAGAATAAGCAAATTTGAAAAGAGAGAATAAAAAAAGAATAAGAAACAAGTAAGTAAAGGCTCACAGATAGGTAGGTGTTGTCACACTGTGTGTGGTCATGTACTGAACTCTCAGCGGGGAACAAATGTTGACATTTGGTAGGATAACATGAAGATCTGTCTGGTCTCCCTGATTTTCTTTAATACATGAAATTGAATGCAGCTCTTATTTAAAAAGAAAAAAAGAGGGAAAAAAGATTTTCTTTAGGTAAGGGTAACATGGGGAAGAATCCCCCAGGGTAAAATGCCCCCCTTCCACTTATTCTCTCTCCTGATCAAATTAAATAATCTTAACACATTTGCTGAATCGGTACACTCCAACTAATTTTGAAATTTCATCTGGATGACCGCATGTCTGTGATTTATTCCCCCTGAATTTTTTTTTTAAGTCAATTGATCTCAATTCAATCTTTGGGGTATCAAATCCCACCAAACAAAGGGCAAAAGGCCTCTTCGAGCATATTGCCCTAAAAATAATAATTAGTTTGATTTTCATCCTAAAGACACAATGTGTTCACTGGAGTTGCACTGGCTGGCTGGCATTAGAATGATGTGGTATTAGCATTGCTAAGTTTGGCTGGAATTAGTAATTCTAGCAAGTTTTTTGTAATTTTACTGGAGATAAGTTTGTATGCATATTTTGCAGCTAGCATAGTTACTCACACCTTGTTGTATCGTGCACTAATCATTTGCACTTTGCAGTCAGCACCACTTATTAAATAAATATTGTGTTTTTTGCTTTATTTCTATTATTATTATTATTATTATCATGTTGCTGTTTTTGTTGTTACTGCTGCTGCTGCTAGATTAATTTACATAATAGCATTAAACATTAACTAATAAGTAAAATTAACATTTTTTGTTTTACAAAGTAGCTGTTTCTTTGTGGATTCTAAGTGCATATTTAGCATATTTCAGACAAATAAAATATGTTTTACAGGTCGAGCTTGTTGCCCCTGATCGTGGGACAAGGTGCTCCTTAACTAGGTTTGTTTTTGTGTGTTATGAAAATAACACTAACTGCTGTTATAGTTTATTTCCTGTAACCATGTTCCTTAAAGGTTAAGGCTGGGTTAGATACAGCACCCGAATTAGAAATGTTAGCCTTGAATAGAGAGATAGGATGCTTAGGCCAAGTTAAAATATACAAATCATATGCACTTTTGCATTGGACCACATACAATTGTGTGGCTTGGAAACACATCAATCTGCATCTGCTAACAGTAGCCACATCATGGCACTGATGGATTTCTCTCTGTCGTTCACCTGAAATAAGAACAGAAAGAGGGAGAGAGAGAGAGAGAGAGAGAGAAAGAGAGAGAACAGTGCAGATGATCTGTTACAATGGCCTGTTGGAGTTAATAGCACACAATGAGATCAAGTGCACAGGAACTAAACAAGATTTAATGAACATAATAAGCTAATGAGACCTCTTATGCTCATCATCATTCATGACAAACTGACAATGAATCAATGCCCATGGCTCAGAGCAGGCAGCCAATGTAACTGTACTTTGCACGCGTGTCAGAGAGACTAATAGAGGCCATCTCAGCTGAGACTTGCTCTGTCAGTTTGGCTCACAACCAAACCACCCAAAAGCTTGAGAAAGAAATGGCAGTAAGCGAGCTAGATATGGTGCATGTCAGAGTGAGTATGTGTGTACAGTTGTATACCTCATCTGGGTGCACCACAACAGTGTGACACAGCATGTAAACATTATTTCTGTAATGCAGAGAATAATGCTTTATGACACCGTGTCAGAAGTTTCTTATTTGATTTCTCTCTAAAAATTTTGGATTTCTGTGTGGAAAATGTAATCTGATGTGCATATGAATAAATAAAGACAGTATGTATCCCAGGTAAGACTTGGCAATTAGCTAAGTGGTTAGATCAGGGGTCTATCTCATGAAGCATCTCATCTCATGACTATGTTTAAGATTCACAAAACTGCAGTCATGGTTAGCTCGTTTTACAATGTTGGTTAACAGTTTTCTAGGTTAACCCAGGTTTAAAAGCTATAGCCCTGTCTAATTTGGTGAACTTGTGGTCCTGTGGTCCTTATTTACATGGGTGTAGGGTGTTTGATTGCTCTTTTTGTCATTCAACAAGGTGCTCTTGAGTGCCTTTTACACACCACTGATGTCACCTTTGGTGATGACTGCACAAATGCGGACTCAGCAACAGCCTACTTACTGAAAATTCCTCAAGATTCAGGCAAAGACTAATCAAGCCAGGTCAGAAAAGGACCAGAAGCTGTCCCTGATTGGTCAGAATCGCACCCTGACTGGTTCAGAAACTGTTTATAATCCAAAATGTGGAACTTAACCTGCCATGGAGTAGGCTGCCGTGCAGCATAAGTTGCCATGGTGATTTAGCTCAGTAAAAAGTGATCCACCATCGTGAACCCAAAAATGCAGAGCTCAACAAGGCTTAAAGTTAGTTGGCTAAGTAAGAAATTTGCTTTATGATACAAGCCCCAGGTGGGCAGAGCAGGGGAAATGCATATAGTATATATATATATATATATATATATATATATATATATATATATATATAGAAAAAATGAGTAAACATCCTCTACAAAGAATATACTTCTGTAGATTTTACATTTACATTCAGGTTCTGCATATTTACTGTTTATTTTCTGAATTCAGCATACTGGGTAAAAAAAATTAAATATAAATGTGGCCTCTGCAAAAGTTATGCAAAAGTTATACATTTATGTTATGTTTTATTTTTTCAAATATGTTCAGCAAATAAACAGAAATTGTGCATTAAAATGCCATATTTATTTTTAGGGTTCAAGCATGCAATGCATTGAACCCTATTGTAATTGTCAAGATTTTTCTTCCTATTCCTTTTCTGCCCTGAAACGGAACGCACAGCCCAAACCGTAAGTCCTAGAGACACCAAACTTGGTCAATAGGTAGTCCCTCCTGCTACTCAGGCGCAAGGAATCAGCCCAGTCGGCCACAAGGGGCGGTATAGCGCAGGCCAATTCAGAATTAATTAAAAATCCTGTAACTCGACAACCCTTCAGCCAAAAAATTTCAAACTTGACAGACACATTTGGGAGAAGATTCTGATTTTTGTGCGCATATGTCATTAGGGGGCGGAGTTAATGCTACATGGCTGTTTCTTAGCATCTGTACATCCGATCAGGCTGAAACTTTGCAGGTACCATCTGTCGGCCAGACTATAAGTGAATCCATAAGGACAATTTGATTCATTGAAGCACATGGTCGCCATCAGCCAATCAGCATTTAACAGGCTTTTGACAGGCTTAGCATTGACCAATCATCATGAAACTTGAATGATCTCTACATATAGCCACTTTCTAACAACCAATCAAGTTTGGAAAAATTTGACCACTGGGGGGTGCTATTCATAAAAATTAACATATTATTACATATTATTACTATTTTATTACAAGTTTGCTTGAACCTTCTTGTGTATCATATGTAGTACATTATTCCAAACAATTTTGCAAATGCATATTTATTACAAAAGTGCATAGTTTTTTTGTAATCGGTAACTGTTTAAAAAGCCTACTTTTCGAACCAGTCCCTGGATTTTGATCCAATCTTTTTGAACTTGGTCTGGAAAAATTCTTTGGCATGTGTAGGTAAATAATTATCAAAAACATTTTGACTTTTCCACTCAGGGTCGTTTGGATCAATCAATTAATTACTGCGACCATGGTATTGTTAGCTTGATTAGCTATAACTCAACAGTCATTGGTCAGATCCTGTCCAAACTTTAAGGACCTTTACATATTTGGATTATAACGGAGTATGCCAAGCTTGGTCCAGATTGGCCTTTAGGGGGCGCTTTAGCACTCAAAAACACTTAAAAATCAATTGAAATGCTATTACAATGTTATTACAAGGTCGACATATAAACAATTTGGCTTAATCATTCGAAGACTTCATTATATGAAGGCTTATTATACAAAGGTCAAAAGGTCAATCTGACCAAAACTTGGTAAACATCTTTGGATATGGCCCCTGATCAAGAATGATACCATATTGTGGCCTTTTCACTAATTCTGACCCACTTTCACTGAGCTCATACTTTACTTTAGTCCTATGTTTCAACTTTTCATCTTTTTCAACTTTAGTCATATTTTTGCCTGTAACTTTTGATCAGAGTGAGATAGAGACAAAATTCTTTGTTCTGCTGATTCCTTGGGACTTGCTGAACAAGTGCACCCCCCCCTCAATTTTTGCCCCAGCCCCTTAGTTTTTGAGCTAATTTGCATAATGTAAAAAGCCTATTCTTGCGAACTAGTCTCTGGATTTTTTGCTAATTTTCATCAAATTAGTACCATAAGATTCAGAAGACACTGATCCTGAATAATTATCAAAAAGATATTGACTTTTCTACTCACGATCATGTGGATCAATCAATTAATTACTGTGGCCATGGCATTGCTAGCCTGTTCAGCTATAACTCATCAGTCATTGGTCAGATCATCTCCAAACTTTGTGTATTTATACAAATTGAAACTATAATGGAGTATGCCAAGTTGGTCCAGATTGGCCTTTAGGGGGCGCTTTAGCACTCAAAAACACTTAAAAATCAATTGAAATGCTATTACAATGTTATTACAAGGTCGACATATAAACAATTGGTGCCATGTGACTCAGGTAACTCACTTGAACAACTTTCTAATTACATGTTATATCAAAAATTGCACTGCTTGTCTTTTATTTTGGCTTATTCATTCAAAGATTTCACTATACAAAGACTTATTATACAAAGGTCAAAAGGTCATTCTGACCAAAACTTGGTGAACGTCTTCGGATACGGTCCCTGATCAAGAATGATACCATACTGTGGCCTTTTCACTAATTCTGACCCACTTTCACTGAGCTCCTCACAACAATAGGGCCTCTTATGAGTGCATTGGGCCTCATTATGGCCTACATGAAATCAATGGCTTAAATATAGAACCAATCCACTGTGGAAGTGCTAATATGTGACAAATGCTGCCATTAGTCATATAGTTATGACATCTATGACGACAACCTCTTGAATGTTCTACAAACCAGTGTAGATCAGTACATATTAATGTAAACGTATAATGTGTTTAAAGACCTCTACTCATTGTTTAAGGCAACTGAAGGACTTTTGATTAACTGAGTTCCTTTCAGTTCTATTCACTCTGCCTATGAATAAGACCCACAGCTTGAGGCCTTTTTAGGCCTAATGGGCTAAACGAGAAGCTTGAGGCCTTTTTAGGCCTAATGGGCTAAACGAAAAGCTTGAGGCCTTTTTAGGCCTAATGGGCTAAACCTGCAGAAGGGCCCATACTGCTGTTGCATGCTTGAACCCGCTCATTGCTGCTTGCGGCTATATTTTTTTTTGTTTCCATGTAGAGGATGTGCTAACTTATTTTCACTTGATAAATAAAACATTGGACTAAGGGTGTTCAAACTCTTGCACACAACTGTGTACTGAATTAAGCAGAACACTTAAAAAAAGTATTGATGGCTAAATACTGAATACAATGTCCAAAATGTATTTAGTAATATATTCCATTACATAAAAAATAACACATTCAAAATACATTTAGAATACACATCTATAAGGCACAATTGAGTGCCACAGTTTAGAAGCATAAAAAGCAAAAGAGGCCTCTCCATGTTTTCTGTATTTTATGGAAGGTATTTCCAGAAGGCCAGCATTTGCAGATCTGAGATCATGTGCTGGGACATAAACAGACAGACATTCTGTGATGTAAGCAGGTGTTAGGTTATTTAGAGCCTTAAAAACTAGTAGCAGAACTTTAAGGTCCATCCTAAAAGATATATAAAGCCAGTACAGTTGGCTGACAGTGGTGATATGAGCTCTCTTTTTTGTTACTGTTAGGATCTGTGCTCATGCATATTGTACAAGTTTTACAGTATTTGTACAGAGCATTACAGTAATCAATTCTGATTGTAATGCATAAACAAGTTCCTTTGCATCGTTCTGAGACAGAAAAGGCCAAACTTCAACAATATTTCTCAAAAGATAAAAAGTAACTTCAGTGACTGTGTTTACATGTGAGACAAAACAGAGCTCAGAATCTAGGGTTACACCCAGGTTTCATATTTTAGGTTTGATATATGAAGCTAAACAATCCAGCTGTTCTTTAAATATTTGTCTCTGAATTTTAGTAACAAGGATCAGTATTTCAGTTTTTTCCTGACTTAGTTATGGAAAAGTTTGTGACATCTTTATGCCTGCACATGAAAACACCTTAAAACTTGTGTACCTAATATGGTCTGGCACTCTGTTCTAGACCTTTTTTAAAGTTCACATAATTTATGTAAAGCTCTATTTTGTTGTTTTTGTTTTACTCTAGTGCAGCACTACTATCAAAACTTGCTTTACCCATTTCCTCACTTCTTTTGTTGTCAGTATTTCACTGTATATGGTGCAAACACTCCCATTTCTCTGAGTTGTTTTCCTGCTGTGTTACAGAGTCAGCTGAACTTCCTGTGGCCCACCTGACACTCTTGACAAGATGGGAAGCTCACTGCGGTCCTGGCCTTAACACCTCAGCGAGATTTCACCAGCAGCCTGGAGTTGATAAAACAAAAAGATGACTGTTGAGGTATTTGAAAAAGGAGACTGACGAGGAAAGCAGACAACAGGCAGACCTGTTAAAGTAAATGCTCTAATTATGGAAAAGGTGGTGAAGTACTCAGTGCGAAACAGTCAGCGATCAACGTTCACACTAGTGTGTGAGTATGTGTGTGTTGAATGATGCAGATGGTACATGGGTGAAGGCGGGGTGGGGAGGTGGTGCAGGGTACTGATATATGAAGATGCTTTCCTGGCAGTATTTCACACATTCAATAAACTATGGTAATCTTTTTATATTTATCTTGTATAATCAGTCCAAATCAAGGACAATAAGTTGGGCATTGTATATCAGCTCACTGGAACTGGTCTTTTGTACAGCAGCTAAAGGCTGTGTCTAGAGATTAGGCTACTACTCAGTAAACAATGATTTCTCTAGGACTACCAGAAAGCCTAGAGTGACATTTTTGGTCCCACCCATTAGAAATGAAAATGTGACTGGTGGTTTCCACTGTCAGTTCTTAATTATGTTAGTGGTTAATCTGACACTTTAGGACTTGGATAATTGGATAATTTTCCTTTGGGCGTTTAACCCTGGTGTCAACCAAAATAATAAGAAAATAAATGAACCACTATAATAATTGCAGAGTTTAAATACACTATGAATGAATACATTGAAGTAGAGTGAGCTAAAATTACAGATAGATATACCTTTTATTTCACGGAAATTATTAGGCTATAGAAGACCTCGAGGGATCCAGTGGGACATTTATTTATTTATTTATTTACCCAGCTTTTTCCCACAATTCAGTTGGATGATTGCCACCCACTAGCTAGGTTTCCCCACATCTACCTAGATGCTACTTCCTACCTGGGAAGGTAAGGCCTAGCATGCATTTCCTCTGAGTCACATGAAGCTAGCCACTGCATCTCTTTGAAGTGCTGCATCTTCATTGTATAATGTGCTTGGAGGAGAACACTAAATTCCAAATATGTCAGCTAACAAACATCTGCTGTTGGCTAGCATCACACTAAGTGAGGAGCAGGAGAATGAGAGCCATTCTACCCACCCAGAGAGAGTCTGGTCACTTATGCTCTCTTGGAATCCTGGCCACTGATGGCTGTGGCACCTCCAGGGATTGAACTCCAATGCTAGTCTGCCCTTTCCAATTTGTTAGCAAACCTCAGAAAAACTGAATTCTGTGATACATATCATGTATTGTAAAAAGGTATTGTAGTGTTACAATTTTGCCACATCACTCACATTTAGTTCCATAACATGAAGGCACATTGAAGGATGTCAATGGTAGAAAGCCTAACTTTTTTGTATGTCTATTTTCGTATCTGATGGTGTGTACAGCTGTGTACAGTATTCATGGTGAAGTTCAAAAGCATTCCTCCATACTTTGCTTAAAAAAGGGGTAGAAAGTGCCTCTGTTCTCCGCGTGCCTGGAGGAAAGGTCACTGCCTATGTTTTCTAATTTAACGACACTTGTCTGGGGACCAGTGGAGATGGAGATTTCTTTGTTACGGGGCGGACGCATTAATATCCTTATCTCGACCTGGGAAATCTACTGTGCCCCAGTGACCTCCATCTCCACATCCAACCCATTACAGGCGGAGGAGTGGAAAACCACACTCGTTCCAAATATGATCCCCCACACCCTCCTCCTCTCTACTGCCAGCATATGAAAGACCCCTGTGTCTCCTGAATAGCTTCTAATAACATGTTTTAAGAAGCCCACCCTTACTACACCCAGAGGACGAAGTGAAGAGACTGGATGTAATATCCATGCGTTTTTGGCGTGTAATTAAAGGTCAGTTTGGGTTAGCCCACAGTTGTCTGGGTAGACAAATCCCTTATGCGCACTCTCTCGGCCCCTCCTCACACGTGACGGTTTTGCCAACTATGATTACATCTGTTTTTAAGCCATCTGTTTTCTTGGCACAGCCAAAGCATAAGTTAGATATGTAGCATTATCTCCTCCCCAGAAGATGCCATACACGTTTAAAGGTTCCATTAAGTTAGATGTAAGTAAAGGAACATAACGCAAAAGTCACGTCATAATATTGTATTGTGTTCATAATGTATTAATGTATATTTAGTTTTATTAGTAACCCTGGTCAAATTATATGTTTATACATTTTGTTGATTTTTGTGTGAAAAACACGCAGCCATAAATATTGCATTTTATTGCTAATTTGAGTGCATATTTTCTATTCATTCACTGGCTTTAAAATACTGGAAAAAAACAAAACATAAAATATATAAATGGGCCTTAACTTTTGCACAAGCCACCTTTTATGTTTGTGTTCCAATGTATTAAATGCAAAACTCCTAATGAATGGACCAACAAAAGTAGTCTAAATTACTTTCTTGTTCCATTTGACTTACAAAGTTAAGCCTGTTAAGGTACCACATTGATGATATGTATACACACACACACACACACACACACACACACACACATATTTACTGTTTGTCCTTTTTCTAATCCAGCAAGGACAGGGTCCTGATCCTGACACCTACAAGCGACCCAAAGCCTACTCTTGTTAAATCTCTTGCACTTGCTCTCATGCACTCACAATACAAACGCTTATAACATTCACGCACATATTTTAACACATAAATGATAACACACAGGCACACACACACACATTCCCGCGTCTGGCAGGAGGTCTGGCTCGCTCCGACTGGCTGCGCCTCACTGCCCTTGTGCAGTGGTGTGCCAGTTGTGGCTCCCCCCATCGCTGAGAATGCCACCATCTGGTGAGCCACGTGGACATCATAATCTCCCCTTAATTACATTAGCGCTGCAATCAGTTAGTGCATTACAAGGCCCGGCGAAGAGCTTTTAAATCTTGGAGGAAATCATAAATAATTGCACTAAGTACCCGCCGCCAGATGTGCATGCCAACTTGGCGGGCATGAGATAAATAGTCGACAACGCTGTTCGACGATATCTGTGGAGTTTTTTTTATCTTGTCTGATCCGGTCCTCCCTCTTTCTCACTCTCTCTATATGACCCTTTTGGCTGTCCTCTCTGTTTTTTGCATACGCAACAAAAAGTGCTCAGTGTCCATTACCATTACATTGCTGGACTTGTTGCTGCTCGTCATACAGCAGTGGTTGTCTGCAAAAAAGCTGAGCTTAGCGGCCAGTATCAGCACTTGCTGACCTTCCAAGCTTTCCAGTGCAACTGTGGAGTACCATTCGGTTGAATACCATGAACAATTTCAATCTGTTTCTGTGTACTTAGTAAAATAATAGAAAACCCATTAACCTAAAACTCACTGATAAAAGAAGCCAATGGGTAGGTGCTGAAGGCCTTTATTGTAATTTGAGTCAACAGGTTATCTGTTCTTTTCTATGTATGGGGAAATTACTGACCATGGTAATGCTATAAAAGCGGCAGACAGAGATTAGGTTAAACACCAGAATATTCTGCTTAGAATACATATTGGGAAGAATAAATGCCATTCTGAAATGTAATGTTTCGCCTTAGTAGTCATCTGGAGACCTGGTTTTTCCTATTCAGACAAGCATCCCCATTTTCCTCCATCTCTAGAGTTTTGTTTTATTCATGATTATAAATGGCTATGTTTATTATCTTGCATGTGTGGGTGTCTATGCAGCGAAGTTATTAGGTAATGTTTTTTTATGTCTATTGTTGCCCCCTAGGGGCAGAGGTAATATATGTGTGTGTGCGTGTGTGTGCTGTCACTTATGCTGAAGAGTATGTAATCCAAAACTCACTTTCAGCTATGGATGAGTAAGTATGGCTGCCTTTCTCATACGGATCCACCATGCTTTTGCTAGGTAGGCTTACAATCACTTACTATACAGGGAGTGATTCAAACATAATTATACCAGCCATTAATTACATATAATTTTAATGGACTATGTAATAATTAACCAAAATGCTAATGCGACGTTAAGGTGCTGCGTTGTTTTGATAAATGGTCCATGACATTGTAAACAATTCCGCATAACTGACTGTTAAAATAAAAACGCAAATGTCCAAATTCACTAGTTATCTTCATGAAAATGCCTATAAACAATCATTTCCGGCAAAAAGAGGCAGCTTGGAGGATGATTCATTGGACCTGAATCGACTGATTCACAATTATTCGCTTGTTGTGAAAACACAAATGGCTGAGGCATTCATCATATTCAAATGAGGCAGTAAAATAAATGATGCCTGTGTGTTGGTGAGGAGCAGCCTGCCTTTGCCATTTGTGAGAGATATTAAAAAAGAAAGGAGATGTAAATGAGATACAAGACTGAGGGAGGCCCCTCTGGTGCTCTGTCTCAATGATAGAGACAGTGATGTTGACCTATCACTTGCCCATTTTCATCAGCATGGCAATATGGCTCTCAATTAGGGAACTGATTATAATTCACCGCTAATTTGATTCAACTTTTTGGACTGAGTATTGAGTACTTTTTTGGGGGTCTGTGAGGTTGATGTTGGGGGGGTGGGGTGGCGGTCGAGTAGCTCTTTTTTTCCCTCCATGTCTGTATCTGTCTACAGGCAGTCTACCTTTCATTTATGCTCATTCCAACCAGACCTTGTTAGGAGAAAAACCAGAGGGGGTTGACGAAGGAGAATTCCTGGTATTGACTAAATATATCTTTTCATTTATCATAATTTCTGCTTCCCACTTTGTCGCAGCTCCACTGTTTAAGGAAGATGGATGACACAAGATGTTGTCTTCCCTTTCAGACTCTTTCTGCTTGGGTAAGTGTGTCCGATGTGGAATTATTTTGCCACTTTATTATTCCTCCAGTAAGCGTTTGTCACTGTGTTCCCCCTTGTCTCACCCCCTGTTCTCTCGTGTGTAAGGGCTTGTCTGAGTGCCATCAGCTGTCAGATAGGCTGTCAGCCATTGTGGCTCAATATCCATGTAGTTTCCACAAATTCTGTCCCTAAATCAGCATTTGCATAAAGCTGGCAATGGCAGAGTTGATGGTTTTCTCTGGTCTCTAGAGAGTTTTTGCATATGGATCTACACCTTAACCAAAACTAGTATTGCTATGACAAATATGCCTGGAGACTACAAATGTATTCACGATAAATACAGTGATTTTGAAGCTAGATATCATAAATACATCTGCACAGCACTATGCAAAAGACAAGTAAATTGTTAAACTATATATATCTTGGTAGTGAGAGTGTTCTGACATAATATGACATAACATTAGAATAACACTTTTTCTTTTTGTTATTAAACCAAGTTACTGATGTCTTGGTAAGACGAATCCAGTTAGAAAACAACAAACCTGCTTCCTGAGTTTTTGGTGCACTCTAGCCATTGTGTAGATCTGTTAAATTCCATAACTAGGACATCTGCTTAAATTTAAAGAATGACTGATTGGTTGAACTGTAAATACTGTGCTTCCTTGAGGAATACACTCATACACATCAAATCACAATGGATTGTTTATTTAATGTTAGTGTTTTTTGAAGAAATACACAATTAATGCCCATAAAAACAGACTTACATGTCATTTTCTTATACACAGTCATTTGCAAAAGCCTGGTAAAATTACAGGTTTTGTTGATTTTCTAAGTGAAATTAATTCAACATGTCCTCTATGGGGAACAAACTTAAAATTTATCAGTTTTATGCAAACATTAGTGTACAATTTCTATTTTTTTGCTGAGCTTAAAACATTTGCAACAGGGCTCATTTTATGTTTCACTTCATTCCCATATTGTTAAATTCAGCAAATTAAAATAACTGTGTATTAAAATGTTTAGAAGTGTGTTCTCCATAGAGCAGTGCTTTCCAACCCTTTTCCTGGGGTAGCCACTGCCCTGCATATTCTAGTGTTTCCCAAGACACCAAATCCAACTAATAAGCTCATTAAGCTGTCCTTCATTCCTTAAAGTGTTGTAAGCAGGGAAAACACTAAAGTGTGTAGGACAGTGGGTAATTCAGAACCAGGTTGAGAACCTCTGCTGTAGAGAATGTGTACCTATTTCCACTTTTCCTATATATGGTATATTTCAGATTGTTATCATCTGAGCAAATTACTTGCAGACTTCTGTAGATTTGCATGCAAAAACGTCTTTGTACACTAAGCTCACTGACAACATTGTAAGAAAGACAGCCCCAGTCTTTGACATTTTAATCTTTGTGCTTTAGAGTACAGTAGTACAGTCTGGCTGGAATTCTTCTTCAGGTTTTTTCCCCACACAAAGTCTACCATTCCTTTGATGTGCTAAAAGTGCTTTTCTCTGAAAAAATATAATTCTGTTCAACATGTTATTAAGTAATTTAGAGAAGTAATCTTTTCATGCAAGCAGATTGTCATATTTAATCTATGAAGTGTGGTTTCTGATTCTTGCACAGTTTATACTATATAAGGCATATACAGTATATCGTCACATTTGGAACAAAACCTTGTATCCCCATTTTTGTCATGTTTTTCATTTTTTGACTTCATTTGAAAATGCCAGCTACCCTTAACAGTGTAATAAAAATGGTCCAAAATTACTTGGATTTTTTTTATTTAGTTTAATTTGATTATATTCTTACTGTTGGGCATAAAGTCAGATTTTGGCCCCCACATGGCCAGTCCTACAAATTTAGTAAATGAAAATAAAGACACTTTAATAAAAATGTAGTAAAGAAACGTATTCTATAAATTGACTCACTGTAAATATACACACTGGACTGAAGATGGTGGATTAAACAGACTGGTCCTAATTAACAATGAACATGGGCTACCAAGTTTCTGCATTCACACTGTGTCACTTAGTTGATGCTAAATTGCTAGGTATGTTTTCCTGGAGCAACTTGGGGTTAAGTACTTCGCTGAAAAGCAAAATGACCTTCCAAGCTGCCATCAGCAAGCTCCCCAGCTAAACAATAACAAATGGCAAATAGTTATCTAGTGTTAGCCATCATAGTTCTGATCTCAGATCATATTTGGAGGCTCTAATTCTGACTGGTCACTGATCCAAGTTGGCTCTGAAAAGCAGTATAGGTGTTAATTTAATCTTTCCCCCAGAATGCCCTTTACCTCAGCGCCCAGTGCCACAAGGGCAGCCATTAATATCAAAGGAGGGACTATTCCCCAGGTACTCTGACTTATGGTAGAGGGTCTTGCTTGCCTCTGTGACACAGACCCCGCTAGAGCGGAAGGTTCCAGAAAGCGCTGACTTCCCCATATACCAAAAATGAACCCCAACCATCTGCTCCTCTCCTAGTTACCTTCATGTATTAGTCTTACTGCTATCACCTGTAATATTTCATCATATAGCGACACCCCAGTCAGCAGTTCACAGTGTGTTATCTTAACTTTGTGAACTTTGGTTTCATCTCTTTGCATTTTTTGGTGCACCTGTTTCTCTTGGAAGGTCAGTAAGTAACTTCTAGAGCAATATTTGGCTCGACATGAGGGTGTGATAAATTAAGCATGAATGTGATAGATATAGCCCACACAAAAGAAAATTACCCGGAGAGGTACCAGATCATCGTTTTTTTCCAAATAAATGTAAAAAATGGCAAATTGAGAACTTCTTGTCAATTAACTAGTCATCAATTTGTTTACTAAAAAGAAAATCTACTACCAACAACAAAGGGCAGTGCTTTTTGTGAGTACCTTTAGCTCATAAGTTTCTATATTGTAATGGTTTCTGTAAAAAAGGCAATAAAAACTGACTATGAAAAACCATGAATCTCATCTATATGGTTTTAATATAAAGAAAGGAAACCAAATGCATTTCAGCTGTGTGCAGTGACAAAGTTAATCAAACACATTTCATTTTCAGTCTTCAGTCATGGTCAAATAACATCATTTGTACGGGTAACCATATTTTCATGAATCTATTGCAATAAATGTCACAAAGAAATAAAGAGTGTTTTTGTTTAATTACACTGTTTGGATTGCCACCTGATTAGTCTTGGATGCATAACGACCCTTATTAAATCAGTCTGGGCAAGCAGTCCAAAGCATTTGTCAAAGGAAGCTTTGTTTTAATGGCCCCGATACTTCAGCCAAACAGGAAAGTATAACCAAATGAAAAGGGGTCAACATTTGGTAGCGATAAATCTATCAACAAGTAGGAGACAAACAAATAATAAGCTGAAGCATAAACACATCAAAAGGAATGGATAATAATTACCAGAATCAATTCCTGTGTAACCGAATGGATTGGAAATCAAAGCAGCTGTTCATTTACTGAGCATGAGAGTGTCGTCTAACTTAGAAAATAAGCTGAAAGGTTTGTAGTAATACTTTGCTGTTGTGACATTACCTGTCTGTCTGCCATATATCATTTTCCTCATAATGACAGAGTGCTGTCTTAAAGCATCTCTAACATTATGACAACTCTGGAGTTATTGTAATAAGTGCTGTGGGACAGGATCTATCCAACCAGAAAAGTGCCTACTGTAGCAATGAGCATGAACAGTCAAAGTATGTTGTGAGAGATGTCGCATCAGTTTCATATCGAGACAGCACTGAGCAGAGGCCTGTCATCGTTTCTGAAGAACTAGGCCTGTTCATGCATGAGCTGCGACTGTAGTGGAGGTTTAGTCCTGCTTTCTGATTCTGACCGTGCTGCCCTTCAACTAAGGGTGGACAATTTGGCAACTATATAAGGTCACAATACAAGACATGTTCATGATGGACAAAATATATCAAGATTTCATTTTTCTGTGCATTGAGAAAAAGCTGGAGCGAACAAAATGCTCAAACACTAAACAATGCCAGATGTTTTCCTTTCCATGTCTGTTCACTTCTCTTTTTAGTACGGGAAGAGCAAATATCAGCACGATAAAATTAATATGTATTCTATTTAAATGACATCTATTGTATGGTTTGATGAACTTGTGACTAACTAGTTATATATAAAAAAAACAATTTATATAGGGATGGTATGGACTTTAGTCATTGTTTTCTTTGGGAGTGTAACTAAATAACTAAGGAAACATTTTTAGTATATTCTATCAAATAATACCCTGAATGTTCCACTATTCTATAAGGATATAAAAACCTCATGTCTTTTCACTTTAACTTTTCACTTTATTTAAATGAAACATGGTGTACAGACTCCACTGTAACGGAAAGTCAGTGCTCTGCCATTCTGGAGTATCTGATGATTAAGTTCAGACCCTTTAATTTACCAAGAAAGCTCTCAGCTGTTGCTACTACAGTTTACATCCCTCTTGATGTAATGCTAAGGTAGCTATGGAACAACTGAGTGCAGCAGTCAGCAAACAACAAACTGTGCCTCTGGATAGAGTTTTTATTGTTGTGGAAACTTCATTTATACCAACATGAGAACTGTACTGTCAAAAATTCACCACAACGTCTCATGCCCCACTAGACAGGACAACACTTTGGACCATGTTTACATGAACACTGCAGAAGCATACAAAGCTGCCCCCCCCAACCTGGCACAGTCTGTCCAACCTGACCTCTCTATTGTTCCTGCTCCCCATGTATGTGTCACTCATCAACATTTATTTTTGTTATATTTTTGTTATTACTTATAAGTAAACTATAGTTTTGTTATGGTGTTTCATTTTTTATTATTAAACTTCATTAAAATACTATAGGGTGTTGAAAAACATCTAATAAATAATTATTTTTATAGAAAGTAGCATAAAATGCTATTTCAGGGGTTTCTGCCCATTCTGGCAATGCTGACAGGTTGCAGTGCTGTTTTAATGCTATGCTATATTACAGATATATGTGATTAAAATAGTATCAGTGTCAATTCTGATGCATTGATCAAAGAAAAGTTGCTTTTATGCCATATAAACAGTTTTTAGGGTGCATCTCAGGAAATGTTGCCCAAACAGATGTCAAAATTCACAGAGTACATTTCCATGGAAATACAAGAATGTGATTAAAAGCATGTTATACTTGGGTGTTTTTAACTGCCTAATCAACTGTGTTACATTTGACCCTGCGTTATTTTATTGTTGCACACATGCAACATGTGTTATTATAATCAAAAATGTTCTTTATTATAAGAATAAATGGAATCAAATAGTTTTTTTTCTTCTTTTCTGAATATAGCTAAGTGGATAGGTACATAGCATATCAGATACACACACACACGCACACTTTTAACACTATCCCCCCTCCCCAAGCTCCATCGCCATCCTTCCCTCAGCATTGTCTTATTTTCCATTATTATTAATATCTGCCAGCTTAATTTTCAGCTCCGTCATAACGTGATGGCCTAAAGGACTAGAGACAATCGCTTATTGATTACTTTCCCAGCAAGCCTTGCAGCGGAGCCAGCTGACACGGCCGCTCCTACACACCGCAGACGTCTCACACGGGGGAGATAATAAGCCACTGCTCTCGTGCTGAAGCAGATTGGATGTGCAGTCAGTCACTGTCTAACCGAATCATACTCCAGTCTATCAGAGAGCCAGGCATGGATTATCATCTTACCCACAGAGAGAGAGAGAGAGAGAGAGAGAGAGAGAGAGAGATGCTTCTGACACACTGATTGTTTGGATCCTACAGCAGGAGTAACATTTCGTCTCCTCTTCCCTAAAACGTACTCCAACCCTATTCCAATATGATATCGGTATGAAAACTAGTGAAACATGTTCTTGTACAGAAAGTCTTGATCCATGATGGATGTCTTTCTCCGTCAAACACTCTGTCACTCTACGCTCTTTTTTTGAGCCGAGATCTCTATCAGGATTTCAGATGCTGCTTCACTACGCTGTCAAAATCAAAGGCAACAGAGCAAGTGTCAGCACCATGCACTCACTCACTCAGTGTCAAAGCTGAATGCCTTGTACGACACAGATAAACACTTCTACAAGAGCGCCAGTCCAAAAATGTCAGTCTCAGGAGTTAACTGGATCACTGCTAGTGCAGGCATGTATGCTCTGGTTCCACCCACACTGTCGCTGTTGTAACAAAATCTCATGTCTCTGAAATGGTAACTTTAGAGGAGAAGAAGAAGCATTATTACCTTTAATGTAAATTAATGCCTTGAGATTTTATTCCAAGGTTCATTCTTTGGTCATCATGAAATTTTCACACATCGTAAAGGGCACTTGGGTTCAAATGATACAAAAATATGAACAATGAATTTATAAGGTTTTGATATATCCACTTATGTATTATTGCATTTTTATGGACAGGCTATAGTTGAACTATGTGATTCTGCTTCCAAAATTTGTAAAATAAAAAGAGCATGACAGTTTTCACAAAACTTCAAATATACTGGTTTCACCCATCTTTGCTGGTGGTAACTTTGCAGTACAAAGAAATAACCTTCTTCACTTTAATGTACGTCACAATAATTTATTCCAAGTAGTTTTGACTTTACCATTTCTATTGGTCTGTTCATCATGAAATGTTCACACAGTGTACAAAGGAAGTTGCATTTTTTCTTTTCAAATGGTACAAAATAAATAATCAAATAAATAAATAAATAAATAAATAAATAAATGTATAGAACAAATTTATTATGTATTTACATGGTTTTGATACAGTACTGTGCAAAAGTCACACACAGTGTTGTTGATGTCTGGGCTCTGGGGTGCCAGTCCATTGTTCTTAGAAAACCAGCTGCTTCTTTGTTTTCTTCTTTTTGGTCTATTTCGTTTTTTCAATTACAGCTTTTTGACAGCTATACATCCTTTCAAACTCATAGTGTTGGGCTGTATTCTTACAATGGAAGGATGGACAAAACACCTGTGGATGAAGTGAGAGAAGAGCTTGATTTTCTCTTGTTTCTCAAAGATAGAAGATTTAAGCACTTTTTATCTGATGGTGGCAGTTTTGGTGGTCTACCAGGTCTTGCACAATTGTTAGCAGTCCCATTTTCTCTAAATATTTGAATAGCTTTCTAAACTTTATTTTCCTTTCTAAACTTTCCAAAACTCCAAAAAGTTCAGTTTATGTCTTTTTTTTCAGTTTATCTATTTCCCTTCCTTCTGCAAGTAGATTACCCTACATCTATCTCCTTAAAAATATCTCCTGCAAAATGAATCACTTGTAGTTAATGGCTGTTTTTAACTAGGCACTAAGTAAATGTATAGGTGGTCTCTGACTTTTGCACAGCACTGTATATCCACATATCCATTCAGGCCTATTGGGCCTTTTCAAGCATGTTAGGCCTATTACATTTTGTTTGGAAAAGCCATAGTTGAACTATGTGATATTGCTTCCAAATTTTGTCATAGGATAGTTTCCACAAAACTTCAATCTGTGTTAAAAAAGTAACTTTGTAGTGACTCCATGCCAATAATTAATGCCTTGTACGACACAAATATAAAAAATGACAACATAAAATGTGATATATTGTAACAAGTTATTGATACATTTAAAACTCAAAACAAAACACACTTAAAGCATATACATTCAGTACAGGTACATAATATTTTATATGAACAGGTCTACATTGTCCAAATACTGTGCGCATAAAAATTAGGATAGTTTCCGCAAAACTTCGACCTGTGTTAAAAAAAGTGACTTTACAGATAAAAGATGGATAAGTAAATAGGCAGAGAGACAGTGGATCTCGGCCTTGGAGTTGTATTCTCTGCAATCTGATTGTAAAATCAGGAAGGAAGCTTTTTAAAGTTTCACCAGTAAGCACAGGAAGGCATGGTTAATAATGCATCAGAACAGTATTCTCTGACTGCACACTTCTGAATTTAACAAGCCCAGAGAGCGAGAGAGAGCTGGAGAAAAAAGTGAATAAATAAAAAAAATCCCTCACAAACAAAACCCATAATACCACCTTATCAACAAAATGAATTAGCAAAAAAAAGTTGAACCTTGAGAGCAAAACAAATATATACAAGAAGAAAAACATTCAAGCTTTCAAGCTCATAAGTAGTAAGGTGGAAAAGCATTCACTCTGGTGATTAGCATTGTGTGGCACTGCTCTTTTTTGGCCTGTCAGTCTGTTCAGCATGAATAAGCGAGGCTGCTGATTTAAGAGGGCAGGACCTGAGCAATGGCAGAGGGGCTGCCATGGAGAGAGCTATAAAAGAAGAGAGCTCGGAGAGGGGTGTAATTGGCACGGAGGAGAAAGACTCCCTCTGTACACCATCAGCTTTTTAAAATATGGATGGTATTGTTTTGGTTTGTTGACTTCTAGTGGATCCTAGTGGGGGCGTACGGCATAATGCAGGGACGCTGACCTTTTAGAGCATGCGGAACAGTAAACAAGCATCGCATAGATGTTATTTTTTCTTTTTTGTGTGTCAGCCTAGGAAGCATGGGAGCTGGGTTGTGTTCAGGTGTCTGAGTTCAAAAAATGAACTTGGAGTTTGCTTGTGTGCTTTTTTGATGGCAAAAGTAAATCATGAAAGATAACATATTCTGTTTTTATGTCTGACCAGTGGTCAGAGTTTGGAACTCTTGAATATTCCACATAGCCTGTGGTAGGCTGACCCTATGTCTCCACAAACATAGCAGCTACTAACCTTTTGCATAAACCCATTTGCGACTGCCGCAATTTACTATATATACCATATTATATATTATTATACTATAATAAGATTTAAGGGTCGGTTCTCTTTTGTACCTTTGCTGCATTGCATTTGAATTCACGGGAGTTTTGCAAAGCAAAATACTAGGAAAAAGATTATTATAATAGAACACCTACTCTAAATTACCAAGGCTGATACTGGCTTGATGATCATACACACTAGATAGTGCCTGAGAAAAGCTTGTCTTATTTTTGGTTGCCATTTTCATTGCTTGCAGACACTCATCCAATAAAATAGAACCCTGTCTCTGTCAGGTTTCCCCCCCATTTCTAGCAGCAGTATGACAAATATAGGTATATGTTTGACCCCTCAAAAACTTGAATTATTATGACAAAATGACATTTTTTGTCATTTTTTGAAATTTCAAAATAATGACTTTGTTTTCACGAAAATACTTAAAAAATCAAAATACTTCTATTTTCTCAAAGAGTAATAATTTATTTCTTTATCCTAAGTCACAGAAAATCCTAAGAGAAGAAAATCAGTCATTATTTCGACATTAGACTTGTTTCAGCTTACTAAATTATACCAAATAGAAAAGGGTAAACAAATACAAACAATTTTTTGCCTGGCAGAAACAGGCTTCCATACAAAAAGGATGAGAACAAACCAGAAGTTTACATTGCGTTGGTTATATTTTAATTACTAAGTTGCATATTTGTACGTTTGCATGAACGTTCTCAGTAGATAACCAGCTAAATTTGCCACCTACATCAACACAGACCATTTTTAGACCAGTGGTGCACAACTCCTGTCCTGGAGGGCCAGTGTCCAACATAGTTTAGTGATTTTCCTGCTCAGTTACACCTGGCCCAACTAATCTCTTAACGGTCAGGTTTACTGGGTGTGTTTGAGTATGAAAACTTCCAAACTGTGCTGGACACCAGCCTGGACAAGATAGGACAGGAGCTGTGCACCCCTGCTATAGAAAATTGGTAACTACCACCTCTTTTATTAAATCTGCCCCATTAAGCTACGAAGTAACTTTTTTGTCTTCGATGTAAACTAGATATAAACTATAAACTTGTGAATGGCTATAGATCTGCCATAGGTTTAGATTGAATTTGTTTCTTGTTTCTAAAGTATCTTTATTAAATATGTACTGTGCATTATCTAACTCAAATGACACATTTATATACTCTTTATTTTACTATTAAGTACTACTTAGAGGACAAAAATCTATTTAAAGCTTGTTCTTTATGTTTTGTCAACTTCTGGCCAAGCAATAGAGGTGGACTACCTGACAATACATTGTACTGTTACTGTTAAGTATAGAGGATAACATGGTAAACATACCACATTAATGTGATTACTTTTTTATGTGGCAAAGCAGTGTAATATACACTTTACAGTGTACATATATATATATATATATATAATATATAATATATATATATATTGTTAATTGTGCATAATGCACTTACATATATTTCTGATTGATAAAGATCCTCATTCTGAAGAGAGAGTACGAACCTCACCTAAACAGGTCAGACTGGATTTTTACTCAGGAACTGTTCTACTGACTTGTTTCTGGATTGTCAAACAGCATTAGCTGTTCATAATTTGAATCAAAAATAAGCTGTGTGTTGTTCAAAGGACAATGACTTTTAAGTGATGTTTACTGCGATCAGCCATTCCATTCAAAAACACAGTAGTGAAAGGACTTTTTCGTTTCCCTTGTACTTTCCAGTTAGTACAGACTTGTATAGGTTTTGGAGACTAACGGAGAAATAAGTAGTGAGATTACTTTATCCAGAAAGTAGTTACTAAAGTAATCTCATTACAGTTAGAGAGATTTAATTAAGTTGGCTTGACAATTTTATTATCCTATGCTCTTTTTTTGTACTGTTTGCACAGGTTGCAGTTTTCAAGCTAGAACCTCAAAAAATTGCAGGATTATAGAGCCTATATGGGAATAGTGCAATTTTGCTTTTGGAACTGATCAGAATCCAATTGGGATTCTATAGCAATGGCCTGACCATATCTTAGCAACCACTTGGGATAATGTAGCAACAACATAGCAAGTTCATTTACAAACTTTGCGCTTCTAGTCGCTGCGCTTCTTAATTGTGACAAATCACGTTATAATACAACCCCAATTCCAAAAAAGTTGGGACGCTGTGTAAAATGTAAAAAATGTAAATAAAAACAGAACGTAATGATCTGCAAATCTCATGGATCAATATTTTATAGAACACAGAACACATATCAGATGTTGAAAGTGAGACATTTTACCATTTCATGAAAAACAACTCATTAAGAACTTGATGGTGACAACACATCTCAAAAAAGTTGGGACAGGGGCAACAAAAGGCTGGAAAAGTAAGTGGTACTAATAAAAAAACAGCTGTAGGAGTAATTTGCAACTAACTCACATGACTGAGTATAAAAAGAGCATTTTAGAGAGGCCGAGTCTCTCAGAAACAAAGATGGGCAGAGGTTCACCAACCTGCGAAGAACTGCATCTAAAAATTGTGAAACAATTTCAGAAAAATGTTCCTCAATGTAAAATTGCAAAGATTTTGGATATCCCACTGTTTACAGTACATAATATCATCAAAGGATTCAGAGAATCTGGAGAAATCCCTCTACACAAGGGACAAGGCCAATGGTCAATATTGGATGCTTGTGATCATCGGGCCCTCAGGTGGCACTGCATTCAAAACAGGCAATAATCTGTACTGGAAATCACTGCATGGGCTCAGGAACACTTCCAGAAATCATTGTCTGTAAACACAGTTCACCGTGCAATCATGAAACAAAAAATCCGTCAAAGTACACCCAGGACTGTTGAGCAGCTAAAATCCTACATCAGACAAGAATGGGACAACATTCCTCTCCCAAAACTCCAGCAATTGGTCTCCTCACTTCCCAGACATTCACAGGCCGTTGTTAAAAGAAGAGGGGACGCTACACAATGGTAGACATGGCCCTGTCCCAACTTTTTTGAGATGCGCTGCTGCCATGAAGTTCTAAATGAGTTAATATTTTTCATGAAATGGTAAAATGTCTCACTTTCAACATCTGATATGTGTTCTATGTTCTATTGTGAATAAAATATGAGTCTATGAGATTTGCAAAACATCATATTCTGTTTTTATTTACATTTATTTACATTTTACACAGCACCCCAACTTTTTTGGAATTGGGGTTGTAGTATATGGGTATCATTTGCACTTCTAAAACACTAACTGCACGTACCTTAAAAAACTTTAGATTTATAACACCCATGTAGACTGTAAACAGCAACAATGTGTACAGTAATGGCATAAAATCATATTTCGGACACAGCCATAGTTCTTGATCCTGCCGTGTGACATTCGCTGATATTGCATGCATGGGCCCTGCTAAACCTTCCTATTATTGTGAATTAGACCTATTGCTCTCATGGCAGGGTACCACCTGGAATGCCTTACAACCAAGAAGCAGTATGGTACCACCAAATTGCCTAGAAGAGCTAGTACCAGTGCATCTCCACTCAACTGTTCATGTTCTTCTGAAATTGTCTGAACTGTACAATCAATGCTGAAGCATTCACCCTTGCCTCATCCTTTGTATCCCTCAGTCCTTCAGGAAAGTACTGTTTGAAAATGGTTAGAGGACAAAATGTATTTTCTTTTTACCTAAACCTCAGGAAATCTTAATAGACTTAATATCTAGAGCTGCCATACTAAGGCACCTCTGGCCTTTTCAGTGGCTAAGCTTTGTCACACCATTACACTAATCTTCATCTACTTCATTCGATTCTGCCATGGACATTCCTTTGTTAAGTCTTGCATAAATGCATAGATAACAAAATTATTAAATTAAAGGGAAGGCCCTTGAAGTTGCTCACTGTCACCTTAAATCATGCATGAACGTGATAATTATCCAGGCAAGGCTAAGAAGGGCCCATCACGGCTGCTTTAAATCCAATAAACGTCCTGACCTGATCATTAGAATTGACCATCTATCAGGGCCATCGAATAGCGCTCTGTCGTTAGCCTCCCCCCCTTATAATCCCTCTTGATCAGCACTAATTATAGATAGTGAGAGTGACCAATATTCTCTTGCTCCTCTGTCAGACTAGAGCAGTTTCTTGGATAGAATAAAGTAGGGAAAATGTTCAGGTTGGATGAGGGGCACACATTTTGCAAGCTCACTTTGTCACTGTTGTAACAAAGCCTGATTTATTAATCTTAAAAATAGCAACTTCACAGGTAAAGGACAATATGTTGTAACTCTTCAGATTGTCTTTATTCACAGTTTAGCAGGCTTTTTCTGTCTTGACTAGAGGCAGTTTTTAGTCATCTGCGTAATGGGGAGCACTCGAATCTGCTTGAATCAGTTCACCCGAGAGGGTAAGCAGTGAGGGAGTCTTTGTAATGAAATCCTATCTTAAATCTCTCTGGAGTATAAGATTAAATAAAAGCATTAACTGGAGATTATTAACTTTGGTACTTCTCTTGGCCTCTTAGTGCAATTATCATAACATTCAAATAGCAAACAGCATTCAAACCAATACAACTTTGCATTGTGGTAACAGAATTCAAATACACAAAGCTGAGGGTCAAAATTTTGGTTATGCATTTGCAGTCAGTAAGCACAAAGTCATGTTGTAACAACCTCAAAGTAGAGGTGGGCAATATGGCAAAAATGTAGTATCATGATACTTCAAGAAGTTTTCAAGATACACAACGTCACGATATATATGTATAAGTTATGCCACATAAAAAATACAGCAATACATCCTATGAATCCTGTATTCATAATGCTTTAAATATGCATTTATAAGGCATTATTTGGCATACATAATATCTTATAATGCCATAAGGTTGTATAATTACTTCTAAGTATAGTTACATGCATAACATTTTATAAAGCAAGAAGTCCCATAACATTATAATTTCTGTTCATAAGAACATTTTAGACACTACTATTTTAATACACTATACCTTATATATAACCCTTTCTACAGATTTATGCTAGGTCAATAAAGGCTTCACGAGAGGTGAGATCTTTTAAAATCCCTTTTAAATGTTAAGAAAATTTTAAATCAGTACATAATACTATAGAGTATCGTCAGTGCTCTTTACAATCTAACTAGTAACACAGGGTATACAGCTTAGTAATTTGTGTATCCAATATTACAGTCTGCCCTTGTCCAGGATTTCACACAGAAATGGCACGTAAATGATAGATGAAAAAAAAAGAATGAATTCAATCTGATTCTATAACACATCTAGCCCAAAATTTCACCAAATTGTTTGCAGTGCAACATAACATAAAGCAAAGTAAAGCAGATCATGCCAGTAGTCACATGCTGTCCTACGTTAAATAATGAGTCAAGTCAAGTGGCCTTACTTGTCCTTCTTCAATGTAAGTTGTAACGTAACGTTGTTCTTAAGGCCCCATGGTACAACACACAACAGCAGCACATTATATAAGACTACATAAATGCAGATAAACAACAGTGTGAAATAAAAGCAGAATATAAATACAGCAATATAAATAGAATATAAATATAAAAATATAATAAAATATTCTGACAGGTGAAAACGGTAACTTTTTGTGCTCTTCCTCACTTAGGGTGTTGAAAATGGCTTGAGTATAATTGCAATTGCATTTCTTACTTCTTATGCACTCCTTATGTCTTTGCAACTATCCTTGCAAAAGCCTTTCTGAGGTGTTAGATCTCAGGAAGATTATAAACTGTATTATTATCCAGCGCTTTTATTTTTCTGTATGTGTAAAGCACTTTGAGTATGAAAGATGCCTTTCATTGCCTAGAGAGGACAACAAAACAATTTGCAAGAAGGGGTATCATATATATATATGTACATTGATCAGGCATAACCTTATGACCACCTCCATGTTTCTACGCTCATTGTCTATTTTATCAGCTTCACTTACTATATAGATGCACTTTGTAGGGCGATAATAAATAATTGTCTTATACCCCCTGTTTGAAAGCATATGATGCCCTAAATGTAACTAAAGCCCAGCAGCGAGGTTGCTGAACTTTTCCCTTCTCTGCTATCACTGAAGACGGCCCGGGTTGCGTACAGAGCACCGCTAGTAGCCTGTTAATGAAGCAAGTTTTTTTTGTTGTAATTTGAGGGTTGTCCCATTTCGTAGGGCAAGATTTCAATCACTACCCCTTGTAACTCAGTTCCAAGGGGTTAGGGTGACACTCAAAAACAAGGGGTAGGGGTAAAAAGAAGAAATGGAATTGGGCCTTTGTTAGCCCTCTTTTGCCCTGTTATTCAGTGGTCAGGACCCCCATGGACCCTCACAGAGCAGGTACTATTTGGGTGGTGGATCATTCTCAACACTGCAGTAACACTGATGTGGTGGTGGTGTGTTAGTGTGTGTTGCGCTGGTCTGAGTGGCTGAATATTTTTGGTTGGTGGACTATTCTCAGTCCAGCAGTGACACTGAAGTGTTTAAAAACTCCAGCAGCACTGCTGTGTCTGAGAATAGTCCACCAACCAAAAATATTCAGCCAACAGCGTCCTGTGAGCAGCGTCCTGTGACCACTGATGAAGGACTAGAGGATGACCAACACAAACTGTGCAGCAACAGATGAGCTATTGTCTCTGACTTTACATCTACAAGGTGGACTGACAAGGTAGGAGTGTCTAATAGAGTGGACAGTGAGTGGACACAGTGTTTAAAAACTCCAGCAGCACTGACAATGACAATGAGCGTAGAAACAAGGAGGTGGTATATACATATACACATACATATATGAATGGGTGTCAAAGCAGCATATGAGTGGAGAAACTAGTGCAAACAATGTCAACTGTAAACTGTACAGAAAGGCTGGGATCCCATAGCATCATTCAACGAATTAAAAGTGCAGTTAAAGTACAGGTGTGTGTGTGATCAGTCTATGGTGGATGTTGAAAAGGGCCTAGAATAGTAGTAAAGAGTAGCCAAGTGTTATACTACAATAACAACTAGAAAGTTTGTGAACGAACTTTAAAATGGCTTGAAAAAGCCAAATAATTACGTTAAAACATTTGGAGAATATTTGTTGATGGCCGCTACAGTGTTGCTTAGATGTTGTGAGGCGGTTGCTATGGTATCCAAGGTGGTTGGTAAGGTGTTGCTAGATGCTTGCTATGCTAATAAATCCACTGCTACCTTAAATTCAATGCCACCTTTAATCCATTATTACCTTAAATTCACTGCTACCTTGAATCTACTGCCACCTGAAATCTTGTGCTACCTTAAATGTATTGCTACCTTAAATCCACTGCCACCTTAAATCTCAGGCTACCTTAAACATATTGCTACCTTAAATCCACTGCCACTTTAAATCTCAGGCTACCTTAAATTCATTTCTACCTTAAAACTGTTCCCTTAAATCCAATGCCTCCTTAAATCCACTGGCACATTAAATTTACCAATGGCATTGGTCCTATGATCCTGCAAAGTTTGTGTTTCTAGTTGCTTTATCTCTTCTGTTGGAATGGAAATATGTATCATCATGTATCAATATGGCGATAATGTATTATATTCTTTTATGTTTATGTAAGCTATCTTTGCGTGAGACTTAACAGCTTGTCTGCTATGGCAGTTAAGAAAGCACGCTGATGGTGAAGACTTCTTGGACGGGCTTGGCTGTTAATATAGCGCCCCTTGCTGTAACGCTCAGAATGCAGCTTGTGTTTGTGCTGCATTATGAAATGCATCATCACACGTTTCTGAACACATCTACGTGCAGAACCCTGTCTGCGTAGCCCAAAGCCTCTGCGTTTACATCCTTGCTTGAAGTAAGTTTCGGGCTTTACAATGTTATTTATATTGTTACTTTTTGTTATTGTTTGTTTTTTAAATTAATTACAAAAAAAACAAGCACTCAGTAGGGTAGCAGAGTGTTTGTTTGAGAAGACTGCATGGTACTTTTAGATGCAAGTAAAGAGTATCAAAATTTGTTTTAAAGCTTTTTTAGAAGGCTTTAATTTTTATAGAAAAAGCATTTGGTAACAGTATCGTATTCAAAATGCCAACTCTAATTTCATGATAGCCACATATGGCTATAATTGGACTTTCAAAGCAAAAAGGATGCATAAAGGCAGTCTACATTGTAATTTAAGCATTTTTATTGTTTCCATAGCTCTTTTGTAACGCCCCATAATCAAATCGTCACTGAATACATATATGGAAGCTGAAAATGAATACAGTATGGTTAGAGTGGGTAGTGCTTATCATGCTCAGTTTATGCAAAGCAGCAGGATTTGTTTCTCCTTGCTTTGTATCGGCTGGCAATCATTCACAATAAAAGCAACAAACATCAACAACAATAGAACTATGCGCCCTTACTTAACCCTCCCCGAACATAACAATGAATCTTAGCCAAGAGTCCACTAACTTGAATCATTGAGTCCTTGACTCTTGCCATCTGGGCTTTTATTTGCAAATGCTAGTTTTCCCCCACAACACTGGCTCTCAATAAAGAGCCATAGTCTGTGGAACTGCTCTCTATGGGGACGTGTTTCACATCATACCACCATACCAACGCATCACCACACTGTGACTTTAGAGCCAGCGCACCCTTCGTGACCCTGGTTTGTGGGGAGTGTATTGGGTGTGTGGTTACGTTAGCTACGGCGCCGCCCTGCCGCAAACACCCACTGGAATGTGTGAGTGGCACACGATGATGTTCTGCACACAATCCGGCTTTCATTTCATGCAAGGGCACAAATCCCTGTTCGTTTCAGTCTCCTCTCTTTCATAATCACATCATAAAAGCTATGAAATCACACGCACACTGAACTTGTTTCATTATGCATTTTTATGGCAGATTCACTTTATTTTTTTATGGATCGGTCTTGAAAATGATAGCCACACTCTTTTAGGCACTGTGGTAATTATTTCATGCCAAACTGTCCACATATCCAGCTCCAACATATGTCAAAAGGGCAAAAATGAAAATGAGCACTTTCTGTATTTTTCACAACTAGAGAACACCAAAAAAAACAAACAAACAAAAAATAAATAAATAAATAAAAAGAAAGCAAGTAAGTGAATCAAGACAATAAAGAGAGAGCATGATATAGTACAGTATAGTAGGATGATGATATTGCAGAAGCATAACATTATGCATCATGATATTTAGTTTTCCTGAGGTTTGTGAGAAAGCTGGAAAAGACAAAATGCATCAGCAAAACAATAGTGCCAATTAAAAAAGAAAAAAAAACATAAATATGGTGCAATTCAACATTCAGACCAGCAATAAGTAAAATATTTTTGTTAAAATTGAAAGAAAAATAAAAAGGAAAAACCTCGAAGTCAAAGCCATTGGGTCGGATTTTGCAGGAGTTTTCTGGACTACTTCATTACATATTAACATCACTCCTATAGGCTCAGACAGAAGGTCCAGCTCGAAGGGCTGGGCACGTGAGTAGTTGAGGACATGGCTCTCATGCCTAGCAGAAACAGCACTGTAGCTTTAGTGAACTCATTGAGATCTCGCTCAACATGGCGACACGTTGTTAAAGTAAGGAAAAAAAAACTGAAGAGAGTCAGCCAGCAGAACAAGAGAGCATAAACAGGTGGAGACACATGACCTGAAACCACGCAGTTTATGTAGTTCCTGTTTACTGGTTGTTGCTGTTCATAGATTCTATAACTGGTCTAAATCTTTTTAATGATACATGCAGTTATTATGCGTCCTAGAGGTACTGATGATACCCATAACACACTCAGAAAAGCACACTGTGAAATGATTTATCATGATGATATCATATTGGACCCAACCTTAGACGGTACACAATGGTTGTACCTTGTGTAACTTCGAAAGAAAGCCCTTTGAGGCTTTGGGGATGTGTGAATCTTTTCCCTTCTCTCTCTCTCTCTCTCTCTTACTTTGAAACACTTATGCAGCACACCATTCTTCTCCAGGCTTTGAGCATTGTTCACGTTTCTTCTCCCTGAAGCTTGAAAGCACTCCATTTTTCACCCACACTCTTCCTCTTGGGACCCCAGCCCAGAGAGCAGCATGCAAAGGATATGTTTTATTGGACTGTTGGTGGCAAATAAATCTAAATATGTATTTTTGTCGTGTTTGTGTGCAGGCTGTGTCCTGAGGGGCTGGAGAAAGCATATTATCAGATATAAATAAAATGATAAGGTCACGCACAAACACATCATCTCCAAGAAGGAAAAAGAGTTGGACACATTTTGCACTTAAACTCGACGTATCAGTGCTTCTGCATAGAAACTACATATGAAACTAAGTAAGTCGCTGCTGTTGGAACAAAACCTCAAATCTTCATTTTTGTCCTTTTTCAGTTTTTGACATAATTTGAATATGCCTGTTGCTCCTTACATAGTGTGTTAATAAATACACCAAAATAAATGGCTCAAAATTACATGGTCTGGTTCCACTGACTTACATTAAAAGTAAAGTTTGTTTTCTTTCCCCTGTAAAAATATCATTTTGGAAATACAAGGTTTTGTTTCGACAGCAGTGAAGTCTATTATATATAATATGTAATCAAATTGGTAATTTTTACAATTTTGTCCAGTAAAATGAGACCTTAAAGCACTGTTCATCTTTTGACAGTTTTACTTTCATAATTCTTTCATATTTCTTGATGGAACAAAAAACAAATCTGTTGTCACGTCACATTTTTTGTCTCTACAGAATGCATAGATTCAAAATGATACAGGAAGTGAAGGACTAGGATCATTACATGTATTCATGTTACACATTAGCATCTTACATCTAACAAATATTTGAGACTCAAGTATGATGTGAAATTTAAATTGATATTGACAACTGCATTTATACTTTTACTGGTACAACCCAGTGTTTTAAGAACTGTGAATGTATGGCTGTGCATTGCGCATGTATGTTTGTTACAGAAATAATAATAATAATAAACTCAGTTCTTCTTTTTTTACTACTTGTAAACGTTGTGCATTCTTAGTTCAATAACATCTGTTTGCTGAAATCCAAAAAGTTGGCTATGTATGCATACCAAAATGAGGTGATCACCATTAAGTAACAGCACATTTGCTACATACATATTTACTGTATCATCACTGTTGGAACAAAACCTTGAATTTTGTAATTTGCCAGATGGTATTTAAACTGTCTGCTGCCATGTGTGGTGTCATATTTCATAATGAATGGACCATTCTGGAGATTTTGAAGAAGGTTTTGGTCTGACAGTGATGATGTACATCACAATACTTTTCTAGCAGAAAAAAGAGGTTGGCTGCCTGTGCCATTCCAAAAATTCAAAAGGACTGGTTGGATAGACCAGCTGTGCGTAACAAAGGTGAAAAGAAACAGGAATTGTTCCCTGCTGTTTCTGAATGACTGCATTAATGGCTGCTGTGCATAGTTCATAAGGCCTATAGAGGAAAAGCTGACCACTTGACATAAACTTTTAAACCTTACTTTAAAAGTGTGAGGGCCAAAACTCCATTGCTTAAATATAGCAACACCTCTATGGAAGGCATACAGTTACAATATACTACTGTGCTACAACGGAATAAAGCTACTTTTAGTATGTTCAATTAATCCTATACTTGAAATTTATTTTATGCATAAACTGCAGAGACACTGGACATCCACTAAGGGAGGAGGTCGCTGTGGCAGCTTTCAGGCATGACAGGCACTTATAATATACATAGCTGGGTAGATAAAAGTCAGTGGCATATTGAGACCTGCCAGACCTACACAAATCAAGCTGTCCATTATGGGAGGCCCTCGCAGGTCGTGCTCTTAATGAAATGGCTCAGGCCTGTTGGTGGAACAGAAGGAAAGTCCATGGGCAGCTTTGGGTTGTGATTGACACACCCTAACCCGCAGGTCTGTCCCGAGTGTCAGAGAAGTGGACAAGCAGAGTGGCCTTGACCGGGCGTCTAGGTGTCAGTGTGTCAATGGGTAAGTCCAGAGCAGGGTGAGTTATGAGAACAGCTTTGTACACAGGCACTAAATGTTGGGAGTGGTTTGATACGTGATGGATAATCTGAGCATTTGCTGATGTAAAGCACTTTGGAATGCCTTTAGAATTTCCTTTCATTTGCCAAGAATTATTGTTGTAAATCCCAAGAGTTCCCAACAAACCCAAAATACAGAACTGCAGTGGATCTTAGTGCATCCAGCATCTGCCAGTATAGGAAGTGAAGTTTGTCTGGTACTATGCAGAATAAAATGCTAAAGCTTAAAGTAAAGGGCTATAATGGAAAACTTAGGTAAAAAAGTAAAAAGCAGTTATCTTTCCTCACAAATACACTTAAGTATATATAAAAGCATTGTCATTCATAAATGGGAAAATGGAAATCCATCAAAAATTCAATCGATTACATGGAACTAATTATTATCCATCTCTGATTACACCAGAGTTGTATCCCAAGCAACCCCTCAAACCTTCAAGGCTATATCATTTTAAAAAAAAACAACAACAAAAAAACAAAAAAAAAACAAACAAAAAAAAAACTTCCAACTTTTCAATCCAAGACAGGGCGCTTTGAAGGTAGACAAAACTGTAGGAATAAAAGTGGGGGCCTTTGGCAAGCCACACTTCTGAAGCCCCACCTGCCTCTCCAGCTGCCTGCCTTGACAAGCGAGCTCTTCCACAGTAGCGGCGAATTATATCTGTGTGTCTAATTATGTCTTTTCAACCAGACTCACAATGAAAGACTGTGCGCCTTCCTCTTGCAAGGAGTAGGACAGCGGGTAGAAGTGCCCCCCGAAAAGAACACACACTCGTGCGGCTGACACAGATACCTGTCTGTGTGTCAACATAGCACATTCCCTGACGTCCCCAGCAGCCTAATGAAAGAGATCTGTGCAGAAACCAGGAGATGCTGCCATTCTGGTGTTTGTTTTATTTTTTTTCCTCTCACTGCTATGGATGGCAACAATGCACTTTTTAAGTCTCAAAGTATACAGTTAACACTCATAAATCATTAGATTTGTCATCCTTCGTTTAACCTCAAACCCTTGGGGAACATACATTTGTCCACTTAAATTTCTCACCCATAACTAAGTATAAACAATTACACATTTGTTTGACAGTTGTTATGAACAATAAGTAGTGTTACCGAATAGTAAATAGCTGAATTATAAGTCTAGGGTTTAAAAGTTTAAGTGGGAATATATTTCTTAAAGTATTTTCCATAATTATTGTTGTTTAGTTGAACTGTATAAAATGTTATTTAGTATCATAAATATTAAAGACATACAAAAAGGTTTTTCACAGGGTTTATAAACTAACATCACTGTTTACTTATACTAGGCTATGATCTAAGATCTATTTATAAAAGAAGATAGAATAAGTGCTTTTTTTCCTCTTCTAAATGCATCCGCATTTTCTTCATTCTCTTTCCTTCCTTCTTTACGCTCCTCCTAACCTCCTTTCCCTTTTTTCCATGCTTCCCTCTTTCTCTGTTGAGGCTCGTAGCCATTCTTGCCCTAGACTGGTCACAAGGGGGTAGCATTGACACAGCTCTACGAGGCTTTTCAGACTGAAGACATGCAAAGGGACATGCTGGCTTTGATGTAATTGAGGTCTCAGACCTTATACGAAAGCATATATTGGTTTGTATGGGGAAATGTTGAAGGAACAATGGATTTCCATAAGTGGTTGTAAAATCGTATTTGGAGCTTGCCTATGCATGCTAACCACTTCTCTAAACAACACCAAAAATGGCTGCAGCGGCGACGTGACTTGTTATTTTACAGCGTCTGTGTCGGGGGAAATAAAAGGGAATAAAGCATTAGGATTAAATAGGTGGCTAAAAGATTCAGACCTGCTCACTTATGTGGCTGATGTCCCTGTTGAGTCATCAGTATAAACATGCAGATTTTCAAGAAGTCAAATACCATTTAGGAGAAAAAGTGAGGAGAAGAAAAAAAGGGAAAAATTTTGGAATTTAGGGGAAAATATCAGTCAGGTTTTGACAGTGAATCTACGTTATTTTAATTGTGGAAGTCCTTCCTGCATAAAACTGACACAAACATAGATTTTATCCCAGCCGCACAGCAAAAGCAAATCCCTCAACGTTAGCTTTCAAGGGACGCCTGCGTCTCGGCGGATTGGCTGAAAAAAGCAAAATAAAGTTCCACAAACGTGAGATACAATTATTACTTCATTAATGTACAAATTAACCTCCCTTAATCATCAATCATGTAAGGAGTCTGGTGAAATCACCACCTAATAAGCTTTTGTGCCGATTTATCTTTCTATCCAATGCAATACTTAAAAGCAGCACCACACCACAGGCTCATAAATAAAGGTTACACATTTACATATTCAGTTTATCATGAATATTGCATACTCTGTACATAAAAATTCAAATACACTGTTTATGAAATATGATCATGCAGCCAGCAGAAAATGATACATGCTGTCTATTCATACACCTCCAAGCTCCTCATTAACACGCTTTTTTTTTGATATATAAAGAATGAAAGAGATGTTTGACCTGGTGTAATAATACAGCCTTCAAAGGCTGTGTATTCCATAAGACTATAGATTCACAGCTTCGTCTTTTCATTTGATAACACTATAGAAAACGAGAGCAGAATAGAAGATGGGCTGTTAGCATAAATGGCAGAATAGGTGTATTTAGAACTGAATACTTACCCAACCTCGCTCCCACCTTTGCCAGCTGTGGTTTAATTATGCTCCCTCTATGATGATTAACCATATCAATTATTAACAAGAGGAATAACTATAGCTGCAACAGAGAGAAAGAGAGATTGGCAAGGACTTGAGAGATGCTGTGTTTCTCTCCCTTGAGGTAAGTTGACTGACACTGCAGAAAATGTAACATGAACAGATATACTACATCATGTAAAACAGATACCGCATCTCTGCACATTTGTATTGTCATTTCCAGGAAAGGAATTACGTTAAAAGCTCCTTTTAGAACACAAACTAGTGATTTTGGAATATGTGCTTAACATATGTTTAAAAATAATATATGCTGTTACGATAGCACGAAAGAGGAAATACATTTTAAAATGTAACTTTATAATATGCATACTCATACAGCACTGTGCAAAAGTCAGACACCACTCATCATTTATTTAGTTTCCAGTCATAATGGCTATTAAGTACGTTATGTTTTTTAAGTGTCAAGAAAAAAAGCAGAAAACATATATTTAACAGAAAACTACACAAAAGACTCAAAAACTCAATATCAAATTTTCAGTATTTAGTGTGTCCATCCTTGCCTGCATTATCCCTTCCATTATTTTCAGTTTTTCAAAGAAATCTACAGGGAGATTTTCCACACCCACAAACCACAGTTGAAGGTTGAATGGAAACACCTGAAGATGTTTTTCAGATCTGAAGCAAGGGTAGAGGTGGATTATGTCCTCTCTCTTAAAGATGAAAACTAAGTACTGTTTAACTAATGGGGACAGTTTTGGTGGTCTACCAGGTCTTGAACAGTTGTTAGGGGTCCCATTTTCTCTACATATATATTTTTTTTTTTCAATTTTTGAATTCCAGGTAAAAGAAAACTTCATTATTTTATTACTTTTAATGTTTATGTTTTTGCTTATTATTTTAGGATTTTATTACTAATTTTCCTTTGACTTTCACCTTCCTCATGCAAGTGGATTATCCAACCTCCCCCCTAATGTATACATGTATAAAAAAATAAATAATTAAATAGATAAAGGGTAATCTCTGACTTTGGCACAGCACTGTATGTCTTTGAATACTAGAGCTTATGTAAAAGTGTAAAACAAACAAAAAACAAAATAAAAAAATATATTCTTTCTACAAATTGCAGAGACAATATACACTGTCCTATGTACAAATTTTACAGTATTCATGATTCCAATATGTTTATATGCTTCTCAGTTGCACCTTTATAATTATCATGCTTCTTTTGACACTCCACTCCCCAGCAGAGCAACATGTAACAAACGTGTGTTTAGTTAATCTCTCTAGGCTTCTATAGTTAGGAGAGTGAGCGTTTGAGTGTCTGTGTGTGTGTGTGTGTGTGTGTGTGTGTGTGATCTCCAAATGTATTCAGCAGGGAGCAAGAAAATGACCTGGGTTTGGTGGAGAGGAACTAATCTGTGCAGGCCTGACATGGGACAGGAGAGGCCTCTTACTGTTATTATGATGTGTCGTCTCGCGTTAGAGGAGAACAGGGCTTGATGGCCGGAGAGGAGGCGTTGAGCGCGGTGGAGTGTGTGCGTAGTGCGGTGCCAGGGATGCAGGAATGCAGCTACAGGCTCTGTGCTTGCCTCTAGCCATACAGAGCCCCATGAGGATGAGAAGGTGGGCTTCACAGATGAAGGAGATGAAAGGGGTCAAGTTCTTTTACAAGTATACTACTGTGTGAATGCATCACTGACACTTAATCTAGGATTAGTGTATATAACTGGTGTAATGTATATATCGGTCAAACTCGCTATGTAGGTACTAGCTAAATAAATATTATGACAAAGCAACATATAAAATCACAATTTTGTTGTTGTTGTTATGGCTATTTTTATGGAAATTAAAATTTACTGACCTCTAATCTTGCTATCACACAAATAATAATAATCATAAAAGTATTTATATGCAGTCATATGCAAAGTCTGGGTGCTTCTGATCAAATTACATGTTTTGTTGGTTTTATTTTTTCCAATATGTTTTGCCATTTTATATTTAATTGTCTTTAGAAAATCAATCTTAATTATTCAACACACGTGCACATACAAACACACACACACATATACATATATACATACACTTTTCACAGGTCAATGAAGCATATATTTATATGTTCAGTGAAGTCCATGGTTGTTGTTTAGCCTTTCTTATAAATATGTTTAGTAATGTGTAGAGTAATCAATTACAAATATAGTGACAGGCAGAGACTAAATAAACAGTGGTGTTTTTAATGCAATTACAAGAAGAAATCCTGACTAAACACACAGCCATCTCTATCACTGTCTTTCATCTGTCTGCTCGCTTTGTCAAAGGATCCAGTAGTACAGTTCAACAGACAGCACCGATCAGCTCGGATGTTCAACACCCTCAATCCATGCTTCAGACACTTTGAGTTCAGCAAAAATCTGAACGCTCCCTCACTCTTCCTGTGTCTGCATCTCATGCTGCCTTTCCATCATCCGAGTGCACCGTCCCACGACACGCACATAAAGCCAAAAAACGTCAAACGCTAGGACATCACACTTTGACAGAAATGTGGCCAGACACGACACCCTACGCAAGCACAATCAGCTAATGCTGTGTGCTGTGCATTTATGGCCCTGTTAAGTGAAGTCTCTCCAGAAGCAGGGCAGATGACACGCAGAGGGGGAGAGGAGTGTGAGCTTACAGTGAGGGGGGGATGGGGTGTAGAGGGGAAGACGGAATGGCCTGTGTGTTGTCACAATCTGTTTGTTGACCTTTGGGTGAACGGCGGTGTGAGGAGGCTGAATGCCAGTCTGTGGATATAGCTCGGGCTTTGATGAGAAGGAGCGGATCTGCCAGACACACGAAATAACTCCAACAATACAAAACTCTGCATTTGACTCATTCTTCTTTGAGCTTCATGACACAGAAAAATCTGTACTGAGATTTGAATATTTTGTGTCAAAATAAAAATCGAGTAGGCCCTGCTTTGATACTAGACCAAACGGACCACACCATAAAAAGTGAGAGAATGCTCCAAATTTCGAACACTTTATTTAACTATGATTCTCTTCTGTCGATTATTTAAGCTTGTGTTGGGTAATGCCAAGAAAAATCAGTATCACAGTATTCTTTAAAGTCACGTTATTCGATTATGCTGTGTATATTCCTTTATACCGTGTATATTTGTATATACAGTTTGCATGCCTCCTGGGAACTGGTACTCTGCTGATGTCCTATAAACCTGACATAACTTGTGTTTGTATCTAGTTTCCATCTCTTAAAATTAGTGAGCCTTACATTGTATTATAAACCACACAAGAATTGAATTAACAAACACTCAGTATTTCAAATACAATTTTGGAGAATGATGTCAGAAGTGCAAAGCCACAGTTCTCCTGGAGTTGGTATCATTGAGCCTCTCTTTCTCTCTTACTTATATACTGTATTTTCAAACAATGCAATAGTATGCTTATATGATTTTTACAAAAAATGTCACGTCACAACAGGTGTTGTCTGGCACCGCTGCTGCCAGACTTTTTGCTGTTTTCCCAGTGTAGTTATTACAAAATGCACAGCTTTAAAAATTTCCTTTGGGTCAAATCTGAGTTAATAAGACAAATGCAATTAATCACAATTAACTTTATAAACTAATGTGATTAATTAAATATTTTAATCGTCTGACAGTCCTAATTTTGGACTGTTCTTTCAAAACAATCTGAATCAATCTGAGGTCACTCAATGTTGGTGAGTGACCTCAGTACCAGTATACAGGCACGGAAGATATAACACAAACTGAACTGGAGTGAACAGACATTCTGTGAAACAGTAATAGTGAAATGAGGAAAAAGCTGAATGTGAATTGGCTCCTTTATAATAATGAGTTCCTCAACAGAGAAACTGAAAGTCATCAGTTCAGATCTTTGCTTATGAACTCCTGTCTTTACAAGGGAGTTTGTAGAAGTTTCCCACTTCTTTCTTTCTGTTCTGGGCATCAAAAGTGTTGTTGTGTGTTTGGCTTATGAGATTCCACCTCTCCAGGGTGAAGGTGGAAGTGCTTATGCAGGTGGCAGGTGGGACAGTGAGGTTTACACACTGCTACTGAACACGTAGAGCAGAGGTGGTGTGACATTACTGAGTAGAACACTCCTACACCCTCCTCCGAAATGATGATTGATGACCCCATTATGGGCCCTGCATATCCCTACCACTAAACACTCCCCCTTTATCTCTCTCTCCAGCGGTGCTCTACCTCATACCATACTGACACACAGTGAGTCTGGATTGCATATAGTACACCAGTAGTAAATGCACCTTTGTGGAGGCTGTGGTCTTGCGAGGATGGAGTTTAATCAAACATTCACTCTAAAACCTTTAATTTATTTCAATTATGTTCTGCCTTCTTAATAATATTGACATAATATTTGTAGCGGTGCATGACTGAAACTGACCAGGATCAGAATCGGCCAAAATTCTCTCCTTATCAACCGATTTATTATTATTTCAGCCAATATGTGTAACTATTTAATGCTGTAAATTATATGAATTGGCCAAGTATGTGTGCTGCATTAGAATGTGTTCATCACATCCAGCAGCCTGTGTAATTCAAATCAGTACATTTGTCTAGCCTTCAAAAAGGGAGCTTCAGGTAAAGAGCAAATAAACAATATAATTTTTTGGCTTTCAAGCCAAAAAAAACACTTTAGCTAATAAAAATTGTTTAAAAAATGTTGACTGCAACGAAACTGAAATTTGAATTGACCATTACAAATCATAATCTCCAACATGCTGCAAAATAAATCATATTTTTATCGTTACTGCAATGTGAGTTTCCGCAATAAACACATCATCAAGGGCTGCGATGACAGAATGGACCTAATTATCTCACATGCGCAGCATCAAAGTAACATAATTAGATTGCAGATAATGAAAAAGCCCAATAGGTGCTTTTATTCTGAACTACCACCCAGCAAGAAAGTTTAAAACGTGATCACTATTCTCAAACATATAAAGCGGTTCTGGCTACTGTCACAATAAATCTGCATGATCAACTTTTGAAGGCATTAAACATATATTTCTTAATTTTGCAGGGCTATTATGATAAATATATCATAAAAACATAAAAATTCCAGCTTTATGTATTCATGTTTATAGCCTGTAAAAAAGGCTGTTCAGGGAACCCTGGATGTTTTTAGACTGAAGCACCTCATGGACCTCACTCATTCAGGCTTCACAAGCTACAGATTTTCCAGAAGGGAGAATAAAATAGCACAGCAATAGAATAAAACAAGAGCAGTGCTTTGCATCAACGGCAAAGTGTGTTCTTCTTCGGCCCTACGATGCACACAAATGTTCTTGCAGTTATGATAAAAGTGATTGGTAGGAATTGGTGCTTTTGTATTTTTTCTTTTTTTTTTTTTGTTTAGTTAGATTTCTAGTTTACCTTCGTTCATTAGATTTCTGTTTACACAGATTAAAAAAAGGCTGTACTTGCTGCACATAATTTTAATACTGATTTATTTATTTCTTGTATCATCATTGTAATATCTGACAGCATTATTCAACATTACATTTTCTGTCCATATCGTACAGATCTAACTTACACACCCCTAAATATGAGTATTAAGTGTTGCTTCTCCTGTTGTGATGTGACTGCAATCCTGTCCTATTATGACACAAAACCAGGTAACAACTGGGAAAAAAGTGACAGATATTCATCAGCTGTAGTGAAGATCACACTGTTTTGCTGGCAGCTGAACAGTGAGCCATACGCTCCCATTCAAATCCTGCCTAGCCCAGGGCTAAAGTTTGTCGGCTTGATGCTGTTACACTGGCAGCCAGTTAAAGAGGAAGACGTGACAATGCTTTTTTTATCTATTTCTCCATAAAGACTTCAGTGATCCACCTAACGGTTATGTGCCAAGTACAAAATAAGCTTGCTAAAATTCCCCTGGTCTATTTATCCTAAAATGATATAAAACAATGTGAAAATAGAGTCCATATCCTATTCTGACCAGGGTTGTCCATTTTCATTTCTTAGTAACAGCTTATTGACAGCTACACATCCTTTCAGACCTATAGCACTGTACTGTCTTCTCAAAGTGGAAAGATGGTTAGAAACGTGATTTTTTTTTCAAATCTGAAGCAAGAGTGGGGCTTCATTTTTCCTTATCTCTCAAAGATGAAAGCTTTAAGCACTGTTAATATGTTGTTGCCAGTTTGGTGGTCTACCAGGTCTTGCACAATTGTTAGGAATCCTGTTTTCTTTATATCTTTAAATTTTTTGAACTTTAGTTTTGTAAATGTCTGTTTTTTTTTCACTTATTTTCATCTGACTTACCCCTTTCTTATGCAAGTGGATTATCTTGTACCTAATCTCTTCAGAAATATCCCCTGAAAAATAACAACTTCTAATTTATTGTTGTTTAGGTTGAAAATTGGAATGAATGGTGGTATAAAGTCTTTATAAAGACATTGTCTTTGATCTTTTTTTAATTTCTGAACATTTTTAGAATCTTTGAAAAGGTACGCATGGTTCTTTATTGTTTAGTTAAGCCAATTTCTTTTATGTCTAGTTCATCAAAAACGTCAAATGAACGGCCAGATTACTCAATTACTAATATAATCGCTAGTGACGGCCCTAATTTTTTTTTGGAGTTACTTTCTTTGCAGCTTATTGTTTTGAAGGTGCATGCTTCTTCAAGCACAATAAGGAGATCCCCTCGCCCCCTCCCACTGCGTGATGGTCCCTGGAGCTGGGTGGAAAGTGCTGCTGGAGACGGATGGTGCTCCTGCTTGGCCTGGTAAAGATGGGAGACGTGGCTCCAGCAGTAGGGACACGTGTAGCACACTGCACACAGGGGACCACAGCCGACCCCCAATATCTCCACAGGCATTCATCTCTGCAACATGCCGAGTTGAATTGAGAGAAAGCCCTCTCTGCAACTTCAAAACACTGCAAGTGGATCCGGAGGACAAAACTGAAATCACTTTCTGAAGCAAAGCAACATAAAACCCAGCAGTTTAACTTCCTAACCATGCCTAAATATCTAATTGGTCATTATAAAACTTGAGTAGTATTTCAAAATATGTTCAAAAGTGTAATTCATCTTAAATAGATCATCCCTTGATATTTTTTCTTTTTCTTTTTTTCCTTCAGTACACTAAACCCAGTTTTGGGCTTTTATTGTATCAAAATGATGTGATCTTTGGGCTGCCCTTTGTCTTGGAGGAAAAATGAATTCTCATTTGCATTAGCACGTCTAAATGTCAAGCGCGGATATTTTGTTAGACATTAGTGGAGCTGGCAGCCACGGGCGCAGGATAATTGCACTCAGCCTTGTGGAGGGATTTACATAATTTCAGACAGCAATTAAAGAATCCTTGGGAATTTTATTCCTGGCTTGCCTCTCTCTCTCTTTTTTTTGCCTCTCGCTTCTCTTTTTCCCTCTCTCTCTCTCTCTCCCCGCCCCTACACAAGTACAAAAGAAGCATTCGTTTACATTAAGCTCCATGCTTCATGCTGTTCATTTGCATGAAATTAAAGGTTTTCATGATCTTGAACAGCAGGGTAACATTTAAAATGCTGTTTTAAAGCTCTCACCTTGGAATAATAAAATACCCCCTCTCTCTTCCTCTCACTCTCCTTCCCTCGTTCTCTCTGGCTGATGTGATTCTGGTTTTTTCCCTTTCTCACAATAACCTTTCACACTTCCTGACAGTCATTTGCAACATTGCACTTTTAATTAAGCCAGATGAGGAGAAATGGTTTCACAGTACCTCATGGTATGTATGTTTTTCTGCATATTTTCTTCGTTTTGAAATTCATGTGGACATAAATATTTCTTTTCGTCAGGCTTATAGTTTAGGGCCCGTATTGTACAGCATATATTTAATTTGAAGGCCCTGGGGTCGAAATTCCAACCCAAAACTGCTTGTGACTGGAACAAAAAGACTAGCATGATGGGTCGGTGAACTGTCTTTAACAGCATCTGACATTTCAGAGAAGCTGAAGTCAACATTGTCATCTTGACCACAACATCTAATTTCCAAGTAAGCACTCATTGCAATGAATAAATTTGGCCAAAATCGTTAACAATTCTGCATCAGTAGAGAGGCTGAGCTGAATATTTATAAAGCAAAGTCCTTGTGTTTAAATAACAGGATAGGGTGTGGGGTGTCAGAAAAGCAGACACACAATTTGAATAGATAATGTTATAATATTATAATCTCACAGTCTTACCACTGCAGATAAAAACATCAGGGAGAGATGTGTTCTGTTGAGAAGATACTGCCTGCCTAACTAATGCTCTCCAGAACTGTATTTTAATTAAGTCCCTATAGATTCCAGCCTAGCTGATTAAAATAAGCACTAACTTTGAAGGCTTTCCCCGCACAATCTCCTTTGCACTGACTGTTTTCCTCAGGACCGAGCATTAAAAAGTGACGCTGCTGGGAAGAAGCTGAAAAAAAGACATTGCAAACATCTCTAGAAGGGGCCGAGATGGTGCTGTTGCTTAGGATATAATCACATTTAAAGATTTCCTTACAGGACAATGTTAGTTTTAAGGAAAATATTGTGGTCTAGCTGATGGGATTGCTATGGGCAAAGGCAATAGATTTAAGGTGCAGCACTGGTTCTTGGGCAATCGCCCTGCTATTGTGTGAAAAGACAACACATTTGTTACTCATCATGTGCTGGTGGGTTACTTCAAACAAATTATTCCATGGGTAAGGGGCTTCTCTTGAACAACGCACACAGACACACATCCCTTCATAACAGACCATCTTTCTTTGCTTCCTTAAAGGCATCACGGGGCATTTTTGCGCTAGTGTAAGCTCGCGCTCCGAAATAAATTGTGACAGTAACTCAATATGAACTGAAATAGCTGAGAAAGCTCCGAGTTCACTTGCGCTGACAGCGCTGTTTAATTCCATCTCGCGCCGGGCCTGACATTTCTGCTGCCACTAAATATTAAACATGTATACCCCTTTCATTTGCATCGGGTAATGAGCGCAGAGACAGCACCCAACTGGTCAAGCCTATGCTAGCACACTCGCTCCTTCCAAGTCATATGCCTGGGAAGAGGGGATGGGGTGGGGAGGGGACTTTGCAATGACCTCTGCTTTGACATTTTGCCTGCTTTTGCTAACATGTCCCCTTTAAACTTGCGGATGCACATTATGCTACGTCTGAAGCCTATCTCCCCTGACTAGGAACAGCAATATGCCAAGAGTGGGAGCGTTAAATGCGTTTGCTCCAAATGTCACCACATCTTGATAATGCAATATATATTCATGATCTGGCAGCCATGGAAGGGCAGAAGCCAAAATACGCTTAGTAATTCCTACTGTTCACCTCAAATCTGCTGCAATCAATCTACGGAATTTCATCCATTACTTCAGATGCACAGGGGTACTCATGGCCCAGATTGAAACGGTGATGACATTAGTAATGATTATTATGAAAATGATCTACATATTTAAAAGATATGTTCACATTGTAGTGTGATATTTTAGACATTACGCAGAAAGCTCACTGCAGATGGTTATGTTCCACATTATGTAGGAGAGAAGTTGGAAAAATTCCATAAAACTATGGAAACTGCAGTAAAGTGGAACTTGTGGGCAGTAGTTGGAACGCTTCATTATTTAATTAAAATTTCGTTCCATGTTATCTCTGTTTACAGTATATCAGAAAATTCAGAGATTATGTACTAATTATGAAAAACACTATGTATGCATTGACTATGCATTGCTCACATCTCAGAAAAGGTATTTTTTATATCTAACAGAACAGAATAGTTATGTATTGAACGCTCTTTCACAACTTCACTAGGGTTGAGAGGTATACCAGTATAAAAATGAATACCGATGTAGTATTATCTCATGATCTGGGTTTTATTGTATATTGTGAAAACTATGGTAGGTGTGTGTGTGTGTATTTTCCGGTATATGTACACTGGTGCAATATGGCTGCCACTTTACATTGTTTTTTTCGTTTCTTTGGCATTGTTTGTGTATGTTCTGATGTTTCCCACTGGCCGAGGAATTTGCTATCGCGAGGCTTCTTGAGCTAGGATGCAGCCTGGACCGCCCCCTTGAGGGACGCTGTATCGCTGCCTGGGCTGGGCACTCTATAATGCAGCCTGGACCGGCCACTTGAGTGGCAGTGTTTCACAGCTATGAGGCTGCCTGGAGCGGTTGCTAGAGCAGTGTTGCATCGCAACTACAAGGCTGCTTGGACAGGTTGCCTGTTCTACGCTACATCGCAGGTACATGGCTGCTAAGTTCGGCTGCTTGGGTGATGCTACATTGCAGCTATGAGGCTGCCTGGACTGGTGGCTGCATGAAAGCGCTACTCCTTTGAGGCTACAGACGTTTCCGGATTTTGAGGATTCTTGGGCCAGCCACCTGAGAGACTACAATGTAGGTGTGGGGTCCTCCAGTAAGAGTGAGACCTTCCTGTGGTTAAGGACTCTTAAGTGACTCTATACTGTGGTCTGGGGAATTCCCCCACCAGCTGTGGAAACTCGCTAGTTTAGGTATTTTGTTACTGTTGTAAAGTGTCCTTGAGCATGGGAAAGGTACTATATAAATAAAAATGATGATGTTGATGATGATGATGAACACTGTGATAAGCCCAAACACAAACCCTAGATAAATGAAACATGAGCAGCTTAAATAATTCTTAGAAACTGAACAAAAGAGACTGGAAGCATTAACTGCTACGTAATTTGCAATACAACACTAAGTTAATCCATTAGTCACTTTTCACAGACTTGCACGAAGCAAGTCTATTGTTTTGCCGCTTTCCACACATCGCATTATTTCTGTTGTTAGAGCAAACTGTGAAATATTACTTTAAGGAGCAGCCACCAAGTGCAAAACAAAACTGAAGGAGAGGTCCTAAAATGATGTATAAGTGGTTCCAAAGAAGAAAACTGAAGAATTTTTTAAAGCTTGTTAGAAGTAAACTGTCTTATATTTTTGGTTTTAAAAGATTAAAAAGGAAACTTGCATCATTTAAATCATGTATTAACTTAGAAGGGGCTATAACAATAATCAAAAAGAAGTATAGTTGCTGTTATTGTATTTTTTTTTGTATATTATATCATATCACTATCATCCAAATAATGGAAAATGTTTCGATATAAATTTCAGTAAATTATTAAGAAGCACAAACAGAATGTTTCATTTTTTATGCCAAATACAAAGAAGTTTCACAATATGGTCAACACAAATAAAAACAGCATAAATTAACTCCCAATTCCTAATTGAAACTACTATTTTGTTCTGCCGAAACAATACAATATCAATTTTATTTACTTTTTACTGCTTTTTTGTGACATATACAAAAGCCAAATGTCTTGATGATGGACCGGAGAAAAGAAACCAAAGAAAAAGGAGGGAAAAAAATCACAGCATTTTCTTTTTTCTTTGACAAAATCTCTAGACAGCATAGGAATAATGACTTTCAAAAGGACTCATCTGTCTCAGAGCAGTGGGAAGAAACTTTACAAATTAATCTCACTTGTGAGGCACTTCTTTGGCAGAATGTTTCTTGCCTTTTTTCATGCTTGATCTGGGTACAGAGCATTGTATGTAACGCTCTCCTCAGCAGCAGTGGGTTCCAAGAGAGTTTGAAGGCCTTTCAGAGGAATTGTATCACTTTAATAATATGTATCAGATATGTCAGGTTATCAAACTGTGATCAAATGCATACCTGACTGTCAAAAAGGCATAGGAGCACTTCAAAGCTTTGTGATGTCTTGGAGAGGGGTGGGGAAGATGCTGATGGGAGATGGGAGGGGGATGAGTGTGTGAGGGGGTCTCTAACACTCGTTTAATTCACGTTGTTAGTTACGTTAAACGCAAACAGGCGAAGCAGCAAAACGTGTCCACTTCCCCAGCGTCCGATGGGATTGCATGTCCTAAGGTTGGCTGATGTTAGCTTGTCATGTCCACGTCAAGTGCACTTACTGCCTTGAGTGTGAACGATGGGATGCCGCTCAGGTACTTAAGCACAGTTTTATTTTTGTCTGCCTCTGATTTTCTGTCAAATACTGTTCTGTGCCTGTCCATTTACGAACAATAGGAATCATAAGGTAGCTTAGCAGATAAACTACCTTATATTCCAAAATTCCATTCCAAAAGCTAGCTAGGCCAGTAAAGGCATATTAATTTCTTATAGACTGTAGGGGTGGGCAACATGGCAAAAATATTTTTTTAGAATGCACGATAAGTTGTGTTTCCCTAAATGTTTTTGAGGCTGGGTGGTTGACCTTCCGAAGTTACCAGTTTTGTCATGCAGATAGACTGTGCATGCGAATACACCAAAATTTTACGTTCTCTGTACATATATTTTCAAGAACTGCATTGTGATTGACCAGGAGGAAAGAAATGTTTCAGCTTGTAGAATAAACTTTGTATTTCTTGCTCGGAAATTCTATGATTGAAACCTATTGTGACAGACGCTAGAGGATTATAGCTCCTTTGGCTCAAACCAGCTCATCTGTACCACATACTCGTATGTATCAACGATTGGATCCACACCGGACATGGGATCTAAATTTAGTGCATATTTACATAGACTTTGAATCAAATGTTAGCCAGTCACATAGCCAGATACATCCTAATGTCTGCATCTTGAGTTCTCCTATTTAATGAAACGCTGGTATCACTATATTTTGTTTTATTAAAGTTTGATGTGTTGGAAGAGATGGCACCATTCCAATAGCATGTATGGGTATCAGGTAGTAGAGTGTTTGAACAGTTTGAGCATGACAGCCTAAAGTGAAGTGTTTAAATTAAAAATAGCCAATTTTGAAGCTTTGCAGTATTTAAAGTCGGTATTGACTGATACTAAAAGGTTTCAATATTGTATCAGTATCGGAAAAGAAAATGCGATATTATAACCTAAAGATATTATGCACAAAAAGCGCCACATTTTTTGAATTGCTGCCAAAACTATGAATATAATGATTAAATTCACTGTTTCAACTGCTTTGCACTATATCCAATTAAGCATGGCTAGACTCCTGGCATCATTAGGAATGGAACTGGTGATCACCCAATGACGGGGCAAAACCTTAGACAGCTATATGAACTAGAAGCCCTTTCTTAATCTCTGAGACACGGAACATACAGTGGTTCAGTATTGTGGAGGTACTTAGGATACCTGCAATATGCTCAGAAAAGCTTACTGTGCCAAGATTTATCATAATAACAATATTATCACTTTGTCCACCCCTCATATACCTTCTTTATTAAATACTGTTAATATCTTTAGAACATCAAACAGGACTAAGTTTTTCTATAGTGAAAAGAAAATGTCCACAGCCATTAGTAATATTCATAAGTTCTTCCGTTATTGTCAATAAATGCAATTACACACACACACACACACACACACACATATATATATATACACACACACACACACACACGCTATGCCATTAGCTTGAAAAAAATGCTCTCAATGGCAGTATTTCCTGTGCATCCACTGCGCTCCAGTATTTTCAAACTGAAAGTCCAATATATTTTTCTCCTTTGAAAACACTTCAAACAAAGAAGGCATGGTGCTTGACTCCCATTTGAGCCTCTTTGTTAACCCATTTTTCTTCTCCATTCTTCTCGACTGAAGCCTGACAATGGTCCTCTATTATTTTAATAAGCACTTGGTTTTAATACATTATTGATCTTTAGGTTGAACTGAGGGGCACTACATTAGGACCAGGATTCTCTACGCTCTACGCCACATGACATTCACGTAGCCGTGAAAAATTATACCAATTATGAAATCAACCAACAGCTGCCCCAAAAAGCAATCAATTGTCACATAGAAAGGCATTCTGTACTATGATATGGACAGCTTTGCGGTTACATGGAAGGTGTGGAGGGGTGTGGGGGAGGTGTGAGGGATTTTAACAACCTCCAAATGCTCATTTTTCCTTGCCTTTCTTTTTTCCCCTTCCTTCATTTAATGTCCATTCTTATTCAGCTCAGCATGCTATGACGTTCCTATGCTCTCCCACACAAAACATATGGAGCCAGAGAACGCATGGTGTCCTATTGATCTCAGTATTTTTAGCCTGTCCACTCACTCAGGACTGATATCTATGAAGGCAATTAAGGAAACGTAGGAGAGGTGTGTTTGTCACTCCTGGGGAGGCTGTCTCACCATGGTGCATGGACAATTAGCCCCAACGTCATTGGCATTGTAAATGAAAGGAGGAGAGAGTCCCACAAAAACAAGTTCCTTGTTCCTTGCAGCAGGAAAGCCAAAATCAAACCACTATCGGTAATCCACCGTTTGCTTTTAATGCTTTTCCTCCAAAAGGTGAAATGTTTCCATTGTTATCTGTGCTACGCCTTTGGTTAAATGCTCTATGTTTAAACACAATTTTTTTTTCTCTTTGTTTTTGTGAAAGTTGTGATGGGTCTGAGAACCACAGAGTCAGTAGAAAGTGGTCCATAATGTTAGTTTCGAAATTTCAGCTTTTGCATACCTTGTATAATCATGTCATTTGTGAGAGTAACATCAAGTATTATGTATCCATAGACTCAGCAAAGATTCAGGTTAGGGCTGAATGATAATATCCAATATTGTGTTTTCTTCCAGAAATATCATATTATCAGGCCATATTTAAGCCTGCATTACTAAAGTTAATGAACACATGACTCCTGAACATTAGTGCACTATTCTTGAAGAATATCACAAACCTGAAATGGCTTTTCTTACACATAATATCTTCAATATCGGTATCAGTGATCAGAAAAGTGAAAGAGGTTTCGTGCCACCTCTAAAAATCAACAAACAGTTTAAAATACAAAACATCCTCAAGTATCCAGCAATTGACACACTACACTTAAGTTTTTATTAACTATCAATACTGAGAAAAATCAATAGTTGGGTGACATCAATACAGGTATATCTTTATAGGCGATAAGTTGCCCTGAACTACCAAAGCTAATATGACTCAATAAACATTTATATACACTATAAAAGGAAATATTCATCCATAAACAATCGACCCCAACCAAACAATGTTTTAAATCATCTATCATCTATATGCAACAAGGATAGTGGAAGAAATCTATATACAAAAGTGCAAGCAATGAATCACAAATTCTAGCTTCCCACATTCAATAATTTCACATGCACATGCATAAAAAAACACAGTACAGACCACTGTGAATCAGAAATAATCTAGACAAAATGAAAAATGTAACCATTGTTTTTTTTAATCTGTTGTAAACATGTCCACTTGCCTCCTACAGTGGTGCCAAAACAGTCTCTTGATTCTTTGGTTTAGAGACTAAGAACCCTCCTTCTGATGATGTACATCAAAGGTAGAAGGATCTTTTGCTAAACTACTTTGCTTTCAAACATGACTTTATTAAAAACTGCTTGGGGCAAGATAACTGAGGGCCTGATGTTTTTTTCCTTCACTGGAGCTCTTTTTTGCTTGACTTCCCCACCTGTGACTAAGCAAGACTTTCTAAGGTTCCCTGTCTGATGATTCAGAATCTGGCTGCAATCTACATCCACACACAGCAAAAGGACTTGTTTAATCCCTGTTGTGGTTGGTTGGTGATGGCTGAATGTTCATGCGGGTCAAGTGTAAGCCATGTCTTTGACAATGGAGGACTGTCTGCATTTCCAACCCAGCAACACAATCATGCTGCCTTCTCATGCAGAAAACACTTTAACTCAAAGCCTGGAAACTCAGCAGGATGGTCACAGGATGGTAAGCAAAGCTACTCAACAAGGATGCCATCTGAGAACAGCGCTGAAATACTGGTATTGATGTCAAACAACAATACTGACTTCTGGTTTTTAGCAGTACTGATGGATAACATACTCAGTTAACTGCAATGTGTGTAATTTGCTGGGTGGTTTAAATTGTTTTGAAAGAACATATTAAAATATATAAAAACTAAACAAATAGTACATTTCTTAAGTAAGGTTAATATTTACAACACTGTGCAACGTTTCCTTTGGTGTGATTTTACAGTTAACATGAATAGGAAATCTTAATTACTTTCTGTACCGTGACGTGTTTCCAAGTAAAATGCAGTATCCAATTCTAATTCTAATTGTTTCACTTGATGATAGGTGGGAACAATAATTTTGTCTTTTAAATGGTATGGTATTATGAATCATGCTTCATCTGTCCAGGGACATGAACAAACAAGGTAAAAAAGTGGACTTTAGGTTCTCTGTAAGAGAAGCTCAGCGGAGCAAAAAAGACCAATCAAAATGAGTTATGTCAGAATTGTATGACATTCATATAGCACAGAACACCAGTATGTAGAAAGCATGGGTTAATTAACCTTACTAATGCAAACTTCATCTTATATGATGATACTCTGGCAAATTATTGATATTGAGTATTATCAATATCACCTAGCACTACCTCAGAATCAGTTTTGTGGGATCTCAAAATTAAGAAGCTTGTCTTTGATCACTGTATTCATTTGGATAATAGCTACCATGGCAAAAAAAACAAAACAAAATACATGTATCCTTCATTTTTCTTGCATTTAATTTATTTTTTCCCCTGTGGTCTACTTATAATGTTAGTGTTATTTTAAGTACCAAAAAGTCATAATTTATTTTTACATGACCATCTTCCAACCTGCTTCCAACAGGCTGTTGTGGTTGCTGAACCTTAAAGACTGATACATTTTAAAGAGGTCTGACTTGCTTTCTTGTACTGTATTGAATTTGTTGTTTTTTGTGACATCATTTGTGGCATCACCGAAACCATGAATTCAAAACAGGCTGTTTTTGCAGCTTTGTTTCCATATATGGACTGTATATTACATTATATATGGACTGTATATTACATACCTGATACAATATTACATCAGGCTCTTTTATTTAAAAAAGTGAAGAAAACAACATGACATGGGCCCTTTAAATATATAACATGGGACAACATTTCACAATATCACCTACACAAATTTTCATACGTATGTCCAAAAAGGTGCAACAAGAGAAAAACTGAGTGTATCAGGTAAGGAGAGGAGGCTGTCAACGAGTGTGTGAGGGGAATAAATTAAGTGAGGGGACACTAATACAGTGTGTTCGGTGAGAGACTGACAAGGTCCGCGTGTGCCACAAAGCAGCTGAGCTGGCATTAAACAGACAGGACGGAGACGGACGCGGGGTGCAGTGTGGATGGTAGGAGTAATGAAGGGCTGGCCCAGCAGAGCGAGACGACGACAACGGCCCCAGCCAGCCGACTGGAGAATTTAATTTTGTGCGGGGGCCTCTAACCCAAACCCCACCCCCTCCAAATGCTGACACTCTACCAGGGCCAGGGATGAGCAGGCACAAATCTGGCACACCTGGGTCTGCCGTGCATCTCAGTAATACTGGTTAGTATGAGGGGAGAGATGAGGAATCGAGGATGGATGGAGAAGAAAAAGAATGAGTCAGTCAACGTGTGTCATTTCGTATTGCTTGCATTATGGGAAGAAGATATCTCTCATTGATAGGAAACATGAACATTTTAACACTGTGGGAATATTTTAGTCATCTATAAACAATTCATGAGGAAGTAGGACCATTTTAGTCAGAATACTGTGTGCTCTTTGTATGACCAATCACAGATGCTCTTTGGATATTTGGTTACATAAAGGCAATTTAGCACCTCCAGTTCGCCTGACTGCATGTCTTTGGACAGTTGACAAACAACTGTCAACAACCAGTGGTCGTTACTACGTACACAAACGCAAGTTAAGTCATTCAGGGGAAGCCATGTCAACAACCCCCATAAATGCAGTCAACTTCTATGGGCTTCATCTCATTTGAAATGGACTGATGCACAGTGGAAACGTGCATTTCAAATCATTAATGGAAATGATGGACATTGTGTTCTCCATGCCAAAGAAGAAAAAGACCATCCAGACTGTTACCCGTGTAAAATTCAAAAGCGTCTGTCATGGTATGGGGGTATATTAGTGCCCATGACATGGGTAACTCGCAAATCTGTGAAGGTACAATTAATAATGAAATATCTATACACATTTTGGAGCAGCATATGCTGCCTTCTAGATGACATCTTTATTTTTGGGACGTCCAAGGAAAAACGATGTAACACAGTGGTGAAAATGTTCCTGTCCCTTTTTTGAAACATTTTTGAAATGTGTTGGAGGTCTCAAATTTAGAAGGAGTATATACGTACCATACAAATTTCATAAAGCAAAACATGAAATATTTTCCACACTACCAGAAAAGCCCTTCAACATAGTAATACAAGACAGTGTGTGTTTGTTGGTGGGTGGGACGAATGAAAGCCCAGAGATGACAAGCATACAGAAGTACCCCAGAGGAAGAAGAAAACTGGTGTTTCACATGTCCTACAGCATGGGTTTATTATTAAATAAAAAGACGATGAAATGCCTCTCTCTGACCCAGAGAGCTTGAGGAAGGAAATAATCCTAAGATATCTGTTTATCCTTAATAATGCAACGGCCTCTTCCTCACATCCACTCTCTATAAAACATCGGCCTTCTGATTTGTATATTAAACAGTACTTTAAAGGATCATAATATTAAAGGCATTTGGAAAAAACACTTAAGTCAACAGTGCATTTTTCCAGCTCTTTTGTGTTACAATTCCTCTTAGGGTATTCCTAAGTGAGTCAGTGTTCTGTGTAATTTGTTCTGTGTTTACCACTCAGAGATGTCAGATGGACATGGCTAGCATAGCTGAAAGAGGCCTGTAGTTTTTGCCTACAGCTATATATTTTCCATCCCCTGCAGCTTTACCCAGCACCTTCCAAACATCCAGTGTTCCAGCTAAATGCACATCTACTAATGTGAGAGGTCCGCAGGCCTCTTCCCTACTTGCCCTACTTCTTGAGGCCAGTGTGTCCTCATAAAGCAGAACAGTGAATCATGCCTCTCACCTGATGAGGGCACATTAAAATTGGTGTTGAATGAACAAATGTTGAGTTAACCTGGATCTTATTTGATGTAGTAAATTAACTCCTCTGAGATACAGAGCTTAGCTCACTCCTACTCCTACCTTAGCTCATTAGTGTTGCACATTAATTTGTTTGTTTAACATTCTTTTGATATTGGGCTTAGCAATACTGATAGAGCAGAAGGATCCAATGAGACCACTAACCAATCACAATGTATTTTGTGTGTGCTGTGAGGTTCTCATCCAATCCTAGCTCAAGATTAGTATTTTAATAAATCAAGCTTTTCATGTAACCCAACAAAAGTAAATTGTTTTAGTCAAAATAACACAGGACATACTTTCTATAATCATGACAGAACACAAATTCACCAATATGACATTTTAATATACTGCAAGTTGTACCGCAATCGAAACATGTAGTAATAACAGTGTATATATTGTGTATAGTGTAACTGTGTATTTCAACAGTACATGCATTTATGAGTCAATACCAATCCTGATCTTTGTGTTTTCATAGTTCATAATACTGCATAAAATTTAGGTTAGATTTGTTAGGCTACCAATTTATGTTATGGTATACTGATTGGATTTTTAGTATGCGCATAATGTGACATTCTGGACTGATTTGTTTACTGGCACACTTTTTTTTCTTTTAAATAACTATTTTATAGTATGTTTAATATTTACTTTTATTTAGGATTAATGAATTGGTAACCAGTCACTTTGACGTATGACTTCTGTAGTGAAAACTAATGTTATACACCATGACTACATATTGACGTAAAAACAGGCACCCCTGTTCTTTTCTCTTTATTTGTTTAACACATTGCTTTTGATCCTTTGCATCATATCAGAACATCCCTAATATTGACCCATTTAAGGTCTTCAAAGTGATCACATACAATACAGAACACACTCATGCAATGATAAGCATGCTCTGATAACAGCATGTGACCAAGAAGTGCAATCAAATTATTCTAAGCTAAGAGTACACTTCATTCAGTAATATTAAAATATGCTAATCACAGTTTCATACTCGGTTTATACCCAGTTTCCCTGTGACGGTCTGAAAAGATGATTACCATCTTATCATAGATGTTCCCTTATCTGATTAGAAGCCTATGAAGGTTTATTTATTCGATTAACGATGAGCCATATAGATGAGGAGAGGACATTGGATTCCAGCGATTAGAACTGATAGCTGATCCCTGCAACCCATAATCACTATCAAGAGTAGCTGTCTGATAGATGTTATGCTATAGATGTGACTGTGGAGGCTAAGAAAGACTACACAATAGAGACATAAAATTATTCCCGGCAAGGTCTGTGTTCATATGCCATGGCATATTCAAACATGCAGGTTTACATACATACATATACATACATATATATATATATATATATATATATATATATATATATATGTGTATATATATATGTATATATATATATATATATATACATATGTATGTATATATATATATATATATATACATACATATGTATATATATATATATATATATATATACATATATATATACACATATATATATATATATATATGTATGTGTATATATATATATACATATATATATATATATATATATATATATATATATATATACACACATACATACAAAAAGAAAATTAAATGAGTAAAATCATGCTGCCTATCCGATCAAAGGTTTGTATGTTATTTTGGTTGGTCCATTCCACTAAAGCACTGTACACTTGATGTAGGACAGAACACAAACACTTCTTTATGTGCTTCTATACTTAAGAAACTCCTTTTCCATTGAATATGACAGCACTTTTACTGACATGCTGAGTTACTCCTACAGCTTGTTTAATAGAAGGTAAAAGGTGCTGGAATTTTTACTGATGCGGGAGTGTGCAACCTAAAAAAATGACTGACATGGTGCATTCAGACAGGACTAAAATCCATGAAAAATGGAGGTAATTACTCGACCTCCTCATGCAAAACTAATCCTGGCCGAATAGATCGAAAGCCAAAAAACAACAAAAAAACTAAAATTGTTAGACAAGATCATCAACTAATGTTATAATGATGTTTTTAACTGACCTGAAAACAACCTTGCTATTCTAGCAACTTCAGTAACAATGCTCAAGCTAACACCTTTAGCTTCCCTTTGTGATGACGCTGGCTGGACCCAAGAGTTTTAGTCAACCTGAAATCACCATCTATCTTTTAATTTCATGTCCCTGGTCATATTAATCATGATTCATCATATCAATTAAAAGACAAAATTCCTGTTTTTTTGTAAATTTTGAAGTGTAGTGATGTTTGCCTGTTTATAAATGCTTTCAGATTTTTGATTATATTACCATGCATCAGCAGGTAGGGAATAGTAATATTAACCAATAATACCATGTTTCACCACCCCCACCTATCATTGTGCAAAAAAACTCAGTTATAGCTTAGAGACCCTCCTTGATACTGTGTTGGAAATTCATCATGCTATGGAAGGAATAACATTGTGATTTTTAGTTTACAAAGACATTAACTTCACGTAATATTAGATAGCATAAATGGAACAAATGTCATTCAATTGAAACAACATTTATTTCCTAGCAATAAAAGTACATTAAATGTCAGGGCATAGACAGAATCACGACTCTCTACAGTCTGTTACATAGCTACTTTTGGAGACAGTCATAGTACTGCCTGACACAATGCAGTGATGCTGTTAGCATTACCTAACATTTTCCAAGCGTGGGTAAGCAAAATATTTGGTTCAGATGACATGCTGATGTGTTTTTTGTTTGTTTGTTTTTGTCTTTGTTTGTTTGTTTATAAAAACACATTTCCCACCAGACTAGTAAATGTTTACATTTCCAGGGTATTACCATGACATTTTCCCCTGCACTGGTAAATGTATATATTTCCAGAGATCATACAGTTTTTACATATTTAGCTTAACATATGTTCACACACTGTGTTTACTACACACAGAATAGAAGTGTGCCTTCGGTTTATGTATATCAAACTCATCTGCATCCATATTCTGTATAGTAATGAAACTACCCAGAGGACTGTGGTATTCACACACACACACACACACACACACACACACACACACACACACATATACACACAGTTCTGTGGCTCAGAGGACCTGCCAAGGGTTCAGGTTCTTTAAGTGGAAGTAATTGTGGAAGAACACGCTCCATTAAAAACAACTATTTAATACAATAATCATTTAATTAAAAAGCCCTTGTAGCAGCTGCCATGGCTGATTTGTATCAACCACAAATTTTATTTGCAGCAAGAGGAAAAAAATTACCACCAAGTGACACCATCACACAGAGAAACGCATCTGCAGGACATAATTTTCCCTCTCCTCTTCCTCTGATTATTCCTGCTATTTTCAATCTTATTTATACTTCCAGTGAGATAGTTACTACATCTATATCAGAGAACATACAGTATATTAGGGCCTGCATTATGAACAAAACATGATATTGGGATTGCATTTCTATATATTATGACTGTGATACGCCATGTAGTTCATTAAAAGTACACTATATGGCACTTGGTTAAAAATCGGCCCGCACTGTTTTGTCCAAATTTATTTACATGAATGCTTTGTTCTGTCAAAAATCAGCATTTAGTCGGAAAGCTCACTGCACACATACATAAAAGAAAAAACAACTGTGATTTGCAAGACTGTTTCTTTCTATACCGCAGACTCATCTTGATATCACAATAAAATGGCACAATAGGATTCAAGTCAGGTGATTGGCTAGGCCATGGAAGCACCTTCTCCTTCTTTTTTAGAAATCAGTTGAGTTATTTTGGTTGCATGTTTGGGGTCATTGTCTTGTTGAAATGTCCACTTTCTCCCCACATTTAGTTTCTTGGCAGATGAGATTAAATTCTCCTCTAACATATCCTGGTACATCGATCCATTCACGTTTCCTTCAATGTCATTTGACCATTTGCAAAGAAGTATATCATGATGCTCCCACCACTGTACTTCACTGTGGGTACGGTGTTCCTAGGATCATACATGCAATCCCTGTTTTAAACATGGTAAGCTGAATTACTGCTTTAGTTCTGTTTTTGTGAAGAGTTTGGCATGGGGGGGTAGGAATGGAGAGGACTGCAGTGCAGTCCATTGCTTTTTGTTCTCCTCTGCTGTTTTTCAGCTTGTCCTTTTTATGATTATTAATACATGCTTTTATTGTTCATATTTATAGGTACAAACAAGACTCCAGGCAGGCCAGTCTAGCAACTGCACTTTCTTACTGTGAAGCCACACTGTTGTAACACATGCAGAATGTGGCTTGTCACTGTCTTGCCGAAACCAGCAGGAATGTCCCTTAAAAAAGTCATGTAGATAGCAACATATGTTGCTCTGAGATGTGTATGTACCCCTTAGCATTAATGTTGCCTTCACAGATGTGAAAGTTATTCATGTCATTGGCACAAACACACCCTCAAACCGTGACAGACGCTGGCTTTTGAACTTTATGTAGGTAACAATCAGGATGGTCCCTTTTCTCCTGAACTTGACATCCATTATTTTCAAAAACAATTTAAAAGATTGACTCATCAGACTACAGTATACGTTTCAACATTGTGTCAGTCCATCTCAGATGAGCTTTAGCCAACAGAAGTCCTCTGTGTTTCTGGATGTTGGAGTCTTACCTTGCATTTGAACATGCAGTGGTGAACTTTTTTTTTTTTTACTGACGAGGGTTCTCCCAAGTAGTCCCAAGCCCATGTGGTTACATTCATGTCAGTTTTTAATGCAATGTCGGCTGAGGGATCTAAAGGTTATGGGCATTAAATATTGGTCTTCAGCCTTGCCTTTTATGCACATCCAGATTCTCAGAATCTTTTTATTAATGTTATGGACTATAGATGGTAAAATCTCTAAATTCTTTGCAATTGTGCATTGAGAAATGTTGCTCTTAAACGGTATTAAACTGGATTATTCACTCACACTGTGCTTCATAAAGTGACGACTAAGCTAAATCATAATAGCATCATGTGTTCCCTATTCACCTGTTTACCTATGGAAAGTTACACTTACATTACTTATCGAATTCCACTCGGAACGTGTGCACATGGTCGCTCAGAAACTGCCACAGTGCAACTAACAAAAAAAAGCAGTATTTTGCTTATTTTACATAGTGTTAAGAACTGAAAGCTCTAGTTCCACATGCTAACAACTTATACTACTCTTAATATGGACATGCATATGCACCAACCACTCTGGAGGGTAGATTTTAACAAGTTACAAACATCAAAACCTCTGAAAGTCTCAACTGTATCACCTGCCTTATATATCAGGAATAGACCACTTTATATTACATTATATGTATATTTTAAGATTAAAATTTTATACTCCAAGTTAAACAATTGTAGACTACTTTACTGACAAAAATAAGAAACGATCATGGAAAAGAATGGTGGAAGATGTTTCTGTTATATATTATCCTCAAGCTAATGGTTGGGTTTGGATACATTTTATACGTTTTTGCTATCCCAACCGTGACAGTGTTTTGTGTTCAGAGGCAGCCAAGCTGCCTCTCAAAAGGACAGGAAAGGTTCTTGAAGTCACATGGGTAGCATCATTGTTTAGAAACAGTTCATTTTAAAGTGTGAATTTCATCTTTGTCAGAAAAATCAGAAGACATTTTGAACTAATTTTAATGCCAAATCCATCAAACAAGCAATACTAAAACAGGCAAGTAATTAAGCCATTAAGACAGAAACAGATAAGCTATTAATTTGAATCATATTTTCATAATTTCAGTGCTGCAAACTCCACATAATATCAACTAAACTGAACAATATTGCTCCCACAGCAATGACACCCAGGAAAAAAAACAAGAGCTTCCCCACCTCTGAAATCCCAATGTAACCCCTGGCTATATTCCGCTTTATGTACATTATGCATTGAAACAAGTCATTATGAGTTCTGCCTGCAATCCAAGGGTATGCGACGAACAATGAGGATTCTATTATCAAAACTATTCAAGTTGTACAGGAGACAGAAACGGTTTTGGTGATTTGCCATTCATAACTCAAAGGGGCAAAGAAGAACACACAATTTGCAGAAAGCACATGGCATTTGCCAAGGTTACCACTGACAGCATATTAATCACCATCTAGCTAAATGAAAACGTATAATCCACCTTAAAGAGTTTCACATTTACTGTACTCTTAAGTGGCTCATTGTAAAATCTTATCGTGAGAATAATGATAATCAGATATTAAATATCACCAATGACTTACAAAGATCACTGCTCTCTCTGGTGGCGCTTTAAGGCCCAGTTAATTAAGAAAACCGAGTCTCAGTGGGATCTGACAGAATTCAAACAACAGCTGCCTTTTTTATGGCTACATCACAGCCAAAGGTAGCGGGAAGCTGACGGGCATCATTTAAGCTTTATATGAATCATAACCTTCTGAGGACTTGAGACTTGAGAGTGGGTTCATAAAATGAAAATATCTACATCTACATCTATAACATTCATACGACATCCCTCATGCCGCATTCACTCACTGAGCTTGTTTTGTGTTCTGGCCTCGCCTCAGCCTTCTGCAGCACAAGGACCCATTACTTGCCTCCTTTTGTTTTATTATGTTCAGCAAATTAATAAATGGGGAGAGCACTGGAAAAAAGCAGATATGAAAATGTATACTTTGCATTATTAAAAAGGCACATCCTCCAAAGGTTACACACGGCTATTGTAGCACTACAATCTGTGAAATGTAATTAAGGAGAGGGTGGGAGAGTGGCGCTGATAAAGGCTCCACTGCCGGTACCACCTTCTTGTTGTAATATTTTTTTTTTTTTCTCCTTGTGCATTCTCTTCTGAAACTTATTCTCTCTGAACTAATTTTGCATGACATATTGCGTTTCTGCATCAGCTATCATGAGGCTACCTGCAAATTAAACAGCAGTTTGATATACAGGCAAACGCACGGATTACATTTCAGACGTGGAGATAGCTCATATCCCATTGTGATTTATTAATTCCAGCAAAACAAAACTCACAACATTGTTTCCAATTGCAATTGTCTCAGGGTTCCACACAAGTAAATGGAGGTTGGAAGAATTATAGGGATGAGGAGGAGAACAGAATGTTAGGAAGACGGATGCCTGGACAAAGCAGCAAGAGAAGCTACATGGCTAAATGAAGTCAATGATGTGTCTCTGAAATCATGTGCTCAAAGTTACTTCAAGATCTAAAATTAGTCTTTAGTAAACCAAGATAGATTTTGTTTTTGTCCATTCCCAGTGCAAAATAAGTCAAAGAATAACAAGTGTTTGGAAATTCTTCACAGGTAACAAAATTGAAGCACTGAATTAAGAAATGCTTGAATAGCTCAAAATTCTCTTATCTTCACCTGTGGTATTTTTAAAAAGTATTTTTTTTTAACCTAATGGTTAATGTGTTTGCCAATAATATTTCTAAGGCATGAAAAAAAACATTTACACTACTAAAAAGCAGAATAATATTATTTCCTTCTATCAAAACTGTAGCTTAAATAACAGATGGTTACATTCAGCTGTTTTCATTCAATAAATAAAACTGACACACTATTTATGCTGTATATTTTGACTACTGTATCTCCAGTACAAAGAAATTCATAATATTATTGTGCATTGTGAATAATTTTTGTGTATCCATAAGAGCTAACGAACGGACATCTGGTTCACAGCAGAGATGGGGAAAAAAATCTTCAACCAATGTTAAAATATCATAAATAGGCATGTGCATTCTGATAAATTTTGATATTCACGTACCCGTGTGGGTTAACAAACAAATAATCAGTTAACCATTGGGAAAAAAGGACTTCGACCGAAATTATGCAATGTTTTGGTGACAGCACTGGTGAGAGTAATGCATTTGAAAACGTTTCATTATTGAAAAACAGCCGAGGGAGCTAATTGGCTAACCGGTACAATACTGGATGCTAATGGAGATCCGTCATCTTCTTACAGGTGGTCTTTTCTCCTCAGTGGACAACGTGCCAACATGTAAGTTAGTTTCTGGACCTATTTAATAGTAGCAAGAGTCGTTTGCCTAATTAGCGATAAAGCCATGCTATTTAAGCCTCAATCATGTCCTTAACAACACATCCTTGGCAATGCGTTTACATTAAGGGACTCCGTTTCAGAAGAGCAAAATGTGATATAATGTATATATTTACTTGCAAATCTGAGCTAACTTGCCACATTTTACAGAGCTGTTAAAACATAAAATTGTCGTTTAACATAATTGTAAGCCAGTATATTTCCTAGGCCTTCCCGTGAAGAAATGCAAGGAATATTCAAATAATGATTTCAGTATTCAAATACTGACACCTCAAATAGTTATCCAAGAACCTGTGCACAACCCTAATCATAGCACAGTAACTGGTAAACTAGTGCTAGCAGTCATGGTGGCGGAAATAAAATAAAAAAGTAACACAAACACTGCTCTCAGAAATCTTTTGGTCACCATGTTTGAGTAATAAAGGCTGCCACTTGAGATGAGCTGAGGAGCAAATGCTAACACTAGAGCGTCTTCAACACAAAGTTTTTTCTCTTCAGTGGATGATTTTTAAATTAATTCTAACTGTAAAATAGTCACTTAGCACTGAGCATTAAAAATCTGTTAGGCTATAGCCAAACAAATTCTACACTGTCTCAGTTTCCCAGAGTGTAACATACCATCTAAGGAAAATTCTAAGCTTTTTTTTTTCTTTCATGAAAACACAATACTTCATGGTTTCCTCACAGGCTGAATGCAGAGTGCCTCAATATAACAATGAGTGACACCTCGTTTTATTTATTAAAGCACAAGAATGTAGCATTGGAAGTTGCTCATTCACTTGCGCATGTTTAATAGTCTGAAATTTCTCCACACGCGGGTATGCAAGTCACTTGTGTGTGCATAATTTAAAGAGAACAATCAGCCATGAACCCATATCAGCAAGGGCTCACAAATGCTTGTGTTTGCAGTCACAACTTTTAAAACGAGAAGTAAAATAGTCTATCTCTAAAAGGCGATAGTGTAGCTAAAGATAGTGTAGAAAGTATATCCAAGCTGCAGTAGACATGTGCAATTGCAGGAGTGCTGGGGGGCAAGATAATTCAGTACATTCCTATTATCAACAGTAGTCATCTATTCATCTATGGCACAGCTATATAGAATGATCACGATTCATCTTAAAGTTTTCTCTTTAAGACTGGAGTTAGTGTTCATTGTTTATCCCCACACTTAGCATTAGCTGTTGTTTGCATTCATATGAAATCTTTTTTTTTTTTTTTATTCCCCCATGATATGACTGTACTGAATTAAGCCTGATGCTTATTTCCACCTTAAATGATCTTGTTAGGTTTCCATCATGTACACACATGACACTTTTGTATTAGTCATATTGTAACCATGTGAAGTGTAAGTACTTTATGAAGAATAATTTCTTTTGCACACATATGTGCATGCACACATAAAGTTCATGCACATTACAGAGCGTTATCCAGCTCTGCAGTCATTTAAACAACTGAGAGAGAAAAGTGATACCACTCGGCCTAATCAATTTTCCACCTCCATATAATTTACTGTCATTTTATCCGAATTGATTTCTTTTTCTGCTTCATTAAGTTTAATCAAACAAAAAAGGTCTTAGACAACTTCTGCAGGGTTCATCATTTCAGTCTTACCCAGGAATTCAAAGGCACCTAGCTAGGTGGCTAAATAAGAATTTCTTGCAAGCTAATGCAGACACTGCTTTCCAGTGGTTTAAAGCAAAGCCCCCCCTACATTTCCTTGATAAACCTTCCTTTGCCTTAATAGTGTTTCTTGTTACGAAAGCCAGTGATAATGAAAACCAACTGGGGCAAAAGTTGAGCAAAAGGAGAAATGATTAAGGAACCTTATTAAAAGCAACCTTGTAGGGGGGGGAGAACACATGATGAAGAACACATTATGGGGACCTGATCCTTTTCAAAATGACACCACTCTTTCGCGAACATGGGTGAAGAGAGGGTGGGGGGAAAAAAAACCTGATTAGGCTGACAAGCACTGAGTGATACTGCAAACCTGTTAATAACATGAAAATTAGAAGGGGCTCATGCAAAGAAAAGAGATTAATTTAGCTGGAGTCCATCTTCGCGGCAAATTGCGAAGTTGTGAATATGTTCGCAGATAATGAGCCTTCCTACTTGTCAGCTCACTTGTCATTTTCTGTAATTAATGTTAAGGAAGACTCCTTCCTGATGGTTGGTATTACTCATGTACCAGGGAAAATTTCTTCGGAGAAATAATTTACATTTATTATCATCAGTCTGTTTGTGTGGTTTATTTCACGGCGGAGTAATTTATTGCAGCACCGTTTCGAGCTCCTTGATTAGTCACTCGTCAGACTGAGATGTAATTTTTTTTCCCCCCTTCAGATGTCTGGGCCGGGGAAAATTGAAAGTGTGGCAGCGTCACATGGGCTCCTGGGTGGCAGTGGCACCTTTCTGCTACCCACTGTGTGTGTCTTTTTAAAAATCACATACATCTCTGCAGGGCTTCGATCTGCTATGTTTATTAAGTGTAGAAACAGTCGAAAGTGGCGAATTGGACAAGAGAGAACAGAAACCCCTAGAACGATAGACACAGCGGCCCTTTTTGCTTTTCTTCTCAGCTTCCACCACGCTACTCTTTCTTCCAATGACCTCTACATATATCCCCTCTATATTCCTGTATTTGTAACCACTGTCCCCTGATTTTGCTGACATATACATCACATAGACGCAGTCCTTGTCTAGAATAATGTTATTTATATCTTTGGTTCTCCTTAATTCAGTCCATTCTCAATGACAAACACTATAATATAGTCTGCATGTATGCATGATATACTCTTGTACTGGCTTTCATTCTTAATGAAACAAAGCTTTGCAAAGCTATGATTCCCCAATCGATCATCAATATACAGCCTAATATTTCTTCCCCCAGTGCTGGGAATGATTGACTGTTAGGTAAAGAAATATGATCAGCAATAAAAATGACAGCTCCCAGTGTAAACAAGCTATTATGAAGCAGGTGCCGATGCAAAGAGGAACTCAGCCAACCACTGATAGCCCAAACTTTGATCTAAGAACACAGAAAAAAACTTTTTTCATTTCTTTTTATTTACTTATTTGTTTGTTTACTTATTAGTTTACAAATGTCTTAATTTTGTTCCTAATTTAACTATATTTACCTTTTCTCCCTTTTGAGTAAAGGGTAGAATAACCTACTCTTTAGCCTACAAAATTATTCAGTAATATTTTTAATTGTCTTTTCCAACAGGAAAAACGAAAACAGCTGTACAAGCTGTGAAGAGCTCACTGATGAGGTCTTACTGAAGCCCTTGAAGCAAGGGAAATGTGTTCTTCCCCCAGTGCTCAAGACAAGAGCACAGTTTGCAAGCCACATACTCAGTGCTGAACCCATTAAGAAACCTGTAAACAAAAGATAAACTTCCAGCTTATTGCACCTTTAAAATCAGTTTTGTTGGTATAGCGCAAAACTGCATGTAGTCAAAAATTAAAACATTCTCCCCCATTCCTTCTCGCACTCCAGGGCTAATATTAACAGGTCATTTGTAAGGGGGAAATGTTTCAATTCTCCTGTGTTTTTACACAGCCACAGAAATGAAATGAGGGGCCTCTGCTCTGCCACAACCATAACTCAAGCAATATTCATCTGAGACATATATTCAAATCAGTCTCGGCGCTGGCTCTCTGCTTTCCTTTAGCTTTGTGTTAGGAAATTTATAAGCCTACTTCTTAAATGTATTATTCATCAGCATGCGTAAATAATGCATGCTTGGTTCCATAGTAAATTAACCCTTTACCTTACTCAAGCTACCAGAGTCATTGTTTTGAAAGGCAATTATGTCATTTAATTAATGCTGTAATTAATACCGTAATTAGCTTAAATACTCGGCAACCTGGTGCCACCACTAAGCTGTCTTAATTAAATAGATTGAAAGGTTTTTATGATGGCTTTTTTTTTTTTTTGCATAGTCAGTTTGCCCTACTGTTGTGGGGGTGCACTGCAACCCTTTGAAATGCAGAGATGGCCATGAAGATGAATCTGAAACAACAAAAAAGACTATTTAATTTTTTTCCAAAATAGTCTTTCATTTTTTTTTAATTTTGCAACTCCAAGCTTGTTTTAATACCCCTGAACAGAATCCCAGTATTATAACAAGCTGATTCATCAAAACAAGCCTCATTAAAAGAACATTCAAATGAGACAATTACAGCATACTGATTGGTGAAAGAAAATGACTCTTTGTTAAGTGCTTAAAAAATGAAATGGCATAGCCATAGCTGAGAATCTCACAGCAAATGTTATAGACTGTAGGCTAGTGTGCTCTTGTGGTTTTATTGCTTGCAGACTGCAGGGAGGCAAGTGGACAGCTTCTCCAGGAGCGGGGAGTTTTTAACCACGCTCTACCTGACAGTGATAGAAGGTGTTTTCTTCAAACTAGAAAAATAGTTGGGAGTAGATGAAACAGTGGGTCAGTGAATACAGAGTCAGTGAATACAGAGGGGATCCAGACCCACCAGTACACTGCACTAGAGTGCTTCTACTGAGTGAATTCACTACAGGAGAAGGAGTTTCCATGCTGAAGGAGTTAGCCATGACATAGCTAAATCACACATAACAATGTGTATAAGGTGGTGGTGTTGAAAGGAATTCAAATGCCTACCACTAGTGACTACACATGTGTGCTAGCTAAAAACAGGGCGCTAAATTATTAGTTGTATTTATCTACTGTAATTCCAATATCAGACAGTTAATAATAATACAATTTTCCCATCATTGAATAACATAATAAACCACCAGTATATTGTGCGTTACTAGATTTTAAACATTCTTCAGGACAGTGAACTTTTTCAAATAATTGAAATGATAGCAGAGAAACAAGAAGTTCCTCTTTATCTCTGCCTAAAAAGGCTCTCCTTTGTGCATCCATTCTTTGGACCTCTCAGTCTACCTCCACTGTTGACACAATGCACAGCCCTGCATGAGTGGGTTAACGGTATTTCGTTTGCAGTGATTTTATCAATGTCGTTAGAACATTCATTGAACTAAGTGAGAAATCCATCAACTGGTGACAGCATGCTCTAGACTAATGGCTGTTAGGCGATAATAATTTTTAATACGATTTTTATTTCACTTAATTTCATCTCCCTTTAACAAAGGTCCCATGTCAGAGAGAGAGGGAGAGAGAGAGAGAAAGGTTTCACTATGGGACAGATATTTATTTTGATGGCCCAAGCCTTTGTGTAATATATGAGCCTACCTGCAGATGAACAGGGGGATACAAGACATTCTGGCGGCATTTTTTCCTTGTATTACGTGACAAATGCACACTGAATGCATCTATTGTCATTTAAAAATCTTTTAGTTTTTGACTGATAGGTCCTGTAGGCCAAGTGCAACTGTATCTTCAGGCATTCTGACACTGGTCTCTAATCTGAGGCATTCCATGCAGAGGTTCAGTTGATGGAATTCAGTATAATTTACTATGAGCAACCTCAGACATTTCGGCATGCCGTAAACCATACTAAGCTATTTAACAAATATCTTACAGAAAACATTGCAATTGGTTCATGGTTCAGTGTGTGCTGTAGAAGAGTTTTAGAGGTCCCGATGACCCCCCGGAGGAGCCAAACATTATTTATCGCTCTGCAACTTCTCTAAAATGTTTCTTAGTAATTTTCTCTAATCATTCCACTGGGCTCCAATGTGTAGCCAGAATATGTTATGTGGTGCAGAAAATGAAAAATATCAATAAAATTTAATGTAGCTGTAGGAAGTTCTCCTACCATGTATGATGATTGATAAGATTAATCAGATTCCACAGACTATAGCATATCACAGAATGCAGTGAATTCATGTGGGGCACATATTGACTTTACAAGTCAAACTCAACAGTGGTCCCATGCTCTATAATTATTTTGGGTTTGATGCTGTTCTGGCACCAAACTAATTTTACACTTGCCTTCAGAAATCTCCCCCTCTCTATTCTTACACCTCATATCTCCTGAAACAATCTATCGCCTGGCTGAAATTGCCTGAAACATAACGAAACAAATGGAACGGAAATTCATTTCGCGCAACAGGATTATCGCCCCCTGTGTGTCTTATCTTCTCTCGCCTGTTTATATGATAAAAAAAAAAAAAAAAAGAGGAAAGAAAGATAATTTCACAATTAATGGCAAAAGATCCTGGACTCTCACTCCAGTCATTAGATGAGATGTCTGGGAGAAATACTCCTCCATATTTCTTAACCTCAGGTTTCAATTGTCTTGACCTCGGCTGTATTAATGGAAGGGCTAATAGCCAGCAAGAATCCTTTAATTTATGCCAGGGTGAATTAAGAAAAGGTAATGGATTTGCCTCTCAAAAAAATGGTCAGACCCAGGCTTTTTCCATGCTTATCGAGGAAATCTAATTATCATATTATCTCTGTGAGTGGCTCTTTTGAAGCCATTTTTCACATTATCTTAGGAGAATGGTTTTGACATTCCTAACATAAGGCTGGGCTTATTGTGTCTTGCTAGAACATTCTGTACCAAAGGAGGATAATGATTTTCAAAGTTTGAATGGAGGAATTTGCACTTCTTATCGCTGGGGATCATGAAGGCAAATAACCTGAATGGCACAGATATAACAGAAATTTTGATGGAATCTTGTAATTAGAAAAGTAAATATTCTCAGCAAAATCTACAGCCTACTCTACCATTCTACTGTGATGAAACGAGGGCTTTGCTGCTAATCATATTTAGACCGGAACGAAGTGGTTGCCTGGCCTGCCACAAACTTTTACACAAACTCTTGCACACACACGCACGCACCCGCACATACACACACACACACACACACACACACACACACACACACACACACACACCCTTAGCGTAGAACTCTCGTGCTGCGCGCTCACTTTATTATTACACAAATGTTCAGAAAAACAGATGATGATGCCAAAAGACAGCAGCTATTGCAAGAGATGAGGGAAGAGAGGATGACAATAATATACAATAATCCATTCCAATTTAACAGCTTCTTTCCTCTTCTCTGCCTTTTTTTCTGATGCAGGTAGCAGCACAAGCTCGGCGGGTGACAGTGTAATGAGAAATATGATAATTCCGAAGCGCATTAATTTCATGTCCTGTGGGTTTTGCAAGATCACTTATTATTCTCAACAAATTAAATCACCGCTTTTACCTAGCATCGCCCTGTGTATCCAAAGATCCCTTTACACTCTGTCATCAAATTAACCCTGTATGTACCTATTTTCTGCATTTAAATATAGTAAAGTTATAAGTTTAGCAGTGGGTGTCAGGTCACTATTACCTAGTGCAGCTAAACATACCCAGTCACCTGCTAGCTTTGGTAAGCGGTCTAGCTACATGCACAGGCAGGCACATATTAATTCACATCTGTAACCTTACGCTTTCCTGTCACTCTTTTGCCTTGGCATCTTGATGACGACACCGTCTCCTCCATTTTTCTTTTGCCCCTCCCAAATGGAGAGAACACATTTGACCGTCACCCGTTGTTGCGACACACTCAGGGGTTTGCCAATCGTTGTCAGCAGTGAACCTGAGACCCCCCTCTGTCAAATCGTAGTGTAAGTCTGGCAGTTATTTGGGCTTTGTTTGTAATCTTTCTGGGCGCTTTGTCGGAAGGAGGAGGGGGCTGGTGTGTGGGGCTCACACTGATATTAGCGTGAGTGCACAAAAGCCCCTCGAGTGGTGTCATGCACAATTAATGTCCCCAGGTAGCAACTCCATTAGCCGTATGAACTCCAGCCGCAGCAGGGAATACTAATGGCTGAGGTGCCGGGGGGCATTAGAAGAGAGAGTGACCCACCAACCCCCCCACCTTAGCACTCAGTATCGCCCCCCCAACACATGCACACACACAACACCCACCCAATTCACTTCACCCTTCAACCTGACCAGCTCCTGTTCCTCCATCTCACTCACGAGAGCTGAGCGGAACACCTCAGCCTCAGCCTGAAGCCTCAGGCTCTGCATACTGAAGCACTTCCTGCACACACACCCTTCAGCAGCTGGTCAGTGTGAGGGGAACCGACAAGATGTGTTAATGGATTAGGTCATGCTGAATGGAAATAAGAAGCATACATGTGAATAGACTTGTGCACAGTGCTTATGAACACACACAAACACATGCACAAACGTAAATGCAAAACTTTTTTTAATAAAAGGAACAAATGAAAATTGAGGAAAAATAATAGATAATTAACAGAGAATACAAGTGGTACGATATCACTGAAGGCTGTTTAACGCTTATGCACACAAACTCTACAACACCTGTAGAACGGACTGGTGGAAAACTGTATTAACATTTTATTAACACTGCTCTCTCAACACTCAGTTTTCATTTTCTGTTTTGTGGACGGCTCTATTGTTTGATCAAGCAGTTACTGGGCGGGGCTTAGTAAAATCTTACAAAAAATTACGTTGGCCAACATTATTGGTTATGGGCATTTTTAGCCCCCTAAAATCAGTATCAGCAAAAAAAAATCACATGGGTTGGTCCCTAATGCATACATCCGCATGCTCACTTCTCTGACATCATAAAACAGTGGACGCTATGGCACAAATGTAACATCACAATACCTGAACAAACCATGATACAAATATTTAAAAGGGAAACAAATTAAACTCCTTGTTATTATGCAGTGCATGCAGCCACTATACGTTGTTGTTTACAGGTTCTTCCGAATAAATCTGTCTTTTTGTGACACATAGTATAGTCTGAGCCTACTTCATAAGCTTAATAATAAATCTTAATAATCCATTTGCTCCCAAACAGCCAAACTAACAAAAAAATCTCCACATCTCATTTGTCTCACAGAGAAAAGGGGCCACCATCAGTGTGATCTATGTCACTTTCTTTCTCACTACCTTTCTTCTAATCCCACTTGGTCACATGACCTTGGACACTGATAATCGCTGTGCCGACCTTGCCTGTGTTGCCATGTCCACTAGTTGAGCTGAACTAACAGGCTGCCTGCTGATCTCACCCTGAGGGCTCTAACACACACACAAACACACACACACCCTCTCACTACCCCCTGTCCACTGCAGCGTGGCTGAATTTAGGGAGCCTCCCAGCGAGCATGCCTTATAGCACAGCTCAATAAAATTAGGCCGCCTGCAGACTTACATGTCAATTACTCGTCACATAGTCCACGAAGCAAAGAAAAAGCGCAAAGTGCTGAGAGACGAAGTGATAAACCAGCCTGACGAACCGAGAGAGAAAGATGAACACAGGGGAGAAGGCAAAGAGGCCGTTGTTAGCAGCATGAGCGCAACAAACGCTAAACTTGCCCGTGCCTGCACTGACCTGAAGAAGCCATATTTTATCACGTTACCAATTATACATTATAACAACAGCCAGCAACAGCTCTGTTTCTGAGGCCCACTCTGCCCTGCGCTCATCAGTCAAGCGCAAGCCCACACGTCATTTGAGCTTTATTATTGTTGAGGCCTGCATCAGTTGGCCAGGGAAAGACGTAAAAGAGGGTACAGGCCTGCTTTCTGGAGTTATATCACTCCATTTTTGCTGGCATTTCTCTTAGACCTGAGGATAGGCCTATTTCAGCTAAACTTATATGCAAGGTTTGCTCAGCTCTGCATTTCAAACTGCACTCTCACATTCTACATTCTTAAAAGAGAATTCCACTGATTTTTCAGGACTTCTGCATAATTAAATCTTTATGATGTAAACATTCAGAGACTCATTCTAGAGAAATGTTCACAATAATTGGAACCAGACGTCCGAACCACTTGAGGCCTCTAAAATGTACCCCACAGAAGTGATTTTGAATGCGCTGTCTGCTGTTTGTTTATTGCTGTTTTGCAATAAGGTTTAAAAGAGATTTTTAAAATACATTCACACCGGACAGGTACATGCAAATCTTCCGTTATAATTTTATCATTATAATTATCACATATAAAATCCCTGAAGACACGCGCAAGTTTACTGGTCATTTCAGACAATAAATAAAATGACTACATTTGCATTGTAGATAATGTGACCCTGGTTCCCACCACTAACATTGTAAAGAAATCCAAGTCGCACAGCAAACCAATTTGAATGACTTTATTTACAGCTCAATGACTGAATTAGGCAGTTATCTTATTAAAACATGTGTGGAATTCCATTTTAAAAATTCCTAAATGGTCTCTTTGCTTGTACGTATGATTTTAGAAAAGAATCAGCTTTCTTATCTAGGACATTTACATTATAAGAAGGTTCATCACACTCCTACATCACATTACAAAAGTAGCTTTTCAAAAAACAACAATCATTTCGTTTAATGGCACTACTTCAAAGAGCACTTTTTAGGCACCTCTATATTTAAGAAGGTAACTATAAGGCACAATTTCATTACAATAATCCAATACCAGACAAGAATTATTGTTCATTTTCTTGGGAGTACACAGAAAAATATGAAGGAGCCACAAAGTAGTCACTTAAAGGGAAATTCAGCTGTGCCTTCCAAACTTAGTAAGAGGGGCTAATGTAAGGTCTAGCTGAGGAATTGAATTCACCTGATTATTATACCATATGGCAAGTGGTATACATACTTCCATTTAGTGAAGTAAAGGCAGAAGTAAAAGCTGTGGAGAAGCTCGGGAGGTTGGGGAGCAACAACGCTTTTGCAGGAGAGTTATAGCTGTGGGTGGAATAAGATGTGCTTAGAGGGCCTCCGGGCAGCAGGAAATAAAAGGCTGCTTTCAATGGAGTGTAGAATTCATATCCCTAAGTCACTTCCAATAAATAAATCATTGACAATTTCCTCAGTAAACACTGGTTGCACTTTGTTTCCATTGTCCATGTGGTTGGTGCACCAGTGTGATGATACATCTTGTGAGTGTATGGTGTTACGTTGATCCTCTCGTTTACTCTTTAATCTAAAATTATTTTAACTTCAGCATACATTTTCAGTAACATTTTCCTACTGTGACACTATCTCTAAACCGATGTGTACTATGGTTGCAGTAGTTATTTGGATGTGCAAAAGCATTACGTCTACCAGATGTGATACAAAATCAGCGAGGCTTTTGTGGTCCAGACGGTGGTTTGGGCTTTTGGAAGAGAGCGCACATTGTTTACATGGTTGCTTATCACAGTGGCATACACACAACAGGGAAAAGAACAGGACCATCTCTTAACTATTCAATAGCAAACCACAAACAAGAAAATCTAGCAACCATTCCAAAGTCATCTGGCTTTGGTTCTCCACCAGATATGTCAGCTTATCAAAATGTAAATCCTTTTCTTTGAAAAACACAGCTAAATCTATGGGCAGATATTACAAAAATATCAAATCTCTCCCCTTCATCACATCTCCCCACCAAAAGCAAACAGCATTAAGAGCATGTCAAGGGAAATTATGTCAGAGTCTCAAATACGAAGGCCGTTTTTCTTTGGACCGGGCCCTCTCGCAGCAGATGGCACTCGGGCAAACAGTATTGTTCCCCGTGTTTGATGACTTGGACAGCTTCTATTAGATCCCAAAATGTGAACCTAATGGGCAAGGTGTGCCAAAAAAGGGCCTTCATTTAAAAACTACTGCACAGGGAAATAACCTCCCATGTTTTGGAGAGGCCTTGTCAGCTAGTTTCATTGGAGATGGCCAAGGATATTGCAGACAGTCAGGCTATTGCATTACACATCTGCTTCAGTCCTTTATAGAGGAGATAGCGTTACGCTGCTGAGATGTTTGATTTTATTACCATCCAATGAAAGAGCCAAACAAGTGTTCCTATTGATTTGGACATTAAATATATTAGTAATAAAACAACATCCTGCAGCTAAGCAATTGTAAAATCGATAGTAATTGGTACCAAAATATTATGAGTGCTTGGTCTGTAGTCTTATTGTCTTTCTATATAACTAACCACTAAGATGTTGAAGATGTTTGCAAATGTGATAACTATTGATAGGTCTGTCAAAGAAATGGATGAGTGTAATTCTGATGGCTGCCAATTTTGTGCTTGTGGCTCAAATCTGAAATTTGTTCAGTCCGTGTTTCATGTACGAACAGCACTGGTAATCGAAATTGTCTGAGCAATAGTAAGGAACTGAAAGGTGGGAGTGATACCCATAAAAAAATGTTGTTGTTCTTTGCTCTTAGATGAGAGAAAAACAAGCACCGGACTTGCTTTTTTCCAAGAACCACTAGACAATAATGTGGGGGGAAAAGGGGGCTACAGAAACATCATTGAGCTGTGTATGTGTATGTGTGTATGCTTTGCAAGCTAAGGAACTTGTTATCTCTGATAATGAAAAAGCATCGCATCCCAAACAGTTATGATTGGGCTGTTGAGGATAATTGTGTGGTTAGGCTCTCCATCTGTTCTCCTCCAGAGCTTTTTAGTGTGAGGAAGAGCACAGGCCCAGCCGAGCTTCAAACACACAAGTGCTCAATATACCTCCTTCAGGGCCTCCAAAGTACCTGTTCCCTCATATTCACAAATCACTTTATAGCATACTGCATATCAAAACCCCAGATCAGGGTGTAATACATTAGCCAGCATAATCATAGGTTATTATTTTGTAATGACCTCAGCTGCTGAGCACATAATATAAACTTTCAGTGTGAGCAAATGTGGGTAGTGCAAATCGCTGTGATGATTCATATGTTGCTGTGCAAGAGAACACCAACACTTCATGATAGCTTTTACTATAAGTGTATTGAGTTTCTTTACCAGATGTTAGAAAGTAGTCCTGCCATGATTCCTCAAAAGGAAAAACAATTCAACTTTATTAAAATTGACATTTTCCAAGCGGCACAAGCGTTGGCTCTATTTCTAGAAGATCACATCCCTGGTGGTGCTACCTCTCCTCCCGTCACTTTGTACAATGCTAGCCAACACGGGAGTCTGTTTGCTGACGTTACAAAATAGCCTTCTCCTCCGAGCCTTTGTGCTGTCCAATGACGTTGCATTAGCAACAGTTTGAAAAGATGCACTTCACTTGGAGAAAGCACATGATGCTGGTTCTCACCCTTTGAGTTTGGCAGCATCTCATGATAGGGAAATCCTAGCTAGACAGAGGCTGGTCATGACAAAATTAAGGGGGAAAACTGGATAAAAATCGAATAATTCTGTTCCATTTCTGTTTGTCCGCTCATCGTTAAAATATTCAAAGGGTAAATGCAGTTTTCAAATTTTATAAAAATGGAGATCCAAGGTTTTATCGTGACAGCGACGATATGCTTGAGAAGAGAAGCACATTTTGCATTTTTCCACACACGGCCCCTAAACTGTGCACCAGTTTTGTTCATACAACGCAGAAAGAATATGTCCGTTCTTACAATGGGGCAGAGTCCAGGGTCCAAAGTCTTTTTGCTATATAGTGTTCTTAATATATAAATATATATTTTTAAAGAATTCTTTTTAAAGGCTGCATTATTTGCTCTATATACAAGCATTCTGGAGTCTTTGACAAGGCTTTTTGGGCATTTAAATAAAAAAAAGAAAGAAAGAAAACCTATGATTACTCAAATAATCATTTGAACAATTGGTACAATCTATAAAACATGAAAAAAAAAAGGTAGTATGTCCAGAGGTAGTACAGGCTTTTGGAATAGGGGGCACTTTGTTTACATGGTTTTTTATTACAGCTTGCCTGAATAGCATTTTACAGGCCTCAAATACACGTTGACAATTCCAAACGAGCACTCAAATACTCATTCTCCAAACCACCCTCAAAACAAGAATATCTGAAGCCTTTTTTAAGTCCTCTGACTAATAATCAATGCATCATTTCGCACTGGCTACACATATTATGTTCATGAAAAAACAAGCCTTTACGACCTAGCGTGATTTTATAGTTACATGTGAGTTCAAACACCCAGTCAAATCACACACTTCCACTTTCTACAGCATTCTAAACTATATTTAAAATAATAATACTAAAATCTGATTACCTTGTAGGTGTGGTAGTGGCAGGCTCTTCACTGTAATAACTGTGTGTTGAGGCTGCTCTTTTAAACCTAGTGTAAACTATTAATTAGAAGTGAAAAAAGGGCTAATACTCCCACCTAAAACGGGTACAACATTGACTGGATGCATGGCAGTACTTGGACAAGTATCACTATATTTGAAATAAAAAAAAAAAAAGATAAAGCTTCCGAATACTAATCAGAAAACTGAAACTTTAATGAACAAATCTGAGGATCCACATTATTGATTAGTCCTGTTTCTTATTATTCGTAGCATGTTAGGAAGTACAGTGTAAGAAGTACAAAAGTACCGACTACAGTTCTGATTCTGCTTCCAATCTCTGTTTACGTCACACTCAGGTCAGTGCCGTTCAGATTAAAGCTTCATTTACATAAGTGTATCAAGTACAATACTGGCAAAGTACAAGAAATACAGTGTCAAATATCATTCTGTCTGTTTCTGTCTTTCTCTTTTTCCTTAAGGCAGAATAAAAGGCAGGCATAGTTGCTGTGAGTGTATCCTCTGCAGGGTGCCCTAGGGGCACCAGAGGAGTGAGCGCTCTGCCATCCTGGAGGCCTACAGTGCTTTATAACTCTGCTCACTGAGGAGCAGCCTCCACCAGCTCTGGCTCGAGTCATTAGGCAGCAGGGCAGATCTGAAAGCTAAACCAGAGAGAAGGCCTGCACCCGGGGCCCAGCCCCCGCCACACCTGCCGCCCCACTCCTGCAGCTCATGGAGTGAGCATGGGCATGAACGATGAGCCCTCCTAACCAAACTCCAGGGACAGCACGACCAGCTTTGGCCGACATATCATTTAAATAATGCAGAGCTGAGGTAGGAAAAAGACCAAAACAAGCAAGTTCTCAAATGATAAACACACATACATACATACACATATAAACAGTAGGTGTGAAGCAAAATAGTTTCAGACAGTCCATTCTACTAGTGGGATGCTCGAATTCATGAATTCATTACTTTTAGTTAATGGCACATTCCACCCAACAGGAGTTTTGTATTTTTGTTTTTTTTTTTTACCATAAAGGCAGGTTGACCAACATTCACTGGCTTTAGGTAGTACTTCACAGGGCTCCAGACTAACTTTTTTTCAAAAACCATCCCAAAGCCATTACGAAAAATACTGTCAGCCACCCCAAACTGAAAACTGATAATATGACTAATAATACACAGGAATTCATATTGACAGGCTAAAGGAAATTTGCATTATGCTGGTGGTGGAAATTTCATGAAAAAAACTCAACTTTTAAAAAGCAAATCAGAAACAGTGTTTGGATGAAACACTGCTATATCTAGGATGCCTGTGGACAGCTATCACATTCATGATTTTATGACTATGTTTTACAGACACTGATTGGTCTCATGTGCCATTTTTATCTTCCCCAGGATAACGGAACACTGTTATTCTGGAGGCCTGGAGAAAGTAAAAAGTCACTCCTTTGCTATTTTTAAAGACTTGTGACATGCTACGTATTGCTATGACATATTGCTTTGTATTGAGATTTACTGTAATTTTGTAAAGAAAATTATGTAAAGAAAATACTCACCATTCTTTATCATAAAGTTTACACATTGTTCATCTCATTCAGTCTCATTTTTTGAAGCAAAACAGACAAAATGTCCTCCTACATTTACATTTACTTAGGGGATGCAGTTGTCCAGAACAACTTACAGTGGTGGATAAATGTAGCATTAGGAGTCTAGTCCAAGGACCCTTACTGTTATAGCAGAGATAACTCTGAACAGGGAACTGATCTCCACTCTGTAGTGTGTGGAGTGTTATTTTGAGCTGGTACAATACAACTCACTCTTTTCCAACACTGATACAGATGTTGAAACCTATCAGCTGATACTAGTAGTGATCTGAATTTTTTCTTAAAAATTACTTTGCTTTAAAAAGAGTTATTTCTAACTAAAGTACTCTGGGCATCAGTTGTTACAGAATTGGATCAGATTCATTCTTTTTTTCCCTCCAATATCCATTTTTTGCTGATGCCCAATGCCAATACCTGTTACTACATTAGGGCCATCTCTAGTGTTATCCACTCTTCCAACAAACCATTGCTACAAATACCACTAATAACAAAATCCTTGGTACTATCTTGTGCACAAACATTCTATTACTCTAGTAATGGCCTAAAAATACTACCAATTAAATAATAAAAGATTTAAACTACTACAATAATATGCCCTCATGTATCAATACTATTTTTCACCAATACTATGTTGTATTGATCTATTAAGACCAAAGCAAGACCAAATTTGAGGTATAAAAGTATTAGCTTTAAAAGTCTTTGTGTGGCATGAACCCTTTGGCAGAAGACTGTGAACTTCTTGCCAATCCATACCCAAGACTACATGGACTACTTGGCCTTCTGTGGTCACCACTTCTTGGTATCATTCAAAGATATAATCCAATCTTATGTACTTAAATCCAGATCCACAAAAAAACCAAGAGAAGCTGCTCTGTGGACTGACATGAGGGGATATGAGAGGCAACGTTTACTCAGCCCTGAGCAGAGCCATCCCAGAAACAAATATTTCTCTTGTTATTTGCACCCCATTCGCCGCTGTTGATCGAGACAAATACATCAGCAGCGGGAGCGGGCTAAATTTTGATGGATGTCAGTGGTGAGGGCCGCTGGATTTGCCGGTGACACTAGATGGCTGACATTTACTTACAGACGGTGATCTCCGCCAAGGCTTCAGTCTTATGTAAATAGCACACCTGTCTGTCCATGGACATGTCGGGCTTATGGAGAAAGCCCCCTTTCATTGGAAATACTGGTGCGACATTTTGTACCATCTGCGGTATTATTTGTTCAGCGGACTGAGGAAGAAAAGGACTTTGGATATGAATATGGGAGTTGAGCGACAAATATCCCAGGCTTTTCCTATCAGATATGAAATCCAGATAATGGCTCATCATTGTTTATTCATTTATGCATGCTTTCATCATAAAACGTGCTTAAGAACAAGTACGGTTAGTGCATAGGTTTATTGATATTTAAAATTTTTTTGACAAGTTTTCCATTGGTTTATGAAACAGCATTTAAACAAAGGAGTATTAGCATATTAACTCTTTACATGTTTGGAATATTTCCATTGTTTGGCAGCTCAGTAACATTTTGTTACGTGTCATAATGTTGCTGTCCTGCGCCTGAAAACCTGAACACAATAAAATAACACACGTGACAGTGCATGTCACAAACCTGCGCTCCAGTTTTATTTCTTGATATCTTCTAGTAGTCAAGTCACATTGAGCAGTCTTACCAAGTGTAATCCAGCCCTAAACAGTTTTCCTTTTTTTTTACTCTCTTCTCCTCTACTCCTTTTTTTCTAAAGGAAAAGTGAAAAATGAGAAAGGACAGGGCTGGAAAGAAGGAGGTGATGGATGGTGGGACCATCCATTTCTGAAAGCACAGTCTTCTCAGGCAAGCCAGGCAGTGAAATTTACATTATTAATCTCGTGTAATAATCTAAGGCCAGGCTGAGAGAGAGAGTGTGAGAGAGGGAGAGAGGAAGAAGTGTTGTGGTCCTGTGGTCCTGCTAACACTCACAGGTGGACGTCTCCAGTCTAAATAAATAAAAATTGCCTCTCACTTTAATTGCTCTTAGGTGAATATTTCTCAAGAGTGTCTCTCTAATTAGTTTTCTTTCATCAGGTTCCTAGGCATGTGCAGGAGAAAACAGAGAGAACCCGGTCCACTGTGCTCGAACAACACTGAAAAATTCATTTTGTTTTTTTTTTTTCTTTTTTTTCTCCTCTTCCTTGCTATCTCTTTCCATTCCTGTCATCTTCCAGCACTCCCTCTCTTTCTCACTCTTTCTTATTCTGTGATATATTTAAATGTTAATAACCATTCATTCTTGACACCCTATCTACCAAGGCCCGAGTTTAACAGGAAATCTATTTAATCTGAGGAATCTCATTACATGATCATGGCAGCAGCCAAAGGCTGGAAGGTGCTCAATAGAGAAAGAGAGAGAGAGAAAAAAGGGGGAGAAATAGAGGGAGGGAAAAGAGGTAGAGGTAAAAGAGCAAAAGACAGAGTTGGATAAAAAAAATAAGGGCAATTCTTTCATTTAATCTATAGCGCAGGGTGTGGAGAAACGGAGACGAGGCATGGAAGCTCCTGTTTCTGTGGCTCCATTTGAGTAGATAATGATTAAATGTTTTCTATTGTGCCACTGCTGGTAGGTTTTATCACTGAGCATGGGATTGATGGGAACAAGAGGGGAAAAAAACTCTCTACCCTCAGTTCTTTTGACTGTCGTCCAAATATTAACTTCTTTTAAGGCCATTAACAGATTATCACTGATTTAACAAAATGTCTGCTGAAAACATTAGCAACAGACTGTTCCCCAAACCCCCAGAACACCATCTTCCCATCCTATTCCTATTATCTCATTCACCCAGCACTATTTAATTTCATTTCCATGAATATGCAATGAATTTAATTTTGAGCACTATTTTCATCTGCTCCTGTAATCACAAAAAAATGCCAGTGTAATTAGTTTCTAATTACTTGCTTTAATTGTTGTAGTAATCATTTTAATTACCCAAATGCACAGACATTAAATGCTAAAAGGGAAATGATCTGCTTGTACCTCCTACCTTGTCTCTCGTTCTTCTCGAGTTTCATAACTTGATTTTTACGTGAGCCAACTCGCCCTGAAATACAGTGCCAACTGAGGGCTGGTGTGCGCGTGCGGACATATGATAATATAGAAAAAGAGAGGAGGACGACAGAGACAAGAGGAGCTGGCCCGCCTCACCCTGTACCATTGCAGCAATCTGCCGTGTGGAAATCTGCATGCCCCAGAAAAGCCATTAAGTTAAAATATACAGTTATTGTACCTTTCTGGGCCTAGCGCCATACAAATGCTTATTGCATGTGCTTATAGCCAGCCACTAGCAGATGGTAAATCATGAAATTTTATGAAATTATTACGCCGGCGAGGTGTTTTGAAAAGGAACAGCTGTGAGAGAGATGGGACATTATAAACACTCACAGGTGTTCCGTCTCTCCCCTCCGCCAGCCCCGGCATCAAAAAATTAAATTATAAACAAACCGGCAAATGTTGTAATCTCCTTCGCATACACACTACTTACAGAGGGAAATTGCTTAAACTAAGCAAAGAATTAAATTTTCATTTGCATAAAATATTTACGGAGGCGAAGAAATTTCATCGTGGGGCTCTCTTCTCCACAAGCGGCTGCCAAGTTTTGGGCGGGAAATGGCAGGGATGCTAGTCACAGCGAGCTAATGCTAACATGGGGAGCTCCATTAGGGACAACGCTAATAGGTACTTCACCCAAGCACATATGGACGAGAACACCTAATAAGACCTGGCTGGCCCTTGCCAAACTCTGCTGCTAGCTCATGTCTCTCATTAAGAATTTATTACTACTTTAGTATTTAATTAGCCATTCCTGCACAGGGATAGCTGAAGATGGCCTGGGATAATTTCCCTGCTAGCATCTTCCAAATCCAGGCCTTGCTATGGCTCCTTGCTCCATTCTGGCATGCAGAGTGTGACCTGCTTGTTTCATTCCTGGCATGGAGGCCTAAAACCTGGCGTACCCTTGGCAATGTTACGGTCACCTCATAGCATGACTATTGACTCACTGTAACCCACTGGCATTTGGTAACATTTGGCATTCTCTTTGGCATTGTTCTGGCACTTCTATAGTAATCTCATCAATTATCTCCATTGTGATTTTTAAACTCCCTACAGTAATCTGTAGCTTACTGTACACAATGGTAAATGGCCGGTGCTCAGAGCTCAGATCAGTGCTCTCACTGGGTCTCTGTCTAGGAAAACTGATGAAAGGCTGGTTAAATGTACTATATCAAAATATTTTCGCATTTTCTCTATAAGTAGCCAAACACTGGCCAAACATGTATCAACATTATTTGCTGCACGCGCTGCGCAGTGTTTGCATAGATTATGAGGCTACTTTGTAATGGCTTCTATTTTTACTCTTTCTATTTATGCACTTTGTTGGACAAAACAAATTTAACATAACTGAAATGAGAAAGGATGAATCAGCTAGTGAAACCCATCCAGCAGACAGGGCATGCACTTAAGGTGGTAAACTTAACTTAGCAAACCTGGAATAGAGAGCTGCCTGTGTTAGATACAGCAAACAGTGAAATATAAATGTAAGGAAGTACACCTACAGGCCACTTCATTAAGTACACCTCCTAGTTTCTACACTCACTGTCCGTTTATAAACTCCACTTATCACATAGGTGCACACACAGATCTACTATTGCAGACTGCAGTCCATGTGTTTCTCTGCACTCCTTGTTAGCCCCCTTTTATCCTGCTCTACAATGGTCAGGGCCCCACTAGGGACCACCACAGAGCAGGAATTGTCTGGGTGGTGGATCATTCTAAACACTGCAGCGACAGTGACATAGTGGTGGCGTGTTGTGTGTTGCGCTAGTACGAGTGGATCAGAGTTTTCAAACACTTCATTGTCACTGCTGGACTGAAAATAGTCCACCCACCAAAAATATCCAGCCAACAGCTTCTTGCGGGAATCATCCTGTGACCACTCATGAAAAACTAGAGGATGTGCGGCAAAACAGAAACAGAAAATGTGCGGCAAAGGATGAGCTCTCATCCCTGACTTTCCATCTACAAGGTGGACCAAAAAGGTAGGAGCCACTATTAGAAGTGACATTAAGTTTATACAGTGTTTAAAAACTCCAGCAGCACTGCTGTGTCTGATCCACTCGTACCAGCGCAACACACTAACACAAGACCACCATGTCAGTGTCACTGCAGTGCTGAGAATGATCCACCACCCAAATAATACAGGGTGAAATAGGGCCAACAAATTATGCACACAAACAGTCCATAACTGTAGAAGTACAAAGTGCACCGATATGGTAAGTGGTCCTGATAAAATGGAGAAAAGGTGTAGATACACGGTAGCGTACTTAATAAAGTGACCAGTCAGTGTATATTACATCACAGAACTGAATATGAGTGCACAAATAAAACCAACAGGAGGAGAGACTGTAGGAGGGATCAACTGAAACTTAATTACAACAGAAGAAGCTACTAGTGTGTGCATTAGCATGTAAGCATGAGTAAAGAACAGTTTCTAGTTGCAAACAGTCTCAGTGTTTTTAAGTAAGAATAAAACTAATACACACACACACACACACACACACACACACAAACACAGACACACACACACACATATATAAATATATATCTTCAAAACAGCACAAAACATGGTAACATTAATTAAAGTTATTAATTAAGTCTTCCACCCCTACAAGGAATACATGGTATTTTATTTTGGCCAAGCACACAAGCGCATACCTTTTAAAGGTTATTAAGACCAATGTTAATTGATTCTAACATTACAAATTGATGCAGTTCAATCACCAGCTCTGACTGCATGATGACACATGCATGGATGGTTTTTTATAACATGCTTTGATTCACAGGGCCTGCATATTGAAAACCTGCTTCACTGTTGTGTGAGGGAAGAAGACAGACTAAACAGCCACACGGTGAAAGGCATCTGCTGATCTGAAAGTAATATCTAATCCATTGCCATGGGCAGAGTTTGACTTTGCTCTTCCCTCACACTTAACTGAGTTATACACATGAGATGCAAGTGCTCTTATCGATAGAGCTCAGAGTATGGGTTCCCAAAGTGAAATACTGAAGTATTCAGTACCCAGAATGGTATTTTGACATTCACTGGAGATTTGCAATCCCTGTAAATACAGTAAGAACATCATAAACATCCACTATAAAGCGTAAGCTAACAACCAAATGTCATACAAAATTTATGTGCCATAGGAATTTTTTTCTCCACCTCTCTCGCAGTTTGCCAAATTACAAAGTCTTTTTTATGGCTATGTATTTATTGCCTATGACAGGGTGTGCTGGTAAAGTATTCAAATGAGATGCGTGTTTTTCAGCGATCTGCGAATGGGCCAGCGCATAGGAGCAGGGGCTGCGCTGAAAGGGATTCTGGGACAGTCATGCATATTCAAATCCACTGCCGGACACAGACGCCCTAAATAGGCGAGAAGCGTGCAGGACTCAGGGCTTGATATGTGCGTGTGTGCGTGTTTTGCTTGTGTTTTCTAGCACCTCTGGCACATGCTGTGCATTTTGCCCTGGCAGGCATGGTTTTCACATCGGCTCAGGGCAACTCTTGCCCCTGTCTAGCTGGCAGCAAGGCAGATGCACAGAAAGTGAAACAGCGCATGAAATCAGCGAGTCTCCGATTAAACAGCGCTGGTCTGTAGAAAGACTCGAGAGAATGCCCACGTACAAGCACTACCTGAACTATTATGAATTAGACCTTGTGTAACTACACAGACGGGTCACTAGTCTCAGTCAGTATGATATCTGCTTACTCCTTTTCTGTGGGTAACCATGATTAACGTTATTGGACAAAATGTTTCAATACAAGTATTGTGCAAACAATACAGACATGTTGGAATGTACTGATCTGATCCACAGAATCAGATCAAATCCAGGCATATTTTAAAGGCCCAGCACAGTATTTGTCTTCCTTACTCAAAATGTTATATTTGCAGGAATTCTTCAAACTTCTGCTTCAGAAGAATTTACAGAGAACTTGCAGAATGCACAAAATGACCTTTGAATTTTTTTTTATTTATTTTTTTATTTATTATTATTTTTCTTGTACAATGCCCCCTAACGACTGTTCAGGGATTACACTTTATTTGGCATGATTTTAGATGTGACAAACACTAATTGACTACAGCAAATCATAAGCTACCTTAAATTGCATATTCATGAACTGTGAAATCAACATACCCTTCCACACTTCATACACTCTGCATCGCTCTACCATTATAGCTACTAGGAGATGGCACTTATTTACAAATTCTCAGTTTTTGAATGCAAGAGGGAAAATGGTCATTCTCTACATTTGATTCCAAATAACGAAATCAAATCTAAACGGCCCAAATTTCTTTCTGGCATTTCATTGAAGTGATTTATTGACTCATTTGAAAACTGGGCTCCATATGGCTCCAGATTTGGTAGCCGACTCAAGCTGAAAGGAACAGCTTTCCCGACACTTACTGGAGGCAATGTGGATGACAAAACAGTAAATCTTTATTTTTTAAATAACGGTCATCATTTTCATTTCACAGTTTATTCAATAAGCTACCAAAAAGAATGCAGCAAAATGTACAGGCTAACTTTAGCTAGCTAATTTTGTTATCTAATTTAGCTTACTAACATTACACTAATGATAGCTACCTGCCATCAAATGTTTTGCATCTAAGATGCAAGACAACTTCTAATGTATTTTTATATTGTTATGTGATGTGATGCATTTATATTTCTTAAATTGTCAACAGTCATTGGCTTTCTCATGTTTAGCTCCCACTGTGTATAATTAAGTCTGTTAGCTAGACCTGGTTAACCAGCCGGATAAAAGCTAGCTAATGTTTGCTAACAGACGAGTCTCAATCAATGGCGGAATCCACACCATGATTAAAATAAATTACTTTAAGTCTAGATAAATTAATTTAGAAGTGATCAATATATAAGAAATGCACAATCCTTCACTGTAAAATATGAACTGTGGTGTCCTCTAACTTAATTTACCCAGAAAATTTGATATTAGCCTCAAATTAATCACGGCGCAGATTCTCTGCCATTGACTAATACCCCTAACAGCCTTTTTCTCATTGTCTGTAGGGCACATGCAACCCCCAAAAAAGGAGACAGCATGCCAGCATAATGTGCATCCAGTTTAAATTCAGATCATTTTGAATTCAGATCATTTAAGACGGCTGTTACAAACGAGACACTCACAGATACAGAACAGAGAAAGGGCTTTAATGTTGAAAGAACAGTTCAAAGTCGAATAACCAGTCAGGCCAAGTCAAAAGTGTGAAAACAATAAGCAAACACATGGACGAGGCAAAGACACAGATGTGTTGGTCAGTGGAATTATGGGAATTGGAGTCAAAGAGTCTTTAGAAACAGAGGATAAATCCAGAAGCATGACTCTGGCTAATTAGAAGCTGACTTCAGCTTAATTTTAATAATATAGTTGAAATGCAAAACTTTCGATTAGCTGGCTAACTAAAGGAAATCTAAGGTCTAGGCAACCCAGTATGGTGCATACTGAAAATTGGATCACATCAACATGGTCTTACTTGTATGAACCTAAAGAGGAAGCTTCTGAACAAGAACCTGGCCCTGAATCTTAAAATCGCAGCCTTGTAGCAGCTGACCAGTGGTACTGTTTACAGTCAGATTTCTTTTTGTTAGCAAACTAATCAAAGGTTTTGCATTTCAGCTGTAATGTTAACAAGAAGGTGAAGTCAGCTTCTAACTCACCAGCTTCTTGTTCGAATTTTCCTCTTCCACCTTAAATGGTGCAGAAGTTACATTCTTTCTGTGCCCACCCATCCAGGCGATTACGTTTGACACACAGGCTGTCAGTCAATTAGCTGGGGTCCAAGTCTACACAGCAGAATGGTAAAAAGCGATCATTTTTGGGGGAAAAAATAGACGGTAATTGAAATTTATAAAACTGTTCGCTAAAATATTTATTTTTCAAAGATTTAGAAAAATAACTGTGCAGGGCCTTTAATGGATTGCAGATCAGTTAAATTAATCCTTTGTTATATTTTTATATCTTTCGTCACTCTTGTGGAGGTGTGGACATTATCCACAACGCATGGCAGTGAGGCACATTTTCAGAAGAAGAATCTGCACCTTTAATATCTTCAATATCAGACTGTAGTTAAGCTAAAAACATTTAAAATGTTCAGAGTCTGTTTTTGCCACTAGACAAACTGTACTGAAAGTTGGAAAATGGTAATTACTGATTTTAAAACCAAAGCACAGCAGAAATATTGGGCCTCACCAACCGTTCTTAAAAAGAAATTTCTTCTTAAAGCCCACTCACAGTTTTCACAAAGATTCTGACATTCACTAATGTTTTGTTATTTGGAATTTGTTCTTAAGTTAAAACAAAGAACACATGAATCTGACAGACTTTTTCTTAGGAACAAGAACAAATTTAAGAAAAAACTTTGGTGAATGAGGCCCACTGTGCTTTATTGGCTGTGAAATTACAGTTGGTTCAAAGACGAGAGTAAGGAGCAGGGGTCTCATTTCATGTTATGCCCATTTTAAATGTAAATTGTGCATGTTTTTACATGCACAAAATGTGATTTATCAATGATTTCTTGCATGTGAGTGTGCATTCATTCTCACATATTACTCCTAAACATGTGTATGCAGAAAACCCTATTGGTGTTGGCCATACTCTCAAGAGATTGTGTTTTTGAACCCGAGCAACACCACAGGCATCTGTGGCCTAGAGGACAAGCAGGTAACCCTCAACCTCCCAGCTTGATAGCACACACAACTAGCTAATACACAATTCTGATTTCAGAAAGTTCATGTGAACAGGAAAAATTACACTTTTTAATTTTAAACACTATAATTTTAAAACTATAACTTTAAAAACTATAAAATGTAAATGTAAAAAATAAATGATTTATAAAGTAGCCCATATCATCAAATTACTCAAATAAATTTAAATAAGTCAATGTTAAACATACTATTAAAATGTCATTAAAAAACAAATGCTAAAAAATAACAGAACAAAAGTGATTTTGCTGTTGTATTCTAAAGTTATTCAGTCTAGCATGTAACAGTCTATCATATTTTACTTATTGGTTTAATATACTTTAATGCACTGTGTGTCTGTAGTAGTTTGAAAGTACATGTATAAGAAAAGGTACTGCATCTGCAGATTACTCAATATTAAATGACTCAACACAAAGGCACAAAATGCATGTCTACAGCTGACACATGAAGGCAAACCTCTTCAAATCTTGCAAATATGGTAGATAAGTGTGCACATGCTTTCAAGTCAAACATCAGCAAGCCTACAATCAGGCCAAAAAAGAGATCTACAAATGTGGGACATATTCATGGCTCAGAGTTGTGGATAAAGCCATTACTACTACCACTCATATAACTCTTGAAAGGTGAGACGATATGTTCATTTTTCTTTCCCAGCCCAGATGATGAACCCAATAAAACATTATGTATGGCTAATCCACAGCCAGGGAGCAGTACACATAGCATAGCTTGTTTACGGCATTCTAGGCTAAGCTGCTGCCTCTCTAGTTCAACAATGCCTTGCTCAGAAAATCTCATTATTACTTGTAATGACAAATTCGGCCTTTCCAATTATATCCTGCCATTTCTATGCTATCTTCAGAGGAGAGAGTGTAGTTTGTGTAAGACTGGCTATAAACTACAGCGGCAGTAAGGGCTTTGTGCAGTCACTGCTGGAGATATAGGCCACTCTGTATTGGGGCTCCATATAGGCAGGGATTATAGTTAATAAAGAGAAAATACAGTATTTCATTACCTTCACACTGCAACTTTAACTAGGAGTGGGCAACATGGCAAAAAAACAGTCATGATGTTTCAGGACATTTTCACAATAGATGCATCATGATGTTTAAATAAAGAACAAGAATTGCCCCTTAAAAATGCTAACAAATGTTGTCAATAAAAAACATTGCAACTTTTTGACTTAAAAAAGTAAGTAACCTGATTTATTAAAATTTTGAGTTAATTAAACTTCTAAATCAACAGAACAATAATTTGTATTTTACATGTGTTACTTTATTTAAAGTTCAATGAACTCAAAATTTTAAGTTAACCATTTTCCTTTTTTTACAGTGTACAAAGATTTTGACAAACTGCACTAAATCCAATTAAACAGAACTAATTATGTACACTTGTAATGAAACATGCATTTGATCGGTATTCTTTAAGTACTGGTGGTATCCATGATATGTTCCGATTTGTCTTTTGTCACATAATTTATCACAGTAACGCTAAATGTTGTCATGTTTCCCTTCCCTGCTTAAGACAATAAACCAAGCTACATTTGCTGTAGTTGCTAAGACAATCCCTAAATAGGATTTAGTATTCTGACAACTGATTTTGCTGTATAGGCTCAAGTGGGAAATTGAAAATAGTTTGGATGCTGTCTTGCTGTTTTGCAAAAATATTTAAAACCAGAGAGAAAGAAGGGAACTCCTGGTTGCTGAATATGGTAATTAAATGTGCACCAGACTCATGAATGAGAGCTTTTTAATGAAATAACATCCTAAATGAATGCTGTGAGAAAATAAAAAGTGAGCAATGGGTTTCTAGTTTACTCTGAGTTTTTAATTGCCTGTCGGGAGAATATTAGATAAAGCTTGATTGGAAATAAATTGGAAATCTCCCGTAAATGCATCTGCTGATAGGAGAATTATTAAAGGAGACTGCTGCAAAAGACTGTAATGAAATAAAGAAAAACATGAAGATATAATAGATTGATTAGACATCAATCCTGTCAGATAGAGATTAAAGAAGTTTTATAGTTAATAGTTATCAATGGATAGCAACTGTATCTATAAGATTTGCATAACCCTCTAATAATTAATGACCGAGGTAACTTTTACAAAATGTAGTCCTGCATTTACCTGCCATCACAGCTAGTTCTCTATATGACTTTCGAATGAACTCTGAGTCAAACAACCATAAAATAAACTCGTATGGGAGCAGAGGGGAGGAAAAAAAAAACTTTAAGCACCGCTGAGAGTCTTGAACAGCTTCACTCTCTCTTCCTCCTCATTACATATGTCTTCCTCTTGTATGGGTGCGACCTCTGACTTTTTCCTCTGATTTATGTCCTGTGTCTGTCGTCATCATTGGTTCCTAGCTGCCGTTAGCACCCAATTAAACTTAAAGGTCTGCACGAGGAATTCGACTGAAAAATTATTTGAGCCCCCTAATTATATAATTTCCACCTCTGCCTCACATAAATTCCAGCTACGTTTTTAATGGCCTTTAGTACTTGTTCAGCAACTTATAAATTTCAGTGATCCTTGGAAGAGGGATCGAGCCGGTGTGCTTTTGAGACGATACTCGCCGCTGTGGAGACTCTGTAATGTTTCCTGCTGACCTTTGGGTGCTAAAGCAGATTTATTAGGCAGTCAACAGGGTTTTCCCTGCAAGAGACGAAACAGCACAAAGACCCCACTTTCACCTGCTGCATTTGTGGTCCCTGCAAGGAGGCCAAATAACTTAATAAACAGCTCATTAACTTCCCATTTTATGCGATTTTAATATAAGATTTACATTAGAGATGGAGATACACCAAGAATCTGCATTGGATCGAATATTGGAGAGGAAAATAGAACAAATCTGTAACAGATCTAATCTGATATATTATAAATTAGTTTGGTATGTATTACATTACTGTTGCAATTTTTTTAATTGTCTAACATTGCACACATGTTCTTTGTAAGTGATATTTCCGCTTTGTTTTTAATAAAGCCTTATAAAGTGAAGTGTAAAGTCAACTTAAAATCAAACAGTTTTTTTTGTTAGTTCATGTCCTATTTAGACCACATTTTTAGCAAGAACTGACCAGTAAAGATGTCATGGTACTGTTAAAATCATGCACTCATCATATTATTTAAAAGACAATTTTTTTTTCTTTAAATGTAGAGACTTTTGCGGGTCTCTAAAATGGTTTTTGATTTTTGCAAAGTCACTGTGCACTAGCTGAGGAAAAATAATATCAACCAATCTTATCAAGTTTCACCTCCCCCTCCCACTATTATTAAGTGAATGCCCTTAAGTCCCTTCCTAATACTGCAGTTCAGAATTACATCATAGTATGAAAGGATTTTCAACTCACACTGACTTAGTAGTTTAGAAAAAGTAAGTAATACTATGTTTACTACAAAATTTCTTTATATGACATATTAATGGTCCAAGACAGCACAGCAAATGGCTGCCATGGTGAGACACTCATTTGGCTTTGCTTAACCTGGTTAGAAGGTGAAGAGGTGGCAAAAGAGGTGGAGCGCTTGCAAGGCTGAGACTGCATGGGTTTCTCACCCATGTCTTTACCCATGTCTTTACTTACTGTCTTTATTTCTCTCCAAACAAATTTTTACATAACAATGGAAGCACTACTCCTGCTCAACCAAACCAACAAGGACTTTTCAGCTGCATCTGCCCTCTGTCTTACGGAGACCTGGCTTTCTGAGCCGACCCTGGACAGCAAACCTCCCTGGCTTCCAACTGCACAAAGCAAAAAGAGACACAGAACTGACCAGTAAAGACTTCACAGTACTGTTAAAATCATGCATTCATCATCTATAATTATCATTGGTTAACCAGCCAAACTCAAGCGCATAATCAGGACAGCAAAGAGCATCATTGGATGTACTCTGTCAACACTTCAGGACATCTACAACAGTAGGGTGATGAAGCGCGCCAGCAAAATAACAGCTGACCCCTCTCATCTTGGACATCACCTCTTCCAGCCACGTCCCTCTGGTAAAAGACTCAGGGCCATCAAAACCAGCACAACCAGACATGCTAACAGCTTTTCCCCCACAGCTGTGGCACTCATGTGGACATAGTAGATTTACACTTTAATTTTTAAACTGAAACCAACTAACCTCCTTACTGTGTTGCAGTATCTCCTCTGTAACATTATGCTTATTTGCACAAATGTATAGAATTTTTTTTTTTTTAATTACAAATGTTCATATCATTCTGTAATATGCTACAAGTAGAGCTGGGCGATATGGCCAAAAATGTTATCACGATAAACAAAATTTATATTGTTCGATATCGATACATATCGCGATAAATGTCAAATCATTATTTCTTTCAAGTTTGAAGGCTGATTTTTGCTCCTGGGTGGTTAATTGCTGTTCAGAACACAACAAACACTCGCCAAACAGTGGAACATTTCACAAATCTGTCATGGGAGAGTGGGAGAGAGTGTCTGGTGAGCTGTTTTTACCAGCTGGAAAAGCATGGCTGTTTTGTAATAGTCATAATTTAAGAAAGAAAACAGATTACTTTTAGCTGGTGACGAGTGCTCGGCTACCCCGCTACAAATGACATCACGGTATTCAGACACAAGCTAGCGCTGACTGGATATTCAATTGTAGTAGTTTAAGGGGTGAACCGCAAAATATCAACACCAGACAGAGTCCTCCTTTTAGCTACGTTTAAACTGAAAGCGGTGCTTTTGTGTCGTGTTTGATCTACAGTATCATTAATTCGCCGTGTCGTGCAGTGACAAAGCGCTGCTTTAAGTTAGCCAGCTGCTAAAAACAGCTAGCCTGGAAAGCTAGCGCTCTCCCGCTCTCCAATGCCTCACAGCTTTCTCACTTTACTTTTGTTTACATCAGGGCCGTAACTGCATGAACCCACTTCTTTCTTTCACTTTCGTTGCTTGGGAATGCACTCATACTTAAATATGACTATCCGAACGCTGTAACAGCGCTTTAGTTGTGAGGATTGTGATTGTGATTTAACACCGCTAAAGTTCTTAGGATGTACAGAAAGAGGTGAGTTCACTGTAGGACAGTATAGTTACACCACTGACCTCGTCACCCACACTCGGTCACAGGAGAACAGATAGCCTGTCGCTCTGCTCAAACAGGGAATGTATAACTCCGTGTTTCAGCCGTTACTAAAGACCCATCTTACTCGTGGCCCCCTCCCTCTCTAATCATGTAGAAAAACTCGGAAGTGCGCCCTTTCCTGGCGACAGCCCAGTAGTGTCGCTTTCCTTGCAATAGAAAACGCCACCAAGGCTTTCGCTGAACGAGGAAGTGTGAGAATGGTGTATTATATTGAACATTTATCGAACATGTCGTATCGCTCTATCAAGGAAAAGTTATATCGCGATAATTATCGTTATCGTTTTATCGCCCAGCCCTAGCTACAAGATATCTCTTTAGCTTCTGTCACATCGCTCTTTTTCATTCCTTATTTTATTGATTGTATTTGATTATGTTTTCCCTTAATTACATACTTGTTAATAGTCTGTGTGCTTGTCTGGTCTGTTTAGTATGTTACCTGTCATACATGTATGCACTCAGGAAGACAAATTGCTTGTATGTCCATCAAACCTGCCAAAATAAAGTGACTGATTAAGAAATATGTAATAAGCAATACGTAACAAGATTTGTGGCCTTGTGTCTGTGAGAAAATTAAATGTTGAGGACCATTAACTACTAAACTGACCTCGGTCTTTTGAACATAGTAGCCCTGTATAGACGAGCACAAAAGGTGAGTTCAGCTTGCTCTCTGATGATGCAATAGGATGAAAGCAAGGCTTAAGATCTCACTAACAAACCACTCTGACCTCAAAAACAGACCGGTAAACTGTCCACCCCCTTTCAGTCTTTGCTTTATGCTTCATTTCTCCACTTCTCTTTTCTCCTGTCACATCCTATCTCACACGTTATCCCTGGAGGTGGGTAAACTAGACTCCCCCCACAACAACTAATCTAAATGAGAGTGAGTCCATGAAGCTAAAAGGGTTCAGCCACATGGAGTACCCTGATTCTAACAAGGCCTGAGTGAGACGGAACTTATTTAAGAATGCCTCCATCCCCCAGACACACACACACATCCAACTCTTAGAAATGAGCGGCCTGTTTATACCTGTAATTGGCCTGGCTTGATATTTTCAATAAACGTCAAGAGGAACGAAAGGCCATCTTGGTGAAATAACTAGCCCTAGATAACAGTAGCCATCAGGGTGACAGGCAGGTCAGGAGGTCAGCAGACTGCAGAGCATGTTCAGTGGGGCGCTGGGTAATAGAGGACACAAGGGACACTCCAGGCCGTCCGGCCATCAGAAAGAGCGAGAGCAGGAGAGAGAGAAAGAAGGAGAGAGCTCTGTTCTAATAGGAAAGCAGCCCACAGATATAACAGCGAAAACAAAGCCCAGCAACAAACAGACAATATGAAAACGGAATCTATTTCTACCAGCTGAGGTCTGTTTGGCAAGTGAGTGAATGTGTCTGTAACCATATTTTGCTCAGTGTGGTTGGTACTACTGCGTGATATGGATTAAATACTAGTATTGTGGTTATATTGCTACATATTGCCACTGTGATTTACCTTGCAATTTAACAAAAATGCATTTGTGAATCAATAACGTGACATGATTAAAGATCGGCTTTTATTTTGTTTACAAAAATAATTTACTATTTATTGTGGTGGATTACATACATATCTTGGTTCATAAGGAGAAAAAAGTACATTGTGATTGGTTTGAATGCCTATTTGCATTTTGCAATTTTACGCAATATCAATAAAATAAAATTTGTGCAGTCTTCATGGGTACACTGTTGAAAACTCGAACTGTTCGAATCCTAGAGTCATAAAAAAAAAAAGCAATAACCTAATGCATAAGACTTATCTATCTATTAGGTCATTTATATAAAAATATTTTCCAGTCAAAACTGAATTAAGTACTTAATTCTTAATACTTAAGAACTTTTCCAACATATATTTTATATAAAATTACACAGAAGAATCAATAATGAAATATAAAATGTGAAACTTTTTCAGCATTTAGTAGATCCACTATTTGACTTAACTACAACTTCCACTATTTTTAAGCAACCTGCTTTCAGTTTTTCAAATAAATCTGCAAGGATATTTTTCACACTTCCAAAGTTTAGTCAGAATTCTATCAGAATTTTGCGGCATTTTTTTTGCTTCTTACAATTCAAGTAATTCCAGTTACAAATATACTCCATAAAACCTTACAGCACATTTCAGATGTCCAGATTCTGTGTTCTGTGGATTTTATTTTATTTTATTTTTTTATTTTTTTGCTTTTTTCAGTAAAGGCTTTTTGACAGCTATTTCTGAAACATCCTTTCAGACTTTTAGTGTTGAGATGTCTTCTCACAGTGGACAGATGGACAGAAACAATGTGGATTTTTTCAGATTTGAAGTAACAATGGAGACTGATTTTCTCCTGTCTCTCAAAGATAAAAGCTTTAAATACTATTTATCTGATGGTAACAGTTTTAGCGAACTCATGTTAGAGTCACACTTTCTCTATATTTTTAATTAAATATTTGAAGTCCAATTTGGAAGCCCCCCAGTCACAGTAGGGTGCACAAAGCTAAAGAGTAGACCAATTAAATAATGATAGATTTGATATTATACTTAGTGTTGGAAGCTTTTGTGTAATTTTCTGTTAAAATTGTCTGTTGTTTCCTGTTTTTTCCTGACACTCAAAAATCACTAACTTGTACTTAATGGCTGTTTTGACAAGAAATTAAATAAACAAAAGGGTGGTCTGTGACTTTTGTACAGTACTGTATATACAAAACACCAGCCAGTAACCAGTCATAAACTGTCCCTGACTGTTAAAATGTATTTGTGCCTAAATTCTGGAATATATAATCTTATGTTCACAGTTTTAATAATATTTAATGATTTAATAAATGCAATGGTTACTCTAATGCTGCAGGTAAGAGTTATTAGCCCTGTATTATGTATTAAAACTGCACACACACACACACACACACACACACACACACACACACACACACGCACATAATAAACATCCATCACATGTGATACTGCTCATCTTAACTGAACATCTAAGTGTTCGAAGAACATGCATCTCACTGATTTTGATTTGGCAGGCTTGCAGTTTTCACATTAGGCCTCCATCACACCCTGTTCAGAACTGCCCATGTTCACACTGTACAACAATAGCATAATTAACTCAACCAAACATGATCATAAAGCAACAGAGTAATTTAGTGAAATTAGCTGTGTGAGAAAAACACTGCAAAAGCAAAACATCCAGAATGCTAAATCTTTGCAGCACAGACGACAAACATAAATTTCAGTCACAAATCTAGTTTGCCCAGCCTGAATGAGATAGCCGGTGTGAGTGAGAGATATGGTCAGCACATGCCTCTGTTTTCTTTTTTCCCCTCAGCCCCTTCTTTTTGATAACATTGATTAGACGCAATGAAAAAAAGAGAGGCACACCACTGGTGTGGACAGAAAGAGAGAGAGAGAGAGAGAGAGAGAGAGAGAGAGAGAATGAAAGAGCGGGTGAGAGAGAGAGAGTGAGAAAGAAGGAAAAAGCATGAGAGAGCAGGGGGGAGCAGATGCCGACATTCTATCACAGCAGACACATATTGACTGGCGGTCTGAAACTAGTCAGTCACTCATCAAGGCTGGCCAGCCTGATTGAGTTGCCAGGAGCGCATAAATGAGGCCTCTATCCAGCAAGGGTTGAAATGAACTCCAATCTTTTTCAGACCTCGTTGTCTGGCCAGCAGAGAGAGAGAGCAAGAGAGAGAGAGAAGAAAGAGATTTAAAACCTTAGAGGACTCCAAATAAGTTTACTGAAAGGCAAGGGTGAGAGAGGGAGACAAGGAGGGAGAGAGAGACAAGGAAAGAGAGAGAGAGAGACAGAGAGAGACACACAGAGAGAGAAAGAGAGAGAAAAGAAAAAGGTTTACAATTACAAATAAGCCTCAAATGGCCCTGCTGCCTTTTTGAGTGGTGGTGGATGTGGGAGTAGGTTTGTAGGTGGGCAAGGCTGCAACAGAAAAACTAGTTTATCACCTCTAGAGTTTTAGTCAGAAAATTCAGACTTAGCTTCACAGATATAACAAGTAAGTAATTGATGGTAATATAAAAGTTTTATATTACAAAACAAAAAATTATAGGTTGGAAAAGACCAGCATCTTGTCAGACAAGAAACAAAGAAAAAAGGGGGTTAGTGTGGTTCTTGTTCTCTCTATTTCTACCAATGGCAAACTGTGACTATTAGAGCAAGGCCTTTAGTATGAGCCATAAACGTCAAAACTCAGTCAAGAACTATGGAACAATGGAAAAACATCTCTATGATAATTTCTGTCCCTATTTGATTCTAATAGAATGTTAGTGAGAAGCTAATGAAAATTCACAAGAACATTTTTGGTCATTCTAGATTAAGCAGTTCAAGCTTGTAAAAGATAGCTATTTAACATTTGTCACAGACATTAACATGTACCCTGTACGTGGTTGCTGCTTCCCCACTAGGAACCTCAGCTTCAAAATCTGACAGCAATGAGACAGACATTTCTTGAGATTTTTCCTGTATATGTAAGTCACAGAATTCACACCTATTTTAGGTAGACTGACATAGAAAAAACCTAGCTTATTTTTGACTACATGTCCCTTTTCTATTAAAGCTGCAAAGCTTTGTTTTATCTGCAAGCATCTGATTCATTCTGTCTTGTTACAGAATACTTCGTCCCCAATGCAGATGGCGGATTTTGAGGCTCTCTAAAAGACCATAGCTAATCAGGGACACTTGTTGGGACAACAAGAGAAATTTTATGAGGCTTTTACTCAGTCTGTGAGTTCTCTGGCTCAGCAGCAGGTTGAAGAGCAGACACAGTTGTTTTAGCTTGTCAACAGTGTGAAGGATCTCACTACCCTATTCCAACTGCTAGGTTTCGCTACCCCAGTTGTTAATCCCCCTAGTCCTCCTGCGCCTGTGGTAACATCAAGCACCACTTTTTCTGTTACCCAGATAAGTTTGACAGATCCCCTGATAAACACCAGGCTCTGACCAAGCTAAAATATCATTTGTAATGTCTCGCCTTATAGTGAGTGCATCACTGCTGTTTGGTCTAGTATTCTCTCCCATATGATAATTTTATAGGTGTCTTCAAGGCACTGTTTGATCACCCTCATGAGGAAAGAACTTTGCTTAGAATTTTTTGCTCTGTCAATCTCTGGGCAATTGCTCACTTTATAAATTTGCTTAGTAATTTCGTACATTGGCCTTAGGGAGCGGTTGGAATGAACTGGCACTTCTGCTCATGTTACAAAACAGACTTAATGCGACGTACTTACCAAACTGGCCTGCAAAGATGACAAACTATCTCAATCTCAATCTACTCTTAGCGAATCACTTTTATGTTAACGGCAAGAAATTTGAATTGCACCTCTAGTCTACTCCCTAGTTGGGTAACATCATTAGTGCTAAGATCATGAACTTCTGGCTGTGAAGATAGCCTTAGAAGAGTGGAGGAATTAGTTGGAGGGTGCTAATCATCCCTTTACTTCTCACAGATCATAAATATCTGCTAAACGACTAAATCGCCGTCAGGCCAGTTGGTCTCTTTTTATCTTTCTAGGTTTCATTCACCTTTGGTCACCAAAGAGAGGGGCTCACACAACAGCTACTTTCTAATCGTTATTGTTGGGAATTAAGTAGTGATACAAGTATTTAAATTTGTTTCTTCTTGCTCCTTCTCTTCCAGTGTAAGATCTCTAAAATGTTGCCCATGGGCAAACTCATGCCCTTGCCTGTGTCCGTCCTTCCCTGGTCCCTACTGCCTTCCAGACCGCAGAGACTATATTCACTCAGGTTTTCAGTAATTTTGGTATCTCCGAGGGCATCTTGGCTGACCAGGGGCCATAATCCCCATCTCAATGTGCTCAGCCTTTTTCAAGCACATAAGAGTGTCTGTTAGCCTCACTTCACAGTATCACCCTGAGTTTAACAGACAATGTGAACCAGCGTGTTGTGGTTGTGCTGTTGCCGAACAAAGTGCTGGCTGATCACCAATGTGGGGAGATGCCCTCCTACCAGCCTGGAGACCGGGTCTGGTTATTGACCAGGGACTTCAGGTTTGCAGAAAGGTGCAAAAAGCTTGCCTGTTTAAGATCCTAAAAAAGGTAAACAATGTTATTTACCAAATAGACTTCTCTCCTCTGTATTGTGTCCACATTTATTCCATACATCCCTTCTCAAGCCTGTGGTTCCAGCTTCGCTGGACGAGGCCACGTCCAACGAGTGGACATCAGCTCCTGAACTCCAGAAGGTGTAGAGGTGTGCTCCAGTATCTCATGGACTGGGAGGGTTATGGAAGGATGGATGGGGGTACAAAGCTGGGTACCTGCCTGTGATGTTCTGGATACAGGATTGATGGCTGATTTCCACAACTGATACCTAGGCAAACCTGCTCCTTGCCCTAGGGGACATCCTAGGAAGCAGAACTCCAGTCCACATCCTGGTTGTGACTGGTGGTCGCTCCTGTGGTTGTCATTCTCATCCTACAATGTTCCTCAGCCATCCCGGACACCTTTGGGGAAGAGTACTGTCACACCTCCCTCTGGCACTATAGTTCACTATGCTCAGCTTGGCAACTCTTTTCCAAACTCCAACCTCCAGAATCCCCTGGGAGACCATATGACACTTACCCCACTGTCATCTTCCAATCACAAACCATTCTCAAGATTATCACCTAAATTACCTATTGCACCTGTGTCCAATTTCAACTTTCCCATAAAGACCCTTAGTTTCAACTCTCACGTTGTGAAGTATTGGCCTTGTTTCAGCGTATTGAGCATTTCTTCCTGTTCGTCCTTTCTTGTGTTTATGACCCTTTTGTATTTTTGACTCTGTTTTTGGCTTTTTACTTTTTGGCCTTGTTTGCTCTGTTTTTTGCTCTCTGGTTTATAATTTTAGCTTTGCCCATGACTACTCTTTTGATGTCCCTGTTGTTTAGTGATTGTCTTGTGGTTTTGACCCTAGCCTGTTTTGTTTTTGACTGTGTTTTTAAAATTATTATTAAGTTATTAAAGTATTATACATTTTTACTAATTATTATTAAATTATTACTGCTGTTGTTATTGCTCAACCACTTTTCGAATTGTTTAGTAAAAACTAGAACTGTGCTCTAATGTTGATATTATTTAACACTTGTGAGTTCTTAAGTTCCTTAAAATTAGTATCCATATTAGTATCCAAGTTTTTTATTAGTTGAGCCCTAGTATCTACACTGACACTGTGTGAAGGGACGGAGAGGCTGATTTTGAGTATGGTTAATCACGGTTAATGAAATCTTGCTGCTCTAGGAGAGCAGAGAATGAGGGGAGTGCACATCAGGCAGAAAAGTCAAGCGACTCGAACTGGAGTCTAACGCTCTCAATTTGTTTGAATCTAAAAGTGCATGTCTCTCTCTCTCTCTTTCTCTCTCTCTCTCTCTCACCCCCTCACACCTCTCAGTTCTAACGTACCTCTGGGCTTCTGATGCCTGATTCTGACACCTTTTTTTTAAATATTGTTAATTGACTTAAGAGCTCATCAGTGCTCTTTGTCTTCATTATTTTAATGAAAATGCCCCAGTGTTTATCTTTTTCTAACAGACTGTGGCACTGTCATAATCAAATCACTTATTTCCAGTCTCTGAAGAACTAGATCCTTTCTGACATGTGCCAATGCGAGAAAAAGCTCATACTTTCATGTGATGTGCGACGTGGCATGGGGTCTGTGTCAGAATGTGTATGCTGTAATGTGAACATGCTTGTGTGTGTGTGACTAATAGTGGCAGTTCCTGTGTTTTCTCTGAGTGTGCAGGGGGTTAAGAATTAGGATAAACACACAGACTCGAGGGCATGCGAGTGGGCTCCAGTAGAGTGGCCTGCGGGGTGAGCTAACAGTGTCGTAATGGAACAGTGGGGTGTTGATGTAGGGGTGGGCAGGGGGTGAGAAGGGGGCTTGTAAGAGGAAAAGCTGTAAGCTAGAAAAGCTGGAGGAAAATGTGGATTTATCTGGTCTTTTTTTTTTTTAAGATCCACTGACTGAACTATAAATCAGCTGCGCTTGTGAAATGTCCATGACATTGGCCTTCACCCCTGGGCCCTATAGAAATCAAAGCGGCAGTAAAACTAAAGTACCGTACATGCTGTCTGCTGGAATGTCACGGCTCGCACACGCACTTGCACACAGGCGCACACATTCTGTTGTCATAGCATTACAGTACTGTTTGCTGTTACACAAAACTATTACACAGACCCTGAGAATCACTTAAAGATTAGCACTTCCTATACACAGTGATGCATGGTATTAAGAAAATTTCACATATCACAGCATCCGTATCATATGACAAGTTTGCGTTAACAAAATTAATGATACCATGCTTAATAAGTTCTGGTGTTCAAACTTGACATAATTGTTTTTAATTGCTCTGTTCTGTTGTTTCTCTTAGAATTACACCAAAGGGAAACTTACACTGTATTGTACATGCTAACAAAACAATATTTAGTTTTTGCAAACAACTTGGAACAGACAAAAGGCACTAGCAAAAAATACTACCACATTTAAAATTAAAAGACTATGAAAAATGGCATAATGGAAGTCCAGTCAGCTACTTACTACTAGACATACTATGACTGCACTTTTTCTTTTCCAAAACATATACCAAAACCTTCAGCACTGGCTAAAACTTATCCAATATGTTCTGCTTAAGAACGTCTAAGCTTTTAAATGAGCTATTTTGAATTGAATTGAATCAGTTTTTTTAAAATGAGCTTCAAAAAGTAGGCTATCACGCTGACACAAGTCAAACCCTCTACTAACCCACAGGATAAAATATACCGCTAACAACTGTAAAGTGTAAATGTGTGATATTTCAGGACAGATTTGTTACAGGATTGGATCAGATTAATTCTTTATTCCCTTTGATATCCAAGCCAGCATTTTCTACAGGTATCAGCCAGATTTCGTATCAGTACTATCTCTACTATCTTCCTATAAAGTGTATGCAGTTACTATACACTAGCTTTGGTTTATAGGCTCTTTGTAGGCTAACTGGTCTAAAGGCCTATTCACACCTGATATTTTTTACGAACAGAAAAACCATCAAATTTTCAAAATCAGCACGTTAGTGCCATCTTAACACTGAGTCTGAAAGTGACGGACTGCTGCACTGCATACAATTTTAAACTAGAGCCAGCACAATATTCTCAGTTAAACGAATAGGTTAAAAATCGGGCTGATCAATCAGATCTCCGTTATCATGGCTGCAGTCCAAACAAATTATGAGGGCAGCAGAACAGCACTTCTTGTTTGTAGCAGTGCACAAAAACTTACATGACAAGCTGACTATAAAAATGCAGAGGTTAAAGAAATTCTATGGCGGACTATAGCTAAAGGGCTTGAGAATGACGGCAAGTACAACATAGCGACTACATATAGCTGTCTATGTGTATATTTTGGTAGAATGTTTGTACCCAATATGTGCACCTTTTACTTGCCATGCCTAAAAGAAAAACAATAAATTTATTGTCACTACTACTTTCCTTGCATTTCATATTCCTCCTGCCTTTTCAGTGTTAAAAAAAAATTTTAAAAATCGTTTCCTTTCCCCCCCCCCAAAATATATATATATATATATATATATATATATATATATATACATACTTAGAAAGATGAACTGTGATTGTGTAATCATGGTGTCATACTGTTATGCTGCCCACCCCTATTCTATACTTAGCATATAGCTCTTCACTTTCATGAAAAAACACATACACAACATCACTCCTAATTGTAAGGAAAGAGAAAAAAAAATCTTTTAATGTGTCTATATATCTGTTAGCCATATCTGTTAGCAGAGCACAGAGTAACAAAATGCTTCTTCCTTTAACACAATAGCAAACTTTCAAACATTTACTACAGGTACTAAGTCTTTTGGCTAGTTATTGTGAAACACATTACTACCTCTTAAAAAGGAATGCAGGCATTGAATGCCTGAGTACAGAGTAGACTAGGCAGCTGGAAGGTTTGGCAGGGAAAGGCTTTGCACATAAACCCCTAATGTCCCTCTGGTGGTGTATAATGTCTGCAGTGGACTTTACAGGAATGGCCTGTAAAGAGTGACGTAGCTGTTAAAATAAATCAAGTTCCCATCTCTCTCTCTCTCTACCTCCCTCTGCTTCTCTCTCATCTGACTCCTCACCTGAAACAAGAGCAACCTGGTGTAGCTTATCAGATTTAGCCTGCACTATCCTACCAGGAGCAGCTCTCCAGTCATTAAAGCTCAGCTGCGGTGTGTTTTGGTTTGGGTTTGTTGTGCCCTCTTTCAGCTAAAGAGACAATTTCGCAGTTTCTTGCTATTTTTTCAGTCTAACATGATGTCTGTCCACACCATCCGTCCTCCACGGACCTCCAGATGAGTGGACATCTAATAAATCACTTCACCCCCAAGCCTTTTCCATCCCTTCGGTGACCACTAATTCAGTCTCACACAGACACACACACACACACACACACACACACACACACAGGCATACACCCCTGACCCCTCAGTGATGCTTTTTTTTGGCTGAAGTCACTTAAATAGAAGGATCGCGGTGGGAGACATAATGCGTTAAAGTAATAAGATGGTCCCAGGCAGGTCACGGCCCGAACGCTCTCCATGCTCTGCTGCTCGGGGCTCTGGGCTGCCTCTCTGAGTTAATGGCCTGCGGTCAGTGCGCCGGAAGGGCCATAAAGCCCCGTGCACTACACCCTCTCTTCTCTCTCTACAGCTACCGAGTCCATGATTCCCATCCAGATAACAGCACAGCCACTAAGCTGCACACAATTTCCACTGCGGATTCCTTACTGCACACACCTGTAAATCACTTAGCATTTATCGGATGCCTCAGTGGGCGAGCGTCCACTCACTCCCAAGTCGACTCCCATTCTGTATATCAACATAGCAAGTACCTCAACTCATAATTACAACAGAGTTAATGTCACTTTGTGCTGTTTACAGCTAATAAAATTAGGTAATAATAACACACAATTCTGTACAAAAGCAGTGTAGTCGCTAATAATTAATTTAAGGACTCTAAGTAGTAAAAAGAGAGCAGTATTATTTTATGTAGGAGTGGGTAATATGGCCATATGCTATCATTATCATTATAAATTATGTCACAATACACTTTTCTGAGTATACTGTTCAGTTTTAAAAATAAAGGTGCCAACAGGGTTCTGTGCCATAGAAGAATTCTTTTTGATTCTCTAAAAAACTTGGATGGTTCTCTGGAGAACTATTTTTGTAAATGAGATGTGTGAAGAGCATTTTTAAAGTTAAAAGAAACTCCACATAAGGTTATGTTCTGGGAGGAACCTATACATTATTACAGAACCTTTGCATTATGTCAAGATTCTTCAGACTTCTTCACACTCATAAATCAAATTGTTTCTTAGGCAGCCATGTTGCTTTTTCTATGGTTCTTCCAAAAAACATTCAAGACACCGTTCTTAAGAGTGTAGGTTTCTTTTCTTAAGAGCTGAGGTATCTAGAACATGTTGATGTCACTCGATATCACTTGAGGTGTGATAATTACGTAAGTAGCTAAAAAAGATGACCTGCTGGACTACTATGCTTGAGCTATTTCCCAATTTTACAATAAATGATGCAGAAAATGGGCCAAGAAGTTGTATAAAAATATCAAGATCAGTGTTGCTAAAAAGCTGCAGCAAGTAGATTAAGGGTTAAATTTTTCAGGGTTGTTTAGATTTCTAGATTAGAAAAGACAAGGTAACAATTTTTAATAAAAAAAATAGTTGATGGAAATATGTTTTTCATATTGGAAGAGTAAAGGAGGCTGCCATGTGAGCTAATGATGTAAACTAAGAGGTTTACAATGTTTTACGATTAAACAGAAACATTTATTTTTCAACTGACTCTGATTTTTGGCGTAATCACAATCTGATTCCGGAATATGCCCACCACAGCATGACTTTGGATTTCAAGATAGCTGTCAAGCAAAAAAAATGCATGCATCATAGAAAGATGTCTTTATACCAATTATAGACAGCCAATATAAAACAACAAATGTATAGTATATATAGCATTAACCACATAAACTAACTGCATGACTACATAAACTAAAAGCACTAGCTCAGTGTATATCAGTGAAGTTGCATTCTGTCCATTCCATCATGTTCACAAACCTCATAAAACCTGAATATTAAGAAACATTTTGTGCATCATGGAAATGTCTTACAGTATCGTGAAGTTATATTTTTGCCATGTTGCCCATCCTTAATTTGATGTCATGTGACATTACAGTTATTTGTCCTCTGCTTTCCTGTAGCCTAAATAATGAGAGATTTCTCTCAAGCTGTGGGGTGCCTGTGATGTTTAAAAAAAAGAAGAGAGTCAAGCTAAGATGATCAATATAGAAACAGCATTAAACTGAATTGATTGCTTACAGAATGACAGAAACCCATATGTGAGTGTCAGCGTGGGTGGAGGGAAAAAGAGAGACAGAGAGAGAGGCAGAGAGGGAGCGTGTCCGTTAATGGGTGACAGTGAGGGGGCTAATGAGGCCATGTAGGGGAGGTGTCAGAGGCGCATGACGATGGAACAGTGGGGTGTAGCTAACGCTCCTCCATTTACAATGATTACATGTGAACCGCTGTCATCTGACATAAGCACCCCCAGGATATAGAATTAAACGCCATTGTTTATGCTTCACATTTCGCTCACCATTTCATGGCTTTCCCCTCTTTTTTCCATTTGTTGTGTTTATTCATTGCACATTTAGCTCGCTTCGTTTCTCTCTCCCGTCAGCTTTCATTAGCAGTGCATTAACAACTTAACTCAAATTAGTGTGCTTTTCACCACACAAACATGCCGAAATTCCTTTTGTTTAGTCCGATACACAAGTACGCATAAGCAGTATGACAAGAGAACAATATGCTGTACTGTCCCATCCTTGTCTTTCAGGTTTTTAGCCAGAACGCACATGCACACACATACGGAGGTATTACTTCAATTTACCATCAACTTATTAACCAGCGAACAAAGTCACTCAGAATAGTTTAATGTGAAATGTGACACTCTACAACAATTCAGAATTGTCACAGTAGTGGTGACAGGAACCAAACGTCTAAAACGTGTAATGCCTATTCAAGCTCCTTCACAAAATGTTTTTATATTAAATGGCCTGACATCACAATAGATTTGATATAAGGTTTTGGCCTAAAATGTACTTTTAGAATAGAGAGGTATATGTAGAATTACACACACACACACACACACACACACACACACATACATACGATAGTAAGCAAAGGTTTGCACCCTACTTTTGCACAGGCCACATAGTCATAGTCAAAGTGTTGGATGCGGGACAAATGGGCAGGCCACAGAAGGGATACTGTGATGCCATTCAGAGAAACTTTTAATGATGGTTACGGGAGGAATGTGTGACAACACACAGTGCATCGCACCCTGCTGCATATGGGGCTCTGTAATCACAGACCAGTCAGATCTGAAATTAACCCATTCACCGTTTAAAGTGATGCTCCGGTAATGGCAATGTTCTGTAGGGAAACCCTGGGTCTTGGCACTCATGTGGACGTCAATTTGACACTACCTAAACATCACTGCAGACCAGTCCTTTTCATGGCAGAAATCTTGTTCCATTAATTTTCACAGTTAATTCTCAAAGTTAAGCATACTTCCATTTTGGTTTTGCACTATTTTTGCATTGTAGACATTGTGACCCATGGTGCCCATCACCAGCACTCTCAAGAAATTAAATTCAGTAAGTTTTTCTATAATGTGAGGAATGTAAGCTACCTTTTAGATCCATTTTGTCCTTTCACAATTGTTTAAAATTCAATTCTGCTCTGTTGGTTCAGCACACCAGTTACTTTGGAGATTTAACAGTTTATTTTGGTATATAAAGGATCCCAAAAAGAGAACAGCACCTAACAAATTCAACTTCCTATGCTGATAGATGTTCCAGCTCTATAGGTGTGTTTTTTTTTGTTTTTTTTGTATCTGATACTTCTTCGGATTCTGATACAATTTGCTTTCTGTTTGTTTTTTGTTTTTCACTATTTGTATTCCCATCTGTGTCATTATTTCAGTGACATATCAATGCATTTACTTGAGTATGGGTTTAAGCTACTGCATATATACACCCTTCCCATTCCTAACATAAACATACAAATACATTCCCCGACAAATCTCCACTAGCACTGCAAGCAACGTGCTCAAGCTATCATCAGTATCACCAAAACAAGCAAGAGCAGCAGTGGCTTTACTGTGAGAAGAGGTGAATTTAGCCCCATAAAACCTTTACTAATAGAGTTTACTCTCATTCAAAGTCCCAAAACAATCCAATTGTCGGTGGGGTCTGTGACAAGCTCCACAGCCATGGCTGAATGAAGAGCAACAGTAATGGTTCTAATGCAGGCTGGTGCAGTCTAGTCCCTCCGGAGGGCCCTGGCTCTAATAACAGCCCTAATATTACAGAGCAGCCACTAGTGACAAAGACCATTTAGATTACCTACATACATTCTCTTTCCTGGCTTTCCAACTCTAAATGAACACAGAGGAGCTGAACAGCATGTTTAGGAGCTACAGTCGACTGCTTTTGTCAAGCTTGAGGCTATGAAATGAGGAGGGAAAATATTTTCTGAAAGATTTTGAGTCAAGTCATTATGAATCAAAATGCCCAAAATATCTTTGTGTCACATATTTTGATCATTTGTGTCACATTTCGTATGCTGCATTTCAGGCCGGAGTAGGACTTCTGCAGTTAGATCGGCATATTCTACAACTGCCATCTGACTGATTTTGCCCTTAAATCATAGAGGTCTTAATTGTTGATTTTGATTGAACATGATCAGAGAGCATCGACATGTCATCTATGAATTAAGTGACGCTGTCAGCTTTTAGCCAAAAGAAAGTGATACATCCATGCAGTCACAGATCCACTAACCCGCCTCTATCTCTCCCCCTTCATTCATGCAGTCAGCACAGCTCCCCGTAAATCAGTCATTGATCTGAAATAAACAAGGAGTCAGCTCTGTAATTTGAATGCTCTCATTCAGCAAAAGCTCTGTCTGTCTCTTACACACACATGTATCAAAACTCTCTTACATAAAAATAACTGATCATGAATTTGGGCCCCACTGTGAAGGTTTTGTGCCCAATACCAATTTTAAGGAACTACAAATTCAAATAATATCTTTTGATGAAATCAAACAAAATGAAACAGACTTCAGTAGTGTTACTGATGTCATCTGTCAATTGTCAATTATGATTGTAAATTCTCACATTTCTTCAACTCAAACAGCATAAAATCGAAAAGATAAATACTGTATACATTGAAAAAACTGAATACAGTCAGAAAAAAGGGTACCGTACATTTTTGTCCCTCAAAGTACAGGCATAATGTAAACATACCCTCAAAGGAAGAAAATTATCTTGTGCCTTAAATGACTGCTAAAGATACTGTCCATTCACTTTCCCAGAGAAAATGTATATATTTGTACATTTTCATAAATAAAATAAAAAAGCCTGGAGCCACGAAAGGGTGTGTGGAGTCAACGTTAATGTAAAAAAACACTTACAATGGAATATGGTACAATTATGTTCCCTGACTAAAGGGTGCTGAAGATGTAGCCTTCAGGTGCCATTTACTACCTTTTGTTCCAAGAGTGGAGCACAGTGGGCTTAGTTTTCTAAAATTCTTAAAGGTTTTGTTGGTTTCTATTAATTCATTCTTATTTTTCTTACTTTCCATCAGTTCTTTTTAGAGATTTTTTTTTCTGTGTGTATATGTGTGCATAATGTTACCTTCATGCTAAAGGCTAGATTTTACAGATGCATTTCACGTGTTTATATCTTAACCATGACACTGTTTTGGGCTGAAATTTACCAGTGACTGTCAGCTTAGCAGACTCTCTAAAGATCTGTAGAAGTAAGACACTTTTTACACATAAGGGTGTCTGTTACAATATAAAACATGCCCTAAATATTAGTCCTTTACCAGCATGATTTTCACCAATAACAATAAATCAGAGGGGCTCAATACTCATCAATATATTGGTCAGGATTTACATTGGAACAGCTTTTTGGAACACCTACCATTTAAAAACACTCATTATAAAAATGAATAAATAAAAATAAATACCTTCTTTCTTACATCAGCCTAAATCACAAATGGTTTAACGTAAATACCATCCCTGATATGTAGTTCAATTGAGTTAACAAGGTGGTCGTGCAAGCATCCTCCAGTCAAACCAATCTGTACATAGTTTGTAATCCTCAAAAGTACAACTACATTTTAACTGGATAATATCAACCAATAGCTCAAAACCCTTTAAACTGTTTAGATCTTGTTAATATTATTTGCTCATGTGCGCAACACTTTTTCAGCACTTTCTGTTTATCAGTTCTTCCTTCTTCTTTCTGTTTTCCTCTGCCTCACTCTCATTCCACACAAAAACACTTCCATCTTCACCAGAATGGCCATAATCACCTCCTCAACTCTAACTCTCTCTCTCTCCTCTCTTTCCATGACAGATATCCTTGCGCTTCACCTCCATCTCTTTGCTGGGTCAGGCAGCCGATGCAGCCGATAGTGAGCTATAGTTAAGGTCCAGATCTGCTATCTTGGCCTTGAATGATGGAGGAAAGCATGCGGGGAGGTGTTTATTGTCACCCAGATGGTCCACAATGCGGACGCTTTCCAAGAGACGCTCCCCCACCTCAATATAATTCATGGGGTGGTGCCATTGTGTGGGTGACTGATAAGGCCTTCATTTTGGACCGCTTTGGTCACTTGTCTCAAGGAGACTCCAAAGAAACTTCACTCTGTACAAATGGCGGCAGAAAAGCACTCCCTCTCTGTTTCTCTCGTGCTCCCTCAGGAGCAGGACACTTACTGCTTAAACCTGCAGCAAGATCATAGGCCTGCTGAAGCCCATTTATAATGACTGGGTTCAAGCCTTGTCATCTTGGTTTATCTCTCTGAATGGAACGTTAGAAGATTGACTTTAGGTGCATCCGCTAAGTTCTACAATAAAACTGCCTTTTGAAAGTATGAGCATTGATAAATTTAATCTTAGTATGAATTCAACTACTTTAACTAATAGTGACACATTTTTAAGGTAACAAATAGTGGCCTATTTACTATATAAACTTTTACTTATAATAGCTTAGCATCTGTCCTTACGATAGCACTGTTTTTCTCCGCTTTGATTTTCATGCCTGCTCTCTTCATTGATCCTCAGCTTGACAAATTCATATGTAATATCCATATTTTTCCATCTCAGTAAATGTCTAACAAAAACTTGACAAATGGACTTGGAGTTTATTGAGTAAATAATGAAAAGATCATTTGGCAGACGGAATGTCATGAGCTCTCACTGAGGACACATGCACATTAAGTTCATTGATATTTAATACAATGGGAACTGTTTTTCCTTTAACCTTCACAATTCGTATTTTGTTGAAAACCCCCTTTTTATACAAGCTAGCATCAGAGACTAGAATATTAAGTTTGCAATAAGTGCAAAGGACTGATTAATTTATATCTGATTAATTGATTAATTGATTAATTTATATTCCTTCTCAGTTAAGAATTGTAAATGAGGAGGAACAACAATATCTAGTCTTTTATGTCTTACAAACATACACCACAGAAGATTTGAACATTTTTCAAATGTTTTCATTTTTATAGTATAAAGAAAAAATTCTGCTATTGCATCCTATGGTAAACAAAATGTTCCAAAGACCATTTTGTTTGTGTACATTTTGCTCCCAAATTATGAGGTTATTTAGTAGTTGAAATACAAATAATGCTGCATTCACAATACAATGATGTTACATGAAAAGTATAATAATAACTACTATTAAACTTACCAAGGCAGCTTAACTACCACACTTGATAAAGCTTGCTGATTTGCATGGGGTTGCCAGTCTTAACATGTTTGTTTGTTAAATGCATAACAGTGTTAGGTTGCATATTTCAATGTTTATCAACCAGACTGAGGAGACATTTGAGGGGGAAATGTATGTACAGCAAAACAGAACAGGTTAGGAACATTACAAGTGTACAAGCAATGAAACGCCATTAATTTTTTTCCCAGAGACACAAACTGCTTAGATCCACAATTCCTAATATGGCTATGGCTACAAACTGATGGCAGAAGTCAGTGAGATCTATTATTTAGGGATTTTGGCAAAAGTAGCCACTGTGTCTTTTGCTGGTATAGTTATCTGTAATGGGTCACTCTATCTTGGCTTGGAACACAAAAAATACATTACTGCTCTGAAAGGGCTTCAGTAATCTACTTCAGTAATTAAAAGTAGCACAGAGACTTAAACTCTATATGTGTAATGATCCTGTATACTTTGTACTTAGCTGTAATTCTACAGTAATCCATAATGAATCTAATCATACTAAAACAACAAAAAATACTGCTAATCTGCAGTGTTCTATTATAGCTAGAGTGTCATAGTGAACTGGTCATTCAGTATAACAAGGCTTTGCTGAAAAACTGGCCTTAGTTTGGATGACTGGATCGCTGCCTATCGAAGCATCTTTATTCGGACGGAAAATGAATCCTCAAGGAACATGGCCAAGGCTCTTTATTGTGTATGCAGTGTGTGGCCAGGTTCAAATTGGCAATCAATTATCCAATTAAGACTGACAGAAATGCACATCAGGAATTCCAACCCATCCGTCCAGGCCCACGATTGGAACACGATTAGAGGGACTTAATTAAACCCTAGGTACAGGGTGTTTAAACATCGTTTGTGTGGCGTCAGTGGGGTTTGGAAATATAAAGCTGCTCATATCAGATTCTCCACACATTCTCATGCCTGAGGAAGCAGCTTCCAGTTAGAGGTGAAATCTACAGCTGTGGAAACACAAGGTACATCTGGAACTTAAGGATGCAGCATCTGTTTTCGGTATACAAGGAGTGACAAATACATATCTTCACAAATCTTACTTTCTGCTGATTTTAGGCCATTTGACCAACCCTCTGATAGAGATCATCATGGCAAATTGTTTATCTTACAGTCAAACTCAAAAATGATCTGTGATAAAAAAAAAACAAAAGGCAATCTGCATGGAAAGTTTTATTCATGTTTGCTATAGTAAAGTCAATGAATACAAATTATGGGGTGAAGAAAAAAATAATTTTAATATCATCACATGGATATTGATGCGACACAATTTGCTTTGGAAGCCATCCCAAGCTGTTCAAAAAAAGACCTGATTAATTCAAGATCATCATCCATTATACCACCTCACATATCCACTTCATGTAGGATATGTAGAATATAATGTGTTGTGACTTTTCAAAATTCTGAATTTACCTTTTTTCCTTTTTCTCCCTTCAGCACTGTCACCTTACCTCCATTGCTTCCCTAGGCACACGTTTGGTGCCCTTATTGATTTCTAAGGCGAGTCTTCCCTGCTTCCCCTATGTCACTGCGTACAGAGTGAGAGGCATTGCATTTTAATTTTGGGTTTGTGAATTAATCATTTCCCTGGATAGCAAAGCTTGGCTCGGCCCCTTCAGGAGAACACCTTATCACAGCAAATAGGATTCAAAGGGAGAGGAGTGGTGTAATCCATAGCTAATTGGATGAAATGGCTCCTCTCCCTCTCCCTTTCTAGCTCTCTCTGGCTGGGCTTCTGTTCGGTTGTCTCCACAGGGACCAGAAAGCCACTGAAGAGGTTATTACTGTGTGTCTTAGGGGAGCATTAATACCTTACCCCTTGTTCAGACATGCAAATAATCTAATTCAAGGTCTAGCTAATTAACAACCCTGTTCCAGCCTGGATAAAGAGGTACAATAATAAGCCCGGGACGGGTTTTAGTAGAGAAAAACACACCGCATACACCTGTGCTGGAAAGAACCAACAAAAAGCAATGGAACACAGGATTTAGGGAGCACCCCAAGCTAATATGCACTAATAGTTGCTATAATTACACAAAATAATAAGTACGATCAGCTCAGCTTCATGGATCTCCATTATTCTAAAAAATTAAAGGACCTAAGGACACGTCGCATTCAGAGTGAAAAAAACATTAGCAGGAGTTATGTATTATTTTCATGAATATCTGAATTTTAAGTTAGTAACATTGAGCCAAACTGATTATTTTTTGCTCAATGTTTACCTACCTTATTTTATGAGAGTTCGTTTTCCTGTGATCAACTAGACCACTTAGGGTTTTAATCAGAATGACCCCAGCTCTCCTTCAGCCTGTTCAAAAGCAGTGAGAGCATGTTTTTAGGCATCTCCATGCTTCTTTTCCAGGGCTCAAAGGTTAATTCAGTCGTGGCAAGGTCACTTGACCATGGCTTAAAAACTGCAATGCACAAACCTTTATGGCCTGGCCCAGAACAGACATGCCGGAAGTATAACCTTCAGCACTCATTTCTTCATGACGCCTTGCCAATTTCCCAGCCATGCATACAGTATGTATGAAATTGTGATTTACTACATCAATTTACATCTGCCAATACCCAATGGCCTGGCCTTAAATACTCTTTGTTTCTGGTCTAAGAAGTGAGTAAAGTGTTTTTCATCCCAAACGCCCCAGTTGGAAATCCACATTAGGCAGTGTGTACTGTAGTCGTATTTGTGAGTCGCACTCGATAAACATCAACGTGACTATTGACCTTTGAGGATCTGCAAAGTGGCCACTGCCACTGCATTTTGTTAAGGCATAATATGCAAGAAGTGCAATGTTTGAATATACCAAATAATTGCTTTTCTTTTTTGATATATTAAATTATCCATGCAAATGGGCAGACTTTTCTCTTAATGCGTAATACATGTTTGACATTTGGATCAAAGAGTAAACAAAAGCCTTTTTTTCTTAGATTTAAGCTGCATGCTATGCTGCCAACAGTTTAAGTCTGAAGGTTGATTTTCCTCTTGATTGTGTTTCTTATATCTTTCTTTTTCATCTACTTGAACATTCAATGGCTCAGATGCATTTTAAGGCCTACAGCAATCCATGCAAAGCCACACACACTAATCCAATTACAGTTTGCAGAAAGTGCACATGCAGTACATTAAACAAAGGATGACTTTTCATTTTTAATTACTGCTGGCCTTCATAAAAACAATGGTAATGTAACAGTCTATAGCATATGGTATACGATCTCATGTTCACAGATACTCAAAGCTTGTCTTTCAGTTGTGTGCGTGCCTGCATGCTTGTCAGGCATGTTTACTGAGTGTATCTGTATAAGTGGGGGTGTGTGTACATGGCGCTGGAGGTCTAGAAAATGAGTACAGAATGCAAATTACAAAAACAGAAGAGTGTTAAATTGCCCATCCCACCATCCATGAGCATGTTAAAAGAGTAAACTGCACATGGCTTTGACACAGAAAGCATTAAAATGTTCATTTAAGTAGCGCTTCCAGCTATGTTACGTATCAAACCTACTGAGCCTTCAATGCCTTTAATATCTCCACTAGCAGCAAAGCAAATTCTAAAGCCAGCAGAGGGTTAAGGCATGGCTGAAACGACTTGAAATGAAGGAGTGGGAGATGCTGAGTTCTTACCCTTTCTTCCCATCAATCTCCCATTTCAGCCATTCTGCTTTGCATTTTGCCTCAACAAAACTCATTATATACCAAGAGGCAAAGAGTGTGCATGCACAAAGTCCTTAATGATGGTCCAACATAAAATATGGTATACCAAGTCTTAGGGTTCAATCACTCTTTTTAATAGCCTCATAGCAGCCCGAAAATAAAGTATTCATGAAGATTGAGGAAGATGATCCAATGAACTTCAATTTAATTGGCGCAAATTAAAACAATCCATCTTTCCGCAGCTGTCCATCTATCTGCCGGCTCCACTTCACCGCTCATCCTGCACCTTGATTACAATTATCTTTTAATGGCAAAACTTGTCAGCCATTTTTCCCCTGTCTTTGATTTACACAGAACCAGCACAATACAGATTTACTGATATAATTCATGCTTTAGTGCTCATTTCTGACTGCAATGTCTCCTCAGCACTTCACTTTACATCTTCAGAGTGCCATACCTTAGACTTTGACATGAAAAGCATCCTGGACGTACTCCTTTTTTTCCTCTCTAAATGGAGACCTGGTGATATATGCACGGTTTTGCCCTAGTCCCTGCAGAATAAGGCCTTGGCAACAGATGAGCAAATAAAGTGCACATGCAGACACTATTTTCTGCAGTGTCCAATAATGGCTGCGGGCAATTAGAGAGAGAGATGACATTTTGACTTTTAATTCAGGACAAAGCAATCTCTCTCTTTTCCCACTTACGTCTCTTTCAGTTTCCCCTGACACAGCTCTGAAGTGCTGAGATAGGAACTACAGTAAGCTACACTCTTTATTTTATCATAAAGTGGCATACTGCCCAATGCACCATCTACTATATACAGCACTGTCACTTTTCCAAGAGTAAAATGTCCATTTGCGGTGATGCGAGATATGGAGATGAAAAAGAAATGCTGCTCCGGGAGCTGAAACAAATCGGCAAATGCTAAGATTCATAGTATGAGATAAGAAGATTTGGAGCTAAATAAAGCAATAAACAAACATTAGGCATCAGCAGCTTCAATGAAGCAGCTATCAAATGATCAGATACCTCCTGGCACACTCCATAACTCGCATTTGTTTTGAACGAGAAGGTGTTATTGAGCTGTGGAATGATAACCTATCCTTGCAGCTCTCATCACACCTCGCGTCGGAGATATTGATGCTTGTTTTACGATTAGCTCTAGAGCATCATCTACGCTAAAGCACCAACAGTAGGCCCATATTGCCTCAGCTCAGCAAGCAGCGATAAAAGGCATCAACCCAAACGGGAATGCAATGCGCGAGACCATGCGCATCGTTCAATGAGCCATGCATGGCCAATTATTGCTGCCTGCCGATGAGGAAACACTGGACAAACTAGGGAGCGTGTGCTGCTGCATCTTATTCTACAATTGAGATGAATACATTTTTTATCTCTCTGTGTGAGCCCTTAATAATCTATGGAGACTAACCGGGAAAGGATACAATTATTTTTAAGAGATGGAGTTTTGGGCTCAAGTCACACAAAGTTTGAAAGGGCAGTGCATTATATGAGTTTAGTAAGTCTACTAATTGCCTAAAACTTCCATAAAGAGACTTACGTAATTTCATTACATTACATAAGGACTAAAAGCAAAATCTGCATGCAAACTGTCACAAATTCTTTAATATACCTTTAGCCTTCAGTAAATCATCAAATGTCTTATATCTGATCTGTACAGGAAATGCTCAACTTCTGATATCAGATTTGTTTCTTCTAAGTGAACTTCTGCAAAGTGAAGGCAAGAGAGCTATCACAACATCTTTATTACATCAACACATTTTAATGATTCACTAATCATGCATTAAAAAGGCAGAATAATAAAAAGTAGATTAATTGAACAATATTAAACCATGAATAGCCTTTTAATGATTCCAAAATATTTCACTGGAAATAGATAAACTATAAAGCCTGTCAATGTCAATGTGAATCAAAAATCATAATGCATTTTCCTTCCGTATCATGATGTATTTCCAAGGTACATGTGTTAGTAGGGAGCCGAGGTTATGTGGATGTCTGGTATGAAGTTATGATGAACTAGCTGTAATTTTTTTTTTAATTCCAACATTTTCCATATACTCACAATAACTGTTATAGCTAAAGACCTTTACTGTTGAAATGTAGTTCAAGGTACAGGTTTTGTGGCTTAAAAAAAAGACAACACTTCTAAGTGCTAAAAAGAGAAACAAATACCTACATAAGAAATTAATACCCGATTATTCAAAATGTTCAGACCTGCTCTATTAGTCAGTATTATTTGCTCCCACCCACTGGAGCACAGTGACATGATCTAAACTCAGAAAACTTTTTTGAGTCTGTTAAAATTCACTACACTTCAACTGAACATTAAAGGAAAACAAGAATTTTGGTATGATGACTCATGCTTAACATAACCAGGGACATGAACTAACAAAGTGAAAAAAGTCCATTTTGATTTTAGCTCGGCTCTAACTGCAAGTGACCAGTAGTTGAATTTAATATAACCACTTCATTAATATACATTATATAATGCAAACTGCATAGTCTGCAAATTTATCAATCATCAAAAAGGTACAATTTAATTAGGTAATTTTAATTCTAAGTTTAGTCAGGTGACTGTGACACCTCTAGTATGTACAACATTTTACAACATAGAATGTTTCACATCATTATACTAAAGTTTGGACATATACAGGTCAGGTCACTGACTTTGTCCATGTGTGGTAAGATTAAAGAATAAAGCCACTGGAAGTCTCCTTAGTCCTGCCCTGTGAGTGATTATGACCCCCACACACTGACCTGCCACCTTGCACCGTGCTATCCTGATGATCTTTTTTTAAAGGCTGCATAGGGGCTATGGGGAAATGGCTCGGCCATTTTCCACTTCTGCCCCAAATAAACTGGGATGTTCTCCATCCATCAGTGGACGAGCGCAGCATGCTGACCTGTCATAAATTCCCCTTGCAGGAAAAGGTGACAGGGCAGAAGCCAATCTTCATGAAAAAAAAGCATCAGATCCAGCCCTTTATTCCTTCCAGCCCCCTGCAACACCTGCTCACCCTTTACCTTTTATACCATACACAGACTAGTCAGTCTCGCTCGCCCTCTCTTTCTCTCCATACCTTTCCCGTCTTCCCCCAAGTGTCTTACTGTCTCCCATCTCTCTCCTTTTTTCTTGCAACCCCCACACTATTCCTCTATTTTTCTCTCCTCCTATATCTCTCCCTCTCTCCCACTCTCTCCCTCTTTCTCTCCATGGGTAAGCAGGTAATCATGAGCTGTCACAGAAAGGTGACCCATTAATGTGATGGATACGGTGTGAAAAACAAATGGTGTGAAACGTGTGGATTGCTGTCCTTACTGCACCTTGGCCTTTTGTTCTGTCATATCAATATCCACACAGGGCCTCATTACACCACCGCACTACACAATGAGCGCTGCACCAGGGTCAGGCGCCCAACGCCACGCTCCCACTCACCGCCTGCCACCAGTGCCCGCACCTCAGGCTTCCTCCTTTCTGCCTTCTCTTCCTCCTTCTCCACCTCCCCTCAGGAGCACCAGGTAAACAAGCAGCTCCAACCCCCTCCCCAACCGCCCCCCCCCACCCCGTATTTTCAGCCACCCCCTTTTTATTTTGCAGACCATTGTGTGGTTTTTGGAGAGGAGGAATCGCCAGGCACGACCGGCCAGGGCCGTCTGGAGACAACGGCAGCAGTGTTGGTGATAAGCAGATGCAAAACCTGGCTTTTGTTAATGGTCTCCGCTCCATTGTTTTCGGTTTTGTTGTCTGACTGAATTCTATTAAGCAGGAACAGAGGATGTTGGAGAAGAAGATATAGGGCTGGCATGGTGTTTACTGGAGTGAGGCAGAAGGGGTGTGTGAGAGAAAGAGAGCGAAAGAGACAGAAAAAGAGAGAGAGAGAGAGAGAGAGAGAGAGAGAGAGAGAGAGAGTGAGAGAGAGAGAGAGAGAGAGAGAGGGGAGATCTAAGGATTCCTGTCATCATGATTAGCATATTGGGATTTAGGGCAGACTGTAATATTTTATTGATCTGGCTTTAAAGTGGACTACACTTTACCATCCCATAATTCAACTGTCCTACATGCGTCTCCAGAACTGCTTATGTCAGAAAAATTTGATAACCACAAAAGAGAATGTTACATAATCCCATAACTACAGTGTGTCTCATAGCCAATGAACACCTTTAAACATTTGAAAAGAGTGTATGTTTCAACCTTTTTTTTATTATATATTTAATCCAAGGTAAAAAATAATATAAGCTGTCAGCAACAGCAGTATAGTAGCATTAACAGCCAGGCGTCAGTGTCTAGTACGTGGTATATTTTCCATACTGGTATAGGATATTGTTGGCAATGGTGGGTTTTATCAATGCCAAAAGATCACAAAAACCTCTCTATCAATTCTGTAATGTATGTCACTTGCAGGATGCTTTTTTTTGTTTAAACAAACAAAAAAAAACAAATATACTAAGTAAATAATAAGTTTCCTTTCTGAAAATGTGGTTTCTGCCTGATTAATTTTAACAATACCATGTAAGTTACTTTGGTGCCATTTTAAATTTATTTTGCTGTAATTTAAAAAATATTAATAGAATTTTAGAAACAGAACAAGGCAGATAAATCAAAATTAGCTACACCAGCATTCAGCAGGTTAACCTGAGTTGTCATATTAATAACTGCTGCTATTTTATTAAATTTTAACTTGCACACTGTGTACTGAAATAGTATAAGCTAGACACCAGGAGGTATTGACATTTCATTCAATATTTCATCACCAAACAATAACTGAATGATTAAAAATAGCAACTAAATGACAGTAACTACATAATATGCTTTAATCTTTTTATTTCTTCTCATGGTATTGTGCCTTGTCAAGATTAGGAGGCTTTTACGCATCGTAGAAGCAAAGAGCCATGCTGCCAGGAGTTTTAACTCCTTCCAGGGTCTCCCATGGCAGAAATGGATAGAACTAACAAAATGATTGTCGAGATGATACTAAAAGATGGGATACCCAGGTCTGAAGGCATTCAACTTTTTACTAAGGATTTTTCCGAGTACAGCTTGTGTGTATGATGCAACTAGATCAAAGCCCTCAGGACCTCTAGCTGTTAAAGAAAAAAAAGAATTCAAAGCTGTAAGAACAAAAATTACAGAAGAAACATTTAATTTATGAAATATGAGTCATGGCAAGCTGGAAGCAATGAAGATGGAAATGGATCGTCTACACATCAACATTGTAAGGATTAGCGAGCCAAAATGAACGGGATTAGGACACTTTCAATCAGGGGAACACACCATCTACTACTCGGGTCACAAACAACAAAGAAATGGAGTGGCTTTCATTGTCAACAAGACTGTTATTGGAAACAATGCCATGAATGAGCAACTGATGTCCATCCAACTTCACGCACAACCATTCAACATTACAGTCATTCAGGTCATAAAGTCTGTCAGGCCCTGAGATCATTGCAAAAGAAGAAAGCCAACAGAAAGATTCTGAAGAAGATTTGGTTAAAGTATTGACCAAATTGTGTCAGCTCAACAGCAGACTGGAGGAGATCAGTTTATATCCCAATACCAAAGAAAGGAGATAAGCAAGAGTGTACAAACTATGGCACAATTTCCCTAATATCACACACCAGTAAAATTTTGCTGGTCATTCAACACAGACAGAGTTCAAGAAGGAAGTCAAGATGTGATTCATATAACAAAGCCTTCGACTGTGTTGACCATGTAAAATTATGGAATGTCCTCAGGAAAACAAATATAAGAGCATGTCATTCTTGTGATGAGGAATTTCTAAACTGACCAAACAGCGACAGTCAGGACAGAAAATGGACAAACAGAAAATGAGTTAGACAAGGCCCCATAATATCGCCATACCTGTTTAACTGGTATGCAGAATATATAATGAGAGAAGCAGGACTGGAAGAAGAAGACTGAAGATTTAGGCTTGATGGAAGAAACATCAATAACCTTCAATATGTGAATAATTTGACACTCATAGCAGAAAATCTGGAAGACTTAAAGGCTCTTATAAAGAGGGTTAAAGAACAGTGTGAAAAGATTTCAGCTCAATATGAAGAAGACTAAGGTCACGACAACAAGAAAGACCGCTAACTTTTTTCAGAGATTGAGAAGATGTGGAAAAGGTGGACAGATATTGCCTACAAGGATCAATTATTAACAAAAAAGTATCCTGCACTCATGAAATATTGTCCAAACTATAGTCTTCTCTGTGGCTCTTGATGGATGTGAAAGCTGGACTATAAACAAACGAGACAGAAATATAGATGTCTTTGAACTTTGGTGTTGGCAAAGACTTTTGAAATTTCTTTGGACGGCAAAGAAACCAACGGATCCTCAGACAAATGCCTCACCTTTTACTCGGAGTCCAGATAAGCAAAAAGTTGGTCTTATTTTGGTTCTTATGCTTGATTCTTATACTAGTCCTGAGAAAAACAATTTTTTTTAAAAAAAGACCATTATGCTTGAAAGAGATATAGGTAAAAGAGGAAAAGGATGACTAGCAACAAGATGGATTGATACAATCATAGGAATCATGAACCAGACATTTAGAAGCCTAAGGACCCAAATAGAAGCCAGGACGTTCTGGAGAAACACCAACCATATATTTGCCAGGAGTCGGAAATGACATGACAGGACTTGAAAATAATTATTATTTATTTATAATAATTTCTTGATATGTTATCTGCCTGAGATTTGATAACCACATTTCAAATAGTAGGCATTCTGGCTGTTTGTTCTGAATACCACTTTCCCATTCATTACGGAATAACCTACAGTTCTGTTCATCATTCTTGTCATATCTAATCTTTCAGCAACTTTCTTATTTTAATGAACATAGTGATCCCAAATGTTTCAGTGCTAGTGTCAGGTTTCCTATGTAAGCATAGTGTACCAGTACCCAGGAAGCACACATTCATAAAGTTAATTAATGCAAACTTATATATCATCTATTCCTGTGATATATTTGGAAAAATATATTTAATTTTATCAGTGCCGCCCAGCTCTAGTGATATTTTTTTTGTAATTACAAATTAAGTTAAAAGCAAAAAAAGTTTTAGTTAAACACATGAGTTTTGGGTAACTGACTTTAGCAGGAACATTCCTGAAGCTCTACATCAATTAAAAAGAGTCACATAAGAATAGCCTTCACCTGAGGCTCACTGCAGGACAGGAGAGTTTCAACAGAGCTTGAGTCCAGCCCAAGGTCAAGGGTAACATGAAATGCATGTCTGTGTGTGTGTGAGAAAGAGAGAGAGTGAGACAGAAAGAGAGGAGCTGTTCCAGCCTGACTGCTGAGCTCTCTGCTGGCCATTACATTTCCACAGTGGTGGATGGACCAGCATTTATTAAAGGCCAGGGCTAATTTCATAGCCAGGACCTGTGAGCCTCAAACTAACTGCTAATCACCAATTATGGAATATTATGGATTAGAGAGTATTGATTTTGAGGGCTGAATGTAGGTGTCAGAGCTCCAGGGATAAAGAGGAGGTGTGAGGGATATACTAGAGAATAACAGGACTGAGTGGAGAGCTTCCATAATCACTGAAAAGCCATAAGATAGAGCCGAGCACTATTATATATCAATACAGAACATAACGTACAGAATGTGACAGAAGTCACGTTCTGAACTTTCAGCAAAACAATATTTAGTAAAAAAGCATTTGATAGTGGATTTAAAAACAAATGCCTTGATGGCTTTTACCTAAGACATACAGACCTAGTGAGCCTCCCCAGAGGTCTGTAGAGGTGGCCTAGTGGACACTTCAGCTGAAAGGATAGAGACTCTATTAAGGCTGGTGCTTACAGGCCACAAACTAATCTAGTATGACAGTCCAGATGTGTCCTGTTATTTCTCCTGCCCATGATGAATGGACAGCAAGGGGCCCACATGCTGTCATGTCAGGCCAGACCTGAAACAGATTGAAAAGAAGCAGAAGGACCAAACTGATAACCTAAGATTCTTCCATTTTCCTTATTTAAGGGAACGTACACACAATTGCACACAGCGGAGTTGTTATATATTAGTCTCTCATTAGACTATTGCCTATTTCCACCACTTAAGTCACTCTCTTGCTCTGTAGTAAAGAGTCAGGCAAATTTGTGCTGAACTACTTGTATATCTGAGGTAACATTAACATTCTGTTATTGAGGTAATATTAACATCCTGTTACTTCTGATTCCGAACTGCCAAGTTTCATTTAGTAACAACAGCTCGATAGCATAGCACTTAAAACTGGAAGTTAATTTTACATATCTTGACAAAGGCTGAATAAATATACTAAATAAATCTAATTTAAAATTAATAATACACCCTACGTGTAGGTATTTTGACAAACACAGATTGTGCAGTACAGATTCTCATCAAAGCCATGGTCTCACCAGACACATGATTGGCAAAAAAAAAAATCTCCATTTTGGTACCGTTGACAAGCTAGCTTGCAAACCACACACAGTAAAAACACAAACGAGAACATAATTATTCCAGATAATTATATACTCCCGACAGCATATTGCTGCACACTAATCCAGAGCAAAAATATATAGATAACTGGAATGGTTGGTAGCAGTGGGTAAACAACTGTGGTTATCCAAGGAGCTAGCAAATAAGTGTGTTTGGGACAGTGGGCTGACTTGTCTGCAGTTGTTAGCCAAGGGCCTAACATTGCAGTTAGCCAGCTGCCAAACTCAACTACCATAAACAGTACAATCACATAAGTAAATAAGATATTACATTCTCCCGACAAACTCAAATATCATGCAGTCTCTCTTTTAAGTGTATATTTATAACCTGTACCACGAAAGCTGAAATAGCTCATTGCGGCAAATTCCATGAATATAAATTCGATTGTGAAATGTCATTTGCAACCAAATTGGGACTTAAGTTGGATGGGATTTTTTCCAACGTTCTGTAAAGCTTGTCCAAACTATGCTATAAAAGAATGCATTTATTGGTGGAGCATGGATAGGTCTATTATCATGAGTAGAGATTCCAAGGCTGTGACCAAAAAATATCCCAAATTTGTGTTTAAAGACACTATTAAGCATGTTGGCCATTTTTCTGTTAGTGTCTGAGTTGTAAAATTGAATTCCAGAGAGATTTTGAGGGCACTATAAAATACCACAATGTACTTGTAATTTTAGTGAACACCGTAGATCACTACATCAGGTGGTTGTGCACCAACGTGCATTGTGAGTCTCTTGTTACTAAGCAACGGACACAGGAACATTGCGTAGAGGGTGGCTGCTGAGCCCCTGAAAACAAAACTCATCAGACTCTCTGAAGAAAAACTACAAACGAAAACAGCAGCTCTGTACAGTTAAAAAACAAAGACCCAAGTGCTGCTCAACATTCAGAAAAAAAAAACACTTGACGTAAGGTTACTGCAGTCTTGGACTAAAAACCAGGAGTAACCAAGAGTACATTGGCCCCTGCACTTTTGAAAACATTACACCTACATCTACAGCTACAAATATAAAGCCAACTTCAGCCCTGTAAGCAACTCATGTTAGATGGTTTATGCAAGTGTTGACCAGTAACACATGGCTGATGATGAGGAAAAGTCATAATCCGACAAGGTGCTAGGTGCCCAGACTATCCCATCTGGTCTGAATGAACAGAAGGATTACTGTGGCACAAGTTGGATAAATTTTTAACGATAATTACAGGAGGAAACTGCATAGCTGCAGTGCCAATGTTAACTCCTGTCCACCCGTGGAAAGCACCTACAAAATACAGCCAAAAGTTATAACTGGACCTTGGAGCAATGGAAGGTCACCTGGTCCGATGAGTCTCGTTTTCTTTTACATCACATGGAAGGCCAGGTATGTGTGTTTATCTGGGTAATTGATGGCACCAGAATGCAGTGTGGAAAGAAAACAAGCTGGTTGAGGGGAGCATAATGCTCTGGGCAATGTTCTGCTGGAAAACACTAGGTCTAGGCACTCATATGGACAGCAATTTGACACGTGCCACCTATCCCGCTGCAAAACATGTACTCCCCTTAATGCAAATTATATTCTCAGATGGCATGGCCGCTTCAGGCAGGAGAACGTGTACTGCCACACTGCACATGTTGATCGAGGTTTGAAGAACATGATGAAGAGTTCAAGCTGTTGCCCTGGCCTCCGAATTCCTCAGATCTCAAACCAATAGAGCATCTGTGGGACATGCTGGAGTAAAGATGATCTGCGGCAGAACTGTCTTGTAACTTACAAGACTTGAAGGATCTACTGCTAACGACACCTTCACGTCGACACCTATCACAGGACACCTACGGAGGTCTTGCTCCAGAGGGCATGCCTTAGCAGGTCGTGGCTATTATGATGCTACTTACAGGGACCAACAGTATATTTGGCAGATGGTCATAACGTTGTTGCTCATCAGTGTATGGCATAATACTAACGAGGGGGTAGGCATCTATTGTGGTCACAGCCCAAAACTAGGCTTGTTGGACAAGTATTTGTAGACTAATACTGATGAAAGAGAAAAATCTGTGTCTCTCTCTCTCAGTGCAGCAGGCCACTAATAGGAATGATAAAGACGGTAACACTTCCACCTATCTGTGTGTGCATGCACGTGTTTGTCCCCCATGCACTTTCACAACTGACCACATCCCCCTGTAATGTACCTGTGTATGAGAGTGTGTGAAAGTGTGTATGTGTGTGAGAGTGTGAAGGACATCCTGGCCGGTGGGGCTATCACAGACACAATCTCAGTCTTACACACACACACACACATACATACACACACCCACACACACACACTCTAATAACTTTGAGAGCGGTCAGCACCCTGCGCTTTAATAACACTCGCTGTCAGCTCGCTGAGCGCACCGCAAAATTGTCTCGTTGGAATTCTTTATGGTGTAGGGGCCAAGCAACTCGGCTGATGGGAATGGAATACAGCCACGCTCAACCTATTCGCATCGGCGAGATGGCTTTCCAAGAGCATGCTTTTATCTCTGGGGGGGTCAAAAAACACAGGCAAAAGAAAAGACATTTACTCGCTCCGCCATGCAGCAATAAGCCTTTAAAATCAGGGCTTGTCCATCGTCTAGACCCAGCAGAGGATGAGGTTATTCTAGAAAAATCTTCTCGCTGGAGCGGAGTACAACTTCAGCAGTGACAGAGCTTCACGGCTGACAGGACCCTCACACAGAACATGCATGTAATACAGGAGAGGGGTCAGAGCAATAATGCACTGCTTGAAAAGACTTTTGAACAGAACAGTGGGCAAATGTGGAGAATGGAAAGTTATTTTCAACATTATAAATAGCAAGTGGAATAGGAAAATAATGCTGTAACAGGTACTTTCATTCTTTTTTCCTTTTCTATTTCTTTATGAAATCAGTAAACAAAAATAAAAGGGTCAAACTTTTTTTTTATTCCTAACCCCACCAACATATATCTACAATTCAACATAAGCATACTCTAAATATATTTCATGGACAACCTTTGAACTCAAACCTGCTCCAGTAATATCACAGAAATAAGCACCAAACATTCAGTCAGCCTCATCTTTAGTTCTCTCTTTCTTGGCTCTCCTTAAGCTAACATGCACGTGTCTGTTTAAAGAGGATCAGAGAGGCTGCGCCTTTTTAAACACACGCAGTATAAAGAGAGATCACAGCTTTAAGCCTGTAGCATCAAGGCTAAATAAGTGTGTGGGAGCTGGAGGGGGTGCAAGTGGGTTGGTGGATGAGCCCCCTAGATGAGGGCTGAGGAGTACGTTGATGTGTGTGTATGTATGTTTGTGTGCATGTCTCTGTGTGAGATGGCGGGTTTGGGGCTCTGTTTGGAGATGCTGAGGTTATTAGAGCTCTCCTCCGCTACCACGGCAACACTCCTGGTCATGAGCGGCGGGCCCTGGCGATTGCTGATTAACATAATCAGCCACGCATTAGTTATTCATGCGCTGTGCAAAGGCGCTCCAGGGGTCGCAGGCTCGCTCTGTCTAATAACCTGTGTTAAATATTAAAGAAGAACATGCAGAGGAGAGAGCATTAACATGGCTATCAGCCCTGGCCCGGTCAGCCTCTGGCTGCTGGCCGGGCCATGTTGAGACCGTGAGAGAGTCAGGCAGCCTGTGGCACTACTAAGGTGCTTTAAACAGGAGGTAAGCTCCCTCTCTGGTTGTGGGTTCAGTGGAGCCTTGTTTAGAGTTATTATCAAGAAAGTGTGCTAATGGGAAAAGCTAAGCTGTCCACGTGTGGAAAAGACTGAAAACCGGCAGTGTGTGGGCTTCACAAGGCAGAATTGCCAATAAAATTCTGAATATGTGTGTGAAATGTGTGCATATAAGAAGGGGCATCAAAGCTGGGGGAATGGTCATGGCCCCTAGATGGATGTAGGGGCCCTCAATCATAGGAGGTGGACTAAAAAAATTGTTTTATATTAATATTTATTATTTGTACTTGGACTTTATTTATTAATAAACACTTTATTAAGCATCAACCACACTACTAACATAGCTCATTCCATATTTTATGCTGTGTGTTTTATATTGGCAGACATGGAAAAATACCTAATCACTAGGCTAACATATTTCACAACTATCTATTCTGACATCACTTCAACAACTATTACAAATAGAGGCCATCTGAAAATATCTTCCCATCATTTGTGCTAAAAGGCCTATACTGGCCACAAGAAACATTGTCCTTGGACCCTGATGATTACTAATTGCAATGTAATTGCCAACTGTTGCTTAGCTCTCATTGTGGTTACAACAGCCTACAGAAATCAAGGCGTTCTACATCAGCCTCAAAACGAAGTGGTAGCTGATTGTCTTGGTTGCAAACAATAATAACTTAGACATATTAACCTTTACCTGCAGCTACCATTCAAAAGCTTTTGAAGAAAGAAGTCATATAGGAGAATGCAACCAAATTTACCTCTCTTCATACTTCTGTTCCAAAAAAGTTCTGTTTATCAGTACCATTATGGCAATGAACTTTAGCAACTTTAGCCAAGTTAGTGTTATCCAGCCCTAGCAGCAATCCTGAAACATTTAATTTTTGACACATAAAAACACACAAAATAAAACACTATATTGGTATATAAGTAACCAAGATCTGCTGTCAAGGAAGGGAGACTCCTCCAGAATTTTCCTATTTCACAGCAGGGATAAAAAAAAATAAAAAAAACCTCTTCCCATTCACACAATTCATGTGAATGGCGAATTCATAATTCAAAACAGCAGATTTCGCAGAAAGGCAATTATTAATCAATGATGTGCTTGACAGTGGCGAATGACAGGAGAGGGGCATGTAAGGGGGCAATCAGATTTTTACTGTCCCTGCTTATCAAGCAGTCTCAGATGAATTGCTAGAGGCTTATATAAGCAGAAGCACCAACAGAAAGGGCTGGATGCCACAAATAGACACATAACTGGACAACAACAGTTACATATTGTACCCAAGCACACTCAGGCAGGCAGATGGACAGTTCTAACCCACATTTAGAGGTCTACTCAGCCAGGCCTGCTCTCCAGCGCTGGTCACACAGTAAGTGTTGATGTGTGAGTGCATTTATTTTCCCAGCCTGAGCTGTACTCTGCTCTTGCCGAAACAGTGCAGCATGGGCTGTCTGAAAATAAAGAGCCCGCTGGGCATTTAGGAGCTGACTGGCCCTGTCCTCCTGCCCCCGACTCTTGATTAAGGCCAACGAGCAGCCAGGCTTAGCAGAGCGTTAAAGTTGAAACCAGCCAGGGAGGGAAGGAGAGAGACAGAAAGAGTGAGAGAGAAATGGAAGGCAGAGGAAGGGAAGTGGGGGAGGCAAGAGATGTGAGACTTCTGGCCAGAGAAAGAGAAGCAAGTATGAGTCAAAGCAAGTAAGAGAGATAAAGACACAAGTCTTTGGGCTTGAGAACAAGTGGAGGAGCCTTCTATCTTTAAGGAAGAAAGAGGAAAAAGCAGACCAAGACAGAAAGAGAGGTAAAAGTGAAGTATGAGAATGAGAGACAGCATTTCTATTAAAGCCACCACCACTGAACCCCAAGGAGGTCATTAGGAGACCACTGACCTCACTGGTGCAGCCTCTCTGACAGGCCACCCACTGGCATGATGTCATACTTCACATGTCAGAGCTCATCAGATATCCACATGACCGCTGGGAACCCGACGAACTCAAGTGGAATTCAGAACCCTGCACACCTGATTACTTCACTGTAGCCTCCAGCTTCGCACGTATAATATATTAGTTTTATATTTAGTGGAAAAAAACAAAAGAGACCTTACAGAATTTGGACATGTCTGGTAATCATAACATCATCGTAGACTTAGGGATTAAAGATTATATAGTGGACTTGGTGAGCGACTTGGTGAACAATCATTTACACACTTGAACGATCATTCATAACATCATTTACTAAACACTTAAGCATAATTTACACACTGGACCCACCTCTGAGAATGACACACATATTTTGCATATACGTATACACACAGTCTATGCACCAGTACACTTCTGGTTTATTCTGTGTATATTGTCTATTTATTGTATTGTATAGTTATTGTTTTTTTTGTGCACATGATAAAAAGGAAACAACTGCAAATCAAACAAAAAAAGCTGCTGGTGTTCTCAGAATGGACCAGACACCCAGATTCCAGACCTCAATATCCCTGAATGTGTTTGGGATTCCTTGAAATGTGAGAAGCAGAAAATGCAATCAACTTCCAAGACTGAACTTTAGAGGCGTGGATAAACATCCGTGCAGTTTTGAAAATCTGAAAGCAAGTCTTCCAAAACAAATGGAAGCTGTAAAAAAGGCAAAGAATGGACACACTAAATGCTGAAAAAAATAGTTTATTATATGTAGTTTTTGAGACTTCTGTTTAATTTTCTGTTAAAAATGTGTTTTCTGCTTTTATTCCCTGATGCTAAAAAATGAATTCCTTGCAATAATAATAGCTGTTTTGACTAGAAATTAAATGAATGGTGGTCTTTGACATTTGTACAGTAGGGTAATATATACAAATAAAATACTAAAATAAATGAGTCAATGACATAATGTGCTGACTTGCAATCAGCTACTTGTTACTACACAGTTTATGCAGTTACTATGCACTGTTGCTGTTTACAGGCTCTATAATTGGTCCAGATCTTCATGATATTTGCAGTTATTCAGTGCTCTAGAAGTATTGATGATATTCATGATGCCCTCAGTATTATGAGTATTATGATGTAATTTATCACATTAACAATAACATATCGAAATACCGCCCACCCAAAAAACTTACTTCTCTAGAACTACCAACTTAAAACTAATAGTTTTGAACACTGGTACATCTTTGCAAGCCCATTTTTGAGGATGTTAGTATTAGATAAAATTCAGAACATTAATTAAGCTAGGAGTAGATTTTAATAATCACCCTAAAACAATAGAAGGCATGGAGGCTTGAGAAGAAAGGAAGAAGAAAGTCCTCATTAACAACTACAGCTCCGCAAATTGAACGGATGCACAATTCATCACATCCCCCTCCCCTCTCTAACCGGTATGAGCAGGAAGGCCAGCCGCACCAACTAATGACCTGGAAATAGTTCCTCTAGGCTTCCTGTAATGATGCGGCTGCTTGGGATTTCTTTTTTAATTTGGTCCTTAAGAAAATAACAATCCTCTGTGGCAAGCGCTCATTATGGGCTGGTTTGTCGTGGTTGACCATTAGGAAGGGAAAATAACCTTGCTCGTTTACGGGCAGTAAAAACACTTAAGCTGGAAGATCCCCAAGGCCAAGCATGTGTGTAAAGGATGAAATGTCCAAATATAACTACACTCTTTCAATGGTCAGCCTCCCCACTGCGATTCAAGTGTGAGACAATGTCGGTACCACATTTAAACCATGTGATCTCTAACTTTCATTTCAGTGGTTTCATAGCTTGATATCAAGGATTATTACTTGTATACCTTGCAAAAATACTGTCACATTGCACATGGGAAAACAATATAATCAAAATTAAAAGCAAAAAATTAATACACAGCATTAAAAGCTACTGTACCTTTAAACAAATGGATGCCACAATCAGTCTTATTTTCGGTTGATGCATGCAGCAGAGGCAATTTTATGGACTGGACAGACAGTCCCACAACTCTGGCAGAGACACAGAGTGTTTAAACGATGCACTGGTTACACTCATTGTGTACTGAAGTACTGAGGCATGGTGAGAACAGATACACCTCTATAGAGCACAACCACAGGCTCCCTAATCAAGTCTGAATTCAGCATGCAAATACAACGCTTATAGGACAACACACATTCAAATGGTAACACAGTATGAGATCTGGCCTTTTTGGGAATGCCTTTTCGTTGTTCATGGGGTGGGTGATATGGAAAAATATTATATCATGATACTTCAAGACATTTTCACGATACATGATATGCATCATGATATTTAGTTTTTCTGAGATTTAAAAAGTTGGAACAGACAAAATAGAATCTGTAGTGCCGCATATAAAACAAACTATAACAACAACACCAACAATAATATTACATTTTCAAACTGTACTGCACTAAATTCAATTTAGCAAGCCCAGTGCAGATCATTTTCTAGTTAAACACGCAGTTGTTTAGTGTCCTTTAAGCACTATACGTTCAGAAAAGCATATGACATAATTTATCACGATAATGCTAAGATATCATCATGTTGCCCACCCTCAATTGCTCATATGCTAAATTGTCATGAAACTTGCCTGCACAATACCGTGTTGGTTTTTGCAAAACAAATTCTGCAGAGGCAATAAATTATGCTTGCTATTGTTAATATACAGTGATTTTCTCTTATTACAATTCTGTGCCACACTCTTTTAATTAGACAATCATGGGTAATAATCAAAACAAAAGTAGAGCTCACTAATTAAAACAGTTCAGCGATGCAGCACTTTTAAAATGACAACAAGCGTAGCCCAATGGCCCCCACCCCCCCGCCTCACAAAAACAGAGAGTGTGGAAACTTTCAGCACTTGCAACACTGAAATTTTCTGTTAACAGACAACTGCGACTTGACAATACTGACTGACAATGACAATAAATTGTTGGACTACCTGATCATCTGACACATTTCTGTTACTCATCAGTGAATTGCATAGCATCTTTCAGCAAATTCGACTGTGCTTCATCAAGCAGTGACTGTTGTACATTAAATGAAAAGGCTGATGCATTAACATTACTTACACAGGCTGCAATAAATAAATATAAAAAAAACAAAACATACTGATGCTATATTGGGAGAGCTCTCTCTTTCAGCCATTGATCTGACCCTATTCCCTCTTATCATAAAGCATGTCCATAGCACTTCAGTCAACAGGCTCATCCTTAATGTGATATCTCTCTGATTACTGTTTCCACTCCCCAGCTGTGCCTCCCCCTCCTTAATGCACACAGCACTTTCTAAAAGCATTTGTTTTACGCAGGATCAAAATAATACCAGACCATCCATAGGGAGAGAGGCATTATGGTTCTTTTTTTGTTGTTTTTTTAAAGGCACTCTCCAGGGACCAGCATTGATTCATTAATGAATGGAAGCAGGCAGATGAAAATGGATTTATTCCGTCCAAAGAGGTGTCTGTGCACTTCCCCTTTAAGATGCTCTCTCGTAGCTTTGCATTGCATGTGATTACACATTGGGAAGAGGGAGATGTTTGCATCTCTATAAAATATTCATCACCAGAGCTGAAAGAGGGGCCTGGCTCTATGGATTTACCCACAATGAACAAAGGAGAAAGCTACAGATAATGCTGAAGAAAAGCAGACACAGAAAATTTACAAATTTTAAGAATGCATGAAATCTATAAAAGCAAACAAAAAGGCAGAGTAAGACACTGGCTAGTTTTTAGTTAAATTAAAACAAATTAATACATGTAAAATAAATCCTGAACGGTTTAATGGTTTGCCTCATATTTTTATACACTTACACGTTTTCTTCATGAGCACTAGCATTGCTGTCCTACAGAACTACAAAAAAATTATCCACATCAGAAAATACCAGCCCAAGTATACAGTCCATTCTAATGTGTGAACTACAATTCTTTCTCATAATAAAAACCTTATTTCATTTAGAGGACCATTAACAATATTAGAAGATTAACACAGTCTTGCTTAAAACCCTTAATGCCCTCAGTACTCATATTTACTCATTAAAATGCTTCTTTTGGTGAAAACAGACATCATCGTAAATTGATTTAAATGCTTGCTGTTTAATGTGCCTTAATATGTCTTAATTGGGCCATAATTATGATGAATATTTAAACGTGAAATATAATCAAATTAATTGCAAGTTTCCAGTAGATAGCCATAATTAAAAGGAATTACAGTTACATCATTTGACAAAGGGAAACATATGAGTTTGGGACTAACTAATGAGACGTTGCTCTCTGTCTCTGCAGGCTACGGGAGTTTGCTGGGGTTCTGTTTAGGACAGTCTGTATTGCATAAGCAAACTACATGTCACCGAAATCAGTATGTGAAGACAATGACTTACATCATTAATCCAGCAAGGTGTAGTTTTAGTCTAAAAGAATGACAAAGATTTAATTCCGAGAATATACTCATCATATCATTATTTTGTCGTAGAATATGTTTTAGTGCTTGTATTGTTAAACCTAATGTTTTATCCCACAAACAGGCTACACATGTCAATGATCTATTTCTGAAATGGCCTTAAAATCATTCCGGTCAGCAAGTTTTCAAATATTTGTTTTGAATATTTGCCAGTAGATGTCACTGTTCCAGCGAAACTGAATATATTCTCTTCCACAAGACATAAGGACTCCATTGAGCTTTCTGATTCAGTACAAAACCTGTAAGAAAACATTTAAAGGTCAAATCTAGAATTGTGAATCAATAGGTTGCCGTAACAGTAATTCTTAGAAAATGTTAAAAATCTTGCTGTCTACTTTGAGTAAACAAATGGCCACCACACAAATTCCTGCAGTTACCTTAAGGTCACTCAGAAACGCTTCATTCTGTTATGACAATCACTAAACTGAGCACCTGACAGCCAGCCTGGCTATCACAGCATTTTCTCACCACTGACAGTGAAGTGCAAGAGTTGACTGAGAGAGTGATAGAGAGAGAAAGAGAGCAAGGCAGAAGAGGATGTCAAAGGAATAATACTGCTTGCCTGGTATCTTCCAAATTGACTGGGTGACAAACATGTCTGTCAAAGCTGTGCCAATATAGTTTAGGGCCTCTCGTGATGGGGCACACACCCAATGACAGAAGCAGGTCATTTCCAACGGCTGGCCACATAAATCCACAGTCTGGCCGCTGTCCTGATGCTGAGCCTGCAGAACATGCACATACAGAGAAAGAGTCACATAATGTATCGTATCTACAGAATATACAGTACTTCTGAACTAGGGCCTATAAGCAGTGCAATAATCAAAAGATCTTACCTGTGACTGGAGTGCAGAGTAAATATATGTAATATATTCATATTTGCAAAATCTAATGTCAAGGTTAAAAAAATTACTTATTTTCTTTCCATATCAACATGATGAGAATGGTAGTTGAGCAGATACTACAGTCCCATATAAACAATGAACCAAAATATGTTGGGGGGACCGAGTACAACCAAGCCTCTCAACTCCCTGGCCCACTTCACCACCACCACGTCTTTCCCTACTGAAATGCTAATAGCCTCCCTCGGCCCCATCTTATGGTAACAAACACTGACATTCTTTTATTTCTCCATCGTCCAAAGAAAAAAAAAAAAAATGCAACTCTGTTTAGGGAAGAGATGTATTAATGTTTCAGTATGTATGGGCTGGGATCAAATATGCGCTTAAAGAATGCCTGGGCCAGGGGCTGGCATGGAATGCTAAAGCAGCATGTATCTTCAAGGTTATCTGGGGGGACAGCGACCTTTCTTCTGTAACCGCCTTTGCTTTATTCCTCTGAACGCATGCATTAAGTTGGTGACGAGTTTTGTCGGAGATGGTGAAGGTGACTTTTACGAGGCAAAGCCAAATCATTGTCTGCGTGAGTATAACCTCACACTGCTTCTGAAATGGCTGGGAGACAGTGCGTGGCAGCCATGGATGGGCTTCGGTTGCTGTTAAGGGGTTTAGGTGCGGGTCAGCTTCAGGCAGTGTCGTGCACAGTAACGATGAGGCTTTCGCCCACAATGGCTGTCACTAGAGCAGGGATCATTTTCCACAGCTTGTGCTGTGATATTAAAATTAGGTCATCATCGTTGCGGCACGGGCCACTTTCCCTCCACCATAGATCACCACAGGCCTGCTCCCCACTCCTCATTACACCATATTTGGTCAATAAGCCATTAACATGCCGCAGAGGATGTTAATAAGCATTCCTAGCAAGAGAAGGGGGAAAATGCGCTTGTGTTGTTCAATGCAAGTGTGTGTGTGAGCGTGTGTGCACAAGGTTGCAGGTGGTATTCTCTGAAGATGGCACACTAGCTATACACTAGCTCTAAATTTTAGTTAATTATTGAGTACAGGGATCTGACTACACGTTGCATCTTTTTTATAAAATCTAAAACCTTTGAATCCCCCAAAAAATCAAAACCCATAAACAATCTAGATAATCAACATCTCCATGGTTTGACATTTCTTCCTTTTTGAACATATGTTTACATTCCTGTATCAATGATAGTCAAACCCTCAAACTTTCTACACAAGTTAAGCAATCTTACCTAAAAGTACCTCTCACTTTGTGGCATTTTAATTTCATCTTGAGGTACTGGATTGCTGCATAAACAAACAGTGCCTCAGGCTAGCTGAAACTGCCTACACAACCCCAGGCTCTCCTTATTTCACTGCTCTAGCACAGTTTAAGTGCTCAGCACTACAAATGTTTATTAAAAAGAACCTTTTATTGATGATAAAAAAGATGTGGTTTCAAGTACTTGGGTGAACTGGGCGAAATAGCAGCAAGTAATATTTATGTTAGGCCTGCAGCAATTCACATATATGGAGAGTTATGCAGGTGAAATAAAGACATGAAACAACAAAAATATGAAATACTAAATTACACATGGCAAAACCCTAAATCAGAATGGTCTAATTTGTTTACATGACATAAACCTTCATGGATCCAATGTGTACATAAAGATTGTAAGCAATATTTATGTACAGATTGAATGACAATAGACTGCAATACACAACCAAGGATAATGCTATTCTACATACAATATGCATCCAAAAGACATATCACTTATGAAAGCACAGGCTAAAAATAATGATAATCAATCCCGGTAGCTTTCCATCTTCATGTGAGTCATATTATCACAACTTCATTTTGTATTCAGGCACAATGAATACTGCTAATTTCTCCCCACAACATAATCGGAGTGCTTTCCAAACGCACAAGACGAGTAACAACACTGAAAAACAGCTGGAACAAGCCTAAAGGCAGTCATAACTGGAGAAAAAAGAGACAAAGTCATTGTCACGACTCATGTTCTTCTGCCATAACACTGTTACAGCACACCATTTACGATCATCCAACAGAGGTGGATTAACAGCAAAATCAACCCAAAACTGGTTTCAGAACTCTCCTAGTTCAAAAACTAGCTCCCAGCACACCAAACAAGAACAAAAAGCACATTATGAACACTGCCATGTTATTTTATTATATTTTCCACTCTTTGATTTAATTTGTTTTCCCTTGCTTTTTTTCTTGAGTGCCTTCTTCCTGCCTGTGAAAATGGGGTTTATATTGATGAGCTGGGCCCCAATATTGATTTCCCATCATTCCTGGTGTGGACATTTTCTGGTCTATTATACTACACTTGCAGCATATTCCCTCAGCAGCTGTAAACTGGATATATGGGCAACCTGACCTTGGCAATATGGAGATAATGAAATATCCTTAATGATCCTTTCGGAAAGATTTTACAGCACTATAGACTGCCAACGCATGTACAATAATAGTTAGTGGTAGCAGAGGTAGGATTTCTTTTTTTTTTTTTTTAAGCCTTGGTAAATCTATAACTGGTTACTTGTCTTATAGTTCGCTCCTGATTTTGAGTCTACACATATAAGAGGGGGGAAAAGGAAAAGTTCTGAAATGATTTTGATTTGTAGTCAAATTTAGAGTTGTGCAGTATAACATCATGTTATCAATTGCGTAATAAATTACACAATGCTCTTTTCTGAGTGCATCATCATCAGGTCAGAACTTCTAGAACACTGAAGAACTGTATGTCATACAGAAAGATTACTACAGACAGCCTGTAAAGTATAACTACTGTATAGTAACTGAATAAACTACACAGTAAGGCTGGGTTTACCCAGTAAAACTTTCATGCAACTAGTTACCTTATAATTTCTGTACTACTTCACAGTTACACGAAGCAATTCAATATTAATCAAAGTCGCATGCAACATATTCAATTATTCCATTATCTGACCAACTTAGCAGCCTGTATTTTTTGATACACCATGTTGTTCTCACTATAAAGTCATCAATGAGGTGTATATTACATTTGCAGCATTGTAGTTATTGTCTTTTTTCTTTTTGTCTTTAATCTGAGTTTTTGTTGCTTTTATGTTAAGCTTTTGAAAATAAACATTTAAGTAGCCATTTTTTATAGCTCGTCTCACAACAAGTTCATCATGGACCGTGTCTGACTCTCCCTTTCTGTAATCATCTTCATCCTTTGGATCCCAAACAAATTCAAAATTAGGGGCTGTCGGGAGTTGATGCTTTACTATATGCAACTTAAGTGCAAATTAGTTACATGTAGTTTCAAGCAGCTAAAGTCACATGAAAGTTTCAGACTGCAAAGACAGCCTAACAGGTAGCTGACAGGATGTGAGCTCATTATGCCATCATCTTATTTTTTATTTAGATTTTTAATTATTTGATTTGTACTCCTGCTCCTTTGTAAATATTTTATTTTGGTAAATTTTGACTTTACAAAAAACATTACCCACATATGTTTTTGAAATATGGCATTACTGTTTTGCTGGTGCTTTAGAAAAATATAAATGTACAATAATCCGCTGTGTATTATGCAAAATGTCTTCAAGCCCGACCGATAAATCGGAGTGCTGATATTATCAACCAATATGAGCTAGTTGGAGATAAATCAGTGTGGGCGTCTATAGTTGCCAATAAATGACAATTAAAACTACGTTATGTTTGTTGTTGCGTAGTTTGTCCATAAGAAGGCACACTGCAACTTCCCTGTTGGCTAAACACACGTGTTTGGAACACCACAAGTCATAACAATCAGCTGACCTGAGTCGAGCAGAGTAACTTTTCCCTCAGAAAATAAGCTATCAGCATTCATGACAAGTTGATAATTTTCATATGAAATACATTACTTAAATAATAATAAAAATATCCCCATCACTTCTCCTCTCAGCCTAAATAAGCTGGCCAACATTTATGTCAGTCATGCCTGCTTTTGCTGCAGTAACGTGAAAGCTGGTATTCTCAGAAAAATCACAATTAGCTTATGTTTAACGTTGCGGCAATTAAGTAGTGTGGGCTAAGATGTTGACAAACTTAATCGTAGATTTATTTATGCAAGAATGTGGCAGTACTAGCGAGTAAACAAACAACGGTCCTATCTTTTTTCCCTAGCTTGTCACTTCTAAAAGTTTTCTGGCAACATTGCTTACAGCATCTTATAACACTGTTCACAGCTCAATTAAGTTACCCACAAAGCTAGCTAATGCTATGTTTATCAGTGGAAAACCACTGATGTTAATGAGTTATTAAACTATAGCGTTTAACTTATTCTGCCTAAATGATGAAACTAAAGTCAGCCTCTTATTCGAATTTTCCCTTTCCACCTTAAATGATGCAGCAGTTACATTTTGGCTACTGTCTGCCTCCGGCACCAAAGTGTAACTGCTGCGCTATTTAAGGTGGAACGGAAAAATTCGAACAAGAAGCTGGTGAATGGGAAGCCAACTAGTGTGTGTGTGTGTGTTTGTGTGAGTTGTAATGACACTACTTCTTTAGAATGCAGAGTGCATTAATATGCTGTAAGACGTTATTCACACGTCAAAAGCTACGTTCACATTACAAGCCTCATTGCTCAAATCGGATTTTTTGCTCAAATCCGATCTCTCTGACAGGATGGTTCACATTTGTTTAGGTAAGTGATTCAAATCTGTCATTAATGTGAACACACCGCTGTCCTGAAATGGCCCGCATGCGCACATCCTACTCAGTAACAACACGTGAATGAATTGCGTGTCACATGCATTATCAGCAAACAAACTAAAGAGCAGAACGAGCGAAGATAATTAACTCTGAACATCCCAGCTGTTCATTATTAGAGCGAGACGAAGGTGGAAAAGATGAGATGTGTTTCTTTTCCACCGTTTACAGGCTTTAACTTCTGTTAGGCGCTGCTGCCATGATAACGCTGAATGATGGTGCACGCACAGTGGAAGGAAATCACATGAATTCCTATCTAAAAGTTTCACATTAAGGTCGCATGGCCACGAATCGGGTACGTATCCGATCTAGGACCACATGTGAAAGTGACTCAGGTCAGATTTGAAAAGATCAGATTTGAGTGTCCACACAGCCCTGAAAACATCAGATCTGAGTTAAATCAGGGCAAAAAAATTGGATTTGTGCCACTTCAGCCTGGTAATGTGAACTTAACCAAAAAGGAGCTCCAGTACAGTTATAACATAACATGTTCAATGTTCAAATATTCCCGCACACTACAATGTGAAATCCCAAAGTTGCAAGTTTTTTAACCTGCATTATGTCATGTTATCTTGGTTAGGACTCTTAAATAACTACACATAAGAAATGTTAGTAAACATGTTTGTTTATATTATGTATTTCTGAAAAAGATTTATTTTATAGATATAGATCAGATTATAGATATATTTTGCCATATCACCCAAATTTATTCCTGTTTAAGGGGCAGCTTTTAGTGTTTGTTAGAATATGAAAGCATACATGATCAGAATTTACTCCTTTATTTACAAATATGAAATTAATAACCTGGAACAATATGCTGTACACTATACGTCCTGTGGTCATTTTACATACTCACATGGCAAATTTAGGGCAGAATGATTGGGAATCTTGACAAGGCATCTTGAACAATGATGGAGAATATCACTTTCAGGGCTCCCTGGATGAGCAGTGCCTTGAATGTGTCTCTGGCTCGATGTGCGAGTTGAAACCTCGGCATTGGGTGTATAGATCATTATGTGTCTGACTATCTGACAGGCCCCTTCACTGCTCCGTGCCTATGGAAGATAATCATCGGCAGAGCCGAGTAACAATGAACTCGTTCCTGCACTCCAGTATTTCCAGGAGAGCACTTCAAACGCTTCGCTCCTCCCCACACAAAAGGAGCCATCTCTTTTGATGTCACTGTCAAAGACCAAGTTTTGTTTCCGTCACCTTCCGAAATACACCCCCCACCACACTTCTTTGCAAGAAAAAGAAAAAGAAAGGAGAGAAGTCACAGACGTGAGTGCGTCTGAATTGTGAGAAACAGATTTTCACATGAAAAGCACACCTGCGTTGCACTGGAACTCCACTGAGGGCCAATCAAACAAATACTTCACTGGTGCCCAGGGATAATGCAAGCATCTTTACCATGCAAAAAAAGATAATGTTCAGCTGGTGAACTTTTTCTAGGCAATTAAACTTACCACTAATTATTCTAAATTTGTTTAGGGGCATACTTATTTGGTGGATTATTGTCCTTTTTTTTAGAAGCTAATGAGGGGGAACGTCAGTTATTAGTGGCAGCTGACTGAAGAGTCAGAAAGCATGTAGGTCTCCCTGCTCGGCAGGTTCAGGGCTGTTATCCCAGCTAACAACAGCAAGTATGTTCCTCCCTCTGTCAAGAAGCCCGACAAACAGACATGACGGCCATCTAATGACTGTAATCACAACAGATAAGCAAGTCAAGCATGGAGAAGTGAGAGAGAGAGGATAAGAAGAGCAAAAGAATTGAAAGAGGGAACTAGAGGGATAGAGAATAGATTAATTGATTCCTTCATCCAGGCTTTCAGAAGAAAGTAGGTCTTGAGAGGGGAGATGTCTTTCAGAAAATGGCATTTGGATTGCATGCATGCACTGTTCTTACCAGAGTCAATATCACCTTTGGTACAATGGTTCAAGTGACTCAAGTTTAGCACCCAGCTAAACACACTCAGTACATGATTACAGGATGAATGGAGGCAAATTACACTGAAACCAAGCTTTATGCAGATAAAATGGGGTCAGTTGTATGCTAGGCCTTATTTCCAGAGGTCAGTTTCGTGACGTATGGTGGTTCTTTGGTTGATCACATTGTATTTTGGCAGTTTTTCTAAGGCAAGATATCAGTCATTAAGTGTAAGTCTACACAAGACATTCTCTTGGTTCTGAGTGAAATAAATAATCATAGCAATTATTAGCAAAATGAAGTGATCTACTGAATATTTTGAATTGAAAAGTATCTATATAATATATAAAAACATAGAAAAAAAACAACAAATCATCAAGAAGTAGACATAGGTGATATGACGAAACTACAATGTCACAATACATGAAAACATTTTCCCGATACATGATATGTACCACGATATTTAGTTTTTCTGAGGTTTGATAAGTTAAAACAGATAGAATACCCCAGCAGAGTCATATTTAAAAAATACTATCAAAAACTATGAGTACAATCATTCAATACAATATTCAGCATTTTACATAGGGACGGTTTACAGCCAGGAGTAAATACCCTCAAGATGCACTGTGATCAGATTATGATCAGATCGCTAAAATCACTGTAGGAGGCAATCTCAAACACATTCAACACAAATAACAGAATGCGTTTTCGTTATTTGTATTCAATTATGTGAGTAGAGATGCAGTGCCAAGTGTTAACTAGCAGGTGAGAGGATAAATAAGAAAACGATACATGGAGGATATGCGAGTCTGGAGTTATCCTTAACCCGAGTCCTTTCTGGCACTCTGGGCCGATGTAAGTGTCCAAGCCTCGCTTGTTGACACATATCATAATGAAAAGAAAATGTAAAATGTAAACAACGCATATGTTTATGTGCTTTTTACTCAAGGAAGTAAAACTGGATCTCATCTGGTCAAACTGGGCATGCATTTTACTGAAAAGCATAAATGGAATCCAATACCCAGACACAGTCTGGACACGAAACATGTCAATGCAATATACAAACAGGCACATACTGTCCAGCACTGTATTATGGAATAACTGAAATCTTTGAGGAGGACCATGCTTGAAACCACTCCTTCTTCCAATTTTATGCCCTATAAATTCCCTTCCCTACCTTCTGTTTCCTGTGACAAAGTTTTTGCAATCCCCACCATCACCACATCTTCTCTGTTTCTCAGTCCTAAATCACTCCTAGCACAGTTAAAAGCGGGGATGGAGGGGTGGGTGCATAGGGTGTCCCGGCCTTCTAGCTCCAGGCTGAAGCTGCCCAGAACTCCAGCTCAAGTTCACAAGTTCTCTCCCGTCTTCACCCAGTCTTCCCTCATCCTACCACCATATTTTGCTACGTTTCAAACTTGCAAAATCCAGTTTAACCTGACTAATTCTGCCCTCTATTTAATGAAACCTGATTAGTAGGTGTTCTTTAAGTGCTGACATTACCCACAATATACTCAGAAAAGTGTGTTGTAACAATTTACCATAATGCAATGATATACTGCCACATTGCTCACCCCATCAAGAAGATAATTTTAACCCGTGTTTGTTTGTTTTTTTTTCCATCTAGTGATCAGGAAAGCCCTAAAGTGTATATCCTAGTGCTGGGTGATATGGCCAAAAATGTTATCACGATAAACAAAATTCATATTGTTCGATATCGATACATACCGCGATAAATGTCAAATCATTATTTCTTTCAAGTTTGAAGGCTGATTTTTGCTCCTGGGTGGTTAATTGCTGTTTTAAACTATCCTTTATGGTCGGAACACAACAAACACTTGCCAAACACTGGAACATTTCACAAATCTGTCATGGGAGAGTGGGAGAAAGTGTCATAATCTAAGAAAGAAAACAGATTATTTTTAGCTGGTGACGAGCGCTCGGCAAACTACCCCGCTACAAATGACATCACAGTATTCAGACACCTGCTGGCGACGACTGGATTTCTCTATACTATTGTAGTAGTTTAAGTGGTGAACTGCAAAATATCTAACACCAGACAAACAGTCCTCTTTTTAGGTACGTTTAAACTGAAAGCGCTGCTGACGGAGCGCTGCTTCAAGTTAGCCAGCTGCTAAAAACAGCTAGCCTGCAAAGCTAGCGCTCTCCCACTCTCCAATGCCTCACAGCTTCCTCAGTTTACGTTCGTTTAAATCAGGGATGTAATTTACATGAATCCACTTCTTTCTTTCACTTTCGTTGCTTGGGAATGCACTAATACTTAAATAGGACTGTCCGAACGCTGTAACAGCGCTTTAGTTGTGAGGATTGTGATTGTGATTTAATGCTGCTAAAGCTGGTTAGGATGTACAGAAAGAGGTGAGTTCGCTGTAGGACAGTATAGTTACACCACTGACCTCATCACTCACACTCGGTCACAGGAGAACAGATCGCCGGTCGCTCCACTCAAACAGGGAATGTATAACTCCGCGTTTTAGCAGTTGTTAAAGACTCATCTTACTCGTGGCCCCCTCCCTCTCTAATCATGTAGAAATACTCGGAAGTGCGCCCTCTCCTGGCGACAGCAGAGTAGTGTCGCTTTCCTTGCAGTAGAAAACGCCACCAAGGCTTTTGCTGAACGTGGAAGCGTGAGAATGGTATATCAAACATTTATCGAACATGTCGTATCGCTCTATCGAAGAAAAGTTATATCGCGATAATTATCGTTTTCGTTTTATCGTCCAGCCCTAGTACATCCTTATTAAAAAGCTAAGGCCAAGCCTAAATTTGATTAGCAGTTTGCTGTTCTTTTCAGAGTGCGTTTTCAAGCTGCGGTGTCACAACAATGTAAGGGATGGGAGGGGAAAAAAACATATCCTGTCTTGTCGCTAAAGTGCCATCCCTGCTCATGTCTGTCACGAGCCCCGCTGTAAACACTTTTGCACTGCATCTTTCATCACCAGTAAATACACCACTGAGTCAGAGACAGAGAGAGAGAGAGACTGGAAGGGAAGTGGAAGGGAACCGTGAACACGTTGACTTGTCATGAGCATCATTGTCTGTCTCTCGACTGGGTGCTACGCCACTGGCTGCCATCTTAGTTTCCCAGTCCATGAACTGTAGACCTTAGATAACTCTGTACAGCTGTCGCAAAGATGAGGCATTCAACTAAGGCATTCTGTGGATTCAAGATCGACTGCATTTGAGTGTGTTAAGAAGGCTTATTCATACTGTATGGTCACAATAAAGAAGCAGACGCACTCTATTATTCAGGCCATAAAATATTCTGAATAGATTTTGATGTTTAAATGAACAAAGCGAAGGTGAAGGCAAATTGGTCAGCAAGAGAGAATGAGATAAAGAGAGGGAGGGAGAGCAGAAAGGAGAGAGATGGAGTGGTATATTGAGATTTTAAACAGGTAGAAAGCAAAGGAAGGGAAGGGCAGGGAGAGGGAAAGGCGGCAGAGAGCGGAAAATAAGTGAAATGTAAATCAAAGTAGGCGATAGTTTGATAAAGTAATCGCGGCTCCAGGAACAAGCTGCAGACCCCGGTGTCAGCCCTTACTGATTCTGCCGAGCTCCCGTGGACACGCAAGCATCAGATTTACAAATTGAAAATCATTAATAATTCTAACCAGGACGTGATAAATCTGAAATCATTCTCGATGAACCTGGACATACTTCCATAAATCAAAAAGATTACTTGGGAATTTTTAAAAATCTGACGTCAAAGTGTCAGACTTACTAATGGTTTTTGTAGATCCTCACAGTGATATGCCATTAATCTGTGATACATTTGAAATATGTCAGCAGGGCAATATGTGCTTTAATATCAGCACTGGACTGCTTCACGCTCAAAGCACGGGATGAGAGAGAGAGAGAGAGAGAGATGGAAGATGGAGGGTATTGCTGCTGTGTCATACACACTAATGAGCAGTTTGTGGGCACCGTTTAGCTCTTATTATGCTGGCATCAACTTTCAGGATTATTTCTTCAGGGACCAAAGCTTTGAAGGTAAGAGCAGGCTTACCTGGTGTTAGTTTTCTGAACTTGCTAATTTATCAGTTAAAATGTTCTGTTTTCATGCAGACTATTTTACAAATTGCAAAGGCAAACAAACGTATAAGTCAAATACATATATACGTTATGTTGTTCTGACAGTTATTTGTGGGTGTTATCCTTAAAATAACCATGTTCCTTAAATCTGAATGAAAGGCTTAATAACCGTAATAACCTAAGATGGAAGGACAGTTGAAAAGGCCAAGCTCTAATCTAAGGGTGATAGAGGAAAACCAAAGGATGGCTGCCTTATTTACTCACCATCTTGTCTGTCAGACTGCTGCGGTCTCCTGAATCCACTCCACCAGGTCAATTTAGTCCATGCACACAATGCACGAACTTCTTGGCTAGCTAGACGAGTCGACGTTCGTTCTAATGTAATGTTTCTCACGGTAGAATTTTGTGCACGAGCTGTCCTAACTGGCTTTTTAGGGGCCCAAGCACGTAGAACTGGAGTTGTAATTTGTTTTTAGTGACATATTGTTCCGATTCTACATTTACATGCATTGTGGATAACGTATGTCGTGCAAACATGGCACTTTGAGTATAGTACCCGTTAACAAGGTAAGCGAGATGAGCTTGATTGGCCTGAAGGAGGCGTTACAGAGTAGCATTTTACTTTTTGTCACATCTGGCATTTACAACCTATTTACAACCGCACAGTACCATGCTAAAGTCAGCACTCTGTATGCAAATACGAGCTAGAGCATGGAAGCATAACAGTATCAAAATAAAATACAAATACTTGTGCATCTCAAAAAAAATCAGAATATCATGAAAAAGTTGTTTATAATTTAATTCAAAAAGGTAAAATGTAATTTATTTTATATTCATTACACGTAAAGTGACATATTTCAAGCATTTTTTATTTGTTTTAATTTTGATCAGTATGACACCTCATGAAAATCAGAAATTAAGTATCTCAAATTGTTAGAATATGTCATTTCGAGTTTGAGTAAATTACTGTTCAAACAGTATAAATACAGTTTATCTCTTAGTCTAGTTCAGCACAATCATGGGGAAGACTGCTTACTTGACAGTTGTCCGGCACACGACCATTGACACCCTCCACAAGCCATAGAGGGTCAATTCTGAAAAGGCTGGCTGTTCGCAGAGTGCTGTATGAAAGTGTATTAATGGCAAGTTGACTGAAAGGGGAAAATGTGGTAGGAAAAGTGCATGAGCTAGAGGGCTGACCGCAGCCTTGAGACGATCATAAAGAAAAGTCGATTCAAGAACTTGGGAGAGCTTCACAAGGAGTGGACTGATGTCAGTGCATCAAGAGCCACCACACACAGACATCTCCGAGAAAAGGGCCACAACTGCTTTATTCCTAAAATCAAGCCACTCCTATACCAGAGACAGTGTCAGTAGTGTCTTACCTGGGCTAAAGAGAAAAAGAACTGGACTGTTGCTCAGTGGTCCAAAGTCCTCTTTTCAGATGAAAGTAAACCTTGTATTCCATTTGGAAATCAAGGTCCTAGAGTCTGGAGGAAGAGCGGAGAGGCACAGAATCCAAATTCTTTGAAGTCCAGTGCAAATTTTTTCACAGTCTATGATGGTTTGGGCGCCATGTGATCTGCTGGTGTTGGTCCACTGTGTTTTATCAAGTCCAAAGTCAACACAGCCGTCTACCATGAGATTTTAGAGCAATTTATGCATTCATTCTGACCATGATATTACTGTGCTTGATTGTCCAGCCAACTCTCCGGACTTGAACCCCATATAGAATCTATAGGATATTGTCAAGAGGAAGATGAGAAACACCTGACCCAGCAATACAGATGGGCTGAAGGCCACTTTTAAAGCAACCTGGGCTTCACTAACATCTCAGCACTGCCACAAGCTGATTGCATCAATGCCATGCCGCATTGATGCAATAATTCGTGGTAAAGTTCTGTGTACTGAACCACTGACAGGACAGGCTCACTGGACACCAAGTGGACATTACTACATCTCTCCACTACTATGCACTGCCACTTAGATTATACATTTATACATACTTCATATTGCACTGCCACTTTATTTATTTGTCCACAAATATTGCACTTTGTTTACCTTTTTGAATTAAATTATGAACAAAAATGAACTTTTTTTTTCCATATTTTTATTTTTTTAGATGCAATAAAATAATATGTAAATGGAAATGTACTTGTATGTTTACATTGCCCACTTATATATGCAATGTTACACTATATTGACAAAAGTATTTGCTCGTCTGCCTTCAAACATGTATGAACTTGAGTGACATCCCATTCGTAATCCACAGGGTTAAATATGATGTCGGCCCACCCTTTGCAGCTGTAACAGCTTCAACTCTTCTGGGAAGGCTTTCCACAAGGTTTAGGAGTGTGTTTATGGGAATTTTTGACCATTCTTCCAGAAGCGCATTTGTGAGGTCAGACACTGATGTTGGATGAGAAGGCCTGGCTCGCAGTCTCCGCTCTAATTCATCTCAAAAGTTAAAAACTCTGTGTAGGCCAGTCAAGTTCTTCCACACCAAACTCGCTCATCCATGTCTTTATGGACCTTGCTTTGTGCACTCGTGTGCAGTCATGTTGGAACAGGAAGGAGCCATCCCCAAACTGTTCCCACAAAGTTGGGAGCATGAAATTGTCCAAAATCTCTTGATATGCTGAAGCATTAAGAGTTCCTTTCACTGGAATTATGGGGCTGAGCCCAACTCCTGAAAAACAACCCCACACCATAAATCCCCCCTCCACCAAACTTTACACTTGGATCAATGCAGTCAGACAAGTACCGTTCTCCTGGCAACCACCGAACCCAGACTCGTCCATTGGATTGCCAGACGGAGAAGTGTGATTCGTCACTCCAGAGAACACGTCTCCACTGCTCCAGTGGTGGCACTTTACACCACTGCATTCAACGCTTTGCATTGCGTTTGGTGATGTAAGGCTTGGATGCAGCTGCTCGGCCATGAAACCCATTCCATGAAGCTCTCTACGCACTGTTCTTGAGCTAATCTGAAGGCCACATGAAGTTTGGAGGCCTGTAGCAATTGAGTCTGCAGAAAGTTGGCGACCTCTGCGCACTATGTGCCTCAGCACAATCGCTCCCAATCGCTTCCACTTTGTTATAATACCACTGACAGTTGACTATGGAATATTTAGTAGCAAGGATATTTCACAACTGGACTGGTTGCACAGGTGGCATCCTATCACGGTACCATGCTGGAATTCACTGAGCTCCTGAGAGCGACCCATTCTTTCACAAATGTTTGTAGAAGCAGTCTACATGCCTAGGTGCTTGGTTTTTTGCACCTGTGGCCATGGAAGTGATTGGAACACCTGAATTCAATTATTTGGATGGGTGAGTAAATACTTTTGGCAATATAGTGTAGCTCAAAATGAAAATAGATAATGCTATTTTAATTTGCCATTTGGTATACTACTAGTGACATTACATTTACACAAAGATTTCTATGCTTTAAGAGTAGTATTTATTTAAATCAAGATGTATTTCCAGAACTGCATATTTATGCTTAATGTGATTATGAAATAATTGTGTCAAAATGATAATTAAAGTGTAACTTATATTGTATGCATTTTTACTCTCTGATAATGCATTAAAATTGTATTTTGAAAGAGAACACCAAGCTAGAAATGAGCAAAATTGAATAATTATTAATATCCTACTAAGTGGATAATATGTGGTTACAGAGCCAGAAACCACTTTTCGTCTTGTTGTTTAGTTAAGGTTTGCAGTGGTATGGTAATAGACAAATATAAGCCTAAAAGCATTTAAACAGAGCAAAAAATGCTGCATGAGTGGTGTAGCCTGCTTACTGCTGCTGCAGCTGCTCACATCAAGCAGAACTTGAGCTAGCTAGAAGCCATTGCTAACAGTGGCTGTAATCCCAAGCTGTTATCCGGCCATCGTAAGGCAGCTTTCTGCGTTACATTTAGCAGCCAATTTTGTACTCATGTCTTTTGAAAGCTAATGCTGAAGGCAAAGAGCCATCAATGTATTACAATGTAGTTTCCCTTAAGTCAGCTTGGTAATAACAGCCAACGTTAGCTGGCAAGTTATGTCAGAAATGGCATGGCTCTCCCTCAACACAAACAACTAGCTATATCAGAAAGTGGAAATTAGAATGTCACAGCATAACCACAATGCTAAGATACAAGCTAGGAGTTTTGTTTTCAAGTGAGCAGTGAGAGGTGGATGATTCAAAAATTGTAATGAATCTAAAAGAAAGATTTTGTGTGACAGATAGCTATGTTTGATAGCAGATATTTACTACTCATATGAAGCTAGCATGTATGAAGACATAGAGACTGCTTGATGTCAGTAGTAAACAGGGCTACACCTCACGTACAGCATTTTTGTTTTGTTTAAGTTGAATCAGTGTTCGAGCCTTATGGTACATTAAAATAACATTATTGTGCGGTAAATTACTACTGTATTGCATACGTCACCTTTTGACACGCCCACTACTTCATCCTGCAGAGACCTATACTTGCACTCAGCAGATGAGGTGAAGAAGAGAAAAATAGCCACTTGTGATGCTTAATGTCTTTATACATGACTCCATAAGAAAGTGTTTAATCGAATGTGTGGCCATGTTTTCTGTTTGAAAGTGAAGCTGGACATAGAGATTCAGTTGATGCCACGCAGGGATATCCCCTACAAAGTGAGCATCAGAGGTGGATATACTGCTCTGTAAAGGGTTACAGAATTAAGCTAGCTAAAAGCCATTGTTAATGCTATAGCTAACGCTACATTCCCAAACAAAGCCCCCATCTGCTGATTTTACCAGTTAGCTAATATGACCCAGCTCAACATGTCACTCATATATTCCAGTGATTTTTGTAATATTAATTTTTAAAAAAACCTAGCTGATTGCGGTTGAAATGTGACACGGGACCAACAAAGCAGAAACATCTGCCACATGTTCGATTAAAGATTCTTTGTGAGTTGTGTATAAAACAAAGTAATCATCACAAAATGATGTATTCCGTTTCACTACATCTTCTAAAGACAGATCGGCTGCCCTAGCCAAAAATAAAGACTTTTCCCCTGAGCATACTGTTGGCCCCGCCCTGACAGGATGTTTGAAGGTTGGAAAGACCATGAAACTGAAAATTCTGGCATTTTGACACAGAATGAGCCCAATAGGCAAGAATATGTAATTGCAAAGAGGAGAGGCGCTGCTTCCCATTTAATTTTGCCACCTTTTTAGCTTGGTATTCTTGGCTGATTATTAAAGAGTTAAAATGCATATATGATAAATTACATTTTAATTATCATTTTACACAATTATCACATTAGGCATAAATATGCAGTTTTGGAAATACATTTTAATTTAAAAAAGATACTCATAAAGAATCTAAATCTTTGTGTAAATGCAATGTCAATACTAGTATACCAAATGGCAAATTAATTTAATTGATTTGAATTCTCATTTGAGCTCAAGATTGGATATATGAGTGAGAAATTGAAATGCAAACATACAAATATTTGTAAGTATATATATGTAAATATATATAAGTTTTGAATTTTTGCGATTCCTTGTATGTACACTCCAAGCCTTTCCAAGTGCTTATTTTTTGCTGGATTGGACTGAACTTTGTACTGAACATCCAAGAAACCATAAGGATAATTTGCAACATATATTCATGTAAATAGTTGTTGCCAAATGATTCACAAACATAACACATATCATGTTTATTAATTATAAAAATAAATATTTTCTTACCTGAACAAAAAACCTTTACTTAATGTAGTATCAGTGTAATCCTATAACATCTAGAAGTCATTTGGTCCTACATAAAATATTGAGTGTCACAGATCTTGATAAATATAGCTCCAGAGCTGAAAATCCACTTTTTAATATATTTTGACTGTCCCATGAATGTAATAGGAGTTTTCATAGAGGTGGACGATATGGAAAAAAATAATATTGTGTTACTTCAAGATTTTTTTTACAATAAACAATGTCACAATATTCGCTCCATCTACTAGGCCCGCTAACCCCTCTTAGTGGTGGGCTAAGGGGTAATATTGCAAAGCATGCATGGGTCAACACTTGACAGAAGTGGTCTACTCAATGTATGAAGGGCATACGTTATGGCTATAATAAACCTAGCAGGTGAAGCATTCAGCAAAGTTACAGTACAAAATCTTTTTTTGTTTGTTTGTCTTTTTCTTTGTCTTCATTGTGCTCACCTTAAGTGGCACAGCAGTAATATTCTGACACCTGAGGCACCACAGTGTAACTGCTGCACCCTTTGGAACAGAAAGATGGAACAGAAAATTCTGATAAGAAGCTAACCTGAGCATGCTAAGAGGTGGGTCCAGCATGCAGTTGACACATTTCTTCATGTGTATATTCAGGTTTAAACATATACATTTGAAGCTAATATGTGCAGAGGGAGGTGGTCTCCAAAATCGTGATTGGACGTTGTACTGATTTTCTGAGTACACTTAGCTTCTCTATCCCCAACTTATATTTTGCATAGAATGATACCAAATTGTGCTGAGTAAAGCAGAGATTCTGGTTATCCTAAAAGGCTGCCTCTTCTTTTAGCTACTCAAAGAAGTTTGGGAGGCTATTTACCTCTAGTTTTGTTAGCAACAATAGCTAGCTTCATAACTGCAGTTTAAAACTGGACTTGGCTGATTGACGTGAAAAATCATGTAAATGAGATATTCCACCAAACTATTGCTTTCGTGAAGTGCTTCAATTAAAAATAGCTCATTTTTAAGCTTACCAGCTCTTATAGAAAAACTACGGGATAAATCATGACCAATACTAAAGGTTCAGTATTGGTATCGGAAAAAAGTGGAATTGTGGCATCTTGAGGTTTTTGAGGATTTTGAGGTAGCCTGCCTATTTCTGGGAAATATTTATTTCTCAGCACCTCTTGTCTGATCAAATTGATAATGTTTATGTTTTTATAATTACTCAGTAAACATAAAACTATAGATGTTGTCTACCAGTTAGGCTCAGCATTGGTCAAACATCAGGAAACATGAAAAGTCTATCCTTGTATGGAATCTCTACTATATAAGGAAATAGCCACTGGAGTGGTCATACTGTGTTGACTTTTTAATGCAGTGTGGCTGTAGCACATCAGTCAGTCATGGTGGATGGTGACTTTGTTGGTTATAACTCAAGTATGAGTTGCGATACTTCACAATATTTTCACGATACATGATATTTCAGAATATTTATTTTTTCAGACATCTGATCAGTTAGAACAAAGAACCAGTATTTAAAGAAAAACTGTGAATACAATGATTTTATTAAAAATTTGGCATACTGTGTTGCATAAATCCAGTTAAATGTTTGTAATTTTGCTCTCTTTATACTGAAACATGCAGTTTGTCAGTGTTCAACAAGTCCTGATGATATTCACGATATGTTCAAAATAAGCATTTTGTATTGTGTTGTGACAATCATGATAGTGTAATTATATTACTGAGATGTTGCATTATAATGGCTCAGTAGACTTAATGCTGATTTTCTTTAAATTCCTTAAGAGAATTAGACAAAAAGGAGAAAAGGGAGAAAGGAGAGATGAAGAAGAGATGAGAGTTTAGTTGCAGATAAAGATGAGTGTTATTAGCTTTGCAAATCTGAGCACTTTTGTTCTTTTGTTCAGGAAAAGTATCTGAGCAGCCTGAAGACTTAAGCAAATCCATCTCCAATCTTACTGCTGTCTAGGATAAACTACAGAGATATTAAGGAGATCTCTTTTTGTATTTTTCTTTGCTATAGGCATTGAGCTTGGGTAATGCAAGTCATAATGGTCAAAAAAAAAAAACAAGACAAAAGTAGTTCAAACTTTACAATTGCTGTTATAGCTCATCTTCTGGGCTCATTCTCTGACTCTGTCTTGTAGATGGGGCCCGATTTATTCCTTGTAAGTGCCACGTGACTCTGATGTGAACCTCTCCCTTTCCTCCTGCCCTTTCTCCCTCCTCTTTTTACTCTTCAGGAAGAAATATGGTCCTTCACTGGGCCTACATGATTCATGGGAGCCCACTCTGAGCATAAATATCTTACTAATATTGTCTCTTTACTTATTCACAGTGATGTAGGCTCAGGCTCTGGCACAGGCCTGATTCCAGCATCCAACATATCTGGATATGTTTCCACTAACACCTTGAGTGGGTTTATTGACTTTAGACTTCCCAGCATAACTCAGACACTGGCTTTTTTATCCCCTAAAGTAAAGATTTATTGAAGTAGGTGATGAATATTGCCATGCAAAAGATTTCGTGATATCTTAGTACAGTAAAAATAGTTTTAGAAATAGTTTTAAAAATAGTTATTTTGAGGCATTTATTTTTGAATAAAGGTGACGATGATATGAATGCAGTGGAGTTTAGAGCAGTAATTCTCAAACTTGGTGCAGAAGTGCTGCTGCATTACACAACTTGGTATTTACCCTACTCTAACAGTTCAGTTCAGGAATTGGCTGATTACTAAAAACATGAAAATGTCCTTGACTGGGTTTGAGAACCACTGGAATAGCTGGTGATGGAATCTCATGGAAGATGCATTCTATTTATTTCTTTGCAATTCTGAACTCTGTGACACATTAACAGTCAATATTATTTTATAGGTTGTATTAAAGCAATAAGCCACAAGAGGTTGTGTCCACTTAACCGGGGAAAATCACTGTTATTCTCAGCTTCCAGTGAAGATTTTAGAGCCAGAACTATCAGTTGTATAAAGTAATCACTTGATATAAGGTGCCACAGCAGGAAACAAATAAACAGGCAATTTACCATTTACATCTGGCGTGCTGAAATGGGGACTTTAAAAATGGATCCCAGTGAAGATGTAAATATCCTTGATTTGAAACTAACAGTGGCTATGTTTACATGCAAAGATTTTTGCCAATCCGATCAAATACATTCCGATTATAGATTCAGACTGAGGTGTTTATATACTCCCTCTACTCAACAATCTGATGAAAATTTCCGTTTACATGCACACTACAAGTAATCTGATCCAAATTTATGCGTATGCAAGTACCACTTAGTGTAGACATTATCATGACAACGAGTATCACGTGAGTACAGTTAGAGTGAGAGCAGTGCTTGTGTTTTTAATTGCTTTAAAATTCTGGCAGACTCAGGAAAATGTACTTCACGAGAGGGAGACGTCATTCTCTGAGACACATAAGCTGGACGTCAGTCCCACTGCTGCCTTTTAAAGTTCAAAGCATAAACTTCACCCCCTCTGCAGACCAGTTTCTGGCTCCCGCCATGTTGAACATCAGAAACGTTCGCTATGACACAAACGCATATATGCAGAACATACTTAAACTTTCCAATTGGGAATATAATTGGATACAAGCGTTTACACTGTTATTATTCTTCTATTTAATGGATTATTTATAGGATTACCCACCTGAACCATTAAAAACAATAAATAAGTAAAACAACAACAGATACAATGATATGTAAATTGTGGGCTAATGCTGGTATACACTTTTAGTGTACATATGTGCTAATGCATACATAACCACAAATACAATACAAACTGGGATGGATATACTTGAATTAGCAAATATAATAATTATTTCTGTAGGGTTACAAACAAAAATGCAGATGATTTATTATAGTAGCCTAGTGTTATCTAAAGGTTCTGATATTCTGGAGTACCAGATGAAACAAATGAACCCTTAAAAAAAAGTATGTGATATTTTTTTGTGAAAATCATATAAGCATGTTGTTTGATGCCCTGTGTTTAAAATAACAGGGTAACTAAAGCGCAAATAAGCCAAAGTTTGGCTTTTTAATATAAAAGGTTGTACAAATATTTTTAAGCATTTATCTGCCAATACAACATGCATATTAAGAATGATCTTCACCAGCACATAGACATTTCCATGCCAAGAAAGCGGCCTCTTCACTGTCTTATTTAGCAGACCAGTAGATGTTCAGCAGTATACCCCCAAAGACACACAAACACCAGCATCAACATCACCTATCAATAATACTCATACCTCAACGCTTGTCATCAGATGACATCACTGTATTTCCTCCAGGGCCATAGAAGAGAGAGCAGAGTGATGAACGTTTTCTCGTTAGGGTGAGCGGTCTCACTCTTCGTTAATGCTAGGTTAATGAAAGACTCTCGGCCCTCTTCATATCCTCCATGTAATCAACTATTCATGAGACTAATTTGTAATCCTTAATCTACATGGCAATTCATTTCACATGACCCGTCAAGGTGATAGTGATATTTACATGTAAATATAGAAGTCTATGATGTGTTTTTCCCCCGATGAGCATACCAACGTGATGAATTGCAAAGCCTGTTAAAAATCATAAGGGAGAATGCATAACTATGCCATGTTGCAAAGATGTACTGACGTTACTTACCATAATGTTAAAATATTTGCACAAACATTGTTATAAATATGTGCTGAGATGTGATTTTTGAGGGCATGTTTGTGAGTGCCATTAAAACGGGAAAATTTCCAATAAGTACACTTCATCTTTTGGTTTGTTAGCTGCCTGTTTTGTCACTAGATCATTGTAACATTACACTCAACAAAAATGTGAGTGCAGGTATTGGTATGTTTCTCTCTTTCTCTCTCTCTCTCTCTTTCTCTCTCTCTCTCTCAGCCTGGGGACATGAGGCCATTAACCTCCTGCAGCCGGCGCCTTCTCTCCTTAATGAGGGGCTGCAAGTACGACCTGCACTGTCGTTCATATTTCTCCTCTCTTCAGCAAACCAATCTGAGGTAATCTGTCGCTCTGGAGGAGGGGGATGGGATGAAGGCTTCTGCCTGACCACCAAAAAAAAGGGGAGTGAACATATTTACAAATGCTTAGCTAAATGAGTGAACATCAGCAGTGGGCTAAAAGGCCACAGTAAAGTGAAGCTGATGGAGAGACTGACTTGGTTATTTTGCTTTGAAAGAAGAATCTCTGAATATATACCCTTCTCTCTTCAAAATAAAGGTGCCAGAAAGGGTTCTTTGGAGTAGTGCCATAGAACAGCCGCGTCCAGTGTTATCCGGCATGGTGGCAGGTTTTTATTCCAAACAAGCAGGGACACACCTGATTCTTTTAATAAATTGGTCAGTCTTCAGACAATTGATTAGGTGTGCTCCTGCTTTGTTGGAATTAACCTCTGCCATAGAAGAACCACTTTTGGCTCCCTAACGGACCTTTCAATGGATGATATGAAGTATGAGTATGAAGAACCTTTTTAAAGTTTCTTGGAACGTCCACATTATGCAAAGGTTCTGTAACAATTAAAGGGTTTCCTGCAACAGTACTTACAAGCCAAGAACCATAAAGAACTTGTTTTTCTAAAAGTGTATGTAGGCCATGTGAATCCCTCTGGACATGCAGAGACAGAAAGAATATGACACATTTTCATTAGGAGATTGGATGCAGTTCTTGAAATTACTCCTTTCTTTTACTGCTATTAGCATGGATAGCAGAGAGGAATTAATTCTATTGTGGTTCCTTATCCTTTCCTTATTTGTCTCAGGATCCCTCACTGGACAGTCCTGATAGAGTCTGACAGTAAGAGCATGGACTGACCCATCAAGCTTCCCCACTGCCCCCCCTCCTGAATATCCTTCTCTCCTCTCCTCTCCTGTCCACTCCTCTCCTGTCCTCTTCTCTCCTGTCCTCTTTCCAAGCCCGGCTGACTTTGTGACAGAGAAGCAAATCTAAGATGGCTGATGATGAAGTATTGTGGTTTGAGAAGGTGGACGGAAAGTGCCAGGACTTCATTTGTGTCAGGAGCGCGGCGACGTTAATGAATTTCTGTGGCGAGGACCCACAGCGAGGCCGAGATTCGATGCCAGCATGCAATCGGTGGCACACAATATCCAGCCCACCGTCAGATTTTTATCTCCGCTGTCTTGTCACCCCTCATTGCATCACTGCTATAATGCAGGCCACTCATGTCAGTACATACGAAATGAGCGCTTTGATTTTTATGTCCTGGCCAATGATCTCCCTCCATGCAAAATCGGCCCCGAACCTGCTCTTTAGATTACAGAGCTCAAATTCATGCTCTCCTTAATCGAAAGACTTTCGAAAAGGTCTATTAGGGCAACTGGTCTGGTCCATCCACTCGTCTTGTAAAGCTCCTCTGATTCATAATGTCGATGGGCCATATCCAGTTACTTAGGTGGAATCGGAGGAGCGTAGGAGACTTAATTGCTCCCAGCGAGCGCAGTCGGAGGACTTGATTAGAGGCCCCGCACCACTTCTCATGTTCTTCATTTGTGCGGCGACGACCTTCTGCAGAGAAGAGATCAAGCAAGGGTCGCTTTAAGAACTCCTCCACTGGGAGCAGACCCCTTTGACTCTGGAAACTCTCAGAGTGCCGCTGAGTCTTTTAACTGTGTAATGTCCTGAGTCATTGGATTAAGCTTTGATGAGGAACACCATGACTTTGTGGAAGACAGTTTTTTTCCCTTTCTTTCTTTCTTTCTTTCTGTCTGTCTTTCTTTTTATGGAGGAAGACTGTTTTTTTATATATTTTTTTTTTGGTACACATACAATCAATGACATCATCACAATTAATTTCTTGCTATAAGTACTATAAGCAGTCGCTTAGGGCCTTGCAAGTTATACAGTTATACGCAAAAGTTTAAATACTCCTGGTCAAATTACATATTTTGTGAAAATTGCAACTTTTTATCAAATATAGTGAGTTCAGCAAATAAGTAGTACTTGCACATAGAAATGTGCAGAGGTTTGTTCTGTGTAGAGGATGTTATTTTTACTCAGCAAATTAACAAAGCATGTAATTTGAATAGGGGTGCCCAAACTTTTGTTTACAATTGTATTGTATATCTAAACGGGTGACAAAGAACAAAGGGAAAAACAAAAGTTCTTAGTAAGGTGTTGGGCCGCCATGGATGGAAAGGGATGGAATGCCTTTCTTCCAAAAGATATTTCTCAGTTGGTGTTTCAAAGGTGGTTTTAAAGGAGTGCTATCTGATAAGTCAGTCCAAAATCTCCCATTGGTGCCCAATTGAGTTGAGATCTAGTGACCTTGAAGGCCATAAGAATTACATAATTTTCATACTCATCAAACCATTCCATGACCTGTGGACAGGGGCAGTGTCATCTTGAAAGATACCATTCTTATCAAGATAGAAATATTTCATAGCATAAAGGTGATTGGCCAGAAAAACTTTGTATTGATTTGCAGTGACCCTTCCCTCTGAGGCGACAAGTGGGCCCAAATCATGTCAGCAAAATTCCCCCACAGCATAACAGAGCCACCCGACTCTTTCAAGCTGTCAAGCATTCACACCTGTACTGTTCCCTTGGAGTAAGACGCACATGCACTCACCCATTAGGGAATAAGGTGAAAAAAGTGGCTCATCTGACCATATCACTTTTTCCCACATCCCTGTGCCTATGTTTTTTGCTCCACTTAACTCTCAAATGTGCATTTATCTTTGGGGTTAATGTTGTTGTTGCCGGACTGTTCTTGCTAAAGTTATGTTGATTTTTCCTTTAATTTTAATTTGACAACAACATTGGTGTCTTTGCTTCCACAAAATCACAAAAGCAGAAATAATTCACATGCCATGTAATATTTTAATTTAATGATAAGCATTTATTTAGTTTATTTTACTTGTACAGACAATTTAAAGCTGTTTCAAGATTCTGTTTCCCCTGTATATATGTATATACTTTTTTCTCATCACAATAAATAAAGTATTAGTTCTTTTTCATTCTTGCATACAAAATAATATTGTTGGGGTGGGTGGTCTTTTGCTTGTATTCTGCGTTTTCCTTCCGTCTTTGTTTGAATGACTTTGAATGAGCCTGGAATTCGTAATGTTACCATGGTCCTGAAGTGGTCTGCATTACATTCCATTAAATCGCTAGAGTTTGTCAGGAATAAAGAAACTTGACACAACCTGAACACAGTATCATAGCAAGCGTGATGCAAGTCAAGTGGTTGCAGCACAGTGAAATTTTAGGAGACTTACAGCAATACTAGCCTCAGATGTAGAATCAAGCTAACAGCAGAAGCTATTTTGACACAGTCAGAACCTCATGTATTTTTCATTAAGTTCATTAAGTTTTATGCGTAGTCTAGACACGCAGAAAGATATGCCTAAAGGATCTGCGTATTTATGTTTTGAAAGCGTAAGGCTATTTATGTATTTTTAGTTTATCTGCATCTGATGGTGAACAAGGAACACATTCACAGATAAGACTACTGACAGTTTGGCTCATTAGACTATTTGGGGTTGCAGAAGGAGACAGAACTGTCTTGCCTTAAGAATGATAATGCTAATTGCATTAGATCAAGGGTATAAAAAGGGTGGAACTGCAGCCTTGCTGAAAAAAAAGGTGTAAGAAATATCACAGTAATAGCGCTCAACTGAGCTGGCTGCCATTAGCAAGATGAATTAGCCAAGTCCATGCAAGTGACAATGGCTACAGAGGGAACCTGATCCTGGAGCCACCACAGCCTGAGCTCCCAGACACCACCAGGAAGCAGACAGAGAGCAGAGCAGCTCCCTTGAGAGCCAGCAATCACATGCACGTACACACACACACATAGTATAACCTCAGCACACACTGTCACAGTATTGCAAAAAGGGCAAATGTATACATGCATATCTGTTAATCTGGCAGTGCACTGTAATAAATCTATCATTGCTGTTGCAACAAAGCAGTTTTTTTTCTCCAAAATGGCAAAATAATTGGTATATAACTTTAAAATATAACTTTAAAGTTTGTTGATTCAAAGTTTTATTACAAGTTAGTTTGGAACTGCATAGTGAGTAACACCACACAGCTGACTGGAGTGTGATTCCCCACCTGGGCAAGTACACCATGCTACACCAATAAGAGTCCTTTTGCAAGACTCCTAACGTTACATTCACCTACCTCTGTAGTCAATTTGTCAATTTGTATTATGAACCAAAAGGTTATTTTATACTATTCTTTCAATGCAAGGTTTAAAGAATACAAGGAGTTACAAGTTTTTGATATGGCAGTATACTCTTCTTAAGTCCCATAAAATTGTATGGATTTGCTTTCTGTACATGTAAATCTCTACTGTATTTGCATCATTGTTAAAAAAAGCTCTTACTGCAGCATAACTACTGTTGAGTATCACATTGTCATGGAGTGTCTCTTCAATATGCTAAACTTCCTCACCCTGACAGGACACTCAAATTCTTTATCTTCACACTTGAATTTGTGTGTGTGTGTGTTTGTGTGTGTGTGTACCCCTTATTCCCCTGTACTGAATTTGAACTGAGAACCACTGGTTCGAGCTCTGTTGCTGTGCACCACTGCACAGGGGTGGTGACACTGACTACAAATGAGTTTAAATGTTGGATTCAGGGCTGGCAGCCCCTGGACTCTACTCCATTACACAGGGGAGCCAGTCAGTCACATGCAGACGTGTGTAAGATCACATAGGAAACGAGAGAGAGGGAGAGAAATAGAGGGACAGAGGGAGATGGAGATGGCTGAAGCGAATTAGTGAATGTTTTGCTGGAAACAAGATCCCTAAAATTGCACTCAACAACATTACCTACGTTTACTCAAACATACCTACTTATGTCATGTTCAGATGATCCATGTAAAGTCACAAATTTCCGATTCCATCAAGGAATTTCACTCTAAAGACTGAAGTCATAAATACTAGACCTTCTGCACTGATCATAATTTTTATGACAGATATTGATTCCATTTTCTTTACAGTCAAGATTTTTTTTCTTTATTTAATTTTTACTTACAGTTTAAATGAACACACTGATATAAAGATGCACTGACATGCATGCACTTCAGATTAAGTGCACCAAGGATCTGAAGAGCATGCATTTTCACAGAATATATTTCCTGATAATGTGGTTCTTAAAATCTGTATAAATATATCAGATGTGTCCAGAGACCTTTCTAATAGGATCAGTTTTGAACTGAGTAAGTGTCCAGGCAATAAACAAGACTAGAAAACAGACTAATGCTAGTATGTTGGCAGTAACAAATGGATATAAAGTAAACAGCTCAAAACCATAGTGTACCCTATGAAAAAACACAGTTTTATTTAACAACCAGATCTTTAGATAGCTAGGAGGCTAATTCAGGAATATTCAAACTTGTGCTTTAAGTTGAGGTATTTAACAAACGATTCACTGTAAAATAGCAAAGTAAAGAATATATAACATTTGTGTCTCTAAAGGCAGTTGGCGTTTAGAGAAGGTTGTCTTCTCTAAACGCCACCTGCTCAAATGTCAAAACTTTGTAAGTAGCATTAGCATTAGCATGGGAAAATAAAGTGCATCACCTTTAGCTTGACACTAACATAACACAATATTAGTGTAGATTAGTATTATAGCAGAGTAACTTTTAAAAAGTTAAAAATTAAATTCACCTATTTTATGAAATGTTCATAATTACATAACAAAAAATACATAGCTCATGAACTTACTGGAACATTTCATTCTTTACATTAGGCTGTGGAGATGACTACAGGCTAAAAAATGCTGCACCCTTCTGATTGGCTCACATTATTTACATCACATACTCACAAAACAGCTAAAATAAATCTATTGCTTGTAATAAAAAACTTATAATGTTTAAACTTAAAATGTTACCACATTGTTATATTTCGCCACCCATTACATTCTCTGACACCGTGTGATCAAAGTGCCATCTCTTAATATATACGTCTTATTCACTTATAGATGTGCCAGTTGCTGATGAATAAAAAATAAATATAAAAAACAGCTGGGAGTTTTTAGTAATTAGATGATAATGACAGTTTTGATGAGGAACATCCGAACACCCTATAAAGCTAGTTAAATAGAGTTAAATCAGCTGTGTTTGAGCTGGGAAATTCCCAAACTGTGCTAGACTAAGGCCTCCAGAACCACAGCTGTACAATACTGCTATCAAGGAACTGACTGTGACAGACCTCTAGCTCCTTTACTGTTCAAATGACTTCGTATGTCTTATATACTTGAGGTTTCAGTGGTAATACGAAATTGCATTAACAGCATGAAGACATGTTTTTAATCCATTCATTTGTTCCTTGATTGCGATATTTCTTTGCTGCTGAGAACTGTAGTGGTGTAGTCTGTGATTAGATTTCAGGTATGAGTCATGTCCTGGCCTTTGTCCTGTAAGGTTGGTGAGCGCTGTTATACATTCTGGGAGAGACCTACTACAATAATGAAAATTGATTAGGACTAAATTAGGACGAAATGAGAAAAATCCTCCTATTATCACGTCTCACCAAGCTATTGAATAATGCTTTGACTGCAGAAATCCTGGCACGTGGTCATATTTTGATGGTGACACGCTGTATCTCGGGGCCTGTTGTCAGAGGCGGCATGTCTGATATTAACACGTTGTCTTTGTCATAATGGCGTCCTCCTGTTCTGTGCCGTGCCGCCTGCTCTTCTGTACTGGCCAGCCAGGCACTGATGAGCTGTGACATGTCAAGTATGACATCATGCCACTGGGTGGCCTGTTGGAGGGGCTGCACCAGTGAGGTCACTGGTTTCCTAATGACCTCCTAAGTGTCTGACTGCAGAGGCTCCAATACAAATGCTGCCTCTCTGAGATGTCTTCTTTTTATACCTTTTTTCTTTCCATTTAGAAGACCTATATAAAGCCTTCTAGATGTTTAAGGTTCTTTTCTCTATTTGTTCTTGTTCTCCCTGGGTTTGTTGTTTGTTTAGTTTGGCTGTGACTTACAGACTGATTAACTGTTTTACTGATATGTCTTCAGTCATAATGGAGTGAAAAGCTGAACCATGCCAGAATCCATCTTTGAATCTCTGATATGCTTGCTCAAGCACACATTGAATCAATGTTATTCCATATTAGTGAATATTCAGAAGGGCTCATGTTCCTTCTTTGCCTGGCGCTAGAATTTTTGATGAGCAGATTTGCATGTTACCCAGGTTTTTTCTTAGCTACAGTGGCATTTACTGTGGTGGTGTAGCTCCAGGTCGCAGTGCCTGGTGTTTATTCTGGGCTGAATCACAGTTAGCCCTAGGCTGTCTTGATAAATAGCTACTATGGGCCGAATGGCGGAGTGCGCTCTTTGACTCTGTAGGTCATGCTGCCTTGTTGTGAGGACATGGACTAATACGATGTGAAGTGTTAAGTTATTATAGCGAAAACTGGACGAGGGGGCTCTAAGCGAGGATGTCAGGCAAGGTGGAGAAAGGCAAGAACCAAGGAAGGTGAAGGAGAGAAGGTCGTGGAAGAGAGGGAGAGAGAGAGCCAGAGATAGTGAACAAATGAACGGTTAAGGAGAACAAATATCACCGTGATGGTATTAGAGAGAGGTGAAATTGCCAGCTGATGACTGGGGCGAGCACAAGAAGGGCAAAGCGAGAGGGAACAGTATGCAGCAGGGAGATAAAGAGAGATGTGGGGGGAGGAAGGTAAAAGTGGTGGGCGGTTGAAAGAGGGTGATCAGAAGAAGAGGCTGAAGAGAAAGACTGATGGAGAAAAAAGTTGAGAGAACGCAGAGCGAGAACTAGAGGCAGAAGTGGGCTCGTTAGCGCGCATTGTTTGTGCGAATGTGGCTGAATAATGCAGCAGTAACTCGGCTCTGCGAATCTCCTGAGCAAAAGCCTCAGCACCTGTCAGAGAGACAACGAAGAAAACACGCCATTATTACAAAGCCAAATAAACTCGGAGTAATCGCTTGCAGATGGTGGAAACAAATCGCAGCTGTTAATATTGTGTGAAACACAAAATATGAAATATAAATACAGCACTGTGGGATTTTGTAACGCAAATCCACGCACACCAACCAACCACCACCATGTCATTAGAAAGACAAGAAACTGCCTCATTGTGAGAGACATGGCACATTCCCCAACAGGCATGGAATCGAGAGGCTGATAGTTGAGAACTAGAGAGAAGGAGACAGAAATGGAGGGGAGAGAAAAAGGAGAACTAGAGAAAGTCAATGGCAAAAAGGTCTGATTTTCCTGATGCGCCTGTTTCTCCACTTTTTCTGTAGGCCTATTTTGCTCTGTTGGATGTCAGTGTATTTTAGTAGTACAAAGGCTTCCCACGCTGGACGACATGGCAGTGCTGAAAGGTAAAGAGAACACCTGTCTACTGTCACCAGGCTTCAGAGCTGTGCCATTACTCAGTACACGCAGATAAGACCCCATCACTGCTCTTCTCACCCCACTCCATCACTTTGCTCCAAGACTGAAGGCGATGAATTGTTGTTGAAGGGTTTTATTAGGAGGTAACTAGAGATGTGTGCAGTTGGTGAAGGGAGAACAGTTCTGGCATGTGATAATTGACAAGGCAGTACAAAACAGCAACACTCTACTAAATATCTAAGAACATTTCAATTGTATACTTTAAAAAGAACTTTAAAAGTTTTATTTATGATGTAGTATTGGATGGCTCAAAGTTTTTGGAAATCTCAAATCAACACCTTGAGTTAATTGGTAATTTAACCATTTTCTACAGTTGTGCAGTGCAATTCTATGAGGGCAGTGGAATGCACCAGGGCACAAGGAGAATGATTCTCAAAATATAGGGTAAAATCTGTAAAATCTGTAACCGATCTGGTGTATCATAGGCTGTGTCTGAAATGTTGCCTATTCAGATAGTCTTCTAAGACAGAAAAGGCCCAGTTATGTCTGAATCGTATGCTTGTATAAAAACCCTGCTGAGGGTTCCTCTGTTTGGCTGATTTTTAAAGGCAGCATGGATGTATCCTTCACTGCCTTACATTTCCAATGCAGTCAAGAGAAAAAAAGCACCAGCACAGTAGAAGAGAGAGATGGGTTTGTGTTATTTGTGACAATGTTTTTTGACAAAAAAGCCCATATATCTTGCATCTTGTAGTAAATAAATGTTATTTGAAAAGTATAAGCCTTCAGCTATTTAATTTTGAATAACTATTACAGAGTTTTAAAAAAGCCTGTTTGTCACAGCTCAGCTTTAGCTAAACTTATTGGTTGGCTTACCTAAACTTACTCATTTTAGCTAAACAGGTCATTTTTTTTTTTCATTTCAGAACAACAGCAGCTCTTATGTCTGTTTATAATGCTCTAACAGTATCTGTTAGCTAATTTGACTAATGTAAGGTAACGTCCAAGATAAGCTAATGTTTAGGTAGTTTAGCCAGTAAACCCAGTGAAGCATTGGTGTTTGTTGAGCATTACATCTTTCTGTGAGATGGATGTTTCACTTACATAAAATACCACATTGCAGTTATAAAACTGGAAGTATCTTTACCTTCTGAAAATATGTTTTCTCCTGTGTGAAAATATGTAACAGCTAATGCTAATGCAGTTAACAGCTAGCGCTGAGCTTTCAGTATCCCAGAGGCATATAAAACAGGATGGGCAGCCACACAAAAATGAGCAAGTAGACTCCTAAATGGTTTTTTTATATGATTCTTGGCTTGTACAGAACTTTAACATTATGTGAAGGTTCTTGAAAATGGTTCTTCACACTTGCTCATCTTATTTAAACACAAAAATATAAACCAAGAAGAATAATAAAAAGTTGGATAACAATAGTGTTGCAATGAATAAAAATGGTTTGAACTCTTGTATGTGTATATTGAAGTGGAAACGTATTATATACTGTATATAAACCTATTGTTAGATCCTCATGTATAACACACTTCATGCATATGAGATTTTCCAGGAATAGTTCAAAGTCCCAGTGTTTCAGCAAATCTAGTCCCATTTGTTACCTAATCAAGTCATTCATTTTTGTTTTGTAGATTTCTATGTTTTAGATTTTTGGGAATCATTCTAGATTTTCCTAAATTTTGTAGATTTAATACTTACAGAACCAAGTCTCAATATGAGACATAACCTTTATTTCTCAAATTTCAGAATGAATGTCTTAAAGTCTCCACGTCACTGACAATATTTGAGATGTAGTAGACTTTTAGACAATTACTCAGTGTCACTGTCTCAAGGATAACCCATCTCACATATCCACCATCCTGGACTTCCTTACCCACATTAATCAAACAGTGAGACACTACAATGGTGAGCAAAAGCGTGAATTGAGCTATGGTGCAAAACTTCAGAGTTTCAGTCCAACTCCTGACCTCCGAGTATACTTAATTTGACAAAGTATATGTAATAAATCATATACTCATTCTAGAATAACCACTCCATTTATATTCAGATATTAAAGTATTGGACATTCTCCTTTAAAATGTAATGTGGTGTTCACTTTGGTGCAGGAATAAGAGAGAGCGCAGTGTAATAACTTCCAGATAGCTGGACTCTCCCAGAGAGTCATACATCATACTTTAACAAGTACCAATCAACACATCTCTTCTCTACACGCCATCTTATCCCTCTGCTTCCTGGGAGAGGACTGAAGAATGTCTTCACATGAATATGTGGGCATTGTATATTATTAGTGTATCCTCTGTGTTAAGGCTATTTACTTTATTAAAAGACCAAACAATCACTAAAAGGACAAATAAGCTTTTTTTTGGCTTTGTACAGTCTGTTCAACAGTATAATGGTTTAAGGTAAAAAATTATGTGTAATTAAATATTAAGATGCAAACAAAATCATTTAGGGTGGTTTGAGGTCAAATGCTTCTTTCTAGAGAAATTAGAGTTAGAATTGAGGAAACAGGCCTCACTGAAAATTATTATATAAAATGGATACAAACTCATTGCTTAATAGAAGGTTTTGGCCTAAAACTTTTATTTTTTAAATGCTTTAATCCTTAAGCTTGTTACTTGGTGGTTGCCAAGTTGTTGCTAGGTGGTTGCGATGGTATGAGGGGTGTTTACTGAGTGGTTGTTGGGGGGTTGCCAAATGGTTGCTAGGTGTTGTTGAAAATGAATGGGAAAATCGAGTGTGGGTCAGCATGGCTGCGGATTAGAGCTTGGGGACCTGCCCTGAGTTAGTACATGCAGTTTCATGGCTTTTGGGCAAAGAAAAGAATATGGCTTGGGTGTGGGCAAAAATGAATGGGCTCTATGAGAGGAACAAGGGATGAAAAAAATGACAAACAGATAAGTGCAGGTCACAACAACATTGAATTTGTGCTCGGGGGCCTGCCCTGAGATATCACATGTGAAACAGTGTCTTTTGATCAAGCAGCAGTGCCCCATTCATTCTTACGGGGAAAAATTAATAATTTAATGAAGATTGTACGAAACCGTATGTCTGTACAAAAAGCTGTAAACAAGCACACTATTCCTGATCAGACCTAACATTCTGGACTCGGAACGATGTCAATTTTCCAAAGACTGCATGACAAGTTAGCAGACTGAAATCTGGCAGAGAATAATATATATTGGATAACAATAGTGTTGCGCATTGTTTTGCATTGAGCAATCACTAATAATCTATTAAAATCCATTTCCTAGATCTTTCCATGTGTGAATAAGACAGAATGAGCGGTGCACAACACACATACAGAATGAGAAAGAGAGCAGCAGCAGATGAGCAGTAATAGGTCTGTGAGTGAAGCAAATGAAATATTAAAAGCCTGTAATGAAAAATAGGAGGTTTGCTTTTTCTCTTTGCACTTTCAAATGTGTTTATTAATTTATGCTTTTAAATCATAACCATTTCATTTGGGCTTGAGCAATAGCGAGCAATGAGAATGGTTTAAAATTTTAATGCATAAACAATGTCCTGCCATTGAAATATAACATGGGTCTTTGAACAATGCACCAGAAGCAATTAATCAAAAAGAGGAGAAAATTACATTTCATATTTAACTGAATATGAACTCTTCCTTAATAAATGATATCTTCCTTTGATTTTATTGGTGTCAGCTCAGATCTAGAAGATTGCTAATAAAATTTAGTATTTCCATAATTAATGATGCATGCTTTTCATGGTAAATTTTTCCAGAGAAATGTTGTCTTTAATGAACCTCAGAGAATGCTGTAATAGACCATCTCTTTAACAAATGTAATTCCCCATCTTCTAAAGGTCCTTTGGTCAATTCCGCTGATTTAAACATATTTAGCCAGTTGTGGAGGAGCAAAGAGAGAAGATGTAATGGATATTGTTCTTATATGCTTGCTGCCATATTGCTACCCCATGCATTCATATTAAAAGAGCAAAAATTTGCAAATGGAGGAAAAATATTTGCCCATTACACTGTCTAGTGATAGTTATGAGTTTCATTAAAATTGTACAAATGCTAAAGAAAAAATGAAACAAAGTAAACAAAAAGTTTACTTGCAGAACAATCTGAAAACTCATAACAAGAGAGTGCATGCAGCACGAGTTTCCTCTTCTGCTCCTTGTCAGGTTAAAAGGCATGGCTCATTTTAGAGAAGTATACAGTGAAAATTGGAATAAATGGATGTCAATTTCCATTTTAAATTGGTAGCCAATGACCCATGGAAGCAGCCCTTTCCACCACAGACAGACAGAATAACTTGAATTAGAAGCGCCTGACATTTCAGTTAATTGCTGCGAGCATGCCCAGCTTTCGCAGTCACCTCCAAACCAGGTTCAATTAAGTCCTCACCTTCACAGCCAAGGTTTAAGAGAAGAGCAAAGGCCGGAGAAAGTGAATTGCTCTTAGACGAAACCTATGGCCAGTGTGGACTCTCTTATAATGTCAAAAATCAAAGGAAGAGCATGCAAATTAAAATTTAAGGAGCCAATAGCTGATATTTATTTGTTGTTTTCATTCATTCATTTATTTATTCATTCACTTGTTAATCCATTTAGTTATCTTTGGTTCCAACTGTTTGTAAATATATAAGCTGAATCATAAAATTTTTTAACTTGATCATTAAGCAATGTCAGGTTTTTAAAACATAAATCCTAAACAATCTTTCAAATGGACTAAAATTCTAGAAAAACGTCTGTGCATGTTCAGGACTGGGTAAACGTTTCAGACGATATGATGACTGACAGCAGGCGTTTATTTAAACCTGTGAGGTAATAACAATGGTCGTAAGAGTTAGTGGCCAATGCAAGTTAGGAATTTGGCCATCATGCAAACACCATTAGCATTTACTAAAGTATAATACTGAGGGTAGGTCTATATGAAAGGCATGCCATTATTTAAGCAACATTGGTATTTGTCAGCTAATGCTCGGATTTTCCCACCTCCGGCTAGTAAAAATTAAAGAAAACACCTCAACTGGAAATTCCTACTTGGAAAGTCGGGATGGTGTTCTCAAGTCTGAGCTCTGCATATTACACCAGGCCAACATCTGTACACACAGTCAGTACGTTTAAATGATGTTTAAATGAGATTTGCTTCCAATCAGTCAACATACAGACACAGTAGTAGGTTAAATCTATAAAATTTATCCTAAAGTTCACTGTTGTGAAGATACATTATGCACATTAAAGTTATCAGTCATATCACAAACATTAGCTCACTAGCTTGTTGCAAACAACACTGGCTTTCATGGAAGTGCCTGTATTTTTCCCACTTTGTAGCTCAAACACACATAGGTTAAAAATGATGCAATTCCAAGCTCCGAATTCCCATCTCCTCATAATTTGACTAGCCAACAAACGATGCAAAAAGAACTTAGTTAATTCATTTGCCCACTGACTAGCAGCATCAGACATCCAGTCAAAGTATGCTAACTCGTTCAGGAAAACATCGCCCAAATGTGTCAGTTACCAGAGCGAGGGGAAAACACTAAGCTAGTTAGTCAGCTTCTTATTCATATTTTTCATTCCACCTTAAACGGAGCAGCAAATACATTTTACTGCTGCTCCTTTTAAGGTGGAATGAAAATTTGTAATAAGAAGCTGGCAAATACCAAGCTTTAGCCTCTTGGAGAAAATACAGTCCCAGCAGTTATTTCTCCCCACAGGATTCAAGCAGCTGCTAAGTGCCAAATTTTGAACGAGTGAAACAAATAACTCATGCCACAGGGATGTTAATGGCCACCAATTTGCACCTCTGTTTGGTTGTAGAGTCCACCTCTATGTAGTTGTGGATTCTGTAGCTTGCTGGGAGTAAGATCAGATGTAAATGAACTTGTAATTTATATTTATATAAGCGTATTCTATGTAGTGATGAATATCTGTAATGATGAATCATGCTTCTCTATTTGGCAGTCTGATGGATGAGTTTGGGTTTGGTGAATGCCAGGAGAACGTTACCTGCCTGACTGCATTGTGCCAATTGTAAAGTTTGGTGGAGGAGGGATAATGTTGTGGGGTTGTTTTTCAGGGTTTTGCCCAGACCCCTTAGTTCCAGTGAAGGGGAAGCTTAATGCTTCAGCATGACAATACATTTTGGACAATTGAATGCTTCCAACTTGGTAGGAACAGTTTGGTGATGGCCATTTTCTGTTCTAGCCTGACTGTGCCCTAGTGCACAAAGCAAGCTCCATAAAGGCATGGTTGGGTGAGTTTGGTGTGGAAGAACTTGACTGGCCTACAAAGAGCCCTGACTCAACCCCATCAAATACCTGATTAAATACCGGATGAACTAGAACGGAGATTGCTAGTCAGGCCCTCTCGTCCAACATCAGTGTCTGACCTCACAAATGCTCTTTTGAATGAATGGGCAAAAATTCCAACACACTCCAAAATCTTGTAGAAAGCTTCCCAGATAAGTGGTGTTATAGCTGTAAAGGGGCAATCAACTCCATATTAATGCCTATGGATTTAGAATGGGATATAGAAGCTCAAGTTGTCCCAGTTGTTTTCTCTCTCTCTCTCTCTCTCTCTCTCTCTCTCTCTCTCTCTCTCTCTCTCTCTATATATATATATATATATATATATATATATACATACAAAACAATCTACCCTATTGGTTTAAGGAATCACTAGAGCGGTATAGTTCCTTTGGTTGAAAAATGCTATTTCTAAATATGTTAAAGAATTTCTTTAGAATTTAGAAATAATAGACATAATATCTTTATTAGTAATAATAAAAATAATAATGTCTGTATTTATAGAGCACTTTCTGTACCAGTGGCAGCTCTGCTTTACAGACAGATGACAAAGCTTATCAGCAATAGAGGAAACTATGAGCATTAATTTAAAATCAAATGAAAAGATCAACACCAAGGAGGTGTAGGATTTTAATTAAATGCTAAGGTAAAGAGATATGTTTTCAAATGTTTTTTTAAAAGTATGTACTAAGCTTGACTGTCTAATAAAAGGTGGAATTGTGTATCTGTATGATTTGTTGAGCTGTTTTGAACCATTTTGTATCAACTTCTTGCTAATATTCAGCTATGCCTTGAAGCTTTTAAATTCTTGGAGAAAGTGATATTTTTTTCTCTTTGGAGCACAAACACTCATAATGAATTTACATTGCTGTCAAACACTCACAACAAGATGTTCCTATTGCATTAATACATTCAGCATGAAAACGCCATTAAAACAAATGAGCCTATTGAAGGAGCTCATTGGCAGGTAAATCGTTCCAGTCGGATCAAAGGGGGAATTGTTGAAATTGGCTTTCATTATTCAAGGTCTGCATATTATTTCTGTCGCCCCTAATTACAAGAGGTATTGACCACTGGGAGCACTTGATTGAGGCGGTGCTAAATAGGTTTACCTGCAAAAGGACTGAAGGTCAAACTGCTTATTGCCTTCCTCCCACTGCCACCCCTCCATCTCATTGCAGAGTGAAGAATAAAGACACAGCACAAAGGAAAGATGCCACAGGATTCTGATTTTGTTGACATTTTTATATTGTGATGGAATTGTAGTATAGCTGCTTTTGTAGAAGATACTTTTATTCGTTCCATGATTTTTATTGGAAAACAGCAATGGAACATCTCTGAAAAGCAAGCAGCACAACCTAACACATTTTGCTTTGTGCTATATTATGTCTTAAATAACTGAGCAAGATTAATCATTTAAAGTCATGTGAAATCATATCGCATTTTCCATCTAAAATGTATTTCCAAATGATACACTTCATTGGGGAGCGAAGGGGGGTGGGAAACATTATATTACTGATTAATGTTTTTTCCCCCACCTGCTAGTTCACAGTGACGTGATGAAAAATCAGAAGAGGTTTTAGACGTTGGTGAAAGTCTTTATATTTCAATGGAAGATTATGGGAATTTAGTTTTTTAACTAACAAGGTAAAAAAGGTAAATTGTGATTTTCAGATTGACCTCAACATGCCCATCTCTGCTACAAAAGCTGTACCTTGTTTAGTGAGTTTGGACAATGCCTTCAACATACTGTTGCAATATGGGAAAAGACTGTATGACTGTTGGAGGGGAGAGAACAGTGAAATCTTGGGCTGGAGTTGTCTCTCGGTTGTGCTGAAAGACTTTACAAGTCCAAATGATGTACTTGTGGTTGTGCAATTGCTCATGCGTGTGTAGCTGAAGCATTTTGCCACTCAAAGGGTGCTCACTAGCACCATATATGTGTTCTTTCTGTGGCCTTTGGCAGAATGTGAGTAAAAATGCATTTGTTTATTAATTCACTGACCTGCATAATGCTTGTAATTTGAATTCAGATACTGTAGATGAGCCATTAGGTCATTAAAAAGAAAGTATGCTGCATGCCATACGTGGAAAACCTGCATGTCACACAAATCTGTCCTCTGTGAGTGTCTTGCATTATAGCAGGGATGTCCAGTCCTATCCATAAAGGGTGAGTGTGGCTGCAGGTTTTCATTTCGAATAAACAGGAGCAAACCTGATTCCACTTGTTTAATCAGTTGGCCAGTCTTCAAACAGTTGATCATGTGTGTTCCTGCTTTGTTGGAATGACAACCTGCAGTTACACTGGCCCTTTGCAAATAGGATTGGAGACCCCTAGTCTATGGGTCTGCATGTTGTTGATATCACAAAAGTGTAGACTTTACGGAGGACTTCAGGGCTTGGGGTGCCATTTGGGACTGGGCTGTAGAGATGGAAGTTGGAGGAGCTTCAGGTGGGCTCCTCCTCCCAAATAATTCCATAACTCCATTTTGAGCATCTGCCTTTTGTGAGGAACAAAAGGAGGCATAGAGAAAGAGTCAAAATGTTACAACGTACCCCAAAAGCAGGTTGAGGGGAATATGGGAATATTGTTGTTTACTTCAGACAGCTTAGTTGTAACACTATGTTACAACTTACCCCTGTCATGCCTTGTTCTCCAGCCTCTCACTGTGAGTTGATACATGCTTCGAAACAGCGCAACGTTACTGGCACTAAGAAAGAGATTACAGTCAATTCTGTGACTTATATAGGCAACTCAATAATCAAAATTCACTGAAAAAAGAAAGTCAGATAGCTATGAAAATTTACACATGCTAGACAGCATATTCTGCTTGAACTTGTTTAGCTACATAAAACATTCATCCACTCTCCCCTGTTAGCTACTATATTGGAAAGAATTTCCAGGTTAACACACTCTTTGTCTGAATGAGGCCAGTAAAACCCAGGTGTGATGATCATCTGCGTCTGCCTGGCTCTAGCAGGTGCTGGCTGAATCTAATGTGCTCTCCCCTTAGTCTGAATGCTCCTGCTTAGATTGCACATTTCTTACACTATTTACAACAAGTCAGCCAGGCCAACGGCGAGTAATGGAAACACTGTTTGCTTACTGATTCGTACATTTGCTGTAAGCTGGCCTGCTGTGCTTGAAAAAAAATGTGTAAAAAGCTTTCGAAAGCTTTGTGTGTTCTTCCTCTGAACTGGTTAAAAACAGGCAAGTTGTAGTTTGTTTCAGCTGATGACTAGGTGTGTGAGAAGACCAACATCAGCACGGGCTTAAAGGATTGTTCTCAGGTCCAGGTGCAAAGTTCGGTGTCCATGCTTCTAATAACTTTTCCAGTTGAAAGACATACTTGATGTACAGAAAAAGGAAAAATGAAGAAAAATACTAGAAAAATATTTTAATACATTTTATTAAATTATTAAATTGAACAAATATGAATGCAAATAGTGTGGCAACTAATGGGCTGTACTCACACAAAGACAAATAAGCATAGTAGTGGGCAGTTTCAATCTACAATGATATGATTAAGGTTGGATGGTTTAATCAAATCAAATCAAATAAATAAATAAATAAATAAAATGTGTGGGAAATCGATTGGCCAGAGGAAAAAAGTGAACATTTCCATGGCCTTTAAGATTTCTAATAAGTATTTTAATGGTTTGAAAGACAACAGATAAAGGGGTAAAAAGTATGCTTTTTCTCTTGTAAGTATAGTAAGAGTGAAAGGACAAGTGTTCATTTTGAGTACTACTCAAGTAAATCTTCCAAAAAATATTGAAGTATCTTAACAAAGTACAATCTCTAGTTTTTGTTCGACCCTTGGTGGATTTATTGACACCCAAAGCTGGCAAATTAGTCAGCTTCACTTAAGCCATCATGAGCTTTTTGCTAGTATTTACCAGCTTTATCAGTAAGAGATACTGAAATACGATCAAAAGAGATGATAAACTTTTTTGTTACTCTATAAATATAAATTGGCAACAATACGGTTTTCTGAATCCTTTGTAATGGGGCCAAAATTCTGAACAGCTGAATTATTCTGCGAAGTACAGAATTCTTCTAAAAGTACTTAGCAATGTACAAATCCTTGGAAAAACTCCACAAGTAGACTAATGTTCATCACATTCCATTGACGAAAACATGGTTATTTATAGTGGAGTCTGTAAGTAATTGGACAGTGGCTCCAGAACACTGGATTTAAAATGAAACAATGACAATGCAGATCATATTTAATTGGATGAAATTGGGGTGGCCATTATGACGAAATTTTAAAGTTATCGTGCTAAATTATGTAACAATGTGGCTTCTCTAAGCACATTGTGGATATCATCACTACTCAAAGAACACAGACTAACAACGTTTCACTACAAATTGAGGCCTATTTTGTTAGATTTAGTGCAGTGCAGTTTGCAAAAATCTTGTAGTTGTAGGTTTATTATTACTGTAGTATTTTTATACATGACACAACTGGTTCTATTTTGTCTGTTCCAACTTTTTAAATTTCAGAAAAACAAAATATTGTGATGCATTTGATGTATTGTGAAATTGTCTTGAAGTATTGAGATAATATTTTTGCCATACTGCCCACCTAAAATAAAATGTTCAGTATTTCCATAACACTTTCACATCCTATATGGATGCACTTTCCCTCAAATTAGTCTATTAAAGTCTACAAACATCCTAATTAAAGAAAGGAATTTTTGCAGCATTTGTCAGAAGTCTCAGGCAACAATTGGTAATATTAATGTGTTTTTGTCACTGTGCCACATGGAACAGCTTCTAAGAAGCTGCTGCAAGGATCCATATCATTCCGAATACTTCAGTTGGCTCCAGCAGCCCATGCCATGCTGAAAAACCCATCTCTTTCTCTTTGACAGATCGTAAGCCTGTAGGGGAAACCATGGTTTCTATAAGGGGGCTGTCACTTCCTCTTAGAGGCCCTGTCACCGACATGTGTGCCTTCCATAGATTTGCACTAATGTCTTTAAGATAGTGGTTTCTGATTATCTAAGTAATGTGACACTAGTATTCATGCATTAGCAAAGTGTTGTGTTTAATTCCGCTTGTGTGCTTGATTTGATGTATGCGCATTAAAATATAACCAATCGCATTTAAATCTCTGTTGACATAAAGGGGCTGTTGTGCTATTGCATGCAAATAGTGTGGTTTTATTGAAGTATTGAGAAATAGTAAGTATTATAGACTGTCCAGTAATAAACCGTGTAAAATAATCAGATAACTTTTCTCTGTGCCAGGGCTGGTATTGCCCATTAGTTGACATATCACCACATCACATAAATAAATAAATAAACAAATAAGTAAATAAATAATAAATAAATATTTTTATAACTTTCAGTCTTATCAGTCCTTGCATTCCTCTGTACTAGCTTTGTTTACAGTAGACTAGGAATGGGTTATGAAACATATCTACTTAAATGCATATTCACTGAAAAGACTTGAATAGAAAAGAGACCATGTAATTCACACAAAATCTGAGAATGTATACTTATATACCAGAAGAAGCAAAACCAGTTGAAGAATATGTGCAAAGCAGAAATTATTAGAAGTGAAACTGCTGTGGACTGCAGAGAGCAAGTAATTCAATTCCTAAGAGCTTCTCAATGTTCTGGAGAAATGTCGGCGATAATGGGGACATGAATGTGTGGGGGTTCAAAGAGGCTGCAGACAGCTTATTGGTAGTGAGTTTGTTTTGTGTCTCTGATCGGTCAGTCCATGGGTCTGTGGTTTGGTGATTGGTTGTCCACAGTCTGAGAAGGAGCTGTATCACTGAAGAAGAAATCAGTTCGAGGTATCAGAGTGCACACTACCAGGACCTTCGGTAGGGGAGATCACAGAGGACGGGGTTGTAGCATCTTGCCATCCTCCGTCAGCCTGTAGCAGGAAATGCAAACAGAGATAATGCGCTAAAATTTTCACACAAATGCAATTTGGCTCCATATTTCCATATTGAGTAGTTTTTGGACACAGGACCCATACTTTAACTTAAGTTGTTTTTTCTGTCCTATATCAAGCTATGAAACCTGCTCATCTGCAAATTCCATTTAATAAATAAATAAAAATTAATTTAGTTGTTTCATTACTTGTACTCTTGATACTTAAATAGGCCTATAGTGAAGTATTTAATCCTTATATCTTTATTTTAGTTTTGCATTCAGATTAGGTTGATCAATTAATTAAATATATATTTCTAGCTCTATTTCTAGCTGTATTTATTAGTAAGACATGGTATTTTTAACAAGCTGTACTACTGCTACTACTACTACTACTACTAATAATAATAACAACAACCAACAACAGTAATAATAATTTGTCTGCTTGCAAAGAAAAAGTCATGATATCAGGATCTTCCATCATGAAAGGAAAAAAGTTTATTCATGTTTGAAATTACACATAACTACCACAAGGAAGACTTTTCAGTCCAGGGTGTAGTCTGGTTAGAAAGAAACACGAAACATTTTTAATACATTAGATTCACTGCCACAAATAAATTTTCATGACTTCTTTTTTTAATCAGTTTCAGAATCACATACGATACAAAAAAAGAGAAAGAAAGTTGGAGCCCTGTCACACAGAGCCTGAAATGTACAGTTCTGAATACTGAAACCTCTATGCATTACAGATTTTTTTAACCATGATTTTTTTCCTTTTTTTAAGTGAATTAGTAACAAGATGAGCAACATTCAAAATGTTCTTCGCTATTTACAACAGTTTAACTGTTCGGTGTTAATTTTTAGTCCCACGTCCCACATTCCCCACCACCCCAAGACCCTCCCCAAAAATTCACCACAAAACCCGCTCGGTCTCCGTGTTATTCATATTATTTGTATTATGGTCATCATTTTTTTTTTCTTTTTTTCCTTTTTAAAAGTTGCGAGAAAGCAACTCATTTTCTTAGAAGATTAAAATATACATTAGATTACATGAAGAGAGAGAGAGAAAAAAAAGTTTATTACAAGATGCAACCAAATGAATCTACGTAAAAATGGAAAAATAAAGTTAAAAGGATGGTGGTGATATTGTTGAGAGGTAGTCAGTGAGAGCACTCTAAGCTAGAGAAATGTTGGAAATCTATTGGTTCTTCTATGAGTCTGAATGAGGTAATAAAGCTGCGTATTGATTTGTGAGATGTATAAATACTCTTAAGCTATATTATATACAAGACCGTTTTTTGTTTTTCCTGTCTGTGAATGGAGTCCCTACGAGCCAAAACCATGGAGTCCTGAAACATAACGGTGTTAATGTAAGACTCATATTCTGCATTTAAAAAATCATGTCTCACATAATATGAGCCTCACTTAAGTACATTTTGTGATGCAATGAACATTGATGTTTTATGTTCGAAAATAATACAATTATGGAACACATATTTGCAGAATTTCAATTCATACCCCCAAAATGGAGTGGATTCATTTAGATCACCTAATTTAGGACCATGCAAGGACGTAAAAAGAAAAGGTCAGATAAAGAAATGCATTTCTAAAGTTCCCAAAGCTGCCTTCTTTAGCATATTAGCCCTGTAAAATGAATGGGTTTGAGTATTTACTTCTATCAGTCCTTGCATTCCTAGCTAGCTTTGTTTACAGTAGACTAGGAATGGGTTATGAAACATATCTACTTAAATGCATATTCACTGAAAAGACTTGAATAGAAAAGAGACCATGTAATTCACACAAAATCTGAGAATGTATACTTATATACCAGAAGAAGCAAAACCAGTTGAAGAATATGTGCAAAGCAGAAATTATTAGAAGTGAAACTGCTGTGGACTGCAGAGAGCAAGTAATTCAATTCCTAAGAGCTTCTCAATGTTCTGGAGAAATGTCGGCGATAATGGGGACATGAATGTGTGGGGGTTCAAAGAGGCTGCAGACAGCTTATTGGTAGTGAGTTTGTTTTGCGTCTCTGATCGGTCAGTCCATGGGTCTGTGGTTTGGTGATTGGTTGTCCACAGTCTGAGAAGGAGCTGTATCACTGAAGAAGAAATCAGTTCGAGGTATCAGAGTGCACACTACCAGGACCTTCGGTAGGGGAGATCACAGAGGACGGGGTTGTAGCATCTTGCCATCCTCCGTTAGCCTGTAGCAGGAAATGCAAACAGAGATAATGCGCTAAAATCAGTATCAGAATCAGAATTGTTTATTAGCTAAGGACATTTTCACATACAAGAAATTTGTTATGTTGAGTATTCACACAAAGACAGCAATAAAAAAGGAAGTATTGCAGAATAAATGAAAGCATGGATTGTATTGTAATATGTTGTTGGGAGTTATAAATAATGAACTGACAAGTATTTGTGCATCTAAGTGATATAGTAGTAACCAATGGAAAGACCACACTGTTTAAAAATGACACATTGATCTTCCAGAATTCATTTAAGATCTGGCCAACAATTAGGAAAAAGTCAACTTGATAAAAAAAGGAATTATATAACAAAACAAAGCAACTAATGCAGTAAAATATATGCCTATGAGGACCGGTGTGTGTGTCCATCCCTGTTTGTGCAGAGCTCTGCCTGGTCTCAGCACATATTGGGTGAGAGATGCCTGTTCATATGCATACTGATACATTAAAAAATCATAGGGGTCTGAGTGTATGTTCAGTAATGCCAACGGCCATCTCGCTGCATTTACACTAGCAACAGCCCCCCCCTTTCTCTCTCAGCTGCCTCCCTTCTCTTGGAAAACAAATTTGCCTTAACGTTGCAGGCAAAGGGAGCGATCTCTGAAATCAATGTCTAATCAGATTTCGGCGGTGGGCCGACAGCTTGTCGCTCCATATTTTGATGTGAGTCAGGAGGAGGGAAAGCCAGGCTGGGTGGGGTGGGGTGGGGTGGGGGAGGGGGGACGCTGAGCGAAAGTGACGGTGGAGGCCTTTCCTCCACCCAGCGCGCCTGAGTGCCTCTGACTGAGGCGTGTGGCTCCTGGCAGAGACTAGCCTTTGCTGGATAGTTTCTCCTCTCCTCTCCCTTCCTCCTGTCCTGCCTCTACCCCCTCCCCTCCTCTTCTCCTGCTTCTTACAGTCACCACAACAAAAGGTTAGCGTATGGTAATTTACTTGGGATGCGCAGCATTATCAAAACAATCCGTCTGTGTTACTGTAAAAATGTGGTGAGATGCGTGCTGTCACTCTCTCTCTGTATATATATATATATATATATATATGTGTGTGTGTCTGTGTGTTTTGTGTGTATAAAGTGGTGTCAAACGTGATTAATTATTGATTTTTATCAAACACAGTATGTCTGAAGCCCAGCTGCTCACACATTGTTGCGATGACTGTAGCCCTAACTGTTTATTAAAATACAGTAAATATATATATATATATATATATATATATATATATATATATATATATATATATATATGTATATATATATATTGATATATACATATTAATATATATCATCTCTGTGCAGATGTATAGATGTATGTCATATATATTGTCACTTTCGGAACAAAAGCTCCAAAAGAATATATATATATAATATATATATATTCCTGTAAAGGTATTCTTTTGGAGCTTTTGTTCCGAAAGTGACAATATATATGACATACATCTATACATCTGCACAGAGATGATATATATTAATATGTATATATCAAAGTACATATCATCGCCATCCAATTTTTTTAGTATTATTTTTACTTTTAAATATCATTTGGGCGCGGCAGCTGTCCTTTACATTGTGTGTATCATTTCATGATAAATGGACCAATAGATATGCTCCAAAATTACTTGGAATAAAATCTCTTTACATTAAATTTACCATTTTGGAGACTTGTTTTTCTTTGGACAGTGACGATATATAAGGTGTCTGAGTGTGTGTGGTGTATGTTTGGGGAAGGAATGCTCAGTGGCGGAATTAGAATTTTGCTGATTTAGAGTTCCTGGAATAGGTCAATAAACAGATTGATCTGGCTTCTTCCAGCCACAGTGTCTGGGCTGAGGCTGAAATAAGAGCGTTATGAGGAAGTCTGCTCAGCCCCGGTGACATGCATCATCTGCATTCATCCACAGTGACTCTCTCTCTCTTTCTCTCTCTCTGTCTCATTTCTGAGTCAGAGGAGAGAGCAGTCAGACTGACACCACCCCATTCTTTCTGTTTTTGGGAGGAGCAGAAGTGCACGCATGCACAGCAACAAACTCAAACACACACACTCTTGCAGTGGTGATGGAGTGAGCTCTGACCCAATCAGTGGACCACAGTGTGAAAGCTGGAGAGAGAGAGAGTGTGTGAAAGTGCAGTTTGAGTCTGCGAGAGCCTGACACTTCATCTGCACTGCTGCAGGCCATAGAGGCCACAACAAAACCCGAGATGACATGCTGCCGCGTGAACATTCGCCACGGATACACTGCCATGGTCGCGTCCCACTGTCTTGAAAAGCCACACATACGCTTTGGCTCCTGACATTGATGATAATGTGGATTCTTTACCTTAATTCATGCAAATGCACTGTAATGCTCACCAAAAAGCATGCATATGATATGACAGCACTGCTTTATTAATTACCTTACAGTTAATTATCCATCCATCAAAATCCATCTGTTTCCCCGTAGAGATGTTGTATCTTTATTTTTTCTTCAAATTTTGAATGCTAATCGAGGTTAACTGACACTCTAGACTATTTTATCAACAAATCATCCTGCTTTGCTTATACCTGCAAGGTATGTTTTCTTGTGTAGTTTAATACATTATTTCTTGATTTATTTCTATTTATTTAATTGTGAATGTAAGAAAGTAAGTACATTGGCTTTATTCAAAAGGTTCTCCCTCTCTCTCTCTCTCTCTCAGTCATCAAATAACTGAATCTTTTTACCCTTGTGGTTTCAGATTACAGAGTGTATGGAGGAAAAAGCACCACAGCAAACCTCATCAAGGAAGATAAAATTCATGTCTACCGACGGCTGCAGGCGATCATGCTTTCATATTTCATCACGTTGATAAGGATATTGCGAATTCTTTGAAGCATTTCAAAACAGCCAAACAGTGGCAGAGATAGGGCACTAAAAGCCTTTTCATCTCACCACGCTATAGGTTACCGTAATATGAAATGTTTACACAGGCAACAAACATGTTTAATATCTGTCTGGATCTCATTTTGCATTCACTCTGCCTCAAGAATAGCGCTGTTTGGGTTTACGGCAAATGATGTTTTGTTCTCACTCACTCAAGTGATAGAATTTCAGCATATTCTTATGTCTTGTGACAGATGTTGTATTTGTCAATTTAAAGATTAAAACTTACACTGGCATTTTCTTATGTTATATTGGATAATCATTTCTTTATAGACAAGATCACACATACACTGGTGTTAATATATTCACTGGGACTTTCCATTAAAATATATAATTCTGTAAATTAATACTGCTTTGGCTACATGTGTACCTCAAATCAAAGCTCATTTTTGAGTAATAAACATTTGTCTTTATGGCAAGCACCAACACAGTTCACACACAAAATTCCACTCTTAGCATTACTAAGATACGACTATCGGGTATTGGACTGATATCCTACTCGATATGTACTCGTGCTCATGGACAAAGACTCTTGACAGTCAAACAAAGTCTTTAAACAAGCTTTGGTATAATCCCATCAGACCGTTTTAAGCACATCCCCAATACAGGTGGAGACACGAAGGCCAGAAAAATGGAGGCTAAAGAGTCAACTTTTTTTTCCAAAGTCCTCCTATGCTGACTTTACTTTTTTGACTGAATAGAATAGGGAGGTACAACCATATGATCCTGCCAAGTATATTATTGCCTGCTTAGGCTTCAGTGCTCAGTGTTAGTAGCACTGCTCTTCTCTATGTTTCTCTATGCTCAGCACTCAGCGCAGTGTTATTTTCAATGAAACAGCTGTATCTGAAATTGTTCATGGACAGAACATTTCACACAGCATGGACCGAGCATTTTCATACTGTGTGAGTATATAAATTGTAGGCTTTGTCTCGATGGGCAGTGTATTCATATGTACAGTGTGAGTCACCAAAGAACAAGATTTCTAAAATCACACAGTGTATGTCAGGCTTTAGAGGACATTCAACTATAGCTCAACCAGCCAAACAAAAGACTTCAGACATAAAACTCTACAAGCAAGCTCCTCGGATATGATTCCTGCTGTCGCTGTGCTACAGAGACCGTTGTTGAAAGAGACAGATCAGGGTTAAAAACTATGAAATGTACTTACAGCTGTACAGAAGCGCTTTTCTGACAAGGAGCAAAATCTACTCGTCTCTACTGCAGCGCTACTCAATCAAAAGTAACTGATGTAGCATAGCTAGCTAATTCACATAATTGAAAATCGGCTAGAATGTAATGATTTAACTGTTAACTGTTTAACTTATAACTATTTAATTCTAAGTAGCTTACTGAGTATAATGTCAGACTTGGTATCAGCGAATACAAAAGTACAAGTAGAGTGTACTTGCACTTGCCCAAAAAAATGGTATCAATGCATCAATACACAATGCTCACTGTTCCACACTGTCAGAAAAAAACAAGTTTTGTGCAGGCAAATTTTTGTTCATCAAGGTACAGAAAATGTAAATGTACCCTTAAGGGTACAACAATGGCCTTAAGCAACTTGAATAGGGTTTTCCCATGGGAAACATACTTATTTATACCTTTTCATAAACTAATGTTAAAAAAGTTAAAAAAGAACAATAAATTAAAAAGCCTGGAGTCAATACAAGGTGTATAGAGTCAATGCAATTTAAAAAATATAACTGCAATGGAGTAAGGTACAATTATGTTCCCTAACTAAAGGTACTGAAGATCTACCCTTTAGGGGAACCACCACAGTGACAGTTTAGTACCTTTTTTCTGAGAGTGCAGAGCTCAATGGAGGGGCAAAGCTTTATACCCCCCTAGCCAATGCTTGACATTAAGCATTGTGACCTGCGTCATGTGTGGCTGCTCTAGAGCATCTTATTCTGTTGGCAATGCTTTTCTATGAAGATTATGCAAGTTGTGTGCACAATTAATTGCCTGTATCAACAATGGGTGCGCTTTAAAGTAGCTGAATTCACTAAGGTCTAAGTGTCTGGATACTTTTAGACATACAACGTATGTAAGCTGTATACGCATATTCATGTGGATGAGAACTCTGGTCCATGATGTCAATATTGTGTAAAACAAATGAGCTATGCAATAATAATTCACAAAAATTCATGAAAGGAGTTTAATCAAACCAAAAATCAAAATTAATTACATTGTTATTTGCAATAAATGGCAGAATTCACTTACATTCAAGCCATGTGGACTGTACATGGAGTTCCCCCCAAGGGCATCATTGTATCCTGCCGTCTGACTGATAACATGGCGCAGGGTATCCACCTGCAGAGAACACAACAGGAAGTCAAGCCTGTCAACTTCCTGTGTCTCAGGAACACATCAACAACATGAGCACAAAATCATACAAAGCACTTGCACACTGATGTCTAAACAGAGGAGGGAAGAATGGACCAATTCCCAGTTGTAAGCCAAGCTAGAGACAGCAATCAATAAACTCTCTTGAAGTTGATTTTATGCACATTTTATGAGAACATTATCTGTGACTACTTCAAAAACATTGTATCTGGTCACTACTCTCCACAATTTGTATTAATGAATAAAAAGAAAAAGTCTGTAGACCAATATAATAAGTACTGGAACAGACTCTAGTCCACTTGACCTGTGTCTTCTAAGTCTTTTATCAGGCTGTTGGGCTAAATTGCCTGAGTTAAGTACTTTAAGTACTTTGGATCACCCTGTGTAGTTAACTTTTCAATTTTTTGCAGAACGGGGGTATTTTTAAAAATACCCTGTCCTAACTCTCTTCAACTGATTCAGTCAATCACTGAACTGAAGTGGGCCGAGCTGACAAATGTGGGTGGGCCCAACTGTTTGTTTACAACTGTGCGGTCCATTGTTCTCTCTCTACTAAATTTGCAACACTAGGTGGAATGCATGTTGAATGAAGTAAATGACATACAAGATGTTTTATGTGAAATTTATGACTGCATGCATAGAAATTGTTTTTTAACGATATTTATTTGAAAGCAGAGACCTGATTACAGTACAATAAAAAGACAAATTATTATTCACATATTTACATTTTTACACAGACATGTGATCTGAAGACAGCAGTAATACGTGACACAGCAAGTTAAGCAAGCTACAGTAATATGCCAGATATGGCGAGTAGATGTTTTAAAATACTCTGCTATGGTAGAATTATAATGGTTCAGAAAATCCTCTCTCTTTCGTAATCTCCCTTTCAAGAGCCATCTCTCATGACAATGAGATGTATCATCTTAAAATGGATAAACATTATGAAGGGACACAGGCACAATGAAAAAGAGATAATAAAGGATACAGAAGTTTGAAGGAAAGTACAGTTACAAACACCCAATACCAACCCAAGAGCTCAAGTCAGAGCCAAATGCATTCGCAACATCAACTGCAAAATGGGGTCTGTTCCAGAGGTGAGATCAATTTACTAACAGACTACAAATAATGAGGATCTGCTTTTATTGGCCACCCTGGGCTATGATAACGGTAATTTGTTGGAGGGCAATTTGGGATTGCTCAAATAATCCGTCCATAGCCAGACATCAGTCATCAACAATTAATGTTCCATTGCTAAAATAAGATGACTAGGGAGGGGGCACACAATTTAGTATGATTATCTGTAAGCTGGTGTTGTTGAGACTGTACTTGGGATGACTGGCTAGCTTAGCAGCTTTCTGTTCTGGCACACAGCCCCAGTCCCTGTGCGTGGAGCCTACCTGTGACTGTACATTGGCTCCGACTTGTGCCCCTTGGTAAGAATCCCCATTCAGATTCTGCATGCTCATGAACATGTCCCCCGAGTTTGGGAGGTTAAAAGAACCTGACGAACCTGGAAAGGAAAGATGTAAGTGGCTGAATAACAAAAGAGAGCAAGGAAGAGAGAGAGGAATTCACACATACACACACACTGACACGAACACGAGCATACATACAAGTACGCCATCACCCATACACAAACACAGATGCCCAGAAAACAAGCAACCAGAGTGAAGCAAAAGCAAAGGGAGAAAATAATTGAGAAGATAGCCCATCTACTGCATTACCTATCTAATCAATAAATACATACATACATAAAGAAAGAAAAAAGGACAAAAGAAAAGAAAATCTGATGACACACAGAGATTGGTTATGGGGTTGGCAGCCTAAGCTCCACAGGGTTTCACATCACCTGCTATTCTAATGGACTAGCTCAGAAGGGATCATGTGCCAATGACAATAAGGACAGGAAGAAGCTGATGGAAAAGGTCAGTACCAGTAAACATGTTGGTTAATAGAGAGTTTTTGTTCTCTGCAGAGTCCAGCTGAAATTCTTCATCTTTCATCTGGAATCCTGGGTGCAAGAAAAAGGGGACCCCTTTAAATCTCTTACCCACAAGCCCTCAGGGCCTCAGCCATGTCCATAACATAGTCACTTCTGCTTAATATGTTTTTTTAATATATTATTATTATTTTTGTTTGAATGTCAACACTATACACGGCATCATGCTACTAATAAAATATTCATTAATATTCTTTATTTTTATGAGCATAACATGCTCCAAGCAAGAGATTTCCATTATTTCACAGTAGGGGTAACACTGTTATGCATAAGAGGACAGAAAGGAAGGGAAGAGTGGGAGAGGATCATCATTTATATTTCTCTTTTTTCACTAAAAACAGTTCACACGGCCGGAACCCATGCACACACACTCGCATACACACATACCCTACAGTTTCTGCTTGTCTGCTTGACTATGCTTGTCTCGTTCGGCATGTACGGTCTGGGAGGCAGGAGAGTGGGGCTTATCCCCCTAGCTGGGACCGCTCACTGTCACAGCACCCAGGCAGCGCAGAGCGTGGGAGAGAGCATTGCTCTTCCGAGGGGAGCGGGGAGGCATGGGGTGGGGTAAGGGTCTGATTTGGGATTGGGATGGGTGTTCACTGGTGCTTACCAGAGTTGGGTGTGGTGGGTGAGTTGGTCTGGCTGTTCTGCACAGCGGCAGCTGCCGCGTGCGCCGCGTTCACGGCCGTCTTGGCAGCGTACAGGTTGGCTTCCTCCTGGAACTTGCCAATGTTCTTCTTGTACCGGATCCTCTTGTTCCCGAACCAGTTGGATACCTGGGGGAGAGAGAGAGAAAGAAAAGGAAGGGGGGGGGTTGAGGGAAGAAGGGAGGGGGGTGTCAGACGTCAAGGCAGACGAGGCACAGTGCACTGAGCAGTGTGATTGTTTCAAGATGTCACGTTCAGGTCCATCAAGTCCACGGTCCCCAGCCTCCTGCAGTAATATCCGCTGGGCACATAGACTAATTAAGTGATTATCAGACAGGGCTTGTGTGCTATTACGGATGAGAGCGTGACATGCTCTGTGTTTGTCTCTAGACAAAAACCAACACACCAGGGGCTGCTCGTCTTGTGGCAACACCAAGCTTTGGTGGTGCTCACACAGGATCACGTCAACAGAGCAGTGGTTCACGTTTGTGGCAAAGTTGGTAAGAATCCAGATGGAAAATGTTTTCTCAGCAATGGGGCACATTTTGGTTTTGGTATAGCATTAAGCTGCTGTGCTGTGTCATTTGTGTCAGATTTGCTTAAAGATTTATTTATTTAGTTTAGTTTCTATTTTTGGGTTACTCAACCTATATTCTCGGCATTTTCACTCAATTAAAGTGAGTTTATCAAATAAAAGTATCTAACTGCGTTGGCAGATAATTTTCCTTCTTTTGAGTATTATTTCTTAAAACAAGCACAACCAAAATGATTTGAAATGACAAAATTACTTTAATGTCTAGAGATTGGTTGAATAATCTTATAATATTATTACAATGTCAGAATGGGCTATTTTAGGTATATTGTCTACATTTTAGATGTTTTAACTTGCCAAGCTACCAATATTTGCAGAGCAGTACAATAAAAGTGTCTCTGATTAAATCTTAGGTTAATGGCATATTCAATTTGCATTTAATGCAATGTTGCTGATTACAAGAATAGGCTCTTCATTTATGGGTTAATAGTAAACAGGAATAAATGAAGTTTCAAAGCACACTCTCACATATAGAATTTATTAGAGATATTAGAGTACTACACTTAAGACTACCGATTCTAGCTCATGCATTAATTATTGCAGTGATACAAAAACAAAGCATACTGGAAACAATAAGATCTAGGTCACATCAGGGGGGCAGAAGTGTGAATGCTTGCGCTGCAATAATTGTGGAATAATAAAGAGATTAGGGGTTGTTTCTTAATAGCCCTATAAATTACAGTGGCCTGTCGCCGTGGCGATCTCTCCTGCCATATCCCAGCGCTGGCTGGGCCAGGCAGAAAGCCCAAGCCCTTTAATGAAGCTTTATTTAATTTCCACCTCTGCGCTTCCATTTTAATATCTCCAGCAGCCGGAGCCATGCTACACCAAAGCCCGCGAATTTACATGACATCAGATCAGTCCTGCCCCACCATGTCACTGTGCTTCTAAATCTTTAATATCTAGGCAATTAAAATTAATGACTGCTCGGCCAAAGCCACCACCGTTGGCAGGCTTTTGCCTTGACATCAATTGTTTGATGGGTTTACCTAGAGGTTAAACTAACAAGCAAGGTTTAATTGGAAGCAATGAAAGCACTAGCCATCATCCTTTTTAGCTAACCTGCTTAGAGAGCAGCTTTTAAGGGCAGGGGGAAGGATGCACATTCAGGCTTTAAACTTTAGGCTGAGAGACTACTGTAAATATGCACAGGCCTTAAGCTACACAATGCAGTAATTTTTATATTATGCCTGGAAAATAAGCCTATCTGCAATTTGTATGTATTTATAAACAAATCGTGTACCTAATTTCTACATAGGATAGTTAATTTGTCTAGGATAAGCTATATTCATTATATTACTGACTGTATGTTGGGCAAGAAAGAAGTCTCACAATAGAAACAGAATAACTAGAAATCATTCTTTGTATGGTTGCCCTATATGAAGTACAAAATATCCTGCTATGAAATAATTGTGGCTTAAAATGTGACTTTGTCTCCTAGTTTAACAATACATGTTAAACAAACACAGATAAACTAACGGGATTGACAATGCAACTCCCATACCTTTACACATTACACATAAGAGAAAGATGGAAGTAGCAGAGATTCACATAAGGAGATTTACATAAAGGAAATCACTTATACGCACACTCTTAAAAAACTGTTCTTGATACGACAGTTCTCAATGCAACCATTTAAAGATACAAAACCCTTGTGCCTCCTGAAGGGTTGCATAGGGTTCGCTGCAGCATCAGTTCTTTGCTAACTGCCAACACAGCAATGCTAACAAATCAGAGTGGAGAGGATCTGCTCTAATGAATCATACCTAGCCTCAGCCCTGATGTACCATTGTGCTCTCCATTGATTTGATAGTATCGCACAGAATATAATATGCAAGGGATTCATCCAAATAAAATTTAGGATCATATAGGCTACTGCGAAATTATTGATTCTACATTTACTATCATGGTATTAAATTGATGTAATAGTAGTTTCAGGTAGTTCTTCCTCCCTTATCCCTGATGTGCCAAACTACATAAAACCCACACACCATAAACGGCTGGTGAAAGGAACCCTCCAAACCCGTCTTATCTACAGCTGGAGCATGCTTTCAATCGACTGATCAGTGCAGCATGCAACGTCAGCCACTAGGCTGAATTACTACTGTACACCTGACCTCTACCGAGGAACTGGCATGAGGAGAATGTTCCAGTGATATAGTACTTCTGTGTGCCTACAACCCGACACCAGGTTTGTTTTCCCCTGCCCAGTGGAGAGGAGAGACTCTGTGCTTCTAGTAAATAATTCACCACTTCTCCATCTGCAAGCCTGGGTCAATACACCGCTAGAGTCACTGAAAAAGAATAGATGATCTTCCCCAGGTTTCAATAGCACCAGATTTTATATCGCCTCTCTTAAGGAGAGTGAATGTTTGGAGTTCTAGCTTTGTTAACACACCCACACCCACAAAACAAGACACAGAAAATATTGTTTAGCTGGATCACAGTGGGTAGAACAAACCTTTCCTGGTAGCTTGCAAGCTATTTTGCTAATCAAAGCTAGCTGTCCCCCAAAGCTTTCCCCAAAGCTAGCTAACATCAGAAAAAACTGTCATTTTTACATATGATCCACATAACTATCTTTTTGTGATTAAGTTAATCATGGTAGAACATGTTGTAGCAATCATCTATTGCTAGTTGAAATATCTGCCCTCTGTCCTTAAGGATTGTTTCAGCTACAGCAAACACTGTCGTAGGTGGTTTCAGCGGCCAGAACCGCAGATATTATCAATAATGAAGCAGCATGCATTAATAGTTAACACATTAACCTAGGGCCAGGTTTAGCTTCATGTATAATGAGCTAAAATATTGATAAGTGTCACTGGTTTGAACCTCAGGAGTATTATAGCAGAAGAAAGCAACCTAATTGTGTAATGATGTCAAACTTTGGGCCTATTAATTTGCATTTGTGATCCTGCTCACCCTCCCTCCATATTCCCATCCCTGGATGACCAATGTGTACAGTTTATCCCAGCCAGTGCCCAAACTCCGCAAACAATATCAATTATATCCACCCAACACATCTCAAAAGCCTTACATGCAGCTGTGGTGGTGCTCATTTGAGAGAGCAGGGTGGATAATGAGGATGTCTCGATGCACTAACATGGACCCATGTCTGATAAAGGGGCTAAATTTCATCAACACCATTACACACTCTCACATCACTAACAATCAGTACCCAGTTCCAAACCATGCTTTTGCACTGGGTGCCTAATTTAGCCTTGGCTAACTCAGAAGAGTATCTTGTTTTCTCTATTTATTGCTGTTTGTTAAAACAAAAAGGAAATAAAATCATTATGTGCTTCATAGATGCACACTGAAAGAAGCCAGTACAGACAATTTTTCCTTGCCAGCATTTCAAAAAAAAAAAAAATTGTAAGCGTTTTGACCAATACATGAGTGTGTTGGCTGCCTAAAATATCACCACTAGATCAGACCATGCCACACAGACTTTGAATTGACCTTGCGTTTTATGGCTGTTGTATCTGTGCTAAGTTGATAGACTGATTTGATATGAACAAAATCATGGTACAAAAGCACTTTGCCGTTGCCTTTCAACATTAATCTTCTCAAAATAATGGATAGCTCAGATGTGCTAAATGCTTTTAGGGCACTTTAACTGGACCCTACTAAGGGCTCTTCAAGCTGAGTTCAAGTGACTTCTGTGAGAGTACCCTTAATTCCTAATGCACTTTGACTGGCTGTCTAGTTTCTATGGCAACCTAGTTAATTAAGGCCTTTAAAGGCCAAGAGTCCTCCAGTGCATAAACCCATGTAACCCATGTAAAAGCCACTATAACACAAAACAAAGTGTGGCAGATCCCATGCCCCTACATACCAAAGACACAGAATGATCAAGCATATATCATGTTGCCTACACGATAACAAGTTCAAATATAATACAGCTGTCTGTGAAGATTCTAACGGGATTAAACACAGGTACTTCCTTTTACAAATGTGTAACAAATGAACAGACATGGTACATAAAATGAGATGTGACCAAGGTAGCTGGGATCTTGCTGTAAGGTCTTTAGGTGGATCTTAATCTGATGAGATGGTAAGTCTATGACAAAATGGAAGGCTGAATGTTTTGCGCTAATGAGCCATCCATATATGAAATATTTAACACTGCACTGATTTCCTTTGCTTAATTCAAAAGAGTGTTAGGAGCGGTCTGGCAGTGCAGGTAAGGTGATCGGGTTGAGGGGTGTATGCATTCTGAGGTGTCAGTGAACACACATAAAGGGGTTTGAGAAAAAGAAAAAAAGAAGAAAAGAAGGCAAAAGAAAAGACCAAAACAAGAGTGGAGCAGGAGAAATCATGACATACCTGTGCCACTGTGATGGTGCTTCCCACCCCCTGAAGGCAAAAAAGAACGGCTTTTACAGTATCTGACTCTCAACAGCCCTCCACATCCCCCTCCCCACAGCAAAAAAAGAGACATTTACATATCACAGAGAATTCCAGTGGTGTATACCGAGACCTGTAGGCTAACATTAGACATTAAAAAAAGACCACCTCTGTGGCTTCATGTACTAAAATTATTTTTTGTCTGTGGGGAAATGAGTGAGGGGGATACTATTGCCTTCAGGTGTGTGTTAACTTAGTGCTTCCACAGAGTGGGAAAATCACTTTGATGGTACCGTATGCTTTTTAATCCACCCACCACTATCTTTTGCCTCTTCGCGGACAGCCACACGCATGCAGAAGCACACTCACACAGCTAAAAAGTAGAGGCTAAGGTGGACTACAACAAACAGTTGCATAAGAGCAGATGCAGTGGCTACAGGCTGCAGAAGGCTCTGGTCTTTCCTCAAAGCTCAGTGGATGGAGGACAGTATGCATGGAGGACGGGGAGGATGAGAGGAAAGAAAGGGAAATGGAAGAATGAGTGTAGGAGGACTCTAGTTTAGGTTCCATTCTTACACTCTCAAACATGCAAACCCAGAAATAGTCTCTATTCATCTCTAAGCTTTGAATGTTAATTTATGCTATCCTAGCTGGTTATTCATCGACAGTCAGCTCAGTGGACAAAACAATTGTCACATGCATCACTTCTTTTATTATACCTGATTATGTTTCCCTTTGCCTTAAAAATGGCGTCAATCCTGTCGGGAACAGATAAAACCAGTCTCTTATGACAGTTTCTGTCCAGTCTGGCCCACTCTTTTACAGACTGTGTGCACTTTTCAGTCAGAGTTCATATGCCTATTTCAGCACTTCACCTGCTGTCCCATATTGTCAATTGGGATTGATGAATTTGCTGGTATATCAAAGTATCCCAGTGTTCCACCATGTCTGTTGAACCAGTCACATGCAGACACCCTCCAGTTGTCATCCTGGAATGTGGCAATGTCAATGTTGTGTTCTGCTTGGACATGAAGCACAAAGTTAGTGGAACAGTGGGCTAACACGAACAGAAAGGGACCACATATAATCCTTACCTGACAGGACTGACGCTGTCAATAAGGCAATGGTCCCCAGACAAGGGGCACTTAACTAAGTGCTAGAGAAGAAATTATGCATGTGACTAAGTTTTGTCTGGGAGGTAAAGAGGTAAAGTCTTAAAAACAAAAGTTGCTAAGTGGTTCTTGGCTTAAGCATATACTTATTGGAAAAGCCTTTAATGAAACAAAAACTTCTTTTTTTATGTTCTTCTATGCACAGTTCCAAAGAACCTTTTTTGTCCCCTTTTATTTTTAAGAGTGTCAGGCTTTGAACCTTAGTGAAGCTCTGTTATCTCACTAAACAAAAGGTCTAAGTGTTTGTGTCAAAACTGAACTGAATGAAATGTCCAGTCTCACCTGGGATACCGTGATGCTGCACTTCTTGGCCAGTTCCTCTTTGGCTTCTTCACTGGGGTAGGGGTTGCTGAGGTGGGAATAGAAGTACTCATTCAGGATCTCCGTGGCCTGCTTGCTGAAGTTCCGTCTTTTCCGTCTGAGTGGAGGAGGAAGAGAGGAAGGCGTTTAGCGTGAGCAGCAGAAACGTGTCTGTTTGACTTGAGATAACAGTGCTGGGGCAGGCTTGGAGATGAGAGGAATAATGAGGGGAGCAGGACTCCCTCAGAAAGAAAACTGGACTTTTGAACTTGGAGGAACCCTAGTCGGAAAATACGTACAGACACACAATCACATTGTTACTTCGCTGAACAAGCTCTAGCCCAAGCGTGTAATGTGCAGTGTTTAGTGCAGACAAGCTCTCTCTCCCTTAACCACAATGGTGCGTGCTCAGTTGGGGCTGTATCTTGGGACATTAGAGAAATCAGACCATGCCCAGCTGAGCACTGTTCCTCAAGTACAAGTGCCTGGCCTGAAGGAGCTGTGCTCAATCTAGCTGACTGTGGCCTGCTCCAGACCGCAGCGCACCCCCGCTACCCCCGCTACCCCCACCCCCTTCTCCTCCATGCCGCAGGCTCATTGCTGCTCAGGCACAGGCTTCTTTCGCCTTGTTTAATGCCTTTCACACAAGCGCCAGCACCGGCCCAATGACTGTGCTTCCGCTCCGTTTGAGCATTCCCCCACAACCCTTTACTGCACTTATTTTCTCTCTCTTTTTCCCTCGCTCTCTCTCCCACTCTCTAGACCTCTCTAGACCTCTTGCACCAACTGTTTGTGATTACTGTAATCTAGACCACCTGCTGATGACCTCCTACCCACCAAACACAAATGACTTCATTCCCTCGCTGCAGAAATCTGAAGTGCTTTCAGGTGCTTAGCATGGCGGTGCTGAATGGAAAGGCCTGCAGGCTGCATGAAAGCTCTCCTCACTGCAGAATGCCTCTGTTGCTAATGGATGAATTATGGAGTGGAACTTCTGTTATTGTGGAAGTCACATGTTAAAACAAGCAGGTGTGCGGAAAAAATGAGAAGCTGTGCTTCAGCTGCAAAAGGAACACTTGTGACATCAAATCAATGGTCTGACGTTTGAACTTATCCCATTATATAATTTAAAAAAGACCAAACTAAAAAAACCATAACCCCTTTAATGAGCAGGATTATACTGACAGTTACTCTTCTTTAGTATTACTCAACTATTTTTCAAAACATAGGAAACAGAAATGCTGTGAAACGTAAGAATGCAAATACGCTCTTAAAATTAAAAGCTCCTCAGTGGTTCTTGGACATATGGATGTTAGCTGGTACGTAGCTGGTATGATACAGAATTAATGCTCATTATTTTTCTATCCCCCCAATCTTGCTAAGGGTTATGTATGTTTTATTCTTTTAGCAAGGTATAATATTGCACTGGTTAATTGAGAAGACCACATATTAAGTAAAAGTGGACTGTCTTATTTCATTTCACAAAACATTCGGTCAGACAACTACTTGTACATGTGGATTCTGGCATAAAAACTTTTGAGAACCCCTGCTTTATAGAACTATACTTTCAAAAAGTTCTTTAGGGCTGTGTTTCCCAACCCTGGTCCTTGTCAATCCCTTACAGAGTTAAAGTTAAAGGGTGTGTTAAAGCAGCGAAAGTATTTCAATTGCAGGCTGGACAGCAGGCCCCCAGGATCAGGTTTGGGAAACACTACTGGGACTTTTGTAAGACCATCTGTTAAATGCTGTAAATGTAAATCTAAATGTAAATGCTTTAGGGAAGCAAAAGTGGTTCTGCTATGGTATCACTCTAAAAAACCCTTTTGGCATCTTTATTTTTAAAGAGTGTACATGTGTATAAACCAAACACAAAGACAGACCTGGCATCAAGGAAGCGTGACCTCAGGATCATGACGGCTTCGCAGGTGCTCTGTTTGAGCTGCATCTGGATGGAGCTAAACTTGCGGTGGATGATGCCAACCATGCGTTCTATCTCTTTGGGTGAAATGGGCCGCGTGCGTGACTGCTCCCGCAACAGGTTCATCACGTGGGTCGTAAACTCATTACATGCCTGAGGAGGAGGTCAGAGAATCATAGAAATAAGATTTTTTCATGTTCTTTAAGTTTCGGGATAAAGCATTAGGCATGCAACTGTTTGACTTTTTGGCATTGATCAGTTTTAACAGCTCTTTCAATGCAGTTTAAGCTTTGACAATAATACTTACAATTTGTTTACTTCTCAAATCCGTTTCCATACTCAATGCCTCCTTTTTGAATTACAGCTTCACTACATGTACATCCCGTGAGCAGCTTAATCTCTTCCAGCATATTGACAATGACAACACTTGACATAGTTCAGTAGTTGAAACTGCATCATCTCGACTGTATTCATTTAAATTTCTTTTAAGCTACAGTCAGTGGTTTCTGAATGGAGTTCAAAGCAGCAGCTCTTGAAAGGAGAGAAACACAAAGCTCATGCTGTTTGTAGCAGAGCTGAGTACTTCAGCAGCCTAATAGGTGAAGTCATCTATGAATGCAAATGCCGATTTACAATTTGCCCAGCACCCAGAAAATTTAAACAGCTTTTCGTTAAACCAGTAGTTCATACATGATTAATTAGAATAACTCATTTAGGTAGTGCACACTTTAGCTCATTACTCTGAGTAAAATTCGTTAAGTATTTACATTTAGATAATTAAAATCAGGGGAACACCCTTAAGAAAGATGCAGTTGCACTGGGTGGAAGGGTTGAGCACCCCTCTGCACTCCCTCTTTTTGCTGGGAGTAAATTAGATGCATTCAGCCCAGGGGCTGGCTAAGCCATCACTTTCTGTGCCTTTTATTTTAGCTCTGAGGGACTGGATGTCCTATGCTGTTTCAAACAACACATGGCACAAAATATTCTGTCTTATGATATTACAGATATCAAATAAAGAAATATAAGATTCTAAACCTTGAACATTGTCTTATTCATTTGGGAAAATGGCAATTCTTGCATAACTATATATTCATATGCAGATGTTCTCCAATCATAAAGGACACCTTCAACAAGGTGTGAGTCTGTCATAGAAAAGCATTAAATCAACAATCATTGAGTATTCATTAGGATGGTATTAAAATAGATAAAGCAAGGAATACAAAATGAATGTCAACTCTATTAAAAGAATCAATACAAGGCCCCAGTAGAGGAGGCAGCCCTTCATAGCAACACTCTGAGATGCACTCTGTCCAGTAAGTAAAAGAGTCAGCTCAATATTAATAAAGGAGAATTCCACTGTGGTGGGGTCAGTTAAGTTCAGGCCTTCCATTTGAAAACAACCGTAAATCAAAATTGGTTACTACCTATTAGTTTAGATTTTGGCATTGAAATAGAAGAGCTGTTTGGTCTAGTTTTGCTCTCTGACATGTACACTATAAAAGAGCAGAAGGCATCAAGTTCTAGCAGTTACAGCAGGTATATGCATGTGCTTACATCATGGCAACCGTGATTACAACACTCTGTATACCATACATGAAATCATATATATGAAAGAATCTGTAGTGCCTGACTAATAATTCAACCCCTAAAAGTCTAAGAGCCTGTACGTAGGCCCATGCATAAATTTCTCACTCTCACAACAGCATAAAATAAACATATAAATTTCATAGTCAATACCATAGCTGTAACCATAGTAGTAGGTCAGAGCAGTAGTTAATAATGAATGAATCTATGATGAAAACACGTTTGGCTGTTTGTTTGTGTTTCTTCTGACCTGTTCATATTTCTCCAGTTCAGTGTGGTAGATCTGTCTGATCTGGGAGAGTTTGGCTCGGTAGTCTGAGTGTTCAATGGAGTTATCGGTGGGACTGCCCGAGGCTGCTGCTGCCGCTGCCGCCGCTGCTGATCCTCCACCTTTTTCTGGCCCTGCTACCCCTTCTGCCAACAGCATGTTGTCCAGACGCATGAGTTGGGGGTCTGGAGGGTCTTCTTCCTGTGCTCCACGGATACTCAGACCTGCAAACAGTGGAAAGAAAAACAGAATGATGAAAATACTATACTGTAATTATATTGTTAAATACTGCGATTGTGAAATATATTAAAAACACATTGTATGACATGGATTATATAAATACCCTGATGCCCACAGAACACAGAACACGTCTGGAACTGTGATTGGTTAAAATGCTAAAATTCTTCAGCAGCTTATTGGCAATGTTTGCCAAGCCCGGTGACCTTGTGAAGATTTTTGTGTTTTCTCTATTCTAACACACTTCAGCTCATTAGCTAATTATTAAGGCCTTGATGAGCAGTGCCGAGTGAGTTAGAGTAAGGAAAATAGAAAACGTGCACAGCATGGTGTCCTGAGGACTGAAATTCACTGTTTTAGGGCCTTGAAGATTGTACACAGACAGACAAATGACAGCACACCTGAGAACAGTTATCACACCCTCATAAGAGCAAAGAAAGGTTTACATGAGGGTGATTATTTTCACCACTCGGATTGCTGGCAGTGAGTTAAACAGTGAGTTCAGTGAGTGCCATGCGACCAGCAAACGCTCTATGACAGCAACTCAGAGTGACGCTAGATGATATTACTGTAAAAACATGCAGCCGTCTGTGGGCCATAGCTATCTGTGAGAAAGAGAAAGAGAGAGAGGGAAAAAGAGAGAGGGGCACTCGGGGTGCTGCGGCAGTGCTGAAAGAGCCGGTAGGTATGAATTTGTTTTTGCGCTGTTTCGCAGACCTGCCTTCTCGTATTTACACACCACACTGCACACACTGTGTGTTTACTCACCGCCCAACATGACAGCGACACACACCAACTGACACACACTCAACAGCACTGTGGCACTTCCCCTCACAGAGACGATGCTAAGCAGAAAGCCGTCTGCATGCGTGTGTGTGTGTGTGTGTGTGTGTGTGTGTGTGTGTGCTTCTGGGCGCCTGCTGCTCCAGCGCCATGAGTGCAGGGGTAATAATGAGCAGAAAGTGTTCTCACAAGTGCCGTTATGTTTTGTGGTTAACAAAGTGCGTTATTATACCATGCGGTTCTGCTCACTGCACAGAGCAGCCTGCTCCAAATGTATGTAAATTTGCATAGCGATCGATATGAGGGAGAAAGATAGCTCATTGTGTTTGCTTGATATTCATAATGAACCTTGGAGCAGTAAAGAGCCATTAAGATTGATTACAGACTTCCTCATCAGTGCCTGACTCTCTCTCTCTCTCTCTCTCTCTCTCTCTCTCTCTCTCTCTCTCTTTCTCTCTCTTTTCCCTCTGTCTGTGTAATGAACACCATTCACAAACGAGAATAATGAACCGGGGTGGGGGGGGGGCTCTTTATTCTAAAAGATTTTAATCAAGAGCTTTAATCTTAACATGTATTTGATTATAGCCCCGCTCTAAGAAGACTGAAGACACAGACAGTCCCTGCTTTTGTTTCTGGCTAGTGCCTTCTGCCTTTGTTATCACAGCCCACCGCCCCCCCCAACCCCCCACCACACCCCCCCCCACACCCGCCTTTCTTTTCTCCCGTGCCTATCTTTCAGCGAATCCTAATTAGTCCTCATTCAACACTGGAACATGCACACCTGCTCTGGCAAAGCAGTAGCCTACATGCCCTACATCCACGAGAGCACAAAGAGAGGTGAAAAAATCCAAGGGAAATGATAAATAACCAAATCTAAAACACTGGCAAAATAAAAGTGCTATCATCTATTAATTTAGCAACGGCCAAGACTTTTGAAATATATAAATCAAATGCTGTTCATGTATATTAGGACTGACCCAAGTAGTCAGTAGTATTGGGGTAACTGAGGGGTTTTTAGCAGTTCAGTATGGGTGTACTTAGGATATGGTTAAGTGGAAGTATACAGATGCTACAGAACTATGAAGCAAATGCAGTGCTGTTTTAACACATTAGGACTGGCTGAAGTAGTCAGTAACATGGGGCAACTGAGGGGTTTACAGCGGTTCATCTTAGGCCTAATTAGAATATGATAAAGTGGGAAAGTACAGATCTTTTGAATTACAAAGCAAATACAGTGCTGTTTGTGTATACTGGGACTGGCCTGAGTAAGCACATTAAGTAAAGTGTGTTTAAGATATTCATTATATGCTTAATTATGATATGGTAAAGTGGAAGAGTATGGATAGTGTAGAATTATAAAGCGAATGCTGGACTGTTATTCAGTGGTTCATTATAGACCTATTTAGGATACAGGAAAAGAGAGTACAGATACTATTGTTGCTCTGCAGACGTGGTCTGTAAAACATGCCATACAATACATTAGAAGTTCATTTAGCTCAGTTTACACAATACATATGAACTAAACTAAACTCAACTCTGCACAGCAGCCATGGAATGACAAGAACACAACTATCTCTCCTTAAAGTGAGATGTTGGTCACATTAATTTAAAAGAACACAAACAAACTTTGTTTAAATGAATGTGTTACTCTGAGCCCTTCAGATACTTGCATGTGTTTAAACGTAACATCAGCTCTACACTTCTACTAAGCTCTTCTGTATACAAATACTTCAAGGCCCTCATGTACTGTATACTAACACAGTTGCACTTATGAGCAAAGCTTTCAAGAGAGTCGGCCTAGTATACAAACATGTCCTCAGAAAATACAGACATACTCAATCTAACCCTCACACACACACACACACACGGGCAGTCCCCTAAAGAAACCAACAACCCAACAACGTGAGGTTCCCATATACTCTACCGGCAACATAGATCTATAGCAGCTCTGTACCTCCAGTCTGAGCCAGTGATTGAGCCTGCAGCCCATCCGGTGCTGTATTGATCAGGTGTTAGTGCATGTATGTGCTGCTGATATGAGGCCACGGGGTGTAATGGTGTGAGAGGCTGAGGATGAATGAGGTCATTTGTGGGAGACACTCAGCTGGCTATGCTGGACATTGCAGTGTCAGCGCATAGAGCCAAGGCCACACCAGGGACGATATGACCCTGCTCCACTGACTCCCAGTGCACCCTCTTACAAACACACGCACAGAGTTTGTTACAAGGCTTAAATCATTCACTGTAATAACCTACATGTAGGTTTGACCATAGGTTCTACCTGTCAATAGAAATATAATTCCTTACCAGTTGTCTACATTTTAAGAATGCATCTAAAGTCATGCTATATGTTCCCCTGTGTGTGGTTATGTGTGCGCTTGCTTTCTAAAGGTGGCTATGGCTTTGTTTTCTGGGGGAATTCCTCCCTCTCTGTCAGGTATATTAAACATATCTGCACACCGTTTCCACACTCAACCCTGCTTGTCACTTTCACTCCATTCCCTCACACCAGAGGCATCAGCCTGGAACTAGCAGCGCTTGGGGGTTGGAGGGATGGGGAGGGGAGGAATTCACCCTGCTTCTCCCTTAAACTTACATAATCAGCCCTTTCCTTCAACCCAAACAATCTGGGTCCATAAAGAGCTGCTTGTCTTGTGTTGTATATTACCATCAGGTTCCTGTAAACAATAATGTGGCTGTTCACAAGCTACAGCACACAGAAGGCTGATGTGAGGATGCGGTGCGTAGCGTAGTTAGAAAAGTCGTGTTGTCCACACTGAGGCCAACTCTTTTATCACGCAAGTCTGTTTAAATTTGGGAAATGGCCAGGATGAAAATGATTACTTGTACAGCCAGAGATAATGCTGTGGGCCTTTGTGCCACTGGCAGGGTATGGCAGCACCAATGGAGCCCAGTGATCCAACTGTCATGCTCAGCACCCCCCACCCCCAACACCCTCTGGTCATTTCCAGCTGCCAGCTTCGGACAGGGAACAGTGTCTGGGTTTACCAAGAGCTTTCACTAAATCACACACACACCACACAAACAGATGAGACTCTATAGTAGCATTCCTGTTCCAATCTCTTATTTGTATGACACTTTCACATCATCATTATAAAACAGCTTAACCCCTTGTATTAACCCTAGGCTTATAATTCAGCCATTAATCATAATACTTAAAGATTTACTATTCAGTAACTACATGAATACTAACAATAATGTCCAAATGTTTGTAGACATCATTCACCATTTCTTCTGAATTCAAGGGTATTAAGAGGGAGTTTGTCTCCTTTTCTGCAGTAGCAGCCTGTACTTCTTGTGTCTCTTCGTTTCACTGTTCTCTCTAAATATCTCTCATGTTTTCTTGTTATCCTTTTCATTATGCCCAGTGTGGCCTGAGTTATATGGCCAGCTGACACTGGAAACTGACGAATGTGAACTAACCAAATCTTTTCTGTTGTAAAGCATAAAACACTGTCTTATCATTCCAAATGAAATCAACTATGTCTGGAGTGAATTACCACTATCACGCTCCTGCAGGAGCTTACTCTAGCTGAAGGTCTGTAGGCTGCTAATAACACTTTTTTTCAGATTTACTCACAGCAACATCCTGTCGCAAAGCCTGTAAAATAGACTTTCTGGCTGATTAGATCTTGCACTGGCAGAAAAGCTGCAAACACAGAGTCAGGACAGCCCATGGCCTTAGTCACAGATATTGGACTGGATTTACTCAATAAACCTCCATCCTAAACTTGAGCCTGATGCAATGTGTACACTCCTCTGAGCCATTTAACATATCTAAAGAGTGATGTAACATCACAGGTAGCAGAACACAACCTTGGCCTTCCCTGGTCTTGTGCCCTCTTGGTTATTCTTTCTTTTTTTTCCTTTTCTTCTTTCTCTGATGCAAGTCTTAAGGAGTTTAAACTGAGGAGCAAGAAAAAAACCCAGATTCCACAGCATTCACATGGCTGTGTCTGATGCAACGTTTTAGTGATCGGGGCAAACGGACAACGGGGACGCAAAGCTCGTGTGAAGGATGGAAGGTGAGCCTCACCTTTGTGGATATGCCCTAACAAAAGAAATTACAAAGTAGAGGGCTGTGGGGGGAAGGAGCAAAGGCCTAATTAGTCAGACTTCTCTAGGCCTGTCACTTGATTTCATCAGATTTCAACCAACAACACTCCCTACAAAAGGGAATGCTGTTGCTTGTGCATTACGCAAGGCTTTGAACTTAAAAACATCATGTTGGCCAATTGTTAAATCAAATTAGAAGCACTTCTACTAAAAGCTGACTGCTGCTGTGATCAGGGGTGTAGCACCAAATTTGTGGAACCAGGAAGACTAGAGGCTGCTACTGCAGTAAAGGGGGACAAACTCCCTCTTAATACCCTTGAATTCAGAAATGGTGAATGGTTTCTACAGACATTTGGACATTATTCTTAGCATTCACATAGTTACTGAATAGTGACTGACTCTGTGTTTGCAGCTTTTCTGCCAGTGCGAGATCTAATTAGCCAAAAAACCTGTTTTTTACAGTAACGCGCCCAGGCCCCCACCTAAGCAAGAGATTAAAGGAAAGGAAAAAAATATATATTTATTAGGCTGTATGTCTTTATGAAGTTGGTTGGTATGCATTTAAGTGTTAAACAGCTGACAATCAACAAGGTAAGTGTGCTTTGAATCATCAATCTTGCTGTAGTTCAGAATTAGACTTCAACTTGGTCTCTGTTCAAGACAATCAATGTAATTAGAGCTAAACAGCCACTAACTGCCATCCATAGCCAACAATGGAGAAGTCACACAATAGACATGAGCAGCGGAAAATCAAACCCCTTTTATGCTTGAGGGGGGCGGGAGGGAGGATAACGGCACCAACAGGGAGATAAGCAGAACTTGAAAGATGATTGTGGAAAATTCAGTATTGTGTTATTCATTAATAACAGATTATCAAAACTAGAAACCAAAACCAGTTTATTTCTAAGGCTTTTGGAGGGCCCTGGTTAGTCAGGTCCATCTTTACCTTCAGTCTGACACCACTGGTTGTGATCCAGCAGCAAGCTTCTTTGTAGCTGTTTTCAAGTGAGCTGAAAGTGTACAGGTTTTATGTTTCCAAAGGGTCAAAAACAAAAAGGTTGTTTGTATACATTTTAAGAATAACAGTGAGACTCGCTTTCATTCTCTACCTCTGTTTCTCAGTCACTACCTCTGTCCAGCTCCAACTGACCTTTGACCTCTGCCTTATTTGTTTGCATCATTGAAGAGTGGCCAGGAGAGCCATAAAGACTCAACCCTGCTGTGTTAATGTGCAGACTGGGCCAAGCTCTTCACACACACACACATGTACACACACACACACCATGAGAGAGAAAATGGCAAGTCACTCAACCTTCAGCACGGCTACTGGCACAAAGCAGAGTCTGTTTATAAGCTTTGGAGAATTGAAAGATTTACTAAAAAGTGTGTAAAAATGTAGAATTTTCATAGGCTTTGTCCAGAAATGCAAAGTTTTACAGAATTACAAAAAGACTATTGTCTTATCTCTCATGCTCTTTCTCTGTCATCGACAGTTTACTCTGCAGGAGTTCAGAGTCCGATCGACACCTCAGCACATCTAATTGCATCGACTGGCGCAGGTCTCCCAAAGCTAACTAATCGAAAGGAAATTTATTTCCTGTCAATACCTGGAAAGGTCAACTCTCTCACACTGGAGCTCTGTTCACTTCAGAGAGAGAGAGGGAGTGAGAGAGAGAGAGAGAGAGCGAGAGAGAGAAAGAGAGAGAGAGAGAGAGAGAGAGAGAGAGAGAGAGATAGAGAGAAAGTGAAACAGAGAGAAAGAGAACGACTGAGTGAGTGAAAGGCAGCAAGAGAGGGTGAGAGAGACTGAGAGCAAGAGAGAGTCAGTGAGACTGAAAGAAAGAAAGAGAAGGACAGACAGAGAAATAGAAAGAGAGAGAGAGGATGGGGTTAGACACAATGTTAAACTGGCCACAGATTTAAAGATGGGGCAAGTTAAAGCAGGATTACATGCAGCCCTTGACACTAGCCACGTTTACATGCAGCCTGATAATCCGTTAATAATCCGACTAATAGCTCAATCGGAATAGAATACGTCCATGTAAACACCTCAATCGGAATAGTCTAATCCGATTGAGGCCATTCGGAATGCAGTTTCTATCCGATTAAACGAGGTGGGTAAACTTCTAAATAATCCGTTAAATAGAAGAATAATAGCCATGTAAACGCCTGAATCCGATTACATTCCAATCGGAACGTGTAAGTATGTTCTGCGCATGTGCGTCGCGTCACGGCGAAAGTTTACACCGCTCAACATGGCGGAGCAGAAACTGGTCTGGACCTCACGTGATGTTCGCTGTCATGGTAACGTTTACTCTAAGCGCTTCTCCACGCATGCGCGTCATTTTGCATCGGATTACTTGTAGTGAGCATGTAAACGAAGATTTTCCATCAGATTGTTGAATAGAGTGCATATAAACACCTCAGTCTAAATCTGTAATCGGATTGTATTCAATCGGATTGGCAAAAATCGTTGCATGTAAACATAGCCACTGAATGATCCACTGTGATTACAAAACACTAGGAAAACACACACTCACACCCTCATACACTTATACACTCCTCCTCATTTTGGACTCACATCTGTGTGTGTGTGACGAGCTGGGAGATCAAACGACTTCTCGGCTGCAGAGCCACTCAAGTGCGTCAAATTACCACCGCAAATCTTTTGTGCTGGCAAATAAAACAAAAGATCCGCTCACACTGATGTCCTTAAAGTCTCCTGTTCTCTCCATCAGTCTATCTGTGTGTGTGTGAGACAGAGAGGGAGACAGACAGAGAGAGCCTTGGCCTACATCCACATGGCAAAGAGAAAGCCAAGGAAAATGCCTGCAGGCCTGCTCTCTCTCACTCTCTCTTTCTCTCTCTCTTGCATGTAGGGTAATTAACATGCCATTAACACATTAATACACATTAGCTATTCCCAATGTTAATGACAGACTAATTACCATACCTGAGAGTGCGCCGGGAGAGGCTACAACACACTTCTCTCCCTGTGCATCGACTCAGACTGCAGCCCTCAGCCCAGTGCTTAAGTCTCTCTATTCCCCTGCAGTCAGGACTAGTTTGACCTCTCTGCACTGCTGTGCTTACCTGCCAGTGGATGTGGGCTTGTTTTGCATGAAGGGCCAACCAACATGAATATGTGACCAATATTGATTTTACGGAGCTAAAAATACAAACAAGTGACCGTTTCAGCTGATATTATTTAATGTAGGCCAAAAGAAACAGCTTTAGCTGAATAATGTTTGTTACATACAATATACATGTCTGTGAATGAGCCATAGTGTAACCAGGTTTACAGTCTTACCAGTCAGTTGCAGCAACTATGTGCCAGGGCTCTTTACTTTGAGAGTGACTATAAAACTGCTAAGTATCTGTTATATGCTTTTTTAAAAAGAATGTCTTTTACAAGCTTCAAATATTTTAAATATATTTAAAAAAAAATTGTTACAATTTAAAACAAATCACTGATTATCAGCGCATTATTGGTGGGATGTTTGCCAATATCAGTCAACTGATATGTTAGTTGGTCCCCTATTTTGCATGCAACATGCCAGAGAGATGGAGCTCCATAAACCCTAACACACCATTGTTAATACTGTGTCAACTAAAGAGACTGACAAATAACTTGGTATTTGAATAGGGAGTCCACGCTGGAGATTAGTGCACTGGGGAACATATGGAAGCTTATCTTGCAGATTCCCAGCAATCACTGATAAATTAGGGGGTAGGCTTTGAAACACTGAGCACTGGAGATGAATGAGCTTTTTGACAGAGCAAGAGAGGGGGTGAGTGAGGCAGGGTGTGAGAAAGGGACAGTGGGAGAGAGAAGAAAGAGAGAGAGAGAGAGACAGAGAGAGAGAGAGAGAGAGAGAGAGAGAGAGAGTGGGAGGGAGGGAGAAGCCCTGTCTGTGGTGGATGATGATGCTGATGATACACAGTATCTCGTCTCTGTGAACTGAGTGATAAGCTAATCAGGACCACTGACAGTGATGCGTGACAGTACACACACGCACACACACACACACACACACACACACACACACACACAGACACACACACACACACAGACACACACACACACACACACACACAGAGAGAAACTGATCCCCCAGGGTTGGGTCAGAACTTATCCAATCACAAAGAGAGAGCAAGAGAGAGAGAGAGAGACAGACATACAGAGAGAGAGAGAGAGAGAGAGAGAGAGAGAGAGAGAGAGAGAGAGAGAGAGAGAGAGCGAGAGAGAGACAGAAAGAAAGAAAGAAAGAAAGAGACAAGAGAAAGATACAGAGAAAAATAAAAAAGAGAAAAGAAACAGATAAAAACAGATTAACACAGAGAGTGAAAGAGAGACAGATACAAAGAAACAGAGACAGAGAGAAACAGAGAGACAAACACAGAAAAACAGAAAGAGAGAAAGAGAGAGAGAGAGAGAGAGAGAGAGAGAGAGAGAGGCAGAAGTCAGGGGAAAGGATTTCCTGTCAGTTCAAGTAGGCAGTGTAGGCCTGGATGATGATGTGTTTCCTTTCCCTGGGAGAGGGGTCTTTGACAGGCTGAGGGAGAGAGAGGACGAGAGACGGGGCAGGGGCAGATAACCCAAACAAACATCATGTAGACATTTTGCCAAGCGCACCAAAATTAATCACTGTCCTGTTGAGGAGCTGACATTTGTCTGCAGTTACACACAGTATGGTCCAGAGAGAGAGAGAGAGAGAGAGAGAGATAAAGAGAAAGTATAGAGAGAAGAGAGAGTCCAAGGGGGGTCTCTTTCACTGTTTGTTTTGAGCGTATGAGTGTGTGTATGTGTGTGTGTTCCCCGCTCGGACACACAGTGGGCTTTTGGCCAGGAACTACAGTGGTCAGTGACCGGGCCTAGTGTGTGGAGGCTGGCCAAACCACTGCGCAAGGCCATTGTAGCATGGATCTCCCTGCCCACACACATACACACACAAAAATAGAGTGACCTGTCAGGACCTATTCAGCATGGAGCTCCTGAACTGGCTCTTATGGGGTCAGTAGCTCTTGCCAGACTCACCATTATTCAATCATTTGTTTAGTCTGTGTGCATAATTAGCTGCAGCTCAAAGATACTAAAGCCAACATCCACTTATTTGTGCACATAGACATCTTGGTGTTTGTGCTGCAGTAAAAAAGAGCACTTCATATTTTCACATTTCCTCCAAAATGGGCTCTATTCATTCTGGATCCAAATACCTGCATATTACTGTACAATGCAATATGAATATGAGCTTCAGGCCCTCAATGAGAACATCCCTAGATTTTTAAATTTCCAATTTCACTCTCTCAATTTATGCCTTTTTTAGTCCTCATATTTCATGTTAATATCTGGTTGGGTTATTTGTTCTTGTCTTATTAAGCTGCTGGCCTTCATTTGTGGCCAAGGTAGTGCGCTTCTTAATGCACACCCCGAGCAAATAATGCAAATGTGGCATTGAAAGCCACTTATGAAATACCCAAAGGCAACTAATCTATGCTAGCCACTTCACCCTCCTCCACTACTGCCCAATTAGGCAACAGAAAAGTGTGTAAAACCAGGTCATGCGCACACACACACACACACACACACACACTTATAGACGGCAGGTTCTGCATTATTACTTTCATTATACGCCACACACATTCATACTTATAAAGATACACACATGCACTCCATAGGCTGAGGTCTGACGGAGACAGCAATGTAATATGCTCATATTAATCCCAGAATCCTCTACGCCTGGTGATTTCATTTTCATTTCTTCCAGCATGACATGGGCTACAGGCACTGAGCTCTCCGCACATGCTGGGCATGTGTGTGGCTACGCGTCTGCGCGTGTGCGCACGCATGCGTGAGGGTGTGTTGATAAACAACAAAAGCAGCGTCGGAAACGCACAGCCGGGCCGTGATCCAGTGCCAAAGAAATTACTTTTTGCGGCGGCGTCCTCCGCACCAGACTTGACAGTCCATCATTTAGATTTGGCTGCAGTGGATCCACAGCAAATACTCCACTGCCTCGAGCGTACAGAGAGGGCGAGAGAGTGAAAAAGAGAGAGAGAGAGAGAGTGAAAAAGAGAAGGGGTGAAAAAGAAAGTGAGAGAGATAGTGAGAGAGATAGTGAGAGAGAGAGAGAGAGAGAGAGAAAGAGAGTGAGAGAGAGAGAGAAAGAAGGGCATATCCCGTCTCCCTCTGAAGACTGTGTCTTTCTCTCTCTCTGAGAAGAAAATAACACTCCAAATTACAGATTAACATCCTCTAGTCTTGTGCATCCTAAGGCAGGGAACCTACAGAGCCCCAATTAGAGAAAGAAGAAAAAGGCACTCACTGACACTCAAACTGACAAAGACACAGAGGCTGTCTTTCATACACAACACACTCCCAGCCTCACTCTACCCCTTTCTGCAGGGCACTCACTCACAGGGAATCCACTGCTAATGCTCTTCAGGAACACTCGTTAAGGCTTGAGGTAACAAAACACTGCAGCTTGTCCGAAAAGGGTCTGCGTCTGGATGGGCACTGGCACTTCTGTACCTGGGTGCTGCCCACACAATGCCCAGCCTGTGTCCACTGTAGCATTCTGCCCTGCTGCCTGCCGCCACTGGAGAACAAAGCCATTCCTGCTTCTGGAGCTCACAAAAACTGGCCAATGCTGAGGAAGAGGAGTGCTCTTCATCGTGTACAGAATGTATATGCACAATGTCCATACCTTCAAATGGCAAAATGTTTCTAAATAGATTTAAGGGATGCTTATATATTTCTTAAGCAAACATGAAGTGAGAAAGCGTTTTTTTTTTAACTAGCTCTCCCAAAGTCATCACACTTTCCAAAGTCATTCTATTCCATACAAAATGCAGACTAGAGCTGCACAATATATTGTTTGTTAGTTGTCATTGACATATTGGCCTTTGCAATGCTGAACAAGCGGTTACATACAAATGAGAACTCCAACAAATCATTGTCTGTATTGTACAGCCCTAACACAGACATCTCTTCACTCAAAAAAAAAAAGAAAACAACCCTAGTGAGAAAGACATCTATAGACAGAGAGGATGTGAGGGGAGGGGGAGATGTTCTTTAGCTAATTACAGTAATTAACAGTTGCAGCTTTAATTGGAGGGGAAGGCATTAGATGAGTGAGTGTTTTGTGGCTTGCTATTGGGGTGGACTCGTCGTTGTCTCTGTGCTTTTGTCTGGAGGGAGGTTTGGGGCTCTTTGACATGACACACGTCAGGGTTGAGCCGCCTGGGCTCATCACCCACATGCAACGGTCAGCACTAATGAGCCGGTGGGTTAATGAGAGCATGTACGCTCCACAACAAACAGCAACGCCATTAGCTTAGCCTAGACAAACCTCCGTTTCTTTCATTCCTTTTTCTTTCTTTCTTTTGTTCCGTTGTTCATACACAGATGCATCTCAGTCTAGTAAGCTACTGACTTACTACAGGAATGTACACCATGATGAAATTTACTGTTTGTACAGTTTTGCTAAAGTATTTTATTTCACTTTTTTGTTTAACACTTGGGGTGAACTTCATTACCCATCATTCCATGAATTACTGAACTACAATTAAGGATGGCTACGAAGCCCAATTTTTCACCAGTATTCTACATACCATTATTTCATTCACAAGCTTTGAAAAACTCTTCAAGCTTAGACTGTTTCCAGAAACCAATTTTGTTGTAGATATATATGGTATTTTAATATAACACCGTGATGTTCAGGTTTTCTCCAAACTGCAGAATATAGAATATATGAAACTGTAGATAACAACGTTTTATGATAAAATCAGTATCTTGAATGTTTCATGTTTGCAAATGATTGAGTCATGAGGCAGATAACTACTCCAGTGTACAATGGCGACTACTGGATAAAATAGCAATTATATATGACAAGGGACTCAAAACATTTGAACTGCAGTGCACATTTTCTTCCTTATTTTCTTTTTCTTTCTTTCTTTTGCTCATGCAAAGAACCATGCAGTAACTGTTCCTTCACAAACAACTGAGGCCCATCGCTGCTTTTTACGGAGCCCTGGAGGGGAGTGAGATAAAAAAATATAATTAATTCGAGCGAATGTTTTGCAGTTCGTACGCACATTTTCTTTCATTCGTGGTCACGATTTCTTAAATCGTTCCCTCGTTTTCTTTTAAATGTGTGTACGTTTTCTTTACTTCGTGGGAACGTTTTTTTTTATTCGTGATCACGATTTTCTAATTCATTCTCGTTTTCTTTTAATCGTTGTCATGTTTAATTTTTAACGGAACGCACGTTGTTTATTTTTTTGATTTGTGCGCAAAATCAATGTAGTAGAGGCAGGTTGTGTTATTTGTTATTTGTGCAGAAGTAACTAACAGCTCCCTGAGACTGTCTGATGGGTTTTGATGTGTTAGATTGATGAGATGATGGACAGAGATGCTCTTCAGGTCTGATTTTGATTTGGGGCGTTATGAGGAAACTGTAGATCCTCTTCACAGAAAACGGCCCACAGGTTCATCAGTGCAGCTACAGTTTGGTGGTGAAATGAAGGAAGACAACAAACCACAACCACAATCTTGACTAAACTGCACTTGCTAATGATCATATTTAACAGAGATATAGACGCAGCGCGGCCGCTTAGCGCTGTTTCTGCTCCCGCGACAAGCTGCGGTGTTAGAGATCATCACACAATTACAGGAAGAAATGGTCAGTGTCAACGTTTCAACAAACTCAAATTAAACACACACAGAAACATGCATGTGGGATGAGGTCAAATAGCAAGAGAGTTTAACAGATCTATGGATTAGATATAGATATGTTAATGTGAGGATGTTGAAACGTTGATCATTTCTTCTTGTAATTGTGTGATGGTCTCTAACACCGCAGCTTGACGCAGGAGCAGAAACACCGTGGGCTGTTTGCTGTGAAGAGGAGCTCCAGTTTTCTCATAACCCCCCAAATCAAAATCAACCTGATGAGCATCTCTGTTCATTATCTCATCAATCTAACACATCAAAACCTGGCAGACAGTGTCAGGGAGCTGTCATCAAAAAACAAACAACGTGCATTCAGTTAAAATAAAAAATGACCACGGTTAAAAGAAAACGAGAGAATGAATCGTGATCACGAATTAAAAAAAACGTACCCACGAAGTAAAGAAAACGTGTGCAAGATTAAAAGAAAACGAAGGAACGATTTAAGAAATCCTGACCATGAATAAAAGAAAACGTGCGTACGAACTGCAAAACAATCGCTCGAATTAATTATTTTTTATACCTCCGTCCCCTCCAGGGCTCCATAGCATTTTGAGGACTACAGCCAGTATTTTTCATTGAAAGGAAAAAGGAAAGTGAACATACACTTCATCTCCATTTTGGAGTCGACTGCAGCGGCGAGTGACCTTTTCGGATTGTATTGCCTTACTTTACTGTTCCACATGTACTGTATATCATTTCCACAAAAGACCAGCCAGACGGTGCAACTCTGGGTCAAACATGAGGCATTACATCCACCAAAAGCTCGCTCTACTCCCTCCCCTCCTCTACCGATCCCCTCTCTCTCTTCCAATTCAAAGAAGCTGGCACTTAGGCTGCAAAGTGCTCGCTCGTTTCACTGGCTCGTCTTTCTTAATGTGTTTGTGAAATCCCACACCCCTTTGAAATGTAAGGGGATTTATAGGAACATGGTCCATTGAGAGATTCCGAGACACATACACACTCTTCTCTCTCTACCCCCCACACTCTCTCCTCTTTTCTTTCTGAATCTTCTGAAGCTCTTCACCTCTTCTCCTTTCTCTCTGTCGGCTCTGTTTTTCGCCACCCTGTGTTGGGCAATTACATGCTGGCCCTGAAAAACGAGGCTCGACCACTGCGTCCGTCTTTTTAATAAGCTTTGGTTAAGATGGCATGTGTGAAGGGGTTCAATATCCTTGCAGTGGGGCAGAGGGGGGAGAAACCAATCTAAAATATGAGAGATAGAGGAGTAAATAGTGTTTAGGATTTGGTGGAAAGAGGAAAGGGAGGGCAGGGTACTATCTCGGTGACTCTGGCTTTCGGTTTCATCATGCTGTTTTCTTTCATTCTGCACATATTCTGTAGCCTTGCTAGATATAAGCTTGGAAGCTTTTGTGAGGAAGGTCGACTTTGGATATATGCTTTTCTGCTTCTTTGCAAAAGCTGCATAATGGTGCCTCCAGTTTGCCGATTTAAATATGAATGCACACTGAGACCGGTCATATGAATAAGTCAAAAAAGCACATTACTAATGGATCAACTCTTCACACAGCTCTGAGTGGCCTTGAGTTTATGTAAAATAGGGCATATTTTTGTGGCTAATGCTAACCGAATAAAATAATATTAAGTAGCCATTCAAATGATACTGCTTTTAAAGCCAGCAACCGGGAATAAAAGCAATATTAATATCATCTCCATGAGATATGCTTTTAGCGTTTATGCATCTGTATGTGTGTTTTTGTGCTGTTGTGTGCCTCTCCTGGCCCCTTGTGAATGCACTGACCTACCTCTCTCTCTTACACTAGCGTATAACTCAGAGCAGGAATAATGCTAACGTCTGGCTGGCCCCGAGCCGGAGCAGACGGGGTGTAAAAGCGCCATGTTTGAGGCCAGTAAAACGAGTCAATAAATACAGTGAGCGGCTGGCGTGGAGCTAAGGCCTCTGTTTGAGGGGATACGGAGGTGAGCTGCTTCTTCTCACCCTCAGTGCACGCAGATGACAGCCACATTATGGGCCCCTCAGTCCGCCCGGACCAGCCGCTCGCCCGCCAGCTATATCTGTCAGTGTTAAATACGCCCGCATTAGCCGTGTAAACAAAGACATCCGCAGCAGTTACAACACACCACTGCTGGGAGCCAGTGTGCAGCGGTTAAAGTGGCTGGTTAGTTTGCTTGTGGTCTCTCCTTAACCCTTATACCAGGGAAGAAAGATGAAGCTGCTTTGCTCTATTTCTCTCTCTAGAGAGAAAGTGCTGGGGGATATATTGTCAATTCACAGTCATATTCATTTTAGTTTTAGCAGTAGTGATTGATAACAAAAACTCACTTAGAGGAAAGGCACTTGCTGAGTGCAGTTTAAAATACATAAACTGAATAAATTATAAGTTTTCTTTCTGAAAATGTGGTTTCTGTCTAGTTAATGTTGGTTACGTTAATGGTGGTTTTCAAAATGATCCTTGGGGATCCAAGGACAGTCCCAGCTCTCAACACATAGGAATAGAGCAAAAATATGAATGATCTGGGAGTCCCTGAGGACTGGTTTGAAAACCACTGGTTTACTTTAATGTGTAAGGTTCCCTTGGTGTAATTTAAAAAAAAAGCATCAAAACAAGCTATGTCATGTTGCTTTTGGGATAGAGTACTAAGAACCACAGGTTAATTAACTAATGCATCATCTTATGTAAGATATACAATCTATGGACAAAAGTATTAGGACACCTACACATTACAACTACAGGAGCTTTTATGATATCCCATTCTAAATCTATAGGCATTAATATTGAGTTGGTCCCCCTTTGCATCTATAACAACTTCCACTCTTCTAAGAAGCTTTCTACAACACTTTGGAGTGTGTCTGTGGGAATTTTTGCCCATTCATCCAGAAGAGTATTTGTGAGGTCAGACACTGATGTTGGACGAGAGGGCCTGGCTCGCAAACTCTGTTTTAGTTCATCCCAAAGGTGCCTGATGGTGTCAAGGGCAGAGCTCTGTGCAGGCCAGTCAAGTTCTTCAACACCAAACTCACCCAACCTTAGGCTTGCAGGCAGCTGCTCGGCCATGGAAAGCCATGCCAAGAAGTTCCTGGTGCACAGTTTTTGTGCTGATGTTAATGCCAGAGGAGGTTTGGAACTCTGCAATACCTGAGTGAGCAGAGCGTTGGTGACTTATGCACCTCAGCACTTAGCGAACCCGCTCTGCACTTTACGTGGTCTGCCACTTCATGGCTGAGTTGCTGTGGTTCCTAAACGCTTCCACTTTTCAGTAATACCACCAGCTGATCGTGGTATATCTAGAAGGGAAGAAATTTCGCGAACTGACTTCTTGCAGCGGTCTTCTTTCTAGCACTCTTAATTTCATTAAACTTGTTAGAACAAGACAGAATGCATGGCTAGGTGCTTGATTTTATACACTTGTGGCAATGGGATGAAATAAAACACCTGAATTCAATGATTGGTGTGTCCCAATACTTTTGTCCATATAGTGTAGGAGTATAAAAACATCTATATAGATATTGTGAGGTGAATTTTACCAATACCACCACTCTCTAGCCTTTCTTTCTCTTGCTCTCTGTTTGCCACCTAAATGGAGAGGTGATGACACCAGAGCACTCAAAATGGAACAGCCATTAAATAAGCTAATATTTGAGTTAGAAAAAAAAAACAAGCTCACCTGATTTTGGGTGCCCTGGGTATGAGGGTATGATTTGTTCCTTCTTTGTCACAAGCACTTTTCTTTCTTCTCTTTGTAATGCTAAAACAACATCACTTCAACAAAGCAAATATATTTAGTGACTGTGCTGTGCGCGCCTAGAATCAGTTTGCTTTGCTATTCTCTGCTTCCATGGTTCCTGCTCCATAGGATATGTTTACAAATGGGAAAATTTCCCCAGCGAAATGGGAGACAGCAGGGGCTTTGACTACGCTCAAGCAATATTCCATACTTCCTTTACCCACACTGCATATCTGACTTTAAATCACAGCACAGTAGTCTGGTAATAAGTCAGCCTCTCTCACCCCTTTTCTGTGACACACACTTCTTTACCAAGCCTCTACATATTAGCCCTTTATTCACTGTGCACCCCACTGCATACATCCCTATAGAATTCTATGAGGCCTAAATATATCACAAGGTGATCCTAAAGATGGGAAAAAGATTTCAGGTATATATTCAGGAAGATCTCCCCCACCTCTATCTCCTTCTCTCTCTCAGTCCTCAGACATTACTGCCAGTAGCTGAATATGGACTGTATGCATCAGCAGGTCTGGAAAAAAAGCATCCAGTAAGCGGTACAAATCCCCAGGACCAAATGAAATGTATTAAACATGTGGAGTTCATAAATCCACTCTGGCTAAGGGCAGGTCAGCGTGTATGTGTGTATTTCCCTCAGGAACATACTCCAAGGAATGTGCACAGGCTAAGACAGCTGTCCTGATGAAAGCAGAGAAAAACACTAACACTCAACCATAAAGTGTTAAAAAGTACAGAGTAATAAAACAAGTTAATGGATTCCAATTATTATTTCAGAGTAGGCCAGTATACTGTGACATATATACTGGATATCATGCATCTACCAGATGTAAATGGCAAGAAGAGTTGAATAGGTTATAGCCTCTTTCCATCACCTTCATTATGTCATCTCCTGTACACTAAGCAGAGGCAACAGCACTGGGCAGTGTTGAAGAGCCGTGAATGGACTCTTTAATCTTGAGTGCTGAATGAAAGATAGAGACACTTGGCATGCACAACTAAAGACATATACACACCTTCTCAAGCCAAGTCTAGAGAAGGCAAAGAGTAGATTAGATCATTCCACAGTAGTTCACACTGTCATCAGAAGAACCACTTGTGATTCCCTAAAAGCCTTTCAAAGGATGGTTCTTTAGAGTCATTATTGTAAATTATATGCAAGTGGAAAAAATAAATAAATAAAAGTTGTTTACCAGTGAAAGGGTTTTCTTAGAACCATATGTCCACGCAAGAACCATTTAGGAACCTTTTTTCAAACTATATAGTGGTGGCCAATTCCACCCGTTATCTACGTCATCCCCATCACGCAATGCTACCAAGCGGGAAGGGTGAAGGCTAGCGCGTGCTTCCTCCAAGACACATTCTGTTATGCCAGCTCACAGACGTCAGTACTGACTAGCACTGCACTGAGTTACAGAGGGGAGGGACGGTCATCCTACTCACCCCGGCTCGGTCTCCTTGCCATGGATGGCATCACCAGGAATTGGAAGTGCGATCTCCTCAAGACTGAGCCAGTGCTAAGACAATTGCGCCATTTGGGAATCCAAGGAGCCTTTGTTTTTAGAAGGGCAAAAAACCTACGCAAAACATGGAGCTTTTTCAGACATTAAAAATGTTCCCCACATTTGCACATCTCAACCATTGCAAGGTTCCTTAAGGAACCAAATGTGGTTCTTCTGTGGCATTTCTGCAAGAAACCTTTTGGGATTTTTATTTTAAGAGTGTATGCTGGGCACCTTTGACATGGGTTGCTTTTCTATACTACTGCATCAAACAGAGGATCCTAAAAATTAAATAATCTACCGATCAGTATGGCCAAAACTACTCTGCAAATGTATCTATTACAGAAACAAGGAAACTCCCTGAGCTGGATTAGGCATTATGCAAGTGGTATAAGCTGTTTTGTCTCCTCCACAGGGAAGATGGGAAGTAATTATGTCTTTTTCGTGATGGCTAATCTACTTGGATCAGAGGAGATCAGACACAGTAAGTCATCAGCTGGAGCTCAAGAGCTGGGCTCATTCCGAAAAAGCCTGGCAACAGCCATTCAGCCTCGAACAGCAACAATGCTTGTTTTTGCTGGTCTGTGAAATCTAAGCAAAACCAAGGTCAATTGTGCAGGCATAGGTTTTAAAAGCACTCATGGAGCGTCATCCGTCAAGTACTATAGAGCAGCGCTCCATGGAGTGTGCTGTACCAAATATGTGTGTATGTGTGTGGGTGTGTAGTGGACCTATGAACTCCATTAGTATGGGCCATGGTTTCTAACCCCTGCCAGCTTCTATGGAGAAACAGCAGTCCCATGTTGCGAGCATTAGCTTGTGAAAAACCACCGGGGACTTCGCCTTTGCAATATGGAGGGTTTCAGATTAGTCCATGAAAATGTGAACAAAGTCGTCTCTTTTAGCGTCAGCCCATGTTATTACTAGAAGTAAAACAAATAAGACCCCAGCACATTTTAAATCGCTTCCTGTCGCATTTCAAAGTATAATTTAATCATTTTTTTTCCTCCCTCCCTTTCTTTCCCTTTCCCTTGCCCCCTCTCTTGAGACACGTGACAATTACTTCATCACCGTCTAGTGACGGATTAAAAAGTTGTCAAATTAAATATTAAAGGGGTTCTGCAGGCGGCTGTGAATTTGTTTAAGGAATAACAGAGATTGGAGCTGAAACGTAGAACCTATATGCATATTTTATACCACAGGGACTGCATCCATATATTTTCCTCTAGGCCACCTACTTAGAAATAAAGTGTGCAGAGTCCATGGATGTAGCTTCATGCTGTGTTTGAGAGTTAACATTGGTAAGAGCTGCTTTTGTGCTTTGCTGTCAAAAGGAATACGGCTACATATGATCATGCCGAATAAAGATATGAATTCATTCGCTACGCATGAATATTTTGTTAATGGATTCTATTGTGCACGCAAAGAATAAAGCGACCAGTTCTTTTTCATGCAGCTTGAATCAGAACCCACTGAAACAGTAGTTAACAGCATTTAATTTTCAATAACGCCGCAGATCTTGGGAGAAGAGGAGAAGAAAGAGGAAGAGAGGAGAAATACCCTGGTGGAATAAGCTGCAACACAAGAGGCGTTCTTTTGTGTTGGCAGAAAACGGAAGTGACAGGTGACAGTTACGGAACGGCGCTTTTCCAGAGATCAAAATTGCGTGAGCTACAAAGAGGATATGCCTAGATGTAGCACAGTTAGGTCTTTATAAAGAAGCTGCACTTTTGTTGCCATATCACAGCACAGACAACATTGATTCTTTGAAACAATGACTAATCAATAGAACAAAAGTCTCCCCTTCACAAAGTTTCCCATGTAGATTTCACCTCTGTCTCAATTAAAAGTGTCTCTGCTGTATAATGTATTAAAAGAAGAGGTCAATGTTTTATCTTCAAAAACATATTTTCTTTACAGTACTTTGTACTACACTACAAAATAGCACAAAAATCACTAATGCCAGTAAGCTAGTCAAAATCATAGCTATCAAAGTGTGATTATTTGCCAAAATTTTCAGTGAACCCCTTAAAATCCAAGCTTGTTATATACTAAGTCTTATTATTCAGCTATTCTTAGGTTATAGAAGTGTGTAATAAAACCTTTAGCCTACTGGCAGGCCCTGGCTATTTAAGGGGTTAAAATACTAAAAGTACCTAAGTCACTAAACATATGTCGATGCTGTGTTGTTTTCATGCTAGCATTTGTGCATGACCATTTTAAACTCAGAACTGGATGCAGTTCTATGTTCAATTATATGTATAGGCCTTCATACTGTGGTTTATAATCATGCACGCTTGCAGTCAGCATCACTGTCACGGGGAGGACCTGATGTATATATGTGACCATCTGCGTCTGCTGTGTTGGAGGGGATTTCATTGTCTACAACACTGACTCACACAGTTAAGATGTTAAGAGTAGTTATAGCACTGAAGACTGATGACATAAACCAGTGCAGCACTTTGATGTGATGTCATCACACATCACCTCTGAATAATGGTGGGGTTGACATGGGATGACTGGCAAAGCCCCAGTCAGCACGGTCTGTCTGTGTGTGTGTGTGTGTGTGTGTGTGTGTGTGTGTGTGTGTATGTGTGTGCGCGCTGTGTGAGTGTAAGACTGCATGTGTGCACTGTAAGAAAGTGCTGTGCTAGGCTATACTAAATCTAGGACATGGGCTAAAATTAGCATCTCGCTGAGAGACAGAGTGGACTATGCCATAGTGATTTGGTCACATTAGCAGTCCACTTCAGCCTGGTTCATACCACAAAGCAGGATCTGAAACACAGATGGTACTTTCCCCACAAGGACCACAGAAAAAACATGATTTAACTGAATGAACATTTCTGAGAACTGCGCATGTGTTTCCAGCTACCGTACCCAAAAGTGCCATACACACCAGTGATCCTCTTTCATAGAGCAACAATGCAAATAGATAGCCACCTAGAGGATGAGCAGAATGTCAAAGAACCAGCAAAGAATATTAATTGGCCTATCCATACTCTGCCCACAAATGCATTCTTTCACAGCAACTGTTGCAGGGTTGGACAAGTCTGGTCATCGGCAAAAATCTTATTCAACATAATGAAAATGAGTAGTGCACAGCATTTAGAATGCGTTATGAATTTCAAATATTTTATTCTATAAGCATGTGAAAGGTCAGTCTGTTAGATTGCATGTAGTTTTTAGTTTTTGTTGTTTAATCCAGCTAATGTTAGCATGTTGGTAAAGTTATTGTCATTTCCAACCTGCATAGTTTTGATTACGCACAACAACATAGTGTGGCCCGGTAGCGTAGCTGGAGTTCATATAGTGACCCTACAAAGACTGCTGCAATTTCTTATTAGGTCAAATTGAGATTTTTACCACAATTGTGTACATCTCATCAGTTACTGTGAAAGAAAGCATTTGTGAGCGGAGCATAGATAGGACATAACATACTTCAGGACTGGCATCTCAAACATAGTCTCCACTGCACAATTTTAATGCAAATATGGAACATTTAAGATTCTATTTCCTTTTCTGCCTCCACTCTTCTTCTGTAAATAAACACTGCAACCCAAGCTGTTTCCCCACTTTTAATCCTTTCACACACAAATCCTATCCTTGGTTCTTTACTCTTCTTTCTCTCTTCCATTCTCTCTTCCATTCTCTCTATCATCTTCTCTTACACCACATTTCTCTTTCTCCTCTCTTTGCAGACTGCATAATTAATGACCCCGCTACGCTGTCAGTGGAGTCACGTGCTGGTTGATGATTCGGTCGGCTCCGTGCTCCATGAGCCGCCCTTTACCCGCCAACATTAACTAGAGAGAGCAGTTCTGCTCGGCACAGCTACAGCGTCAGTCTGCCTCTCGTCCTCCCTGCACCTTTTGTTTCATCACTGTGATGGAGAAGGGGAGCGGAGGCGAGCACAGCAGCAGCTCGCGCTCCAGAGGGCCCCTGCCTAACCTCATCTATTATGCATTTGCAGCCTCTGAACGGATCGCTGACTGATCCTCAAATATTTCTTGAGGCTCAGGCATCTTTTAGCTATATTCTTTTCACATCAGCCTTGCCAGGCTATTAGCCTACGAGAGCTTGCTGTTGTGTGACACAGAGCTGAAATTATGAATTGCGGCTATAGAGAGAGGGAGGTGTTGTAGGCTGATGGGAGCGAGCCGGTGATTGGTGGGTGATAGGAATGCTGTTTGGTGACACAAACGGAATTCTATCTGCAGGAGCGCTCCCTCTGGAGCACTGCTACACGAGAGGAGGCTGCACAGCATTCCCCATGCTTGAGTTGAAACTCATACATTTCAATAGGGAGCCATTTCAAACCGAAGACCTGGCGATTAGGCTCAGAAGCCTGCCATTTTGTTCGAATACATTGAATTCCCAAGGCAATTTTGTTGCCGTTTTACTTGTCAAAAACAATTGGTGGCGGACATTGGGGGAGAGGGAAATAATACATACTGTCTCTGACTGAAACCTGGGTTTCTCAACGTACAGTGCAGAGTGAATCTTCTTGAAACTCCACTCTTTCACCTCTCTCAGATTTCTTTCTTTACCTGGCCTCCTCCGTTTTCTCCTCTTTCTCGCTCTCTGCCACCCCCAATCCCCTCCACCCCCCCCCCACCCCCCGCCCTAACTTCTCTCCCTCCCTTGGAGGCCTTGTGTGTTGGGGCTTGGGCCGAGACACAGATTAAGTGACTTGATCCTGCAAACATCCAAGGAATTCAGGCCCGCAAAGAGGTCAGTGTGAGGCCGAGGGGATAGCCTTACACGCACGTGCACACAGACACACACACACACACACATGCACTGCCTCTTCCATTAGCCTGTCAGAGGTGCTGTCACCAGCGTGGCCCTACAGGGCTTTCACAGGGAGAAATAGCCTCAACAAGCTGGCCCCATGCTCCTTAATGGCAGACCATTGACTCACGGCTACTCTGGACAATTACAGCCCAGTGAAAAACATAAAGCCAGGAGAGAGGGGAAAAAAGTACATGTTTGATGCTCTTTTTCAAAAATATAGTAGGGAGTATATCAGCTGAAATGGAATGTGTTTGCCACAATTGGATTGTAATGAAACAATTCAAAATTTTTCATAATAAAAGGCACACCCATAAAACTGCACTTTTAAATATGGGCTAATGGAATTATGCACGCTTTCCATAGCCTCCCCCTTTCCGGGTGCAGTGGATGTGCAATCGGCTGCTTAATTGTGAAGAGGTTTCATATGGAGAGACAGAGGAAAGGCCTAGAGTCACAGCATGGGCCACTTTTCACAAATGGCCTCTTTATTGGATTACTGTTCCATCTTAAGCCCTAGTGTCCAGCTATAATGTCATGTCTTCCACTAAAGTTCACTTGTTTGGGAATGCCACATTAGGTAAACACAAACGCAGACCGCAGTCTCCTGCTCTTTCGCTCAATTGGATTTTCGCTGTCTTGCCAGGGCATGAGACAGTCAAATGAAAATGTAAAATGCTGAACTTAAACAGTGGCTTAGGGGCCTTCTGAGGATTTGTCATAGGTCATGCAGGCACATGATCTTTGAGGGATAAATTTTGCTTTTGTGAATACATGGACATTTACAAATGCAACAGTGAAAAGTCTGATATTTCCTAACTAGCCTATATTGGCAGACAGAACAAACAACTGGTTTAAGCAACATTGGCAAGATAATCTGTCAAGATATACATAGTGACACACAGGATACAGTAGTTTTCAAAACACTAAAAACACTCACCCTCAGCTGTCATTCACATCTTTCAAACCACCCTGCTGACTAACATTTTTCAGTTTTTATAGCATCCAGTGATACAGTTAGCTAGCCTGAATCAGGCACTTAGCCTCTGCTGTATATCTGCTAGCATTGCAGTTTTTATGAACTCCTTAGCAGAAGGTCCAGCCTGATGTTAAGCCCAGCAAGCAATGTGGAGGCAGGGCAGCCAGCAGTTAGTGTGCAGCATGGCAATGACACATGGCATGTTAGCAGCTAATTCTGTCTCATTTATTTTACTTATCCAGAAGATTCTAAGAGCTGATAAGGGAACATGCTGACCTTGTCAACTTTTCTCTTCCAGTCCCACTTCCTCCATCCTTCTGTCTGGTTCTGTGGTGCTTCCTGCATGCATTCTCTTACTGTCTAAGTGAAGAAGGTGGTTTTGTGTGCCATTTTGGAACAGCTGTCTGTTAGCTGCTAATTGAACTAGCTTACAGTAAAAATGGTGCACTGTTGGTAATACAGGGCCATGTTTAAATCCATTACCATATTCTGCAACTGTTTACCCAGAGTGGATGTAAGAATGTTACTTAAGCAGTGTGTTTATCTTGAAAGGAGTGTCTAAATTGAGTGAAGCTCAACTGCTTAGCCATTAGTGCGTGTGTACAATTTTTCCACTCCAGCTTTGGCATGCTTACCGCAGAGGGTTGCGGAATAAGGACAACAAAAAGAAAGAGGAGAGGTAAAGAAGGAGAGAGGAGAGCATCTTTTAGCTCACCAATAAATCCTCATTATTTGAAATGGCGTCTTTGAGAGCTAAGAGCGTTGTGGTGTGTGTTCTCTTAATCTTGCAGTCGGTGGTAGTCTCTGCGAGGCAGCCTAGGTTAATGCAATATCACAGTTGGGCGCCTCACCATGACACTTAAACCCCCTATTAGTAAAACACTCCCTTTCCACATTGTAAAAATGAGCCTCGGCTGCCACTTCCACAAGCAAGCTGGCAAAATCAGATGATTTATAATTGTCAGTGAATAAAAAAGCTACATCCAGTGTACATTACCTGTAATTTGGGCTATGATGCCATGCACAAAATTGGCTCATATCACTCAGGAAAGTACAGCATAATAACAGTATACACATGGATAAAATTGCTTAAAATGCATATATACTAAGCAAAGGTAAAAATAGCCACAACCACATTGCTTGCAGAGAAACAAAGAGCAGTGGCTCATCCAGTGTACTGGTACATAAATTAATATCCTGAATAGCACCATAATTGGAAGCTACAGGGGTGAAAAGCAGAGGAAATTCATACAGGCAGGCATGAAGAGCCACAGATTAGCTTTTTAAATAACAGAGAATGCAAAGCATATTTCCGAACATCACTTATTTACAAGAAGATTAGCAAATAGCCGCTCAGTGGCAAGCAGTCAGACCAGAAAAAAAATGCTCTGGAGAGCAAGAAATGTTTATGGTTTGGTTTCCGTTTTTATCTCAGTCGAATCAACTAAAGAGCATTGTGAACTTGCTGTCACATCGAATGAGTTACAGTGGACTGCAGCTGGGGTTCTCGCGGCCGAGTCTTCCTTGCAGACCTGGCATGCATGCTTTATAGCTCAGGTGCTCCGAGCCGCTGTAAATTTGGCTTTTATTAAAAGAAAATTAAAAAATGAAGATGAATCAAAGGGCTATCTCAGATTCGGAACATCTCGACCCTGGGAAAGGACTGAGAACTTTTTTTGGATGAAAGTGAAAAAGTGTATTTTGGCTTGAAGGATGCAGGTAGAATGTAATGGGTCTGAGAGACTGAAAGCAAGAGTTCAAGTAAGCAATTGGTGACAGCATAAAAGGGTCAGGTGATGGATAAAACACAGAAGAGAGAGAAGGATAAATAGGCTAAAAAAAAGTACAGCAGATGAGCATCTCTCACTGTTGTGAAGGACTTATGTTTGTGAAGCCTCTCCATGCCTGCTGAGCATCTGTGTTCATGAGCCATGCCCACGGCTGCCAGGCTTGCCCGAACACGCGTGCCCAGGCTAGCCGCGCCATGCCACCACAGTGCCACGTTTGCCCGCACGCGTCCTCCCGTCTCCTCCTCCCCCGACGTGCCGGGTCTCTCCAGCTGCAGCTTAATTTCCTGTGACTTGCCTAATTACTGTAATTAAGGATTAATTGCCATTAATTATTCACACATAAGCTCATCGCAAATCATGGGGTAAATGTCTTCTGAAAGCTGCCATACTAGCCATGGATAAACACACTGGGATGCTTCAGGCAGCTGAATCTATCACTCAAGCCCGCAGCGAAAGGAGCCTCCTGGCCCGCCTACCTTACCAAAACAGCCATAAGTCTCCACAAGAGGAACTGCTCCAGCCCAGCTGGCCTGATCAGACCCAGCTCGCCTTGCATTCTCCCATATCACTTAGGCTAAATCCCAAATAGCACCCTGTTTGGGTGCAGAAGCCATTATTTCAGGACCTATATAGTGCACTATTTAGGGAGTGAGAATCCAAATGGACTTCAGCTTTAGACTATCGTAAAGATGGACAGATGAGCATTGATAGAATGAGGGGCTAAAAGTGCTTGGACATTTTAACTATGAGAGCTTAAGATGGGAGGTTAAAATGAAGGAGGTGAAAACTAAAGAAGTTTAAGCTGCTGTGATCTTCTGGAAGGATCCTCTAGTTTAAACAAGAAGTTAACATGAAACGGTGGAGTGTGTTTGAAAGAGCGACATGATTAACTGCTTTCGATTCTCCATCCAGTGGGTTTCTTGCTAGAAGTGGGTTCGAATTATCGGTCTAAAACAGTGTGACTTTCTCACACTCTTTTCATCTGAAGCTATTCACCATGGGGAAGCATCCAAGAAGAGGTCAAGAAAAAAACTTCCACAGCCTACAGTATCTTTCTCTTCTGCTGTCTTATTTTCAAACATGGCTTTCTACCAGCCAGATAAGTGAGGTCCAGCTGTGACTATGACTCCTATCACCATACGCTTGATCTATTCAAATTCTCCACAAACTAGCCGAAGGTATGGAGCTCGGCTTCTTCGGCTTGCTGCTGGAGGTCGGCAAGCGTCTTAGGAAAAAAGCCCCAGCGTTTCGGAGGCAATAGTTTTAAAAGCTCACGCTTCATAAAATCATAATAATGGCCATCATGTAAATCTGCTGAATATGAAATGTCTGCCGGGAGGTGGCATGCAAATAGTATTTAAAAAGCCGACACTTTTACAGGGTCCTAAATCAGCCCTGCTTCAGTTTGGTTCATGAAATGGGTGTGGAAGAAGGAAAAAAGAGACAGGGAGAGAGAGAGAGAGAGTGAGCAAGGGAGAGAAAGAGAGAGAGAGAGGCTGACGCTTTACAGCTGGTCTGTGAAACTTCACAGCACCCTGACAAACTCAGTCATAATAGACTGAGCTGACAATTACTCTCCGACTCTTGAGGCTCTGTCGCTAAAGCGTCTGCTCGCCCAGCGCTGACGAGAGACTGCAGAAGTGCTGCCCTAGGTCTTTTAAACATAAATGGGGGAGAGAGGGAGAGAGAGAGAGAGAGAGAGAGAGAGAGAGAGAGAGAGAGAGAGAGAGAGAGAGAGGCACTAATTGTTCTGCTGGTGCCTTCTGCTTTAGATTAATGCAGGGAAACATTTTCATTTGGGTACATAAGTTTGTTTGTCTGATTTAAACATTTATGCTAATGGCCCTTCTGCTGGCTCTTTAATGCTTTACACACTGTTGTAAACAGCTCCTGAGCATATCCATCACACCAAGCCATTCACTCTCTCTCACTCCCTCTCTCTCTCTATGGAGTCCCAGACAGAAGTGGAAAGCGCGCACACAAACACACACCCACACACACACACACACACACACACACACACACACACACACACACACACACACGTAACTGTCACACGAAGGAATCAGGGCCAAAGCATGTTTAAAAGAAAAGCATGTACTTTCATAAAGTCAACAGTGCTATGCCTTATTATATGCAGCACACAGGGCCAGAAGGCAGTGCTTATAGGCTGCATGACACCACCACTTTCGTGACATCAATACCAACACTGGAACCTTGAATATCAACTGTTACCGATACAGATTCAATATTTTTCCTTTACAATTTACTAAATTTAGCTATTTCTCCTTCAATACCTCTGTAAGCTACCTCACAGGATGCCTATTTGGCTTTTTTGGGCTTAAATGGGCAGAAGACTCAAGTAGGTTCACTGGTCATTTCAGATAGTAAATAAAATGGCTAAATTTGCTTTGCAGACATTGCAGCCATGGCTTCCTATCATCTCCACTGTAAACTGAGCTAGTGAGTTTCTGTACAAAGCATCTCACATCTAACCCCTCTGAATGACGTTTATGTCTCAGCGACTGAATTATTCAGAAGAAAACCTATGGATTTCCCCTTAAGGACAGTATCTAAAGTAATACTCAAACTGCTTAAACACTCTACTATTCCACAGAATGAACTACCCCCAACAACATGACATCACCCAATGTGCTAGACGTGTTAAAGAATTGGATCAGATTCATTGCCTCTTTCCTCCAAATCCAATCCAGCATTTTCTGGTGAGATCAGACAAATACCGATACCCATCGATACCGACAGACCATCTCTAACTATGTCTCATGGCCCTGCTGGATCGACGAGCTGTGCTTTTCTTACGGATTTAATTTTTGATTTATAATATGCATTATGATTTTGATTCATGTAACTGATATGCAATTTTCTTTTTAATTACTGAGCTACTATGCATTCCAATCACTAAGCCTTTATATTCCTGCTTCATTGCGATGGGCTTACACAAGTCTTCTGAGGTCGCAGGGTGGTGCAAGTGTGCATGTGTTCATTTTGATATGTATTTGTGCATCTGAATGCTGAACCTCAATGACAGTATAACACACACGCACACACACACACACACACACACACACACACACACACACACACACACACACACACACACACACAGACACCTCTCTGACATCTCTCAGCACGAGCATGCATCACCATCATTTAATTGATACTTCTCTCTCTCTCTTTCTCTCTCTCTCTCAGCTGTCAGGGTCCCAGTGTTGCCTTCATTTATGGACTCCCAACTGCCACCACTGGGGTAATTACACTTTATGTGTTAATTGGTGTAAATACAAAGCTGCACCCACAGACTTCATGCCACACCTATAAATTGTGCCTGTGATAAGAGTGAGGTGAGACGAGAGAAGAGAACGTGTGCATGCATGTGTGACAGCATCAATGCGTGTGACAGCGAAACTTTCGTATTAAGCAAGAATGGTGTAGCATGTTTTATACTGTAAATATAAGACAGCTTTTCAGGCCCTACTCATGAATATCTCATCTATCTATATGTCTTTTTACAAACCAGACAACTAGCTACTTTTTCAACAAAAATAACAAAAAATATAACAACAAAGTTTAAGTCAGCAATGTTTACAATGTTATATTAGCAATCATTTTCTATAAATCCGTTTCAGTTTTTCAGTTTATATGACAAAATAGGAAAAATTTTGGCCAAAAACCCCTCTAAACCTCTTAAAGCAAATTTTTCACATTCAAACACAAACAGCTACAAACCCAGATGCCTGTTTACCCTCTTGTTCTTTTTCCCCCCTTACTGCAGGCCCTTTTTGGAAAGTCTCTGTTGTCAGCAGATGTCCTTCCACTGGAGACAAAAGAAATGAGAAGGGCTTTGGATATCATCAGCATAGAAATGAGGCAGGCTCTCTCTCCCTCTCACTCTCTCTCTTTAGGCCCGGCCCGGCCCCCAGGCCTGCAGCTCCAGCCACTGAGCTACCTTTTCAACTTGCAAATGACAATGTCACCAAACGCTATCCTTCCATCAATCAAGTCAAGGGGGTCATGAATATACAAAAGGCAAACGTGGAGACTTGGCTACCTCCCGCTGCTTCACTTGGCCCAATTATACAGGGTTCCTTCTCTCTCTCTCTCTCTCTCTCTCTCTCTCTCTCTCTCTCTCTCTCTCTCTCTCTCTTTTCTTTCTTTTTTCAGTCTTAAAGGGTGCTAGCCTTAGGCTCAATCAAGGTAGGTCAGGCATGGTCTTCATAGGCCCTCATAGGAGTGGACTGCAAATGCAAGTTCAGCATGGATGGCCAATGTCATCTTTCTTTTGCATTGTTACTGCTGGTGGCCAAGAGACAGGAGAGGCAGTTCTCTCTAAAGTGCACACATATCAACAGAGAATACTAGACACAAGCTTACACATTCACACACACACACACAAACATTCTCTCATCTGACCGCCTCCCAACACATACACACACATGCACACACACACAAGCAGGGATGGCCCAGCTGTCAACTCCTAGAGGGTGCATTAGCATTCTAAGTGATATCCTGTGCTGCTCTCTGATGAATTAGTGTGTGTGTGGGTAACTAATGACCTCCCTGCCGAAAGAGGAACTGATAGTCAATGGCTGCTCCTGATCAATACTGCAGAGCCGAATCCAGCCACCGACAAATCATTCCCAAGGCCAAAGGCATGCCTTACACACACATTTACAAGCACGTTCACAGGTCGGATTCGCTATCAACAAAGCCATCAAGTTAGTCGGCTATTTAAATCGTATTAAAGAAACAAGAAAATGTGTAAGATTGTCTCAGTGCTAGTTTGCGGATAAGGGCTGGTTTACAGTTTGTTCTACCTCTAGAACCACACTCTCTCCATGTGAGCCAAGCGAGCACTGGTCTAGTTTTGACAAATGTGTTCCGGCACACGTCTATTTAAAAGATGCAGTCTTAGACCGGGAGAAATTTGTGGACATCACTAATGACAGAGGAACAGTAAAAGTAATCGAAGACTTACAAAGGCTTTGATTAAAAAAAAATTCCAACATAAAAGAAAATAAAAAAAATCCTGAAGTGAGAGGCACAAGAGGTCATGTTTCAAGGTCTGCCCTCAAGCTGTTTAGGAAGTGTTAATGTGTCTCCAAAACCGCAACAGTGCATACACACGTGCATACACACACACACACACATACACACTCACACACATAAGCACACGCGCACACACAGAAAAGAAACGGAGACAGAGCAGGGTTAACGTCTGGCTCAGGCGCTGGGAAAATAAATTGCTTTAAATATGGAAGTGGACGTCGGAATGGTCCCTGCTTGAGCGGAGTGGGTTTGGGTAAACCAACAGTCTGTCGGCCATAATTTATAGACAGCTATGATAAATACTATTTGTCCACGACAGTCACATGAAATAATAAACCTTGGCTCTGCTATAAACATTACCAAATCTTGACACTATTGATTTATAACGTCTAACACTGACATCAAACCAAACAAGTGACAGAAACAATGCCCAGGCTTTAGGCGCAGTTTGTCAACTATTAATGCTGTCAGAACAGGGCTTTGCTGCAAGCCGGGAGAGCCAGTTGTCAGCTGGTCAGGCTGAAGGAGAGAGAATGAGAGAGGGAGAGAGAGAGAATGTGCTGGAATCACCGACAGGGGTCCTGTCGGCACAGCAACGTTAGCCGTAATTACACCCCTCCTCCCTCCCCAAACTCCCACTCTGCCAGCCCCAACTAAAAAAAATCATGCATGTTAATTATGTAAATTATTAATTGGGCTGAGACTGCTGTTTATGGGATTGCGGAGTTAATAACTGGATCAGCCTGCACTTGCAGCCTGACCTGTGACAAGCCACAGCCAGCCAGGGAAAGTGACATTCTTTCGAAACATTAGTTCCTACACACATGCACACACACACACACACACACATACATACACACACACACACACACCTATGCTGGCACACCATGCTGTTTGAAGAGAATTGGAGGTAAAAAAAAATTAAAGCAGGCTTGTCCAAGAATAAATTCTGTGTTTTACTTAAGAGAAAGAAAGACAGAGAGAGAGAGAGAAATAGTGTCTCATTTCATGGCTGTCCAGTGTTCCAGGATTGACTAAGGGCCTGACTGCACTCACCTGTGACAGGCCCAGCTCATGCCCTCTCACCACCTGCCACCAACACCAGCTGAACCCAGTACACACTCTCTGAACCCCAACTACACGCAGACTCACACTTGTTGTGTACGCATATATTCACAAATCTGCTCAGTGCACTGCCACAAAGCTAAACCAAAATGACCACGTTCCAAAACTTCACATTAGTTCTTCACTCTGCAGATATGCATTTGTACCTATTGCTCTCACTTTCAATATATAGTGGATTGTACACAGTATATATGAAGAGATTCATCCTGTGCAACTTTACGTTCAAATAACTAGTAGGAAATGTTAGATATGTACAGAATGATGAACAGAGCTGTAGAATATTCTAAAATAACTAAGAAAGCCATATAGCACCAGTAATAAGGTCATAATAAATGTCTATCCAGATTACATCATAAGGCAGATAACTTCAGAAAAATAATAAATATACAAAGATAATTTTAGTAATTTGTTTATCATGCTTTTCAATTCTTGTTCACAAAATTCTTGAGATATTCAGTAAAACATCTAAAAATATCTTTGGCTGAAGAACATATAAAATAACAAAAATTGTTAATATGAAAAAAGATTTTAAACTACTGATTGGTTCTATACAGTATATCGTTGCTGTCGGACCAAAACCTTGTATCTCCAAAATGGTAACTTTACAGGAGAAGGGAAATACATGCCTTACTTTTAATGTACGTCAGTGGAACCAGACATTTTGCCAAGTAATTCTGGGCCATTTCTTTTGGTCCATTCATTATGAAATGTACACATAATATAAAAGACAGTAGGCATTTTCATATTATGTTAAAAACTGAAAACTGACAAAAATGGAGATACAAGGTATTGGTCTGACAGCAGCGATATATTAAATACAGTATATACAAGTTTTGTTCTTTTTCTGTGCAGTTACCATTTCTGAGACACATAGTTTTGTTATGGGAGAGACGACAGATACCTAATACTGTCATTTAGTCTGGAATTCCACCTCAGTATACATTGCTCTATTTAGAAAAATCACAAAGCACCACAATAACCTTTAAAACCTTAAACAAGTACAGAAATGCCTGCTACTCCTTCAACACCTAGACACAAAAAACCCACCACCTTAGTGTACTTTCACAAAGCAGGCATACACAGACCCATATAAAATATTACTGCTTAAGCCTTTGCCCCAAAAAAGAAGCTTGTCTACACGAAATTAAATCCATGTTTGCTACTGACATGCAGACATAAAGTAAATGCCCAGTCATTCCTCAGACACAGCAGGGACTTTAACTTGGCCAGGGCTGGAAGCTGTGGTGGGCTTTACCATGGCTGACCCTACACAGCTCTGCAAGTATTTCCTGCACACACACTGGTGCCTGTACTGACAGTCATGCAGGAGAGAAATGCTACATAAGTTCCACAGGATGCAAAAGAGAGCTAAAAGCAGGGGCGATCAATCTGTATGAGCCAAGATCGGAACAGGCAGATTTTTGCTCCAAGCATGAGATGCCTATTTATTACTTTTATTTTGGCTGATTTGTGTTGCAATTTTATGAAATAAATAATTCCATTACATAGAACAAATAGTGTTATTTATACTGCTACTTCGGCTAATGCAAAGTATTGGAAATGTGTGTTCCATGTGTTCATTTAGCCTGTATGGCGTGAGCTTCAGGGGAAAAAAAGGCTAATAAAAATCGGCCAAAACAAAACAAAAAACAAATTCTAATTGAAATTGAAATCAGTCATAAAGATTCATAATCAGTGCATCCCTGCTAAAAAGCTAAGGAAAGATAAAAACACACACTTGTTTAGAAATATAGCTTTAAGGCTGAGGATCAAGGGAATGGTATCCACCTCTGGTAATGAAAACACACACATACACACACACACACACACACACACACACACACACACACACACTGCAGAACAACCTAAGCAAGCACTTGTGCGCTCACACTATATTTTAATTCCAGCTCTCTCGTTCGCCACACAGATTTAAATTATAGTTTGATTAGAGCCAAGGAGAAGGTACTGTAAATTCTGCTCTGCTTGAATGTTTGCAGCAATTCCTCTAAAATGGGAAATATTGATCAGAGTGATTTTCCAGGGTGCCCCCAAGGGAACACACACACACACACACACAGAGAGAGAGAGAGAGAGAGGCCGAGAGAGAACAAGACATAACTTCAGAGGCGTAACACAACAAAATGGAGTGACCAAGCCTCAAGGCATCAACAAATATAACAGTGATTTTTTTCAACTTTAATTTGAATCAATATTATCATTTTAACAATAATTTTCACACATGATTAATATTTCTACAGTATTATTCAGATGACAAGTCTAAAAATTGCCTTTATTTTTTAAATAGTCTTTTATTGGAGACAGATTGTAAAACTATGTATGTACAGATGGAAAACACAAGTCAGCTGAAAGCTCTTGACTGACTGTTAAGTTGAAAAAGAGCAAATAACAGTTATATTGTCCTGGCTTTGCACTCGTGTTAGCGGGTGGATAAGAAAAGTCTCTGGCACAGCTACAAAAGAGTGCATCAGTTGCAGGCACGATGTGCGTCCGATCAAAGGGCCTGATTCAGTTTGTGCCAATCAATACACTCAGTCAGGCCCACTCTGGATGTTAGTGTTGGCTGAACCTGAATAGACACTCTGTTTTTGTCTGGCTCTCCTTCTGAAACATGAGTTTGCACAAAAGGCATCAGTCTGACAAGCACAGGTAAAGGATGGTCTGGGAATAGGGCTGCTGTTGATTTTACATTATTAATTTGAGACAGGCAAGGTCATTTGGGCGTCCAGTGACACGGAACTGGTCATTACCACAACACATTGCTGATTTGTCTAAACACATTGATTGGCATGGCCTTGAAGACAAGCATAAAGACAGAAAACAACCAAATACAACTTCACAAAGTTTCATGTAGTAGATTTGGGAAAAGAGAAGGCATATAATTTTTTGGAAGCTACTTAAATGATTAAAGTCACAGTTGTTAAAAAAAAAAGCAAAAATAAATTCCACAATCAAACACCGGAAAGATATAATTACACTAGCAATGAATCAACAGCAAATATCTGAGCCAACATAAACTCCACAAACATGCAGAGCTTCTAGCACGAGTACAGACATGGTACACAGAGAGCGAGAGAGAGAGCAAGAGAGAGAGGCCTTGGTGGAGAGCATCTGGCATAAGCCAAACTCAGAGTGCCTGTTTCCAATCGCCCTGAGCGCCAGGCCTGTGCCAAGTCTGTAAACAGCCTTTATCAGCAATAATGGTGGCATAATCCCAGCTAAAGAGGGAGGCAGCATATGGCTCCGGCCTTACAAATGCAATCCCACAAAGTAGCAGGGTACATAGGGGAGGGGGATTTGTAAATGGGAATGCCACTTAAAGATGACTCTGCCAAGCTTTGTTTTTTCTTTTTCGTACAGGTTGGGAACTATACTGGTAGAGAATAACGCAATGTGTGTTTTTCTTTTTCATCTGAACATTGATCATGGCGAGAGAGTGACACTATGGTTTGGACTCCAAACTGCAAACAGCCAAACACATGTAACCTGCAAAGATCTTCAGGGTTTAACACAATGTCGACATTATAAAAGTCCTGTATTCAGGTCGTTCTACCAAAATTAAACAATTTGCTTCCCTTACATGAAGAGAGCAGTTTAGCAGTTAAAATTATGCATAATTGTAAGAGCAATAACTTAAAATGATGAATGTGCAATCTGATTTCAGTGATTGGTTTGTCCCTCAGAGTGGCTGTAAGTGTGTGTATAATATGCAAACTGTCATACAATAACAGTGACTTACAGGAAATGACAACAGAAGCAGTAGTAATATAAAACAATACCTGTTGTATTATATTTTTATTTTCCTCATCATGGATAGGGTTGTCAGGCCAAGCACATCAATCCAGTTGTTAACAGGGATAACGTTTTTATTTATTCAATTCAATCCTATTCAATTTCCATGCATAATAACAAAATATCACATAATACTGTTTAATGGCTTTCAACACAGGTGGAATAATGGCTGACTTAAGCTGCAAACTTAAACCCTCTTACCAATCTTTATGCAAATGGCCTGACAACCTCAAAATTGTTTCAAAGTGGGAGGCAAATTGTACACTTTTTGTTGATAGACTCATTTAAAGGTACAATCATAATATAAAACCATGAATTCCTTTAAGGTTCATTGTATGTTTTAACTGTATGTCCGCTCCTCCTGAAATGCAGTAAAGATTTTCTTCTCTTCCTTTTCTCCTCTGGGCTGCGATTAAGATACATTCTCAATCAGCTGAGCTGACAGTAGTGTGCTCTGGTGTGAAGATCCATTCTGCCATATCTGTGTCTCTGTTGTCAGCTTTTATAGGATAGCTCTTTCATTAAACCTATCACATTTTTTCCTTTTTCGATCACATGGGTGAGGCCAGCAAGACAGATCTTGGGGTCCAGATCAGCAGAACTTGCCAACTCGCTCTCTCTCTCTCTCTCTCTCTGTCTTTCTCTCTCTCTCCAGCCTGGATTCAAACCTCCCTCCATTGATTTTTCATCCACTACTGCCACCATTCATTGTTTGTGACATCCTCCTGTCCACTCCTAAACACCCTTCAACCAAATCAACTTCATATTTTTGTCAACGCCTGGCTACAGCATTGGCCATATAGGCACTGGCACATGATTTAGGATGCCGATTTTCAACAACAGTTTTACAAGACTTATAAAACAGCCTGAACGTGTTCATTTAAAGGGCTGATAATGGAGAGCAGGAGGCACTCTCGTTCAGTCTAGAGGCCTCAGACTCTTCAGTGTTCTCTAGGCGTGGAAAGTATGATCTCGATGTATTATCATGATAAACTGCACCATGATCAGCTTTTCTGACCATGTTTTGGAAAACTTACAGAGCACCGAACAACTGCATGTATCATTAAAAAGTAATTGAGGTGAAGCTCCCAAGTGGCATAGCTGTCCATGGATTCAGGGAATAATAACAGGTATTTATTAATAGAAAGTAGTTTTGCACAAATTCAGATACTACACAAAAATAAAAGTTGAAGTGTTGAATAATTGATTTTTAAATGTGGTATTGTTGTCTGCTATAACTTATCAAATGAAACATCGTCATACATCACTGTAAAGAATATTTTAACGTTATTCCTACCACAAAGGTATATTTGAATGTATTTTACAGGTTTTGTTATTCTAACCATCAAAGTGTTTTGTAATTCAGTAACCTATTTCCTCCTGTAATGTTAATACAATATTAATAGATATTTGCTCACTGCCATCTTGATAAACAGTTCTAAGCTTTTGTATCATGACTGTGCTTATAACTATGTAAGAATGTTCAAGCATTTGAAATCAAAACCTCACCAGAAAGATTTGCCCTATTTGCATAAATCTTTAAACGTTGTTCTACATATTGCAGTTAAATTGAGGGACAGCTAAATCCTCAGACAGCTGTGGGTTCACATTACAGCACAAATGAGCTGTACATTAGAAATACAGGAGTGCAGAAAAACTGCACAAATACAGCAATCAACTGTATCAAATCATTAAATGTAGTAAAGTATTGTAATTACAAAAAACAGCATGAGTTCTGTAAATAAAAACTGCTGGAGAATTACTGACAGTAAATTACTACTGTATTGTGACATTAAATTTTAGCCACACTGCCCACCTCTAGTAAAGAACGCTGTAACCATGATAACAAATGCTCTAAAAATCCACTACAAAGCACCCATGTATGTATAAGTGGAACAAGCTAAAGTAAATCAGCTCATCAAATAAACCTAAAACTAAGGGGCATCACATAAATGCAACACCGCATTTGGAGCAGCCTCATTTGAAACAACACCTTGCCTCTGTGCCCCCTCTCCAAGAATATAAGAAAATCTAATACAAGCAAAATCCCCTCCTTTTTTAATTTGTTGTATTTCTCCTAATCAGGCCCCTGCCACAGTTTTATCTGCCCTCTATTACAGGCAGGATATTACCGTCGAACGATGACAACAATAATAGCCCAAGCTGACCTTGACTTTTCCTGGTGAATTTCTAAGAGTAATATTTGATAAGGACATTAACAGGGGTCGGTAATGAGATGAATATTCTCCATTAGGTCGGTTCTACTCGGGGACCGGCTCCGAAGGGGGAAAACCGCCTGCTCGGCCTACGTGCTGGTCACTCTTACTTGTCAAGACTGATTTATTGCCTCCTAGCTGTTCAATTTCACATTTTGTCCTCGTCATATCCCCGCCTCGTGATCATTCGCCACTGACCCTTGTAGGGCAGGCCGGGAATATTGATAAAACAATTATCTGCTCGCCGTTCATTTGATTTTCTATTTCAATTACGGATTGGGGAAAGCAAAAAGAAAAAGATTGCAGCATTGATTTTTTTCCCTTTCTTCCCCTTGCCTTTCCCCTTTCTCTCTCTCTCTCTCTCTCTCTCTGCCTTTGATGGTGTATTTCAATGACATGTAGAGTCCTATGTTCACTATTTCTTATGTTCTTTCTACACTTTAACATTAGACTAGTGCAAGATCCTTCGAGACAGGCCTATCGCGGTGCTCCTCAATAAAACAAGATAGTGGCAATAAGCACACAATGCAATGAAAGCCAGAGAGTGACGAATGAATAGAGAGATATAGAGCATGGCTGGACATATATAGAGAGACATAGCACACAGTGACAGAAGCAGGGGGACAGAGGAAAGAGTCAATCCCTTCATATCTTGCAGAGGAGTGTAGCTCCAAACGCTCTGTCAGCTCTCTCAATCACCAGCCTCACATGAACATGGATGTAAGCGCAGTGTTAAGGGGAGTCTGGCCGTAATCTACTCATCTCTCCTTGTGTGTCTGCTGAAAGGAGATAGAGGAATAGGAATTTCACTCCCTGAAGACGTAGAGAGCGAACTGCTTTAGAGGTTCCATAGAGAATGACCACCAGGGGAGAGGTGTTAACAGAGAGGCTAGTTTAAAGGCCTTCTTGACAGGCCTAATCTGCTGCCTCTGTGGGCATATGTGCTAAATACAAAGGTGGTTCCATCAATGAGAGCCAGAGCTATAAAACAAAGCATTGTCATATAAAAACCTCATATCTACTATATTTCTTTTGTTCATTTCTGTATTTTTACACCATTTGAAAACACTCCTTACCCTTTACATAGCATTATTATTTCATGATATGTGGAGCAAAATTGAAAAAATGAAAAAAAAAAAATCTCATTACAGTGTTCCTGATTATTTTATTTGAAAGCTATCAAAACAGGAACTTAAAAAGCATGTCCTGCCTAAATATTCAAATGGCCCATATTTTTATTTGAATACTTAAAGTTATGCTATGTGAGGTTTGTGGATTTGGAGGCCTCTGTGGTGGAAACATGTAATTATATCAATGAATCTGATGATTGCAAGTGCATTTAAAGAGTGTTCAAAGAGAACTTGGTCAAAATTTGGTGAAGGACATGTCTTCCGAGGATGTAAGTGAGTTATGTACTGTTATTAGTTATGTACTCATATGTTCACCAGTATAATGTTGATTTTTCATTTGAGACCTAAACATTTAATTTGAGCCTGTGCATGTGGCAATGTGTAAAGATGTGTGACATGATCTGAAAACCCCCTGCCAAATTTGACCTAATGCCTCTGACATTTAAATTATTATTTCAGGCTTTACAGAGTAACTTGCCATACCATATTTATACCACATTTCAGCATGTTTGATTTTTTTCCTGAATGCCACTTCTTTAAATTTTAACAAAAATATCTTGCACAGTGCAGCATTAAGAATCAAAAGTAGAAGTACTATGAGTTATTATTATTACAGCTATTATGTTGTATTATTTTGAAATTTATTAAGGAGACCTGACTGACTGCAGACTGACTGTTCATGTGTGCAACAACATAAGTCTCCTTAAAAGAAATTGTACTTTTGTACTTAAATTGAAGGAGGAATACAAAGAACTGATATATACTGTTCTTAATTATGCCTCTGTCTTATAAGTCTCATTAATGATGCTTCATAAGTGTTATAAACAGAACAAATGTCTGTCACTTTAGTTTGTTCTTTATGTAAACACAATGTTATTTTTTAACATTGCATATCAGCTTGCGATTAATGGCTTGCGATTAAATTAAGCTGTTCATACTCATTTATTAGTTTATAAATATGTTATTCAGCGCCTATACATGTATTTTAAAGTACCTATGTAGGTAATGTTACTGTTTTCCTGCTCCTGTAAAGTTACCATTTCCGAAATATGAGGTTTTGATGATATGTGGACTACAAGTCACTGCGGGCATTCTGAAACAGAGTGAGACTCCACAGACAACAATAAAAGCAGACGGTCAAGTCCAAGTTCCTTGTGGTTAAACGCAGGGCATCAGATATTCTGGGTCTTGTCCCAGATGAGCTGTAATTGCTACTCACTGTTAAACGTGACTTGTGAAATGGAGATATAAAGTGCTCGGAAATGATGGAGAGCAGAGAGTAGGAGGGCTGGGGGCAGCTCAGCAATACCTTTTGACTTTCACACGGCTGTGAGTGAGCAAGAGAGAGCGGGCCATGTCAAATGAGTTCATTACAGTATGAAACTCAATAGATTCTCTGTAAATGATTTGGAACATTGATAATGGGTTAAGGCCCAATGGGAATCAGGCTGAAATAGCCCGGTGGGAGCCTGGGAAAATGTGCTTCAGCTGAAGCGCCCGGCTCCTGGCCAAAAAAACCCACAGCCCAGGAAGAGTTGAGCAGAGGAGCACAGTGTGTGTGTGTGTGTGTGTGTGTGTGTGTGTGTGTGTGTGTGTATGCGTGTGTGTGTGTGTGTGTGTGTGTGAGAGAGAGAGAGAGCAAGAGAGACAGTGAGAGAGGAAGAGTGGACCGAAAGAAGTAATGCATTGCATTTACTTGATTTAAAAATATACATCTTTTCCACAGGCTTAAAATATATATATATATATAATATATATATATATATATATATATATATATATATATATAATGAACATAACTATAACCTGTGTTGATAAAGTATATTTTATACATGTTTAAATGAATAGTACATTCAGTGCAATGCTTTTTCAGAATATACAGCTTAAAAGAGAAGGGAGAAGAAAAGAAGAAGGTGAAAGAACAGTAGAAGAGAGATGTTTGATCATGAAAGGATAAGGGAAAGGAAAGACAGGACTGGATAAGAAAAGGATGAGCAAGAGAGAAATTCTCCCACAGGAGAAACCTTCGTCTAAGCTACAGAATGGAACATAATCTCAGCTAAAAGGGAGAGGAGAAACTGAAAACTTGAGAAAGCTGATGATAATGCTATGGCTGGTTAGTGATCCAGCACGGCCATTCAACTGTACACACATTCTCTCTCTCTCTCTCTCTCTCTCTCTCTCTCTCTCTCCCTCTCTCTTTCTCTCTCTCTCACCCTGCTTTCCTGCACTCCACTGCACACTAACAGCCCCGGGGGAACATGGGTGACCTTAAGGATCTTTGCCTTTGATCAAAGTTGAGGCTGAACAGCTCTGCAGATCGCTGGATCCAGAAGAGGATGAAGCCTCTGCTTAAAAGCCCTGGCAGAGAGCAGCTCCCATAACTGCCCAAGCACTCTTCCAAAACAGGATTACCCACAGCAATTAAGCTAATGAACTAGCTAATGTAACAAAGCATAATGATCCTTCCTCTCAAGGCCTCTTCTCCTGGCTGTTATAGGTGGCTTTCCTCCCATTTAACTGCAGATAAGTCTAGATCGTTATGTGTTTAGCCATAATATAAACCACATGCCCGAGTATTGGGTATCATAGGAGCGCTTTAGAACTGTTTTCTTTAAGAAGTGCTTTCTCAAAGTGACTTGTCATGTTGTCATGGCAGTATTTTGGTTGATGATACAGGAAATGATTTCATAAAAGGGAGAGGACAATGGGCTGCTTTGTCAGAGACGCTGTGCAGGATAAAATAACACTTCCTCCTCAGCCACTGATGTCAGAGAGGGGGAGACAGAAAGGGCTAGTGTCTAAAAATGCACCGTGAGGGGGAGTGTGAGAACGGAGGCGATGAAGAGGAGAGGCAGCAGTCAGAGGCTGAGATTTTCAACTTTCTCTCTCTCGCTCACATACACAAACTCCCGGCCTCCCGCTCTCGTTCGACTTGTCTGTTCACTGCTGCCTTTTTCATTTGAACACATTTTCTGCGCCCAAATTTCACTTCAATCTCACCTCATCTCTCCATACTACATTAACCCCTGGCAATTGCCTTCCAAATGACCCCATTACTGTGTAATTGCCTCAGTAGGGCCTGCTCTCTCTCCCTCACTCCTTCTCTCTGGTAATTCTGCTCTGCTAACCCTCCACATGCTCCCCAGCCATCACTCCATGCACTGGACGCCCATCAAGAAGTGCTGCCACTGACCAGAGCACACATACTCTCCCTCTCTCTCTCTCACACACACACACACACACACACACACACACACACACAAACACAGACCTCTTCTCCCAAGGAGGCCACTGTGAACATCAACTACTACTTACTGGGGTTCTGCAACCTGATGATTAACAGAAAGTCACCTCAATAATTGCTAAAAATCAGAGAGCTGTCTTTGTGTACACAAAAATGAGCATATTGTTGCTGTCATACCAAAAACTCAATTTTGTCACTCATTCAATTTTACGTTGTGTGAACATGTTACTACAAATGGGCCCATAGAAATGGTCCAAATTTAGTTAGAATGATATCTTGTTCTGTTAACTTACATTAAAGCTTAAGAGCATGTTTTCCTTCTCCTATAAAGTCCATTTCAGAAATACAAGGTTTCGTTTTAACATTGACGATATGCATGGAATGAAAGGATGTCCAGCCTTCAGTTTTAATCAGATTTGGAGTGTGGGTGCAGTGAAGGGTGGTGAGGGGACCAAGCACCTCTCTACAAACCCTCACCTACACTGTTCCCACCAGGGAGTGTGTGTCATGGCTACTCAACTCTTCTCTATACACACACACACACACACACACACTCATGCAGATGGGTGGGGAAAGCAGAGTTGACAGTGATGTATTGCAACTGGTTGCAGGTGTCGAAGTGAGGAGCGAGACTGGACCAGTCATGGGTGGGTGGGCCAGAGAGGGGGACGTGAACCGAGAGAGATAGAAGGGGGAAAGGGGCGGGCCGTTCCACGGGGAACACAACTGATACCCCCGTTTACATGTGGAGCTCCCTGCCTTCTCCTCTCTTCTCTCATCACTTTCTCTTCTCTTGACCCCTTTATTATTTTCCATTCTCTTTTATTCTTTTATTTTCTATTCCTTTCTCTTCTATTTGTTTATCTCTTCTCCTCTATCCCTTTTTCTTGTCTTCTCTTCTTTTTCTTTCTATTCTCTTATCTTCTCCTTAGCTGTTTTCTCTGCTCTTCACCTACTCTGCCCTCCATGCTGTCTGCTAAGACTCCCATCATCACCCCATTAGACAGAATCCCCCCCTCTCTTCAGACAGTGAATGTGAATAGATAGATAGATAGATAGATAGATAAATTGTTTACAAAGACACAAACAAAAAATACAATCTGTATCCTAGAACAGCTGTGCCGACCTACAGCACCTATCCATTTACATCACATCACTAGTTACAGATAAAATGCACAGTATGCAAATACACAAGCAACAACTGTATGCACACATGCATACTCACACAACCCAGCACACACACACCCCATCAAAACCAATTTGCGTCTACCATACTGCCTCTACAGTCTGTTTTTCCTGTCTCATTCATTTGAATTCTCTCTTTTGCAAAAAAGCTTTTTTTCCTTTTCTGTTCTTTTTTTTTTTTTGATTGCAGAATATCAAGGTGTTTTCGTTGCAAAGCTCTAACCGATCCTGCGGGATTTGGCTCCAGCAGCCTGTCTCCCTCCGCCTTTCAACACCAAACTCAGCGCTCCAATCAAACCCAACCCACCAGGGACTCCCCCTCCTTCCCCTGCAGCGCTGCCTGCTCCCGACTCAGCCCTGCTGCCATCGATCCAGCACTGGGGGGGCTGCAGGGCCTGCACGGAAAAGGCACGCTGCACTATGCAAAGAACAAAGGCCTAGCTCCTGCCTCTCACACTGCTTCATAACACCGATCTGTTCTGTGTGCACACACATACTTTTTAGAACAATAAAGGTAAGGTTAATGAGGGTATTGCAACAGTCCCAGCTCATCAAGTGTCTCTGAGTGATTTTCTGAAATTCAATTAGACATATCACTCTTTAGTTTGGTATCAGCTAATACAAGGATCATTCCCCTTGATGACACTAGCAAGAACTACATAGACGATACTCTATGTACCAGATAATTATCCCAAATTTAATTATAAGATTCTTAAATTGAACAAAATCAAATAGGAATTACAATAGATATAATTCACAGCCAAACAATGGAAATTATAACATTCTCAAAACGATAGCAATACTGGGACATGTCCATATAAATCAAAGTAAATACTGCTACAGTGTCATTTTGAAAGCAGATAGAATGAGACAGATGATTTCTTTGGTTGACAGGTGTGAAGTGTAAAAATCACCACCAATTGAGGTCAATAAGAGACATCAGCTGATTATGGTAATGAAGAGGCGTCATGTGACCTCCAATCATTTTTGCAATTGGTGGACCACTGAGACATGCTGCAAATTCGTCCCGCATAATTCTTCCTGGCAAGGTTTAAAAATAACGGCACCATAAATACGAGGCCCCTTTACGTAATCAAAGGCTAATTCACTTCCTGACAGAAAGTAAATTCCACTATTTTCTGTGAGGCTTTATGAAATTGCCATCATTTTTAATTAATTCTTAATTAAAATATATTACACCACAGCTTCTACACATCTCTCTTGGTATTCTAACATAATCAATTCAGAACCATTTACATATCATTAATTAAAAGCTTTCCCCTCTCCTCCCTAAAATCATAATGAGCTTCAGCTCCTCATTAAGAAGCTATACGCTCAAAAATAACAATAACGTGGCAAAACTATGAGCTAGGAGAGGTGTCCATCGCCACCGACTATTTTTTTCATTTCACACTCTTGTTTGACTTACTTTGTCTTTTTTCAGCATCAAAGTCGATTTCATGTAAATCACTGATTGTAAGTTGTATGCTGCATTTTCTAACTTTCTAAAATTTATTATAAGGATTGTACAAATGCAGTCTTTAATGACTGTAGGGCCTGACTGACATATTGGATGGCTAATAATATCGCGAGCCGGCATTGATGAAAACACCTACAGCCAGTATTATACACTTACTTTTTAACTGTATGACAGCATTACAGACTTAACTAGAGAACTGGAACATAAAGCACCATCATGGTCAATGTTTAGCATGAGAATAGCATGTTAAAATACAAAAAACAAGTGAAAATAAGAAAAATAAGAGGTACTATAAGAGGTAATAAACAGAAACCAAATATGGGTAACCCAACCTTTATTGCTACAATATTTATATTATATAGGAATGTGAGTCTAATTAAAACTGTTTGAGGATAAAATTCTAAAAAAAAGTCTAAAACCTAAATAGAAAATTTAATTAGGCAATATTTTCTCTTTTGTTTAGCCTCCTGAAATCATTATCTGTCTTGGCCACCAGTTTACTTGTCAGTAGAGCCCTAGTTTGTAATGTTGTGGTTAATTATACGAAATTTGGTGAGCATGAGCACAGAAAATTCTGAACACAGAAAAAATGCTCAGAAACAAATTCTTAAGCCTCAGCCTTAGAATTTGGCAGACTGCAGCCCGCTCCTGAAAGGTAGTTGAGTAGTTTGAATAGTCTGATGATAGGCAGTATAAAGAAATGAATGATGGTTAGATCCTCTTCAATAATAACAGTCATTCAGCAGCACATGCTGCATTACTTTCTACATCTTACAGCTGTCTCTTATGGAAGAGCTCTAATATCAAGTAATGATGGGTGTTCTAGTGTGGTGAATCAGGCCAATGCTGATTTCTATCGCATCTCTCGCTCTCTCTCTCTCTTTCCCTCTCTCTGTCATAGGTGTCCCAGCGCTGGTTGTCAGGATGGTGTGTTTGAGTCCTCCAGATGTCAGATAAAAATCGCCGAAGCTGGCGTTCAGGCCTGCTGAGAGCAATTTATTTGAATGTTTTGTCACTATGAAGGTGCGTTCTATGAAGGCTGTGCGCTGAGACAACACCTTCTAGCCTTGCTGCACACACATGGACACACGTGTGCGCACATGCATACATGAATATTTACCAAAAAAATTATCATAACATGCACCTATTTTCACCCTCATCCTAGCACATGCATGGCATACCTTCACACGAGGGCAGCAGAGTCATAAGTTGACACATTTTTAATGAAGACCCCTAACTTCACACCTCGGATTACACACATTCTACATTTTCTGGGGCTGAACACACTAACACAAACTTCCTATTACAACATGTACTGATTCACAGCCTATTAAAGGCCACAGTCAAAAGTGACGACACCTTGCACCCATGAACGGCAATTAAAACTTAAAACTACAGATGGCTCTGGGGAAAAGGTGCAAATTATTTTAAGTCAACAAACAGGCCTGATCGTGAAAAGGGAAAAAAAGTATAAACATATTCGTCATTCAACGCCTTTCAGAAGGTGGGAGTGTGCTAGCATGTTACTAAAAAAAAAGTCTTATTTGCGAATCTATCTTTAAAAGCCAATAAGGTACACAAAAAATATAGAAACAATGAATTAATTAACATGCTTTTTAGGGGTTAGTGCAAATTCTCATAAATGTGTGTGCTTGGCTGCAGTCCTGAAGTGTACGACACACAGAAACACGCTCAGCAGCTGTATGAGGTATTTAACCCATCAACACTTACTGTTCCTCATCCATGATTTACATACACAGGCCTCAGCTCACACCAAGCCTTGTACAGATTTAAAGGGCCCACATCCTACATTTTTCCTTGTATTATATTGTTTTCACTGAGGTCCACTTATGATGTTTGTGTAGGTTTCTACACAACACAAAACAGTTAAAAACAGTACATTTTTATATGATCATTTTTCCAATCTTCCTGAAATGCTTAGAACTAAATAGGCTGTTTCTGTAACTGTGTTCTTAAGACTGATATACGTAAATGAGCTCTGTTCTGATTGGCTACCCTCTAATGTGTCAAAAAGCAGTCTGGTCTCAAACACTCCTTATAGCATCAGTGTGAAAGGGCAGGGCTAATCTACTGTAGGCTGAATAGGTGGATATATGGCAACATAAAAACAGTGAGGTCAAAATAGTCTGTTCTGGCAGCTTAGTTTCGATATATGTACTGCATGGACTGGGGACTATGTTTTGAAACTTGTAATGTTTACATACTACTTCAAACTCTTCAAAAGGGGAAGATTCAAAAACGTAAAATTCAAAAAAAGGGGTAAAATATACACTTTAATATATACAAACACAAAACCCTGAATTTGAAGTCAAAATGAAATTGGAAATCATAACGCATTTTCCTTCTGTATCATGATATATATAGTGATTATTACGAAGTAAATTTTTAAGTAGTATTCCCTGTATTAGGGAGCATTTTCTCCTGATGATATTGGGGATTTTGGGAGTTGGAGGTGAAACAAGACATTCTTGGTTAATATTATTTTGCCCCGCCTTCTGGTACATGATGACATAATCAAATATCTTTTTAATAATTTTTAATACTTTTTTTAATTAACAAATATTTTTGCCTTTTAAATGGTACGATATGATGAATCATGAATAATATGACCAGGCATCTAAACTAACAACAAAAAATGTCCATTTTTATTTCAGGTTTGCTTTAATACTTGTACACACATGCACATATATACAGACAAAGAGAAAATTTTGATATTTTAATAAGAGAAAAAAAGCAGCTTCTTATAAGACTCAACCAGCCACTAAGTCTCTGTTTATGCACTGCAAGAAAAGGTATGCCTTATTTTGTATATTTTACAGATATTTAAATATCTTGTGTATTTTACAAATATGAACATGCAAGCATACACATTTATACATACTATTTATTTGATTTTTGAATAACCTCCTGCTTATTCCTGCCCCAGCTTATCATAGAAAACTGTGCTGCTGTGAGGAGGAAGGAGAATTTCTCAGCCATTAAATAAAGAAGGGGGAGAGTTTGTTTAACACCAAACTGTCAGCGACTTGGTGGGTCTTTATTTACTCGGGCACTGGCACAAAGCGCATTCTATTTTAGGACGAGTGTTTTCCCTGGACACCCTCAGTTCAGATAGAGCTACTCATGAAAAAAATAATAAACAGTAATATCATAATTTAACGACAAGCATGGGCATTTATCATGTCATTAAACACTCTAAAACAAAAATGTGATATTCAAAATAATTTTGAATTAAGAAAAAAAAAACTATACTACTGCTATTAAAACTCTGCTGGAACAAATTACAGCTCTGACTTCATTTGTAAAAAGAGAGATGAAAAAGCAGCTAGAAGAGCGAGAGTAGATTAAAAAGGCAAATGTGTGTATGCTGAGTGCTTGTTCTCTACAAAGCAGGGCCATTCCACACAACTAAACCACACATCTAGAATCACATCCTCTTCAGCAGGATCAATCCAAAATGAAGTAATGAAATATGCACTGTTCTGTGTTATTTTTTTTTCTCCCTCGCGTGCTTCCCTGATCCTTTGACAAATCGCGTGCAACTGGAAATCTCCATAAATCATGATTAAAGACAAGTATATCATCAGCCGAGCGTATATCTTCCCTGGCCTGACCCGTCCCCTAATGAGAAAAGACCCTAGACTATCTTGGCTGATTAATTAATTCAAAATGTCGGCTGTTATTCAAATGCAGGCCTGGTGCTATTTGAATAACACTTGACAGCGATGCCTGAAGAAATAATTTCGAATTTGTGTGGCTCTCTGATGCATTGCTGATGATAGCATGAGGAAATGCTACACAATCTGCTCTCTCTCTCTCCGTTTACCCCTCTGACTCCACCCTTCTTTTCTACCTTTTCTCCCCTCCTGTCTCACCTCTTCAGTCTGCATGCTGAGTTTCATTACTTCCCCCCGGCGTTAGTGTGGTCCGCTCTCTGTGGTCCGGTATTTCCACTAAAGCCAGTGTGTTAGTGCTGCACCCCCCCGTCTGTGCTGATCACCGCAAGCTGCACAGAGGGGGAATTAGCACTGAGGGGAGGCCAGTCTGGTGAAGAGAGAGAGAGAGAGAGAGAGAAAGAGAGAGAGAAGCTCAAAAAGAGAGAGAGGGAGAGTGAAGGCAGACAGAAAGAGAGAAAAGGACAGGGAAAAACAGAGGACAGAGAAAAAGAGAGAGAGAACAGAGAAAAAGAAAGAGTACAGAGAGAGAGAGGACAGAGAAAGAGAGAAAGCAGAGAGATGAAAGAGAAAGCACAAAAGAGGACGAAAAAGGAGAAAGAGAGAAAAGAACGAAAGAAAAAGAAAAAATAAAGAGAGAACAGTGAGAAAGAGAGAGAAAAAAAAGGAGTAAGAAAAAGAGAAAACAGACAGACAGAGAAACAGAAAGAAAGAAAGAAAGAAAGAAAGAAAGAAGAGAGTGGGAGAAAACAGAAGAAAAGCGAGAGAGAGAGACAGACAGACAGACAGGGAACGTGTCCAGGGTTTTTTGTGTAGTTACAACAATATACCATGACTTTGCTGACAACTGGCCGTGCTGTCAGAGTGACACACACACCCATACACATTATTTGGTTTTCCCACGATGACACACAGCTTGTTTCTGCATGCAGCAATTTATTGCGGGTGGAGGACGAGCTGAGGGGCTGATTGTGATAACAACACACACACACACACACACACACACACACACACACAGTAGCTCACAGCTGCTTCAAACACGACCATTTAAAACATCTGCCCTACTGAGAGCACATCTGAAAGTGCAAGTATTTCAGTTTTAATTTGTGGAAATTGGTGGTGCCACATTTCTAAGCGCACAGTATTTGTGCATGTCTGAGTGTGTATGTGTGCCTGGGTATGTGTGTGTGTGTTCTATCTTGCTTCTCATCAGGCATGGAAGGTAATCAGGGCTCAGGAGAGAGGAGAAGCTCAGTCATTAAATAAATTAACTACGCCGCTCGCCAATCCCACCGCACTTGCAAACTACAGCCGTGCTCTGCATACCTGCATTATTTCACACATGCAGAAATACAATACTCACACAGATACTACGTTTTTTACATGAAAATCTGAAACGCATACAAATCAGCATACACCATTCACACAAACACCTCCATACAAACACACACACTCTGTGTCACGTTGAAAGTGTCTCTAATTTCAGGAGGAAGGAGAGGAACGCCCTCTGCCCTGCGTGTGTATATGTTCTACATTTGCATGCCGTTACTCTTCTACTCTACGTGATTATATTAGAAGACTGGGAGCAAATTAACAAGGATGTGGAGTGCTGTGTAAATTACACAAGCAGTGGGGAATGATATGCTCCTCAATGCCTCCTCCCATGAATACTGTCCAAGAAAATGCTTTCTCATACTAACAAACTGAGCAGCAAACTAGGAGCAGTGGAATCCAATCAAAGCAGAGCTGGGCGATGACGAAATGTCAACATTTCATTTTTCATACTGATGATACAAGGTGCAAAAAGTATTCAAAAGAAAGCAAAGCGTAAATTGCTTAACTTGGACGCACTCTTAAAATTAAAAGGACATGAAAGTATTCCTTGGGAGTGACGCTATATAAGAACTCAATTTGGTTCCCTAAATAATATTTCAGTAGATGTTTCTTTAAAGAATCACATTTGTAAATGAGGTATGTTAGTATAGAGAACCTTAAAGTTTACATAACCTCCACATAATGTACATGTTCCATAGAAGTTAAAGATTTTACCTTGAAATCTACATGCAAGAACCATATGTGAACATTTATTTGAGTTCTGAGTATTGAGTTTTTTTGAGTACTGTATTTTTACAGTGTATAGTCGCATTTACAAATGTCACATTTTATGCAACCCCCTAATGTCACTTATTTACTTATTCACTTATTAAACTCTTATTTACTGTGTTATCATCATTTGATGCCTGTTGGAATATTGCAACAGCAATTAGTGGTGTTTTCTTTTTCCCTTAAATGTCTTCACATTTATCATGATCAATATATTTTTCTGAGATATTTTTCATGTTTTTTTTCAGAGTTAGACTAGAGAGTAGTATCCTAGAAAAGCAAGTTTCTAAGATCAGAGTAAGAGCAGTTATCTTTAACTAACTGTAAACTGAACTTGAGTAGCTACTTCAAAATGCACTTCTCACCGGACAACTTATTTAATTTTAAACTTACTTATTTTTCTTTTTAAATGAGATACAGAAAGTAAGTATTAAAAAGTTTCTGCAAGAACACTACTTAAATCATTACACTGCTATCTCCAGGCAAAGTTTGGGAAACAGTTCAGATTCAGGCTGCAATGTTTTACCCTAAGAATATTTTTGTGTGCTGGAATGAACTTCCTTGCTTTGTCATATGATCCATTCTGTTTGAAGCAAACATCAAATGCAACAGTATAACAAAGAAAAAAAGAATCTACCAAACTCACTGCCCCCTATCTCTCTGTTAACTGTTAACATTCCTTTTTTTCTCTTATAGAAGTTACTGATTTACTCCTAGCAGATTCTCATACTGTCTTGCTCCCCTGATATCCCACAAGAGGGAGAAAACCCGAACTGAGCCATGTAAAACAAATCCGTATCAATCATCTTGACAGAGCCGCAGCTTATTTCAGAGGTAGAAGTGAGCAAAATACTCCTTGTCAGCAGAATGGCCTCTGTCAGAAGGGCTTCTTTACACACCCACAGCTATGTGCAGAGACAAATGTCCCCCGAAATTCTGTGCAATGGGGCAGGCTGAGTTTCTTTCTGCTCTGACTCAGAGATGGAACAAGTGCATTTTTGGATGAATGGACAAGAGGCCAAGGATCACCATGGCCCAGATTATTAAAAATTCATGCCGTAGGACACAACAGATAATGATATCATGGCTGCTGTGCATCACTGAATTTTGTTCACCTATTCTCACTTTGATGCAAAATAAAACCATGCATGGGGGATTTCATGAGGGAATGGAGATTTAGCTGCAGGTTTGATGCGTTCCTTGGGATACTGGAGGTCCTGATCACAAGTAAATACATACTAACTAAACCTTTGGTGACTTTTCAGGATAAGGAAAAAAATATAAGCTAATTTAATAAGTAATTTTGGACCATTTCTACTGGTCCACTTATCATATTCACATAATGTAAAGAGCAGCTAGCATGTTTTTTTTTATTTAAAAAAAGGTTTTGATAGGGCAGTGATGATATATATGACAGTATATATTTAGACTTTCAAATACAAATATATAATTTCAAAATTATAAGTTAAACTGTAAAGGTTTTTTTTATGTCATAGTAACACCACAGTATTGCATTCCATTGTGTTTCAGCTCTTTTTCAAATGCCTTCTACCCACAAGCAGCTATTGAACTCAGGCCATTAGTAATAATGCATTAGGCTGCGTCAAGCTGAGGCATACTGAGCGGAGCGGGGTGTTTTGTATTGACGGGGCAGGAACTCTCAGGCCGCGGACATGCGGTTTCCTCTGCATCTCGCCCTCAATAAGATTACTGCAGCAGAGCCATGAGACAAGCAGAGTGCCAAGAAGCCTGATTAAATGAATTAACAAGTAACTGACACGCTGTCTCTGGGACGCTGCCACTGCCAGGGAGAGCTGGAGAGAGAGAGGCAGAGAGAGGCAGAGAGAGAGAGAGAGAGAGAGAGAGAGAGGGAGAAAAATCTGGCATCTTAAAAAACTCACCACAAAAAGAGTGAAAAGTCTGCCTTACTTTTATGAAGCTGCACAGTTTTTTCATAATTTGGCTCTTTTATTAATTTAATGAAACTAAATCAAGTCAATCAGTCACATACTGAAGCATCAGAAAGAAAAAAGCAAGCTCTGCTGTGACAGAGACTTCATCATCACCTTCAGAAAGCTGTAGTGACTGACAGTTATCACCAAGTGCTGGCAGAGGCATTCATTCAGGAGGACCTCCAAGCACCAAGTGAGAGAAAAAGAAGATGTGAGGAAGGAAAGACATTAGAGGAAAGAGATGGGGGTGGTTTGAGAGAAAAATAGCTGTAATGTACTTGCTATGACCTCCACTTTCTGAAAGAGAATAAAAACCAGCTCTTTTTTGCTGCTTTTCAATCCCCATCAAAGCAGTGCAGAGGGGAAGGACAGCATTCTCCACTCTCGCCCATTAATCACCGCTTTCTGGGAGCCGCGCACGGATTAATTTCTGTCAAACCAAACATTGGTGCATTTTGTTATGGTGCTGTTCGCTCCTCATTCAACCCCTGCAGCGGCCAGGTTTCTGTCCAAAATGAAGAGAAGAGAAGAGAAAAGAAGAGAAGAGAAGAGAAGAGAAGAGAAGAGAAGAGAAGAGAAGAGAAGAGCAGTAGCACAGTGTGGACGAGCGAGGCAGCATAGGAGCAGGAGAGAGACGGAGAGACTGTATCCCTGGGGCTCTGACACCAATTAAGCCATTTCACCACAGGCCCAAAACTGGATATGCCCCCTTTCCCTGAAACCTGAGACAGCATCTAGCTCTGGCTGGCCCAGCGCCATCTTTCCGTTGCTTCAGCTTACAAAAATGAACTTCAAGGGATTAGAGTGGGGAGAAGAGAGAAAGAGAAAGAAAGACAGAGGAATGGGCCACATTTGGAGTGAGCTTTTGTGTAGTTTAAATGATAGGATTTATAAAGATGGTGGATTTGGGAAAGTAGAGTAGTCCCCCTAGCACAGTTAGGTGCATGGATAGTAAATCTCACTAGTTCAGTTAGGAATTAAAGGCTTTCTCTGTGTGAGACGCACTCCACTCGCACACTCTTTCTTCCTGCTGTCTTTTTCTTAATTCAACTCTCTGCCTGCCCCAATTATGCCAACAATGGCAAATAGCTTTCGTCCAGTGTTTCAAGAGTGTGAGAGCAGGTGAGCTCAGAAAAGTTAGGGTCAAATATTTAAGCAGCATTTAGTAAAAGGAGTGTATGTTTAACGGGGGAGGGGAGTGGTTAGGGGGGCATTAAACGCGTGAACATTAAATAACAACACTGGAGTCAAAGTGAGCAATGGCATCAGGATGCTTTCTTAATATTAAATAAATAAGTAGAAAATCGATCAATATATAATCCCTCTAGCGATTAAACCTAAAGAACACAGAGCTGTCGGTTTCAACCTCAGCCGCTTGGACCGGCCGTCTGCAAGCTATCAGACGTTTACATCTGCTTTTGAGTCTTTTACGGTTGCCTTTCGGTACACGGCAACGTGGGGCTTGTCAGGGCCGTGGGAGACTAATGCAAGCTTTGCTATGAATTAAATATAAGAAATCTTAACACAGCGGCCAATAAGAATTATTTGCCTTATTAAAGCAGCAGAAGACGCTGATTAAAATTTCATTGCATTGCAGTCTTTTTCCTTTTTCTGCTTTTGATAGATCATTCTAATGTGTGAAAAGCAGGAGGAACAATGGCATGGGGACTTAATTTGAGCAATGCAAACAGGCAGAAGAGAGAAGACAAGCAGTTTTGGGAGAATAAGAGTGTTAAACGAGTGCAATGCGTTGCATTTAATATTCTAACAGCAGATTACAGTCTGCTTCTCTTTCATCATAGAACAGTATTTGCCTCCCAAATTGGACTACATGGTTTAATGAGACAGGTGTAGGTTTAGAAATGAAATCTAAATCCCGACTGTATAAAAAATGAATGCTTTTCCAATTAAATGAAAAAAAAAATTATATATATATATAATATATATATATATATATATATATATATATATATATATAAATTAAGTACTATGCAAAAGTCTTACATACCTGAGAAACCATTTACCATCTTACCATAAACAAATAAATGCTTATTGCTTACTACCAGGTTTATTTGTTTAAAAAAGTATATTATTTATTTGTATTGATGAGCGCAAGTATGTTAGCTTAACTTTTTCCAAATCTCTCCTTGAGGAAGCGCACTATTTACAGTAACCATCCAATACCTAGCTAAATGAAATAAGATGTGCTGCTGATTGAGTTTCACAAATCCACGCAATGGCTGGAGTTCACAGAGAAGTCAGGAACCAAACTTGTGTTCTTCTACCTGTATCCTTCTAACCAAGATATCATTCCAAAAAAATTACATTTTACAGCAATTAGGTTTATTTATATTTATTCTAATATTATGTAATGTTTACCAGCAAAAACACACTTACTAGAGTTATAAATAGTTTTAAAACCAAAACAACACAAGCACGTAAATATTTTTAAAAAATATAGTTCTTTTGCACAGTACTAAATATCACAGGGTTCTGAGTAATAAATATATAATTTGCAGTGTATACATATATATATACATATATATATATCAGATATTTAAAATGCAAATTCACACGTTAACTTTAACCAATTCTTATTTTAAAAATCTCCCCCAAGGCAGCGCTGTGAGGCTGTCCCAGAAAAGCCATCCTTGCTTCACCAGAGTGGTAGAGCACACATATGTACTCTGCATGAGAAAGTAAATGAACTTGAGAGTATCCACTGGTCCTGATGGAAATCCCTTCCCTGAAACAGCGAGCCTAATGAAATGGAGATCTATAAATAGCACCATCATTATGGTGAGAGAACTACTCTCGATCTGTACTCGCCTTACCATCTGACCCTCTTTGTACTAATATGTGTTCCACCAGCGATACGCCTTCTACCGGACGTCCTGGCAGCACTGAGGTAGCAGAACCAGGTGCAGATATTAATGATGACCTAATGAAACCTTGGTGAGCTGCAAACCAGCTGACCACCAGGCCAGACTATGAGCATCATGAAATGCTAAAAAAATATAAACTTCATAAATATAGATATAGATTAGATTATATACGTTTCATAATGTGAAGCAAAACTGAGCACAAAACAGGGAACAGAAGTGAAGTACTAATGGTGATGTTTTCATTGACCATAATGCAACTGGCTACATATCCATATAAATCTCCACAAGAAAAACATAAAATGTACCTTTTGTACAGAGCAGATGTCACTATTGTAAAATGCTGTAGCATTATGTGAGTGAAGTTTTATAAATGGTATACTATATAGACGACAGATGTAAACATTGCCCATATCTTTTTTTTGTCTTCTCTTATGAGACATAAACGCTATGCCGCTCGGCGCAAGGAAATTCTGAAGCTTTTATGCTCTGTGACAAAATTATTGATGACAACGTATCACAAATTGCACTTATTTCATATACACACATGTCAGGAAGGGGAAGATGTAAAATATTAAAACAGCAGCGGCAGGCAAGAACATTTACTTTTTTAAATGAAAATTTAATGTTTCAATACAGAGCACAATTTGGTTAACCCACAAAGAATAGCTGACAAGTCAGAGGTGATATGAGATTCATCAGATTTCCTCTCTCTAACCCTTCCAGAGTGTGTGTCTATGTGTATGTGTGTACATGTGTGTGCTGCTTAGAGCCCGTGCCTATAGTCATAGTCTTGACCTTTGACCTTTAGAAAAGGTCAAAGCTGTGCTGGGGTCACTGACACAGCCAACTAGACAAAAATTACATTCACAGAAAAACTTAGAAACTGCATGATTAATCCTCAAAAAATGTCTTAATAAAAAAATACAATTCTAATAACAACTAAATTTAACTAAACTAGAAATAACAATATTATTTAAACATTGAATATTCCCATAGAAGACAGAAAGACCACATCGAGCTAAAGGTGGCTCATACAATTGGAAAGTACAGTTTGTAGGCACTACGCACTTAGCACAGCTTCATCCACTATTTCATGGCCACTTTCTCATAAACAGGCTAAAAGACCAATGCGAAGTCAGATGTAATTAAATGAAACACGAGCTCATCTCATGCTGGACTGCCAGGGGGATGGGTGGGCTTTCTGCTGTGGGGAGGTCACATTTATTAAATAAGATTAGCAAATAAACGACAGTGTCACCGATAGCCACGCTCACGCTGAGGAGGGAACTAGGTGAGATGGGAAAAGTGCAGAGGAAGTTACTGAAACATTTATATTTTTGCACCTAAGTACTACTATATTAGTAAGGCTTTCAAAGTGATATTTAATGATATATTTAGTGTACTCCGGAAGAGCAGAGCATTTAGGCAAAGCTGTCCTACTGTGCTAAAATGTCTGCGTTCCATTCATTTTACTGCTTTTGTAGCCCTACAGAAATAAATGTTATATTTCTCATTAACACCAATCCAGAAATGTAATGCATGTTTCTACATTTTATAATTGTTTAGGCATTACCGTCAGAAGATATGTATAAAATAAAATTGCCCATACCCATTCCCATATTAAGTCTACATATAAGCTCTACTAAAGGCATAGATGGTTATCCACACAGTAGACAGTACACTGCATCTTCTGCACAGGGCAGTTTCCACTAGCATGGAATTTCCAATCAATCTTTGTACTGATGCATTCTGTCCATCTGAATGGAGAAAAAAAAAAACAATATAGTCATCCCAATCTAGATTAACAATTAACCTTCTGAAATTTTCTTGGCAAATGCTAATTGTTTTGCAGGTTACCATGAAGGATAATTTGCAAAACTTATTAGGAACTGTAGTTTTGCATTTGTGCATGTGTGACAATATGCTGAAGCTGAGGGTAAGCTATATGCCATGATAAGTTGTGGATATAGCCTATATAAAGATATATTTGTAATTATGAGGTACTGAGAGGAAAAACACACTGAGCATGTGAAAGTATGCGATTACTGATTTTTGGGGTTTTTCTCCCTTGAGTCTGACATCCACCCTTTCCCTCCCCTTCTCTCTTCTCCCTCTCATTTTCTTTTACACTTCCCCTTTTATTGCCACCCTCAGCTGGTAGAAGGCAAAGGGATTTGGGGAACTGTGAAGAAGATAGCCAGCCCCTTCTTTCTCAATCCGTCACTTGACCAGCAAATGAGAGAGAGAGAGAGAGAGAGAGAGAGAGCGAGAGAGAGAGAGAGGGAGCCCTGCTGAGAGAGAGCCATTCTGCCTCACACTATCTTGTCAGTGCAGACGCATCACTGGTGCAGACGCAAACAAAAAGCAGCCCAAAGTCAATTGTCTACTTGGCTGAATGGCTTTCTATTGTGGCCCGCATATATTTACCCCGGCATTCGGGAAAAAAAAGATGGGATCTGTACTATTGTAGCGAAAGGCAAGTGAGGAAGGCAGCACTTACTAATATTTACTTTTGATCTCTTGGACTCGCAGCGCTCACCATAAAGTGAAAGCTCTGCATGCCTGCCTGACTGCTGAAACATGGATTACGACCTGGAGTTAATATTTCATAGTTTCACGGCTAAGTGCACCTTTGTTATTTTGTAATTACCAAACAATTAATGAGTGTGTTCACTCATGAATTAATAAATATGTAATTAAGTGGTAATAAAAAAACTAATTTCATATATATGAATTCATATTAAGATCAGAGACAATGACATACCACTTCTACAATTCAAGAAAAAAAATCAGATTAACAATAACGATATCAATGATAACAATGATAATGCAGCAGATGTCAAATCAACTTCAGGGTAGATTCAGTTGGCTCATTACCATTTTGTCGGGGCGCCTCAAAACAAATGTTCCCCGAGGGTTTAAGAAATGCTTACTCTCTCCGTCGCCGCATTCCATTTATTCAAGGTAATGCTTTTAGCCTGCCTCGCATGTTGTTAATTACAACCATGGGTACACATTAATTCAGCCAGTTCAGAGCACGCAAATCAGGGGGCTTGCCCTGGACAAGCGAAAAAACAACACAAACAGTAGAGGACAGAGAGGAATAAAGTGTGTATATGTGTGTCTTGGGGAGGCGTGCAGGGGGCAGCTCTTGCTTTTGCCTTTGCCCCTGTATCTGTCTTGTTGTGTGAGTGATACTGTGTGTGTGTGTGTGTGTGTGTGTGTGTGTGAGAGAGAGAGAGAGAGAGACAGAGTGAGGGGCGCAGCACAGCAGGGGCCACACTGCTAGCTTTCTGCGGTCTCTCTTTTCTCCAGACCGCCCGGTCCTGAACTTGATGAGTCAAAGGTCAGAAAAACAACAAGTCAATAGGCAGGCAGCCTCTAAGCCAGTGATCGAGTGAAGGAAGAGCGAGCAAGAGGGGGAGAGAGAGAGAGAGGGAGCTTGTGATTTTGGCACTGTAATAGTTTTCTGTAATCTCTCTCTATTGATTAAACCTCACTTCAGAAAGGAGTGGTGCTTCAAAACACCTCTCTCTCTCCTTCTCTCTCTCTCCTTCCCTCTCTTGGTCAGAAATGCCATATGGAGGTAATCTTTCACCTTTGTTATTCCTTGCTGCTCTCGCTGCTTCTGCCACTGCCGCCGCCATCCCCACTCTCTATCGGAACGAGAGCAAACAAACCGAGCACAAGCCCCGACACACACACACACACTCAGTGTCTGATCACCCCAGCAGAGGTCTTCGTCAACCCGACACTGTAGTTCTGTATTCCCGCTTGAAATAAAGCCAACAAGTTTATTCTCCCCCTGCTTACAGGGTCTCTCAATCTGTGCACAGATAAGGCGCAATATGTACAAAACATACTGTCTGGCGGGACAGTAGACACATAAAAAATGCATGCTAGAAAATTATTACCTCCGTTTCTGGGTACTATGAAACTTTTGGTGAGAAATGAGCGATTATGATTATGCCTCCTGTAATTAAGCAGCAAAAGACCCTCTACAGCATCCTCGTTAAAGGCATACTCAGCCATCACCAGCCTGCTGCTTCTCAAACACACTCCTCGCATCCTCACAAAACCTTGAAAAAAAGGGAAGGGTGGTGCAATGAAAAAAGAAAAAGCACACATAAATGATAAAAATTCAAGGAAGGCTGTACAGAAGCAAAATAATTTCAAGCATTTCTGCCACATCCCCTTCATTTGATTCATTTAAATGCAAAAAGCGAGAGAAAGTGGAGAGAGAGAGGAAAAAAAACAAACCCCTCCTGCTAAAAACACTCAATTTACTGACAGGCAAATGACTTCATGCTGCCACTTAATCTCATTTCTTGCATAATGCCCTCTAATTAGCATATCAAAGTGAATTAATACTTCTAGGGCTTTAGCAAGGGGGAAATCTGCTCAGGGCCTCCAAAAGCAGTTAGTGGAGTGCCAAGAAAGCTCCCCTACACTACATACAGCTTTGCATTGCAAAACGCTTCCATCCATTTATCTGCTCTCTCTCTCTCGCTCTCTCCCTCTCCCACACCACCCAGACAACACTGACTACTGCTTGAAACGGAGAGAAGACTACAGTTTTTTACGTGCCCGGTCTCCTCTCCATAGTGCCCTGGGCTCCCAATAACATCCTAAATCTAGTAACTCAACTATCCTTTTTACAACACAGGGAACTTTTTTCCCACGTTTGGCAAATTTTAGCATTAAACTACAACTAATCAAGGTTAATGTTTTCTTTCATGCAGCATCAAAATTTTATCTGGCCTGGAGTGATAGAGCATACAGCATCTTTCTGTAACTCTAGTTTAGACTACATGACTTGTTGTACTGCACAAATCAAGTTGCCTGTGTACGGTCAGGAAACAATGAAAATATGGCTGTGCTGGTGTGATTCTGGCAGGCTTAGCGCCACTGGACTGTGTGCTGTTTGAGCCGTGTTGAATCAGGCAGGGGTAGATGATGCCACAGGGAGCAGTGAAAGGGTCGTGGTGTGCTCCAATACAGGCCAGTCTAAAAGGGCCATCAGACCAGCTGAATGATGCCAAGCACGGATAAGTAAGAAGAGGAGGTGGAAGCGGAGATCCACTGAACCCCCCCCACAGGTTACGGGCTGCAATTGTGAGCCTCCCGTGCATTCTTACACAGCCAGCGATGGTGACATTACAATTACACTGCCAGCAGAGGAGTATGTTATGTGAGTTTAATAGCTACAATTAAGAGCAGCACATACAAGAAAAAAGTCTTACATACAAATACTCCTTCCTGAAAATGCATGGATACACATAAAAAGGCCTAGACACACGCACGCATAACCAACTCCCAACACACACACACACACACACACACACACACACACACACACACACACATCTTTCTTCCACTCTTTTCCAAACAGATGTACATACATAGCTTTTTTTCATTCTCACTGTTTACATAGTTACAATGCAAACACTTCAGGTTTGATTTAGGCATTTCACCTTCCAGCCCCCATTACAACGGATTCAAGAGCAACACTGAATACTTCATCTTTTCAGAACTTGTCTCTCAGCACTGGCTGGAATATGAATTTCTCAAATATTTAAATATATATTCAGGCATTATTGCAAAAATGCTATTTACAATTACTACTTTTTCAAGTGTGACCAGAAAAAATATAAAATGCAGATATATGTCCTTGCAAATGTATATCAATGTATATGTAAAATTGTATATACAAAGTAAAATGTAATAAGAATATAAAAATGTAATATAATACAAATATAAAAACTGACAGGCAAATGACAAATACACACACACACACACTGTTATTTGTTACTTTTGCTATTAGATATTATTTTATATTATTTTTATATTTATTTAACATGATAAAAGATTAAATTACTTGAATAATAAAAATATAATAAGGAGTTCTTAGACCTAGTCGCTGTACTACAGACATCAAAATACACAACCCAATCTAAGCATAAGCTCTAAGTAGAGAAAATTAACACACAACATATCTACCTTAAATTTATATGGTCTTTGGTCCAAACTAACATTACCACATGTGCTGATACAACATATACACTCATCTCCACGCTGGCGATTTCTAAAGACGAATTCTGTACACGCCACAATTTTTTCTATTTTCAAGAATCTGATACACAAACACACAGCCCAGATTATAGCCCCACATCATACAACAACAACCGTTCAAGTCATGTCTCAACAAGTTCATAAACACAAATGTACACACAGCTTTGACAGTACATTTACTATATGTTCATGTGTGTGCATGTGACAAAGAGACAGTAAGTGAAAAACAAAAGAATGAAAAGAAAATGCAATGGGCAGAAAAGCGAAGCAAGAGTAGAATGCTTATCTGCGCCTCCGTTATCACCCTGATGAGACAATGTCCTTCAACAAGCCAATGAGGAAAAAACAAGCTTTCTGTTCAAAAAGAGAGAAGCTTTTCTCATCTTCTTACGACAAGACAGCCCTGAACCACTGCAGCAAGTACATCACTGCACTACCACAAACAATAACCTCTGTCAGACTACTTATTATTTCATAAGCCTGTTATTTATTTTAAAATTATCCTTAAAACCTTTCTCACAAACCATCAACACCATACATTTCAACTCCTTCTTTTAGTATTCTTATATATAATCACCCAGCCATTCCTCAGCAGAAGGAATTACTACTGTAAAACGGGAGACAATGCCAAACACGAAGCATATGTTCACTTATGGGTTAGGAAAGAAATTAGCAGAAAGAAGCTTGTTAGTGAATTAGCCTGGATGTGCTAAGGAGAAAAAAGAAACCCTTCAAAACAGGCTGCATCAAAAGGATTACAGCAACTGAGCTGGTAAACAAGCTCATTTAAATAATTAGCATACTTAGGGACTCTATTCTGTATGTATATTTAATTAGAGATATAATACAATATGGAACATAATTGTATTAAATGTAACACAATAGGCACACATGGAAGCGCACACCACAACCACAGGTGGGTTTAAAATATTGAAAGCCCACAAATAGCGGATGACAAATGTTTCTTGTAAATACAATTATGTAGGGAGCATGGTGTTAAAATAGGTTACATATGCTTCACTTAGAATGAAAACCTTTTACATTACTAAAATATGCTTTAATGAAAATACAAGCTGTTCTTGGGGTATGCATGGCACTCTCTTGTTCTGTATCTGCAAAGTTTAAAGGAATTTCAACAAGCTGTAAAGCTACACTTCAAACATTTTGCTTCACCATTCGCATTCACTTCTATCTCTGGACAGGCATAAAGAACAGCTCAAGCAGGCTGGGCAGCCGAGCAGGGCCTTGCCCTCCCCTGGCGGAGAGCTCCAGCGGCCTAGAAGTTCATTAAGTTTTATGATCTTCCCCGAGCCACTTCTGCTTATAAGCCACACAAAGTCCACAAATCTGGTAAAGCACAATTCTGCCTAAAACCACACTGTGGCATAATGGTACACACAGTTGGACGCATAGAAATGCCACAACACCACATCTGAATGAAAATTCTTTCTTCAATTTAAATTGCTTTGAATAATATATGTCAAAATAAAGTACACAACTGAATGCAGTAGTGTAATAATTTAAGATATTTTTTAGAACATGCTTATGACAGGGTGTTTAGAACAAGCTACAAAGTTCAGTTTTATTAAATGCACAGGCCACCTGCAAAGCCAGCTTTCTTAAGGACTAAGACTTAATTCGCTCCCCTCATTCATCTGCAATTTCCATCCCATGCCAAATGCCTGTCTGGGTCATGTAGCAATTCTTCTCTTTGCACAACATGTGTGTACTTTTGAACACATCCTCGCAGCATTATGTGCAAGTCCACAGTCACTTTAATAATACAAGATGCAGAATGGTGGGGGAAAAGCACATTAAATTACATCCCCTTGCTTTTGGATATATTACTGAACTGATGCGGTCTTTTGTGAGACAATGACATATGTTAATATATGACACAGGGGCACACAGTATGGCCTTGGCAACGCATGTGCTGAATTGATGCTGAATCTGTTGCTGAACTTCATTTACAATGTGGCGAGGCAGACTGAGTGAATGGTCAAATGTCAGAAAAATAAGAACAGAATATTTAGGCAGATGCGAAAACGTGGATCGTGTGTACATTTGTGACATTAATACACTGTAAAGCAGTTGCGCAAGAGGAATGCTTTTCCAAGTTTTGCCTTTTTTCTATAAGAAATTAATTATGAGTAACCAAAGTGGGCATTTTTTTTCTCAATGGTCAGTTGAGCGCTTTTAGATACAGTAACAGTTTCTTCACAATACACCTATATCAAATAAAATTTCAGAAAGCACAGAGTGCCATATTAACCAACAACAACAACAACAAAAAAACTTATTTCTGCACTTTTCCTGCTATTTTCTCAACTAGAGCACACTGGCTCCTATTTGCTATTAGGTTAACAGAATTCAGTATGGAGATCCATAGTGTGGACGTCCTGCATAATAAAATGGTGCCAATAATTACCTGCAGGACCGCCAATAGTGCCAATAATTATCCTATAAATTGGACATATAATTAGGCTAAAGACCACAGGAACTGGACTGCCCTCTCAACCACATTTCAACACATGCAATGAAGCTAGCGGTAATTATAATTAAGCAAACAGGCTAGGGAGAAACAGTAGCACGGAACATGTGGACACTTGCACACAAACACAGAACACTCTGACGCTCTATTCTACCCCAGCAATTTTTAATCGTTCTTTCTTTCGGGTTCAAATGGAACAATGTGAGAATGAGGCGATATAAACAAATGGCTAGCGGCAGCGTGCCTCGTGTAAGCCCCCCCGGAAACTAGGAGCTAGCCTCCATGAGGCAGCGGGAGACTGCCTTCTCACTCCGCCGGTAGCAGCCAGCAGGTCTTCAGCTGCTAACCGGTGCTTTTCTTTGCGCGTTGAGCTTTGCAGCATCTGACCGAGGAACAGAGGCGACCAGAGCAACGCCGAGGGAAAAGAAGACAACTAATAAAGATGGCGGTGTGTGAAGGTTTAGTGGCACAGGACTTGCCTCTTTTTGAGCCGTGCGGGTGGAATAAGTGGCCTTTTTCACAGAATGCACACTCTTACCTGTTTTCTCTTTGATCTCGCAGAGCACGCTGAAGAGGGCAGGCTTCATTCTGTGGCAGTTCAGCCCGTGTTTCCTGTTTCAGTTTGGAACAAGACACAAGATTGATATATAGTCACTTAAAATGATAAATGATTTTTTTTCTTTTTTGTCATTTTATACAACATTATTGTGTACCGAATGTTTTGCTTTTTCTTCTTTTAGGAACAACATCCTTTATTACCTCAAAAGAGAAGCTGGATTACAAATAACTACTACATGTTTAATTTTTAAAATAGTTTATTTATGCTATTTTTAGTTTTATCAATAATAGCATATAGACCTACATAAGCAGAAAAAATGTCATGCGGGGCAGGATAGGTCCTGAAATGGCTACGGGACAGTGATGCTGAAACTTTTAATTAAGTGTTTTAAAGAATAATAATCCTGAACATGTGCAGTGCAAGGATAGTCTACTGTTTACAAACTCTGAAAACAATTTAACCTACTTCTAATTTGAGGATTATTTTGGGACGTTTTAAATACATATAGACAGGTGACTGAAGAAACAAAAAGAGTCTAACTGTATGCGCTAACGTTGTACTAGTTTAAACATAACAGAAAAAAGGTTGTCTACATTATATGTACTGGTATCTATAAGGCAAAGCAAATAAAACCTCTGCATTTACGAAGTGAATGTTATTTTATCTATACCGCAAGCGCTCGATCAACAATTTTAAAGAAATCCACCAACTTTGCTTGCGCCTCGTCCAGACTTTGGTCTGTTATGGTCATGATCTGATGCAGAATGTCACCGATGTCTTGTTTCCTGCCGTCCCCATCGGTCCCGTCGTGTCCATGTGGAGGCGGCAGTGCCATGCCTCCCTGCACCGAGTGAGCAGCCAAATTCACGCCGCCGAGAGTCTGCATGATCCGCGCCTGCTCCGCGTCCATAGTCCGCCGCAACCCGATCAATGCGCTTCTTGCTCAGTAACCGAGGAAGCTAAAGAAACGCGGAATGAGCACATGCAAAAAAGGCTACGTGACTATATGAGGAGCATCTGCCGAGATGGTTTCGTCTCCGAAGCGGGTACGCGGCAACAAGGCGAATGAACCGCGACCACAACCGAGACAGAACTGTTAGGCAAAAGGCTTCACTTTCTCACAACAACAGGAAGAAAAAATCTCAACCGTCCACCAGTTCCGTTTCGAATATGTCCTTTAGAGAAATCTCAGCCTTATTTATTTCAACTTCAGCATCGAGGGGACAGCGGTTGCCCGTTGAATATTGTCCGAGCCTTCATGTCAAACTGACTTTCTCTTCGCAAAACACTGTTGAAGCTCCTTGGAGATGGCTGGATTTTTTGTCTATGTTTTGTAGTCTTCTTTGTATAATTTCTCCGTTTGCACTTCTTCAAAACTTGCACGAATCCGCACTGCAAACTGGCAGAAACAAGATCCGGGGAAATAATAATAACAGCGCGAATTGAATGAATGAACGATGTAAAAAGGAAAGAAACGCAAAACAACTGTTACCAAAATGTTGTCTTTCAGAAGAGTTTCCAAAAATGTGATCTAGGAATAAAATAAATGGTTGGCACCATCAGCAAAAATACAGCATAAAGGTGACAGTACAAAAATATAAAATGTACAAAAAGTTTTCTTAGGATGAGTGGGGGGAAACAGAGAAACTCGAAAAAAAATTAATTACACGCCATAAAGCGATGCGCAAAAATATCTGCTTGCTCAAATTTATGAGGCGAGCTCTTGGGCTGTGTGTGCTTTATGTTGTTTGATGGCAGCGGTAGTGAGCGATTGACAATGTGCCAATGCCACTCACTCAGTGTGGACGTGTCAGAGCTGAAGCTGAACAGAAAAAAACGCTACAAAAATCGACATAAAAATGCACGCTCCGCCCTGCAGAGGAGGGGTCTAGATTCTTGTCACTTCTTGCTAGAACCCCGAAAACAAGATGCCAGCGCGCTACTAATGATACTAGTGATGATAATGATGAAAGAAGAACATCGAAAAAGAAAGGCTGAAGTCCCACTTTGCCTGTGCCTCATTTAAAGCGCGCCCGTGCAGCGAGATGCCGTCACATTATAGACGCTGAGAGCGTTTTGCAATAAAACACGCGAAAGACATACCCGAAGTTTTATGTTGGCTGATACTACACTGATAATGGATTGCTCTAGCTCCTCGTTTCTCCACACCATAGCACGCTATGGTCGCCTCTACCAAGCCTGGCTAGCAGGGTAGGCGAGCGGAGGACATGTTTATAATATTGGAGCTAAAACGCTTTGGGCCAATCCTCGCTTCGCCTTTGTTTGAGCGAGTGCCCGAGCGTCCAATGGTAGGCCTGAACTATGTGTGAACGCCCGCCTGCGGAGCGCAGTACCGTGCAGCGTGAGAGCAACTTCTGATTGGTCGTTGCCACGGGTGACACGTACTGCCCAAGCAGGCGGCGCTGCGCAGGGCTCCACAGCAGTTGCTATGGTAGCAGACTGCGAGGAGATACAGTGACGTTTCCGCGCTTGCTGCTGGCGCGCGCATAATGGGGCTGTGCTGGGGTTCCTGCATGAACACCCGACCGAAATGAATGTCCAAAAGGCGAATGCTGATGCGTTCCCGTTCTTGCTGCCTTTAAATACACCCGTCGTACCGTTGGACCTGTTTCAGATGTTTCTCTGAATTTGTTGCCCCCCCCCCGCCCCAACATACAACCGAACAGCTTACCATACACTCTTAGCAAAAACGTTTCTGTCCCAAAAAAAGGTTCTATCACTTGTAATGACTTGTGCTATATAGAAACATTTTAAAAAGGTTCTTTAAATAACCACATACAGCAGGTTATTAATCATGGAGAGGAACCATTTAACCATGCAAAGAGCCATTTACATATTTATATTTTTCTTTGATTTGTCATGCTTCTATATGGTTCCATTTTCTAAAGAACCCTTGAGCAACCAATTTTAAAAGGTGTAGCACAGTGTGACTAGCATGGCTTCAACATAAAGATGTGTAATATATTAAGTGCTTTGTGCTAAGTTTTTTATACTACTACAAATGTCTAAACTCACTTCAGTTAATTTATTTGTATTTAAATGCGTCCTGCACACATATTCGTACAAATGTTTTATTTATCAAATTTAAATAAAATAAGCTTTGACCAGCAAATGATGACATTACACTTAAGTAATTTCGTTCTCCTTTTTTCAGTTAATCAATATAGTGGTTCTAGGACTGTAAAGAAAAAGCCACTTTCTTAAAACAAACTGTAACTTTGTCATGCTACCTAGTGTTAAGATACAAATGATGAAGGCTTTGGCATCACAGCTAAACTTGTGCACTTCGGAGGCAGCAAGTCTTGCACTTGTGACATGACAGGCTCTGCTGTGATGGGACTAATTACCAGGACTGAGAGATGCAGACAGACTAAGGAAATAGAGCTGTTAATTTGGGTGCAGTTAGAAAGTCAATCAGACACCTCTCTGAATGCAGCAGCATGTGACGGCGCTGCACTGCAAATATGTGAAAGTGGCATGGGGATTCACCGAGTACGCTACGGCTCTGAGGCCCTGTAGGCCTGCCTTTATCACACACTCACTTAACAAGGGGAATTAACGCTGGGTAATTAAAGAGCAAAGAATCAGATATGCAGAAAATCAAAACTTCCTCTGGGATTAGCCATAGGAGAATAAAATAAACAAAGAAAAGCTTTTAAATGGAAATGCAAGAAAGCCTGAAGCTGCAGAAGTCTTGTTTTGTATTCATTACTTCATCACCAGTGGACTGAAAAGAATACTGTATACATGGTGAAAGGATAGAAAAAGAAGTAAAAATCTCTGATGTTTCATTTTGTTGGTCTACAATTTGAAATACAATGCTGTGAAATACACTACAGCTTGTTATATTTTAAATAAAAGCAATGAATTAAAGCAATTGCCTATTGATTTATGAAGAGACAGTGAGATTCATTATGCTATACTTAATAACTGATGAGTTTAATGAGTGGTAGAGCACATATAACTTATGGTAATGTGCCCCTTGTAGTCATCTCAAAAACAAACAAACAAAAAAAAAAACTGAGATGCTCATCTCAAATTGTAACACACTACACTTCCTGGATTTGTAACTCTTTTGTTTGTATTTGTATTGCAGGAGTTGTAGCTACAAAGGGTACTAGTCTCAGTATTTAAATGAATATGTACCATTATAAACACTGTATTAAAGGAGGTACACCACCATTCCAAAGTTTGTATTCACTATTTTGCTGAATAAAAACACAATTTTGATGCAGGTATATGTATGATTCTTTTATGATGTTATTACTCTACAATTTCATAGGCATCAATTAATTAGTAGAAAGAATTACTTGTGATTACAACTATGGATTATTCTATAATTTCCTGGGAAAGCCATGTAACATTGAGCTTGAAAACATCCTGAAAACAATATATTTAAAAACTAATGAACAAATATCAAGATAGATCTCTCTTCAGGGATGAGTGGATCGCTGTAAATTGTATATTGTATACACTGTATATTATTGCATTATTGTTTTTCCTCTCTAAAAAATTTAATGTTAAATAAAATACCTTAAATACCTTATAGTGTCAAGCTTAAAGTATTTCAGTCCACACTTTAAGTTATTATTAAATAAAATAACAGCAGTAATGAATCTGACAAACTTTTGAATGGTTAATCTTTGATAAAAGGAATGAAACGTCTTTGATAGCAACACTCGGCAGTCAGTGCTTACTAAAATCAGCCTAATATCATACACTTCTTCCAAAAAATACATAAATTAAAAAAATGAACTTGTTGAAACTGGTTGTTGAATATTAAAGTACTTTATGCTGGAAGACTCTCAAGACGGTCGAGTCTATGCAGAAGCAAGAAAGCAAACAAGAAGCTCTGTCTTTCTCTCTGTCTCTCTCTCTCTCTGTCTCTCTCTCTCTCTCTCTCTCTCTCTCTAGCAAGCTGTGTGGTTCTCCTCGTTCTTATTCACTTGACCTTGAAGTATCAACCCAACACACTCCTGAGTTTAGTGAATGGAAGTCCCAGACCTACTGCATTTATCATTGCAATACTGAGCTGTCAAGTCGCACTGCATAGCTGTCAGACAGGGCTCAAAGGAACAGCTCCACATCCTCTCCTCCGGTGCAGCGCATGATTCTTCATTGCATTACATTGCATGCCTTTTCACCATTGTTTCCAGCCATGTGTCAACATAATTCATCTCCACAACCATGACAGCAAATCTTGGGAATAAGTATAAAAAATGGGGAAAAAAAAGATTTTTGTTTCATAATACTATGTTTACATAATGACATAATGACAAGTGCGTGTTTGGCATTATGAAGTGCTTATAACTCATCACCCCAAATTATCTTTGCAAACTGCTGAGGAGACAGGAAGAAGTGTCAGTGTAGTAAAAGATTCCTGTTGATTTATGACCAATACAATGTAAGTATCAGCTGATATGGTGTTGCTTAGTTTGGAACTGATTGCCTACACTAAGGTATACATAACATTCTCTTACGTCCTCATATAGATGTGGGATTAGTTGCTACTTAACACAGACATATGTTAACATAAGAAAATGTTGCTGTTGTTTGTTGACTACTGATGTAATGTTTTTGCTTCTTTTTAGTTACTAACATTAAAGAAAAATGGCTCTGGCTATTGAATACTGTTTTACAAAGTAAACATTCCAAAAATCTTCTTTTGTATCAAGTGCCCCATTAATATGCTTTGCCCAAAGGGGAATACCCCCATTTTTTTTTAAATGTCTACATAAAACAATCATTGAGATGTAAACTACGTCATTCAGAATGTTTGATGTGAAATGCTGCATTATAGAGAAACAAACCAGGTTGAATTTCTTTACAGTTGTGGTGATAGGAAGCAGGCGGCTTGTAAAAAACACAAATGTAGAAACATTATTATCCAAAACAACCACATATATCTTCTGAGTTTTTATGTACAATGGTTAAAAAAAAAATAAACAAAATAATTACAATCCCATGAATGTACCTCTCCACCGTGAATATATTTAAAAAATACATTTTAGGCCAAAACAAAACAATGTCTCAGGCATAATGCAAAACATTCATAACCAATCTGGGTGCTAACTTTTTAGGAAGTACCTTTTAATAAAAATTTAACACTTAAGATATCTGGCTCCTGTCACCACCACTGTGAGCAATTCTCACTTTATAAGCTTCTCCATTTCCCTCAAACCACTCTAAAAGACTTCAACTTAACGATTTAACTGTGCTAAAAATTTGAAAAATTGGCGGAATTCTCCCTTAATGGTGTTGGTCCCTTCTTTCTCACACCCACATTTCATGATGAGGAACAATGTTAAAAATGACATTGTAGTTAACTATGTGCCAATAATTTTAACCTATCTACTATTTTGCTGAAGAAATTTGAAAAAAAATCAAAATACAAGTAAAAAAAAGCATAAATATCACAATAACAGGAAAGTTTGTTTCTCAGTGTGTTGCTATGCCTTTTTCACTGAGCAGAAAAATGTTAAATTACTGAGAGTAAAATTTGAAAATGTATGGAGTAGACTCCTGCCTAATGGATTCATGCTTAATTATGTATCACATCTTCATGTACATGTGCATCAATTAGTGATAAAATCTTCCACTTATGACAGATTTAATTGACAGTTCTAAAACAAACAGACACCCCTCCTATCCCATAATATGCTCATCTTTTCTAAAAGAATTAAGTCTTTGAAGAGTGAACGGGTTGTCACCCCTGCACACCCCACCGCAAACTGTACATGAAAGTGGAAAGATAACACTTTGTCATCCGCTGAAATTGATATTACGCTTTTTTACAGTGACAGCCAAAAATGACCCACAGGTGTCTCTGAAACCAGTGACTGTGTTGTCATATTTCATTTAGGCATCCTTCTGCAAAGCCATAATTACCTAATTAGCTTGTTAATTAGGAGATTAGCATTTACTGATAGAGTGGCTTGCTCAGTGGTGATGGGAGGAGTGGAGTTTAAGTAGGGGGAAGTTATGGGTGTCTTACCTTAAAGTGTGCATCCCAGTGTATTCTCAACAATGTAATTTTCTATTATATAGTGTATGAATGATACACAATATCAAGAAGCTAATAAACCAAAAAATGATGTGGTTACAAGTTACATACAGATTGAGTTGAAAGTTGAGTAATGAAAGCAAAGGCTGTGTATTCACAGTACAGTAGTGTGTTGAATATAAATGAATTGTAATAATAATTATTTAGAATGAAATGTATTTATGAAAAATGTTAGTTTAGACCATAGAAGGCTTTGAAATATTAAGCTAAATAGATATCAAGTTTAATCAGAAATGATGTGTTTATAAGGCTCTTTAGGATGTTGTACTGTGTAAATGGAAAAGAAACAGAAAGAATCAGTTCAATTCTTTATAAATAATCATATTTATAACATTTCTTAATTCCAATAATGTTATTTTTTTTATTTTTTTCATTGCCACAAATAATAGTACTAAGGCATAAAAGCAATTAATATGCATATATATATATATATATATATATATATATATATATATATATATATGTGTGTGTGTAGTTTTATCTACCAAAAACAGTTGAAATTTTTGCATAACCATTTTCCAACCTCTCTTTTTTGCTTAGAATTAAACAGGCTGTTTTTGTCACTCTGCCTTAAAGACATATGTATATATATAAATCTATATATAGATCTAATCTATATATAGATCTATTAATATATATTTAAACAATGTCTATTCTGATTGGCTGCTCTGTATTGTGCTTTGTTCAAAAAGCAGTTCAGACTGAAACACGTCTTATAACTTCCACATGAATATTTGGGCTAACCTGCTCTAGGCTGAATAAGTGGATATTTGTAAATACTTTGGTTTTTGTGACATCACAAAAGGAGTGAATTTAAAACGGGCTTTCCAGCTTATTTTCCATATTTTGACTGCATGCACTGGGGAGTGAGTGGTATGTTTCAAAACTTTAACAATACTTACATACTACATTAAACTCATACATTAAATTTTATTTCAAGAAAAGTTATGAAAATGTAGTTTCCAGGGGAAAATAGTGATCGTCTGCTGTAGGTGAGAGTGTATAAGCTTGTCCTGTTATTGTCAAACCAAATATTATTAATGCCGGCTTCGCAGGCCCTCAATCCTAAAAAACAAAAAAACTTTATTGCTATTCCTAACTGCAATGATGATGCGTAATTAAGTGAAAGCTAGATTGTACAAATATCTTGTATAGGCCTGTTGTACAACACTATATGTATTGCATAAGCTCCTATGTTAGAAGCTGATGAGTTGAGCAGCATTTCCCTGGTCTCTAATCACCGTGGTTACATTATAAGCAGCCTAGCCACTCCAGTCCCTCGTCTGGGTGTCGCCAAGCCATGTCCTGTTGCCGAGAGAGATTGTAGGAAATGACTGGGGCGGGCAGTATCAGAGATATTACTAACCACGTTAGCACCAGCCTCTCATCTGGTTTACGTTCACTGTTTCCCGATACTTCTTCCCTGATATTCACTCCACGCATGTAGTATGCCATTGTTACTGCCTCATACAAAACATGCTAAAGACAGGGCAGTGGTAGAGCACACTGTTCATTACTGAGTTAAAGTTGTGATGCTTCCGTAATACTGCAAGGAAAGTCGTTGAAGTTGTGAAGTTAGAAATTTTGGTTTATATGACGTATTCTCTGGAGTGCTTAAAAAGCAGATACATTTCTAAAACGTTTAAATAAAATCTTTGAATGCTTCTTCACTTTTTGCTGTTGTGGACAGAATGATATGAATTAAAGAAAAGTATAATACAAGTGTAAAAAAGTACAATTTACTGACATGAGACACTTTATATCAGGTGATAAGGCATCAGTTAATTAAACTAATTTACCTTTTACGAGGCTGTTATGCTACGACTTCATAAACACTCATGACTCATGAAATGACTCATACCTTATGTAAGTGTCTCTCTCTCACTCTCTCTCTCTCTGTTCAATGCTACTTGTGTCTCATTCCCAGCTCAGGTTGATAAATAAGAAGGAAAAATTGCATCTGCCTTTGGATGTTGTTACATCCCCACTACAGTCATTAACTCATTTCAAGTGCAATCATAGAGTGGGAGGTAAATTAACAAACTATTAAAAATTTTATGTTATACAAAATTAGTATGCTAATGTTTACATGACACCTTCATAGAGCTGCAATAGTTTTTGATTGGGAGGCTCCCTTCTCACTCTCTATTTAGTGTGGCTCCTGGTTGATGGAGAGTTTGCACGATGCCTAAATTAAAAGGCTGTTTGTGGTGGGTAGCCATTCTTTTCATCAGGGAGGAATGGGAGAATGAAGGAGAGAAAAAAGACTTCCTTCCTTCCTTCCTTCTTTTCTTCTTTCCTTCCTTCTTTCTTTCTTTCTCCATGCTTTTCTCTTGTAGACTTGACTATGTGCATCACCTCCAGCTGTGTTTGTTAAGTGAATCTCATACTGATGTGTAAAGGTATAATAGTGAGGGTGATAATACAGCAGAGGGCAGCCTGCAAAAGGCAGAACAGAACCTGCAGAATCTCATCCACAGTTTCCTGGGTCGATTGTAATAGGGTCATAAGCTAGTCTGGATCATATTTTAGCATTTAGCCCCAGGTTATTACAGCGAACCCACTTGATAGTCCCTGATATGAGATTACTGCTAAATCAATGAGCTAATGAAATCATAATGGTGTATTTCAATCAAATATCAAATAAATGTTTTTTATGAAGTTTCGCTTCATTTGAGCAGGTTAGTAACAATGTCCCTTTGAAGAACAATGACCCCCTGAGGTTATAAAAAGGAGATCTTTAACATTTATGATATCATCAGTGGCACCCTGATTGAGACTTTACAATACCCTCAACGCAGGTTCTAAGTGCAGTGTTGCCTCTGTAAAACGGCCACATGTTGTTGGTTACAACATACAGGAGGGCAGATTTTTGTCCTAGAGCTGTGTTTATGTATACTGATTTGAATGTTAATCATCTTATTCTGAAAAGAAATCTGTTTAATGCATGTTTTCCATATGGATCTATCCAATTGGTACAAAGTTAGAGTTCAAAACATATTACTTTTAACTGATCTAGACTAAAATCATTTTGCTGTGAGTGACTCTATACCTTAATTATGTTTATTTTCTTAAAATAAATGATTGAACATTCCATTTTGTTGCCACCAAAACTCTCAATTGTTTCAGTAATAACCGTTTCGGTAGAGAAATTTTAGCTAATTTTGAGCATAACTCAAAAACACCAGCCAGTACTTGACTAGTAAACATAAAATATTGTGTGCAAGACACAGTGAAGGCATGATTCTACCACGAGAAGTTCTCTTTATTAAACACCAGGGCAGAAAAGGACATACCACACCCCCAACCCCACTGAGGAGGACACCACCAGCAACAGGCTTCACTCTCATGGTGAACCCTCCCGTCAAACACAAACAACCTGCACCCCAGATACAATAAAACATAATCAAAACATACCCACAACACCTAAACAACAATAAAGTCCCTTTTTAGGAGGGCTTACAAATACCATAAGCCTTGCATGGCCATGCCTTCCAAGCTTCTCAGAGGCAGAGCCAGCCAATAGCAGGTCGCTACAACATAATATTTTAATGTAAACATAAAATCATGATATTTTTCATTAAACATGAAAAAGTTCACTTAACTGCAGAAAATATGTACTTCGGTAGGAACAATTCTTAAGATTTAAATTCTTACACACATTTTCAGAATTTGGGACACATTTACTTCAAAACAATGGGATCTAACTACTCACCATGTGGACATAAGGGACAGGGATGCAGTCTCACTTACTGCTTTAAAATGCAGGTGTGTAGCTAAAATAAGGCTCCACATATGGACTAAAACTAACTGTGTTTTGGTAGTGACATGGTAAAGTGATGCAGCAGATTATGAATTTTGAAAGTTTTTTTTTGATTTAAAAAAATTAAACTCTTGATCCAAATCTTTCAACTACACTTTAAAATCAAAAATATCTCTTTGAAAAAAAAAACGCTGAAAAACAAACCAAACAACAAACAAAAAATACATAAGACTTTCACAATAAGGTCTAATTAAATTGTTTTTCTATTCATTAATTTCATTATTATTATTATTATTATTATTATTATTATTATTATTATTTTACTTTGGGTTCACAGTTTGAACTAATTCAGTAGAATTACTAATAGAATTTTACTTCCATTTTATATTTTATGCCTATTTTACAAAAGATGATCTGCTCTATTCTTCACTCTCCAGCCCTGTCTTTGTTGGTCATGCTCAGAAATAAAACCAGTGCATTTGTGGGTTTGCCCTATGTGTCCTATGATCTTCAAGCCTAGTTTGGAGCAGATGCACACAGGGTTCTCCACTGTGAGACAGATCCAGCAGGGCCTCCGTGGCCGGCGCGACTAAGGCCAGGCAGATGTGAGGGATCAGGGGCAGCCATGGAACCTCGCGGGGGGAAGGTGAGAAGTACACTGGCTCCCTGCTCCCCACGATCAATCATCTTCCACTTGTCCTCCTCCACAGCCCACATCTGTTTCTCCACCGTGGAAACACACTCCTCACTTTGCTTAAAATTATTACTCAGGCTATAAACCTACAGAGGCAAAACGCTCTTAACGTTCCAACATGGAGTCATCATCATAACCTTTAAGATTAGCCACTTGCCTTGAACAAGGATTATATATTCCAGTCAATGCCGGGTCACAGGTTTGGCTAGCTTCTCCGCTGCCTTGCCCCTGGAATTGTTCAGTGTTCTTGGATTTAATTGCTGCTTGCAGACTAGTCTCAGGAGGTTCATTGATCCCGTTTATGATAGGTTTGGGCCAAGACCTTGATTCCAAGGTCGCCCCACCAGGAATGCTTGTTAAATTATGTGGCCTGCAGACCTATTTTGACAGCACCGTAAAACAAGCGGTCACTAGCACTTGTTGACCACCAAATATGAGATATACACCGTTTATAAAAAAAAAATTAGTGATATTGACAAAGAATATAGTAAATTTGGTTCATTTGTATCAGCAATGCAATGGTGCTTGAAACATACTTTTTTACTTTAATTTGTTCAACACAAAGTGCAATTTCTTTTCATGAGACCTCTTCAGTATTCAGGTGTACTGCCAATTCAGCTCTATTGATTTTACTCTGCCAAGATGGAGGGTGTTTATCTGACCCAGCTGGAGATAACTCATCCACAATCCTTTTTTTCACACTTTTTTTCACATGTTTATCAACCATCTCAAAGTTTCTGGAAGAACTCTATATTTGAATTAGATTTTTGCTTCAAAAATTAGATACTGAGATGCTTTGGTTTTTCCAGTAAGATAAGGTTCTTGTTTTATATGCATTCATTATGTCTTACATGACAGTTACAGGAACAGTGTGCCATGGGAGCAAATATTATATGCACACACTCATGGGCACAACATAGTTAGAAACAGTTGAACCATCTGCATATCTAATCAATCTGACTAATAGCTGATCTGGGACCAGCAATCCATCTATTCTGCTCATCCAGTATGAATTAAACATGGCCACAGGTCAGGCTAAATCACTACTGCCCAACTGCCCTGAGCTCAACTTCTGTATTGACATAATGCCAGATATGACACTATTAGTCAACATGCGGTCATGGTCATTTGATAAATAGTACCATAAATTGTTGACAAAACAATTTGTGATGTATTATGTTAGTGATGGGTTGTACTGCTTATCAAATCAAGTAATCTGGTGGCGGACTCCATTGATCAACGTAATGTGCATAATTCTCAGCAACTGATGGGACAAAATGTGCAGTCAGTAAGATGCTGAGTGGAAAGCTTCTTCAGGATAATTAACTAAAAATGTTAGAGAGTTTAATTAGTTTTTACTATTAATGTGTGTATTTAGTTTAAAGTGTGGCGATTTACAAAGGTTGCTACTATTGCTATTATTTTATATTACTATTGATTTACAGTACTGCACAAAAGTCATGCCCTGAAAACCATTTCAGAAGTAAGCCCGTTATTTGGCTGCAAAAAACACTATATATTACATTAACACACTACACAATTAAACATAAATACAGTAAAATATAACAACAATTTTTTAAAGAAAAAGCATTGATGTCTTGACTGTAATCACGTTTTTGTGAACAAAATAAATGTTTACTGCCCAGACAAATGCCTTTACATACAATTTTCTTTTGCCCAGTACTGTACATTACTTTTTTTTTATATAAAAGAAATCTTTTTTGTCCATAACGGAAAGTAGAATTTTAAAGGTAAAATGGAAATTTTAGTGAGTGAGGAGAGGTTCACATTAGTTTTCTAGAGCAAGGAGTTCCAAATGTACAGTATATAAACATCTCATAAGCACTGAAAATGTCTTTTAAGGGGACCAATATGGCAAGTGTGGCCCAATGCCAATATCTGATCTGCCGATGCTGACACATAAACATTTTTAAAATGTAGGTACTATATCTAGGTTGATTAGCAAACTTAGAAGTACAAAATTTATTTCTATAGGTTCACAAATGCATAAAAAGAAAAAAATGAAAAAAAGTCTTTGCACAGCAGCCCAGCATCAGCTAAACATTCTGCTCTCTCAGTGCACAAAAGTATGTCATTAAATTTCGATTTGAAATTTTGGCCAAATCTAAACATCTGTCCAATGCCAATATTTTTTTTAGCAATTTTCTGCCAATACTAATATGATTATAATATCATTGTGCATCCTTGGTCAGATATTCTCATTGTATCATATTTATTTACAACCCCATTTCCAAAAAAAGTTGGGACGCTGTGCAAAATGTGAATAAAAACAAAATGCAATGATGTGCAAATCCTTCAAACCCTATATTTCATTGAAAATAGCACAAAGACAAGAAATCAAATGTTGAAACTGAGAAATTTTATTGTTTTTGAAAAATATGTGCCCATTTTGAATTTGATGCCAACAACACGTTTCAAAAAAGTTGGGACAGGGGCATGTTTACCACTATGTTTCATCACCTCTTCTTTTAACAACACTCTGCAAGCGTTTGGGAACTATGGAGACCAATTCTGTACTTTTGAAACTGTTTTCTCATTCTTGTTGAACATAGGATTTCTGCTGCTCAACAGTTCGGGGTCTCCTTCGTCATATTTTTCATTTCATAATGTACCAAACCTTTTAGTGGTGACAGGTCTGGACTGCAGGCAGGTCAGTTTAGCACCCAGACACTTTTAATATAGAGCAATCCTGTTGTAATACATACAGAATGTGGTTTGGCATTATCTGGCTGAAATAAACAAGGTCTTCCCTAAAAAAGACGTCATCTGGATGGCAGCATATGTTGCCAAAACACATATATATCGTTCAGCATTAATGGTGCCTTCACAGATGTGCACGTCACCCAAACCATGTGCACTAATGCACCCTTATACCATCATGAATGCTAGCTTTTGAACTGTGCACTGATAACAAGGTGTGTTATCTTTAGCCAGGAGGACCCAGTTTCCATGATTTCCAAAAAGAATTTAAAATTTTGATTTGTCGGACATTTTTCCACTTCCCCTCAGTCCATTTTAAATCAGCTCGGGCCCAGAGAAGGTGGCAGCTTTACACATGGTTTCTTCTTTACGTTTCAGAGTTTTAACTTGCATTTGTGGATGCAGTGATGAACTGTTCTCACAGACAGTGGTTTTCAGAAGTGTTCTTGAGCCCGTGCAGTGATTTCCTCTACAGAATCATATCTGTTTTTAATGAAGTGCCACCTTAGGGCCCAAAGATCACAGCCAGCAAATACAGTTTTTTTGGCCTTGTCCCTTGCATACAGAGATTTCTCCAGCTTCTCTGAATCTTTTAATGATATTATTTCCTGTGGATGATGAAAAGCAAAAGTTCTTTGCTGTTTTATGCTGAGAAATGTTATTCTTGAATTGTCACACTATTTGATCGTGCTGTCTTTTACAGAGTGGTGAACCCCTCCCCATCTTTATTTCTGAAAGACTCAGCCTCTATGGGATGTTCTTTTTATACCCAAATATGTTACTGACCTGTTGCCAGTCAACCACTAAGTGTTTTTTTAGCATTACACCAGACTTTTGTTGCCCCCATCCCAACTTTTCCGGAACGTGTTGTTGGCATCAAATTCTAAATGGGCATATTTTTCATTTTACATTTTTCAAAAAACAATAAAATTTCTCGGTTTTGACATTGGATTTGTTGTCAATTTTTCTGGAAAAGGGGTTGTACAATATTTTGTTGCTGTCAGGACAAAACCTTGTATGTTCATTTTGTCATGTTATCATTGTTTTTTTTATTTGAAAGAAATTTGGAAAACAAACAGCTGCCATTTATCTTATGTTAAAATTTCATGACAGTCAAAATGGAAAATCATTTTGAAACAATTTAAGTAGTTAATTTAAAATATTCTACAACTGACTTCCATTCATTTTTTATCTTTCATGCATTTATTTTTTTATTTAATAAGCCTCAGTATTTGCCAATAGAAAAAAAGTTTTGCTCTCAAACTCTGTGCCTCCACTCTGTGGTGTGGCTTGAAGATATCACTACTATCTCTAGTATTGAACTTTCTTGTCTCTGTCTGACAGTTGTAGATGACAGTGTTGCTTTCAAACCCCTGTACTAGACATGAGGTGCTGTTTAATGTATGAGAGTACCCTGTGATCATTCTCTTCTGTTTATATGTGCAGTCTTTTAAATGCCCTTCTGAAAAGGCTCAAAGACTGCAAAGAGTGACAGACACAGACACACTGTGGGGAAGTCCAGGGGAAAGATAGGAGAGCTTCCTAATCACATGTGTATGTTCTTTCAGACACATCTTGATGAGAGTTGAAAGTTTTGCCTTTGTTTCTGCCAGGTGCATCAACCGTAATTGAATAGCTGTCTATTGTCCACTGAAACATTCTCCTGTCAGTATTATAGTTAATATTGCTTTTCTTCTGTGCATCATTATTGTGAAAGCTTGAGAGTCATGTTATAGTGCAGTGAATAATAGGATTATATCTGTGTATACACTTTCAAAGGAATGTCGTTGCTCAATCACTGACACAGTAAAAATTTTAAACATATATTAGAGAATCTTCTTTATTATTTCTGTTGGACATCATCTGTCTAGAAAATAATATCAAATATCTCTGTCGCACATATGACACATTTTCTTGGAAGAACTGACCTCAAAAACGAGCTTTAAAGTTCAGACAAAGTGTCTATCAGTCCTTCACGTAGGTGAAAGAAAAGCAGTGACAACAACAACAACAACAACAATAACAACAACAACAATAATAATAATAATAATAATAATAATATAAATTTGGAATCTATTGGTCAAATGGCCAACACTGAGTGGTCACAGGGAATTTAATTAGGGCCCCTCCCTGTTCTTTTCCCTTACGTCACCTGTTTCACTCTTTTCCATTGTTTTAATGCAGTCTTGGGTGAAAAAGTGATCAGATGCCCTGCTGCCCTTTACTAATTAGTATGTAGCAAAAAAGGACTGCAGATTTATGAAAGCAGCAGCTCCCATGCCCATAAGTCTTTTGCAGGAACAGACTTAAAGTCAGGCAACCTTGAGATGAAGCAAAAAGGATTGCCTAAAAATATCTGTGCAGTGCATTTCTAGTGGTGATTAATTAAAATAGCAATTACAATACATATTTTTTACCAAGACAAATCAAAATGAGTTTTTTTTTTTTTGGTGAGCGATGCACACTTTCCTCTATGTTAACCATTAAGCAAATTTCCACTTTAGTCACGGAGAATATTTGTCATTTTTAGCGCTGGCGATATCATCATGGCTATTATTATTTTTCCTCCAGTGTTATGCGAATGAGGGAAAATTGCTGATTTGAAAGCTTGGCTGCTCTCTGTTGAGTGCATCTTTAAAATGCAGTAATTAAGCCTGGCTGTCAATCATCAGGGATTTGGTGTGAGTTTGTGTGAGTTTGTGTGTGCGTGCGTGTGTATGTGTGTGTCTGTATGTGTGTGTGTGTGTGAGAGTGAGAGTGAGTGTATATGCTTTGGCTGACAATGGACAGGAGAGGGTGAGGGGGCACTAAAGTCTTACATTTGCAGGGAAGAAGCTCTGCTGTGCAGACTTTAAGGAGCAAAAGCATACAGCTTATAGGGTGAGGCAGAGGCATTCTCAGTGGCTTGGTTTTCACTTTTAAACTGTGAACTGTAATGTTTAAATGTTGAAAAGGATTTAATAATAACAATAATAATAATAATCATAATAATAACTACATATATATCTACATATTAATTTATACAAAGGGCCTATGTCCTACATTTTTTCTTGTGAGTTGTTACCAAAAAGTTGATTTTAGTTAATTTTCATTACCATTTTCCATTCTCTCTATATTCCTTAAAATTAATAGGCTGTTACTGTGCCTTTAACACTGATACATGTAAATGTTCTGATTGGCTGCCCTGTATTGTGCCTTATAAAAAAAAAGAGGTCAGCATTGAAACACTCCTTATGACTTAAATGCCAGTGTGTGAGGTTAAACTGCTGTAGGCTGAATAGGCAGACATTTCTATAAATGAATTGGTTTTAGAACTCATTTTGAAACTTTAGCAATGTTTACATATATCAAATCTTGTATTAAATAAAAGCACTTTCACTTTTTCATAATATGGGCCCTTTTTTTCTGGCCACCTGTAGGCTTACAACATTTGGGAATTAACAACTCTAGAAGAGTTTTAAAAATATGCTTGCCATTTGATATCACCAACATATCACCGAAGCTAATATATTCAATCATTTTTAATGATCTCTGAGCTGCATCAACATAGAGTAAGACATTTAAATAGATTTAAACATTTTTATGTAAAAGTGAAGGGTGGCTAAAATGACCTCTGATAACCTATAATAATAGAAACTTTAGCCAGCCCTTCTCTTTATTACAGGGAAATAATTACTGAACATTAATGGATGCTATATTGAGAGTTTGCTGTGCTTCTGATAATGCATGCACTGTTGTCACTGTTTAGATTGAATCTGTGCTATTTTCAGAAAAACTTTATATTAAAATGAGACTAGATATTTAAAATCAAAAACCTCTCTTTACCCACTAGAGAAAAGAGCCATAGATGAATATGCATGTCAACACAAATAAGTTCAACCATAAAGCACTGCTTGCATCTCTCCCGTGAATTTGCTTTTTCAGCGTTGTTGCTGTCATTAACAGCCCCTCTGGTTTAATGAGTGAACTGAGTTGAATCTAATTCACACTCACTGCCCCAGTTTTGTATTAAGTGCTCCTGTACTAACATAAAAAGCTGCTACTAAGTTGCATTTTAGTTGTAAAAAGGCATACCAGTGATTGCCTAGGAAACACAGTCTTTTTAATAAAAGAAACACAGATACAAAGTACATGGCACAAAATAGCACAAACAGAGAATAAGTTATTATCTTTGCATATTACAAAATGTGGCTTCTAAAAATAATATAAGATAATAAAACACCTTGGATATGAAAATATTCTAAAACTATTTTCTACGATGACAAAAAATTCTCACTCATCACTGTTTCATGGTTAATCTCCTCACAGATTTTCTACACCATCCCTGTGCAGCACAGAAAGTGGCTATATTTTGGACATCCAGTGTTTGTGGCTAAAAGAGAAGAAAAAGGGAGGTAGAGAGAGAGATGAGGGTTGGAGGGAAGGAGGGAAGGAGGGAAGGAGCGATGGAGTGAAGGAGGGAAAGAGTGAGCGCAAGCGCCTATACACTAGAGGGCGGCTGTTAATGTGGTTTGTCTTGTATGTTTTAGCCACAATTCATTTTAATTGTGCGTATGAAGTTAAAAAGTATTAGTGTCAGATGAAGATTCATTGCCGTGGTTTGATTTAAGGGTGGCCTAATCGGAAGCAACCATGTGTTCTGGCAGATGTTTACATAAGCCTCACTTGCTCTCTGACAGGAGTTAAAAAGTACAGTTGTGGTAATCAAATTGTGGTGTGCCAAGTCAGATGCAGGAGGCAGATTGAATTAAGCACGGCTGCAGATTTATGCATGAGGAGGCAACGCCGGTGAGGGATGCTGTGCTTATCGTAGTCAGGGTGCTTTCATAACCTTTTCTTCCACAGTACTGTGAAAATAAATAAAATAAAGAGAGTTGTTTGAAGTAATGTCACAGTAGAACCACTTCCAGTTCCCCATTTTTGGAAATGAGATGTGTGAACGTGAAGAACCAATTTCACCAATTTTGCAAAATTTCTGCATAATTTAATTATGAAGATGTAAGCAAGGTCATTCAGATGGGCCTGATGTAAAATAATGCATTGTAGCTTTACAGAGACATTTACAGTGGTAGTGGTAGAAACCAGTGGTCTGACGATGTCTACAATGCAAATATTATGTTGTATAAATGCAAATGTAAACAATTTTATTTACTGTCAAGAACAACGAGCAAGCCTATAAGTATCTTCTGAGTTTTAATATGTAATATTTATAATAACACCTTTATAGAAAAAACACATTAAAATCACTATCATGTATATGCTGAAACATGTTAAAAATGTGTAATTGTGAAAAAAAACATGATCACATGAAAAATAGTGATCGTGTGAAAACGTGAAAACATATTTATATGTTAAAAACATGATCACTTGTAAACACATGGTTTTTGCACACTTCACGTTTGAAATATAAGGGTTCCTCTAGTTAAGTTCCTCTAGTTTCTCCATCAAACTAATTTTTGAAAAATCATTGAAATCCCCTTTTAACAAACCTCCACATTATGTAAAGGTTCTATACCAATTATATTTTTCCCCCAGAAAATCAAGAACATATTTAGAGTTATGTGGTGGTGGATAGTCGACACTGTGTTAGTGATGTTAATGACAGGAAACAACCATGCATTAGAAAAAAAACATGGAATGAGAAGAGAAGCTAGTTCTTCCTCGTCCCCCTCTCTTTTCTACATGCACGGGAAGAGCACCACACTCCTTCACACACACTACAGAGAGATGAAGTGAAAGCTATAGAAAGATGAAAACAATTGAAATCAGATTGTGTCTAGATCTTTGACAATGAAACTGAGAAGGGGAGCATGACTTGAGAGGGAGAGAACGAGAATGGAAAATCATTAATTCTCTCTCTTTCATGCTGATTGCAAAAGCCTAATTTGATTGATACAGAAAGAACACCTAACACAATTGTTCAATTGTTTAAAAATAGTCCTTCTCATATCCAGTTTCTAATGGCTCGTATAAAAGTATGTGAACATCTAGCGTCTCAATGCTAGTCTGAGAGATAGGCTTTCCTTTGTTGTGGAGGTGGGGGGGACACTAACCCATTCAAAATGAGCTGACAGAAATAGGTCTGTTGACCATGAATAATATTTTTGTCAATTCTATCACCTTGACATATTCTTCAGTGGAACTGTTCGGCATTAGATTAAAGCGCGACCAGATCTCAATACTAATTCACTTGAGTATATGTGTGTGCTATTATTCACATCTAAGTAACCTTTTAATAGCATCGCTCTTTAAACTCCAGTGCAGGTAATGACTTTAAAGAGGTCTTATTAAAAGAGAAATGCTAATGAGCTTTAATAAAGCAGAACAACTCGGAAATGGAGAAGGGTTCTGTATGGCAGATAACGGTATGCAGGCTTCATTAATGAGAATGATGAGCCCAGCAGATCCTCGTCAATGTGTACATGAAGTTAACATTAACCATGATGGAGAACATGCCTGTATGTGCATGTATGTGGGGGTTTGGGGGGGCGTTGTATGTGAATGTGTGGTTGTAGGGATGTGGGTGTGTTTTTTGTGAGAGAGAGATAGAGAGAAATTGATTCCTGCAATCAGAAAGACATGTAAATTTAATAGATGGGAATTTTGATAAAACCATTTACATTAGATGTGAGGAGAGAGAGACTTGTGACAAATTGGTTGGGCAGCAGTAGTAGATTTTTTTTCATTGCAGAATAGACAAGACTAGAACTGTCATGCTTATTTAATTAAAAAAGATTAAAATTCACATTTTTAAGTATTGATAGTTGATTAGTTGGCTGCTTGCATGATGCATAATGCGTATTTTAAACACTCCTTCTGGTGTTTCATTCAGTTAAATATAGAATCTGATATACACACCCATTTACATGCATGTTTTGCTGCTTAATAATTTTATTTCTTTTTTGTTAATAAATCTTCCTTGTTTGCCTTTTTTCCAATAAAACATTTTGGAATCTTTGAATGGCTATGTCATTTGTTTGTTATTGTTCGGTTGAGACCACTTCTATTTTAATAAACTCTTAATTGTGAAAATGATCAGCAGATTTCTTACTTAGAGAGACAATTAGGAAAACATATTATGCAAATTGGCAGCAAATAATTGCAATTAATTTCTAAAAGTTTAATTGAGTAATTGTCACAGTCCTGATTGAGACTATTCTGCAATGAGAAAATTCACTATCGCTGCCAAACAAATATACCACAAGTCCCTCTCGCCTCACATGTCCTGACACAAATTAAATGGTAAACTGAATTGAATCCAATCATAAATTTAATTCTCATTAGCTCTCTTTTTGTATAACCTCTGATAGGCCTCTAACATTAGGCATTTGATTTTATTGGATAATCTGGATTGTGTTTAATGATTAGGCATATTCTCATAACTCTTATTGTTGTGTCATTGTTCAGCTATCAGGTATAGAACACAGAAAGATAAGTTTCCCTTCTGAGTCTTGGTTTCTCTCAAAGTTTCTTCCTCTTGCTCTTTGGAAATCTTTTCTTGATACTATTGCACTTTGCTTGGTCACTTGAGGTTTAAACTAAGATTATTGTAAAGCCACTTTAGACAATGCCCACTGTAAAAAGCACTATACAAATACATTTGATTTAAACTAAATTAAATTGAATTGAATTTAACTGATCACTAATATAATTCATAGTGACAGCCCTGTATAGACAGGAGCTCAATGGCAAACTGGTAATATCATTTCAGCTCATCTATGTGACCTGTTTTGGGCCTCAAACCTGTAGGTGAGAGTGAATGGAATCAGCAATGTAAATATGTAGGATAAAAAAGCAGGATAAATATGTTTTAGGCACTGTTAGTCTTGTAAGACAGACAGTAAAAGAGTGTTTGATCCTGTTCTCGCAGAACAGGAACCTCTCAGTGGCACCTAAATGCATAGTAAAGACATAAATGATTCACAGTACAAAATATTAAAATGTAGTACAGGAAGAAAACAGAAAACAAAGGAAAATAAATCTTCTGCAAACAACTGGAGTTGAATTCCATCTGACACTATTTTCTGGATATGCTACCAGGCACCCGCTGCAAGTATAGAGAACGAGTAGATGCATGTATGCACACACACACAAACACATACACAGACACTCTCTCACTCTTTCTCTGTCTCTTTCTCTCTCTTACACATCCACATGCTCCTGGTGGCACTTTGACTGGCACCCCCTGCTGTGTTGTCCTCTCAGCTTGCGACATCGCCAATCACCGGTGTGACATCCCTCTGACTAATTAAAGGGATGATTTGTGCAATGCTGACTTTTTATTTAATTAATCACCTGCACAAAGCCATAAAAAGCCATCATTTAAAAAGATTCCTGTTAGTTTGCCATGTGCTTAATAGATTATGGTACATTAAAGAAGTGACATGATGATGTATTTTAAAATATGGCGGCCTTGCAAAGCTGGCAAAGTTCCCGATAATTGGGGAGGGGGCTGACAATGCAATTGATTTTTAGCACCAGCAAGGGCATACAAATGGTTTCCCTCTATCTACACAACAACCTTCACAATGTAAGACTTTTTTTGCAGCCACTCTCAGTTTCAGGGTTTCCACATGCAAATCTGAACAAGTGACTTTGCAACATGTGAAGAAAAGCTTCGCTTTCTCTGTGGCCCTCCTCATCTGGCATGTATTAATTACTTCTGAAAAATGAGTTAATTTGTAAGATGAATAATGTGAGGTAGGCATGTCTGTTTTAGATGGGCTAACGGAGAATGTGTGTGTTTGTGTGGGTCTCTAGGGTGTTTTTCATAGTCAGGACTCCATTCAAACCACCATTAACTGCCTACATTTGCATTTGAAATGCAGAAAGGTCTTTTATCCAAAATGGTGGACACTGTGTCTTTGCTTCAAAGAAGTACTGCATGCATAGTTAAAGGGGAATTTCACTGGTCAAGATGTAAACTAAACCGTTCAGAGTGTTTTAATGTGAAATGCACCATTATAGACAAAAGTACCAAGTACCAAATTGTTCACAGAGGTGGTGATAGGAACCAGACATCCAAAGTGTTTCATGTTTCTAAAAGCTACCTCATAGACAGTTATTACATGAAATGCTTTGTTTGATGCCTGATGTTGTTTTACGATACATTTGCAAAAAGGTTTTGGCCTAAAATGTAATTTTTAAACACATTCATTGCAGAGTGGCACATGTAGTTTGTAAGGCAAAATAGTCCACAAAGAAAATTTAAAACATTTTCATATTTACCACTATTTTATCCTTAACAACATTGCATGTTAAAAACTCAGGAGACACGTGTATGTTCACTGGTTGGTTTTAATAGCAAATACAACGGCTATGTTTGCATTGTAGACATCACAATGCCTGGTTACTAAGAAATCTGCTAAGTTTTTCCACAATGCACCATTTCATATTAAACCACTTTGAATAACTTTGTGTACATCTTAATTACGGAATTATGCATTATAGTGTAATTCCCCTTTAAATTCACAGTCAGTTCTAAAATAAGTTCACGTCTGGATTTCAGGTCTTGACTGTGTTGATTTGATAAGATGAATTTGTAAAGTTATTTGGCTATAACTTGAGCCAAAATATGCTTTATTGCATGCTTTATTGTAGTTTTGTTTTTTTATTTTTTACATAATTACAATTACATATTAGCAATTAATTGGAATTCTATAGAAATATACAGAACTAATCTCTACTTATCTAAAATCACTAATTAACCATAAATATTTGTTTGGCTTTTTTAGGGAGAAGTGTGTGAAACAAGGAACTAATGTAATTTGGTTTCCAGCCTATCGAGATTAATTTAGCATAGGATGTGATGAATGCAAGTGCAGCCGTCCCTGCCATGCATCAGTGTCACAAGGGCTACTTTGCCCAGATTTTTCACACCAGTCCAGTGGTCGGGGAGATAGAGTGCCAGCCTTAGTCATTGTTTTTTAGAAGCCTGTGTGCACTAATTTACTGCATGGCCACATTCGGCAGCCAAGTCATCACTGCCCTTCACAAGGTCTAAATCCGTATTAAAATCTGAGGGTGTGGTTTTGGTTATTATTCCTCTGGCATGATTAGTGATGAAATATATTTTGTTATTGTTATTGTTTTTGTTGCTGTTGCTGTTGTTATTGTTGTGAAGAAAAAAATATTTTCATAAGCAGGGTGTCATTGGCAAACTGAAAAATACCAGAAAGCATGCTAGAAGACAGATGGCCTATTTCTAGTGGCTGACTCTAAAGATAAGGGTGCAGCACAAAGCCTGATGCCACAACCAGAATGATCGTAAAACAAGCTATTTGTTTGTGAATTTAAGAACACATTAAGTTTGCCTAGCTAGAAGCAGTAGCGAGGGGTATATTACCTGCTCCGTAGATGATGGAGGGAAATCGTTCTCCAAAGAAATGATAAAGGACGCCTGGAGCTAGCACAGAAGTAGGGTAAGCGCACACTGGGAAGATGAGAGGCTCTGATTAAAATCTCCATCTTTATCAGCCTATGATCATTGCCACCTTGATGGCAGCTCACACAGAAATAGAAAGGCAGTGGAACTCCCAAGGATATTGAACTAAACTTTCAAGCGATTGTATCTAGGGCCTTTCATTCAGGAAATGTCACTTTTTTCTCTCGTCTTCCTTTTCTTCACTTTCTTTCTGAGGTGCTCTGTCTATAGAGACGCATGAGAGTACAGAGGCAATCGCCTGTCATGGCTCATACTCAGTTCCTGTGGAAATATGATGTTGAAATACTCCCCAAGCAGATAAGTGTCTTTACACATGAGCAGCACATTTGATTGCCTTCTGTAGAGAAGACTGAGGCTGGATTACAACTCTCTCTCTTTTTCTTTACACACACACAACCACACGCTCACACATACCACACACATATATGCTTCCTCTTCTGTCAGAGGGTGAATGAATTCTGCGCTATTGTTTTGCACTCTCTCTCTCTCTCTCTCTCTCTCTCTCTCTCTCTCCCTCTCTCTCTCTCATATTCTCTCTCTCTTATTTTACCTTTCTTTTCTCTTACTCACAGACACACACACATAGACATTTGCACTCCCAGGTTGGAACATATCCTGGACTACTACACTGGATAGTGGAAACCAGTGATGCACTGTGACATTTAGAACTCTGCCACTCTCTGGATGCTTCTGTATTAAACCATTGCAGACCTGTCTTAAAACTTAATTTTATAGCTAAAATCATTGAGAAAGTTGTTTCCAATCAACCATGGTCAAGCTGTTCTTGCAAAAGTGTTTTAAATGAGGTATGGATGAGTATTGACTCAGGTAAAATATCAGTTCTGGTTTTACTAGATCTCAGTGCTGCATTTGACATTGTAGATCATAGAATACTGCTGGACAAGTTTTAAAATTGGGTAGGACTTTCCGGAGTAGTCCTTAGTAGATTCAGGTCATATTTAGTCCGGAGTTACTTTGTCACCATTGGCAGTTATATATTTGATAAGCTGGCTATGACATGCGGAATTCCCAAAGTATCAGTTCACGGACGTCTTCTGTTAAATCTCTGTATGCTGCCTTTGGGCCAATTCTGCAGAACAACAGTACTGATTACCATGGTTATGCAGTTGATACACAGATATATCTGGCTTTCTCACCAGAGGACTACAGCCCAATAGGCTTATTTGAAGCATGTTAATGATGGATGGGATGGATGAGCCAAATTTTTCTTCAGTTAAATAAGGACAAAACAGAGATTACTGTGTTTGGTAACAAAGAGAAAATAATTAGTATTAGTGAACATGTTGATTCTCAGGCTTTAAAAACCAATGGCCAAGTTAAAAATTATAGCACTCTAATAGATCTTACCTTCCCCAGCCATATCAAAGCAATCACCAAAACAGCCTTCTATCATCTTATAGCCAGAATCAAGAGGTTGGTGTCCCAAAAAGACTTAGAAAAGCTCAACCATGCTTTTATCTTCAGTAGGTTGGACTACTGTAATGGTCTCTTAACTGGACTTCCCCAAAAAGACCAGCTGCAGCTCATTTATAATGCTGCTGCTAGAGTTTTAATCAGGATCAATAGAACAGAGCACATTATTCCAGTTACAGAATAGATTTTAAAGTGCTGTTACTAGTCTAAAAATCACTGAATGTTTTAGACTCAGAATACATCTCTCATATGTTTAAAGAATATAAACTGAGTGGGTCTCTTAGACCCATGGACTCTGGTCAGCTAGTAGAGCCCAAACTAAACGTGGTGAAGCAGCATTTAGCTGTTACGCTGCATACAATGGGAACAAACTTCCAGAAGATCTTAGATGTGCCCCAAATGTAGCAATTTTCAAATCCAGGCTAAAAAACATTTCTCTTTTAATGTGCCTATGATTGAGCTCTGTAACTTGCCGGGCTTTTAAAAACTCTATTCTTACTGTGCACTTCAGCCCTTAACAAGCTCATTTTAATAACACCTAGGTTCTCAGCTCTAATTCACTTTTATGTTTTTATTCTACTTTATGTACTTTGTACTGTCGTTTAATTACATTTTCTAAGATTTTCATCTTTTATTGATTTTCACTCTTTTAAACACTTTGTCTTTTTTTCTTTTGATATTTCGGTTGCTGTTATTTATGTAAAGCACACTGCATTGCCTTAGTGCATGAAATGTGCTATATAAATAAACCTCCTTACCTTGCCTGCTTTTCCTATAGGATTTCTAATCTTAGCACTAAACTAATTTACTGGTGGACATGAACATATTTTGGTCATTCTAGATTAAACATGCTTGATCAAAGACTTCCAGAAGGTCTAGAATGACCTTTTTTTCATACTCAATTGGTCCTACCATTGTAATCAAACCATGATTGATTAGTTCTTCTATCTCTTCCTAATTATGTTGGCAGTTAATCAGACATGTAAGGTTTTCTGTCCAACTACAGAAGGCCTAACCAATGAAAGAGAGCTCACTTGGCTGTATCTATGTAGATATCTCAATAGGGAAAAAATCCTGATTGGACAACTTTCCATTTAACCTTTTTGTTTCTAACCGAACCAATATTAGGTACTACAGATAATGTAATACTACAAACATAATTATGTTATAAATTAAAATTTAATTAAAACATAATGTATTTTTTAGTTTCCAGAAATCATTAAAGAATGTTTACCCATGGTGGAAACTGAATGTGTCTATACTGGACTCTGTTTTAAAAGGCTGTGGGTCCATTTCATTCTAACACAACGAAAACAGCCTGAGATCCATCAAATCCATCGAATATGCTTGTTTGGTTTTGATCGACAATTCATTTGGAGAGGGACCCTCTCCCAAATACCTATTTTCTTTACTTTTTAAGACAATACGCTTTCCGCCTTCACCATTCATGGCTGTGTGAGTGACACGTTATTACGTGGCTTCAGCTGTGGAAGGGACCTCTGCCTCTCCACATTACAAGGTAATATAAATGTGGCCGCACTAGAGGCCTGCCATTGTGTGGTGCTGCCTATAATTAAGCGCTACATTAGAAAAGAGGGCTGGAATAAAACATGAGTATGTAAATGCTGCCCGGAGCTGATGTTGTAGTGATTATTACAATGCAGATAAAGCATTTCTCATAACTGCCTGTGTCTACTGAAGCCTCCGAAAACATCTGGACCTTTTAATTGAAAAATGGCTCGGCGCTCTGTCGTGCTGCAGCACCCGCGCTAAGTGAAGTCAACAATTAAGACAAAAGCGTAATTGATAAAATTGCATTACTTGCTTATTTGGCTTTCCAGCGAGATGAAACATTTGATTTATCATTATTTATGGGCCAATGGCAGAGGGGAGACTATTTTCTTTTGCCGGCCTTATTAAAAAAGAGTAAATGCATGCTTTAAAAAATGACCATGCTCAACAGGGAGCATGTTGCATGAATAAATGTATATTATTAAAATTCCTTTTTTGCATACAACTGCCCGTTTAAGTTATGACTCATTCATTGGCAGCAGCAGTTACTTTGTGCAAATTTACTGAAGTTACTATTTTCTCTCACTTTAATCTTTTTTCAATCTTTTCAAACTAAATAAGAGATCAGAAGACCCTTATCTTGTTTTATGTATTTAATTTATATCTGACATTATGAGATATTGCTGCTAAGTAGGCATTATTAATTCTGAGGAACAAAGCTATGTGTTCTGAGATATAATGTGGAAAATTCATCGGCAGCACAAACATCCAAACATTCTAAAGTCCACAGACCCTGTACTCTTATAACTTATTCTAATTCCCCATCCATGTCCACCACCGCAAGATTTGTGGTCCACGAGAATTAATGTGTGTGTGTAGGGGCTGTTCATCTGCCAATATGGCGTAGGGTTGAGTGATGTGTGCTCGCTGTTGTCACTAATGATCAGAGCTGCAATGATGTGCAGACAGGAGGCTGAGAGGCGATGGATTGTGGTGCAGTCTGTGTGAGTGTGTGTGTGTGTGTGTGTGTGTGTGGGTTGAGGTTTGGAATTGGTTTGGTAACGATCAATTGAGATAGACACAGCCTACGGTGGGGGGAGCAGAAGTGTGTGGGGAGGTTGATCTCAATTCATTCCTACCCTATAGACACACTTCCGTCAGAGCTGAGGGACTGATGGCATCTTGTCTTAACAGAATGGCTTGTCTTGACTAGTTAATCTACATGTTGTGGCTCTTATGCTGTTGCAGATGATTTACTTACCATCTTACCATATTGCTCTCCATTACTGCAGCATTGCTTATGACATTAAATGTCAATCAATTGTTCTACAAGTTTCCTGTGCTACACTCTTAACAATAAAGGTACAAAAGCAGTTCTTTGCAAGGTCACAAGTGTCACAACCACCGAAATGTTCGCATTAGAAAGTTTGATCCCAGGCAACGCTAAAGAAACCTATAGCCAACCCCTATGCCTATGCTGCATTACCTTGATACCACACAAGGGATGGTTTAAAGGAATGCTCCAACATTTTTCCACCCAACTTATATCTGTCATATCTTTAGCATACAATCCATTAGCATGGAAAATAACTGCAAACACAAAGAACTTACTGATTCAAAATGTTTTTATTATAACAGTATTTAGAGTCCACTTGTTTTTATTATTTTAAACACAGAGGAACGTGTAGAAATTATTGCTCATAGTAAATGACTGGATGTTACAGATGTAGCAGATAGAATTAGATGGAAAAACACTGGAGTATTCTTTTAAATAGCTATCTAAGGTTCCTTAAGCAAGAATGCATATCAATCAAGTGCATGTTATTCTAGTGATCAGACAATCCATTGTGTAAGAGACAAATTGCACCTCTTCACTACATTATCTTCTAGACAGCGCTACTGCTGAAGGGCTTAGCTGTTCAAAAGCCAGAGCAGAACTTAACTCCTGCTGGTGGGGCTGTTTTGGAGGAGGACAGGATCAAATCTTAATCATGGGGTCACATGGTGGGGTTTTAGCCATGTGTGTCTTATATTCCCATGTCCCAAGTGGGTTTGCTTTCTGTAGCACTCAGTAAGAGCAGAGTGAGATACAGCAGGCTACACTATGACCTCTATTTTTATCAAATGCTCTGTCAAAAAGACTGCCGTGGCTTGGACTCCCTGTTCACTTTCTGTTGGTCCTTGACCTCATAACACCTGCTACATTTACTCACATCGTCCCATTTCTTCATGCTTCCTCATCCATTATTTTAAATCAACAAATTCCAACATGGGAGAAAAATTTGCACTGCAATATATTCTTTTATTTTCTTCCAAGATTCATTTTAACATTATTCCAATCCATTATTCCAGTTAGACGGAAAGGTGGGGGGCAAAAGAAAGCTGCAAGTACTTGTGTAATTTCTGTATGGCCATTGTTTTTCATGTAATTGTGATGCAAGATACAACAGTCTAGCTTGCTAGGCACTTATGTTGATATGTACAAGGTTAGTTGGATGTCTGTACGAGATTTGAACCACTGCATTTATTTTTTTTTTCCTTCATATTGATCTCATTGCCTGTGCATCACACCTCACCTCACTCATACCCCAATATAATTTATATGTACATGTATTTTAATATGCATATTATTTCACCAGGATCTCTGTCATCTAGAAGGCATGTGATGTGATGTGGATGGGGACTCTCTGGGAGAGGCCATTATGATAATACCATATCAATTGTACTCACATTTACATATTCAGACATGCACCTGTATTATCCTTCAGGATCAGCTACATCACAGTGTATGAGTACAGTCAACAAATGTTGTGTATATCAAAAGGCAAGCTGACATGCACATGTTTTCTTTAGGATCATTTTTTATTTGGAGGTGCATACAATATGGTGCAAAAGTCAGAGACCACCCACCATTTATTTAATTTTCAGTCAAAACAGTGCAAGTGCAAGTTATTCTTTTTTCAGAGCCAGGAACAGAGGAGAAAATGATCCAAAAGCATCAACCACTAAATATACTATCAAATAATTTTTTTTGTACATAGTGTGTCCATCCTTTTGCTTTTTTTACAGCTTCCAACCTTGTGTTCAGTTCTTCAAAGAAATCTACAGGGACGTTTTTCCACTCCAAAGTTCAGTCTTTGAAGCTGGTAGCATTTTCTCACAGTCCAAGTACACTTCCAATGATGATGTTGAGGTGGACTCTGGGGTGGCCAGTCCATTGCTCTGAGAACACCAGCAGCTTCTTTGTTTGATCTGCAAATTTTCTTCCTTTTTTATTCATTTTATTTTCTCATTAATGGGTTCTTGACAGCACACATCCTTTCAGATCCAATGCGTTGAGCTGTCTTCTATCCGTGGAAGGATGGACAGAAACACCTGGAACACCTGAAAAAGACTTATTTTTTTTTTAACTTGCCCTTTCTTTTACAAATAGATTATCTAATATCTAATCTCAGAAATATCACCTGTAATATGAATAAATGAAGAGTGGGTTTGTCACTTTTCCACAGTACTGTATACTCTCCTTTATATGATGGTATGTAACAAAATCGGGCCAGAGTCGGACTTACACACAAAGTGGGTAGGTCAACTTCATAGATACAATTTCCAATTGCGCTACTGTCCTGCAATGTCATTACTATAAGCTATTCCTAACAGTCATGCAGTCATCACCCTACCTAATCCTACCAAATCTGATACAAAACAGTAGCAACCAATCAGAAAGCTAGATTCACATAAACATAACAAACACTGCAACAATCTTCACTTGTATCAAACTCAAATTGATAAACCAATCCCAAAGAAGCATATATAAAGTAAAGTTTGTTATTATTGTTGACTGTGACAAAGCTAATCCAAAAGCCTAGTGAGCGGAGTGTGGTTTGACTATTTCAAATGAATCATAAAAACTCTCACAACTAAAGAGACATCTCGAGACCAAAGGCAGTGGAGTATTTTCAAAGAAAACGCAATGTACTACAGCTCCAAATCACAGTCCACATCTACCTTGTACATTTCTGTTCTTTTTGCTTTTTCCCTTTTTTAACATGTTATGTTTTTTAACATAGCTGCAAATTTTGTTTCCTGTGATTGAACAATCTGAATTTTTTCAGGCCCTGATTTTCAGATTTTCACTTCAGAAAAGAAAAAGTAAAATTGTATTTAAAAAGTTAAAGGTTGAGGTTGAGAACCCCTGCTCAAAGAGACAGATATACTTAAAACGTTCCTGGTCACATCTTTTAACGCAACTGGAGCTTCAAATTCAAAAACAGGCACATGACAATGAACCAGAGGCACAGCCTGTTGTGTCAGCCAGTACCAGATCAGATGATATTGTTGCCAGATTTATACAGTTGCGCTGAATTTGATAAACTAATCTCTCGAGGCTGATGTTAGCTTCTTATTCGAATTTCCATTCTACTTCAAATAGTGCACCAGTTGCGCTCTAACGTCTGGACATTGCATCTGAGCGTACCCTAAGTTGTACATGATCTGAGGTGGAAAGGTAAATGAGAATAAGAAGCTAGCTTCAGCTTCATCTAATCTTTATCCACCATATGGGTCTCAGTTACAAACCTAACTGGTTGGTTTTACCTGGTTTAACTGCTAAATTACTACAGATGTACACTTGGATGTAACATTTATAGTTTAGACGTTCTTGCACTTATGTGCATGAGTTTATACATAAGCCCACAGTAAATGGCCCAAAATGCTACCAGCTTACCAGGAATTCTCCTGACTCTCCCGAATACCCACTCTGGCACTGAATTAAATTAAAACACAATGACATTCTTTCCATCTTTTTTCTGTTTATATTACTTGTAGGTCAGCGTTTTCTTTTGGCAAGCCAAAGTGTGTGTCCAAGATTGGTGCACATGCCATGATACTGTAGAGCCATGCTTCTACAGTTTTTGATTCAGTGCAACATTTTCTATCACCTCTGCCAGGAAAGCCCTCTCAGCCCATCAGTGTATTTAATTACACACAGAGCCAATTCAACAACCCCCCCCCAGCATTATTCCATCTTATTTCAAGGGTGAGAAAGTGAGAGAGAAAGAAAGAGAGAAAGAAAGAGAGACAGAGAGAGGCGAAAAAGAGCTCCAAGTACTTTCGTAATTTAAGAGAGTGTTAATGAGTGTCTGCTAACCTTTCTCTGTTATCCATCATGCGGTAATGGAGGAGAGGATCTCTTTTCCAATCCTGCTTCATTAAAAACTTTATATTAAATCTAAATATGACGCCATGTACCAGTGAAATTAATAGAGTTTCCCAAAGTGTAATTCATCCTTATGGTGTTAAAATCCTCATGGAACATTTTAATGGCATTGATTTTATTATATAAATATGATTTAATAAGACAAGGGTCCCTAAAAGTGTGTTTGTACAGTAAAAATGTGTGAGCAAAATCAATTCGCACTGATGTTGGATCATTTGTATAGGATTTCGCATCTACGATACAGATCATGTTTTAAAAAGCTATACATATGCACTCAGTGGGCATACAAAGCTTCAGCATTCGGGACAAAAAAAACAGACTGGCTTAATATGCCTTGTACATGGGTAAAGAAGAAAGGTCCTCCTGAGCATGTACAGCACTAGCCCATGCTATTAGATATTGTACGTTATACAGTGCTGTGGAAAAAACCCTTAATTTATTTTATTTCCACTCAAAACAGACATTAAATACAAACTATTTTTCATAAGATATTAATGAGGAGATTATACATTTACCAAGCACATTTATGCTATTATAACATCTGTACACCTAGTCATTTATGCAATTATTTAATCAGCCAATCATGTGGCAGCAGTGCAGAGCGCAAAAGCAAGCAGATATGGGCCAGAAGCTTCAGGTAATGTTCACATCAACCATCAGAATAGGAAATAATGTGATCTCAGTAATTTTGACCATGGCATGACTGTTGGTGCCAGACAGGCTGGTTTGGATATTTCTATAACTGATTTCTTGGGATTTTCACACACAATAGTCTCAGGAGTTTACTCAGAATGGTGCAATAAAGAGAAAAAAAAACATCCAGTGAGTAGCAGTTCTGTGGAGGGTTATGCCTCGTTGATGAGATCAACGGAGAATAGCTGGACTGGCTCAAAATGACAGAAAGGCCACAATAACAGATAACTACTCTGTACAATCGTGGTGAGCAGAATGCATAATACATTGGACCTTGTGCTCGATAGGCTACAATAGTAGAAGACCATGTCAAGTTCCACTTATGTTAGCCAAGAACAGAAAGCTGATGCTGCAGTGGGCACAGGCTCACCAAAACTGGACAGTTGAAGACTGCAGAAAAGTAGCCTGGTCTGATGAATCTCAATTTCTGCTGAGGCACACTCAAATTCTGAGGTAGATTCAGAATTTGACACCAACAGCACAAATCCATGGACCCAACCTGACTTGTGTCAAGAGTCCAGGCTGGTGGAGATTGTGTAATAATGGTAATTGGGATTTTTTTTTTGGAAGTTTGAAAGTCTTTCAAAACATCTTTGACATGTGGTAGAACGAGAGATTTGCAGCATGAAAGTGCACCTGAAAGAAATCTGCAAGAACTGCACGATGCAATCCAGGCAACATGGAACAGAATCTCAAAGGAAGTTTTCCAACATCTTATGGAATCCATGCCATGAAGAACTTGGGCTGTTCTGAGAGCAAAGGGAGGGTCAAAGGAAAAAAGTGAAAAAACAAGAGTTTCTAAAACTGAAGAAAGTGGGGCTCTTAACAGTGCAATACCTAGTAGACCACCAAAACTGTAACCATCAGATATGCAGTACTTAAAGTTTTTGTCTAAGAGACAGGAGAAAATCAAGCTCTGCTCTTGCTCCAGATCTGGAAAAAAATCGACAGGTGTTTCTGTGAGATGGCAACCACAACAAAAGTCAAAGGCAAATTAATCTATATGGTGCCTTTTCCAACAGGCGTTGTCACAAAGCAGCTTTACAGAAAATCTGTGTTTGAGCCCCCATGACCAAGCCAAGGGTGACAGTGGCAAGGAAAAACTTCCTATGAGCAAGAGGCAGAAACACTGAGAGGAACCAAGACTCAAAAGGGGAACACATCCCCTTAATAGCAAAGTGGAAAGCTTAAATACAAGCTATATGAATGAGCGAGAGGGCTACATTTGATGAAGAGATGAAACTAGTGCCTATATAAATGATATATGATATGAACATTTATTGGTTGGAACATGCAGCCATTGTTGCTGTCTCTGTGATGAAAATTAGAAACTGAGTTCACTCTGTAAAATTCAAGTTCATGTGAAGCTTGTGCAAAATAATGTTATTAAATTACTGAAAGTAATAATTACATTCTGATCAAGGTTATTTTGTCCATTCATATAGCTATGACAAAATGCACTGCTTTTTTATGAATTGTTTTTACTTAATGGTCACTTTGACTGGAAATCAGATACAATTATTAGGGTCAAATTTAAAAGATAAATGTGATAAGGAAATGAATTGTTTTGATAAAATGAGTCATCAATTGTGTTGATACATCAACACAGCAATGTCGATTTGTCCCAGCATGGCCGTTTTTATGGAGAGTTGTTCACGGTAGGGGGTTCTTCCCCCCTCCCCCGTTCAACCCTCAACAAAGAGTCACATTTCACACACAGAGAGCCAACAGTGTCCTAGTTAATTTGATAACTGAGTTATTGGAAAAAATATTTTATTTGATTATATTAATTAAAAATATTGTCTTATTCTGCTCTTTTCAGATCATTTTGGTGTTACTGAACTTCATTACAGGCATTAACACTTCTTTATTTTTCCTGTTTTAAATGAAATGTGCATTCATGTGTTGCTGTTTTTTTGGTGTGTTTGTGTTTTTTATGCTTATGGTATTTTAGCTGGCTGTGCTGTGGTTAGTGGTCAGTGGCATATAACATTCCATTCTGCAAAATTATATTTAGTCTAATTTCACCCACACTTAAATATTAGTGCTCTAAATGAGGAAAAGTGCTGTTTACTGAAGTGTGTTTGTGTGTGTGTGTGTGTTCACGCAGTTTGGCCCTGTCTGTGTGCAGCCAGCTGCTGCCAGAATGACTGCTGACACAGGAGCGTGTGCCTGGCATGTATGCATACGCATATGTGTGTGTGTGTGTGTGTGTGTGTGTGTGCGTGTGTGTGTGTGTGTGTGTGTGTATGTGTGTATGTGTGTTTGTAAGGAAAGGGGGAGTGAAAAAAGACAGAGTCTTAATTAGCAGCTTGCCTTCGATTGGGTGACATGTTACCTGTCAGAATCGACATGCCTCCTGCACTGTTTGTCTATGCCACTGAGTTACCAAACAACAGGCAGTTTTACTCTCTCTGTTTGTTGCTCTCTCTCTTGTCCACTTTTTCATGTATTTGCTCTGTAATTTACAGCTCAAATTTATTGTGTTGACATTTTTTTAATGAAAATGGAGTTTTGTTTTATTTCATAGATCCTATGTCTCTCAAAGTTAATTTCACACACCACTCACATAACTCCTTGTGGATACATTTTAACACCACTTAAAAGAACACTGTTAGCCCTTACATTAATTGAATATGCTACTGCAGAATTAAGTCAAAGGTCAAGTCAACCAGAAATCAAAAATAATAGTTTTTACCTTGTTAATTCATGCTTCAGGTCATATTAAGTATGATTCAATATATCATGTAAAAGACAATTTTTTTTTTTTCCTGGAATATTTGGAATAAAGTGTAGACTTTCACATCACTTTAACACCACATTTTCTGAGTTTTGATTATGTTGCCATGCACCAGAGGGCAGATAAAAGTAATATTAATCCATATAATGTATCACCTCCCCCTCCCACCGCACGTATCATTGTGCAAAAACACTCAGTTAGCTTTCCTTGATATTGATACTGAAGTATATAAAGGTACAGAATGAAAACACATTGTGATTTCCGATTGACTTTAAGGAACTAGAACTTGATTTTACAGTGGTGGAATTACTTTTGGGCCCTTTAGTCAATTACAAACTGTAACAGTCAGGTATTTGAAGGCCAGTAACTTTACCAAACGTTTTTCTTGCCCTCCTAACCTAATTAGAGGTGAATGACAACTAGCTAGCCTGCTGAGCTGTCCACACTCGTTTTATAAGATCTCATAAATTGTTGAATTTGAGCCACATGTGGAAGTGTTTAAGTGTGTGTTTGGAGGGCGAGTGTGTGTTGTGACAGACTAATAGTCTGCTCAGGTGTTCAGTATGTTTGGCTAGCATAAATACGGGTGGCCCCGTTTTTCTCTGGGCCAGGGGTCATGTTTTTATGAGTCAGGCTAATCAGCTCCTCTGACAGCACAAACATGATAATTACCCCACTGGTTTTGCACACACACACTGCTGGTTCTTCATCTGAAAGATAATATTTTGAGCCTCATCAAAGGAGAGGGCCGTACGAGAAACACAGGTGAGTTGGCAATGGCGTCTGACAGGTAGCAATTAGCCTGTATGGAGGAGCCTGATCTTCAGAAGTGTTGTAATCACATGGCAGAGGCTGCTGCTGTTTCTTCATGAATGTTTGTTTGTTACTTTACTTCACACGTGAGCCTTCCCTCTGTCATTACTGGGACATGCTGTGAAAAAAGTTCCTCCAAGCTGAAATATCCTTGCATCTTCTGGTCTCTGATTTCTGTACATACCAATGTTTCTGTTATATACTTTTACAAACCTAGTCGTGTGGGGACTGATAAGGTGATCATTTGAATTTAAGTCAGATGTTCTTGAGCAAGCGGAATACTGAACTGTGTAGTATAGTGGACTACAGTCTTGGAAATTAAGAAAAAAATTGGTAAAGTCTATGTGGATAGGCCTTTCCTCCCCCCATCCCTCAGCGTGATCCTAACGAATGTGGTGGTTAACACCCTCCTCCAAGAGTGTTTTTTATTTTATTTTATTTTATTTTTTTTAACCCAATTTTCTCCCCGATTTAGTCGTCGCCAATTCCACCCGCTAGCTAGGACTCCCCCAATCACGCTATACTATCAACGCTAGGGGGGCGAAGGCTAACACAGGCTTCCTCCGTGACCTGTGAAGCCAGCCACCTCTTCTTTTCGAACATTGGACAGCTGAACGCGCTTAGAAGAAAGCGCCAACTGCCAGATCTGTTACGTCAGCTAACAGACGCCTCTGCTGACTAGCATCGCGTTGAGTGATGGGGAAGAAGGAGGGGCCATCCTGCCCACCCAGAGAGGCCAATTGTGCTCTCTTGGACTCCCGGTTACGGATGGCTGTAGCATCACCAGGGATCAAACTCGTGATCTCCTGATGATAGGGCCAACGCTAGACGGTTGCGCCACTCGGGAGCCCTGGGTCCTCCAACTGTGTTGAGTTGTCTAATGATGTTGTATTAAAAGCAGTTCAGAAAGATGTCTCGGAGGAAGTACAAGCTAGCCTTCATCCTCCCAGCTTGGTAGTATTGTGTGATAGGGAGCAAACTAGCTAGATGGCGGGAACTGGCAATGATTGGGGGATAAATTGGGTTAAAAAAGAAACTTCACATCACTTATACCATTTTATACCAATTGAAGTCTTTGTAGCACCCATCACCATCCATCAACTCCCCAGAGGAAAGCACGCGTACCACACTAGTACCTCTGCGACCCTTTACTATCAGTGCCATGCTGAGAAAATTCCTCCTGGCTCTCCTGCCCCCTCCTCCTTCACTGCCCACCTCACTGGTCCTCAAGCGGCCAACGAGAAAACCAGGGCAAGAGATGGTAAAGTGGTTGGTGGTAGACTTCTTGAGTGACTCAAGTGACCCAAGGCTGTACATTATGTACATAATTTGCATTTGCATTTACATTAGGAAAAATAAGAATTTTTTGACATCTGAGATACGTTCAGCAAGATATCATTTTTTGCACTGTAAGAAATTATGCTTAAAAGTTGCTGAAACTACTGCTAGTTCAATGAACTACCAAGAAAAGCCCCTTATTCTGGTTAAAGATATTTCAAAAACTTTTAATTAAACATAGAGACAAAATTGTGATCCATGTATTTAGTTTGATACTAAAGGGTTAGTGAGGGAAAAAAGGGGAATGTGTACAACACAAATATAATCATTTTATTTGCTATCTAAAACAACAAGTGAACCTACAGATATATTGAATTTTTTTTAGATGTAATATTGTTAATGGTAGATATATGTGTGTGTGTGCGTGTGTGTGTGTGTGTGTGTGTGTATACAGTATCTCACAAAAGTGAGTACACCCCTCACATTTCTGCAAATATTTTATTATATCTTTTCATGGGACAACACTATAGAAATGGAACTTGGATATAACTTAAAGTAGTCAGTGTACAGCTTGTATAGCAGTATAGATTTACTGTCCTCTGAAAATAACTCAACACACAGCCATTAATGTCTAAATAGCTGGTAACACAAGTGAGTACATCTCACAGTGAACATGTCCAAATTGTGCTTAAAGTGTCAATATTTTGTGTGACCACGATTATTATCTAGCACTGCCTTAACCCTCTTGGGCATGGAATTCACCAGAGCTGCACCGGTTGCTACTGGAATCCTCTTCCACTCCTCCATGATGACATCATGGAGCTGGTGGATGTTTGACACCTTGCGCTCCTCCACCTTCTGCTTGAGGATGCCCCACAGGTGCTCAATTGGGTTTAGGTCTGGAGACATACTTGGACAGTCCATCACCTTTACCTTCAGCTTCTTCAGCAAGGCAGTTGTCATCTTGGAGGTGTGTTTGGGGTCATTATCGTGTTGGAAAACTGCCATGCAGTGCAGTTTCCGAAGGGAGGGGATCATGCTCTGCTTCAGAATGTCACAGTACATGTTGTAATTCATGTTTCCCTCAATGAACCACAGCTCCCCAGTGCCGGCAGCGCTCATGCAGCCCCAGACCATGATGCTACCACCACCATGCTTGACTGTAGGCAAGAGACAGTTGTCTTTGTACTCCTCACCAGGGTGCCGCCACACATGCTGGACACCATCTGAGCCAAACAAGTTTATTTTGGTCTCGTCAGACCACAGGACATGGTTCCAGTAATCCATGTTCTTGGACTGCTTGTCTTCAACAAACTGTTTGTGGGCTTTCTTGTGCGTCAGCTTCAGAAGAGGCTTCCTTCTGGGACGACGGCCATGCAGACCGAGTTGATGCATTGTGCGGCGTATGGTCTCAGCACTGACAGGCTGACCTCCCACTTCTTCAACCTCTGCAGCAATGCTGGCAGCACTCGTGTCTATTTTTTGAAGCCAACCTCTGGATATGACGCTGAACACATGGACTCAACTTCTTTGGTCGACCCTGGCGAGGCCTGTTCCGAGTGGAACCTGTCCTGGAAAACTGCTGTATGATCTTGGCCACCATGCTATAGCTCAGTTTCAGGGTGTTAGCAATCTTCTTATAGCCAGGCCATCTTTGTGGAGAGCAACAATTCTATTTCTCACATCCTCAGAGAGTTCTTTGCCATGAGGTTACGTGTTGAATATCCAGTGGCCAGTATGAGAGAATTGTACCCAAAACACCAAATTTAACAGCCCTGCTCCCCATTCACACCTGGCACCTCGTAACTCTAATGAGTCACATGACACCAGGGAGGGACAACGACACAACTGGGTACAATTAGGCACAATTTGGACACGTTCACTGTGAAGTGTGCTCACTTGTGTTGTCAGTAATTTAGACATTAATGGCTGTGTGTTGAGTTATTTTCAGAGAACAGTAAATCTATACGAAAAGATATAATAAAATATTTGCAGAAATGTGAGGGGCGTACTCACTTTTGTGAGATACTGTACATATATATATATGTATATATATATATATATATAATATATATATATATATATATATATATATATATATATATATATATATCTGACATGAATGTATTGTTTAAAAGAAAAAAAAAAGCAAAAATATTAGCTAAAGACTATTGGAAAATAAAGTCAGCATATACAATAACATATAGCGTATTCGTAACCATGTCATACCTTCCTGAAGTAGCTTTAATGCCATAAAAGTGCTTTAGACATCTGGTTCCTTTCACCACTGCTGTGAACAATTCTGACTTGGTAAGTTTCTCTAGAATAGAGCATTTCACATCAAACCACTCTTGTGCTTCTCAATATAAATAAGCTAACTTTTAGCCTGCACCTAAAAATGCTGCTGTTTTTCATTTAGCCTGAAGAAAAGTGATGGGGCCATGGCAGTAATGGAGCAGATGAGTACCAGAACTAAAACAACAGGCTGGCGCAGAATACAAGAATACCAAAAATACAACACTGGACTTCCACAGCTATTTACAATTAACCTCTTCTTCATGTATGTCTGAAATAATGTAAGTCCGGACATAAGAAAGCACATCATCAGGCCTCAAGGTATCTTCCGGTACTGTCTTTTAGAGTTACAATGGCTTTCATGACTGTACTGATGTGAGTCCCAGTGGAAAAACTGATGCATAGCTTATCCTGTAACACACAGAGAAGTAACGTTATCGATTTTGACACCATTGGCTTTGAGCTTGAATCAATGTATCTCTCCTTACTTTTGCTCACACCACACATTCTCTTTCCGTCTGTTTGTAATCATCAGTGCTCATTGCTCAGAGACAATAAGAAACATCTGCTTTGTCTTTACTGTCATGAAGGGGAGACAGACTGAGCACATGTGTCTTCAGTTAGCTCCGCTCTCTGGCCTTCAGCTCCTGTGCAGGGTTTTGACCTCCATCTGCAGGATCAGAACAGCTCACACACACTAGACATCAGCAACACACTTCCTCTGTCTCAGGAGACCCTCCATTTCAATGTTTCAGGAAGTTGAAGAAATTCAAACCTTTATATTATTGACATTTCCCAATGGTTTAATTTATCATTGTGGTAGAAGAGTATGTATTCAGTTGTGTGAGTAACTGACTGGTATACTTGAGTGCAGCTACTTAGTGGTGCTTTAACACAGCAAACAGTCAGTTACTACTGAGAGTGAGTATGGCAAAAATGTGTTACCTATTGATGCGCATTATATGAATCATGATATTTTGTTTTTCTGAAGTTTGCGAACAGGTTTGTAGGGACACAATGCACCAAAACAGTAGTTATAAGCTTTTAGAAAGGCTTTAAAAACTATGTATGATGATTTTTTATTTATCTTTTGCAAAAATAAACTGTTAAAGAAAGGGCAACAGGACAAAATTAAACTGGTAAAAATTAATTAATAAAATATTAGCCTAATGGGCTCATCTTTTAAAAACTTTTCCTACATTTTAAAGGAATGTAAACTGTAAACTACTAAACTTCAGCTAGATCCCTTATGAAACAATAATTTAATATAGTGCAATATATTAAATAACAACCGCATGTATGAGAAACTAGCGAATATATTTTCCCATTTACTGCAATATATGCATGGACCATGTATGTCTATATATGGATACATATTAAAAAATGAATTGCAATGAAGACAAAAACTGCACTACAATTTTACATTTAATTGTTTTTTTGAAACAATTTATGTTTTTTTCATCAGTTAGTGCACAAGTTTACATAAAGCTGAACAAATATTTATGAACAGCCATTTCATTTTGTTTACAAAGTCACATATTTCATATATGAACAACAACTGTTCACTGAAAAGAAATTAAATTAAATTTTATGGATTTTTGGACAGTTGGACGCCTTGTTAAAGTCATTTTGGCAACATAGCAGGAAGAAAAGAAGATTTACACCTTAATGGATTGAATACTCATTTTCTAACTTTGTACTTGTGTTTATGTGTTTTTCACACATATTTACAGTTGTTAGTGCATTCTGATGAATACCTATAGAAGTCCAGTTGAACCAGGCAAGAGAGCATGAAACACAAAAATCTACAGAAGGAGTGAGACAGAGATAAGAAAATCCGTGACCTTTGTCCATGGGTCAGACCAGATTTCAGATTACATTTTCCTTTGAACATTGTCACATCAAATATCTATTTCCTGCTCCACAATATTCTTTTCAGACCAACTACATTTTTGACATTATTCAATGCCCTTCTCAGTGTCCTTAAGTCATGGCAAAAGTTCCATGACTTAAAAATATGTCTTGAATGTGAACAAAGATCACCAATATTCACAGATCCATATTAATGTCATTGCTCATGTTAAAAAAAAACAAAAACACTCTTGTTTTTGCCAATAGCCAATCTAATTTGCCCTTAACTTTTCAGTCCTCCACACTGAATCTTGGAGGTATGCATGCAAAGAGGCTTGCATTTTGTGGTAGATCAATTAGCAAACATTTTCATTTGAACATTGTCACATCAAACATCTGTTTCCTGCCCTGCAATACTCTTTCAGACCAATCACATTTTCAGTATTAATCAATGTACTGTGAGATCCATCATCAAGCTTTTTTTGTTACCTTGTTGCTCCACTACAATGTAATAGTAAACAGTGTTCATGTGTCCATTCTGCAACAAGATGGTGAAGCTGTAGTGAGCTCTTGAGTAATAGAATAGTATTAGAATCATCATCTGTAATAGGGGAAAAATGTCAAAATGACATAAGAGACAAAAACAATAAAAAAATAGAAATGCATTAACAGAGACAAAATTGTGTTCCACATATATAGAATTTGCCAGTGCTTTTCAGCAGGAAGTGATTCCTATTAAAACTTGTAACCTCCAAGTGCTGTGGATTATGTTAGGTATCCATGCCATTCTTTCTGGAAAAAGGTATTGATTTAATTTTTGATATTGTTAAATCTACTCCAAATTTTACAGAAGTATATGGCAATACCAGGTAATTTTAGAAACAATGTTGAACATAAAGAGCTGGACCAGATACTTTCAGTTGTTTTGGAGAAGGCTGCCATGAAATTGTGCTAACTACCTGCTGTATGTTGAATGGACAGAGAGGAGGTGGAGGTGAAATAGATCATGACAAAATTTTCACTTTTGAGTGAACTCTTCCTCTAAAGCTCAATTACTCAGCAATTAGTTGAACTTGCCCACAAGATCAAAAGTTCTATCTGATCCAAGTTTTATTGCATGACGAAACATAATGTCTTATTTGTAAAACTCAATCTGCTGAAATAAAACTGACTTAAATATAATCATTTATGAAGTAAATCATTCATATACTTACAGTGGTGTGTTGAGCATCGTGAGTGTCTTCAGAGAAGTTTTAAACATCACGGTTAGTGTCAACATAACCCATTAAGTCTTTATTAATTTTTGAAGTACATGGCTTCATTTCATTACACACATTCACATTCAAGTGTTACCTACAGACACTTCCCATCCTGAAAGGCACCGCTGTCAACTGAGAGGGGTCCAAGCTTCAGAGAGATTATTAGCTATTCTCTAAAAAAATAATTAAAAACAAACCAATAAAAATAAAAACAATAAATGTGTTACCCTTCATAGGCTACAAAACAATACAGTGCAAAGATCACTTTTGGCCCAGTTCACAGACAACCCACAGAAACCACAGCTTAATTCTCAGAAATTTATTTTAAATACTAGTGGAGATCCCAAGGTTTCCAAAGATACTAAATATGCCAAATTACAGAGACATGTTATGAAATGACACACTAGACATTTCCTAGATGATATAATGCTGCAGCCAAAAAAACAATGGCAACCTGGTTTTGAATATTTCACTCAATGTAAGTGTGATTTATCCTCAATTAAGCTGCAACCAGCAGATACGCAATATAGACATGACGTTGTACAATATAGAACAAGATGTTTTATCACTACGAAGTTACTTAAAGGAAATTTTAAGGTAAAATTTAATTTAATTTTTTCTATTAAGTTAATAGACAGAAATTAACAGAAATGAAGCAGCTCAAACTTACATCGACTTCTTCTGTAGTGCCTGATAGAATTATATATAATTTTTTTTGATATATCGATAAAAATTGATGCTACACGAGAGGAATCTGGCAAGACTGGGTATGGAAAGCTTTTTTCTTTCTATATTTGTGCAAAGTAGCTTGTGCTGGCAACCAACTAAATGGTCACACAGGAAAAGTAACTTCAAAAAGGTCTGCAAAAATGTTTAACTTTATATTTACATTTTTTAAAGTTCATGACTCACCAGATCCTGGATTGACAGATAAATCTCAGTTTTGTTGGCCTGTGGTTTGGTGAATTATAGGTGGAATTAAGGAATTATTCATTCTGGAATTATTACTTAGCATACTGTAGTAAAAACTACAGACATGGCAGAGTTGTACTAGATTAAAATCACAGATCTTGCCGGTAATCACTCAATACTTAATCATGCAATGCTTATTCAGCTTGAATAGGTCTTAACTTTGACTAAACTTGTGAATTTGCAAGGTTGGTTTTAAGGGGCTGTTGCTATGGTTACAAGTTAGACTAAATTTTACACTTGATTTGAGGAGCTGAAAATCACAAGATTGAAAATGCACTATATGGACAAAAGTATTGTGACACCTACACATTACACAGGAGCTTTTATGACATCCCATTCTAAATCCATAGGCATTAACATGGAGTTGGTCCCCCTTTGCAGTTATAACTGCTTCTGAGAAGGCTTTCTACAAGATCGTAGAGTGTATGATGGAATTTTTGCCCATTCATCCAGAAGAGCATTTGTGAGGTCAGACACTGATGTTGGACATGAAGGCCTGGCTTGCAGTCTCTGTTTCAGTTCATCTCAAAGGTGTTCAATGGGGTTGAGGTCAGGGCTTGGGCACATTAAACTGGGGCACAGTCATGCTGGAACAGAAAAGGGCCTTCCCCAAAGTGTTCCCACGAAGTTGGAAGCATACAATTGTCCAAAATGTCTTGGTACGATGAAGATCTCCCTCACTGGAACTAAGGGGCCTGGCAAAACCATGAAAAACAACCTCATAGCAATATCCCTCCTTCGCCAAACTTCACAATTGGCACAATGCAGTCAGGCATTTAAACTTCTCCTGGCCTTCGCCAAACCCAGACTCGTTCATCAGACTGCCAGATAGAGAAGCATGAATCGTCACTCCACAGAATACGTTTTCACTGCTCCAGAATGCAGTGGCGGTGTGCTTTACACCACACCATCCAACGCTTGGCATTGTGCTTGATGATGTACGGCTTGAATACAGCTGCTCGGCCATGGAAACCCATGAATTCAATGATTAAGGTGTGTCCCAATACTTTTGTTCATTTTGTGTATTTTTTACTGGTTCCAAATCAGGAATAATTTTTTTTTTAAAGTGGGATTGTTAGTGGCATCAGCAAAACGCATTTTAGCCACCTAAAAAAACAATCTCAGTTTAAGTGTGCACTAAAAAACACAGTAACTTTACTTTGCAGAACATGGGAGTTCATACAATCCAACTTCAAAATATCCACACTTTCCCTTTACTTTCATTATACCTGCCACAGAATCAGTTGAATGGAGCAAGCAACAGATAGTTAGCATGAACTCCTAAAACAGAGCCAAAGTTACCTGTTGTAACCTACCGCTAATACAGAATCACAACTGTGCCGTTAGTCAGCTAGGCACAGCAAAGCAAAAAACAAATCTTTTTTCCATCATTTTTTTGTCCTTACTCCATTTCATTGGAACCAGGGAGGGATATATTTCCTTTTCCATCTGTCTATTTGTTCACCTAGGACATATGTGCCTTGTTGATGTGATCTCGACAAAAGCCCATGCAACTCATGGATAAGTGGAGCTTGACTGGACCAACAAACTGGAAAGCTTTGGACAAAGGGTGTAGGGTGGGACTACTCTTTTGAGAAGGATGTTTGGGTGAAAAAGACCGCTAAAATTGTAAATAGGCAACTTTTAGATTTGAATTTACTAAAAAAAATGTCTAAGTATTGGTATGCCCTTGTAGGGCCGCTGGAACCCCAGTGGCAGGCAGGCATTTGACCCACAACTCTTTAAAGTTTTGTGGCAACGCCTCACTACTTTCTGAGTTCAGACTGAACTGCACTAATTCATGAGAGAATTCAATACAAGAGCACGTTTTTTTCCAGAATACATTTTCGCTGTACTGTCTGCACAATCTGCTGCTTTAACATTTCACTCTTCACAAATGCATACCTGCTCTACGAGCAGCTGTAAAATAGGAAAGACCAGCAATGAAGTAATAATATGCGTTTGAGTATGTATCATAGAGCATATTTTTGGCCAAACATCAGTGACCTGATCGGTTAAATTTCAACTGGTATACACATAGACAATAAGCATCTCTTGGAAATCCTGCTAGTTTGGTGATTTGATATGTGGTAGGCCTAACATCCTAGAATGTTTTGAATGGGGAATGGTGGAAGACTATATCTCATGATAGGAAACCTGCAATATTCATCTGGCTTGAGAGGCTATGAAATAAAATACACAGCTGTAATTATTAAGGCCAATCTACCTTTGACTCAATATATAGCTGGCGTGGATGCCACCTGTATAATTTTGTAGCACATTTTTTAATTAAAATTACTTTCCAGAGATTCCATCCACAAAAGGCTTCAACGTCTGTGAGGATGAAAGTGAGGGTGAAACTATACCTTGTAAACCTTCGTAAGAAAGTATTTTTGCACTAAGTACATTTTGAGTAGTAATGCAAAACATACAGAGTAACATTCTGTTGCTTGTGGTGATTTTTTTTTTGTTTTTTTACAATTAATAAGATGAAGCTGGGGAATGATGGTGTCGCCTCTGTCTCAGCTCAATGTTGGGAGACTGCAAATGCACAACCAACAGTCAGTGAGATGGCACGAATGCGACTGATGGGCCTCTTTAGTGTTGATGTTCTCCTGAAATCCAATCTGACCAGAGGGATCAACAAGGTTGATCCCACTGCAGAGCAACGACAGCCTCTTGATGGAAAAAACTACAAGCTTTACTTGGTAAAATATCATATTTTTTTCAGAGCTAGTGGTAGACTTTCAGATTTAATTTGTCAGAATTATTACAAAGAAAAGGCTTTCTGGACACATGCGGATATGAAGGATGTAGTAGTAGGTGTATTCGTCCAGAACAGTCACAGTACGGATGTTGCGGTTCAGCGTATGCAGTTGTACAGAGAATACATGGAATGTGTGAAGACTGATGAACGTAAAACAGAACCTAAATTTCACAAACACCAGTTCAACCCGCAATACCAGTTCGAATATTGTTTGACTACCACAGCCAGCAGCATATGCATTCACGTTTGCATAAACCACATCTAAATATTGCAGAACCTCTTTGTAAAAATAATATAACCACAGGCTACAATCCAAATCTGTGAAATATAATAGGCTATAGTTACATAATTTGAGATCTCACAATCTGTTGCCATGAATCAGATATTCATGAAATTTGATAAGCAAATTCATACTTCCCAAAGAATGAACCATGTCAAATTTGGTGACCTCATGACCTGTTCGCTAGTAGCGCCACCCTCAGGCCAAAGTGTACAAACTTCATCATTCTGATTTAATGTAGATATAATGAATATTGTTATAATTCAGGCTGTCTTTTGTGAATGTCTAATTATTTTGTGATGTGGTGACCCAAGGACCCCATCACCAGCCTTTACTCACTTTATGGACTATTTCTGTAATGAATAGATATGGACGTTATGCATGTATGTAAGGACATTTGTGTATGTACCTACCTGAGATTCTTAAAAGGAAATGCTGGCGGGAGCTGAAGCCTCTTTATCCTGGTCAGATGGATCTGCTGACGCAGGGAGAAGGGGGGTCACTTCCAACTAAAGGTTAACCTGTAAATGGAAATGAACATGTTAATGATCTAGATCTGGTTGTATAAGTCTATATAAGTATTAATAATAATGATAATGACAATGGCAATGTCTAAAGTTCAGTGAGAGAACTGTATGTTAGGAGGTTTCCTCCAGTCTTGGAAATGGAGTCTCTAAAGAGGCGGGGCTACCTTTTTAAAAGCCTGTAACAGGATGGCAGCAAGGTTGGCTCACCTGTACTTGTGGCGAGTTAAAATAGTGGGACTTATTTAACATAGAGTAATACTTTAGTTGTATGTTTTGTTGCCCAATAACTTATAAATAGAAATATTCATTGGTGGTGAATTCATAACTCTGGAGCCATTTGAGATTTCATGCGTAAAAAGTAGGAAAAATGATGGTTAATCCATGATCTAGAGTATTGAAAGACATAAAGCTTAGCTGTTCTTCAAAATAGGAAATCTACCAGTAGTCCTTACTGTGGTGATCGGCAATCGATCGCTATGCCTCGATCCAGACAGTAGGGGGCGATCACGGGCTTTTCCTCATTCAAGATAAAGCCATCCATGTGGAAACTGCACTTCTGTTTCATCCGTGGTCTTTTACTCCGTCTATTTAGGTAGGAATCCAAGAAAATACAGTTCAATATTGTTGAAATTGTTTTAGTAAAGACATCTTAAGCTAAAAATAGTTATATATTGTTTGTAAAAATAAGCTAATGCAGTAATGATGTTAATCGTTTCTAGAAATGCCTAGTGGAGGATATTAAGCTAACTCAAATGGAAAAAACCAGAACCACTCAGAAATTACCGTCAACTATGAATGATGTATGTTTTTGTTATATTCGTTTATTCTAATGGGTTGTAAGTTCTCTAGTAGTTTGAATGTGCATATGATGGAAATCGTTAGTTAAGGAGGTCAGCGCCGCCATTTAACGATATTACTATACGCATGGAACGTGCGTGGTAGACTAGATAACGATAATGGCAGATAGATATAGTCCATGAAACTGATTTCTTTCAGGCTGTTTATTTACTTGATGTAGTTAGAAATTCTTAAGCATATTTTTTGTGTATTTTAGTAATGTTATCAGAGTTACAAAATGTGTGAGATGTAATTGAATGGCTTTGTTCTGCACGTTATAAGGCTTTTTGTTTTAAAAGGAAGTGTGGATTGTGTAACGTAGAGATTGAACAGTTAAGTAATTGTCTCAAGCTAATTGTAATGGTATAGAGAAGAAATTACTTAGACTGTAAACTCTTCACTTTATTGTCAATGGACTGAACCGAGAAGCATGTAAATGATCCTTGTTTTATGTGATATATCATTATTCATTCAAGATAAAGCCATCTATGGACTTCTGTTTCATCCGTGGTCTTTTACTCCCTCTGTTTAGGGTGGTAACAATAAATTTTGGAGCCACCGCTGGGATGGTTGTTCAGATGCCAGCTGCCCACCACCAGACAGATGACTTCTGAGTCAGCTAATCCCCTACAAAACAGCCCAGGACAAGCTTCAGCAAGGAAAGTGTCCCTGTGTACTAGAGAGCAGGAAGCTGATGGTTGAGTACAAGACTTACGGCCAGACAGAGAGCCCTAAGTGCAGTAAAAGACCCTTCAATTAGTCTTCATGCAATAGACGCCCCATTGTGCTGCCAAGATGATGACAGTTATAGAGACCCTGCAGGAAGAGATAGCAGGAAGGTTGAATGTTATCACAAAAGACAGTTTGCTAAAGATCACAGATTACCTAAACATTTCAGGACATCAAAGGGCTGATGTGATAGGAAAGTCTCGTATCTCACTGATTACTCACATCTTGAAGCATCTTGAAAGGGAGAGTGTTGAAGAATTAGAAGATGGAGGTATGTCCGAACTGCTGGCATTGAAGGATACGATTTCTGAGTTATCAGTGCTGGAGAGGAAACGGCAGGGCAGAGTGAGATGAATTAGAAATTGCATAGAGAATTGGATGAGCTAAAGATCATCATGAGGCAAAAGGAGGCAGAAATGGAACATTTATCTACTGCAGGCACTGTCACAGACATTCAGCCGCAACCTCAGGCTGCAACTTCCCAAGTTCACCTGCAACCGCAGCTGGCAAGCCATGCCCGGCTTAAAGACTTCAAGATAGCTGGACAGATAGGTGAGCAAGGACAAAAGGATAAATTAACTTTTACTAGCTTAGCCCATCAAATTGAGAACGGTCTGAACAGGGGTTACCCAGAAACAGAGATTATAGATGCTGTAATTAGGGCCATTATTCCAGGTTCACAGCTACGCAGCTACTTGGAGGGCAAACCCAATCTCACCCTCCCAGTACTCCGATGCATACTCCGCTCCCATTTCCAAGAACGAAGTGCAACAGAGCTATACAAACAGCTTACCTCTGAAGCACAGCACAGCAAAGAGACTCCTCAAACTTTCTTGATGCGCATCCTGGACCTGAAACAAAAGGTACTGTTTGCATCCCAAGAGTCAGAATCAGGGCTTAGGTACGATCCTGTCCTTGTTCAAAGTATGTTCTTACACACAATCCTCACTGGTCTTCAGAACGATAATATTAAAACTGACATGCAACCATTCTTAGTGAATACTCGAACCCCAGATGAGTTACTCTTGGAACGATTAAATATTGCCTGTGCAACAGAGGCTGAGAGGAGGAATAAAAAGAAAACTCATGCATCTCAGGCCGCTGCAGCTGTACACATGGTTCAGCCAGAGGACACACAATCCTGTAAGTGCTCTCACCAAAAGTGCCACCTGACATGCTGAAAGAGCTGAGACCAAGTGTAGCTTCCCTGAGTAGCCTGGGTGTAGCTCAGATTAAAGAAAGAATACAGCAACAGCCAGTCTATGTGCAGCAACCCTATATTCCTCCTGTGCACAGAGAACCAGGGAGGGATGGTAAGGCACTTGCTGTGTCACAGCAGAACCACTCAGCCCAGAATTCCTTCAGTCAGCCTCAGAGTTATGTCAGTGCAACCTCAGTGTGAACCAAACTTGCAATTCAGAGGCTCTGTTCGTGCTCCAAGACGATGCTTTTCTTGCCAGCAGAGTGGGAATGATGAAAGATGCACACACTGCTATCACTGTGGAAGTAATGACCACTTCAAAGCTGGCTGTAAGGTCAGAGGAAGTGGGCCGTCTAAACAACCACCTTCAACCAGAGGAAATAACTCCACAGGGCAAGTGTTGGCAATATCTAGAAAAACGTCCCATAGACTGGCAAATTACCTAAGAGCACCCTCATCTGGAAAACCTTTAAAATCATCTAGAAGAGACAACACCCTGACTCTACTGTCCTCCTCCTCACTCTGTAAAGTAACGTCATTAGTTGGTCGTCAGTGTCTCGTTGAATGCTTTTTGAATGGCCACAGGACCCAAGCTCTGTGGGACACTGGTTCCCAGGTCTGTATCATTGATAAACGAGGGAAGGAGGAGTATCTGCCAAATGCAGAGATGAGAGATGTGTCAGAGCTGATTGACACACCTGAGAGTCTGACATTGACAGCAGCAAATGGAACCAGCATGCCATACCTGGGATGGATAGAAACTTCTTTTAGGCTCACATCTGCAGAAGGTCACATGAACGAGTTAACCATTCCAGTGCTGGTGATGAAGGGTCGGCAGCTGTCATATGCTATCATAGGCTTCAATGTAATCGAGCACATTTTGAGTAACACTGAAAAGACAAAGCAGTATAGTGCAGTGGAAACAGCTTTCCCCAGTCTTAAGAAAAGCAAGGTCAGAGCACTCATACAGGCAGTTGGTGCTGGGCAGTGAAAACAAAGAGAATGGGAATAGCGATTCCAAAGCAGAGTGTTGTCCAAGCAGAATGTCGTGTAGTTTCTCAGCCACAGAAAGATGACACCGTTATGATCTTTGAACCAGACCTAAACCCTCAGTGGCCAGAAGGGCTTGAACTTAGCAACACACTAATTCACATCAGAAAGGGAGCCAATCCAGTCATCAACTCTAATGACTGAGACATTACATAGGTGGGGTGCACACTGATAGGTACAGTGCAGCCTGTAATGACAGTGTTACCTTGGCAGGCCAGTGAAAATATGACAGCCACTGCAGAGAGCGAAGTTGAAACAATGACTTCCGGCAATGACAGCTCAAATAATGAAATGTGGGATCTGCCCATAGACTTGAGCCACCTGAGTGAAGACGAGACAAATTGTCAGACAGATGTTGAGGGAGGAGTGTCATTCCTTCTCACACTCAGACAGCGACATTGGATGTATTGAAAGTTTACAAATGAATATATCCCTAAAAGACTTTGAGCCAGTTAAGCGTACGTATATGTCAGTGCCAAAGCCGCTATACCAAGAGATGAAGGGATATCTCCATGATTTAATTGCACAGGGTTGGATCAGAAAGTCAAGCTCTTCCTACTCTTCACCTGTAGTATGTGTCCGGAAAGAAGATGGCACTCTGCGCTTATGTGTTGACTACAGAGACTTGAACCTGAAGACCCATCCAGACCGCCAGCCTTTCCGCAACATACTGGACAGTCCAGGAGGAAATTCCTGGTTTTCCCTCTTAGGCCAGGGGAAAGCGTATCACCAAGGATTTATTGCTGAAGACAGCAGACCACTCACAGCCTTTGTGACACCATGGGGCCTATATGAGTGGGTCCGTATTCCCTTTGGGCTGACAAACGCTCCAGCAGCATTCCAGCGCTGCATGGAGCAGTGCTTGGAGGGGCTACAGGATGACATTTGCATCCCCTATCTAGATGATACGCTAGTCTACAGTAAAACATTTGATGATCATGTGAATGATGTGCGCAAAGTCCTGCACAGACTCAAGCAGCACGGCATTAAACTCAAGCCCAGCAAATGTGACTTATTTAAGCCTGAAATACGTTATCTGGGGAGGATTGTTTCTGCAGAAGGCAGCTGAATTGATCCTGCTGACTTTGAAGCTGTGAGAGCACTAAAAGATGTCAGACCACAGAATGTTGGACAACTCAGGAAGGTACTTGGTCTGCTGACCTATTATCGGCAATACATCAAAGACTTCTCCAGAATAGCAAGTCCTCTCTATGACTTACTCCATGCATCATCTTCAAAAAAGGAGGACAATTCAGAGCACAGAGCAGATAGTATTTGGGTGGTGGATCATTCTCAGCACTGCAGTAACACTGACGTGGTGGTGGTGTGTAAGTGTGTGTTGTGCTGGTACGAGTGGCTCAGACACAGCAGTGCTGCTGGAGTTTTTATACACTCACTGTCCACTCTATTAGACACTCCTACCTTGTCAGTCCACCTTGTAGATGTAAAGTCAGAGACACGATAGCTCATCTGCTGCTGCACAGTTTGTGTTGGTCATCCTCTAGTCCTTCATCAGTGGTCACAAGACACTGCCCACAGGACACTGTTGGATGGATATTTTTGGTTGGTGGACTATTCTCAGTCCAGCAGTGACATTGAGGTGTTTAAAAACTCCAGCGGCACTGCTGTGTCTGATCTACTCGTACCAGCACAACATACAATAACACACCACCACTATGTCAGTGTTACTGCAGTGCTGAGAATGATCCAACACCCAAATAGTGCCTGCTCTGAGAGGGTCCATGGGGGGTCTTGACCACTGAAGAACAGGGTAAAAGGGGGCTAACAAAATATGCAGAGAAACAGATGGACTACAGTCTGTAATTGTAGAACTACAAAGTGCACCTATATAGTAAGTGGAGCTGATAAAATGGACAATGAGCGTAGAAACATGCCTGATCGGTGTATAGGAAAATATATATTTTCTTTGTGTAAGGGATGAGCTGATTAGCTAATTTAAGCTAAAATAGCAATTGTGCTAGCTAGCATACTTGTTATCCAAACTACATGCTACAAATCGTTTCCCTTTAAACACTGCATTTACTGCATGTAGCGCTTCGTTCTGTCCAAACTGAAGATTTCTCTCTAATAAAAAGGCTCACGCCACTGTGAGCTGTGGGAGAATAGCAGTAACATGCAGGAACAATTGTGCATAACCAGAGCATAACTGATAGGCAAAGTCATACTTTTAAAGGGGAATTCTAGAGATTTTTAAATGTTTTTCCATAGTTCCAATTGTTGAGATGTAAACAACAATTCAGAGTGGTATAGTGTGAAATGATTTGTTGTATAGAAACTTACAGACTCAAATTTCTTTACAGTTGTGGTCATAAGAACCAGGGGTTACAATGTCTACAACACAAATATAGCCATTTCGTTTGCCTCACAGCACCCTACATGTACCTCTCCACCATAAATGTTTTTACAAGAAAAACGTTTTAGGCCAAAATCTTATCTCAAAGGCATCATACAACAATGTCTCTTGCCTCAGGTGTATGTATTTGTAACCATTTTGTGTCATAATTTTCTGTGAGGGAGGTTTTAGAGATGTTAAATGCCTGATTGTCTGGTTTCTATCACCACCACTGTGAAAAATTCGGACTCGGTCAGTTTCTCTAGAATGGAACATTTCACACCAAACCACTCTGAATGACTTTGCTTACATCTTAAACATTTAATTATGTAGAAATATCATGTAGAAATGTTACAGTGCAGAAAATTTGAACCTCCATAAATTCTCCTTTAAAGTTGCAAATGTAAGTTTTAATGCAATGTTGGCAGTCCTAATTTAATTTGATTTGTTAACTTTCAGTTGTTCAGTGTTGCAAAAAGCACTGATGACACCCATGATATACTCAGAAAAGTTTAATTTATTATGATAAAAATAACATTGTCATATTGCTCACCCCTAGTTTCTCTGTTTCTCTCTATCTGTCAGAGTCGGTCGAATATTGTGTGAGGTGTCTGTTCTGCCAGAATCTGAGAGCGTGTCTAAATGAAAGACAGGAGACGGCAGAGACAAAAACTAGCTAAAACAGCCTCAGTATGTCAGGTGAGGAGCAGCATAGAGTGTTTTGAGTCTTTTCAGCCTTACCCTCCGACCTTCTGAAGACAAAAGATCAAGAGGGTCATACTATGCCTGCCTTTTTTGTCTCTCCATCCTATGCTCGCTCTGAGAGTTTACAGAAGGGACACAGGCAACTCCCTATGCTTCTCCAAGCAGTGTCTCTAAAGCCGCCCATAAATCAGTGCCTGTGAAACTGTGAGGGTAAAATCCCTGAAGATTTATTGTTGCAAAGCCTTGTAAACAAATATTGAAATAGGCTCTAATGTGCAAAGAGCTTTAAGCCTTTAAAAGTGCTTTGGAGCACTTTGCAGTTAGGTTGCTTTTACTGATTTCCTTCCTTTACTTAGAAATTTGAAGAACAGGTCTTTAAAAATGTCCTAAATGCACACAACAGAAAACTGCAAAAGGCAAATCAGGGTGCAATGAAAACTTTTTTTCTTCTGACATGGGACAGTATGGCAAAGCAGACAAACTGTGATTTCACAGGTACTGTTTACATTACAGTCTTTTAAGTGCAAACCACAGAGGGGTTACTGTAAGAGAAGCTGTTTTTATCCCCCTAGAGGATTTCTGAAGGTAAGCTCCTTTTTACCCTATCCTGAATTTTGAAGCTCATTCAGATTTACAGTGACAAATAGTGGAAGATTAGCTTTCTCTAAGCCAGCCCTTATGAAAATTTACAGTTCTGCATTAATATTAATGGGTCTTTTTCACCTGCTTGGTTTCATAAATAAGAGCAGTTTTGTCAGCAATAGTATAGATCACCTGGCTTTGCTCGCTGTGCAATACCACTCTTCACAGTGTGCTGTTGTGAATTAATTGGGAAAATTGCAAATCAGGTACTGGGCCAAATAACTCATTGTCAGATTCAATCAATAAACAGGGTAAATCAACCCGTTTAATTTATAAATGATCTTATATAGATCAAGTGACCAATTAAGCAATTAGCATACATTTAGCAATTAATTAATTCTACCATTAATCACATGATTAAAGTTCAGATTTCTGAAGCCAGGAAGTTTTGAAAGTGCCAGGCATGCTGGCACCGAGGCAATACGTCATGCAATGAGAGTGCAGCCTGTGACACGCTGAGATTTACTGTGCTAAAAAGCAATGCAATTAGGAAAGAGGTTGGAGACAGAAGAGGGGCTGAATAGAGTGTTAAAATGTAGAGGGACAGAGCACAAGATTTGACAAGCGTGGGCACGCTCTCTTTCACTGAAGAAAAAAACAAAAAAGTGGGGTCTTGTTAAAACACACTATACATAAACATTTGCAAAGCAAAGTGCTTTTAAAAGTTTAGGGAAGTAATCTTGGAGCTTTTGCTATCCCAGTGGCTCTGAATATCAGCATAGATAAACAAGATCACAGTGAGTTCTGCTGTTGTTTATTATAATTTTTTTACACTTTTAGATTTTTCATCATCATCTGTTCTTTACATCTTTGGCCCTGTTCACACGTATATGGGCATTTTCCATGAAACATTTGAAAATGCTCTCCAGGGTGGAGAATTTTTGAAAACTGTTTGAAAACACTGTTTTCATGCAGACGGGCAAATGCAGTTTTTTGAAAACGCTGACATTGCGCTCTTGACTTGTGCATGTCTGTATGTATTTTAAATTGTTTGCACAACTTTGTCTGAAATATGACTGAAAACTAGGTTGTTCAAGTGTGCTGAGCAACTGAGGGGGTGATTTTAGAGTTAACATGTTTATAATTGAATTTAGTTTTACTTTTTCATTACAGTCATAGGCATCAGCTATATTCTCGAAAATGTCACCCAACTGCAAATATTAAAAATACCACAATGATTCTAAAGATATATTAGGTTTTATGTTGTTGAAATAAAACCTAACTCCATAATTCAAATGGGGTGAAATGCTAGAAAAAATTTAGGAAAAGCGCCTGATCAGGCCTGTGTGAATGTTTTAGGGACTGTGGCGTAGCCATGGCAGTGTAAACAACCCTAAGTGGTAGATTTTCTTTGGCTTTTTAAAGCAAAACCGAGCTGTCACTCTGTTAGAAAATCTCTGTTTTAGCTTTGTGGCATGCTCTGTATTTTGTGCATGCTCATAGTGTTCTTCTTGAGGTGTATATCAAGTTTATGATTAAAGCCAGTTTAAGGGGAGTCAGCAATGGAAGCATGTTAGTATCAGTATATTCAAATGAAAATGTATATTCAAAATGGCAATGTAATCCTAAGTTTGAATTTAAGTTTCACACTCATGCATACAGGTTTGAGCTCAAAATGAAAATTCAAATGTAATAATTCCATTTACCTTTGCTATTTGATATACTACTATTGATATTTGATTTACATAGAGATTTGGATGCTTCATGAGTAGCTTTATTTAAATTAAAATGTATTTCTTAAACTGGATTAATATTTTTCATGTGATTATGAAATAATTGTGTCAAAATGATAAATAAAATGATATGCTATATATTGGGATGTTTGCTGTTTGCCAAGTAATTAAATGTGTATATGTGTTATATATGTGTATAAAACAATGGGATTGCTATTAGTAAAGCAGATTTGAACAAGCCCTCTTTGGCCAACTAAATTAAATCTTCGAGATTCATGAGTTGTTCAGATTGTCATTTAAGTATGTATGATGGGCTAATATCTGAGAAAGAACAAATGGCATACCATTTTAAGTTATTTTACTATTTAAAAGAAGACTACACAGGTAGCTATGTACCAGTCGTTTATCACATTTTTCCACAGTATTTTATCTTTTGTTAATCATCCCAATTCCGTTTGGTGGTGTAATCAGAGCCGGTTTATAAGGAGCCTGGCCACTTCCTATCCCCCCCGTTATATCAAAAACAGGACTGCTAAACAGCAGAGGGTGCCCGTGAGTGAGTCCTCAATGAATGGGAGTAAATGGTGCTCAACGGCTAAAAACGAAAAGTTAAAATAATTTCTAATCACTCGCCCAGAACGTTTCTTTAATTGTAGAAAGTAGAAGGATGTATTCACTAAAAAAAACAAGGAAAACACACCTATATATTTCCTTTTTTTCTACAGCAAACGGGTTTTGGGCAGCAGAAGGCGGGCATTAGTGCTAGAGCGTGATGATTGGCGAGCGGAGCAGCTAATTGGCTGTTTGCGCTCACAGATGTCATGGACGTACATGAGGTGCTGTTTTAAACTCCTATAACTCAACTTTAAAAGCTCTTAAAAATATAACAGCAGTGTTAAAATGTTTTATGTTTTATTCAGTGTTAAGGAAATTATTGCATTCTTTTACATTAAAAATGTTTTTGGACTCACTCGGGAGCGCCCTCTAGCATTTGAGAAAACCGGAAGACATTGCAAAGTGGTAATTCTCATCTCTACAAGTTCTCTGGTGTAATTATGGACTCTTTTTACATTTCCGGGCTCTCACTTCCGTCAGTTTCTTTTAGCAGGTGATTTCCTTTCGGGCGAACCTAAAGGAAATGGCGCAGTCCAGCTTCAACGCGTTTCGCTGTGTTCCTCAGTTCCACAACTCCTAACAAAAAACAGCCATACCTGGAATTTCATAAAGTTTCAACCAAGCACGCATTAAGATCAAAATGGATCTAGTCAATCCGAGGAGTAGAGGGTCCTAATTTTAGGATAAATGCCGGCGTTCATCTGTGCACTTGTCACTTTGCCGAGAGCGATGTTTGTAAGACTGCTTCGGGTCGATTTATGCTCAGATGTGGTGCTGTATCTTGCTGTTTCCTTTGGGATAGTTTTCAAAAGCCCAAGATTCAAGAGTTTGTTTATTCAAGAGCATTCACAAGGCTTGGAACAGATGTTAACAGCCTGGATAAGGAGAAAAAGGAAGTTGGCTTCTCATTCAAAATTTCAATTACACCGATTAAACGATGCAGCAGTCATTTTAAATGGCATGCAGGCGCCAGAACGTAACTGCAGCACTACTGAAGGTGGAACAGAATATTTAGAAAAAGAAGAAGACTTCAACTTCATCAGAAGTTCAAAGTCTAGCATTTTACTGATATTGCAAAAGCAGCCTTATCAAAGTAATACAAACGCGGATTTAAACTCATTTGATGATTAGTGCTCGTAGCTGACGTCTTTTATTAGCCAACTCAGTACAATAATGCTGCTGAAACTATGTGAAACCTGTACTTTGTGAGGTTCGTATTTCTTCCTCATTGGTCTCTACGACCTGGCCTTCACTATCACCTCCTTCATTCACAACATTTCGAACTACACTAACCATTTATATACTAAATACTTCCAATTATTAAAACTAGCCACCAATTTCTAGTCAGGAAAGCTACGTCAGCGCGCTAGGTTAGCTAGCTAAGTTAGCTGAAAAATGTATTTTTTTAAATTCTTTTTGGGGTGTGTTGTGTGTGTGTGTAACTTCATTTATAAACCGGTCTACATCATTGTCTGAGATTTGAAGACAAGCGCCTTACTTCCATGTTATGAAGTGACCAGCAGGCTAACCGGATATATTCTACCTGCTTTTTCGCTTTTCCTTTTAACAGCACAGGAGTGTGAAAAGAGCCCACTGCCTTTACACTGCTCCGGCCCGTGAACGGACATGAACGATTCCTCCACCTTCAGTTAACTGGATATGCATATGGGTGTAATGAGGGAGTTCACTGAAAAATGCAATTGAAGTGGAGTCTTGCTAAGTCAATATTTCTGTTAGTAAGGCTTCTGTAGAGTAATCAGTAAGAAGGATTGATGGATAATGTGGGGGTTAGGGAGAGTTGCTGCCCCTTCTTGTGGCAATCTGTGGACAGAACAACCCGAAAAATCACATTTTTATGTTTTTTTTGAGCGAATGCTGTAAACTATGAGGTCTTTGTCAGATTTTACCAGTGATTTCAATTTTTTTTGAAATAGTAATTTGACCTCCAGTTTCGAATATTTTGGTCTCTCCCTATTGAAAGAGGTAGGATCTTGTATTACAGAAACTCTGAAATATTGGCCCAATCCCATTTCTTCTTTTTACCCCTACCCCTTGTTTTTGAGTGTCACCCTAACCCCTTGGAACTGAGTTACAAGGGGTAGTGATTGAAATCTTGCCCTACGAAATGGGACAACCCTCAAATTACAACAAAAAAAACTTGCTTCATTAACAGGCCACTAGCGGTGCTCTGTAGGCGACCCGGCCCATCTTCAGTGATAGCAGAGAAGGGAAAAGTTCAGCAACCTCGCTGCTGGGCTTTAGTTACATTTAGGGCATCATATGCTTTCAAACAGGGGGTATAAGACAATTATTTATTGTCGCACACTGCTAATTCTTTGGTGATACGAAGCTGAAGTCAGTTATTCGCCAGCTTCTTGTTAGAATTTTCCCATTCCACCTTAAATGGTGTAGCAGTTACATTCTAGCACTTCAGGCGTTAATACTGCTGGACTATGTAAGGTGGAACAGGAAAGTTAGCTAGCTAGCTACCGAGACATTAGCATGCTTTTAGAGATTATTTTTGCCTGATATGAAGAAATGGACCATAATACATTGAAACAACATTAAACTAAGATAACACAGTGGTTATCGTAATTTTTAACGGAGAAAATACTTACATTTGTGGGTTTATTTGGTCGCTCGCGCAGCCATCTTGCTGGTTTTTCTTTTTTTCTCATAACACTCCGTTTGGAGTGTGCCTTCTGAAAAACCTCAGTTTGGAGGACCATGTAGCCCAAACACTTCGCCCTACCCATATATATCAACAAAAATTGGGACACTCTAACCTTAGACATGAACGTGCAAAACAGAGGGCTAAGGGCTAAGTGGTAGGGGAAAGGGGTGAAATGGGATTGGGCCCTTGTCTGCTTAGTCACCATGACAACTTCAGTTGGGACCGAATTTAGGACAGAAGCTATTACAGAACAACAGTTCTTAAGTTCACAATCTTATTCTAACTACAGATAAGAACAGTATTACAGAAACATCCCAACTACTCAAAAAATCTCTCCTAATTTTAAGACACTTTCACTGGCAATAAAGGTTATTAATAACTAAGACAGACTTACTTTGACTTGTTTACATGTTATATTCTCTTTATTTGGATGAATTCTGCCCTCACTAGTAGGCTCGACAGGTAGCAGAAAGCTAACCAGCTAACAGGCGAACACCGCAAGCAGACTTAAAGTTCAAGCCTTTAAATAAAGCGTTGCTTAAAAACGGAGACCTACAAAGTAAAGAACGTCACTTACATGCCTGTTACAAGTTAAAAATGTCTGCCTTAAAACTAGAGCTACAAAAAAAAAACCCATATAGCTCTGTGCTAACCCCGCTACCTTGACACTAACATAGCTAACCCTATCTACCATGGTAAACATACGAGGAGCATTGTCGAAGTGCTGGTTTAAAAAACAGATTTCTACATTAGTCACTGTGTAATGGTACTGCTTTATGGATCTCTCCCTGTGCCTGACTTCCAGTGTAAACACAATTAAAAGGTTCAAATCAAATTACTTTATTAATGTGAGTAATTCATGAAGATTATAAATAGAATCCTCTGACCAAAGCATTTTTTCATGCAGGTTCATGGCACACAAGTATTCAAGTGTCCTGACAGTAAAGGTTAGTAATATTTTTATTTATACCCACATTTCTATCATGTTAGGACGTTATGAACATTCAGCGTATTGTCTGCTTATGCTTCGCTGGAAGTTCTGTTCATAAGTCACTCAAAGCATCATGGGGAGCAGAAATAAGGAGGATAACGGTGCCTCATGTAGGTTCATGACATCAGTGAGCATGATGATGATTTACTTGACAATTAAATAAAATATATATCAGACTGCATTCATATAGAACTTACAAGCATTTTTAAAAAAATGATGATAAAAACACAGTAAAGCCAAAGGCTTTTGTCCATTGTGGTTCTCAATAACGTATATTTCCTTTTTTGGGGGGGGCAGTTACTAGCATTACTAGCATCATTGCTACTGAGTGATTGGTACAAATCAGGCAGGGAGCACAGATTGGGTAGTGACAGGGCAAATTAATTTGGAAGCTCAGCTCTCCTCAACTGATGCACCAGACCCATTATGTACCTCACGGCCGCATCTGACGGAGCCAACGCTTCCCATTTAAAACGAATATTACATGTTGACGTGCTGGAGCAGTGTACTGCAAAATGAGTTTCCTGAGACACTGGCGTAAATGCACCCTAACTGCACCTACATCTAGCTGTTACACATCTCACAAAACCTTTGTTTTTTCATATTATACACATTGTAGTTTGTTAAAAATGAATGTGATAGAAAACATATTGAAGATGCATGACAAGCCAGTCAATTTGTCATATTACAATGTGCATCCACAAAAGAGCAGTTTGTCTAAGTACTCAGGTATTTCCTCCGTCTCCTTGCATTCTCTTACTCAGAGCCTGTGGTCTTCCTGCTCTCATCCACTTATGCTTTTTATACCAAGTATTTTCGATGATTGCGGGGATGGTCTCTGGAAAAGCGTTTGATAAACCCGGAAGACATTTTTAAGTGGTAATTTTACTTACTACATGTTCTCTATTATTATCTTTCTCTACTGGGGGGCTGGCATAGTCATGCGAATATTTTTGAGTCGTTTTTGTGTTATCATGTGAATACAGAGATTTTTGAAAATGCTGCTGGTGTAGACAAAGATTTTTTGAAAAAGAAATACATGTTTTAAAAATACCTGTGTACATGTGGACAAGACCTTCCTCATGTCCAATTCCCACCTGCTAGCTAGGTCATTCCCTATCACACAATGCTACCAAGCTGGGAGGGTAAAGGCTAACATGCTTCCTCTGAGAAACCAGCCACCACATCTTTTCAAACTGCTACTAATGTAACATCACAACAGCTCAACACGCTTGGAGGAGAATGCTTAATGTGATTTCTTTTACGCCAAATAAAGGAGGGCCTGTTGGCTGGCATCACACTGAGTGATGGGAAGAGGGAGGAACATGCCTTTACATATGAAATGAAGAGAACTGCACAGTTGCATTGTGGGTATGTCATGCATCACTCTGCTGAAGGATCCAGTTTGGATCGTTCAGGAATTGAGGGGCTTATATTCAGATTTTATTCATCTTCATCTTCCTCTCCTTTCAGAAAGCTAACTGCCACTGTCACCCTGCCAAAACATCAGTTGTTATATGCCACCTTTGGCACTGGCAGATGGGTGCACCTCCCTACTTTGTGGGCTGGCATGGAAACAGTGGCTCTTTGTGTGACCATATAAGTGGCCCACCCAGGTAACTGCTTTCTTCTTGCTATTAAACTGTCAGGCAAATTATTATTCCACCTATGACATTTATTTCTGCTATTCTAGCCTTAAATGATTTAAGTGTTAAAGCGCCATTGACGACATGCTGTGTTTGATGGCACAAAGTAACTCCAAGAATTGAGGAGGTGAGTAAGTTGAAGAGGAGACTGCCTAGGTGTTAACTTCTCTAAAATTTTGCACATTCTGGAATCTTTTGAAAGTTGAATTGTTTAATAGCCTTAGAATACTTGGTACTTGAAGTATGAAAATTTGGAGGTTCAATCTAGTGGAGTTCATGCTTTTAACATTCGGCACATTTTCACAGGCATTCACCTGTACTCTCTATTGGTTAACTGATTTGTCTTAGCCACCTCGAACATGGAGGAGCACTTCGTACTCAGTGTAGAATACCTGTTTTTTCCTGGGGATTATGAAGCTGTTATGTCAGTCTTTTCTTATTTCTACCCACAGAATTTCTCCATGTTAGTCACTGAAACAGGCTCTCTATTTTAGTGCATCACTTTACAAGATGCTGCTGCTCCAAATAACTTCGCATTAATACGGTAAACTAATGTTAGATATGTAAGCACTACAGTTCAACTGCCAGGATGGCTAGCATAGTTAGCCCTAGAGGACATTTCTTGGCTTGTTAGCGCTAGGAGCCGCAAACACGAAAGGTGGTACAGTTCAACCACTAACTTTATATTTTTCAATGCCCAAAATAACAGCCAGCGCTGAGCGGCTATGTGTCAGAAGACCAGTCACTCCAAATCAGTTGACCAAAAGTGTGTGCAGGTGAGCACTGTCTCTAAGACCCACCCCTTGTGAAAATATGCCAAAAATCAAAGGCAGAAGAAAGATATCAGAAGTGAAAGAATGATTCCAAAAACAAAAATACATCAGCAAAATGAGCAAATAGAAAAATGTAAGTCAAGACTCACAACATTTGTAATATATTTCCATTAAAATGAGTGAAAATGAGTTTATTTGAAATATTAAGTTAAATTGTTAATATTTATACACCATCATACACTATATGGACAAAAGTATTGGGGCACCTACACATTACACGCACAGGAGCTTTGATGACATCCCATTCTAAATCCATAGGCATTAATATGAAATTGGTCCCCGCTTTGCAGCTATAACTGCTTCCACTCTTGTGGGAAGCTTTCTACAAGATTTTGGAGTATGTCTGTGGGAATTTTTGCTCATTTATCCAGAAGAAGGGCAGACACTGATGCTGGACAAGAGGGCCTGGCTTGTATTCTCTGTTCTAGTTCATCCCAAAGGTGTTAAATGGGGTTGAGGTCAGGGCTCTATGCGGGACAGTCAAGTTCTTCCACACCAAACTCACACAGCCATGCCTTTTGTGGACCTTGCTTTGTACGCAAGACACAGTCAGTGCCACAGTGATTCGTCACTCCACAGAATAAGTTTAGACAGCTCCAGAGTCCAGTGGCGGTTTGCTTTACACCACTCCACCCCCGCCCCCTTAATTTTATCCACCTCTTAGCAATGGGTGTGGCTGAAACACCTGAACTCAATAATTAGGAGGTGTGGCCCTTTTGTCTGTATAGTGTATGTTGAACATTTTGATGCTTAACATTTTCCTTGTGGATTTTATTATTTCATTTAAAACTTGGCACAAAATTAATACCATACGGTTTCCTTTTTGACAGTCTCAAAACATTAAAACAAGTGCCCAGATTAAAAGAGGCTGACATTTGGACCAAATCTGAAGGCAAGGAGGCAGAGAAAGGGGAGTCAATATGGGAAATCACTGAATTAAGACCACATCCTAAATTTTTCAAAATAGGCTGTAATGCATTAATTTATTAATTAAAAAGTCTGAATAAAACACTTTTTCTTGGTCACATGGAAATGTGCTGTGCAGCACTATTCTGCTATGGAACAGGGAGCCAGGAATCAGTATGGAAGCTCCTAAATGCAAAACACTAACAAACAAAACTTGAAACAGAAATGCAAGAACATTGACACAAAACTCATGTGTATGATGACTGTTAATTTAGTTACTTAGTTCATTTAGACTTCACATAAAGCTATTGCGATTTTGAGCTATTGGATTTAATGTGCAGAAGTTTCTGTAAATCTGTCCTTTTTTCTCCAGCACTGCTGCTGCACTGTCTCTTATTTAGATTTCTGGTGAATCTGAGGAAAGATTTAGTAGAGAACGTTATGAACAGTCTAGGGTGGTGAGGTGGTGCATATGTGTGTGTTTTGGGTATATTTTGATTTGGCTCCAACCCTTCTGTGCGCTGCAGAAACTGCTCCTTCCTTTGCTCTAATCACAAAAAACTGTGAGACATATTTCAAACAACTTTGATCTCTATTGGTAAGGCTGGAGAGGCTAGCGATTAAAGTACATAACAAAGCAGTGTGAGTGTCTGAATGCGAATTTAGGTGGCTTGGCATGGTGTTTTAACACCAGTCTTTAGGTTTGTCTTTTTTTTTCTTATCCAGGTCTTCTCCTGTTTTAGAGTTCAAAGCTTTGTTTGATTGGCCTACATGTGACTTGAGGATATGACAAGCTTTGAAGTTCAAATTACAGTGTGAACTCAGAAGAGGGTTGGAGGGGGGTATTTGGAACTAAAATTTCAGGGAGATGAACAATGCTTCTTTGTCAAGTGAAGAGGTCAAAGAAAAAGTTCTGCAGCTTTAGTATGATACATTTTTTTAAAATATGGTACAACTGGTTATTGAGCGTTTGGGATTACTTACATGAAGGCTGGTCTCTGACTTTTGCACAGTACTGTATTAGCCAAACCAGATATTGGATGATAATTACAAATAATGCTGTGCTTTTTTGAGGAGACGTTAGGAAATGGTTAAACAAACACATTGACATAGAGGCATTTGCAAAAATGTGCATACACCCCTTGTCAAAAAATTACGTTTTGTTGATTTTGTAAGTCTCTTTATTTGCTGAATTTAATATATTGGAAAAACTAAAACCTAACCTGTGCCAAACATTTGCACAGGCCACATATTGTGTACATTTTTTCCATTGTGTTAAATTAAGCAAATTCCGCAGGTTTTCATTCCAGCAAAGCAGAAGCTCAGATGATCAGCAGCTTGAAGACAGAAACCAGATTAAACAAGTGGAATCAGGTGTGCTTCAGCTTGTTTTGAGTGAAAACTTGCAGCCACACTGGCTCTTTGAGGGTTAGATTGGACACCCCTGGTGTAGAGGATGTGTGCTTACTTTCACTTGGAAAGCAACAACAAACACGTAATTTGCAATCGTTTTTTTCACATGTAAACAATTGATAATTAACATAACTTTATGGCTTGCTCATGTTATACAATTGTGCAAAACATTTTGTAAAAACATTAATTTTATATGTAGTTAGAAAGCAGGCATTGGTTAATGCTAGTTGGTTATTATCTTTAATTTAATGACCTTTATTGAATGTTAGCATTCCAGTTGATCACTTGGCACCATCTGATTTACCTCAGAAAATCATGTGAACTGCACTATAGTAACACACTTTTCTGCTGAAAAAATCATAGAAACCAATTAAAAATAGGTTTTTAAATATTGGTGTCCAATAGTCAGTGATGATATTTTGTGTTTTCCTTGTGGATTCTAATGGTCTAACTTGATAAGCAGTTATTTGCTAATGTTTTTGTCCTGTGTTATCCATAATAATAATAAAAAATATTATTATTATTATTATTATTACAACAACAACTATGTTTATTAACTTTGGCAGCTCCGAATGCTATACAAACAGCAATATAAGGGGAAAAATAATAAAAGATCATAATAATATGAAGCAATGAAGGATCAAACTAAAAAGATGAATACAAAAGGAGAGGTTGAAATGAGACAAGTTTATTGCTAACAGGTAAATAAAATCAGGCACATCTAGCTTTAGAGAGACTGCTGCATTTACAACAGACGTATTGATGGTTACTCACCTGGATGCCATAGAGATTTTAATGAACATTCCATCATTTTTCTCTTGAACTTATTGGACTGCATCTGTACCAATAAATGCACTTATAATGGTCAAGTATTCATTCAACTACGTTATGTTTTATATCAGCCACATCAGATGACAGCCAAGTTGGATTTAATACTGTGGGTTGAATTTGAATCTAATATTTTCAATTTTATTATTAAAAAAGTCCATAAAAAGATCACTGGTGAGAGTCGCCGGAATTTGTGGTTCAGTGCCTGCCTGATTTTTTGTAAGTCTGGAAATCACACTAAACAGTACTCTAGGATTATATTTATTATTCTCGATCAGCGAGGCCAGATATGCTGAGCGAGCCTTATTGAGAGCATTTCTATACTCTGTAAGGCTTTCCTTCCAGGCAAAGTGGAACACTTCTAGCTTGGTTGATCGCCATTTTCGCTTTAGTTTCCACACTGTTTGTTTTAAGGTACGGGTTTTATCATCGTACCATGGGGCGAGCTTTTTCTGTCTTATCCTTTTGATTTTAAGTGGCGCCACATTTTCTAAAGTAGATCGAAAGGTATTTTCTAAATAGTCGGTTAGTACATCTAGCTCCATTGGGTCTGATGGAGTGGAGACTAGGGTTGTTAGTTCTGGGAGGTTTTCTATGAATTGCAGGGCGGTAAATGGTTTTATTGAGCGCTTTGTAGAATAGCGAGGGGACGTACATATATTATGGCTAAGACGTAGCTCATAAGAAATTAAGTAAAAACAACCCCACACCATAAATCCCCCCTCCACCAAACTTTACACTTGGCACAATGCAGTCAGACAAGTACCATTCTGCCAGACGGAGAAGCGTGGTTCGTCACTCCAGAGAACACGTCTCCACTGCTCTAGAGTCCAGTGGTGGCACTTTACACCATTGCATTCAACGCTTTGCATTGTGCTTGGTGATGTAAGGCTGGGATGCAGCTGCTCGGCCATGGAAACCCATTCCATGAAGCTCTCTACGCACTGTTCTTGAGCTAATCTGAAGGCCACATGAAGTTTGGAGGTCTGTAGCGATTGACTCTGCAGAAAGTTGGCGACCTCTGTGCTCTATGCGCCTCAGCATCCGCTGACCCTGCTCTGTCATTTTATGTGGCCTACCACTTCGTGGCTGAGTTGCTGTCATTCCCAATCGTTTCCACTTTGCTATAATACCACTGGCAGTTGATTGTGGAATATTTAGTAGCGAGGAAATTTCATAACTGGACTTGTTGCACAGGTGGCATCCTATCACGGTACCACGCTGGAATTCACTGAGCTCCTGAGAGCGACCCATTCTTTCACAAATGTTTGTAGAAGCAGTCTGCATGCCTAGGTGCTTGGTTTTGTACACCTGTGGCCATGGAAGTGATTGGAACACCTGAAATCAATGATTTGGATGGGTGAGTGAATACTTTTGGCAATATAGTGTAGATCTTCACAGTCGTAATGAGTGCTGAGGTTTAGGGATGCTCCTATACCATTTTTAGTAGTTTCTTCGGCATAACAATAATATATAAAAATATCGGTCATGCACGGAAGCTCATGGTAGGAGTGTGCTCTCTTAAAAAGGGACTTTAATGAGTTTAAACATTTTGTTTTCTTAGTTTAAAGATGTTATGTGTTATTTGTGTTATTTTGTTTTAAGGTGAGGGTTTGTAGTTATTGTGTTTTGTGTTGGGGGTTGGTTTACCATCAGAGTGAAGCCGGTGGCTAGTGGTGGCCTCCACATCACCTGCCCGTCTGTATTGTTTTTTGATAAAGGGCAGTTCTCATGTTAATCTCGTGATGGAATCGTGGCCTCCCTCGTCTCTTACTCTGTGCTGAGGCTACAATATTTAGCAATTTATTATCCAACATAGCAGATTTTTTGTGTTTTGTGACTTTAGGGGTACTTTAAACTTGGCACTAATAATTCATTGTTAAAATGGAGTGCATGTATTATTCAGGTGACAGGAATGGCTTGTCAGATGAGGAAGACGAAAAGATGCAAGCTAAAGCTAGCAAATGTTAAATAACATGCAATTGCTGTTTTCTTTACAGTTTGATTTTACTGATATTCCTTAATCAGTTTTCAGATCTCTCTTGTAGTTCTCCAGATTTGAAGTGCTGGCTGCACACTAAAAAATGCATAGCTGCAAGCCAATTTTTGCAAAGTTTTATGTCTTTTTAGAGGAACTGTGAATTGTTCATTTGAATGAATTGAACGTCAGACACAACTGAATCACTTTCATGCTGTAGAGTGTAGAGAGTTGGTCTCTAGGAGAACACAACACTACAAATAGTGTCAACTTGGTGGAAATCAAGGCCAGTGAGGATCGAAAAATCTTAGCACGACCATATTAAGTTTGTGTTGCCAAAGCATTAAACTGTTTCAATAATCAATACAGTAAAACACACACACACACACACATACAAAGCTAAATGCATACATCATACATTTATTATTTTGACTATTTAACTATTTACGTTTTATATACCGATCAGGCATAACATTATGACCACCTCCTTGTTTCTACACTCACTGTCCATTTTATCAGCTCCACTTACTATATAGGTGCACTTTGCAGTTCTACAATTACAGACTGTAGTCTATCTGTTTCTCTGCATACTTTGTTAGCCCCCTTTTACCCTGTTCTTCAGTGGTCAGGACCCCCACAGACCCTCACAGTGTATGTATATATATATATATATATATATATGTGTGTGTGTGTGTGTGTGTGTGTTCTGTCAAAAAAGAATGCTACATAGCACAACAGAATACATACCCCTTTATAGACTTTTCAGAAAATACAGTTTTCAGCATTTTCATTACTTTTCGTTACTATTTATGATGCCAGGGTCACCATATAGAGGGGAAAGTTAGGATGATTCTAAGGGCTTGTGACTAACAGGGGCCTTAAAAATTATTAGAATATTAGGGTTTTTTCAACATTAAATTATTAACCTATCATCATTAATAGAATATTTTTTTTACAATGTACTTATAGAACTAATGGTTCTTTTTCTTGTTTTTGGCAAAGCAAACTTCCAGAGATCACTTGTATTGCTCAACAACACAGCCTCCCCTCTATTTACATAATTAATTGGTCTTGCTCCCAAACCAGGCACGAATGGTACTTGCTAACAGCAAATTGTGAGTGGGGTGTGCCAGTAGAGCATCATGTCTCAGGTTCCTAAAGAAAAATCTGGCATGCAGGTAAACTTTTAGTAAGCTATTCATACTAAATCAGTTGATGCTGCCGCTAAACTCCATCTGACGTTTGGTTGGGTCACCGTGTGCCAACAGCTGGAAAAACCACCTCACCCTGATCAATAATCAGCAAGGACAGTCATCATCTCTGCTCCCAACTGCACACGCATATGTGTGGGCAGAGAACCTCCTTTCTTCACCTCATTTTACTCTCTCACTTTTGGTTTTTAGACCAGTTGTAATCATTTATGCCTTACTTCAGCTTGTTTAACGCTGAAACCCATGTTAATGTTAACAGGAGTGAGTTAGTTGATCACACTTGTACACATTTATTTAACCCGACTTCTTTTTTTCTTTGTTTCCTGCTTTTGCATTGAAAGTGTAAGCAAAGTAAGCGCAGCGCAGATGCTAACAGTGTAGACTGCTAACCAGTGCTTAACCTTATCTACGTCTCAAAGTAAAAAAAAAATACACATTGAAATCCAGCTTTTTAACAATTAATGAATCACTTTTCAGAAACTATAGAAATTACACATCAAAAAAATGTATTGCTTAATTTTTTTTACAAAATCAGTTTTTTTTATTGTTTTTATATTATTTTCTTTTGGCTTTTCTGCAAAACAGATGGATTCTGTTGACTGTCAGAGTCTGACTCCATATTTGTTACAGAACACCTACTTTTCACGATCCAATAAAATGATGAAGAATAAAATCATGTCCTGCCCATGTGATATCTTTTCCTGTGGCCCAGAATCCTTGTCTAAGACCCACATGCTCTAACGATTTCAGGTGTAGTTTGTGAGATCTTTGCAGTATTTTCACACTACTGCTGTGAGAAAGTGTACAAAATATGCACATGTACTGTAATACATTGCTTTACGTAAGTTCAACATTTAAGTAGTAATGCTGTCTTTAACATTAGTGTTTTTTATGTGTGTGTGATTATAACCAAAATTATTTTGCACATGTGCATGCTAAAATACAAAGTGGATGATCAAAATGAACCCAGATGTCTGTGTGGCACAATTATGTATGCTGGTCCACTGTCAGTTTCATAATTCTGACTTCGCTTTCTCGGTTCTCGGTTTCCTTTCTGGCAGGGGGTGATGTCTGGCAAGTCTGTTCCTTTTGCTCCGTCTTTCCACTGAAGAATTAACTCGGGACTGGAAGCAGTGACAAAAGTGACGGCAACAGATGGGAATAGATAAGTGCAGTGAACAGTGTCAGGTAATGCGTTTTATATCAGGGTGTCTAAACAGTGGGTGAACAGCTGAATCATTCAGCATCAGGCAAATACAGCGTAATGAGACTTACTGTTTCTCATTTGAACAAAGATACACACACATACGTTGCATCTCTCACTCTTCTGTCACTGCCTTCTCACTTTTGAAGTAACTCCTATTAATGTATTGATGTTCACCCAAATATGAATTTATTTTTTTTATATTTGTCTTCTGTTTAGGGGTAGATGTTCATGGTGTCTTTAAAAGTCACCTACATGCTTAAAATAAAGGAAAGATAAATTATTCTTAAATGGTTCTTGGCTTGGGTGTATGGTAGGAAAATAGTCTAGAACATTTATGTCATGTTAAAGTTCTTTTTGTAAAAAATCCTCTTTAAGAATGCTAAATTCAGTGCTAAATCCAAATGCCTTGTGTGGAAGAATTTTAAAGGGGGGCTTTATATTTCTAGGTCAAAGGATTTTGGTTTTTAAGAACTGATGTTCTCAAATGTTTTGGGCAAAAATCATGTTGGATTTGGCAACTGAAAGGTAATGCATTTTTCTTTCTGTCTTCTCTCTTTTTGGTGGTTGTTGTTGGGGTTGTCAAGCATCCTCCTTCATCTGCTTTCCTCATCTCTTAGTGCAACCTATAATCACAGCACCCACCCACAGTCCATCTCCTGCATATTGTTGGTGAATTGGCTTATGTGATGTAAGGATATCAATAGTTTATGCAGTTAAATCTTCCCGTCCTCCAGCTCCCCCTCACTCATGAAGACAGTCTGAACAGACAGGGAAAGGTCTGGTTTGGGACTCCATCTACAGCAGGGTGTGTGTGAGCGAGAGAATGAGTGTGTGTGTGTGTTTGCATGTGTGTGTGTGCACATGTGTGTATGGGAGAGTGGAGAATCTGTTTGGGGAAGCTTTGTCCCCTTAGCTTACCCATGCCAATGCAAACTGTTACCCTCTGAGGTTGGCAAACAACACTTGGCGCCATGGGCTGGGACCAAACTGCCGTATTTGCTTTTTCAGGGCTGCTGGGGAGGTGTGGGGCAGTGCTGAGGTTGGAAGTAGGTGGCTAGCTTCCTTTCAGTTGTCACAACTGGTATAGGCTTGACTTTGAACTGTAGAAAGGGGAACTTGATTAAACCCCACCTGTGCCCTGCTGCAGAGGCAGGAGAGGGTAGAGATGAAGCCGTTAGCTGTCTTGCCACTGGCACCGCCCTGTGTTTGTATACATCTGTGTCTTATTTCCCTCTCTAGCACAATCAGTCCAGAAAGCTAAGCAGGCATGACCGCATTTGGCAACTTCCAAGGACTTTGGCAAAGTTAGAGAAGGAGAGGGCTGAGGAGTGGAGAGAGGGGGGGAGAAGAGGGGTGCTGAGCATGTGTTTGCATTTGTGTGGATATATGTTTTGTTTTTCATACATTTTCAGGACAAAAATGTGTCAACTTTGTAGGAAAACCAAAATAAATAAGGGAAGCATAACCTACAATCTCAAGATGTTAAAAATGCTGCTGATTTTATAAAATGCTGATGGTAAGGTTCCGACATCACTTACAAAAAGCTGTGTGAGTGAATAGTCCAACGGTTTAAGAAAAAAGTGTTGTTATTAAAAGATTCAGAGAATCTGGAGAAACCTCTGTACATAAAGGGCAAGGCTGAAAACCACTATTGATTTGATCCTTCAGATGGCAGGGCATCTACAAATGCAAGTTAAGACTAGGGATGCACTGATCAGTTTTTCCCTTTCGATAACGATGCCTGAACTTTGAGCATTGGCTAATACTAACACTTCCTCTATTTAACCTAAGTAGCTAAGGCCTGATATTTATACGGCTCCACTTTTAAAAATATAGTTTATTTGGTTAAAGCTGTGTTCCTTGTCACTAATAAAACATCAGGCTTGAATGAATGGCATTTATATGTTGGAATACATGTAACAATTTCAAGAGCTGAAGAATAACCTATTTTTGTTTATTTACTATATATAGTCGGTATTGTTAGGATATGTGTCACACTTAGTTAGCCTGTACACTGTCAGTTACACACTTCATTCACCGGGGGAGCACTAGCTTTTTTTATGAGTACCTGGGAAGCATAAAGAGAGTCATGAGTCGGCATGACGGAAAGCATGGTGACGCCAAATTTGACTGTGGAAGCTGACTGGGTTTTCTTTGTTTGGTGTGGGGATTTTGTTCCAGCTTCCCACTTTTAAACGGAACTGACGGGCTTGTGTTCCCTATCCTTGAGTGACTGCGCTTGAACTGGACTGGAGTGGTGGAGGTAAGCTGGTTTTCCCCCAGGAACACTTATTCACATTAGCTTTGTACATACAGGTAAATACGTCACCTGCATACACTTAAGTTAGGGGTTTTGATTGAGTCGTTAAACGCTTGACAGTTTGGGGCTCTTCCAGGGGTGTTAATAATAGTAAATTTAGAGTAGGTGACATTAGTCGAGCAGAGTTTGGTTGGTGGATGAGGTTTACCAGTTATAAGAGATGCTTTAGTCCATTGACTGTGTTTGTGCTAGCTCATTAGCTTAAGTTTGTCCTTTTGGGTAACATAAGGAGTTGCCATTTGGGCATATTTTTGGTTTTGTTGTGTAGTTACCAGAGCACATGTTAAAAGCTTTAATTTGGCCAAATTTAAATTTAAATTGCTGGTAAGGGACTTAGGTAACAAGGCCTGGCTGGATTTGTTACCTTGCATTTAGAGGGGTACCTGTTTGTTTGGGTGCCAAGTTAATACCTTAAGAGTCATTATGGCGGCATTTGATGTGCAAGAGTTTTGCAGTAGTGATTTTGATCATAGTGATCTATGGAAATTGAAAAAGGAACATCTAGTTGCATTGGCACAGTATTTGGAAGCAGACATAGAGGTCACTGTTGAAAAATCTGAACTAGTTAAGGGTTTTTACAGATTGGCTTGGTTTAACCAACCCTGTTGGGGAGCATAAACAAAATGGAATGACAGAAAGAACAGCAAAAAGAAAGGCAAGCTCATCAGGCATGGGTAGAACAAGAGCATATGTCTCTTCAGCTAGAGTTCAGATAGCTTTGAAGCAGTAGAAACTTAAAGCTACAAATAGTCAGAAGCAGCGAAAACATGACGTGTTTTGATTTTAATAGTAGTTGGTAACACTTTATAATAAGGGTACATGAACTGGCAGTAATTAAGGCATTTACTAATGAATAACTAATCAGAAAGTAATGAGTCATTAATCAGGAACAAATGAATAAGGCATATATTAACAACCACAAGACTAAATTACTAACGCATGAATGAAAAGGAAGGTAATAAAGGCTTTATTCAGTGCCTGAATTTATTAGGAATTCATGTGTTAATTAAGCATACAAAAAGAATGTTAGTACACATTGGCGAACTGCCAGAAGCTGTTAGTTTCATTCTATTCATGCAATTTATGATTACCTATGTCATACTGCAATGTCATACTGTTACAACAGAAACATAAACTGTTGTATGTTTAATAAACTGTAAACTAGTTTATTTACTGAAAATAGGCATATGATTTAATTAAAACTGTAAATTATCCTAATATATGCCACAGTTATTCTGAGAAATACAACCTTCAGAAAATGAAAATGTGTTTCCCATTATACATCTATTATTCTTTTTAAAAATTTGCTATATCTAAATGTTTTTTTTTATGAAAACACAGCATTTTGCAATGTAACACTTCAACTGTTTCCACAGCTGGAAATTACTGCTATTTTTCTTCGCCAGTAAATGGCAGTAATTGCGTTAAATGCTTTATGTCAAGCGGTCATAGAGTCTTGAGTGAATATCTCTAATACAACGTTTAAGAGCAGCGAATGAAAATTGAAATAATAAAAAAAATTCAATATTTCTCTTATCGCCTTTTTGCAATATTTCACATTTTTCTTACTTTTAAAGGTGAGTTATGCATATGCATACTGTATTATATACGTAATTTACATCGCAGATATAATATTTACACATGTTGTCTGAGTGTTGTGAGTGCTAGTATGTATGATCGTGCTTCACCTCTTTTTAGACTAAGGTGTAAAACATGCAGCGGTTATCTGTGGTAAAACAGAATGGATTTGCAGGTTTTTCAGTATATCTGAGTCATAGACTCGATCTTCAACTTGTGTGAGTTATTTGGAAACACCGCTGCAGTATGAATATCTTTGTGACTTTAATTAGCTAGCAGTTCTGCCCGTTTTACAGATGTTTGTGGTACTACAAAACCAGTATGTATTGGTTTCTCTTCATTTTCCGTGTTACAGTGGCTATGTTTACATGCAAAGATTTTTGCTAATCCGAATGAATACATTCCGATTACAGATTAAGACTGAGGTGTTTATATGAACACTCTATTCAATAATCTGATGAAAATCTTCGTTTATATGCTCACTGCAAGTAATCTGATCCAAAATGACACGCATGCGTGGAGTACCACTTAGAGTAAACGTTACCATGACAGCGAGCATCACGTGAGGTCCAGTCAGAGTGAGATGAGTTTCCAGTTGGCGCGCTGGAGTTTTTAATTACTTTAAAATGATGTCAGACCCAGGAAAACGTCCTTCACATGTCCTTATTAAAGAAGGCCGAGAGGAAGACGTCGCGTTCTGAGACACATAAACTGGACGTCCGTCCCACTGCTGTATTTTAAAGATCAGAGCATAAACTTATTCTCCTCTGCAGTTCATCTCCCCGACATGTTGAACGTTATAAACTTTTGCTAGAGCCAGTTTATGAGTTCTGTGCTTTTGATATGACGCGACGCACATGCGCAGAACGTACTTACATGTTCCGATTGGACAATGTAATCCGATAAAGGCGTTTACATGGCTATTATTCTTCTATTTAACGGATTATTTACAGGATTACCCACCTCGTTCAATCGGATAGAAATTGTATTCCGAATGGCCTCTGAATGGACTAGACTATTCCGATTGAAGTGTTTACATGGACGTATTCTATTCCGATTGAGATATTAGTCGGATTATTAACGGATTATCAGGCTGCATGTAAACGTGGCTAGTGACATATTCACGTGCTCTAGTTCTGTGTATTGAAGTATAGAAGTCATAAGATGATAATAAAATATGCTTTTTTTCCTGTGAATTTTGTCAGTGTCATGTTTTCATATGAGCCGTATTGTAGCTACTTATCCTTCATCACTGTTCTTGAGAGGGCAAAAGAATGACTGTCATTTTGGTAAGTAAAATGATTAACCCCTGCTATTTTATTAGCTCATAAACTCATCATGAAGAATTAGTATATAATCAGTAATGAACTGTGATTCGCTCATCACTTTCAGGGGCACAAACATGAATTCATTATGAAGAATCAGTATTTAATGAGTAATAAAATGTGACTGCTACATCACTTTAGGGGGCACAAACATTATGAATTCATCATGAAGAATCAGTATTTAATGAGTAATAAAGTGTGATTGGTTCATCATTTTACTTTAGGGGGCACAAACATTATGAATTCATCATGAGTTATCAGTAATCACTGCTTTCTTTATAGTGAAATGAGAATTGACACTGCATAGTTTTGTATTTTTCTCACTCTGACACACCTCAACCAGCACAACAGGAGCTTGTAAATTAGCAGTTGAGTTCAATCAGGTGTACTAGATCTGGGAAAGCACAAAAATGTGCATACAATTAAGGATCCTTATGACCCCAGGAGAAAGACACTCCAATAATTAACTCATTTCTGAGTTCAGTGGTAACTGTAGGCTAAACTATTCCCTCATGAGGCACTGTGTATCAATACAGGAGTTAAAACATGTCATATTATTAACATGAAAGATGAATTAAAACTATGGCAACTGTCACAAATGAGGACTAGTTGCAAAACAATGTCAGTGTAAGCTTTTAATTTTACTAAACAGTCACTAGATGGGTAGAAACAGACGAGGTAACATAACAAATCAAAAACAATAAACTCAAGACCTGACAGATAGAAACAGGCAAATACAAGGGCTGCTTACACAACATGAAGAAGAAGGACAAGAAGATGAGAGGATGGAGCTATAAAAAAAAATAAAAAAAACGGTTGAATTTGATAGGCATAATATTCCAGAGCACTGTGTCTCAGGGGGATCTTGTGACAACATTAATTAACACATGAATTCCTAATAAATTCAGGCACTGAATAAAGCCTCTATTACCTTTTCATTCATTAGTACATGTGTTAGTAATTTAGTCTTGTGGTTGTTAATATATGCCTTATTCATTTGTTTCTGATTAATGACTCATTACTTTCTGATTAGTTATTCATTAGTAAATGCCTTAATTACTGCCAGATCATGTACCCTTATTATAAAGTGTTACCTAGTATAGGTAAATAACCAGGCCTTTTCTTTGTATAATAAACTCTTCTCTCAGCCTTGGCTATGTTCCAAAATCTCTTAAATTAGGTGTAATTAAACCCCTAATAAAGAAACCTAGTCTTGACCCCTCTGAGTTATCAAACTATAGACCTATTTCAAATCTTCCCTTTTTATCAAAAATTTTAGAGAAAGCCGTGGCAAAACAATTATGTTCCCATCTGCATAGGAGTAATATACATGAAAAATTTCAGTCTGGCTTCAGGCCTCACCATAGTACCGAAACAGCGTTAGTGAAAATTGTAAATGATCTTTTATTATCCGCTGACAAAGGAAACATATCCTTACTGGTTTTACTTATGTAAATGGTGAACCATCAGCTCTCACAAGAGTAAAGTATGGTGTTCCACAGGGCTCTGTCTTAGGACCCATATTATTTACCTTATATATGCTACCACTAGGTACCATCATTAGAAAACATGGCATCAGTTTCCACTGCTATGCCGATGATACACAACTGTATATTTCAGCTAAACCAGAGGACAAAATTGAACTTAATGAGATGCTTACACAGAGGACTGTGTAAAAGACATTAAAGAATGGATGTCAAGTAACTTCCTCTTACTAAATTCGGACAAAACAGAAGTTCTTCTTTTTGGTCCAAAAGCTGCTAGGGATAATCTGCCTACGTTTACTCTTAATCTCGATAGTTTCTCAGTTGCACCAGGTACATCTGTAAAAAGCCTTGGTGTCACGATTGATCCCAGTCTGGCCTTCGATGAGCATAGTACCAATATTACCAAAATAGCTTTCCTCCACCTGCATAATATCGCTAAATTAAGAAATGCACTGTCGCTACAGATGCAGAAACGTTAGTTCACGCCTTTATCATGTCCAGGTTAGATTACTGTAATGCTCTGCTTTCTGGCTGTTCCAGCCAAAACCTTAACAAGCTTCAGTTAGTCCAGAATGCTGCAGCCAGAGTTCTCACCAAAACCAGGAAATTTGACCACATTAGCCCAATTTTGTGTACCTTACATTGGTTGCCAGTTAAATTCCGCATTGAGTACAAAATTCTTCTACTGACGTATAAAGCTTTGAATGGCCTTGCTCCTCAGTACCTCAGTGACCTTATTTCCTGTTATCAACCGACACTCCCCCTCTCTTTCCCTGAGCGGCTGCCTGTCCTAAGAGGGTCTGATGTGACTGATGCGGCCGGCGCACTGCACAGTGGAGTACAACTGTATCCACTTATACTGTTTTGTGTCTGTGCTGTTATCCGGTGTCGACCAGAGGAGGATAGGTTCCCCTTTTGAGTCTGGTTCCTCTCAAGGTTTCTTCCTCCTGTTGAGGGAGTTTTCCCTTGCCACTGTCGCCAAGGCTTGCTCACTGAGGGCGTGGACCCGGATTCTCTGTAAAGCTGCTTTGTGACAACATCTGTTGCGAAAGGCGCTATATAAATAAATTTGACTTGACTTGCCTAGTAGTCTGAGGTTAATGCCTAAATTCGGTGAAGATGATATGGGCTTGTTTTTTGACTCTTTTGAGAACGTAGCTAAAGAACTGGAATGGCCAAAGAAAAATGGCCTTGGCTGGTTCAAAGTGTGTTGGAAGGAAAGGCTCAGGAGGCATATGCTGTGTTAACCAGTCGAGGGAGTATAAATCAGTGAGAAAAGCAGTTGTGGCAGGTTATGAGATGGTACCCGAGGCTTATATTCAGATGTTTAGATCTCTTTACTGTTAGCAGGGTGATACATACGTGAATGTTGTTCGGCAGCAGGAAGTGGCATTTGATAGGTGGCTAGCAGCCTGTGAAGCCAAAGAAGGCAGCCAGGATGGCTTATTCTCGTAGTTAACTCATAAAGATATAATATCTTGGAAAGGGAAGTTAGCAGGTGGAGAGGACTGCAGACCCACTTATGATGGGCCTAAGTCTATTGGGGCTGAGCCAAGATTAGGGTTGCCACCTTTTAAGTCCGCTACCCTGAGGAGGGCTGACAAGTTGTAGCAGTCTTGTTCTGAAGTTTTGTGTTATTATTGTAAGAGGCCTGGCCGTATAAAATCAGATTTTTTCAGAAGGGGAGGTAGTGACCATATTAAGGGGTACTGGTTCTGCTTTGTCTTTATTACTAGATAGAGTTTTGGAGTTGGCTGAACATATGTCAGCTGGTGCATCCACTTTAGTGAAGGGTTTGGGTAGTCAGTTTGAAACTGTTCTATTATACATCCTTTATTTGAAGTCTGTGGTTAATGGCCTGGTCACTGTTAGAAATTCCTGCCTCTGTCAGTAGAGGGGGTGCTGGTGCCGAAACTCACCAGACGAACTGACCGTTTTCCTCACGGTAGAAAAACAAAAGAAACACAGTTCTCTTTATTTGACCGATTTTAACAGCTTCGGGGGGTATAACAAGCGCAGCGTTCACCACAAGGCTGAGGTTGACTTTATTCGCCAGCTTTGTTTTTAAATTTTCTGTTCCACCTTAAATGGTGCAGCGGTCAGGCGCCGGAATGTAACTGCTGCACCATTTAAGGTGGAAAGGAAAATTCAAATAAGAAGCTGCTGGCAAAAACGGTCAATGTCAGCTTTGTACATTCACCATAATTTTGCTGTCTTTTCTGTACACTTTGTTCTGTTTGGTCATTTTGGTTTCTGTTGTCTAAATTCAATTCAAACTAGCGGTTGTTTTTTGTTGGCTGGGCTAGTTTTTATTTTAATACTGAGCGCCCAATGTTCCCAAAAATCATCAAAATTATCTTGAATTTTTTTTATATTATTATTATTTTTTAAGTTCAGTAGTATTTAAAAAAAAAAAAATCATGTGTAGTTGCACTAATCTTTGTGTACAGTATGTCTCTCATCAGGGCCGGCGGAACCGCGGTTACGATGGGGCATTTGCTCCACCACTTTTCATTACTGTGGCAAAGCCCTGCTACTTTTTGAGTTCAGGACGCACATAAAAACCTCTGCTTTCCCTAAACTGCATTAAACACTGACCAGCACGAACCGGCAGAGTAAAACTTAGTGGCAGAGCCAATCAGAACCTCCATTTCAGCTAGGAGGTGCTTTGACCTGCTGTGGTTGGTGTGCTTTAGTTCGGTTACGCATATTATACATATTTAAAGGCTGAAGTAAATGCAAAATATTTAAATTGTACAAAATAGTTAAAAACAGAACTTAACAATATATAGATACATCAGTTATCTGTGCATGTAAGCACATAGCAGCTTCTCTGGCTCTGAGAAAACGGTGCTGAATGTTTTTTCACATCTGAATTTCTCAAGTCATTTGTCGTTTGTCTTCACTCGTGCTACATCTCAGTGTCAGACTCTGCTGAAGTTTAGTAATTATTACCCATTCAGTGTCAGTAGAAGCAGCTGAGCCACAAATTTCCCATCTTTGTTGAAGCAAAAGGCTGCAAGTCCCTGTCACCGCAACTGACTAACAGCAGTGCACACCACCAACATGGTTTAAAGTTCCTATTGTTAAGTTCTTTCTACTGTCAGAAATTGCCTCATGGTATCGGTCATTGTCGATACCGATACTGTGTTAAAGTGCCAAAATTGGGGCCAATATGTTATCAGTTTTGGTGCAACCCTAGTTAAGACTCTACTATTCAGACATGCCATCAACTTCTTTGGGCTAAAGCTCATCCAAGAGGAACTAACCCAATTTGGAAATGAGTGCTGTGGTGTGTCTAGCTTTCTATGTCCACCTTTTTGTGAAATAATGAGCCTCTTTTTCTCTGGGCCAAAGAGGAAAAGGACCATCCCAATTGGTACCTATGCAAAGTTCAAAAGTCACCATCTGTCATGGTGTAGGGGTGTGTTAGTGCCAAAAACTCCAGCAGGAACACTGTGTCTGATCCACTCATACCAGCAAAATACACACTAACATGTCACCACAATGTCAATGTCACTGCAGTTCTGAGAATGACCCACCACCCAAATGCTCTGTGGTGATCATATTGGGCATTCCTGACCATTAAAGAACAGGGTAAAAGACGGTATTCAGAGAAACAGATGGACTGTCAGACGTAATTGTAGAACTACAAAGTGCACCCTACTCAACAGTCTGAGATCATGTTAGTCCAGATTGTTGTTGAAAGCTAACATTAGAGCTCATATAGAAGGAACTGATTCTCTTGCCGGTGATGATAGTCAATGCATCGCATATATATGTGTGTATGTGTGTGTGTGTGTGTGTGTATTTATTTATTTAAGTCCTGACTGTAACAGCGACACACTGCTCCCTGTGCAGTTTAAGGTGAGACATGGGCCTAAGTAAGAGTGTGTGCATAAGTCCGAACCCCACCAAAAGACGAACTTGCCTGCAGTCTAAATCTTCGAATCACCTGGAAAGGGTTGGGCCAGCTCAAGCCATGAGCCCATGGTCAACCAGCTAAAGCCATGTTCATGATCATGTTTAGGTTTTATTCGTTGATGGAATGGGCACTCCATTAACTGGTATCAGTCAATATCCACAAAAAGAGTAGAGAGAGTGTGGGAGAGAGCCTCAGAGGAGTCCAGCACTCTGCGTTCAAAATACCACCGTTTCCCTGAAAAATATGCTACTGGTTTATCAATGCCAGTTTAATCAGCTTGTAGTAAGACAGCACCCATGCCAACCTCAAAAGCATCCACAAGCAGTCACAAAAACTGAGATTTCTCTCACCCTATCCGACAGCGGAAGCTGAAGTCAAGTTTTGACACATACTGAGCTCAACCAATATGATCTATACAATCATTTAAATGAAGAATAGGAAAACATCAGTCATGGTAACTTGATTCACTTTTCGATAATCTATGCACAACCTTAGTGAATGATCAGGCTTCAAAACCAGCACCAGGGGTGAGCTCCAACTCTGCCCTAGTTCTTTGGCCCCGATTTCCTCCATATACACCAATTCTTGTTTGACCCTACTCAATTCAGATAGAGACAGTCTATAAGGGTGTTGTTTAATGGGTACAGTGTTAACATTATGCACTGCTAGTGTGTTAAGACCAGGTCTTTCCAGAAACACCTCAGGGAAGCCAGTAATCAGAGTTCTAACACATTGGTGCTGCTCACTGGACAAGTGACAGAGATGTTTATTGAGGCTCTCAATGACAAGAGAGTTAAGCAACCATGCACCCACCAGTTCCCCTGTCACCATATCCTCAACCTCAACTTTGTCACACTCTGTAGATGCAGACATAACCAGTAGAGGTACTGGTTTTGTCTGCATATACAGAGTGTAACAAAGCTGAGTGGCCATAATAAGGTTTAAGCAGACTAATATGACATAGCCTAGACGTCCTCCTACCACCAGGAGTGCTAACCACATAGTTATGATCATTTACTTTCTCTGTGATAGCAAATGGCCCACTAAAAGCTGCACTGAGATTACCACCTTGCATTAGGGTCAACATTAAAACCTTGTCTCTAACTATAAATGTTCTTTTACTGTCTTATCATAATAGCCCTTCATATGCTCCTGTGCCCCTCTCATATTTTCTCTTGCCAGTTCACAAGCTGTTTTTTTAAAACAAGACACACAATGCAAAAGACTGCCCCCTGCTTCATTTTCCAGAAATTTGTATTTGGCCATCTTGAGGGACCCTTAGACCTTGTGCCCAAAAACCAACTCAAATGGAGTGAAACCTGTGCTATCATTCACTGAACCTCCTAAAGCAATCATAAGAAAAGGCATGGCACAATCCTATTCTACAGGAAACCGAACACAATATGTCTTCAAATTTGGTACCTTAAAATAGCTCCCTGTCGCTATGGATGATAAGATGAAGATGCAATCTAAGTACTGCCAAGTTCATGTATTCTTTTTTGAAACACTCCAGATGTTCTATCAGATTGATCCTCCTTAGATAACCCAAACTGTGAAAAGAACTGAAGCAGAGCATCGGCCGCTGGACAGCTTCAGGAAAACCACTCACCACTGGTGTCGCACAGACCTGATCTCCTACTAAATCATCTCCCAACATAAACTTAATGCCCTTGACAGGCAAAGAAAGCTTTACTCCAACTGTGACATAACCAGTGATTAAGCTAGATCTCAGAACACCTTATGGAGAGGGACATTGCCATATTCTCCTCCAACACCCTCAAGCAAAACAGAAGTTTTAAAAGAAGTGCTCCCAGGCAGATTGATCACCCCACAGCAATAATGACTGAACAGCCCCAGTATCTCTCAATATGTTCATAGTGATCCCTACTTCTTCTTCAGTTACACAAACCAAGCCTCCACACAAAAAACCTCTCTACAAGGAGTTAGTCTCCCCAAGAGATTCTAAAGAGATTATAACTGGACAAGGGGCTTGCAAGACCTCAGACATGAATAGCTTCTGGCTAAGCCCACAGTTAATAGGAGACTTAAATAATTCTCTTCCTTCCCCAGTCGCATTTGAGTACAGTATTAAAGCATCACTAACAGCTTTGTTCTTTTGTGGTTACAAAATAGCTGTAACATAAAACACTATTTCCATCTTGCAATGAATGTTTATATCGATGTAAAAGTCTTTATGGTTAGCATGATATTTGTGTTTTGTGTTGGGAGAGTGCTGGGCTGGGCATTTCTTGCTGTATGTTGAAGTGCCTGTTCAAAATAAAAAAGTATTCCCCTATATGTGCTATGTTTTCTGCATCTTCTTCTTTGACAATGCTACATCAGTGGAAAGTGGGGTATGGCTGCTGAGCTAGAAGAAGGCACTGAGACAACGTGCGGCTCGCTGCACTGGCCAGCCTTTAAGTATCTGCCGCTGATGCAGAGAGAGCAAAAGTCATCCTCTTTGTGAGAACACCATGGCGAGCAACACAGCACTACGTGGTGAAGGACCTCAAGAAGGAGACATGTCAAGCGGGCCCCGAAAGAGCAGCAGCGGAGTGTCTGGTGTGCTGGCGCTGCAGGAAGAGAGGAAAAGCCAGCCGGGAGGATCAGCTGCCACCATAGACTTTTGGACTTAGACGCTTGGACTTCCTCATGGCAGCCTGGGCCGTGTTCAACCTCAGAAAGGAAACAATAGGCTTGTAGATGGGACAAGTGAAGCTGGTTGTGGTGGCTAGCAACAGAGCTGAAGCATAGAGTCAGGGCTCCGTGGAAGTGTAGCCTTCGTTCCCTGTAGTGGAAGCTGTCGGCTTGGAGGAAGCTGAAAAGCGTTGAAGCTGGTTAGTGTATCACTGGTGCCAGAGCATGCTGTTAGTTCATGGGCACCACGGCTTTTTTTCCTGGGTGAAGCCACCAATGCTGTAGGAGCTGAACACGCAGCTGTACTGCCAGATTATGGATCCCCAAGGGCCATGAGCAGCATCCTTGCCAGTTTTGATAATGCAGTGGATGATGGAGGAGGTGACACCCTGTGGCACTTCTGCTGGCCAAGGTGGTGGACAAGCCTGGACTTTGCGTGCCCTAGAAACTTTGTGCCCTCCTCATATATTGTGTTCTCCCACCTTACCCCCTCCCCATGTTTTGTGTTGGAAGACTGCTGGGCTGGGCATTTCTTGCTGTTTATTGAAGTGCCTGTTCAAAATAAAAGAGCATTTGCCTATATGCATTATGGTTTCCATGTCTTCTTCTGCTCTGACGCTACATTATGTATAAGTATCTGGATGTGTGTGTGAGGTATGTGGTAGGTTTATTGCTTGCCCCCACTCACACTCTATCTATTGCTTTGGTGAAGTGTCTATAGAATAGCTGGTGTGGTGAAAGATGTAATTGGAGGAGATGAAGAATAGAGTTACTGAATGACTCCATAAAATTTCACCTGTATTTGTGCATATATCAGCAAGCACAAAAAATGTGTGTATGTGTGAGAAATGTCACAGATGTTAACTCTCTCATGTCAGGGAAAACTACAGCAATATTTCAGTCATCTAAAGTCTAGTTTTGACTGATATCTTATTATTAAAAAACACTACAGACTCGACAGCAGAAATCTCCTCCCCATGCTTTACTGTCATCATTAGTGAGATGGGAAAATACTGAGGTACAGGAATGCTTTGAGAAGCACTCTGCTCCCCATTATAAGTCCTGTCACATTCTCCTGCTTGATGTGCATCTACAGTAGAGACCAGTACACAGAATAGGACAGGCATTCTCATTCACTGGCAGTAAAGGACTCAGGAACAGAGGTAAAATTAGATGAATAAAATCACCAGGGCTCAACTCAAGCAAGCCTTAATTTTTTCCTGAGTTAAATGATAATTTTATAGAAGATGTAAATGAACACTCGTGTGTGTGTGTGTGTGTGTATACATATAGGTTTGTTCCAAAATGCATTAAACACCACTTTTATGAATTGTTCCTTTGTCCAAGAACATTTTTGGAGTAGGCTTGACACATACAAGAAATATAAATTCTATATTAGAATTAATACCACCATTTGTAGAAAGAAAATGTTTTTTTTTTAGATAAGTTCATTATACATCAGCTATTATTTTTTTCAAATCTCTTATTATTATAAATGGATATATAGCATTTTGGAATGAAACTCTTTGTACATATGCACATACATTACAAACATACAATAGTGGCAAGAGTCAGACTTGTTTCATTTTATTTATTTTCCAGTTATTTTCCAGCCCTTAAGTGCAATTTGTTATTATTATTATTATTATTATTATTATTATTTATTATGTTTCAGTGGCAAGAAAAAGAAAAAAATACACAGAAGCCTCAACAACGAAATACTGTCAAATTTTTCAGGATTTAGTATGTCTAACCTTTATGACAGCTTTCATTCTTTTGGGTAGCCTTGCTTTAAGTTTTTCAAAGAAATTTGTAGGGATTCTTCCACAATTCCAAGGATCATTCTTAGACGCTGCTTACATTGATATGCTTCTCATGATCCAAGTAATCCCAATTACAAATTTAGACCCATCAGTCTTCATAAACTTTACTCCACATCTCAGTCTTCTTTAGAGTTACTTATTCTCAAGACCCATAACACTAAGAGACAGGAATTTTGTGTATCGTGATTTGATTGTGTTTGTTAAACCACTTCCAAACTTCTCCTTGTAGGAGCCCAGTATTATTAGTATCAGTTTGCTGATGATAGAATTCAGTAAATTCATGCGATGGCTGGTGGTGTCAGGGAGAAATCTGGAGCCACACTTTGTTCTTCAGACTAGCTCACAAGACATAAACATTTTTGCAAAGAATTTTTTTTTTGTATTTTATGTTTATTTGCAAGCGGTTTAGATGATGTATGTATGTATGTATGTTTATTTGCATTTGTTCTACTAATCTGTGGTGATTTTACAGGCACACTTATTGCCACAGTACACACATATAAATCTATTGGTTTTAAATCCACAAACAATGTCACTCAGGTCATAAAAACAGTGACCAATTCTAGATGTTTAAGACTTCATAACAAGGACAAGCTCATTTAATTCATCTAAATATTGTCAGCTTTCATTAAGAGGTTTGAGACTGGTGGCAGGCACAGCTTGTGTGCAGGATGTCGGAGCCATTTACAACAATGGCCAGATATGAACCCCAGGCATGTGTCTCAATGTAAATTACAACATCTGTCTCCATCCACCTGTTCCCAACTCCCACCCACACACTTCATCTAGTAAAAATAAATGCAAATGTAAGAAACTCCATTGCTTGCATTGTAGCCTTGATCACCAGGCTGTAGCCAAATATTTGGTGGATTGGCTACACTGCTAAGCTGGCAAAAGCCCTGTCCTTGTAGAGCAGAAGGATTATTAATAGTTGAAATGATTTCTTTTTGCATCTCTGGAATTACAGCAGCATACACCTCTTTACTGTTAAATACATATTCATTCTGCTGAAGTTGTTAATTTAAAATAATGATAATAATAATAATAATAATAATAAAGGATTTTATTTTTTTTCAGTACTAAAAAATGTAATTGAAACTGTAGCAGATGCAGATATCTTTGCAGAATTCAAGATGGTTAGAAATGAGAGCATTTACATTGTGTCCAGCCAAGTTTTGCAGTAAATCAGGCTGTCATGGTTTTCAGTACTGATTTTCACACTTCCTGTCTAAATAACTTGCTTCACCCTTGCTCATGTTAAAATCTGACTTATAGAGTATGTAGCTAGTGGTTTCTTTCAGACACTTTTGCAGCTTATTTGCATAGAATGCTTTCCAGCAGTGATTATTTAGATAAAATTACTTTCTTTTCTTTAAAAACATGATGTATGGGTTATGATATCATTAAATTAAATATATTAGACCAGTTAAATGCTGATAAAGTCCTATGCAGAGGTCACTGAGAGTTGAAAAAGCTCAATAGAGCGCAGAACTATCATCTAGCTCATGAAGGGCTTGATAATTAGCTGTTGAGCTTGAGTTGAGAACCACTGATCTAAGTGATAATCCAGATATCGGTCTAAAATCTGAAGCTGAAAATGCATGAGATGCAGAAAATAGAGCCTGTGTCTATGTATATGTTTCTATCAGGATAGAAACTGCTTTGAGTTTTACACTCTGTAGAAATTATTGCAGTAGCAGAAAAAAGCTACAAAAGAGAGGTTACAGTTTGGTAAAATGTGAAAAAGATGAAATGGTATTAATAAATAATTTGATCATATAATTTCATATTCTAAAATTTTGCAGTTGTCACTAGTTATCTTTCCATCAATGAAATGAAGATGCATATTTTTATTTTTTCTTGCTGTCCAGCAGCTTGTTTCTGTCAAGCTGATTTTCAGTGATGCGCTTTACATGATGGCATCACTACAAAAACTCTTGCCAAATAAAATTTTGTGTATCGATTAAAAGGTTGTATTTGACATGTTTCCATCTCTAATTTCATTGATGTAGAACTTTTGGCTTCCTTGACCTTTTCATAACCTACTGATAAGGACATTTTGTTTAGTTTACTTTTAATTATTATTGTTTTTTAAGTGGCCTTGTCTTCTCCTCAGTCCAACCTGTCTGCCATGAAGTTTGAATTTGTTGTAAGAGGTATCTGAGGGAAACATGACACTAAATTTAGGCACAACTGTAGTATTGCTAACCCCTGAAAAAAAACAATTCCATAGATTTTCACAAAATTTCAGATATCAATTAAAAACTGTCAGAGATTTTCATTCCCATAGCCTACATCAGCAGTGTTAATATTGTAAATGCAGAACTCCAGTGTGAGAGATTAAAAACTGACTGAATGATGCCATGTGCCATATTCTACGCTTATGTAGCACCAATGAGTATGTAATAGTTAGGGCTGGGAAGGTTTAAATATGCTAAATTCTATCTGCACGTCAGTGGACACACATTTATTTTCACCTTCGCATGTCTCACAAGAACTGCTGCATGAGTTGCATGATAAGTTGCAGATAATCCAATACATAGAGAAGCCATTGTCGCAGCTGGTTTATATAGCTTTTTCCACTCTAGTAAGGGTGCTTTGTCCATTTGCATGCAATTGCTGCTGCTCTTCCTCATCCATGCCAGGCCCCATCCCTTTATTTCACTCTGTCTTTACCTTGAGCGTTTGTTTTCATTTTGCTCCCTTGAACCCTGCCACCCGGGCGGTGACACACAGGGCCTGAGAGGGAAGATGGAGAGGCGGAGCAGCGCAGAATGATCACTATCATTAACATTCACGCCGGTTCACTTATCATCCCTGACTCCTGCGACATGGCAGCCATTACCTCGTGTCCGCAGGTGGAGCACCGCCATACATATTGCATTGTGCCACCGCCGATTTATGTATCCTGTAACAAAAGGAAAGCCTAATGAAAAAATACAGAGGGCAATCTTTTATGCCCCTCCACTCGTGTGCTTTCCTGAGGGGGTGATCATGGCCTCTGCATGGCCTGGATGACGGTGAAGAGCAGGGGGTGTGGCAGCCCACCTCTGCCTGTTGCCCTTCTGTACTCTGCTGTCAGTCAAATTTCAGTTGCCAGAGAGACAGGGGTTAATCCGAGGCGTGTGGTGAGAGCTTAGAGCTCAGACTGTGTGTCACCTGGAGGAAAAGAGAGAGAAAGTGGAGTAGGCGCACATATCTGAGAAACAGTAGAGTGCATGGCCTAGTCGAGAGATCTAATGGATATTTGAACATGCCATGATCACACAACATATTTGTGAGTGGTGGAATCTGATGGTGTCTTTAGATTTCTCTCTCTAAAGTCTGATGGTGCTTTTGTTTTTTTTTGTTTTTTTTTGCGCCATCTTTGGTTTGTCATAGTGACAAATTCAGATGGACTGTAGGAAAATTTTATCTCTTAAAGGAGTATCTGTGTACATTCCATTGGTTTCCTCAGTGGAAAGATTGCGAAGCTTTACAAAACATTTTATATCCCTTTTAATTCTGTGGCTCAAAATTTACAAAAAATTATAAATGCCTTTATCATGTTGTTCCAATCTATTTATTTTTATTGCTGAAAAGAGTCTCCCAAAACACAGGTAACCTAATTCTACACAAGCCTGTGGACTGGCATTGCTCCTCAGAGGCAGGCTGTATAAATAGAATCCATAATGGACTGGAGTGAGATGCCATCATTTATCTCTCCCTCTCACAAACACAGTTCAGGTCTCTGCTCATTTTCCTAATGATCTCCTTCTTTTCGCTATGTGTTTTACTTTAAGGTGTGCAGGATCCCAGCTTAATGGGCATGATTCATCATTGACTATTCCTACCCAAGTCTGGTTTATCCAGGAAACTTGAGGGACAAAACAAATTGCCAAAACAAATGCATTTTCGTTGAGGGAATTGGCTTATTTTTCAAAGAAATAGGTAAGTAGAAAACAGTGGACAGAGACCTGATTTGAGTCTTTCGGGTTAAGTTCCAGCAAGCTTAGTTGCAAAACCATTGCTTTGCTCTGGATAGGGTGTAAATGTCTCATATATATATTGTTTTATATAATCAAATCTGTTTATACAAATTTTAAATTACATTTTAAATGCTGTAGTATAGTTACATGGTGTGTAGATTTTTATTTAACGTAAGATTACTGAAGAACTAACAAAGCACAATTAAAGAAAATTCCAAATAAACAAAATCCATTACAAATTGAGACTTTTGGCTTGGCAGTTGTTCTCCATTGTTTTGTCAGTATGGTCTCAGGTGATATTGGGCTGTGTCCTTGTGCTAATCATATGGGAGGCTGGATAAACAGCTTGCTGTTAAACTCTCATTTGATGCCTAAAATAAAATAAATTTGATGTAAATAGCTTCAAAGAAATTGGCTGTAAATCCTTTATTTGGTATAGACTGGGTTCTTATCAGTCTTTTATTACTCAGTAGCAAATCCAAATCACTTATTATTGTTCATTCATATTGAAGGTTATTTGTGGTCTCAGGAAAGGAATTGTTAAGTTAGGGCCCAGTGGCACATGGCAACATAAAGCTTCTGCGAAAAGATTTTCATAGGGAAAGGCAAGTGGGGGGGATCTCGGGCCATAGCCTACGGGCAGTGCCGCTGCTCTGTGTGGTAGATTGCGTTCTGGCCCGGGCCCAAACGAAGGCCTGCTTTTTAACCACTGATTCCCCCTTTTACTTTAGAAGGCCTGCGGCCTGGCAGGCTGCACAGCGCATTACCAGCCTGCAGCAGCACTTAAAACACATTTCAGGCCAGGCTAACAGCTGGCATCCTGGCTGTGAGGCTCATCTCCAGTGCTGGAGAGAATCTCCAGGGGGAAAGGGTGGAGGTGTGGAGAGGGGGAGGAGGGATGGCAAAACCAATCACACAGATACTGGGCAAAATAACACCATTGAAAGATGATTTGGATTATGAGTGTTTTTGTTATTGTGATTAATTTACATGATGTATTTTGAAAAATATGTTTAATTTAGATTATTTGATTATGTGACTTTGTCTTTTTTCATTTTGTGGGTGGACACACAAGACACAATATCATTAGCAGAACTTGATGTAAGAAATTATCTGTCCTAAGGTTTTGCTTGGCATGAATGGATTATTGAGAATGGAGCGAATAGAAAGTGAGCACTTTTGTTGAATTAAAAGAGAATGTGACTGTGTGATGAATTGTGAAAATGCTTATCTATATGTATTTTCCAATTTAGTAATATTTTTAAACAACTGGAATTTGAGTGAGTGAGTGTGTGGTGTGTGAGTCATTGTCAAAGGCCGGTGATTGTCCATAGAATTATACTGTTTTCAACATGGCAGCTCTCTCTCTCGCTCTCTCTCTCTCTCTCTCTCTCTCTCTCTCTCTCTCTCTCTCTCGCTCCCCCCTCCCCTCTCCCCTCCCCTTTTCTCTTGTTCTTTCGCTCACTCTCTGTCCCTCTGTCCCATGCCTTTGGTTTTCAATCTCATGCTTCACGTCCACTGAGCCCACACCATCAGGGGCACTTATTTACCACCAAGCGTCCACACACTCTTCCCCACTCAGTGTCCGCACCACCTCAGTGCCCCTCTGCTGTCCCTAGCTTCATCCTCTCTTCTGTACTGTGCTGAGAGCTCATTATTGTCAGCTTCTCAATGCACTGGTAGGCAAGGTGTCAGCACAGTCTAGTCCTCTCCTATTTTCAATTATTCTTCGTGTCTAGCACAGACTGTGTGACAATGTCTTCTATTTTTGTGGTGCTATTTTTAAAAGTATATGTTATGTAGTTTCTCTGAAATGCCTCAATGATGACCAGGACAGATTTACAGTGTGTGCTCTGAGTTTGGTGCTGTCTAACTATTGCTGTGAACATTGTGCTATTAGGTGAAAGTGATATCTTGGCGATACAGAATGCTTGGCATTGATTGATTTTCATTGCAGCCTCCTGGGGCCAGGATGATTTTACTTAACTGTGTCTCACACATCATTTGTGTGCTAAGGTTCAGCAAACCTTTTGAAATGCATCATAAAGAGCATCCTATCTTTTTAAAGTGCGTATGTGTGCTGAGAGGGGACTGTAAATATGAGGCATCCACCGCTGCTGTTGTCACAGCTGTTTGCCAAATGCCAAGATAATGTCTTGTATTATATCAGACTGTGTCAGACTCTACCAGTTCTGTTTTTTTGTTTAGTAACATTATTTTAAAAATAACTGTGAATCAAAAATCTCTCTAGATTTACATTAGGGCCTTATCCTACATTTCCCCTTGCATTTTATTTGTTCTGCAATGTATACAACATAATTCATGTATTGTTTGTTACTATGCCTTTTAAGACTGATATGTGTAAATGACTTTTGTTCTGATTGGCTGCCTTGTATTTTGCCTCATTCAAAAAGCAGTCCAGACTGAAACACTCCTTATAACTCCTCAAAATGTTAAAGAGCTGTAGGCTTAATAGTTAGATGTAATTGTTTTGGCTTTTGTGACATCACGAAAATTGAATGAATAAATTCAAAATATTTTTGAGGCATATTTTATTATGAAATGTGGAGTGATTTGTACCTTATGAAACTTTAACAGTGTTTACATATGATAAAATAATGGGAATATATCATATATCAAATGGGAAATCTTAGGATGTTGAGACTAGGGTATTGTTCAGAATTCCTCGATATCAATATCAGAATCGATACCTTAACTTCCATACCAGTTCCTGAACAATACTTTTTTCAGTACTTTTCCTTTTAAGTACAAACCAAAAGTGGGTGTGGCTTAAACCAGAAATAAGTGTGAGGTGCTGGAAATGGCTATGTTTGCAGACATCAATGGATTACACAATAAACAAGGAGTGCTAATGCGATAACATGAATGTGAAATGTAACGTAGACAGCCAATTAGTAGTCTAGATTGGGGTGACCAAACATTTTGCCTTTTGTGCAATTTTTGTGGTGTGTCGAGGCAAAATGACAAAACAATACAAATAAAGAAGGAAGGTAGGTTTCAAATAGTTTTGAAAAAAGTATTTTAGAACATTAAGCTATATTTTCTTACTAACATACTAAAATGTTGAGGTTTTATAAGCATAATAATAATCCATAAAGTGATATATAGTGGAAAAATATGCTTGTTCTCTCATGGGGTGGGTGGGAGTTTTGTTAACTTTCTGGTGGGCCAAATCTAATGTCCAACTTTGGGTGGCCCTGGTCTGTATTTTAGAACAAGCATACTTATTAGCTTGGGAATGCTGAAAGGCCTGCATAGATATTAAAATTTTATATTAGATCACTAAAATGTAATATTAGATCACTGGTCAGAACAACAACGATGTTGAAGTAATTCAGTAAAAGTAAAGTAGTGAACTTTGATACCCAGCATTAGCTCAGACACTTAAACATACAGCTATCTGGTAGAGGTAATAAAAACCCCAAAACTACTGTAATCTGTGACAGTAACCAAATCATCTAAAATTCCTGGCAGGATTACATTTGTTCCCTGTGGTGGTCTAAGGTAAACCTACCAAAAGCAACAGTCTACCATCTTCCATTGGCTTGAGGCTGGAGCTCGAGCTATGCACTGGCCTCAAATAGAGGTGGGATCTGGTGCCCAATTTGTCATGCCTGAATTACCTGGGAGCTGATAAGAGCGGAAGTTTTATTAAAAGTTGGGACCTAGAGATAGCAGACTGAAGGACACTGATGAAGTGTCTAGGGGCCCATTTCCACTCTGAGATAAGGACCTAAAGAGAGAAAGAGGATAGTGGGTCGGCAGGCCAGAGGTGTGAGAGCACACACTAATGTGGCTGTGTGTGCTTCCCCCACCTGGGCCGTACGTTTACGTTCTTCTTCCTTCTCTGAAAGAGTGTGGATACACATCCAAGCTTTGAAAAAAAAAAGATAAATAAGCAAATAAATAATGATGATGATCTAAACAAGGAGAAGCCTAGGTGGATCACTTTCTCTTTCACTCTCCCTTTCTCTTCTCCCCACATTCTCTCTCCCTGTGATTTGGCCCCCTGCCAGCAGCCATAGCTTACCCTCAGCTGTGGCAGCAAGCTCCAGATGTGCCAACGGCACAAGCTTTTTTTTCTCGGTGTGTCTGAGCGCTTGCTTGTGCGTGTGTGTGTGTGTGTGTGTGTGGGGTGGGTTTTGCCAGCTGACTGCACCGTTTGATAACCCGCTCTCTGGATGCCCATCACCGGCCGCAGAGATAGAATTAAATGATGATGATCTTCCCACAAGTTGGGCGCAGAAACAGCGCATATAAATCTTGATTTCATCTCAGCGTGAGAAGTCTTTATCCATCATCACTCTTAATGAACAAGTCATTAGCCACGATGAATGGCGCGAAGGGCCCCCGTGCTCTTTCCGACGCTTTTGTTTGTGGCATTCAGGGCGTGGGGGGGTGGGGGGGAGCAACTTCCATGCCCCTTCAAGGGGGTCAAACTCATTGCTCCAGATGTGTGGGTTACATCTCCAGGCCCCTAATGTACCCACATAGCCATGTACTAACCAGGCCTGGAAATAATGACAGCAAATAGAAGAGGTACTTTTTGAGGTTTTTCATGGGCAGGATTGTATATTACTGGATGAAGTTCCTACATCTTGCCAAACCAAGTGGTTCCTCTTACATTTGAATCACAAAACCTGAAGCTTGGCTAATGCAAAAAGATTTGTGTTTGAAGGGCAGAGTTGCATATCAGAAATTCCACAGGGAATTTTTTGTTTGTATGTTAAAGAAAAGTTCTCAATTTGGTCTTTTGTATTTGAATGTTTTCAGAGTAGTGTTTGGTCATCTATTATAAAAGTTCAAGGAGTTCTCTAAAGCCCTTTTATTTCAAATCTAGATGTAGTTAAAAGCCTTTTTAAAGAATTTAACAGCATCTTCTACATAGCCCCAGGCTACCAAAAGCAGAATCCCAACCACCTGCATAAAATTTGAATGATGCAAGACTCTTTCAAATCTGTGAAGTGCAACAGAGTGACTTTCATCAGAGAAAGCACTTTGCTGTTTGCTCTTTTTTTTTTTTGAATTTCCAATTTGCAGTGATCCAAGAAACCAAATGTGACAAAGAATAATTAAGTATAACTCTTTATTAGGCAATTCTGTATGTATTTCTATTTGAACACATGGAGAAGCTGTAGTAGCTAACTTTTCTTGTTAGTGACAGCTGCCATGTTTGATTGCCATGTTCTCACATACTCCCTTCTCTGAAGCTTTTAAGACTCCACTGGAAACACAGTCACTGTTTGTTTTTCATACAAAAACTAATAAGGCAGTTTATAGTGAATATGCAGCCTTGTGTTGAGACCAAAAAACACCTACTATTGCAATGTTTGCAATACCTTATGAATATATACTGTACTTTGCAAAAATCAGAAGCCATTCTTTTGTATATTCAGTTTCTCTTCAAAACATTAAGTATAAATTATTATTATTTCAGTGTCAGGAAAAAAGCAGAAAACAAGTTCAAAAGCAGCTTCAACTTCACAGAAACGAAATATAATACTATCAAATATAATAACAATACAACACTATAAAATAACAAACATAATATCAATATATAATGTCAAACTCCAAAACCAGGGTTCAAAAAGTGTTTAAATGACACAGAGAAACAACCGTTCCAGACCTGGTAGACCATCAAAACTGGCAAGAAGCCATTAGAACATTAGCATTAAAACACTGGACTTCTGCAATGTGGAATATGGTTTTATAGTTTAGATGTTTAGTGTTTAGATTGGTAATAACAGAAGGCAGTATGTACACCTCTGAAGGAATAAAAGACTCTCTGAACCATGTCTACAACATGATCTGTCATGATCAAGCACAGAGAATCAGTGTAAGTTTGAGAATATGTAACATTTGGAGTTGGTGATTTGGTTTTGATTGAAGGCATTATGAGTGCTGAGAAGATCAAGACATGCTTTTCAAACAACAAAACAATGATCTTCAGCATCATTGAATGTGTTTGGGATCAATTGGATAATGAGAAGCAGAAAATGAAAACAATTTCTAGGAATGAACTCTGGAGCTGTAAGCCAAAAGGTGGATACACTAAAAACTGAGAAATACGTATTTACGTTATGTTCTTCATTCATCATACAGTGGAATTTTGTCATTTTGCTAATTAACTATATCCAGTCTGAGAGCATGCAAGAAATTTCACATACAAGACCTATCAGTATTTTATGACTAATACCACCTTTATTAGAGACATAAATGTTTATTTATTTATTTATTTATTTTTTTTGACAAAGTGGGTTATATCTCAGATGTTATTCTTCTTAAACCTCTTGTTACAAGTAGAAATATTGCATTTTGGAATAGAAGTGTTTATATATACAAATTATTTGTTGTCTGTAATTATTTGTAGTAACTGTGTACATTTTAATAATGTCCCAATATGATTAAAAGATAAGGACTGGAGCTAAGCCAGGCATGTTTTGATGGATTGCGTATTGTAGAGGTGACTTAAATAGAAATTATGCCCAACTTGGGGCAGTGAGACGCCTTATTTCAGCAGACTGTCCCAAAGTTTCCATGTGCCATCGTTTTTGCTTTTGCTTAGGCGCATATTTTACATTTCACAATTTTTATGTGAGAGTGCACTAATGCGTTCTATCTTTACGGAATAGGCATTTGCCTACGTTCTTGCTATGTTAACATTCTTCCTGATACCCCCCCAGATGGTCCGTATTTTCCTCTCTGTGTTAGGATCTGGAATAAAGCAAAAATAAGGATTGTCTGGGGCCCTCAGGACTGCACACTAAATCACTGATTTAGTGTGCATTTAGTATGGTCTTGCACACTTTGCTTTTGGATATTTGATAATAGCATAAACACACATGAATGTAAAACTGCAAGTGTGAGCTTTGGGACAGGCCACAGAAGTTAAATGAGTTAAATGTCTGCCATGTAAATGAGTTGTATCTGCAGCACCAATGACTTGACTGTTTGAACTACCCACTTTCATTTAAACACTGGCATGTAAAATGTAGCCATGCTTTGGGTTTATATTTTGCTGCTTACTGTGAGTGACATGCCACCAGAAGCCTGAAAAAAAAACTTTTTTAAAGATATTTTTCATTCACAAGTCACAACTGGTTGAAGGCTGAACTATCATAGAAACATTCTGCTTCACCAGTCATGCTGGTAAAAATGATGTGAAGAGGAGAGAGAAAGCTGAGAGATGAGCAGGCTGTTCTATAGGTTACAGCAATATGCATTCATAGTGTATTCATGACACTGTTTCACATAACAAAAGACAGCAAAAACAGAAGATATGAAATTATACATTATGCACAAATCAAAAATGACACAAAAGTAAAATGAGTTTTCACTGTACAATATTAACATAACTGGTAGCAAAATCATAGGTGGGTTAATCACATTTGATAATACATTGAAAACACTATAAAACAAAAAGAAAAAAAAAGTGTGCGAAAAACAAAACAGTGAATCCAGAATGTTATGTTATGCACATACTAAAAGTTTAATTGTAGCATTAATTGGCTGCCTAATATATCTAACCTAAATTGTGTGGCTGCATCTATGAAAACACAAAGTTTGGAATGGATCTGATCAGTATCAGTTGATACATAAAATTAAGTTTTTTGGATAGGATTGGCGGTTACAAAAACTGTATCAAGACCGCCCTCATACTTTTACAAAGACAGCAGCACAAAGCAACACTCGCTTCAGGTAAGGCTTAGTTTTTGATGATATGGGTCATGTTTAGGAACAGGATAAAGTGAAAGCCTCATTACTGCACATGTCAGCATCATAAACCACAGGCTAGGCCATGTGGATAAAGGCATGGAGGTAATGGAAGCACTGCATCACTGTTCAGCACAAGGTCTGCAAGCCCCACTGAGCCAGTCCTCACCTAAGAATTAGGGGGCAAGAAGTGATGATGATGATGATGGCGGTGGTGGTGACAAAGACATTAATGCTGATTCACAAAACTGTGGTTATAATGATTAACAAGTTTATGATTGTTATGGTTCATAGGAGTGTGACATTTAAAATGTGAACACAAAGGGAAACAAAGAATTAAGAGTAAAATCATATGAACTTTTTTAAGGCATTGACTGAGACAGAGACCAATTTGAGGCATTCTTCACAAAAGGTAAGGTTATTATGGAGCAGATAAAAGAGTGTGAACATACTTTAGAATGTGTTGATTCTTCTGCACATGCAAATGGAGGATGGTGCAGTGTGAGTCAATCATAACCATACCTGCTATGCATGTGCAGTTATTGTATTTGGCTAGTTGGCACACATGAATCACAATTTATGCAGTAAATAAATATGCATTCTATTAAATCCAGAAAAGCATGTTACATGTAAACATATTTATACAATGTATGTAGACATAAATAAATATTACTACTGTCATGTACCTGCAACTATGTAGTCAGCAAGAAGGCTCTATCCATAGGTGAAGAATGATAGGAGACAGCAGGCTTATTTTTGGGGCTTACTCTGCGATCTTACCATAGCTCCCTCATGGCCAGTAATGTGATAGTGCCCCAGGCAATGTTTTCAATTACTTCAAAACACAAGCACCACTCTACCCCTGACTTTGGTTTGAGGACAACATGCAACTACAGTAGAGGAGAGATGAGCAGAGATATGTTTGCCCATTTATTGAAGGTTGAAATGTCTTTGCTTTTTTTCCTCTCTCTTTACTTTCTTAACATAAGAAGACCATTGAAGAATAAGAATACTTAATGTTAAAATAATGTTTTTAACTGAAATAATAAATACTCACCATTTCCAAGTGTCCTTATATTCAAAGTTCAGACATCTTTCATTTCAAATGGGGTAAAAATCTCTAAACAGTGTTTGCCCTTTTAACCTTTCTTAATTCATTAGAAAAGGTGTTACAAATGCCTAAGCCTGTGACTTTAAAGTAAATAAATGTGAAGGGCCTTATTGGCAGTCAAGTTTATTAACTACTTTCTAATCTCAATAAAAACTGTCACTAGTGCAATGGATGACCCTCCTTTTACTATTTGACCTTTCCACTTGAAGCAGATCCAGTAGCCTTTCCAACCCATGACCAACCCATCTCACAGATGGATCTCTGAATTTACTGTTAACTGTCCATTGCTGCTGCTTCATGTTATCACAGAGGCTGAGGTAAGCTAAGCACTAATAGGTGCTATTAGAGGTGGAGCAGCACATAGAAAGCTGATGACTGTGGCCTTGTCAGTAACTCGGCAAATCAGATGACACTTCAATAGGGAAGCCAGGCTGTATGGCAAAATTCGAAAATTGAGTTGACAACACTACCGATAAAGGCGTCATAGTCAGTGGAAATTGGCCTTTAAGTGGCTTGCCATCAAGTTGTTGAACAATACAATTGAGAGTCCCCTGCACAGAGCAATTTAGGCAAGGCTGAAGGGGAGAAAGGTAGGAGACAGATACTAAGAGATACAGAAGCTATGAGGAGTCTTTTGTGCGTCAAGGGAAGGGTAGCAAAATGCCAAAGACCACTTTCTTTCAGTGTATTGCACAGCAAATATATATATATAATATATATATATATATATATATATATATATATATATATATATATATATTACATATATGAAGGCTGTAAACCTGCTTAATAAAAAGAGCAAAAGGCTGTGTCCAAGCTATTTCAACAACTGAAATACCAGTGCAAACTTTTACAAAGTTACTTCACAGAGAGTTAGGGTGAAAACAATTCCACTTATTTTGGTGGATTTATCCTAGTGTTAGAGCAAGCTCTGTCACCATGTTCTCCCCAGTCACCCTACAAACACACCGATTAGAGGGCGAGCGAAGGATAACGCTAGGCTTTTAAGAAGGATGAATACCTTGGATTTAAATGAAAACAGCTGTGGTGGAATAGCATTAAGACTGGCTTCATGCTGTCAAGATTTCACTTTTTTTCCTGCAGCTTTTTTCCCCTTTTCTCTCTCTGAGTAGCGAGAAGTTTGAGTTGAAAATGGTTTTGGGAATCGTCTGCAAATCTCCCTAGAGCGGATTAAAGCCAGAGGGCTGGAAGAATTTACCCAGGCAATTTCTAGCCCCAGCTAAATTGCTTAGATATGAGAGCGTCAGAGGCATAAATATTATTTTAAACCCTTTAAACACACTCACTTTTTTCAACCCTCTGACTTTCTTCTCCTTCTCTTCACTTTTCTTCACACTAGCCTCATGTGTTTGAAATTACACAATTTAGAGTAATGCTCATAATTGATCTTTTAGGAAATAATGCAAACTCAATAAATGCACAATGACTGCAGATGTTTTGGTGCCATATGCACCAGCTCTGCCTTCATCAAGCATAGTTTATTGTTGCAAGTGGATATTATGAATTTATTTTGCGTGATAAAGTGAAATTATGAAGTAAATTTAGTAACCTAAATGTTGAACTAAGTGAAGAATCAGCGAGAATGTTCATTCAATATATATAAACTTTCATTCAATATATATCAATGTTCAATCAATATATATCAGTGTTCATTCCATATATATCGATGTTCATTCAATATATATCAATGTTCATTCAATATATATCAAAGCTCATTCCATATATATTAATGTTCAGTCAATATATATCAATGTTCATTCCATATATATCAATGTTCAATCTATATATATATATATATATATATGGAACGAACATTGATATATATGGAATGAACATTGACATATATGGAATGAACTTTGATATATATACAATGAACTTTGATATATATGGAATGAACATTGATATATATTGAATGAAAGTCGCTGTTGAAAGGTTGAGGATGGCCAAGAAAAACTGTACATCAATAAATGGGCATTAACAAACTCCAGGTGGAGCTTAAAGGAAGGGAATTCTGATGAAGTGACCTGTATCTATACACAGTGATCCCGTGGACAGAGTGACCTGAGAGTGGCTGATATATGATGTGACACAGAGGGGTGGATCTTCAGTATATACATATTTGACATGGTGCAGAAGAAGAGTCAGATGAGGCCATAATTTCTGTTTGAAAAATGCTCTTTTATTGAGAGCAAGGGAAAACAATGCCACTTGAAAAGCAACTGAAAATTGAGGTAGGTCACTCCTAGCCCTACTCTTTCTTCTGATGGTCACCAAACACAAACACATCCTCACTAACTCTGAGCTGGACACAAAATGACAGAGTAAACACATACACACGCTGTAACTGAAGAACAACAACATAGCAACATTAAATAACAATGTAAACAGTCTGTTTTTTTTGGGGGGGGGAGCAAGGCTACAACACACACAACCCCAAAAGTCCCTCTCTGTCTAAACAAAACATTTTATGAATTATATTATTCATTTTTTCATCTCAATGTTCGATCTATGTACACCAAGGTTCATTCAATATATATAAATTTTCATTCTATATATATCAATGTTCGTTTAATATATATCAAAGTTCATTCCATATATATCAATGTTCATTCAATATATATCAATGTTCGTTCCATATATTAATCTTTGTTCTACTGAGATATATGGAATGAACATTGATATATATGGAATGAAATTGATATATATGGAATGAACATTGATATATATTGAATGAACATTGATATATATGGAATGAACATTGATATATATGGAGTGAACATTGATATATATTGAATGCAAATTTATATATATTGAATGAAACTTGGTGTACATGGATCGAACATTGAGATGAAAAAATGAATAATATAATTCATAAAATGTTTTGTTTAGACAGAGAGGGACTTTTAGGGTTGTGTGTGTTGTAGCCTTGCACCCCCCCCTCCCCAAACAGACTGTTTACATTGTTATTTAATGTTGCTATGTTGTTGTTCTTCAGTTACAGTGACCTACCTCAATTTTCAGTTGCTTTGCAAGTGGCATTGTTTTCCCTTGCTCTCAATAAAAGAGCATTTTTCAAACAGAAATTATGGCCTCATCTGACTCTTCTTCTGCACCATGTCAAATTATGTATATATTGAAACTCCACCCATCTGTGCCTTCACATCATATATCAGCCACTCTCAGGTCACTCTGTCCACGAGATCACTGTGTATAGATACTGGTCACTTTATCAGAATTTCCTTCCTTTAAGCTCCACCTGGAGTTTGTTAATGCCCATTTATTGATGTACAGTTTTTCTTGGCCATCCTCAACCCTTCAACAGCGACTTTCATTCAATATATATCAATGTTCATTCCATATATATCAAAGTTCATTGTATTTATATCAATGTTCATTCCATATGTATCAAAGTTCATTGTATATATATATATATATATATTTATATATATATCAATGTTCATTAAATATTTCCTGTTTGGCTTACCATAATAAATATATATATATATATATATATATATATATATATATATATGTTTATGTCCTCCACCAATGATTCTAAGCATGTCTGCTCAGTATCTCTGCAGCACAAATCCTTGTGTTTTGTTTGTCTTAGATGACTCCTGTTTTGTAAATTCCCTGCCCAACTTTCCAAGTTCTTTACAGCTTTGTCTTGCAATAACAGTTGTCTCCTGATTTTACCTCATGGCTCCATGATTCCTCCCTACCGAAGGAGCAAGGCAATGCAAACGATGCAGGCTCTTTTTGCTGCTAAGGTTGGGCAGATGTTACCATAGTGTCAGATTTGCCGGCCTCCGTGCTCTGATTCAGCTTCCTCCTTTACACTCACAGCGGACCCCCAGAGGAGAGCTGTATCAGCGCAGAGATGCGACAGGGAGAATCAGAGACGACCATCTGATCTAACTGACAGGTCCCTGGCAGATGTTTGCAGCTTTGTTGACATTTTCTAGCAAGCCCATTGAGCCTCTTCCCAGCATCCTCCTCTACACCTAAAGCCCAGGCTTACAGAGTCACAGAGGAACACACTGGATTTTTTTTATTTTTTTAAATGTGTCAAATCTTTTGTTGTTTTGTATTTTACTGTATTTTATTGTGTCAAATCTTAGGATTAGATAGATAGATAGGGAGATAGATTTTACAAAATTCATCATCTACCATTTGTGGATTATTATTCTTCATTGCCTTGTATAATCACTTTGGTTGCTTGTGCTGTGTAGCTGTACTAAAGTATTGGCTGAATATCACTGACATGCACTCTGTCACTGTAATTAATTGAATCAGACAGTTAATTTCATGCATTGAGATTAAACTTAGGTTGGGAATTGCTCCAGGCTGCTTTAATATGGAATTTCCTTTAGTTCTTGCCACAGAGATTGCAAAGCAGGGCTGGACAGGTATCTTCTCCCACCTTAATCCCATTGCCTCAACCCTGTGTCACTTAAGCACAATCTCCAAATTGATCCAAACCTCTCTGATTTTACAGCACACGTCCAGATGTCAGTAAGGCAGTGGGATCTGTGGAAGAGCTGTCAGAGCGAGTTTAAGGTCCTGCCCTGACTCTCGACATGGCCCCTACAGGTCCCCAATCAGACCTGACAAAGAGGAGAGCTGAGCCGCCTGCTCCACTCAGTCTGGCTATGGTGTTTAGCATTTCTACCTGTGACTGGGCAAAGACAGACAGCAGCCTTCTCACCTCATTGTATTACATGATTTCTAAGGGGGCAAAGGTGAAGGGGAGACTCATTTGGAATGCATGTAATTGCCAGTCAGTACAAAATTAACTAATTTGATTTTTTTTTTCTTCATACAGCACGCAGTAAGTTTATATGTAAAATTGATACTATTGGTGCTTCTGGCACACATACCAGCGTAGCACTCTCTACATGCTATAGTTTTCAGTGGTGCTTCGTTAGTCTTTTTGTCAGAACTTTAATGTTTTTGGTTTACATACTATAGCATGTAGAGAATGGTATATTGGTATGTGTACCAAAAGCACCAGTAGTATCAATTTTATATATAAACTTACTGCGGTACACACTGCAAATAAAATGTGACCTTAAGTTAATCTGGTATCAAAGGATAATTCTAGAGCTACACCAATCTTGAATTTTCAGGGCCAATTCAGATTTTTCTATATTTTTAATAATCTTTTTTTTTTTTAGAATGACCTTAATTCTTATTTTATTATCATTTTAATTGTTCTAGTCAGTTTGTTATATATCTTAGTTCTTTATTTCTTTTTTTATTGTATTTGCTTGCCCCCTAAATTCTGTGGTTTTATTTTTGATAAAAGTAGATGGTTTGTCCATTCATAAATATTTAGTTAGTAAGTTTTTCCAGAGAGTGATGTTAATGGTTTTCCTTGATTTCCAGTTCATAAGAATTGTTTTCTTGCCGCTGGTTAGCACTACAAGCAGTGCTCTGCTGTTTTCCTTGGTTTTCATAATTGCTGATATGTCTTCTAGCAGACAGAGTGGTGGAGAAGGCAGGTTGGGTTGGTGCAATAGTGGAGTTAATTGATTAATATCTTGTTGCAAAATGTGTTTAATGCATGTACAGTACCATATGGCATCAACATAGTTATCTGAGGTGTTTAATGAGCACTGCAAACAAATTTCAGATTCCACAAAACCCATTTTAAATAACTTTTTCCCAGTGTAGTGTGCACCGTGAATTACTTTATATTCTATAAGGTGTAGGTTTGTAGTAATAGTCATGTCAAATGTGTGTTTTAAGCATTTGTGTCCAGAAACAAGCAATGGGTGTAATTGAGAGATCTTCCCGTTTTCTTGTTGGTGCAGATATTTTAGAGTTTGATTAAAATGTTTTATAAATTTTCTAAAATAAATGTTCTATAAATTTTGGACATGAGTTTGTTTGAAGTCAACGTGTTAACAAAGTCTGAAATTGATGTGGAGAGATAAAATGTATTTCCTTTTGCTTGAACTTTGAGCATATAATGGATTAAGTTGATGATATTTAACAAACTGTCTTCTCCCAGTGCCAAAAGTCTGGGTTAGATGTGAGAAAGACACAAATTTGTTGTTCTGGAAATGTGCTTGACTTATTCTATCCACATATGCATATGACTTATCTACATATAAAAATGTATTTTTTTTAGTTGTTGGGAAGTCAAGATTATGCCATATAGGAGTGTATTTGGAGAGTGAAAGTGTGGAATTTGTGATCTTTGATCTTATTTTAAAAGCACTATTTTGCTCTCACAAACCCAGACATCATGAAACCAATACTTTTTGTTTTCAATAAGCAACTTTATTTGTTTATAACAAAAAGAAAAGAAATTTCTTAGATTTAACATAATAGTCCACATAGTATTTGACAAGAGTATCAAAGGTCCAGTGAAAATGAAGCAAAATTGCATTCCTGGCAAGACAGTATTTGTAAAGGTTGACTGAACTTGGTTGATCTCAAGTGTCCCATTATATCCAGCATTTTTTTTCCCTCTTTTTCGTTTTTGCCCTGATTTTTTTCCTCTCTATTACAGGAGCGTTGAATGACGGTGATTTGGTTGAGGCACAGTGAGTGTCTTTGGAAAATTGGTTGGTTGATAAAAACCCTGCTATCAAAGAGGGCTACTTTCTCATTTACATTTAGATGAGTATTGATTATTTATTTACTCAGTGGGGTGGGATTCTTTTCCAATCTTATCTCTCTCTCTCTTGTCTTGTCTGGAAAAGAGAGGGGAAAAGAGTGAGAGAAAGAGAGAGAGTTATTGACACGGCTCTATGATAACAGCTTTTTGCAGGGCAGACAAAACTTTACAGGGTTCACTTGCTCTCCCTTTTTCTCTCTCTTTCCTTTCTTATGTTCACTAATTTTGACAGAAAAGGTTTGATGGCTTCAGTGGTCAGGACCCCATGGACCCTCACAGAGCAGGTACTAATTGGGTGGTGGATCATTCTCAGCACTGCAGTAACACTGATGAGGTGATAGTGTGTTAGTGTGTGTTGTGCTGGTATGAGTGGATCAGACACAGCAGTGCTGCTGGAGTCACTGTGCACTCTATTAGACAGTCCTACCTTGTCAGTCCACCTTGTAGATGTAAAGTCAGAGATGATAGCTCATTTGCTGCTGCACAGTTTGTGTTTTATTTTAGTAAAGCAAATTGATTAGTAGAAAAGAAGGAATGTGAAAGTGCCCAAAATGTAGAAGACTTAATTTGAAAGTGGTTAACTAGCCTTTCTCTATGAAGTTAACTGTTAGTAAAATATGTTTTATGTGAGCTGGAGTTTTTAAACACCTCAGCCATGGCAAAACCGAAGCAGACACATGGGTTGATAAAGCGTCTGATTTGTTTCTTTATCGAGTCCCTCATTCATTTTTCTGCTGTGTTTATAAGAGTTTGATAATTTAGAATATAATTTATCGTTTTGTTTACATTTACTTAAATTATACATACATACATTTTTTACAAATAACATAGATGAAGATATATATTTATTTGTTTTTTAAAAGTAGCTGTAATTAAGAAATAACAGGTTCACTAACCTTTTTATCCCTAACTTTATGTGCCTAAACACAGGTTGTGTCTCAATCTGCATAGTACCATACTAAATAGCATGCTCAAAATAATAATGACACCACTGGTGGGGTACTAATTGGACATACTATTTAGTACAGCATGTAGTTTGAGGAGCAGCCACAGAACACACTTAGCTCGTAATTGAAAACCCGTATTCCAATGGAATTTGTGTACTGGATGTCTGAGAGTGCATTATTTTGCAATTCTCATTTACTCACAGACTCCTGCAAAATGTTGTGCAGTATGGCAGTAACACTTACCAAAATAAAAATACAATTTACTTACTGTACCTAGACCCTTTGCTACACATACAGCACAGGTGTATGTCACTGTGTTTGTGTGTGTGCATGGCAGTGAGCAACACTAGCAAGGGGGCTCTCTGTAGCAGTAGAGGACCCCTGGCAGACCCTGCCTCTTCCTCTCAGCTCTGTGACGACGAGTGAGGCGTCTCCTGAGGTGGCCTCTGTCAGCTCCGCTCCTCTTCAAAACACAGACAGGTACTGCTGCGTGCACGCCTACACCACGCACCTCTCACCACATGCTTCTCACACCCTATGAGCAATGGTAAGGACAGGATGTCCCTGTGCTACCTCAGGGATGATGCATTAGCCTCTGGAAACAAACAAAAGTTGTTGAAATTAGTTTGTTTTTGCAGTATTGATACGTACAGAGGGACTTTTTGTTTATAGCGCACTGGTTTGAGTGTTCATTCTAGTTACCTTTAATCCATCTTTCCTTCTTTCCTTCTTTCTTTCTTTTTTTATAGAACCAGGTTTGCAGCCTCAGTGGCAGATTACCCCTATAAACAGATTCAAACAAGACAAATTCATGGCTCGACATAGGGTTGTCTGATACCGCAACAAGACCAAAACATCTGTTTGATTTACCAGCCCTTAATGTCACTAAGTGGATGTAAACATGCATTTGCCGAAGCACTGGGGGCGATTAGCTCGGCAAGGCTAAAATAGGCAGTCACTGCCAGAAGGTGACTTCCATTGCTGCTCAAGAACGTACTCCCATTTTTCTTTGTTAGCCAGTCAGTCATTAGCCTAGTTACACATCTGGATCCCCCCAGCAATTTAAGAATATGGACTGCTCTTAAAAAAAAAAAACTAATTAGCCAAACTGGAGAGAAACATCTTGTATTCCTAGCCCCCCTAATGGATTGGGCCAAGGTCTTTTGAAATGCAAACTTATCAAGGAGATACTATGGTTAGAGCAGTCAGTCTCCTCTGAGCTCTTAATCCCTGTTTACTGTCTGTTCTCTGTCCAAATGGGTAAACATTGTGTGACTTTAAATTTACTGTATCATTTATGCTGCTATATGACTAAAAATGACTGCAAGTCAGTGCAAAGTTTGGAATTAACTTAAAAAAGGTCACTGAAAATAAGCAAAATCCCCAAATCCTCTCACTTAAGTTTTGAACATGTGAACATGTTCAGTGCTAGACCATTTTATGCAGTAATGTTTTCTTCCACATTTGAAGAAAGATTTAAAAATTCTGTAGACGTTGTCCCTGGGGTCAGGGGCATTTTCTGCACAAGCATGAAAGAGGGCAAAGGCTCCTGTGACATTTTGGGAACCATTTCCAAAAGGCTACATATTGCCCAAAGTCTTTTCTTTTCATTGGACGACAACTTTATTATATATTTCAAACATCTATTTCAAACATGCCTTTATTATTGTAACCAAATGAAAGAGTTTCCATTAAAATTTGATAAATGTGTTCTGCTAAATAATTCACAGTAAAATTTTAAGTTAGATTGAGAGATCTTCTCACTTGGTAGTTTTTCAGAGCAGCCATTGGGCACTGTATACATCCCATATCCCTATATATATATATATATATATAAAATAAAAAAAAGCATCCCAGAGGCTGTCTTTCAGAAGTAAAGATGGGGAGGGATTCACCACTCTGTGAAAGGCTGCATGATCAAATGTGCAACAATTCAAGCATTTCTCAACATAAAAGACCACGCAGCTTATTATCAGTGCACAGTTCAAAAGCCAGTATTCATGATGGAATAGGAGTGCTTTAGTGCACATAGCATGGGTGACGTGCACATCTGTGAAGGCACCATTAATGCTGAATGATATATACATGTTTTGGCAACATATGCTGCCATCCAGATGATGTCTTTTTCAGGGAAGGCCTTGCTTATTTCAGCCAGACAATGGCAAACCAATGGCAAATGTCCACGATAGGACAATGACTGCCTGCAGTCCAGACCTTTTACACCTTGAAAACATTTGGCACATTATGAAATGAAAAATACGACAAAGGAGAGCTGTTGAGTAGCTGAAATCCTAAATCAAACAAAAGCGGAAAAAAAACACGTCACTCTTCAAAACTACAGCAATTGGTCTCCTCAGGTCCCAAACGCTTACAGAATGTTGTTAAAAGAAGAAGTGATGAAACACAGTGGTAAACATGCCCCCGTCCCAACTTTTTTGGAAAGTATTGTTGGCGTCAAATTCAAAATGGGCATATATCTTTCAACACACAATAAAATTTCTCAGTTTTAACATTTGATATGTTGTCTTTGTAGTATTTTCCTTTAAAAATATAGTTTACATGATTTGCATATCATTGCATTCCATTGTTATTTACATTCTGCACAGCATCCCAACTTTTTGGGAAATGGGGTTGTGTGTGCAAGTATATATATATATATATATATATATATATACACCTATAACTTTCTTAAAAAAGTAAAACCTTTAAAACAGCATATGACTGTTCAAGAATAAAGACTAAAGGAGGTTTTTTTATTTCTATCTTGTTCCTCAGATCTCTGAATAGATGTGATTGTAGAAACAGAAAACCCATTCTTCTGTGGTCCTTTATGAGAAGTCGTGGCATAATTTTGTTTTCTCTTTTTGTATTAAGGGGCCGCCAAATCTGCCTGTTAAAGGAAATATTTTTTTCACTTCTTAAAATATATGATAAAATTAATTAAAAAAAGGTATTTAGACTTGCTGGTGTGTCTTCTTGCTACTTGCTCAGGCCTGAAGTGTTTTCTTTTCTTTCCCTTTCCTTCATGCATTAGCAATGTTTAACAGAAAAACCTTGCAGTTCACTCTGTGAGAAGCGATTTTGTCAGATGTACATGAATAGGTAATGCTAACTTCTCTTCTCTTACATATATAACAAGCATTCAGGTAACATATTCTTTATTTTGTGTGTTGTTATCTTACAGTGACTCTTTCAGTAAAGACCTAAACTTAAATCTTGAATATTGATTATTGAGTGCTGAATATTATTGGAGCAGATTGTTATCTATCTGCCGAGCTGGTCAGCTCTCTCTAGTGACAGCAGAATATAGTCCAGTTATAGAGACTGTTAGCGACATTTAAAAGACGTTCATTTATTTGGGGGAAAAAACACTTGAAAAGTTTAAAAATACTTGTGTGATTGGGAAATTATTGAGCAATAGAATACATTAAAATGTACCACCAATATCATCAATCTGTTGTTTGGTAATTTGGACTGCTGTAGACCGTCACATAGAGCTAAAAGACTGAAGAATACTCCATTGTAAGAGAAAACGGGGAGGGTAAAACAATGCCACAATAACAAAAAATTGATCTTGATGATAATCAACAGATTTACGCATATGTTATGCATGCTAAAAATTACTTTTGTTAGGATTATTTAATGTATTTCTTCTTCTTTTTTTCCTTTTTTCTTTTTTGGATAAATGTTTTTTCCTTCCTCTGAGGGCCTCCTTCCTTGCAAATTTCCATGTATGGGTTTTAGGAACCCATTCCTTAATGGCAAAGACACTACTGATGAGAAGCCAGTCTCAATGCAACAGTGTATAAGGCAGCTTATACCTTGTAGAACAACTTACAGAGCACAGAATCAAACCTTAAGTAGCAATAAAGGAAACATCACAAATTTGTATTAAAAACAGTAAAGTTTCACCTTTTAGCAGCATACTGTTAGCTTAGCATTTACAAAAGGACATACGAACCTTTTGACCATTTCCTGCTATTATAACTCTTTGGAGAGAAACTGGGGTATGACAACTGTGTCTTAACACATCACACATCAGAGATGCTAAATATATTCTCAAAATATTACATATTTTAGTTTTTAAATCTGTGCCATTGGATAATTTGACTGATTTAATCCAATGTTTTCCTCCTTCCTCAAACCAAGATCAGAAAGTCTACTCTTTGAAACATACTTTATTTAATTCAGCTGAGAAAGCTGATTGATATGTCCCCCTCCTGACCTGCACAACAACAGCATGACAGGGTAACTGATTCAATCTTGTTTTTCTTTTCTTTTTCACAGGCTCTGTTTCATTTCAATGCTTGCCTTCTTAGACTTTGATTTAATTGCACTGGGGTGCTTCCTGGCCATAGAGGTCACTCGTCCAAAAAAGATGGAAAGAACTGGAGAGAAATTCCCTCTTACTGTTGGGCTGAGTGGAGAGGTCTGTGAATGTAATTGGACTCCAGTTAGAGCTTTCTAAATTCAGCTCTTTGGCATGACCTTGACATGAGGGAGTACTGGATGAATAGTGAGGCAGGGACATTCATAAACAACTGAATATGGCCTTTTGTACGGTCTGATATGAGGAGGGGAGGCAGACAGGCCTGGATTGTTTGCCGAACGAGAGAGGTTGTTCGCCATGCCCTTGGTCATGATGAGTGTGTGGTCTGACCTGAAAAGTTGCTTGTCCACACACACACACACACACATGCGCATACACCCAGCTTTCAGAATGTTCTTTATGCCCTCAAAAAATGAATAAGAATTTTCTTGTGAATTTCTTACTCATTTTAAGTTTACTTAATCAGTTCCACCCATTCTAGGAAAAATCAGTGTATTTTGATATAATGCAGCATTGTTTTTGTGTCATTTCTACTGCGGTTGGCAAGCAGCTTTTTGGAAGTAGCTGATGTCAACAAAGCCCTCTGGATGCCCCATGGTGCTTTGTTGTTGGTGCGGGTTGTTGCGCCTAGCAGGGAGTAAACAAACACATTCTCCCTCAGTGTCCTGACAAGGTAGGACCCCGCCCTGCTCTTGACCCCACATTAAAACCTCATTATGCCTAATGCAATCTGAGCCTGGCTAGTGCGCCAAATAAAAGATCAATTAACGTGATTAGTGGCTCAAACACAAAAGACTTACTGGCTCATCAGAGCTAATTTTGTTTGGTGTCATTGTTGACTTTTGCTCATGTATCAGTTAATCTTCAAAAAAGTTCATCACATCATGTGTTGTGCATACATGCTGCAAGTAGATGAGCTGCTCTGATCTCAGTTTCACAGTGTGTCTTACAACACTGAATCAAGTACATTACTGCACATCAAAAATTGTACCATGATGTTCCCTTCCAAGGGGCTGGCTCATTCATGGCGTCATGGTCTCATTAAGGTCTCGATGTGTTTTATACCAGGTTTGATATGGTTCTTAATTAAATTTCGCTGAAGACTCCCTGAGCTCTGTTGTCATATTAAACCATGTGTACTACAAGTAATGTTGCTGGGGAGGGAGGCGAGTAGCTCATCTTGAGATTAATATTGCAGCTGTAGTGATATATTGCCTCGATAAACTGCTGCACAAGGTTCACTAATCAGCATTCCTTAAATGTTGTGTATTTTTCTGCATGACAGTTTAGTAGCCTACTGGTCAGTTTGAACTCAGGTGTACTTACATTCCAATATATAATTATTAATGTTTATTACTTTCTAGATGTGCTACTTTTTTGTGTCCATGTCAAACAAAATCATTTCTATTTAATATATATTTTTTAATTATAAATAATAGTAGCTTCCCAAACCAATGGACATTATCCACAAAAGAGCTCCCAGACAAATTAACAATAGCAAAATTGTATGGTTTTGGAAATCCTTTTTGGACAACAATACAAAGAAAAGTAGCGAGTCTTTGGCTAAACTGTGCAGTTTGGTAGTAGGGGACATGCACTCTCCACAAACAGTGCATAGAACACGCTCAGCTTGTATTACAGCACAGGGATGCTGACAGACAGAGAAAGAGATGGCAAAAGAGAATATGTGTCAATCCATTTTTGCTGATGAGCATGAATCCCACAAACCATTTTTCACGGCAAGGAATGCAACACTGTCCTGTGGCACTGTTATTTATGCCACAGCTCTCGGAGGCCTTTCCAGTGTGCCAAGCAGTGTGTATGAGTGTGTGAGTGAGAGAGAGAGATGGAGAGACAGGGAGAGAGAGAAAGACTGAAAGTTGCTTTCAGTGAAGTTTGACTTGGTGTGTCTGGAAGCTGTCAGATGAGGGTGCTTTGAAAGGTTGGGATGAATCAGAGGAGATAAATAGTGAACTGGGAGGACAGCTGTTTGGTAAAGGGGATAATGCAAGCATTACTCCGTACAGAGTCAAGGATCCCTCCTCTCATCTCCTTGTGCATTGTAGTACAAATTCTGGTTTGTGTCCAAGGGCCATGGTCTTTTTAAAGATGGATTTAGGAAGGGATGAACATTCCTACACAGTCAAACTCTTGAAACATTCTTATATAGATATCACAGTAGTGGTGACAGGAACCAGATGTCTGAAGCATTCAATGCCTTTTCAAAATTACTATTACATGAATTGGTTAAGAATGTGATGTCTGATGCCTGAAACATTGTTTTACCATGCTTTCCTGAGATTCTGGACTAAAATGCATTTTATGCATTTAGGCTAAATAGTACCCAAAGAAAACTTATTTTTTTCAGATTTACCACTATTTTCTCATTTTCAACATCACATTTAAAATCTTACACATAAAAAACATGTAGGTTCACTGGCTCAGTGGTTAAATTATACAAATTTAGAAAAATCAGTAGAATTGCCTTTAAAAAGAATCCATCAAAACATTCATATGTGCCCCAAGCAGAAAACGTTTGTCTTTTGTAAAATCAGATATGCATTTTATCCTAAATTAAAATAATCCAACTTGTGTAGGTGTACATAATCTGTAATTTCAAGCCACAAACATAATAACCTCTTCATCTAACTGTCTTACACCAAGAACAAGTCAGGGGAGGGCATCCTATAATACCTTAATTGAAACCAATGATAAAAAATGGCGGTGGAATTAATACAATGTCATCTGTTTAATAAAGCTTGTTAACTGCCGTGTGGGAAACAAATGGGAGGAATTATGGGTATGCTTATTGGAAACGTGTCATTTTGCGTTAGAGCGAGAAGAACTCACTCACAGGGGACGATGCCTTTATTCTCTCAGGGGGAGAAAGCACTAATGGTTTCTGAAGGCAGAGATCGAAGGCAACCACAAAGGCTTGGCCAAGGATGGACAGAGAAATATACGATTTAAACACTAATGATGTAATTGCATGATACACAATGCATCCTGTTTATATAGCATACCATGTGATGGCAGTATTAGATGAAATTGTATTAGTGTCTGTTGTTGTGACCATGATCAGGATCCAGGGAGTCAGAATAAACAGAGGCTCTTTGGTATGGTCAATCGAGGTGGAGGTGGAGATTCTACTTATGCTCTATTCCAGGAAGAAGATGCAGATTTCAAGCTACTAGTTAGAAAGAGGGAATGGACAGAAAGAGTGTGCAACAGATACTAGGCACAGTGCAGAGCAAAATGTTAAATAAGTTAAAGCGTAATTCCACCATTTTTTTAATTGCTGCCTAATTTAAACATTTGAGATGTAAACAAGGTAATGTAGAGTAGTTTTTGTGAAATGGTTAATTGTAGAAAAGCTCTTATGCAAATATTTGTTTTATTTGCTATACAAAACCAACATTGAACCTACATGTGTGTTCAGAGTGTTATATGTAATGTTGATAATGGTAAAATAGTGGTAAATGTGAAAAAATAAGTTTTTGCTGGGTACTGTTTTTCATTACAGTGCCCTGCAGGTACGTCTTTGCCATGAATGTGTTTACAAATATGTTTAAGGCCAAAATCTTATCACAACAGGCAATTTGTGCATTTGAGAGATCTGTAAGTTAGCTTTTAGAGGCATTAAATACTCTGGATGTCTAGTTTCCATCACTACTATAGTAAACAATTCTGATTTGTTGAGTTTTTCTAAAATGTGTGTTTCACATCAAACCACACTGAATGACTTTGTTTGCACCTTGGTGTCTGAATTATGCAGAAATTTTGAAAAATGGGTGGAATTCCCCTTTAAATATATAAATATTTTATTTAATATTTTGCCTGTCATGACCCTGTTATATTTATTGAGGCATAGTAACATTGGTAATGCTTGTTTTTCTGTCTTTTAGCTTACATATTTCAGATGGCACCTCCAAAGAATGGTATGACAAGGTGATGAGTACCAATCCACTGTGCCAATTTTTATAAGACTGTCCATTCAACCAGTCTTATCAGTCCAATTTCTATGGGACATCCTGGTGCCTTGCACTTTGACTGACAGCTGTCATGTCTGTGTCAGTCCAAACTGATATTTGTCAGAAGCCATCTCCTTGATGGACTCTGTCTCAAGGCCTTTCCCTATCATAAACCACACACACTTACACACTCCATGAGGGTTAGATGCGAGATCAATAAGTGTGGAAAAGAATCCATGTGGTGTGAGAAAGTGAATTTCTTTAATGTGCCACTGGCCATTGTCCATTAGGGTGCATTTGATTGGCATATGGTATATATGTTAGGTAAGTAGAGTGGAGTTCATCAAATATTTGATGTAATCATAAATTATGCCCCTCCCCCTTTTCCTTCTTACATACATTAAACCAGTGGCTAATAGTGACTATTAGAGCCAGGGAAGTTCTAGCACTATTTTAGCACTAAGTTAACACTTGTGCAGGTGAATATTTTTTGGCTGCTCTAGATTGAACATATTTAAAGCTTGTAACTAAAACTAACATATATTTTACTTTGTATGTTGCAATTTTACAATGATTCTTTCCGTAAAGAGTAATGACTCTTTTGGTAAATTTGTCCTATCCACTGTAAATCAAAATGTAATTGATTGATTCCACTGTCACTTCCAAATTTTGGTGGTGGTGAATCAAATGCATAATGCCTTATGTCCAGCTCCTTAAAGCCTAACCAATGGGAGAGCTCCCTTGGCAGTATCAAGAAAACTCACTTGGCAAGAAAAAACTTGATGGATAATTTTATGTTGGGTAATTCACAACAAGCATGATGATTCTACTGAATAATAAAAAATTACTGACACATATTTTGTAAAAGGCCCTGAGGGTTCTTCACTGCAAAAGCAGTACTTGACTGACTAGTTCTATATATCTTTTTCTAAACAGTCCCTATCTGTACCTGGCCTTGAAATCACCCTCAGATGTCAAGTCAGGCATGCTGGGCATTTGGCAGCATAATGTCATCACTTCCTGCTGTTTCTCTCTTTGCTGTGCAACCTACTGCCTTTACCATCTCAACCTCATCAACACTCCAAGTGTTAAGTATGACACATTGTTGATTTATTCCCCTTTGTCCACTATCACCATAAATTACTCTTATTTACACTCCTAGTGATTAAGACGCTGTCACATAATGTCACTCTAGCATAATTTTATAGAACAAATGAAAATTGTTACCAAGAAAAGGCAGGTCAGGTTCATCAATTAAAGTAAAGCAGGCTTCCCCCCCCTCCCTCTTTCTCTAAGTGCACTGGTAAGGAAAAAGTGCCAACTGAGTGATTGATTTTAGTATTAATTCTGCGTAACAGAACACGATTTTGCATGAGCAATCAAAATTCAAATATTGACACAGCAGACATGCTGAACTCTTATTCATCTCTGGCCTGTGCCAGTGTTTCACTGACATTTCTTACTTGGTAAGAACAGTGCGTTTCTTGTCAGAAAGTTCAGAGCATTCATTATTGAGCCACAATAAATTAGACCTTCCTTTTTGTACATTATATATATATATATATATATATATATATATATATATATATATATATATGATTGTGGCATTTCCAGAGTCCTGTGACTGCACCACAAATGAAAGCGTTAAACATCTATGATGCTTGGAGCATGTGTCCGCAGAAAACGGATGAGGTTCACCAAATGTTTGAAAGATAAAAAAGGCAATGGAGGAGAATGAGGGAAAGATCAGAAGTTGAATATATTTCACGTGATAAGAGAAAAGATGAAGCACAAGAAAAAAAGATTCTATTACTGTGGCGACAGTTACAAAACTGCCCCTGTACAGAATAGCCCGTGCTGGAAAGATTGATGCACTGAGAACTGACCTTGGCTTCGAGCTGGAGCTGGTGATGTATGTATGAGTATCTGCTTGCTAAATGGACCCAGATTTGTAGCACTAATATACATGGAAGCCTGGTACCAAACTCACCACAGCGATAAATCAATGGCCATTTTCAGTGTCATCTCTGGTTTATATTCCACAATTGTGACTAGTCCTCTAATCCATGTCACTACTGTCAGTCCATACAAAACAGATTTATTTATTTACTTAAATATGTATTTGAATTTTTGGCTAATTATAAAAAACATAAATATAAGTAGAAGTCATTTAACATAAAATGTCCCTGTTATACAGTTAAAAAATTACATTTTTCCCCAAAATGATCTGTACATGAAAATAAAATAAAAGTTCTTTAAAGCAATTTTAGGGGCTTTTTTTCAACACATTTACATATCAGCCACACAGAAAACTCTCCTGTCTCTCACATCTGTTTTAGTAAAAAGTTTATTATTTAGACTTCTACCCAAAATGTGTGTGTACATGCTCTTGTGTTCACATGCATGTGTTTGTGTGTTGTATCTCTGCACTGTTACAGACAAATGGGACAGTAGTATGGATGGGATACTGGAACCTTGAGGTAAACAAGGTTAGTTTTGCACATTGATACATGCCTCCTATTCTAATTTATTCAATTGACTCGGAGGAGAGGAATGAGAACGGATATGGGAGAAAGCGGGTGCTCTCTGCTTCTTCTCCTCCATACTCTTTTTCTGACCCTTGCTCTGAAAGAGACAGCCATTTTTCTTTGTGTTTTTGTCCACAAGAGCCAGGTGCTGGGCTTTGGTCTGTTTGCACGCACGCCCAGAAAAAAAGTTCTGTATAGTACGAAAAAAGATTCTATGATTTCAACAATAGCAAGGCCCTTTATAGAAAACCTGCTATGTAAAAGAATATTTAAAGAAATGTGTATAACAGATTCACCATAGAACCATAAGGTTTTGTAAAGAATCATGTTTTCCTAAATTTTCTTGGTCCAATTTGATTTGCCTTTTATTCACCTTGATACAAAATCACTGGATTCCCTGTTTATAATTTATAATGAATGATCAAAAACTTGGAACTTCGAATGTTTTTAATAATATAAAACCAATTTGGTTGCAGTATCCAAATGATTCTAAAATGTGCAATTTCACAACCTTTAAATTAGTAGGACACTCAGAAGCTGTAAAATTTTGAAATGTTAGTTTTGTCAAGAATGATGAACAGAGCCATGATCTTTGTAAAATGACAGGGAAAGCATTGAGGATAAAGTTATATATAGATTGTTTGTATGTAGCTTTTTGAGGCAAGTGGCACTGTGTCATTGATATTGAGAGAAAATCTTTGAATTGTGCTGCAAAATATGCTCATTGTCATAGAACAATATATATATATATGTATACACACACACACACACACACACACACACATATATATATATATATATATATATATATGTGTATATATATATATATATATATATATATATATATATCATTGCTGTTGGAAGAAAACCTTTTATCTCCATTATTGTTGTTTTGAAATGTGTATATCAAATCTGGAGACATTTAGCTAAAATATCCCAAAATGGTAGGTTTCTCACTTTCTTTAGTCTATGTTGTGTTATTATTTTCTTATTATAGTTGATGAGGATGGCTGACATTTTCAGTTTCACTTATAACATTATTCCTGACATTAGCATTGATCCCGACGTGCTCTGGCATTTGTAATACAATGATACTTTACACCCATTTAAATCTTCAGCTAATCATGAGTGATCCCAATAAAAGTAACATGGCCCAGGAAGTCTTTCTCTCTACATATTATTCTCAGACTAAGCTCACAGGGTCACTTATTGCATAATAAAATCCATGAGATTCAGCAAGGTATAGTTTACCATTGGAAAATGATGCTCAGAAAAATGTATTCTATTACTTTTTGAGGTAATGACCTTGTCCCACAAGAACACTGCATGATTTATCCAGTTAAAGGCACCACAGTACACAGCAGACATTTAATTCAACTATGTAATTCCATTGCATTTGTTTGATTTTCTTTTTTTTTTTTATCATCATCTCCCAAATCATAGCAGTGAGGCAAATCCTGTGAAACAGATCAATCATTATGCTTTTCGGCACCGTAATGATGCGTTTGGCTTTTGTGTGTATTCCTATCATGTGTGACACCGAGGTCAAGGAGGAGTGTCTCTGTCTCGATCAGGCTCCTTCCCAGCTGCCACATGTCATATGAAATTGTACGCATCACCACAATCATCATTTCTTTCTTTCTTTCTCTTTCTCTCTCTCTTTCCCTTCTTCTATTTCTCCCTCATCTCTCTTTCCTCTCTGCTCCACTCTGTCTGTGTATTAAAACTACTGATAAGGCCCCTTTCATCCCAACACCTCTTCCATTTTAGCATGGCGTCGCTCTCATTTAATCTGGCCGTACAGTGTCCCATTCACACTATATTAACAATTCGCCTCCGAGATCTCTTATCAGCTAAGTGATGTATGTATGAAACAGATGTCGTAGGAGAGGGGGAGAATCAGAGGCGGTGAATGAATGAATTATTGGAAAGGGGAAGAGGAAAGCCAGTAGATACAGAATTTTTGAGGCCTGTAATATGTTTGCTTTCGCAGCCTTTATCACAGAACACAAAGGTAGAGCTTATCTCCAGGCCTGGCTTGAAACTGACTCAAAGCACTGATGCTTTTTGAGCTTCTCTCTTTGGCCTTACTATTGCCTGCATTTGTTAGCATGAACGAATAGATCCTAGAGGGAGTAAATGAAATAGCCTATGTTAAGTAAGGCATATCACATTCCTAAAAATCTCTCAAACCTTTTGTTGCTTAAGTCTGTATCTAATTCAATAACATCAATTCTTATTACTGTCTATGCTTTTATTTTTTTAGACATTAACTCACCAAACTAAAAAGATTTTATTTTGTTTTTATGTAACTTGCTACCAGGTTAAGCAAGAAAACAAATGTATAGCAATGCATTTGGTTTGACATTTTTTGTTACTCCAATGAAGCAAATAAATAAAAAGATTTTAGTGATCTGAATTCCGTTCTGTATATTTACTCAGAAACTGGTGCAGTGCATCTAACAATAAAAGCAGTATTGTGCTTCTTTTATATGGTGATAGAAAATAGGAAAGCACACAGAAGGGTTCAGTTAACCATGCTAATACACTACTATTCAAAAGTTTCATATAAAGTCATAGTAATAAATGTTGCTATTTTATTTACAATATAACATATGTAATGTTTATATATTATAAAGTGGACACCACAATTGATTTTTATTCAGTTTTTTGTGTATGTTTTATTCAATATTTAAAGTGTTTCGGGATCAAGACTTTGTTAAATGATGAATCATGCCCTGTAATTCTGTACTTACAGAGATATTTTTCTGATTTGTCGCTTTAGAATCCGGGTCATTTTAGAATCATCTGCAGCTCTATTCATCATTCTGGATAAATGGAGGACATACATTTTTTAACAACTAATTACTTGAAACCTATGAAGTTGCATGGGCCTAACATATTAGATGGATTTTAAGACCAATTTGCAACTAAGTAGTTTTTATTTTATGGAAAACATTTTCAAAACTTTTTTACATGTGATTCCAAACTTTTGAATGGTAGTGTACATTTTACTTGCAACCAGCATGGGTGTATGTATGGGTCAACTATTCTGGGGACAGATTTTAATAAGTTGAAGGAGCAAAGGCTAAAGAATCTATCCCTCACAATGTGAGTGGTGAATTCAGTCTGGCTCCCCTGAGTGAGTGTTTAGCGGTGATGTGAGTGTGCTCAGCAGTAGCTATGGGGATATGTGATGCAAGAGCAGCACCTATTGAACTCCACAGGGCACCACGGTATGGATGGGTCTGCTCATGCCATCAGCATGTATACATGTCAAGCACTGACCACTGTCTTGCCCCTTCACATCAAAACCAAATCAACGAGGGGAAGATGGGAGAGTGACAGAACAGAGACAGTGTGCAGCCTTAATATTCTAAGATGGCTGGTTGCATGGCATAATAAGGGTTGGATTGCCCCTTTGTATTGCAATAACATTAGCCTTCTCTCTCTCCTCCCACACTGTGATGGTGTGACATTTCCGTTTTGCTGGAGTTTAATCTCAAGCTCATCTCTAAATAAAAGCGGCTGGCCCCTGCGGCTCACGCCAATCTGACCCAGGCCTATTTTAATCACATGAAATTAAATAACTGCGCTCCAGTGCTGCGCTGGCTCTGACAGCAGCCATGACAAGTGGATTGCACAGCAAAAGTCCCTCAAGTCAAATGAAGAGAGGAGAACAGATGAATGAAGACTGAAAGGGGAGGGAGGGGGACAGAGATGAGGGCCCAAGAAAACCAAAGAGCAAATCTGGACCAGTTCATTGGTATGGAACCACAGGATGAGCACATTTAAAGGCAACTGTGCATCTAGAATGATTTATATGTATAAAATACTTAAATACTGTGCATCAGCGTAAATCCCAGCTTTCAATCACTTATCAGCCTGCCTTTGGTCTGTGAAGTTTAAATACTGCTACCTCCTTATGTAGTTTGGTTGTCTCACCAATTCTTGAATATAGTGGTAAATTGGAAAATAAAATAATGAGTATGTGCAGCACAAACACAAAGAAGAAATCACTTCATATCTCCTGTAAATGCTGAGTTTTTATACTATTTAATTATCAAAAAGCTGCAACTTCCCATCTTTTGTCCTACCCTTTTTCTTTATTTTTCCTTTTTTTCATAATGTTATGCATTGCTCCCCTGCAACCCAGATCTCATCCAAGATCTCATTCCTTTGTTGCAGTGGGGCTGAACACTATGTTAACCTAGTAATTGGCATCGGGCCTTCCCCATTATACGGACCTCTATCGAGCGGTTCTACATGACTAGGTAAAGAAGATGGCATGAAGATTAATGAGGGCAGGCGAATACAGGAGGGGTTTCTCTCTCTCTCTCTCTCTCTCTCTCTCTCTCTCTCTCTCTCTCTCTCTCTCTCTCAGCCCACCCCCTAACCTCCAACACTTCACCACTGAGGAGATATTGAAACTCGGGAATGAGCTGCTTGATTTTCCTCTTATTCTCTCTCTTTCTCCCTCTCTCCCTCTTGTTTTACTCCTCCCTCCATTGCCTGCTTTAACCTGTGAACTCTGGACCCCTCTCGCCTGTTTCTGGCTGCCAGCACGTCCCCAGCTTTGATTGATGTCACTCCAGCAGTCACTCTTTTCTTTTCTTTGAATTGAAGGAGGGTGGGGGGTGAGTGGAGGGAGGTCGCTTGCCCCAAAATAGATTTTCTAGCGCAATTGGCGGTGGCTGCCAGGCCTGCAGAGTGGCAGGGGAGCTCTTTATGCCGTTTCTTTTAAAAAAGCCAAAAGGTAGCTGACGTGTTCATTCACTGTGCATGCCACTCCTGCTTTTGATGGGGTCTGCTCTGCTGCTAGCCACCACCTATCGTCCTACTGCCTTTTATTTTATGTCAGAAGTCTTTGCAAACCATGAAGTGATCTGTAACAGGGGGGGAAAATAGAACTACTTCTGACAGATACATGCTATTTTCCTCATGTAGGCTACTGTACAGTTCCTGTGACAGAATTCATGAATTATGCGGTATAACTTGTTATATACTATTGTTCTCTTGTTTAAGAGCATTTTTCATCACAGCTGAGGGAAGTGTGAGGGGTTGAAAATGCATGGTGATGGTGTTCTTGGGTTGCTCTTGTAATCAGATAAATTAGATGCAGCTTTCAAAAGATTGCAATAACACTCAATGCGACTATAAACCTGAGTGGCGCCTGTGTGTGTGTGTGTGTGTGTGTGTGTGTGTGTGTGTGTGCCTCTGTATGACAGACAGCAGTTGGAGTCCATGATTTATTTCTGCACCTCTGTCCTATCGATCCACTATGAGGGGTCTCAGAGTGTCTCTCTGGAGGGTCCCACCCCCATGAGTGCTGCTCCCACTGGCTCACTACACCATGCCTGCTGTATAAAGAAAGACTGGGGGGTGGGGGGGGGGGTCAAAACAACAGGACTTTGATGGTGATCATGCAGGTCGATCACACTAAGCTTAAGCTACAGCTGCCATATCAAAATTGCTCATGAAAGAAAGTGGATAATGAAATTAGAGAGAGAACACGTGCTCATAAAACTGATCTTCTCTGATAACAGCAATATATAATAACCTAGCTGAGTCTTACTGTAACGAGCAAGCCATTCACTCTCTTACTTGCTTGGTCTGAAGATGAATACTGTGTAAATGTGACAAAAATGTACCTTTCTTTTATTTTATAACACTGCAGTGCACTGAATTTTTGGTTTACGTATCCACATTAGCATGCATTAGTCAATAATAGGGCCTAGATTTTAACACATGAATAAAAACATTGTTGATTGTGCTTAACTAGCACTTGAATCTTTTTTTTTTCCCAGGAAGATTCTTCATTCAAGTGGACATGAAGAATCTCATCTTACTTGGTTGTAATCATAAATGAAAACTCACGACAAGTAAGGGCACTCAGCCGTATGCCCACGTATTGCCTCATCCCTTTTAACAAATATGTTTCATAGCCCTATTAAAAGGGGTCTTCATCCGTCCTGTCAAAAAGCAGTCTAGTGGGGTTTTTTAGTTTAATTACAGTATGTAATTAAAAAAATAGAGAGACAGAGAGCAGGAGTGAGAGGGAAAGACATCCTCTTCAGTGGGGGCATTCTGATTCGCCTCTCCTTGGGTTTGAGTGGATATGACATTTACAAGGCTCGCCTTTCAGGCAGACAATGGCGTGATTGATGAGGTGCAGACGCTATGAAGGAGGCCGATTGCCATGTGGAAGCAGTGCTTAGTGCACTTTGATTTATTTATCATCTGTTTCTAAAACAAGACTGCCTGCCTGGCCTGGCTCCTGTGCTGCTAGGTAGGAAGTGAAGAGGTGGAACACAGCCTTAGTGAATGGAGAGAGGTTTAAACAGCAGCTTGTACTCCAACTACAACATGTCTAGTGAATTAGCCTTTGGCGTTCAGTGGAGAAAAGAGGGGGGAGAATGTGTAAGTCATTTTTTTAGCATAAGTGTGCAACTGGTCCATTTGTTTATTTATTTTAATGAATTATGTATTTGCCTGTGCAAATATATGTGCATAGGTTGACATTTCAAGTTATAAGCAATAAGTGAACTAGATGTGCTTTGCAGTTATTTTTTAACTTTTAAAATACCTGGAGAACATATAGTACTTCTCAAAAGTTACATGTTATATTAACTTCTTTTTAAAATTTTATATACTAAAAAACTTTTAATATTTAAATATTAATATTATTAATATATAAATATTAATGTTAAATATTAATATTTATATATTAAATATTTAAATATAATAAATTCTGGATGTTAACTGTATTCTAATTTTCTCAGTGTTAGAATGTGTTTCCCAGGCATTTCACAATATTCTATAGCTCAATTTCTTATTTTTTATGTATCTTCCAGGTCTCCTATCTATAGTCTGTGAAGTTGTGTAGGATATCATATTAAAATCATTTTCTACAACTAATTTGGTTCTGTATTCCAAAGTAATTTCAACCTTTTGAACTGTAGTGTACATAATTTTATGAAGGAAAGTTATGTTATTATTATTATTAAAAGTCTGGTCATATATAGTCAGGTCCATAAATATTTAGACATCAACAAAATTATTGTTATTTTAGCTGTCTGCTATAGTACATTGCCATTGAAATTAAGTAATTAATATGAGCTGAAAGCTCAGCTTGAATTTAAGGGTATTTACATTTAAAAACAGGTGAACAGTATAGATATTACAACAATTTTCATACATAGCTTCCTCATTTTAGTGACTTAAAAGTAATTGGACAGTGGGCTGCTCAGCTATTCCATGGCCAGGTATGTTATACCCTCATTATTTCACAAGTAAACAGATAAAAGGTCTAGAGTTGATATCAAGTGTGGGATTTGGAATCTGTTGCTTTTAACTCTCAATATAAAGTCCAAAGAGCAGCATAGAGCTGCCAGTGAAGCAAGGCATCATTAAGTTGAAGGAAAAAAAAAACTCATCACAGATACAGCAAAAATATAAGTGTGGCAAAATCAACTCTTTGATACATTCTAAAAAAAAAAAACATGCACCAGTAAGTTAAGAAACACCAAAAGGCCCAGAAGACCGAACAACTACGGTAGATGACAGAACAATTCTTTTTCAACACCCTTCAGGATATAGGCGTACCTATGTTAAAGTCAACAATCAATAGAAAACTTCACCAGAGTAAATTCAGGTGATTTACCACAAGATGTAAATCATTGGTAAGCCTCACAAACAGGAAGACCAGATAATGGTTTGCCAAAGAACATCTAAAAAATGGTGCAGTTGTGGAACAACATTTCAAGGACATATGAGAAAAAGATCAATTTGTACCAGAATGATAGGAAGAAAAGAGTATGGAGAAGGGAAGGAACTGCTCATAATCCAAAACATACTACCTCATCTGTCAAACATGTTGGAGTTAGCGTTATGGTGTTGCGTGTATGGCTGCCAGTGAAACTTGTTCCCTTGTATTCATTGATGATGTGGCTGCTGACAATATCAAGATGATCTCTGAAGTGTAAAGGGCTATATTATCTGCTCAGATTTAGCCACATGCTTCAAAACCCATTCGACGGTGCTTCAAAGCATACTGTGAAAGCAGTCTAAGACATTTTAAGGCACAGAAGTTGATGAAGGAAGAAGGATGTTCTGCAATGGTCAATTCAATCACTTAACCCCAGTGCTACTGAGCATGCATTGCACTTACTGTGAAACTGAGGGTAAACACCTCAAAAACAAGCAGGAACTGAAGACAGATTAGGTTAGTTTGTCCAATTACTTTTGAGCCCCTAAAAATGGGGGGCTCTGTCTGAAAATGATTGTAATTTCTATACCAATTTGGATGTAAGTACCGTAATAATACCATGTTAATATTTAATATTAGCAAATTAAAGCTGTAAGTCTGCTCTTTGAGCTCATATTCATTATTTTATTTTCACTCTAATATGCCTAAACTAGACTAAAATAACAATACGTAGCTAAAATAACAATAGCTTTGTTGATGTCCATGTATTTATGGACCTGACTGTGTCTCTAAACAAAACAGTCTTTAAGGCAAGGAAGAATAATGGATTAGTCATATGGTCACAAACTAGAGATTTTGTCAGTGTGCTTTTCCAAGCAGGACAGAAACATGAAAGACAGTGGATTCTGTTCAAACGAATGGGAACCTGTTAGCAGAAGTGCTGTGGGAGAAAATAATGTTCTGTTCTTTTGATGGACAGCGCGCTTCAGTCAGGGTTTATGTACCCACTACCAGCCAATGAGGCTGAAAAAATGTACCAGGATGATGTGATGGATCTGTTATTGTCTTCCAGACCCCCCTCCCCAATCCATCTGCAATGGTCAGGCATATGCTCATATACAAGAGCATTGTTTTAACTTATTAGGCTCAGGAAGCTTTATGGCCTGCTCAAAATTCTAATCCTTTTGATTGCATGCACATAGGCACTTCATACCATAGTGTGAGATGTTTAAACTGCATTAATGTTATACATTTTGTTTTCTTCGTAGTCTGCTATAGACCTTAGTTACTTGTGGGCATAGTTGAGGTTTAAGTCATGCCCCAATGTAAAATCACAGTGTGTTCTGCACTGATTATTATGCAGTTTATATCAGAGCAATCAAAGTGGATTAATGAACCCACAGATGAGTTGATGTTTTAGTTTTTTGCATGCAAGGCATAAATGCAGTCTTTGTTCCCTCTTCTGACCAGATGTCCTGCATTTCTACAAACTGCTCTATACACTCCCAAATATTAATTGGGGCATGGGCTATTGAGACCACGAGGTTTGTTCAGTGAGTACAGAACATTCTCAGCCATTTACACATTCCTCTGTAAAGCAACTTTGTTCTCAACGTTGTGACTTCTGTTGTGCAGAGTGCATAGTAAATGGAACAATCTCTTTAAGCAAATGCAAAACTTGTGCTAAAACCTATTTCAGATTGCTCAATGTAGTCCATGTCTACATTACAGCTTTCTCAGTTATTTCTGTGAAAACATTCAAAATTAACATCCATATTGCTGAACAAAGTAACAGTTCCTTTCAAGTTTTTGAAGCTGGCATTTTAAGGAGGAGTATTAATTAGATTATCAATTGCAGTTCATAGCTGGCATTAACTTGTCTCAAAATATTTTTATTAATACCTTTTATACAAATCTGAATTCAAGTGGAGAAAGTATGTAAAATGCAAATAAAAACGCAGTGATTTGTAAATCCTGTGTTTAAATGACAACAGTACAGAGACAAGATATTCAATATTTTACCATATCAACTTCATAGTTTTGTAAATGTCTGCTCATTCTAAAATGTATGACTACAAAAAGTTCCAAAAAAGAAGAGGAAGGAAAACATTGACAAAGCATCTTAAACAGGTGATGCAATCATGCTTGGTTATCAAAGGAGCATCCAGGAAAAGGCTAGTCTTTTACAAGCAAGGATGGATTTAAGTTTGGACTGAGCATATATATACAAAAAAAGTAAAAAATCAAATATCATGTTTTTTTTACTGATTTTACTGTAGTACAGGTCAAGTCAAACTGACTTTACTAAACACTGCTTTCTATTAGCATTTCACATACTGTCCTAACTTTTTTGAAACTGTACAGTTAAGGAATCAAAGAACCATAAATCTGCCATCAGCAAAAGTGAATCAAGAGTAATGGTATGCTCTTCAGTCATAATATATAATGCAATAAGATTATATAAAAAGACAGTAAAATAGATTGAATTTACTTTTGTACATTGAATCAAAAGAAGCACTAGGCCAACATAATGATTTTAGGTAACTCTTTTGCACAGTATTGACATTTTTCATTACTACCAGATGTAACCTGAATGCTGGTCTTCTGTAGCAAAGACATAAAGAACAATGGGTGGTCGGCATTCATAGCTAAGACAGGCTTGATAATGAATCCATACCCTCTTTAATGAGGACACACATAAAAGCCTTGTCAAAATTAATGAAAAACTACTCTCTACATGCTACACAGCCCTATATGACACAACTAGGAGATAGCAGCCTTTGAATGGTCATCATCATCCATTTCAAATGGCTCATTTTTACCACTGCTCTTTGCACTTGATTTTTTGTCACTTGCTGCATTAGTTAAATGAAATTGCACAATGAGTGAACCAGCTTAAGCATTTAAAGCTTATCTCTGCTCTCCTTGAAAAAGCAGGAGTGCTGGAGAATAGGAGTATCTTAATTGGAACATATTGAGAAGAGAAGGTGCATTGAGGCCCAGTGGGGCATGAGTGCTCCACGTAGCTACCTGCAAATACCTAATCAGAGCTCTGGGATGAACCTTGCTTCTGACAGTCTGCTTCCATGCACTCCTCAACCTAGAGAAACTCACATCACAGCTGTACTACACACTTGAGCTTGACAGAGATATTAGTAATAGTATAGGTGAAGAAACTCAATTAATACACATTTCACATGTGAACACCAGCTAAAGTGCAATGTGAGCAACAGATATCCTGAATCAGATGTGACTGGTCCATCTAAAGTACTAAGTTATTGATGTTAGCAAAGATGTTTACTTTTTCTGGACTTCAGGTAGGCAGATGTTGGGCTGACTGTAATGGGAATCTGATTGGCTGCAGTAGTGGAGAGGGTGGTGCACAGGATGTTAGTTAAACACTGGTTTTGCAGTGGCTCTTTCCTGGCAGAGGATGGAGGGGGTTGGAAGGTGCAGGCGGGAGACAGATGCTTAACGACTCCCCTGGGGCCCTGTCTCTGGCCCCTTATCTCATCCCCAGTTTGCACAGGTTGCTATAGAAACTGCCCCTGAACACATGAGGATGAGCTTCACTTGCATTACACTAGCCGCTATTAGCTGGATTCAGTGGACTCAGTCAACCATCTGAAAACACTAAAGTACCATTGACCACAGAAAGAAACCCAGGTTTTGTTATTTGACCTCAGAATATTAGGTGCGCTTGAAGTATATATCTGCCCAAAGCATTCAGCATTACAAATGAAATTAACTGGTTATACTGTCTTTACAGTATAAACCTTAGGACACCAATGTTCTTTGTATTTCTGTCAAAGCTGAGTAAATAATGTGTTCCAGCAGGTTGTATCTTTATAGTATGAATCTGCAAATGCAAAAAACTTGCAGAATGATTTTTGCTTTGCAAAACGGGGTATGTAAGAGCTGCATTGTTCATTCTTTTTGCTGTATGAGCTGATCAGACAGCTGTTTCTTCATCACCCTTCTCTTGACAGAACATCTGGCAGAGCTAAATCCACGCACAAGCTTAAAAGTAAGGTAACCTCGAAGGCTGACAGCAGTCTAAAGACGTACAGCAACCAATGCATACACACACATACACACAAACATGCAATTAACGATTCTGAACTTTTCATAAAACCTTGACTCTTTTATATAAAATTGTTTGTTTTGACATTCATAGTTAAGTAAATGTATTTTTTACTTCTGTGAAATAATAAATAAAGTAAAAGTACTGAGTAACTTATACTCACTAGCACACTGCAGCACATCTTAGTACATCCAGCATCTGTCAGCATAAGACTGAATTTTGCTATTCTTCTCCTTTTGATTCACTCTTTGTCTAAAATAAAATGATAACCTCAAAAGTCAGCAGCAGGACCAATCACAATGCCATACAGCTGCTGTCACTAATGAGGCAAAATGAAATACAAAAGAAAGGAAATAGTAACTAAATATAAAGGAACTAGTCAGGAAAGTAAAAAATATATCACAGTTTTACCTGAGTACATGTAACTAGTAAATGTAACTAGTTACTATCCTAACTGATACTGATACACAGCTGAACCACAAACAAGTGGGCTGCCCATACTAAGGTGGTGGCCATGGTGCCGATCACATTTATAGCTAAGGTAATCAAAATGTGCAGTTATCTGTTGCATGAGACTTCCATCTATTGTCTTTCTGGCAACTGGTTGACTCAACCACAATAGATGGGATTTCTTTAAATGAACAGTGTTTGAACAGTTAATTTAACAGCATGATCCAAACCTCTCAATGTCTGTCAGTTCATCAAGCTACAACCTTGGTAAAAAGAGAGGTAGGCTATTCTGTCAGATGCGAACCTATGAACTTAACTCATTAATACAAGCTACACTCTTAAAAAAGATGGTTCTTCTGGGAAGGTCCCTGAAAATAAACTAATTGTGATGTTATGCTGTATTTTAGAGAAAACCTGACATGCAAAAACAAATTCAGTGAAAGGTCATTAGCTGCTTCACTAACAATCTGCAAGCTTCTGTCTTTGGTATTCTTAACTAACTAGAGATGCAGCACTGGTCTGCCTCAGGGTAGCGCTGTAGTAAACTGGTTCACCCAGGTCCATCATAGATAGATAGATAGAACTTTATTGATCCCGAAGAGAAATTGCAGTGTTACAGTGGCAAGACTGATAATTTCACATAAACTTACATTGCATTAGGCAGAACTAAAAACAGAAATAAAAATATATATAAATTGGCAGAAATAAAAAAATTGACGTAAATATTACATAGTAGAAATAGAAATATATCTATTTGCATATTTACATAGAATATAAGACAGCTTTATTTACGTGAGAGCACATATTGCATACAAGTAGTATGAGGTAGTTTATAACAAGAGTTTAAACATAACAAGGAACAGCAGCAGTATTTACAGTCTGAAGTGCATAGTATAAGTGTCATTACAGTAGTGGTTATGATATATTGCACAGGGTGTATTAAAAAGAGAGGTGATGTAGTGATGTGATTCAGCACAGTTCAGGCAGCAGGAGGTCAATACCACCACCTCTGCAGGAAGAAGACTCGTTGTAGAGCCTTATAGCAGAAAGATCTTACCCACTGCTATAAGGCTTTATAAGAAGTTTCCTTACTGCAGCCTAGCAACTGCAGTTTTAATTTTAAATAGAAAACTGTTTCTCATTTCTCAAACTGAAGACAGAAGAGGAAATGTGTAAGGTCTTCGTTAATGGAAGACTGTATTACCATTTCAACTAGAACAGAGCATTTCCAGAAGAACTGTTAAACCAAACTTTTGTTACCATTGAAGCTAGCATCAGTGCAGCTAAAGTGAATGAGTTAGCAGCCAGCCAACATGAGACCCCCTGAATACAAGGGGTTTTTTTCACACACTGTATCAAACCATTTATGTGCATGTAAACACTGATATAATGTGCAGTTCTACAGTCTGACTTTTGCATAAGAGTCTTGAGTCTTTGAAATTTCATAACACCTCTTTAAAATGCATTATATATTCTTATGAAATGTTAAAACCTTCTTGAATTGTGTGCTATATAGACAATGTTAATGAAGTAATTAAAAAAATGATAATACGCAATATTAATACTATTATATGAGAATCATATTGTGGACAGCAAGCATCTTGGACATGAAAGAGTTAATCAAAGGGCAAATTCGTGTAAAATTTGCAATGAACAATTTCTTAAATAATTGGGACCCAACTGAAAGATTGATTGCATAAAAGCTGTTTTCAGTTGAAAATCCATTAGTGGAAGCCATTTCTCCTGCACACTTTGACATCCTGTGATTTTATTAATTTTTATACCCAAAGATGCATGATTCTTCCACTCTGGTCCTTTGCCCTTTTGCAAAGAGCACAGCAGAGAGAGAGGGAGAGAGAGACAGAGAGAGAGGGGTAGCGAGAACGAGAGAGAAAGAGTAACCAATGCTGTCAATGCCGTCATTGAGCCCTAGAATATAAAAAGCCCTAGAATATAAAAAGTCTCCATTTGAGAATTGAGAAATCTCCATATGCTTGCCTCCACTTGCTTATGGAGCCTGCTGCTTGATTCACATTAGTATGCATTAATATATTAACTGTTGAGGTGGCAAAGATGGTGATTGAACGTGAAAGCTAAGGTGTATCAAGTGGTCCCCATGGCAAAGAGAGGAAAATTACAGAGACAGAAGAGAGAGGGGAGAGAGAGAGAGAGAGAGAGAGAGAGAGAGAGAGAGAGAGAGAGAGAAAGAGAGAAAGAGAGAGACAAAGAAAAAAAACAAGGAGGGAAGTCACCTATTACCTCTTCTCTTCATCACTATGGGAATTAATGGTTTGTGTACCATAATGACGCTTAATTGGCATAATGAAAAAATGCCAAGGTATTGGCACCCTAACCAAATAGATTTTTTTAAACGCCTGTAAATATAATTGTCTGTTATATATCTAAAATAAATAAAATAGATTTGCATTCATGGCTTTCACAGAGGAACATCTCAGCGGTTTTGGCCAGAATCATTGTTAGGGCTAATTTACTTTGTCATTACCAGTGTCACCCTTCACAATTTATAAATCAATCAAGAATAGGCCTACAGAAGGGATGGGTAATATGGCAAAAATATAATATCACAACACATACTTGAAGATATTTTCACTATACGCGATAAACAATATTTATTTTTTCAGTGCCAACTATGGGTGCAATGATTTTTGTTCTGTGTTTCATACACTGCCCTATACTAAATGTTTCACATACTGCACTACAGTTAAACAGACCAGTTCTGCTCATTTTTTAATAAAACCTTAAATTGCATTTTTTTTATGAAAAATGCAATACTTTAGGCACTGACTGTATTCACAATATGCTCAAGAAAGCATACTGTGATTTAAGTTATCATGATAATATCATCATATCACCACCCCTAGATGCAGTGACATTTCTCCATTCATGAGTTTAATCCTATTCAAACTTTTGCTTGGGTTATTGGCAGAGATGTCCAGGTTTGACTTTCAGTAGCAGCTTTTAGCATTTGTTTTCAAACACCAACATCATTTGTTTTCACCTCTCAAAAAATGTCATTTTAAACCTCTCTGTGATAATATGTGAAAGGAGGTGTCTTCGCTTAGAGATGACCCCTGAACACACATTCTGATGATTAATTTAGCATTCCAGTATTACTGATTAGCTTGAGTAAAACTCTTATTAAAACCTGAACTGCCTAGTAGAAGTCACAAATTGAGACCCCCTCCCCACCCCCCACCCCCAAAGCAGCTGAAGCTCTTGCCATCTTGCGGCCCCCGTCTGTTGTTCTGAAGGGACGGGGGCCACGACCATCTGTTCCCCATCCTCCTCCTCCTCCCCTTGGCTTCAGCCCCCATGCCTGCACTGCTCTCCCTTCCTTTCCTCACCCCCTCCATCCATCCACCTCCCCGACAGCCCCTCCACGCACATTGTCTTTGCCTTCTCCTTGTAGGTCATGCAATATTCAGACATATCTCAGCAATCATGGACTACACGCCTCTCCACTTTGAGGCCGACATTTGGCATGTTGGTAAGATGTGAACTTGAGGAACGAGTGCTGCAACTCACATCGGTCCCACCGAAACAGTTCATTTTTTCTCAATTTAACAATATTGGGAAAAAAAAAGTATGGCCTGTGCAAATGGCACGTTTAAATCACGTTTTATTTTTTTCCAGTATGTTAAACAAGCAAATAAAAAGAAATTGTGCACTTTAAATTGCTATAACTGCCATGTTTAAGTTTAGAGGATATGCTAACTTATTTTTCTCTTAAAAAATTAACAAAGTATGTAAATTGACCAGTGACGTTCAAAGTTTTGCATACATACTGTCTATTCATGTTGATCAATGTTGAGCTAAACAAACTTAATAATCTTAAAGGGAGTTATTTTGCCAAAGCTTATAGAACATTAGCCATTCATGGTGAAGTGCTAAAGCTGAAATGATTGTGTGACAATTGTGTGTTAAGATTTGTTTTGTTAATATTTTTTTAAATGCCATTTTCTAATGATTTTTTTTTTAAATTGGAGTGATATTTGCTTGTTCTGGTGGGGGAGGGGATGCACTGATCAACAACAAAATTTCTCTATATGGACACATAAACATAAACTGATCTAAGAGTTGTTGAGTGCTACTTAATGTGAAACAAATCTTTCAAAACCAAAAAAATATGGATGAGATAATATTCAGACCATGTAAGAACTATAACTTTATATTTTACCTCATTCTTTGGCATTTTTACACAACTGTGATTTTGTCAACATTAGTTCAGAAAGAAGCATATATTTTATTAAAAGAGCATTAAAATTGAATTTGTTTATTATGTAATTATGCATAACTCAAAGATTAAAATGACAAACAAATTCATTCAGAGTGATGATGTGAAATACTGAATTGGAGAGAAACTTATCAACTCTGATTTCTTTAAAATAGTAGTGACAGGAACAAGGGATTACAACACAACCATAGCCACTTTATGTACTATCCAAACTGACCAGTGAACCTACATGCGCCCTCTAAGTTTTTATATACATATAATATGTTATGGTTGATAATGGCAAAATAGTGGTAAATTAAAAAATAAAGTTTTCTTTGGGTATTATTTTGCCTGGCAAAATTCTTGCAGGGACGTCTGGTTCCTATCACCACCACTGTTAACTATTCTAACTGAAAAGTTTCTCCAGAATGAAGCATTTCAACTCAAACCACTCTGAATGATGTTGTTCACATCTTCACTATTTAATTATCCAGAAATGTAGAAAACCTGATCTGAGTATTCTGTAATAGTGTTAAGTGAAGATGGTTATGAGGTTGTATGCTAAAATCTTTCTTTCTTTCTTCTTTTCTTTCTTTTCTTGTTTTTTCTTTCTTTCTTTTTATCCAGGGTATTCAGGCAAAGAAAATGTGTTGGACACTTAGCAATGAAATGACACTATATATTGATTAATTGATCCTCTCTGCTGTGTTTATTTTGTGAATAACTATGGGGATTGTAGAGGTCAGGAATGTCCTGGTAAACATTAAAATTTTATCTGGCTATGCATATCTGACAGCAAAAAAACGCACCGCCTTGCACGTGTGCGTGAATATAAATTACTCACGTAGCTTTGCATAAACCGAACCTGAAAAGTGCACTGGGATGCCATTAATAATAAAAGCAGCAGCACTCCATTTATTAAAATAGTGAAAAGTCATGTTTTCTCTGATGTGGCCTATTTAGGAGGCAGCAAAGCTGGGAATAGCCCAAACCAGGCCCAAACCCTGAGAGGAAGCCAGAGAGAGGAACTAGTGAAAGGAGATTCAGCATCGGGTAGCACTCTGGAGACATGTAAAAGCCAAGAGAGCATCGAAGAACAGTTTCAGTTCAGAGTCCTCAGCTTTATCTTGTCTGGAATACAAGTGCTCTCTTACTTTCTCTCTTTCTCTTTCTTACTCAGCTGCTCTCTCTCACGTTTTCTCTCTCTCTAGTTTCCCTCTTTCATGCTTGGATCCAAGATTTTATTATCCATGAAAATATTCTGTATATTTTTATGCCTGAAGCTATAAAATGTAATGAAAGAGGAACACCCCACAGTGCATAAAATACCCTTGAGGTTTTTTTTTTTCCTGCAGCACTGTGTATAGTGTTCTTGGATAGAACGCCAAAGGCTTTGGATTTTATCTTTTGATTTTCATATTAACCTTCCATTAAAAATTATCTATATTATCATCATCTCAAATTTGGACTCATAAATCGCTGCTTTATGAGCCATCCTAAAAGGGAGAATTATCATGATGTTATAGTATATGTAACATATGTTCCACTTTACTGACATCTTAGTTTGATGTGACACCAACCATCCATTCTTATGGTGGTACTAAATTGACCCTGTGGAGTTTTATTTTATTGAATTAATTAATTTATTTATTTTTGCAATCAAGCAGCACATGGCACTGGAAATTAATAGCCCACGGCCTTCATGATAGAGACACAGCCAAATCCAGCTTTATCCCAACATTCATTCCCATAGTCTGTCCCGTATGGTGCCCATTTTCTATTCTATTTTTTCTTATTATTTTGAAATGGCATGTTTGACATTTACTTATATTGTCATGAAATATATATACGACTTAGTTTTCCACAGTTTTCAATCTGTTTTCTTCATGCTCAGAAAAATAAGATTATCTTCAGTACAATAGTGCAAAAATATGTTTAAAAAGAAAACAAATTAAATAAAGATAGTATTTATAGTGATATTAATTGATAAATAATATTGTAATTAGCCATTTATTAGGGATGCACAAATATATCAGAATCATATTAGCATTGCCAGATAAGTGATTACAAATAATTACTAGACAAATGTTTAAACTTGGCTGATATTTCAAACTGATATTTGATGACATATTTATTGTACTTTGAAAGAGCAGAACATTTAGACAACTGCGCTAAAATGGCTGCATTTTATTAATTTTACTGCTTTTATAACCCCATAGAAACAAAATAGTTTATATATATATATATATATATATATATATATATATATATATATACATATATACTCCTTGTTTCTACGCTCATTGTCTCTGTGAGGGTACATGGGGGTCCTGACCACTAGCTTTTAGCCAATTGTTTGAAACCTGTGAAGTGATACAGGACTAGCATATTACTTTAATTTTATACATGTATCTGCAACCAGCCTTCCGCCCAATGACTGCTGGGATAGGCTCCAGCTCCCCCTGCGACCCAGAAAGAAAAGTGGCTTAGAAAATGTGTGTGTATCTGCAATTGCTTTGGTTTTATATTATTGAAAGCATTACAAACTTTTGGATGTTAGTGTAAGTATTATTAACTGAACAATACTGCATACAAATAAAAATCTATTTGTAATGGGGAATCTGAAACTAGCAAGGTTAGGGGGTTCAAAGGTTGGAGTCAACCCTGCCTGTTTCTCTGCCCTAATCAGCCAAGCAAGACAGAGGGATAAGAGAGCCAGTGAGGTAGGCATGAAGTGGAAATAAACCCTTCTCAGACAGCTGCAGCAATAACCTGAATAGATGTCGTCCCCAAGTGCAATTAAAGTCTCCCTGATTACGCCTCTCTAGCTATCGATTGGAAACTTTCACTTAATAACCACCAGCATGGTCTCTTATCGTAACCTCAGGGCCAAGGCTTCAGAAACCAGACTACTAGAGATTTATGTTTAAAGATTTAGTCACTCCTGGGGGAGTCTGTGCCATTTCTGTATTCCACTGTGCAAAATAGTAGAAAGCTAGCTTTTCACAATGTATTGTTAAGAGCTAGAGGACCTTTGGAGCTACAGCCAGTAGCAGAATACTCCATTAGATGGGTTATAATCAGAGGTGGGCAGTAATTAGTTGCAATCACTCAGTTACATACACTCAATAAAAAAGTGAGTATTTTTAAGGAATAATGTTTTTACTTCTAAAGAGGGAGTGCACAACACCGGGTTTTGCACACACCTGTTCTAAAGTATATTTGAGGCTATAACAATCTACCATTTTAGTTACATTTTAGTTATTGACAGCATCTGGTGCATTTGTGCTTCTGCTCAAGTTGTTTTTAATAAAGGTACTTTGAATGTTGCTTGAGTTACTATTTCACAAAAGTAATTCTAGGATACTCTACCCACCTCTGTTCAGCTTACAGGTTTGAGACATAAAATTAAATTCATTTTTAGGATAGAGATAGGAATTGGTATCAGGCTGATATCAGTAGAAAACACCTGAATTGCTTATCACTGGGAAAAAAAGAATTAATATCATCCAATTTGGAAATCTAGCCTAAAATAGCACACACTCTGACTGTGTAATGTTAAGATGTTAGCTGTGTATTTCTTCCTGTGGGGTAGTAGAGTGTCTGAGTTGTTTGAGCATGTTATTCTAACTTAAGTACTTATCTTAAATGAAGTGCTTAAATTAACAATAGCTCATTTTAAAGCTTATAAGTTTCTAAAGAAAAAAATATTAGATTGGTGTCAGATGAACTTAAGGTTTCGGTATTGGTACCAATATCGGAAAAGAAGAAATGGATCATGCCATCTCTAATTTAGGGTATTGCAAATAAATTTTTGTTTTTCAAAGTATTTCAGTCAGTTATTCTTATTGAAACGTACGTTTACTCAAACTGCTCAGTGAATTGATCTCAGCCATGAAGATATCATGTAAAGAGAATGGATAAATCTGCATTTAATTTCATGTAAATTCAGCCTCTGCACTCAGCTTTTTTACTGTGGACTTGTGAGATGTGTAAATGTATGCTGGGTCAGGTTCAAACAGCGGGATAGACTCCAAAAGCAGGGCTGCATTGACGCAAGAAAAACTTAGCCTTCGCAGCCTGCACCTTCTCGCCGTACACCTGTTTGTTTGAGCATGCCAGTGCGGTTCCCCGGACCGCTTGCTGCTCACTCATGTGAGGCGAGCACAGGTTGTCCACACCGCTGCCCTCGGGCATTGCAATGTGTTCACAGGCTTGGCTGGGGAAATAGAGAAGAAACAAAGGGGGGTGGGGGTGGTACAGGGTGGGTATAAGGGAAAAAGTAATGAAACAATGCCATGGCATTTCTCTCTCTGTCTGTTTCTTCTCTCTGTTTTTGGGGAAGGAGCTTTTAAGAGATGTTCATGTTTCCAAGCTAGTCACATGAAAGGGGATGTGTTCCTTAAAATCCCAGGCCTACATACTAAGGCTTACTTTTCAGTAACTACAAGGACAACAATGCAAACCGGAGGTACACTTGCCAATTGCTATTGTGTCCTATGCCAATAAAAATAACAATAACAAAACTATTGTGAGATCATCACCTCCTTGAAATAAAGTTAAGTTTGAATATTATAAACTGAAATGTTTCAAACTAGGTATTTTGCTAATATGCAGTGTGGAGAAAAGAGGGTTGAAAGATGAGGAAAAAAGGACTGCACTAAAGAGAACTAGACTTCTTTGGGTAAGGCTTGCCCTTTGTGCATGAGAGTAATACTGGCTCCTCTTGTGTCGGAGATGCTTTTCTTCAGCCTGGCAGTCTGGAGGCGACTGCTGCATTTATCACGAGGATCCATGGAGAGGGGAAGACAATAGCTAATGAGAACTTGCTCCCCATTGGGCTGGGGATCCAGACAATGCAACAACATCTGTGCTGGCGTGCTGATGTGCCCCTTCCCCAGAGTCAGACGAGGACAGGGTTGGGGGGATGCAGACTCACCTGTCCTGCTCTTCCAGACACCCTCCACCTCCCCTATCCTCCCTTTTTCCATCAGCCTACTGAGTAAGGAGCCAGGCTTGTCGAGGGGACTCCCAGGTCAAACCCATAAAGCATCTCCCACCAAGGTCACTGCTTTAACTCGAAACTTGAATCCCAGAAAAGAAACATTTAAAATGTCAGGAGTTTGAGTTAGCACTTCAAAGAGAGAGAGACGGCCAACAGAGGGAGAGAGAGAAGGGAAAACCAGGTGTGGACCTCACTTCAGCTTACAGTGATGTTTAATGAATGGGTCTCCAGGGTGGTTTAACACATGAAACCATGAGGTAGTATGTTTCCTTTTTCCCGTATAGAAATGTGCTGGACATGTACATGATTCAGAGCCTGTGGAGTGAGCGCAGTAAACATGTCTGCTTCTTTCACAGTTTAAGGATAACTCATAAATCTCACTTGGAAGAATGTCTACAATTTGTACTGTTAGTCTCAGCTGAAATGTAATGTAACATAATTTTCAGTTTGACCACACAAATTCTCATTGATAAAACGTTTGACAGTTAAACAAAGTCAACTAACTAGTTTTAGCAATCATTCTACCTAGAATCTGATGGATCCATCTCATCCATTCATAAATGGGTAATTAATAAACCTTTAACCTCAGGGTACACACTTACATACAGGCCATGTTTGGGGTGGTCCATGAGTCGCATGCTTTTGGTGTGTAATCACCTGTGCTTTTTACCATTTTATGCACTTTACACACACACTGGCCAAGTTGATGTGTGCAGCGTTTAACGACTGCTCTATGCACTGCTCTATTTATGAGCTTCACAGTAAGCCACTCAACCCCTTGCAGTATACTAAAGTAGTGCTAACAAACTTATATACTTAAGTCATGTGAGTTTGGATCCACTGAATTGTATTAAATCACTACTAATATGTACTTGATATTTAAGCTATTCTTTATGTATACTAAGTATACTAGTCATGTGTTATTTTCACCACTCTTATATAGTATAATACAGTATAATTTATCTATACTAGTGTGTACCACCCAATTGAACTCATTAAACTGTACATCAAATGTACATCATACATTTAAACTGTGACAAAAGTATGTTTGTAATACTAACTACCAATAATTAATATATTCAATATATAAATAAGTTATATAGTTATGTATATTTTATATAGTCCCAGAAAATAATTAGTATATTTACAAATACAGACAAGTATATTTGCTGAATCCTCCTTGTGCTCTTGCAATACTGGTTCAGTACACTAAAGTATGTACTTTAAGTATTTACTAAGGTGAACTCAAATACATAATTAGCATTCTGTGTCATTTATCTCTAATATACAAGTATTTTACCTGTAGTACGCTATAACAATATTTGCAGCATTATATGTGTAACGTTCTAACACTACTTGAGTGTACTGGAAAATGTAGTTCAGGTGTCCAACCACTCTATTCAAATGACTATTTATTTTATACTTATTTGTAATTTGTAATTTGTAATACAGTATGGTCATAATGGTTAAATGGTTCAAGGCTTTTTAAATATTTTACTTAATGTGTTAACAGTAGTGCAATTACTGTATTAACAACACATAAATAATATTTCTTAAAAACTTGTAGGTAATACACTTAATATATTAATGTAATCTTGCAATACTTTTGAAATACATTTTAAGTATTTGAAATTTGTTTTAAAATCACAATGGTTAAACCACAGTCAGAGTTTCTTGATTAGGAAAGCTTCTCTGGTGTCAGAACACCATCAGGGGTTTGATGCCTTGACAAATGTTAAAGTGTGTCCAGTATGTTTGAAAGTCTTTAACATGGTTGGTCCTGGTGCTGTGCTGGACTGTCATGTTGTAGTCCATGTTTCATGAGGTCTCTTTTTCTACAAAGGGCAGTGCTGTAAACTCTGCATGAGTGCTAGATTACTGAAACAAGAGAAAAAATAGAAAAATAAACTTTCTCACCTGTATTCAGGCATGCAAACAAGTAATCAAATCAGAAACACAGGATAGAAAATACCTACATAGTAAGAAGTTAATATATTAAAAATGTTCACACTACAGGATGTTTATATATATATATATATATATATATATATATATATATATATATATATATATATTGCACACAGGAGCCGATTGCTAAAGGCACTTTATCAAACTGCTTAATACTTAAGTAGTGCATAAAACTGCTACTGAAAAAATAGCAAAATTAGACAACGTCATGCCAAAGTAGCAAAACATTCTGTACTGAAGGAAGGGTTTTAATGAATGTAAGAGAAACAAAGAGATAGCTTGGATGAAGGAGTTAGAGGGATGGACAGAGTGGCTCTGGCCACACCTGATAGATAACTTGGCTGACAACCCAAATTTTCCTGCATTTTCCCAAATTTCCTGAATATAATTGTTCTACTTACCTGTCTGGGAGACTGGCAAACTCAGTGCACATTTTCTCTTCTCTCTCTCGCTTTCTGGATATCTTGTGCACTGATTATAACAGAGTAAAAAAAATAGTTAATGGTGTGACTTTTTTGCATTTGTGCAGACATTCTTGTCTTTCCAGCAAGTTAATGAGGTCAGAGCTGGCTAGCAGATAAAAGTGTTCCATAATTACATGAAATCCAACAACGATCCAGTTTTCATCATTCAATCAGATGCTGTCAATCAATATAAGAACTTCCAAAAGCTCATATAATTTGAATAGCTTATTAGCCAACTTGACTTAAAAATATAAAATTATCTAAAAAGGTTCTTTAACTGTGGGTTTTTGATAATTCATCATTTTGTGTTCATGGTCTTTGGAACCTTTAAGGTAGAATTATCTGGACTCTGGACACTCCATTTACACAGTCTAGAAACAACACTCCATGGAGCACAGAAACATCAGGCCAATAATTCTGAATGTGAATGAATGCTAAACTGTCTAATTTCATTACCCAAACCAGATGAGCTGCTACCATTTCATGTCTCTGAATAGTGCAATGAAGATTTCAGTATGTAAAGTTAACTGGTGGGGGAAAAAAAAAATGAAAAACAAAAAAACACAACCATTATCATTACTAGCAGGAAATGTACATAAAAGTATGTTATTAGAAACATGCTATATCTCATTACTGAACAAGTGCACACAGTGTCTTTAGCTGGGTTTCCATCCACCTATTTTTATGCACATTTTGGCATATTCAATAAAAAGGCTTCATTAAAATGGCAAATTGTTGAATGGAATTACCAATAAAAGGCATAAAATGTGCATGCTTTCTAGAGGTGGATAATTTTATTTGCCTGGAAAAGAAATGTTTATTACAATGGAAACACATATACATAGTTTATTTGGCACATAAGAACAGTATAAAATCATATAACTGATCATGTTTCAATTTTTGTACAGAGCATGTTTCGCTCTGAAACATGACAGAAAGTACAAAGTCCTGATTATAAATTTCTTAAAGGGAAAAAAACAAACATTCTTAACACATTGTACGAAGTACATATTTTCACATTTTATAAGCAACTATGAATAGAATTTTGCAAGAGGTGTGACAAAGTAGGCAAGCAAAAGTATTACTATAGCATATGAAGTTTCTTAAATGAAATAATTACTCAACCAGAAGCCTAACCTAAAAAAAAACAACCTCAATAGGAGGGGTAAAATGTTTTACTATGAACTTCCAAAAGTCTTAAGAACTTTAAGTATAATTAAATATTAATTGCAGAACTGCAATTGAATTTAATACATTCAGCATTTATCAGTTTGTTAGATGTTATTTTCTATTTAAGATCCTTTTGGTCAAAAATGAAATGTTAAAGCTCTAAAGTGAGAGGTGTGAGCAACAGTAAAGCAGCTCAGGAACTGACCCTACACAACAGAATGAAAACCAGAATTAAGATTTCAGTGTGAAGTGCTGAGTAAAAAAGAGACTGTTTTCTTCACACATATAAGCTACTTAAGTAACTGACCTTTGAATTAACTCAAATAATTTCAAATCCATAGATTTTCTTTTAGGTACATTCAACTGAGTAAATGTAACTAACACTCTTTCTGTAACTAAAGCTAACTGGCTAAGCTTTGAACAGCTCAATAGATTCTCAATTAGAGATTTTTCAGCATTAGCAAACCAGTATTGTTAATACTGGTAATCTTTATACTTGGTAAAAGAAAGCTGTGTCTGACTTTGTGTTAGCTAGCTAGCTAACAATCTTAGCTTATTTGAGCTGGGAGACTTGGAAGCAACGCTAGCAATACGAAACTGGATATTTAGATTTTTATCGATGCGAAAAACAGCTGGATAGACAGTCAGTAGAGAGTTTCATTACATATACTTCATTGTAAGATAGCTTACCATCAAGTCCTTCTACTTCAGCGGTCTGAGCCGCGATGGCAAAACAGAAAACAGAAACTCCCTCACAGCGTTGTTTGAATTCCTGCAGTGTTAGATTACAAGATCATCACGCACTGCAGCACAGACTGTTCACTTATAATATTTATAGTCCACTTAAATGTAACTGAAGGTTGGCATAATTTTATGCATTTTTCTGAGTCCACTGTGGTTTTATTGTGTTGCACACAATACTATATTTTATGTAAAGCTAAAACATTTCCAGCTGATTTCCATGAGTGACATTTGTTGAGCCAACACAAATGCATTGAAATTCCTTAGAGAATATAGAGATTATTATTGTGATGAGTTGGATCAGGTATGTTAGGAGCAGAAAAACTATAAAGTGTGCAGGGCAGGGTGTTCAGAGTTACTCCAATCCTGTTATTAACGTTGTCATTAATGTGCACTTAGTAAAAGGCACAGTGTACTACAGTGTAAGTTGGTATGCTAAGCATGTAATTGAGTACACTGTAGTATGAGTAACCACAAAATAGTTCTGCAAAAATATTTGATTGTACAGTGTTTGCAAATATACCAATTATGTACTGGGACTATATGAATTAAATCAATATATAAAGTTATTAATTATGTGATTAAAGTGGACATGGGTAGTACTACAAAATAATTTTAGAACACTTTTTAATATATTTTAGAGTTCAGTTTGGCAGTACAGAGAAGTATACTAAAATTATATGTTATATATATGAGTGGTGACAATAACACGTGAATAGTATACCTAATATACATAAAGCATGATTAAATATATATGAAGTACACATTAGTAGTGATTTAGTACAAATTAGTGGTTTCAAAATATATATTTATTATATATATTACATAACTTCCATATATAACTTTTTAAGCATTACTTAAGGGACAGTCATGTTACAATATTTCTGGTGGTGTAAAATCTATTATTTATTACCTGTAACAGCATGTTACAGATGAATACTCTTTGATGTAAGTATTCTTACATCCTACTGACATGATGTGATGTTTTTTTCCACTGTTAGAGCTACATTTGAAATAAAATTGTATACAATTAATTTGAAGTGTACTTTTATTTTATATTTACACTTTCAATATGGCCACACATCACATTTATCAATAATAATACTGCTAATACAGAATATTTAATTGCAAGTGTTGTTTCAAGCACAAGTCACTGCAATATAGGTTTAACATAAATTATCCATATTGTTTAGAAATATTTTGTTAAAGTATAATTTTGGTTTAGAATAAGCACAGTTTAGTGTAAGCATAAATTGATAAAGCATCTTTTCAACACAATATTCACCTTTCTCAAGTATACTTTTTCAAGTAAACTTCTAAAGCACAAAAATTCTCTTTTTTGTGAACGTGTAGTTTAAGCATCAAATCAAAATATTATATCAGTGCCAAATTAAAGTGAAGTATACTAAAATATAGATCCAGGAAAGATATAGATATAGGGAAAAAGGTTAATTATAAAGTCAAAAATATACTCCCTACATCCTGTACATAGTATAAGTAGACTAAAATAATATTAAAATATATGGCTTTTACACAAGGGACACTTGGCTATGACTGCAGCAAATTAAATCCAGTATGAGACCACAAAAAAAGTAGTACATACACATGTCTATATCTTAAAATTAAAGGCAGTCAGTCATTTATTACCTTAGCTAACATTACTAACCTAGTCTCTTTGTAATTTATTTCGCATAGTATCTTTTAGCTCCAAAATATGAGTTTGTGAAGAGTTTTTTGATAACAAACATGATAAATTCACTAAATGATGTTGAAAGTTTTATACCATTAAATTTACACTATATGACCAAAAGAATGTGGACATCTGACCATCACAGCTATATAAACCAGGGAGAACAGAGTGCTGGATCTTCTGTATGCAAATGTTATGGATGCAGTTCATCTGCCCCTCCTCCACTGGGAAGATTGGACCACGACCTGGTTCTACTAACTCCAACATACCAGCATGTAGTCTTAAGACAACCAGTGACAAAGAAGACAATAAGGAGGTGGTCACCAGAGGTAGAGGAGGCTCTGCAGGTCTACTTTGAGACCACAGACTGGGGGGTCTTATGTGAATCAGCTGGTGAGGACATTGAGAAGATGACAAACTGCATCACTGTTTATATCAATTTCTGCGTGGACATTGTTCCAGTCAGGCGGGTACATTGTTTTCCCAACAACAAACCATGGGTCACCAAGGATCTGAAGGAATTGTTAAACAAAAAGAAGCAGGCTTTTAGACTGAGGGATAAAGAATTACGAAGGAGTGTGTAGAAAGAGCTGGAGGTGAGACTGAGAGAGAATAAGGAGGCCTACAGAAGTAGCTGGAAGGAAGACTTCAGCAAAACAATGCAAAGGAAGTGTGTGCTGATATGAAGAAGATCACTGGCTTCAAGACAAAACTGTGGGGGGCAGTTTTGGAAACAAGATGAATGTATTGTTTAACAGGATCAGCATGACACCACCCCCCTCCATTAGCAGCAACATTCCCCCCTTTCCCTTGCAACCTCCACAACTTCCATACTCCTATTCACACCTCCTCAACCCCCGGCCATTATCAATCAGCCCAAGAGTACTGAAGGTTTGTACCACTCAGCTATGTGGGATTCTTTAGCATCTCTTCAACATGAGTCTTAAGCAAGAGCATGTGCCTGTATGTGAAACATCCTGCCTGGTTCCTGTTCCAAAGAAGCCATCTACCTCCTTTTTCAATGCCTATAGACCAGTGGCCCTGACATCCCACATCACGAAGGTCCAGGAGAGACTAGGGTTGTCACATCTCAGACCTCAGGTCAACCCTTTCCTCGACCCCCTGCGGTTTGCTCATCAACAGCAGGTTGGCGAGGATGATGCTGTTATTTATCTACTGCAGAAGACGCATTCCCATTTGGACCAGAACAACACCACAGTAAGAATCACTTTCTTGAAGTGCATTCAATACCATCCATCTGGGGGAGAAGATGGATAAAAATCCATGGTTGCCTGGGTCTTGGACTACCTGTCTGGAAGACCCCAGTATTTGTATCTGGGAACCTGCCATCCTGATCGTCTGGTCAGTAGCATTAGAGCATCACAAGGTGCTGTGCTCTTACCCCCTACCTCTTCACCATGTCTACCACTGACTTCCAGTACAGGTCAGACCTCTGCCACCTTCAGACATTTTCTGACAACTCTATGGTAGTCGAGTGCACCAGGGATGGGCAGGAAAGAGAATACAGAGACCTTGTAAACTTCTTTGTCAAGTGGTGTATAAGGAACATTCTGCTTCTCAGTGTGACCAAGACCAAGGAGATGGTGTTGGACTTCCGAAATAATAGGACCACAATCAGTTTAGTTACCATCATGGGTCAGAACGTCGAGCTGGTTAACACCTACCTGTCCAGTTTGTTGTCAAGCAGGACATCCAAAGGCGGTGTACAGGAAGTGGATGGGCAGACTCCACTTTCTGAGAAGGCTCAAGTCATTTAATGTGTGCAGCAAAATGTTGGTGATCTTCTACTAGTCTGTTGTTGCGGATGCTTTCTTCTTTGCAGCAGTCTGTTGGGGAGGCAGCATCAGAACGGAGATGCAAAAAAGCTTACCTAAATAATCCAGTGGGCTGGGTCAGTTTCAGACTGCTCACTGCATGGTTTTGAGGTGGTGGTAGAAAGGAAGTCACTGGATAAACTCACTACTATCCTGGACAACACATCACACCCCCTCCATGACCTACTGGTCAGACAGCAGAGCACTTTCAGCAACAGACTCATTCCGTTCTACTGTAGTAAGGAACAGAGATGACATCTTATGACATTGTCACAATTAAAGTCACTGAGCTTTTCAGTATGGCTCATTCTACAGCCAGCGTATGTCTATGGAGACTGCATGGCTATGAGCTTAATTTTTTCGACCTATTATCAATGTGTGTGGGAGCATCACCTGAACTGAATAATTCAAAGGAGTGTCTATATACTTTTGGCCATAAAGTGAATATGAGCAGATTGAGCTTGATGTTTATCAGTGCCTTTCTGCAACACTTCCTAGCTGTGCTGTGTACTATCTATTGCTATGCCACTGTCACGCATCAGGAAGATTAGGACTTCATTTCCCAGCATACATGCGGAGATCACGTGTCAGAACAACTTCCCTCAGACTCGGAAACCGTAACGGACTCCATTGCCCACAGTCCTTCAGGAGATCACATGACATCAGACAATCGCACGCGCACCTATCAGCGCTCCCAATCGCCAGAATACTAATTTTGTGCACCTCTGTATCTTGTCATATGACCATATTAGTTTAGTATATAAGCCCGGGCTTTAGGTTGAGACATTGCGAGGTATTGTTTCTCTAAGAACTTACTGAGCGTTACATTCTGATTGTCTTTGCCTGTTATGACCTGTTCTTTGTTTCCTTGACCTTGTTTTTTGCTTAGCTCCTTTGTACTGCTGCCTATCATTTGTGGATCTGTGTCTGGCCAACACCCAAGTCTGTCAAAGACCTGCAGCAATTTTTGGGTTTTGCTCATTTTTATCGTAGATTTATTAATAATTTTAGTAGTATCGCTTGCCCTTCTCACATCATTGTTAAAAGGAAACCCCAAAAGAATCACATGGAATGCATAAACAGAGAAAGCTTTCCAACGACTCAAAGAGGCGTTCACCTCCGCTCCTATTCTTAAACACCTTGATCCTGCCCAACCGTTTGTGGTAGAGGTGGATGCCTCGGAAACCGGCGTGGGCGCAGTTTTGTTCCAACGGACTGGCTCTTTTCTAGGTTTCGATTCAGCATCACATATAGACCTGGCTCTCGCAACACTAAGGCGGATGCCTTGTCCCGCCTTCATCAGGAGGAAAATACCACACCAGGCCCAGAGGACCCAGAACGCATTCTGCCCCCTGAACTCACCATATCTTCCATTCGATAGGAGATAGATGAAGAAATAGAAAAAGCCAACAGCGGTCTAGACATACCCAGCCACTGCCCCCCAGATAAGTTGTATGTACCAGAAGCTTTCCGCACACAGCTTATTACATGGGCTCATTCGTCTTTGACATCAGGACACCCAGGGGAAACCCACACACACAAACTCCTCGCACAATGCTATTGGTGGGGCTCTATGACCAGAGATATACATTCCTTGGTTTCTTCCTGCTCCTTTTGTTCTCAGTGCAAGACACCTAAAATGTTACCTGCAGGAAAGCTAATGCCATTACCCGTACCTCACAGACCGTGGTCCCACCTCGCTATAGACTTTGTCACTGACTTGCCAGAATCACAAGGGTTTACCACCATTCTTACTGTGGTAGACCGCTTCTCCAGAGGGGTACAGTTCGTACCTTTCCCAGCTATTCCCAGTGCCTTTCAGACAGCTTTAACCTTGTTTCAGACAGGTTTTTTGTAATTTTGGAATTCCAGAGGACATTGTGTCTGACAGGGGGCCTCAGTTCACCTTTCAGCTATGGGCAGCGTTCTTTGAGCAGATTGGGGTGTCAATTAGTCGTTCCAGCCATGGATGAATGGATGAAACGAAGTGAGCAGGTATGGGAGGATACCCATCAACGCATAGAAAACGCACTTCAGAGACACAAGGAACAAGCCGACTGTCATCGAGGACCGACGCTGCTATACCAGCCAGGGGATCAAGTGTGGTTGTTCACGAAGGATTTCTGTAATCCAGAGAAAAGTGGTAAAAAACTACAGCCCAAATACATTGGTCCATTCAAGATAGTTAAACACATTAATGATGTAACATATAGATTGGACTTACCCCCTCGCTTTCGAGTCTCACGATCCTTTCATGTATCTCTTCTTAAACCTGTTGTTACAGGGCCCTTGGACGAGGCTATGCCAGACGTTGCACCACCCCCACCGGAGGTGATAGATGGGACTCCGGTATACGCGGTCCGTAGGTTGCTGGACTCCAGGAGATGTAGCGAGCAGCTGCAGGACCTGGTGGGTTGGGAGGGGTATGGCCCAGAGGAACAATGCTGGGTGTCTGCTAAAGACATACTGGATCCAGCTCTGGTTGCTGACTTTCACAGCTGACACCCACAGAAGCCAGCTTCTCGCCCCAGAGGTCGCCCGCGTAAGCAGCTCTCTTCCTACCTGTCTACGAACATCTCAGGGAGAGGATCTGTTGGTCCAGCACCTCGGCCCCTGTTCAGAGATCCGGTGGTGCGCGTGGTGGTCATCCTGGTCAGCCTCCCGGTGGTCCGAGGCCCCCCCGGACTTTTGGGGGGGGGGCGGGGTTACTGTCACGCATCGGGAAGATTCAGACTTCATTTCCCAGAATACATGCGAAAATCACGTGTCAGAACAACTTCCCTCGGACTCGGAAACCGTAACAGACTCCATTGCCCACAATCCTTCAGGAGATCACATGACATCAGACAATCGCACGCGCACCTATCAGCGCTCACAAACACTAGAATACTAATGTTGTGCACCTGTGTATCTTGTCATATGACCATATTAGTTTAGTATATAAGCCCAGGCTTTAGGTTGAGACATTGCGAGGTATTGTTTCTCTAAGAACTTACTGAGCATTACATTCTGATTGTCTTTGCCTGTTATGACCTGTTCTTTGTTTCCCTGACCTTGTTTTTTGCTTAGCCCCTTTGTACTGCTGCCTATCGTTTGTGGATCTGTGTTTTTGACCTTTTGGCTTGTTTTTTGACCACAACTTTTGCTTATTCCCTTTGTTCTCGTCTGCCTGGTGTTATGATCACGATTGTGATCTGGTTGGCCTTTTTGGATTTGACCCACGCCTGTTTTCTGACCACAGCTTTGCCTGACGATAATAAAACTACTGTTGCACCTTTTATCTGCGAGCGTCTGAATTCTGTTGATTCGTTACAGCCACGCTACACATCTTGTCCAGTGTGCGGTAGCATGTATTCCTCCAATCACTGCTTAGCGACCTTTGCAGTCTGCCATTACTTTGGTATTTCAGCATTTACCTTCAGTACTTTTTTCAGTATTTCAGCTTTCAATTTGTCGATTTGTGAACCTCAACATCAGCTGAACACAAAAACTTTAACAAAGAACACCAATGTCTGCATGTCTCTTGATATGAGGGTTAGGCTATTTACAACCCCAATTCCAAAAAGTTGGGAAGCTGCGTAAAATGTAAATAAATGTAAATAGAAACAGAATGCAATGATTTGCACATCCCATAGACACATATTTTATTTACAATAGAACATAGAACACATATCAGATGTTGAAAGTGAGACATTTTATCATTTCATGAAAAATATTCAAATAATAACTCATTTAGAACTTGATGGCAGCAACGCATCTCAAAAAAGTTTGGGACAGGGCCATGTCTACCATTGTGTAGCGTCCACTCTTCTTTTAACAACGGTCTGTAAACGCCTGGGAAGTGAGAAGACCAATTGCTGGAGTTTTGGGAGAGGAATGTTGATCCATTCTTGTCTGATCTAGGATTCCAGCTGCTCGACAGTCCTGGGTCTTCTTTGCCAGATTTTACGTTTCATGATGCACCAAATGTTTTCTATTGGTGATAGGTCTGGACTGCAGGCAGGACAGTTCAGCACCAGTGATGGATGCAGTATGTGCAGCATTAGCATTGTCTTGCAATTGTTATGCAAGGCCTTCCCTGAAAGAGATGTTGTCTGGATGGGAGCAAAACCTCTTCTGTTAAGCATTGATAGTGCCTTTTCAGATGTGTAAGCTGCCTATGCCATAGGCACTAATGCAACCCATACCATCAAAGATGTAGACTTTTGAACTGTACAATAACAACAAGCTGGATAGCCCCTCTCCTCTTGAGTCTGTGATTTCCAAAAAGAATTTCAAATTTTGATTCATCTGACCACAGAACAGTTTTCCATTTTGCCTCAGTCCATTTTAAATGAGCTTTAGCCCAGAGAAGACAGTGGCGTTTCTGGATAGTGTTGACATATGGCTTCTTCTTTGCATGATACAGCTTTAGCATTTGTGGATTGCACAGCGAACTGTGTAAAATTTCACACTTTCAACATCTGATATGTGTTCTATGTTCTAGCATGAATAAAACATGGATCCATCAGATTTGCAAATCATTGCATTCTGTTTTTATTTACATTTATTTACATTTTACACAGCATCCCAACTTTTCTGGAATTGGGGTTGTATATTGTACTGTGGTATCCACCACAGGCAACACAGCCATGAGGACCTTAGGGTGTGGCCATGCAAAGTGGCTCTTGAGAGGAGCTACACTCCTGGCATAAGAAGAGACATTTGTTGTTGCTGATGCTGTCATTGTCATTAGTGAAGTAGTTGTTGTTTAGTAATTGTGTCTGAGGAGGGTGGGCTTTGTAGTGTAACTAGTGGTTAGAAGTGTCTACCCTCCTCAAATGTTGCATCCTCCCTCATTACCCCTCCCTGTGTCATCATTTTGGGATAGCTCGGGGCTGGGCATATTTGCTGCCTGTTGAAGCGCCTGTTCAAAATTAAAAAAAGCATTTGACTGTAACTACATGGCTATAAGCTTAATTTTATAAATCTCTTACCAATGGGTATGGGAGAAACACCAAAAATAAATAAATAGTGCCCACATGTGCAATGTTTTCTGCACCTTTGTGTATGCTGTCTATGCTGATGCCACACTGGTGTCAGTAGGGGGATGTGGCAGCCATGTTTCAACAAAACATATTATTTGACCAGGGATGTTCAAACATGCATACGACTGTATGTACATGAAATATATGGGCATTAGCCTAAAATTCCTATTCTATTTTTCAGTTCTCCTTACAAGCCACATATTTCTGCACAACCATCTTCCTGTCAGATTTGTCCAGCTTTTTCTTGTGTACATGACACCCAGAAACATGAAGGTGTTCTTGTGTCATGGTACTATGGAGCCATGTTTTCAGCCTCTGAGGAACACTGAAACGTTGATCAGTCTCAGTTAAGGAAAAGGAACAACAGAAGCAATCTGACTAATGTTTCTACCTGATTAAACACGGCACATACTTTTGGACACATATGTTGAAGAATATTTGCTACTTCACTGCTGGGCTGTATATTATACTTAGATCTGAACATTGGTATTTGTACTTCCAAGAATGCTTTCTCCAGTTCTGTGTACATGTGCACCACATCATCCTCCACTCTTGTTAATGACACGTTTCCTAGACTCCTTATCATATGTAATCCTTCCTGCTCAAATCGTTCTCTAAATTGCATATCCACAACATCAAGTACTATAAAAACTCTGCTCTGTAGTACTCAGATGGTGATGAATGAAACAACGTTATGTTTAAAAAAGCATTCAATTCTCAGAGTCACTGGCCAAGAATTGACCCTGACTCCCAGCCACATAAGAGTCAAAGAATTGATTCTTTTGGAGTTGACACCCCATCGCTAGTAGTAGTCAGTGAATTTTCGAGCAAAGCAAGCCTTCCTGAAAAATTTGTGCAAGACTGAAGTAGCACTATAGGTACACATCCTGCTGCAGAAATTAGAGTCAATCAGCTCACCAGTTAATCACAAACATATGGTGATAGTCCAAAATCAACCTTTCAAACTTTTTAGCTATGTAGCCCAGCTGGCCATGCTATCTGCTCTGAGAACACAAACCTATGGTGATGGTCCAAATGTAGAAGCTGACACATCTCTGATTGACTTTATACCAGAAGAAATTTGACATACACCTACCTATTTGTCAAGCCAAATCTGCTAGCCAATTTACTCCACTCTCTCAAAATCCCACTGACTCCCATTGCAATGTGTTTGTTCCGGTTTGTCCTACACTGCTAAATTGTGATTGGCTGGGTCACCGTTTAATTTCCAAAGTGCAAAATTACCCACACCTTTACAAAATGCTGTTCATTTTAAAAGGATGTTTTACCCTCAGTAATTTGTGATTGCCAGTCATGACTTCAATTCAGGAAAGGTGCAATGTGCAAAAAAGTGTGAGTTGACTGTGAGAATGCAGGGGCCATGTCCTCCACCTCCCCCACATCTGCTATGCCCTTGGGTGGTGGAGCGACTGGTATGCTGGCAGTGCAGGAAGAGTTAATACCACACCCTGAGCTGGTGGGGAGATGGAAGCCAGCCAGGAAGAACGGCTGTCACCATGGACTTTTGGTCAAGTGCAGCATAGACAGGAAACAGTTCAACGCCCTCAATGACCCTGGATTGTTGGTGTCGCTGCTGAGTCCAGGCATGCAACGAGAGCAGGGCACCGGCCAACTGGTAAGTGACACCCATCTAACTCAAGGCAGTCACAAGTGGCTAAATTAATGTGAGAGGAAGGAGGTGGCTCCCAGTTGTGGTAGAGGGCCTAAGCTGAGTGCAAGAGTTCTGGCTTGCGCCTATGCAAGATGCATGCATTCTTAGTTTGGAGGCAGCCGGGACCATGCTTGACCTCAGGAAGGAAACGCTTGGCTTGCAGACAGGACAAGAGAAGCTGGTTTAGGCATCTAGTAGCAGAGCTGAGAGTTGGGGTTCCCTGGCAGCATGGCCTTCATTCCAAGGGGGGAAGCTGGTAGCTCAGGAGAGCTGAACATGCAGCGTCAGAGCTGTTTGTTGATCTCTGGGGGCAGGGAGCACCATCAGGTCGAGGGCACCATGTCTTTTCACAGGTGAAGCCACCAGTGCTGGAGGAGCTGAACATGCAGCGACAGCGCCAATGGAATGATCCCCGAGGGTAGTGGGCAGTGCACAGGATGCAGTGGACGATGGAGAAAGCGGAAGTTGGCTAAGACTGGCTAAGAGTTGGCTAAGAGCAGACAACCCTCGGTATCTGTGCTGGCCAGGATGGTGGACAGGCTGTGACCTCACACATCCCAGAGACTTTGTTTAGGCTGTGTCAGTTCCCAGGAGGGCTAAATCTTGAGGGGGGGCTGTATTTTGTATGCCATGGGCTGGTGAACCTTAGAGGGTGTGGCCATGCAAAGTGGCTTTTGAAAGGTGCCACACTACTGGTATAAAAAGAGACATCTGGTGTTGTTGATGTCATTGTTAGTAGTGAAGTAGTCGTTGTTTAGAGTAAAAGTGTCTGAGAAAGGTGAGCGTTGTAGTGTAACTAGTGGTTAGAAGTGTCTACCCTCCTCGATTTTGTGTCCTCCTGCTTTACCCCCTCCCTGTCCTGCATGTTGGCATAGTGTTGAGCTGGGTAATTCTTGTTGCTTGTTTTGCCTTTATGTACAATGTTTTCTGTGCCTTCTTCTATGCTAATGCTATAGTATGTCACCATTATTGTGGTTTTGTTAACAGCATTTATCAGACATTTGATCAATCGAAATGGACAGTTTGAAAGGTCTGTATTGGTGAACTGAATTAATGTTTCTCTCATTACATGTAACCAGATGTGGTGTAAATATCATTGAGTTACAGTAATAGTTCTGTACTTTTCATATGATTGTTAGAATTTGAAAAATGCTTATTGGGTTTTGTGTTGTTGTGAGTTCTGTACTAGTACTGATGTTTAATACAAAGACATTGGTTTATACTAAAATTTTTACCATTATATCATAATATCCTTGGCTTCATCAGGTCTTGTTGAATGGGCCTAGGGATGGTTTGTTATGCCACTATGTACCACAGATGCTCGAAAGATCAGGAGAAACTGTCAAACCTGTAAACCTTCAAACACTAATCACACTCTCTCTCTCCTTCACTACAGACAGAAGCACACAATGACCGCTCTAAAGGACATAGGAGAAGTGACTGGTAATTAAAATGCCATCTCTGCCACCCTGGCCCCCTGGAGCGGACACTTAGAGCCAGTGGTGCTGCCCGGGAGCCCGAGGGCATGAGGTGCCACCTGCCCAGCCATGCCACCTGCGCCCATCTTCTTCTTTCACTGAGGTGAGTATTTATACCACTTCTTCTGTTGCCCCCACCCCTTCCCCGCAACAGCAGGTTTTCTGTGTGCCCTAGTAAAGTGGCACTTTATTAGAATTAATGCGGCACTGCAAAGACGAACAGGCAGGCCGGGAGTGGAGGTGCCGGAGGAGAGAGTCCCCAGCTCCTGGGCTGTCACATTGAATAAAAACGGCAGGGCAAGCCAAGTGAGAAGATGAGCGTGGACGGCCACATGACAGCACCGTTCTCTATGGGGCCAAGGGGAAAGCAAAGTATTTTTCCTGTACAATCTGCTCCCATGCGCATGATAAGCTGTTAAGTGTGCACAGAATAGATGACGGAGCAGCATACTGTGGGGATATTTAACAGGATGTATTGGGTGTAATGTCAAAAAGCTTTGAATTGACAAATGGTGTTGCAAGAGTGAAACTGAAATAACATTTAGATTCCAGTGTTCTGCTGAAAAGTAACACGTCACTTAAGTACAATTATCTTTTTCTTGAATATTCAGATGTCAGACCTCTTCATGACAAGACTTCTGGTTTTTACTGTTAACATTAAGGATCTTATCTCTGAAGCTCAGACTAAGAGAACTGATCAATGATCAAATCCCTTTATCTATATCATTTCATTCATTATTAGATCAAAAGCCAAACAATTGATAAACCAGTACTCTTGTATAGAGAATGTATGAATACAATCACAGCCTTTTGATGCTACTCCAATCACCATGTACTGTGATACATTGGATGCATATCAGCTTGCAAACAACAAGTGCTACTGAGATTTCACTCTAAAGATTTGAGAATCCTCAGTGTGGTGATTGAATTTGGGGCACACCAAAAAAAAATAAGAGGCCAAATTACAACCACATTTCCAAAAAAGTTCGGACACTGTGCAAAATGTAAATAAAAACAAAATGCAATGATGTGCAAATCATTTAAACCCTATATTTCTTTGAAAATAGTACAAAGACAACATGTCAAATGTTAAAACTGAGAAATTGTATTGTTTTTTGAAAAATACGTGCTCATTCTGAATTTGATGGCAGCAACATGTCAAAAAAGTTGGGATGGGGGCAAAAAAAGGCTGGTAAAATTGTGTAATGCTAAAAAAACACCTGGTAGTTAATTGGCAACAGGTCAGTAACATGGTAGGGTATAAAAAAAGCATCCCAGAGAAAGGCTGAGTCTTTCAGAAGTAAAGATGGGGAGGGGTTCACCACTCTGTGAAAGACTGACCAATCAAATAGTGCAACAATTCAAGAGTATTATTTCTTAATGTAAAACAGCAAAGAACTTTTGTTTTTCATCATTTACGGTACATAATAACATTAAAAAATTCAGAGAATCTGCAAAAATCTCTGTATGCAAGGGACAAAGCTGAAAACCAGTATTTGCTGGTCATGATCTTTAGGCCCTCAGCTGGCACTGCATTAAAACCTCTGTAGAGGAAATCACTGCATGGGCTCAGAAACACTTCTGAAAACGACTGTCTGTGAAAACAGTTCATCTCTACGTCCACAAATGCAAGTTAAAACTCTAAAACGCAAAGAAAAAACCATATATATAACTATATACATATATGAAACTGATATATAAACAGGATCTAGAAATGCTGCCAACTTCTCTGGGTCTGAGCTCATTTAAAATGGACTGAGGTGAAGTGGAAAAGTGTCCTGTGGTCTGCCAAATCAAAATTTGAAATTCTTTTTGGAAATCATGGACACTGTGTCCTCCGGGCTGAAGACCACTCAGCTTGTTATCAGTGCACAGTTCAAAAGCCAGTATTCATGATGGTATAGGGGTGCATTAGTGCACATGTCATGGGTGACATGCAGATCTTTCAAGGCACCATTAATGCAATTAAAGCAGAAAGTGTGAGAGAGGGTAGAATTATTTCAAAGACACTGTGTCTGCCCTCTGTCTACTATGTGTTGTTTCTTGAAGCCATAATGATAAGTATGGCCCATATCAAATGAAAAGATCACAGAAGCTGAATCAATTCCGTACTCACCAATAAAATACTGTATCTTTGTGATTGCCCCTGATGGAACAGTGAGATTATGTGTCAAATTCCTAAAAGACGGAGACCATAATCTTTCCATTACCTCCCAGATATCAATCAAACATGTTCAATGAATTTAATGTATTATTATTCCGGGTGAGTATGTACACACTATGGAGGAAATGTTAAGGATGCAGTCCTACTATTTCATTGCACTTCATTTTACCCTCAGATTATGGGCTGTTTTAATGTTATGGGCTGTTGAAAGTGATTTACATGGATTCTGTCTCATGCTAAAAAAGCTTGGTCCATCTCATCCCACAAATGTCTGTTTGAGGGGTAGACCACTGCATTGAAAAGCAGAGTAGTCACTATGGCTATTTTTAAATATCAGAAAAAGCTGTGTGATTCCAGAACACTGAAAAAATCATAGCTTTTTAGAGAAACAGCAGAAAAAAATGCACCAGTAACACCATTGGTCTGCATTAAGCAGAGAGAGGACTCAACTCCCAAGAATCAATGCAGCAGCATGACAAGCATGGTTCAAAAGAAGTATAGACATTTTTTCAGCACCATATAAAACATCTCTTAAAGGTTCATGGATTAATGGGCTTCTAAAAGGTTTCACTACAACTACTGTTAATTAGCTGCCTAACACACAGTTATCCAAGCAAGCTTTTCAACAAGGCAGACAAAAAACCAGGCCAAATGTCAAACTCTTGTCAAAACAACCATTTTTGCAACAGAAATACTAAACTGCCATGTTCATAATAGAAACCAGTTATGTTTCTAAGACATTGGTTATGTTCTCATATATTAAAATATCTAGCTAACTCGCAATGAATTGGTGACAATAGCAAGCTAGCTAGCTAGGTATCAACCATCACCTTCCATTTGAGTCACATTAGTTAACAATTGTGGACATTTTAAAATGAATTCACTGAAAGTTTCAAAACTATTTGTAACAGTTAGTAGACTAGATATTCAAATAGTGCCAACAGGGTTTGAAACTGCCACAACATGTCAGTTAAGGTTGAATTTGAAGCATCCTTCAGATGTGGCTGAGAAATGCAGATTAGACTTTGGGACACACCTAATATCTAGCTGGCTCTAGCAGAGCACCAAGGCACCAAGGCTTGTGCACCATGGCACTGTGTCAATTTGTTATCTAAAAGATGGGCAAAACTCAGACAGGTCCTAAACTGTCTTACTCCATTCATTTGAAGTTGTGATCATTTGAAAAACATTTTCTAAGTTAGAGAACTGTAGTATCTTCCTGACTGGTTGCCCTGCTGTTTACACTGCCCTCCTGTTAAGTTCTGCGTTGACTACAAGGGAGTGCTTATGACATTTAAAGCCATTAAAGGCCTTGTTGAAGCATTATAGCCTATTCAGACCGCTTTACTCAGCTGAGACAAGCTTACTACAAACCCCTAGGATCACTCACAGCTCAGTTGGTGGAAAATAATTTTCTTATATATTGTATCTCCTAAACTCTGGAATAATGAGAATATTATGAGAATATTACACTTGATAGTTGTCCAGCCAAATTCAACTCGTATTTGTTTCAGCTAGCATATAAATACAGTATTGGGTTTCGTTTACTTTTGTTGTTTGCTGTTATTTAATTTAAACCATTTTTTTTCTTTCCAATGTTTATAGTCACAAGTAAAGCAAAATTTGCAACTAAATGAAAGGTTTTATATAACAATTTTCTGTTAGCTTGGCATTATTATTATTATTAGTAGTAGTAGCGGCAGTCATAGTAGTACTGTTGTAATGTTAATAAGTACTTTCATGAACATAATGTGAGATGTTGTAAATAGAAAATATTTTTATAAGTAGATATATCAATTCATTCACTCTGTAGCCTAAATAAAACATTCCCCATTGGTACGTGAGCACGTTCATTTAATCAGTAGCAGGACGCAGGTGCAGTGTTGAAGAGTTTGTGAAGTGACGCTCCTGCTGTCCTTTCCCACAGAGGCCCCGGGGCCATTCCGCTGCTGTCCCCCTCCGCCAGGCGCCGCCAACTCAGCAGAGAAAAAACGGCGCGTGATTTGTGAACTCTTGCCCGTCTTTGTAATTTCATCAGGGTAATGGAATTATATTTCAAGTCATCGCTCCTTCCTTCATTATGCCTCTAAGCTGCTCTGACAGACAGAAAAACTTGAATAAAATGTGCGCTGCAGAAGCGCTCAACTTTGCCCATCGCGTGCACTTGATTAGACAAACAGCGCGACGGTCGCTGCGCTGGAACAGGGCTGGGGAAATAATGTGCTCATTTATTCATTTTTGCCGACGAGTCACAATAGATTTTTAACGACCAGTGTCTGACCTCCCTTAGGTCTCCCGTGCTTAGGAGGGTTAATAAAGTTGAGCAGTCTGGTGCTGAGAGGAAGCGCGTAAGAGAGCGGAGGGGAGGGAAGGACTAGCGCAACATAAAAAAGGGAAGGGAAGACAAGGGCCTTAAACAAACCCCTCCTTCCAGCGACCACCACCCCCCACCTTCTGTCGGAACCAGCATCAGAGCTACCCTAGAGAGGCAGAGGAAAGAAAGAGAAGGAGGGAGAGACCAAGAATAAGCTGCTATTCCACTTAGATTCCAATTCTAGCGGTCTCCAAGGGACAATTAAAGACAGTATGGTAGAGGCAGAGTCTTTTCCGCACGCTCTCTGGCGTGCATATTAAAGCTGTCCCCATGACAGTCCCAACACTGAGGCAGAGAGAGAGAGAGTGAGAGAGAGAGAGAGACAGAGAGAGAGAGAGAGAGAGAGAGAGAGAGAGAGAGAGAGAGAGAGAGAGAATCAAGACAAGCAATAAAAGTTTAATAGAAGTTAAAGTTGGTAATTTTTTTCAATAGACTGCAAGGCAAGGGAAATTGCCTAGTGATTGTGATGTGTCTTGGGCAAACTACACTTAGATTAGGTATATGTGCGTGTGCGTTTGCTTAAATGCATAAGACTTGTCTAGCGCACCCTCTCTCACTTTTTTGTTTCAGTTTGATATCAGTCTCTGATACCTTGGGGAGTTTAACTATCACATATTTTTTTCTTGGATAATGCTAAGTGTCGATTGGAAATGGCTTGTGATTTGGACACAATGAACTTTAAAGGCCATTCATGAATCAAAGCCCATCTCCAAACTGGCAGCAAGTGTCCCAGCATGCCTACTGAAGCACACAACTGGAATTTCATCCTGGCAGTCATGGCATTTAGCCATGTTCATAGGCTAATTCTGATGGCACTGTCCCTACATTTGTTTTCTTGGTGGCAAAGATGTAACTCACATGATTCTATCAACTCTCTGTAGTCCCTTTTTGAATAACGTCCATTTGCTATGTATTTGAAATAAAAATATAGAAGAATATGTTTAATTATGGTGCTTTTTGCTAGATGACAGGAAGAAAAAATAGGCACAGTTAAGAGAAATAAGTAATTTGATATAAAAAAATACTCTTTTAGAAAGACATTTAAAAATGTGCTTGAAATGTATTAAAACTTGTCATAAATACAAATTTTGTTTTAATTTTTTTTTTTTTAATTCTGCAATTTAGACCCTAAGGAATCATAATAACATGACACACCAATTATCTTTATAATCCTTAGATTTTGTCTTTTTCATTAGATATGATGTGGCCAACTGTAAAAAAATAAGACTTTAAAAGTGCAGGTTTGTGGTGCACTGAAAATTTGGTATACTGTTGAAAGAAAATTCCACCAATCTTTCAAATTTCTGCATTGCTTAATTGCTGAAATGTAAACAGAGTGATTCAGAGAGTTTGATGTGAAATGCTGAATTGAAGACAAATATACTGACTTTGAGTTCTTTATGGTTGAATTGATAAAATGGAAAATGTAGCCATTTTATTTGTTATCCATAACCATTAGTGAACATGTTTAAATAAGAATATATTTCAAAGACACTGTGTCTTATATAACTCTATCTCTTAACTATTGTAAGACAATGTCTCAGGCAGGCTGTGTAACCATTTCATGTAGTAACTTCTGTGAGATAGCATTTAGACATTAAATGTTTCAGACATCTGATTCCTATCACCACTACTATGAACAATTCTGACTCAGTATGTTTCTCTAAGAATGAAGCATTTCATATCAAACCACTTAGAATAACATTGTTTTCAGTCTTTATTATGCAGAATTTTTTTTTTGAAAAATTAGTGGAAGTCCCCTTCCTCTTTGAGAAGTAGTACATAATATAATCAAATTTAAATCTACAAACATTGATCAAAAAAGGAAAATATATGACAAACTAGATTAGACAATAGGTAATTTAGACTCAAAGTGTTCATCATACAAGTTTGTATTTAATTTTCAATGAAGTTCGGATAGAGTCTAAACAAAAGGCTAAAAATTTGTCGTTAATATCTTCTGTGTTCCCCATGCTCTCAGTTAAGAGCTTGCCTTTCATAACTCCTTCACCTCTGAAGCTCATTCATGCCAGCCATGACATGATAACAATAAGTGGTTCATGGGCAGTCAAGCAGAAACTAGTTGAAAAATGAAATCTATCCATGTACACTTTTTTTAACTCCACCTGCATTATTTTTGTCTAATTGTTCACTCTTTTCCTGCAGCTCTTTGTCAGAGGCCACATGGGAGAGAAGAAAATTACAGACTACCTGATAATTAGCAAAGTTCAGAGCCAAACTCAGATCTGAGCTGCGCAAGCAGCTCCCCGCCACCGCCAGCTTTCTCTTAGCAACTAATTAAGGCTGCCTCAGAGGGCTCAGGCTGTGGAGGAGCTAGATGCTGCAACAGCACAATCAAAAAAGAAAGAGAGAAAGAGTGAGCAAAAGAGTAGCTTAGTGTTTCTGCCTCCCTCAGCTTTTGAACAGAAGCTTAAAAATGACACTGCCATTCCTAGAGGTTTGTTATTGTTTCACACATGAATGGATTTTTCCTAATGGAAATAGCAGTGGTGGTCACCATTACATGCCACTCCAAACAACAAGGTGTGCCTGGCTCGTAATAGACCTTCATTATTCTAATGTCATTATCCATATGCAAGGATGTGGCAGGACAGAAAGAACAGCAGAGCCTAATGAGTATTACATACTGGTTTTAAATCTTCTCTGATTGAAAAAAACTTCATTGCAAAGAGTTTTTGATTGTTTTCAATGCTATCCTCAGCACTAGAGCACATTATCTACCAGGACACATCATTACGTGCCGGGTGGTACCATAATCGTTTTTGTTTACAACCCAATTTCCAAAAACGTAAATAAACAGAATGTAATGATGTGCAAATCATTTACACCCTTTATTTAATTGGAAATGCTACAAAGACAACATATCAAATGTTGAAACTGAGAAATAGCATTGTTTTTTTTTTGTTTTTTGTTTTTTTTTAATGTATACCCATTTTGAATTTGATGTCAGCAACTTATTTCAAAAAAAGTTTGGATGGGGGCAACAAAAGGTAAAGTAGTGTAATGGTAAACACCAGATGGATCTCACAACTAGATTAGGTTAATTTACTAGATTAACCTAACTAGATTAGGTTAGAACTAAATTAGGTAAATCGGCAACAGGTCAGTAACATGATTGTTTATAAAAAGAGCATGCCACATAGGCTTTCAGAAGTAAAGATGTGGACGGGTTCATCACTCTGTCAAAGACTGCACAGATAAATAGCAATTCAAGAATAATGTTTTTTAACAGAAAATAGCAAAGAACTTGGCGATTTTATCATCTACAGTACATAATATCATTAAAAAATTTAGAGAATAAAGAGAAATCTTTGCAAGGGAAAAGGCCAAAAACAAATATTGACTGGCTGTGATCTTTGGACCCTCAGGTAGCACTACATTTAAAACAGACATGATTCTGTAGTAGGGGAATTAGTACATGGGCTCAGCAACACTTCTGAAAACCATTGTGTGTGAATACAGTTTGTCGCTCCATCCACAAATGTAAGTTAAAACTCTACCTCTGGGCCCAAGCTCATTTAAGGTGGACTAAGGTGAAGACAAATTAAATTTGAAATTCTTTTTTGGAAATCATAAATGTCACATTCTCCACAAAGAGGGACCACCCAACTTGTTATCAGCGCACAGTTCAAAAGGCAGCATCTGTAATGGTATGGGGGTGCATTAGTGCACGGGGCATAGGAGACTTGCATATCTGCGAAGGCACCATTAATCATGAATGATATATATAGGGTTTTAATCAACATATGATGCCATCCAGACGATGTCTCTTTTTTCAAGAAAGGCCCTTTTTTCAGCAAAACAATACCAAACCACATGGGTCTGTGGTTAAAAGAGACTGGGTGCCGAACTGGCCTGCTTGCAGTCTAAACCTGTCACCCACTGAAAACATTTGGTGCATTGTGAAAACAAAAAAATTGACAAAGAAGACCCCACATTGTTGAGCAGTTGACATCCTATATCAAACAAAAATGGGAAAACTTTTCACTTCCAAAACTCTAGCAATTGGTCTCCGCAGTTCCCAGATGCTTACAGAGTGTTGTTAAAAAAAGGTGATGCAACACAGTGTTAAACATGCCCCTGTCCCAACTTTTCTGATACGCACGTGGACAAAATTGTTAGTACCCTTCCGTTAAAGAAAGAAAAACCCACAATGGTCACTGAAATAACTTGAAACTGATAAAAGTAATAATAAATAAAAATTTACTGAAAATCAGACATTGCTTTTGAATTGTGGTTCAACACAACAAACTCACGAAACTGGCCTGGACAAAAATGATGGTACCCTTAACGTAATATTTTGTTGCACAATCTATTGAGGCAATCACTGCAATCAAGCGATTTCTGTAACTCTCAATGAGACTTCTGCACCTGTCCACAGGTATTTTGGCCCACTCCTCGTGAGCAAACTGCTCCAGCTGTCTCAGGTTTGAAGGGAGCCTTCTCCAGCCTGCATGTTTCAGCTCCTTCCACAGATGTTCAATAGGATTTAGATCAGGGCTCATAGAAGGCCACTTCAGAATAGCCCAATGCTTTGCTCTTCGCCATTCTTGGATGTTTTTAGCTGTGTCTTTTGGGTCATTATCCTGTTGGAGGACCCATGACCTGCGACTGAGACCAAGCTTTCTGACACTGGGCAGCACATTTCGCTCCAGAATGCCTTGATAGTCTTGAGATTTCATTGTACCCTACACAGATTCAAAACACCCTGTGCCAGATGCAGCAAAGCAGCCCCAAAACATAACCGAGCCTTCTCCATGTTTCACGTTCTTTTCTTTGTATGCTTCATTTTTGCTTCTGTGAGCGTAGAGCTGATGTGACTTGCCAAAAAGCTCCAGTTTTGTCTCATCTGTCCAAAGAACATGCTCCCAGAAGCTTTTTGGCTTGTCAATATGCATTTTGGCAAATTCCAGTCTTTTTTATGATTTGCTTTCAACAGTGGTTTCCTCCTCAGGCGTCTTCCGTTAAGTCCACTTTGGCTAATACAGCGACGGATGGTGCGATCTGACACCGATGTACCTTGACCTTGGAGTTCACCTCTAATCTCTTTGGAAGTTGCTCTGGGCTCTTTGGTTACCATTCATATTATCCGTCTCTTCAATTGGTCATCAATTTTCCTTTTGCAGCCACATCCAGGGTGGTTGGCTACGGTCCCGTAGACCTTAAACTTCTGAATAATATTTGCAACTGTAGTAACAGGAACATCATGCTGCTTGGAGATGGTCTTATAGCCTTTACCTTTAACATGTTTGTCTATAATTTTCTTTTTAATCTCCTGAGACAACTCTCTCCTTAGCTTTCTGTGGTCCATGTTCAGTGTGGTACACACCATGATACCAAACAGCACAGTGACTACTTTTCACCCTTTAAATAGGCAGACTGACTGATTACAAGTTTGAAGGCACCTGTGATGCTAATTACAGGACACACCTTTGTTTAACATGTCCCTATGGTCAAATTATTTTTAATCTTTTCTAGGGGTACCACCATTTTTGTCCAGGCCAGTTTCATTAGTTTGTTTTTTAAAATTATGCTTTTGAACCACAATTCAAACGCAATGTCTGATTTTCATTAGTTTTCATTAGTTGATTTTCAGTAAAGTAAAGTATATATATATAATATATATATATAATATATATATATATATTTTCAATAAGAAATAAAATTTCTCAGTTTCACATTGGATATGTTGCCTTTGTACAATTAAATATAGGGTTTTGAATGATTTGCACATCATTGAATTCTGTTTTTATTTAGATTTTGCACAGCGTCCCAACTTTTTTGGAAACAGAATTGTATTCCTTTAATTACTTTTCTTTTTGTTTAGAGCAAAATGTTGGTGTTAATTATATTATGTTTAAAAAGAGCTCTGAAAAATACTTAATTTCTGTCTAATATAGAAAGATGAATTTACATATGCATGTGAGCACAATAATAGACACAATTTGGAAATGTAAAGTCCCATTAAATATATGTGAATAAAATGATACAGCCAAAATAAAGACAACTAGGACAGAGTGAGAAGTCATTTATTTGAGCTTGACTAGTTAGAGCACCTAATTTCTGGAGAATTGGTGGGCAAGCATGAGCCTCTGGGATCTGTGGTTGACTCCTGCAGCTGAACATAAACAGTGCTTGATACAAGGATAGACAAGCCCTTCTTGCTGAGAGCCTGCACTGCAAGAGTATTTATGATGCAATCCAAGAGAGATGCATGTAGCTAGGGAGAGGCAGCAGAGACAGTCATTATTTTCAGAGCAATTAGGGGAAACCTGAAGTCCTTGATAACGAGTGCAAAAATTCCACATAATTAGAAATGCACCACAAACAGCATTATTGTCAGGAGAACACCAGCATATAATGAAGCAATTATAAATGAGTGGCTGAGCTCCTGTCATTAATTTCAGCTTTTAAGAGCGTGAATAGATGAGAAGAGGTTAAATGTCTCAGAGAGAGATAGAGAGAGGGAAGGGGAGAGAGAGAGATGAGAAGGAAGGTGCTTAAAGTAGTTGGTGCAGGTTAAGATGCTTGAGGTTTCCTTCATTGGCCTGATCGAGTCTTAATAGCTCTGTTGAGAGACTTCATTGCAAGATATAAGTGTATATTTGGGAGCTATTATTTCCTGCACAAGTGGATTACACACAACATAAATACACTTATGTTCATGAGCAAAACTTAAACTTGCATCCCTGACTTTATCTATGTTGAACTTCTAGATTAAACCTCAGTCAGCTATTATTTGAAAATTTTGCTTTCCTCCAAGAAAACATGAGAAAATTCTGGGGCGGAGTCCCAAGAAAATAAACCTATTGTGATGCTGTCTGTTAGGGAAAAATAGATGCTTAAATACAAATTCTGGAAAAGGTTTAGCTGCTTCACCCACAATTGGCCAGCTTCTGTCTTTTGGCAGCACTGGGTGGCGCTGTAGCAAACTGGTTCACCCAGTTGGTCCTTCATAGCCTAGTAACTGTAACCATGCCCAGAATACATCTGAAAAACTTTACAATATGCTGTATTTGTAAATCTAAAAACTAGTCCAATTTCCCAAGAGGAAAAAGTAAATTGTTACTCATTTCTGAAACCAAAGACCAAAGAAGATGTCACTTAATGTGTGGAAGAACACATTTAACAAACTAGAAAAGAGAAGCTAGCATCAGTGCTACTATGGCAAGTGAGTTAGCAGCCAGTAAACACTGAAGTAGCCAGCCAACATGGGACGCCCCAAATACCAGGGTTTACACACTGGATATACACTCTGTTTACACTCATTGTCCATTATATCAGGTTCACTTACCATATATGTGGAAATTGTAGTTCTAGCATAACAGAATGTTGTTTATAAGCCCCCTTTATACTGCATGCTGTGTGTTGTGTTGGTATAAGTGGGCAAAGCAGTGCTGCTGGAGTTTATAGCACCTGAAAATCCCAGGTTTATTACATACTGAGGCTTTTTATTCAGTAACGACAGGGACTTCTATGCAGACTGGCTGAGCTATTCTTAGGTTATGGAAGCGTGTAATAACGTTGGGCCCGCCGGGGGCCCTGGGGTTAAACACTGTGTACGTCTCCATATTATTACACACAGCCAGGGTTGGGTAGTAACGGAACACATGTAACGGCATCACGTGATTACGATACAAAAACACAAATGTAATCCATAACAGTTACAGTAAAAAAGACAGCAATCAGATTACAGGTATATTATAAAAACAGGGGTGATTACCTTTGGGATTACAATAAACCAAATACATGCAAACTCATCACTTTTAGCCTTAATTCTCCATTTTGTATGTCACAAAATTGTGTAGTTTTGAAGAGTTTTTATTTTTTAAATTTAAGTAAGTACTTTATTGGCAGAACCAAGATCTGCAGCATTTTCCCAAAGATACCTGAATCAGGCACTTTCTCTGGATTTACATTACTCATCGGTATACAGCAGTAGACTGAAATAAAACTCTTTTTTTCTCATTTTCTACAGACTGTCTAGCTATAAAACATTTTTCCTAATATTGACATGCTAACATGTAAATATGTAATATGTAAATATGTATAAATTATCACTATTTGTAGTGTTTTCATGTGAAATGAATGCTTTTAAACAGGTAGGACATGTTGATTTTTGTGGACTGCTGAAATTGCTTGAGAGTTTAGAAAGCATCACAAACAAAACCCCAAGCACAACAAAGTATAATGACCTAATTTAGACCTTTTGGCAGTTAGAACTCATATGATGATCAGTTAAGAGTTTTAGAATTGTCTCTATTTAATAAATATTAATGAAGCATCTCAAAAGAAGATGTCTACCAGACTGATCTTTTGATTTAGTAAGCAACAGATTAGTAATAGCAGCAGTGTAGTATTTTAACAAATTTGCATTTGCATAGTTGTTGATCTCAATGAACTGGATAATTCTACAGTTTTAGTCTCAATGTACGAATAGTTTTCATTTTCCTCAGCTTTTTATTAGCTTCTTTTGTCCCCACCTTCTCTGTAGTTCTAGAATACCTGATTTTTAAATGGAAGTGGAAATGTCAAACAGAAAGAGTGGCAATAAATCACCTAAAATCTATAATTTTGTTTTATAAACAAAATGGAAAAATGGCTTTTTCTCTTTTTTTTTGGTATTTATTTAATTATATGAAAGGACAGGTAATCCTAAAGTAAAAAAAAAAATGTAATCAGATTACGTTACTTTAAAATAGCAATCCTTTGGATTGGGTTACAATTACATTTTAATGAGGTAATCAGTAATCTGTAACGGAATACATTTTACAGTCAGTAACCCTCCCAACCCTGCACTTAGCTCATTGTTCCACCTTGTATATGTAAAGTTAGAGATGATAGCTCATCTGTTGCTGCACAGTTTGCATTAGTCATCCTCTAATCCTTCCCCAGTGGTCAGTTTCCGGACACAGAACGCTGCTTTTTAGATATTGGACTATTCTAAGCCCAGCTGAGTTGTTTGAAAATTCCAGCAACATCACCGTGTGAGGTTCATTTTGTGCAGCACTCTATACCATATCAGTGTCTTTGAGAATGATTCACCAACCAAATGATACCTGCTCAGTGGTGGTCCTCTGGTGTCCTGATCATTGATGACAAGTGGCTAACAAATTATGCAGAGAAACAAACAGACTGCAATCAGTAATTACAGAACTTCAAAGTGCACCTATATGGTAAATGGACCTGACAAAGTGGACAATGAGTGGAGATTTAAGGTAGGTGGTTCTAATAAAGTTTCTGGTGAGTAATTTAGTGTTATTTAATGAGTAGATTGTTTGCTAATGTGTGCTGAAGAAAGAGAGATGCAATGAGAGAGAGAGAGAGATCGTTATGGGCAATCTTGGATCTTTCAGCATTAGTAAAAAAAAACTCTTCATCCCTAGCCTAGAAAAATAATTCAAACGTATTGATGTTTCTTTGAAATTCACACTGCACTCTCTTACCAAACCATAGCAATTAAAAAAGAGAGACTGTATTTCATTAAAAAGCCACATGGTAGATATTCATCCCAACCACCCCCCACCCCCCCACCCCGCCACAGCCTGGCCAGAACATGGAGTGCATGAGTAGACGCAACTTTAAATTAAAAAGACTTCTGTTTCTTTGATTTCATCTCCCACCTCTAGACTAACAGAGACACAGAGACATCCACACCTCTCTTCAATATATATTATATATACATTGGATGGCTGCTTTAGAGGCTTTAAACAGATATACATGCAAACACAGAAAGGGAGAGCGATAGAGAAAGAGAGATGTCATTCTGCCTTCATAAGGTCTGGGGAATTGAACTCGGAAGATGTTGACATTGTCCTTCGCAGTTAGAAATACATTCTTATTAATAGGCAGACACATGCTAAAGGCATGCTACATCATTACTGTCTTGAGAATGCAGTGGTAGAGAAGGAGGCAATTAAACCAGGAAAGCTGCGAGGTTGCTATTATTTTAGCATTTAATGACCAGCCGCTAAAGTAGGAACTTGATGCAGAAATAAGGGTCTCAGCTCTAAAATTATGCATTATCTGGCAGATCCTAGCACACGCCCCCAAGACTCTCTCCCCTTCACCGTGAATAAATTTACATGGGAATGCTTATTTCTCTAATTTAGGCAGTGGAATTATAATATACAATACAAATCTACTTGTGGAAGACAACTATCTTTGTGCTGTTTTGTTTTTTAATGACCCTACACCCAACCCCCCCTGCCCCCCCCACCCCGCCCCTTTTTTCTTTCTTCTTTCTGGGGGTAATGGTTGAAGGATGGTATGATAACCTGCATGTACCTTTCTGCCTTTCTGAATGTATTAAAAAATACACTGGCCAAAACCTCATCACAAACCTTATCATAAAACATGTTTTAGGCACTAGGCAATATATTTGTAAACATTTTTTGTAATAACTTTTTGTGAAGTACCTTGCAGAGCCATTAAACACTTTGTCTGTCCGTCCATCACTGTGAACAATTCTGACTCAGAAATCTTCTCTAGAACAGAAAGTTTTACATCAAATCACTCTTTGTTTACACCTTACAAATGTAGAACAAACTACATTCCACTTTAGGTTCCTCTGATATTTGACATCGCTACCAAAACAGCAATCATGCTTTTTTTTTTTTTAATTCATAACTTGGCGCTTGAGATATTTCTTGGCATCAGGAAACACGGCTGACTTCTGCATTAGAGGCCCCAGCCATCCAGTAGAGTTAGGAGTTAGGAGAGGCTTGTCTCCACTGCTGAAAGATGTTCATCATTCTTGATCTGGCTCTGTCAGGCCCTGGTGTTTTAGTGCCTCTCGCCATTAGGTGGAATTGACAGGCCAAGAAGGCAGCGCACAGCAGAAACGTGTGAAATTAAGGAGGGCGTGGGGGAGTGTGTGTGAGAGGGGAGGGAGAGTAAGTGGAGTGTGGCCGTCATTTAATGTGCAATTTATCAGTTTAGGCTGCACCTCGTTACAATGGAGGGATATTGCTCCTGCTTTCAGGAGGGATGAGGCTGTGTCTTGTCTGTTCCTCTGTCTTTTCCTCTCTCTCTCTGTCTTTGAATGTACCGCTTCATGTCAGCTGACAGCAAGGCAGCCACATTTGAAGGAAAGAGAGATGGGGCTGGGGGAATTTTTATTATTATTAATATTCCTGAAAACCCTTAATTAATATATAGTGTTGTTGTCCCCTGTATGGGTGAATCATGCAGCTATGGCTGTGTGACAAAGTGAGTGGGTGCAGGGCCTCCATCACTGGGCCGAGGTCACACTTGTCTCAGATGTAGCAGGCATTCACACATGCATACACATGCACACACAAAGCCAGCACTATCCTCCATAGCACCGTTTTATTTATATTTGGGGAATCGATGCCTAATTGGCATTTTTTCCCAATAGGCTGTTTGTCTTTTCTATATCAGATTTGCATGAATTGTGACATGGTTTATTTTAGATTTCCCATTTTAAAAGCCTAATCGAATTATTTCACCATGCAATTGTGCTGGTATTTTTATATTCGTGACAATATAAAAATGACTTTAATGCTGTGTTTTCTAAGCAGATTGACGTGCATAGTGTATTATTCTTAGTACAATATCTACAGAAATGACAGACAATCCACTTAACCACGTTTGTATTTGTGGATGTTTGGAGATGAACTGTCCATCATCAAAATCAGTGTTTCCTTCTAGACTTTAAAATCCACAGCACAAAATTTCTAGGTTTCTGTATCCTACATATGAACCTGTTGCACTGTGCTTTCCTATATGGTTGGTCACCGCAGAATGTTACATATACAAGAGGAAAGGTCAGAGCAGAAGCAGTCCTTAGCACACTGAATACTGCATTTGCACTAGAGGGGTCCCTTTAACAATCTCACCTTTGTTAGCCTGCTGGATTGACAAAGGAGGGCAGGAAAGCCAGCTCTGGTCTCGCTCTTTGCCAGAGCCATGCAAAACAGTACTGCACAGAAGAGGCCAGGCCAGTGTAGGGCATACTCCAGGAAACAAGGGAAGACAGCAAATTGGAGAGAGGGGGAGAAAAGAACTGGGACATCTAACAAGAAGACAGGGAGGTAAAACTTCCACCTGGCATTTTTTGATGGCATATTTTGTTAGGCTTAACTCCCACTATATTTCATAACGGCAGAGGGTTGATCATAGTGTAGTTGTTCAGAACCACAATAAAGCCATATTTCAATTTCTGCTCAGTAACTATTTACCAGTACTCAAAAGCACCAGTTTAAGATTTTGACTACACCTTTAAGCCCAGGGTAGTTAAATTTGCTCTCTCTTCTATCTGTACGCTCAAGCTGTTTAACAGACAGTGTTCCTTTGGACCCTGCAGCTCCTGTTCTGGGTTACCCACTCTGCCTTGCAGTGGAGGCTGTAAACTATACCCAGCAAGCTCTATCCTACAGTGGCATTGCACAGAGAGGAGAGGAGCGGACAGGAGAGATACTGTGCAGGGTACATTTGAATGCAATGATTATGTACCTGCTTGTGTAAAGAATTAACAGAACCTGAGAAAGATGCATTTATTTTGCCCCATATCCTGAAAAAATAATATACTTCAATGGGATATCATTCAAAACTGAATTTGTTAGTAATTTAAAATAAAAGAGTTTGATATACTATGTAAAAATTGTTAAAGTATCAAGATGCACACTCAGTCAATAAATAAAAACTAAAAAAAGTAAATTCTGAACTGTGATAGTTATGTCACCATCATGAACATATTTGCATATTACCACCTATTCAACTACAATAGACACAATACAAGGCAGCTATTTATAACAGAGGTCATCTACATATATAAGTCTAAAAGGCACAATAACAAAGACAGCCTGTTCAAGGCTTGTCTATTTAAGGGATAAAGTGATGAAGTTGAAAATGCTTGTAAAATATGAATTATGACTGTTGCAGGTAAATAAAACCACACATTGTAAGTGGACTTCGGGGGAAGGGGTAAATAGAAGACAACTGTAGAATATAGCCCCTTTAAAAGTCACAAAGGGGTTATCAGAGTATCTGGTCACCAGTGGATATGAACTGATATCACATTTGCCTCTTCGTGACACAACAATCTTTCTTTCTTTTTTCTCCTCATATGTGGGCTGAACCTCTCTCAGATGAAGACATGACATGACATGACATTCCCTGTTCAGTGCATGTCAGCACCCAGACAGCTCACTTTTCCATCAGGCACATAGCCAGACAGGTCTCTCTGGATCGGGCCCTCAGAGCCAGGCCGCCATGGCCAGCAACACAGATTTGTTTGTAACTTCTGTCACCTGTTGCTCCAGTGACATGCAGTTTGGCCAAAGCAGGTCATGTTAGGACAAAGAAAGTGTGGAAGCCCTTATTTGTAATGGTGAGGTGACAAAAAGTGGGCCAACAAATTTAGGGCACTCAGTGAGTTCACTGATACAGCTCAGAGTTGATCTCCGATATTAATGCTGACAGAAATCAGTGTCACAAGCATCAAGCACACAGACACAGGCCAGATCACTCTCACTATGGAGCCATTAGCAACTGATGACACGTGAATGACTGGCTGTGGACTTTAGGGATAAGATGTAGCAATCTCTCAGGATGAATAGCAAAACATTTTGTTTTGAACTGCCAATGGGTTGAGATCAGTTCCTCCGATCAGCCAACTTTTAATTTATGTATTTCTCACATAGCATTATCTTTTATTGGTAAAATTATGCTTTATTTGTAAAATTATGCTAAGTTTTAGACCAAATGAAGGGGGGCTGGGTCCCTTGAAATCTTTTTTGGGCCCATCACATAGAAACTAACAAAACTGTACACATATCAGTTATGTTCCATTAACACTACGCTGACAGCCCTGATGTCTGTTTAGTTCCCTCTTATTAATATACATCACAAACTGCAACATGATATATTTATTATTTATCATTTTAAAATCTTAAAAATCAAAATGATTCCATTCAAATAACATAGCAAAATATGTATTTTGCATTTTGTCAAAATATGTATATTGCACCGCAGGTGTTCTCGGAAGGCAATCTTCTAATTTGGCTAGTGACATGTCAGACAGCTAACAATAACTATTGTAATCCAAATGTAAACATTCAGGCTACAGTTAGATGCTAGTGAATGGAGTACCATGCCTTGGGAGCATCATCTTGTTTGAGACATAACAATACAGAGTAAACAAGCAAATTACATTGTCATTTTTTTATTCATTAAATGTAATTTTGGTATGGGCCATTTATTGTTGTATTATTATTGTTGTTGTTAGCTGTAGTAGTATTTTTTGGTTGGTTGGTTGGCTGGTTTTAAGAACTTTGTTCTGCCACTGCACTGGGACACACAGAGCCAGTCAGTGTCTAATGGGTGTAGCATTTTGTGGCAATCATCACAGGATTCTTAGGACTGAGAAAGAAAGTACTAAAGTAGTGTCCCTTTCGCCTAAAAGGGGCTTTCAGTAGCCTAAGCTACTTTTATAGCTTTTTAGATTTGCTATTATTATTTTTCCTATTATTATTTTGTTTTTTAACTGTGGTAGTAGTATGCAAGTATTTATTACCCACTTGTTGAGAATCTGAACAGTGGGTTTTATTCTGTTACTCTGTTATAGATAAAAGGCTTGTAAATGCTCTGTGTGGCTAAACCAGTGCAGTTTTACTCGTGTTTAAATCGCATTTCCCCGTTCCCTTCTATTGTAACTGTGTATTTCATACAATATATGTTACATTAGGCTATACGAAAGTAAAAAACCGTAGTGACAGACACACATTCTTTGTTTGCTCTGTGCGGTCTTTGCATATGGTGTGACTGCCATCTGCTGTTTTTTCACGGAATTGCTTACAAACGCGCTCGAAATCTTTTCTAGCATAGACGTCATGATTTAAACTGTCTGGGACAGTACTGTGTACTGTCACGTAACCTGCTAAATCTTATCTTATTTCGTTTTGTCATCGTGGCCTGTATGGATAGACCTGGAAACATTGTTTTATTCCAGATTTTTTTGTTGTAAAGTGGATGTGCGTAGATGCACATCAGAAACCACTATTTCAAGCAAATCTTCCATCTACTGGAAAAGAAACGAAGCGAGAGTGTATATTTCTGAAGAGAGGGAGCAAGGGCTATGTGGAGAATAACAGTGTAGGTACTCATGCACAAATCTCACTGGACTGATGATCTATGATTTCAGTGCCATCTGGGCTTGGCCTCGGGCTGTTTAGATCCTCATGCAACAATCTGACATAAATATGTAACACAGTTGCATCAGATAAAGCTTATTCCAAACTCCACTCTGCATACTCATTTGCTAAACCAGCTGAATATTTGCTCCTAAACTGAGGAACAATAACACTACCACTAGGTACTTTTGGATCATTTCAATGGGATTGAAATAGGGATACGAATTTCATGATGTGCAATTAAAGATTATTCATAAATAGCTTATGTCAAATTTCGGTCTTCAGTGGGCTCCTTTTTTCAGTGGGTAGTCCATATCATCCCAATCTCTCCCACACAATAGCCATCCCATCTCCCAAACAGCGAGTCATTTTGTTTTATTAATACAACTAATTAAGTTTTCCTAGCCAAATTTGAATTTAAATGAACAATCGTAGATATCATCAGGAGATGCAAAGGCACCCCACTGTGTACTTTTTTTCCTGATAGAAAGATTACAATTAAAGCAGTGGAGTGCTAAGGGTGAGGGAGAGTGAAGCTATTAGACGGAGAAAATCTCCAATTACAAATCCGCCATACACTTGTCAGTGGTAATTAAATGTTTGGTGAGTGGGGGCTCTGCTATTTGTAGCTCGAAAATGAGACCGGTCTTGTTTTGTCGAACTTGAACTCAATGAATAAATTTGGTGGACATGCTCTTGTTGTGCCCAGAGAGGAGCTGAAACAGAGTGCCTAGAAAAGATTCTTTGTTGAAAGCCTAGCCTTAAACGGTGAAATTAAAATGCTATGTATATACGTTCTGATGTAATTTTTTTTTAAAGTGTTTTAAAGGAAATGTAAGGATGCATTACATTCACTGATGCTTTAGAGAACATAGAGAAGACTGCTTTTTAATTAACCAAAGCAAGTTAGGGCGGAATCAGCGAACGGGCATATGAGTCAAAGTCTGCAATACAGTTAAGAACAATTATGCTTGGACCACTGAAAGATAAACAACAACTGTTTTAATAGTTTCGAGAATTCTATACAAGTTTATATGAATTAAGTCACAAAACAGTATAGCTTCACACCATTTGGCTAATTGTGCAAGCTCTCTCTCATATTTTATACGTGTGTGTGTATTAAGACAGAAAGGGGGGACAGAGAGAATTTCTAGTATATATAGTTTATAGCAATTATTAAAGATTAAAAATTTGATAAAGTTTATAAATCTTTAAATGCAAACTGAGTGTATAGCAAGATTGGACTTAGAAACACAAAGGCAAATTTCTCCATTTTTTCAAAATTTCAACATAATTAAATCATTAAGGTGTAACCAGTGTCAGTCAGAGCGGTTTGATGTAAAATGCTCTGTTCTAGAGAAACTCATTGAAAATTAGCAGTCAGCATTATTCACAGTGGTGGTGACAGGAACCAGACGTCGGAAAAGTTTAATGTCTCTTAAAACTCCATCTTACAAAGTGATTACATGAAATGGTTATGAATATACTGACTGATGCCTCAGACAGTGGGCATCAATCACCAATATCTCAAGTTTTTCTTGTGCTTAAGTGTGTGTAGATTCTGTTCTTACCCAAGAACAAATCCCAAATGAACAAATCATTGGTGAATGTCGGAAATGTTTTTTAAGAAGAAATTCCTTCTTAAGAACGATTGGTGAACGAGGCTCAATGTTTATTGTTTGGTAGTCCAAGTTCCTCTACAATTTCACATCAAACCACTCTGAATGACTGCTTACATCTCAACAATTGAATTATGCAGAAATTTAATGGAAACAATTGTCTTTTAATATCCAAGCTGTGGAAACAGTACTAGTAACTATTTATTCAAAATTTCAGCCCTACAAATGCTCCGATTACTAAAGGCTACTACCACCAGGACAATAAATTTCGAAACTGATACTTTTTAAAATCTTTTGTTTCAGTTCTGGTCTAGTTAGCTGATCATGTGCTGCAAACACTGGGGCTAGGGTTGGGGGATCAACGCACCCACAATCTATGGTAACAGTATTGCTGACCAGTGCGGCCCAATAATCTGTTTGACTACAGGATTTCTTTCATGTACTTGCAGTTAATTACTATTATTAAAAAACTATTATAGGTGCATGTTTCAAAGTCATTAGTAAAATTTATATTAAATGGAGACAAAAAAAAATAACAATAATGGTGCCAAACTACAGCAGATTCCACAATGCCAAAGAAACGAGCTTAATCAAACACAAAAAAATGAAATACATGTACATAAAATCAAGGTGCATATATTGTATTTGTGTATACACACTTCAAATACACTTTCGTTTAAATTAGTTATATTAAAGAATTTTTTACACAGGCCTTTTCTTGATTAGAACTTGACTGCTTTTTTTTTATCTTACAATAATTCACTATGAAAACCAAAATACCAAACTGCTTTGGTATTATGCTCCCAAACAGTGAGACAAAATGCTATACCATGATGCGCTGCAAGTAGTCAGTATTTATGGACACAACACTGAAGAAAGATTTGATGGTCAATCATGTAATCCACAAAAAAAGATTTCTTTCTTGTATACTGCAAATAAGGGCTTTGGCTGTTAGTGCTGTATATGCGAGGACAGAGAATGACTCTACATGGCGTTAGTAACTATTAGCAAAAAGTATGCTTCATGCATCATTCAAATAAGGAAAAGGAAGAAAATACAGAAGTATAACGACAAAAGAACAGAAGGCATTACACTTTACAGTCCCTTTTAAAAGGACGAGGAGGTAGACTGGCCATTCAGCGTACATGGTTTAAACCAAAGTCAGCACTGAACCTTGGGTGGTGTTCTATTTTAAACATTCTGATTTCAAACACATGCAAACACTGATTGGTCAGCAAAATAGATCTAAAAACAAAAATATTTACTCTAGATGTAATTACTTGACCAATACACACAAAAGGATAGCACATAACCCCATCTTATTAGTCCCAGTGCACTACATAATTCATATAATGGTTAGGATGATTATGACTGATGAATATGTGAATATAAAGCATCTCTGACAATGTTGTCACGAGGTAGCTACAGTGAACAATATTACATATACAATATTAACTGTATTTACCCCATGTTTTGTAATTAATAATGATCATTAGTCCTTGATTATCTTGATAATGGATTTTTCCAGAATTTTCACAGCTGTCACACTTATCTGAACTCAAAATTTATCTAAACATAATTATTTTATAAAGGTATTTTAAACTTTTCAACAGTATACACACACACAGGTGAGCAAAAGAAAAAGGAGCCTCTTAATGACATTCCCCTGTTGATTTTATATTGATCTTATATCACTGTCCCTATACAACAAAGAACATAATGGGGAATCAATTAATTGCATTTTCAGTCCAGTTAAATCTGAAGTATCTTAAACACAGACCGATAAGAGCTTTCACAGAACTGACCGCACAATAAGGGCAGAAGAGATGGTTAAAAATCCAAACCAACACTAAAATTAGAAACTAGAGTAACAAAGAACTGAAATTTGAAGGCACTGATGTAGGCTCGTAAACAGAATATGCTATTGTGTTAACACAAGAACCCAGTTTTCTCAGCTCTTAGTTAATTTCAAATCTTTTTACTCCAACCTGCAACTTTTCTTTTCATCTCCACAGTGCATTAATTCCACTGTCATCTCCAATGATCAGTTTACTAAACTACATTATGTATAAAGAAAATGATTAAATACAGGAGGAAAGCAATAAATATACTTTTATTTTATATAAATATGTGGGCCCTTATTTCCAAATTGTCCACATGAGAATGACTTTGAAGAAATGAACAATGCAAACACCAGCTTACATTCATTTTTTAAGCTGCCCTGTTCAAACATTTGATGAGAGTAGCAATCTCAAATACTGTATTAGCATATTAATGTGATAACCAAACCACTGCAATGATATTTTGGCTTTCTCTACTATTCTGTACTGATAGAGGGTTTTAAATGAGAGAAGATTGTACAATTTACCTAAGAAGGCAGGTCCCTTTTTTTTTAGTTCATCCAGTTTTTTAAATAACCAAGCAACCTTTGATGATTAAAAAAAAAACAAACAAAAAAAAACAAAAAAACTTCTAGTAACCCTGCCACCACATCTCACAAATACAAGATGCAGTCCAAAATTCTGAAATCACTTACGGTCAGTCTGAGCCATTTCCCCCTCTTGACAGTAAGACACACCTGTTTCACCCCATGTAACTGTGTATACTTTATTTCTCCTTTTGAAATGTGTCTGCGGCTCTATGTACAGCTATACAGATTTGACTAAGCAAAGCGAGAGCCTGCCTTGCTGCTTGGGTTTGGTGAAGGAGAGAGCAGTTGGTTGGGATGTTTCATCTTTTTCTCTTTTTCTCTCTCTCTCCTTCCTACAGTCTGCCCATGCAGGTGGCTGTTCTGCTTCACTTGCGATCATCGATGGTTTTAATGAATTCCACAGCGGCCGTGAACTGCAGCCACCAATAGCACTCCTCCCCGCTCAGCCGGCTGGCATAGAAATTATTGATATACTGAATGGTGGACAGAAGGCAGGGCGGGTTTGCCTGGAGGGAGGAAGGGAGGAAGGAAGGGAAGGAGAGAGTGAGAGAGAGACACTTTGGAGAACCACATATGAATCTATGACACACTTCTAACTTGGCAGACACAGATGCATATATCGTCACTGTCAGAACCAAACCTCCAAAATGGTAACTTTACAGGAAAAGAGGAAAAAAAATGTGTAACTTTGGAAGAAGTAATTTCGGACCACTGGTCAACGCATCATAAAATGTTTGCACAATGTAAAGAGCGTTTTCAAATTCTGTTTATTAACAAATAAATAAAAAATGAATGGATGGATATTCAAGGTTTTGTCCTCACAGCAACAATATGCATTTCAGAACCAACACGCACATCTACACTATCCAGAGAATAGTGAAAACACATGAAGCACACTAATCAAACAACAGACCCTTTACTGGAAGCTTACACTCTTTTGTGGCTTTGTTTTGTTTCTGCTGCTGTCTACAAAGCTTAGCTCTAGCTCAAGGGGAAGGACCAATGCTGTAAAAGGGTCTTTCCTTCAGCAGCTAAGCCCCACTTAAGACTCTGACAAAGAACACAGAAAAGTGCTAGCAGGCCAGGTTCGAGACCAGACACTTGGCCCCATGTGCTGAAAGGACTGCTTATTTATAATACATGACGTCCACAAATGTGTGTATACATGGCTTTAATGACACAACCTCTTAATTCTTCTTAGCATGCATTATCCATAGCAATAACATTGGCAATGGATTTAGAGAGTGGCAGGTTTTTACACAGCAGAGCAGGTACAATACATGAGACTGTAAAGGTACACTCTTCTTTATACACAGATTAGCTAAATCAACTCTGTTAACAATGCACCACGTCTCATAAAAATGATCAACTGCATTATCATCACAAAAGATGCCTGTTCATAGTCAATACTGCCAATAAAAGGCAAATGGTTCTATTTGAATTTTATGAGTTCTACAACCCCAGTTCCAAAAAAGTTGGGATGCTGTGTAAAATGTAAAAATGTAAATAAAAACAGAATGCAATGATTTGCAAATTGAATATATAATATCATCAAAAGATTTAGAGAATCTGGAGAAATCCCTGTATGGTGGTCAATTTCGACGGTCAATATTGGATGCTTGTGATTTTCAGGGCCCTCAGGCAACACTGCAATAAAAACAGGCATGATTCTGTACTGGAAATGACTGCATGGGCTCAGGAACACTTCCAGAAATCACTGTCTGTGCACACAGCTTGCCAAGCAATCCACAAATGCAAGTTAAAGCTGTATCATGCACAGAAGAAGCCATATGTCAACATGATCCAGAAATGACGCCGTCTTCTCTAGGCCAAAGCTCATTTAAAATGGACTGAGGCAAAATGGAAAACTGATATGTGGTAAATTTGAAATTCTTTTTGGAAAGTGTGTCCTGTGGACTGATGACAGGTCCTGTGTCCTGTGGCTGGATGACAGGGACCATCCAGCTTGTTATCAGCGCACAGTTCAAAAGCCTGCATCTCTGATGGTATGAGGTTGCATTTGTGCCTATGGCGTGGACAGCTTACACAGCTAGAAATACTAAACAGTATATAGAGTTTTTAGAACGACACATACTCCCAACCAGACAAAGTCTCTTTCAGCGAAGGCCTTGCATATTTCAGCAAGACAACGCTAAACCACATACTGCATCCATCACAACAGCATGGCTTCACATGAACTGCAGTCCAGACCTTCCACCAATAGAAAATATTTGGCACATCATAAAATGAAAAATTTGGCAGCTAGAATCCTACATCAAGCAAGAATGGGACAACAGTCCTCTCCCAAAACTCCAGCAATCGGCCTCCTCGCTTCCCAGACATTTACAGACTGTTGTTAAAAGAAGAGGAGATGCTACACAATGGTATGACCCTGTCCCAACATTTTTGAGATGCGCTGCTGCCATCAAGGTCTAAATGTGTTAATGTTTTTCATGAAATGGTAAAATGTCTCACTTTCAACATCTGATATGTGTTCTAGGTTCTATTGTGAATAAAATATGGGTTTATGAGATTTGCAAATCATTGCATTCTGCTTTTGTTTAAACTTATTTTCATTTTACACACTGTCCCAAATTTTTTGGAATTTTTGGGGTTGTATATAGCATGCTTAAATAGTTCTTTGCAAAGTGAAATAGTTCTTCAGATTGATGGAGAATGTGTTGTATACAGGACCTTTTTGAAAATGGTTCAATGCAGCACCAAAAGGGGTTCTTCTATTGCTACGATGTCAAGCTTGTAATAACAAACAACCTTTTTGGTGCTATATAGAATTATTTTCAAACAGGCTTTATACAGAACCCTACACAACACATTCTCTATCATTCTAAAGAACTATTTCACCATGCAAAGAACCATTTAAGCATGAAATAAATGGAACTTGTGGTTCTAAATAGTACAATTTCCTTTACTAAAGAACCCTTGCAGAACAGTCTTTCTTCAGTGTGTAGGCCTGCCAGAATTATAAAATAACTGCCTGATCGCAATTATTCTAACTGACTTTAATTATTTAATTTTACACAGTTGTTAGCTTTCACAATCATATGTTTACATCAAGAATGTGATTTGGGTCTTTTCATCTGTTGGTTTGGGTTTGGGTTTCTGTTTGCAACAACGTTTGCATGCCTGTAGCTCAACTTACCCTGATGAGGACAAATACAAGCACAGGCACAAAGTCATCGGCTCCAGGCACAGCATCCTCATTGGCCAGGCTGAGCAGGTTCATGATAGTGGAGCACATGCGCAGGATGCACTGTACTTTGTCTCGTGGAGTTTTATATGCACTGATTGTCCTAATCTCAGCCTGTGCTGAGGGCCATGGAGCCTCCTTTAGATACACCTACAGAAACATAGCCAGGTCACACACAATCAGTGGCTGACACGTTTTTGGGTATATATCAGGCATCAGCTGAAAAAAAAAATGCCAACAATCACTACCAGATTTGCTGTACGTTTTACTTTACTTACTTTTTTTTACAATCAAACATTTTAGTATCTTTTTGATGTTATCAGTTATCAGGCTGGATATTTCTGGTTAGTGGACTACTATACATTTTAATATACATAATGACTCGGATATCTGCTCTGGGATGCACTGATCTTAAATATTTTTTATCTGATGCCAATTCCAATTTCTTCAAAGCCAATTTGACCAAACACTTATTTTTTAGGCTGAAGGTGTTTTTTTTTTTTCCCCAGAGCTCACACTGTTCTGATCTAAATTGCCCTTTATTAGCAAATGTTGGAACAGATTCACTCATTAACTGGCTAAACTGGTATTTTAGTGGCCCAGATCATCCTGTGGTCTAAAGTGCTACTGACAACTCTTTGGTCTGCTTTTGTGCTCTTGGGAGTAAATATGGAAGTGGAGTTCTAAACTGCAATTACCTCTGGGATCTGAAGAGCCTTATGGTTGGCAGTCACAACTTTAGACAGACGATTAATATGCTCTTGCAAGACCCTGGAGACAAGAATTTACAGTCATATAAACAAAAGAAAGGACAGTCACTCTTTTTTATAGTTATACAGGCATGTGGAAGTAAGAGACATAAAAAGAAGAGAGACAGTGCGGTAGATGTATAGTTCTCTCACTGGTCTCGAAGAATGTCTCCATCCTGATTGGGGTAGAAGGCTAGTTTGAAGATGCGGTTCATGACACTGCGTTCAATGGCCATCTGAGCATCCTGGAGCTGCTCCTCGCTGGCATATTGCCAGATGGCATCATGTGCCATGGCACCGTACAGGTAACGCAGGAAATCTTCCACGGCTGCAGTCTTATCATCAGCCGCTGTGAAGCCCTGAAATGCTACAGATGTAGCCATCATAAAACAAGAGTATGTCTTATAACTACTGAGATTCGTTGCTATTGATGGTATTTGGGGATAATCATCCTTTGAATGAGAAACTATGAGACAAAAAATACAAACCTCTGATGAAATCCTGCATTTTGGACTCCATGTGTTCCAGAAGCAGTCGGACACAGACTGTGGTGAAGTAGCGGTTGGCCACTTCTTTATCTCTAAGTACCCTTTGCAGCAACCTCTCTAGATGAGCCTGAGACGTTTGCAGCCCTTGCCGACATCGTGTCAGATATGCTATGTATGGAGCCCGCTTTCTGTCAGACACACATTACCCAACCACCAACTCAATGACAGGAAAATAACCACATGCCTACAAATTTGATCATATTTTTATTGAATGGTAGGGTACTTCACTTGTCCTCATTTAAGACTGTTAGCAGTTTTGTCTGTATGTGTACCTGTAGTCCTCTGCGATGGCAGTGAGCAGTTTTCTGCAGGTCCGGGGGTCAAGTCGACTGACGCAGCGCATGGTCTCCTGGATCTGAGCCATCTGGTTCTTATCCTGCAGGTTAATGGCCTCTGCCAGCTGTACTTTTAGAAAGCATACAATCTCATTGTCTAGAGAGAGAGAGAGAGAGAGAGAGAGACAGATTTCAGGGTTACAAATAATATATGAATTTAAATACTCCCAGAATAATTACTGGAGCAGCCACTATCTTTAAACTGAATATTGATTCTTACATTTTGTATCAAGAATAAACTGAAACACATACCTTGTGTTTTCAAATGCACTAATTAATAGTGAATACTGTAATTAATTAATAGTATGCTGATTTCTATTAGTTGTTTTTCAAATAACAAGGCAGTGACTACCATTGCAAATGTGACGTTTTAGTAGTATAATTTGAGTGCATTATTTCTACTACACAGAAAAGACTTAAATAGAAGTCACAATGCATGGCTGATGGTCATTATGTACACAACTACTATTTGGAAGTTGTGGGGGGAAGTTGTTTTTAGTACAGATAAACAGAAATCAAATACAAATGGTTGATTATTGTCAGAGAGCTATAAACGTGTAGAAAATCTGATATCAACCCCAGAGAAATAAGTTAATACAAAAAGAGTAACTGCAGGCATGATGTTACATGATTGCAAATTTGAAGACATAGCACAACACTACATCATAATTTAGGAGAGCTTTACAGTTTGCTTTTATCTTTGTCTTCTGGTAGTTTTCGAGAGAGGTTATTATATAGTATCCATAGACTAACAAAGTTCCAAGTAGGGCTGCAAACAATGATAACATAATCGATTAATCAGTTTATTATGGCTTTGATTAATCAACTAATTGGGAAAAGAAAAAGTACAGCTATTAGTCCAGCAGAAAACGTTCATGTAGGATATAACATATCTTCGGCACTGCCTTTTAAAAAACGCTACTGTAATCAGTGTGAAAGGTGCACAAATAAAAAATGACTCGTGAACAAATTTTACATTCACAGTACCATAGAAGTAGTTTGATTCTATAAAAGCTTTGCATTGCTATTATAATTTCTTCCCTAACAATAAAGCAAAGATAAACTAATCAGCTGTGTGGTCAGTAACATTATTATCAAATCTCATATTACCAAGCACACAGAATAAGCTATATCAGACATGCAATATCTTCAAGCATGGTGATTACATGTAAAACAGCAATAAACATGCATGTGATGTCAGCCTTTTTAAGAACATCCATCCACATAAAACACAGGAAACAGTTTAAAAATCTCCAACTTGGAGAGCATTTACCATAAACTCAGGTTTCAGTGACCTAAAACACCATCCGTATCAATGTGGCGAAGGAAGTCTGAGTGCATTAACGCACAAACACACTGCTAACAGATAAACGTAGTTTAGTCACACAGTTTAAATGAAAATGCAGCTCATCCCTTTAGCCAACTCTTTATTTTGCTAAAATGGAATGCAACTGAAAAGCAGACAACAACGGGCTATTTTTAACTTTTGACCATAGTTTTACTATGATTTAAGCAGTTACTGATCATGCTGAGGTTTTGCCATTTTGTGTCTGCTCACCCTTGACTGTCATACTGCCGTCCCAGGTGAGATCTGTTTTACACAATTTACAGAAACCTGTCTTTTTAGATGAAGTTAAAGTGAAGTGTTCCCATATTTTTAATGTATTTGCTGATTCTAAATTTAAGTGTCAGCTCTAGAGTGTGTGACTGTAATATATACCCTCAGGGTCTGTATGATCAGGGAGGCCATTCCGTGTAGTTACAGGAGGTATAATAGGAAAAACAACAGAATCTGCAGAGCACAGAGCCAACCGTAATTTCTTCTTAGCATCACTGCAGAGAAGAGAGAGAGGAGAGAGAGAGAGAGAGAGAGAGAGAGAGAAACACACATACTAAGGTAAGCTACTTCCTAAAACAAAACTACACTAACACCATCTCAGTGATAAATCTTAGTGTTGAACAAGTATAAAGGTGCAAGACAAGCCTTATATGCTTAAATCTGAAAGGAATACATAACTAAAGGGACCAAAAGATGAACGTTAGCCAGACCTGAAGGAGAACTTGTCCTGAGGTTGCGCTGTCTGACTGGCAGAGTCTGGCAGGTCATCTGTAGAGATGTTCTGCAGGCCCTCTTCTCTAGGGGAGTCATGTTCATTTTCACCCTCTCTACACACATCTGTAAAACACATTTATACATGGCACAATCAGGAAAATTGTTAAGGATTAGATTAAAAGCACACATGTACCCGACAAAGCTAAAATGATTATTTTAAAAAAGCAACATTATACGTGTTACCCCATAATGCTTTCTGTATTCTTTTTTTGTGAACAACCTTTTTATTTTTAATAATAAACAGAAAATAAGATGTACAATGACAACACAGACACAAATAAATGCTCTCCCCCGAACTCCCTCCCTCCCACCCCCAGTTGGAAATCCAACAAAATTGACACAGAAACAAAAGCTAAACACCATAAATCAAAGATAGCTTAGTATATATGTCTATATATAGATACACACACATCTATGCCAGCATACCTTTACTAACAAAAAAAATACCAATTATATATATATATATATATATATATATATATAGCTGGAGTTAACAGAGTGATGAGAGATTAATCTGATGTCCTGTCCCTTTATTCATGCATAGTAGTTCACTAATGTTACCAGCTATATTATCCCATATTTGGATTGTCAAAGCCTTAACATTACGAATTCTAGCAGTAGAGAGCTCCATCATAACTATTTCATGAAAGTAAAATAACCACTTCCTACTACACAATATGAGGAGGCAACGCTTTCTGTATTGTTGAAAAGTGACCTGGAATGCTGAACTGATTTCTAATGCTTGTGAAATCCCAACCATTTTTCAAGAAACATGACTAAAAAATGCATGGCTTTTTCGACAGAAAACAAAGTCTGTGATTTGATGCATTGTGTGACTGCACTGTACTCTTGCAAATATGCACTTGCAGATTTGCCCTTGTTTGATCACTGGACTTCATCTCTGGTGACACTTGAATCAGCAGCAGGGACTGAGCAACTCATACCTAGCTTCTACTATTTCTGGATGCAAAAGAGTCCTTCATTACAACGCTACATTAAAAGGGAAATATTCTGATTTTGCTACTATAAAAGAGAATTCTGTCGATTTTGCAATATTTATGCATAATTGTGGCAAAATTATTGACATGTAAGCAAAGTAAAAAAGGTAATTTTTTTCACAGTGGTGGTGATGGGAATCAGAGGTTGCAATGTGTAAGATAAGATAAGATAAGATAATCCTTTATTAATCCCACAACGGGGAAATTTGCGGTGTTACAGCAGCACAGAAGACAGAGCAGCAGGAAATATACAAACAATATATAAAATAGAATAAACAATAAAAATATAAAGATATATGTATATGTACAAAAATTACAAGAAAAATATACAAAGTATTAAATTTAAATTTAGAAATGTAGAAAATGTATGTACTGTAGTGAGTATTGCACAGTGAATAAAATAGCAAATAAATAAACAGTAATAAATGGAGAAATACAACATATATTTGTTTGCTACCCAAAACAGACAGTAAATCCACAAGTCTTCTGTTCTATAGGCAATGTTGGGAAACAGTGGTAAAAACAGTATCTTTCCTAATGATGTCCCAAATGTACTTCTCCCTTCTGCATGTATTCCATGTATTTTTTATTTTTATTTTTTTTCCAAAGTCAGGCCATGGCATCTCACCATGATGTTTCTCGTTTTGGTAATCTTTTCCTATTTATTTTAGGCAAACAGAAAAGAAGTTTCCAAGACTGTAAGGTTGATGTAATACTAAAAAAAAAAATCATTGTTTCTGGTGATGTCAATGTTTCATCTCTTGTTCTTGAAAAAGCGTCTTTACAAATAGCCAACCATGACAACACAGACATTCGATTTTAGTAGGTAGGGGACGGCATCTGCTGCACTGAAACTACCAATTTACATCTACCCTGCACTGCTCTGCTTCTGCATCAAATAGTTCAGTCTCTCTCCCTTTGGGTTCTCTCTCCATCAAGCCACTAGAAAGTCCATATGCTTGTCAAATTCAGTAAACTAATATGTAACTATAAACTATAAACAACAGTGTAAGCTCCTGCTCACATAAGCCATGTTGAATGGCTGTACATATAGGCTAGTAAAGACAACACATGAGTCTCATCTTAAAATGCAGATTATACCAAAACACAGAAATAAATTGTTCTAAATTGTTAAATTACAGTCTACTTAACAATTTAGCTTTTTTTCCCTCCCAACATAACTTTTGTGATTGTGGCCAAATAGTTTCATTTTTGTGGTTGTGGCCAGAGTTTCATTTTTACTTAATCAGTCTGCCTCTATCTAGATGTTTTGTATAATTAAGGCTCGAAGACAGATGTTGATGAGTTCGGGTAAGGTTTCCTTCTGACGACTATCATGCACATCATTTTTGTGCAAGCAGTGTTGCACAGCATAATGGTGGACCACCACTTGTTTTGCTTTTCTAGTCAGCATATGAGTAGTTTCATCACAGAGTTTTTTGGGTCTTCCAGATCTTGCCTTGACTTCCACAAATTCACTTACCTGCCATTTCTTAATGACATTTGAGTAAATTATGTGCTGAAAGTGCTCACCTTCCCTGCTTTGTACGCATCATTTTACTTAAATTATTTCAGGTTTTCAATGTTTACTCTTTTTTATTTATTTTTTCAGTTTCAGCTTACAAAAAAATACTAAAAATAGACTGTCACACTCACAAGTGCCACTGCTGTGGTTTTATGCCTTATTTTTGCTTGGGTTGTGACCACAAAAATAGGGCCCTTAATGTTACTAGGAAGTAATAAACAGTTATTAAATGCAGCAGTGACTTTTTCAGTCAAACTATCTTACCTTGTCCATCATAGGCCGCAGCTGTTGCCCCTTCACTAGGGCTAGTTCTCTTGATGTTCCGATATTTATCCAATATGTCCTCTGCTGCTTGAGCATGACAGCCATGCCTTGGTAATGAAGGCTCATCTGATGTACCTACCACACACCAACACAAAGCCAAATTGTATCAGGTCATAATATTAATTACAAAAGCCACATTTAATTTGAATGGTAAAGGCTGAGTTTAAAACTGATATACAGAGAAAATTGCAGTAAATTATGCTGTTTTATTATCTACCATTACACTGCAGCTACAGCTATAGTTTAAACAACACTGCACAAACTGTCAAATAGCCTTTTCTTCAAATGCATTGCTCAAAAGGCCTTTGATATAACAAAATCAAGAAATACTTCAGACCATTTTTAAAATTGGGTATGTATACAATGCTGTGTAACACGTTTAGGCATTATTTTAACATTAATTATAATTTCATAGCAATTTTGCTGGTGCTACTTTTAATACAGGTACTTGCGCCCACTTCGTGTGTCAGCATCAGCTAATTTATAATTTATATGCAATCAATTTATAAGCAATATGGCACCACTGATGTCATTTTTCCTCCATATGTGCGTGCGTGTGTGTGTATATTATATGTGTACGTATATATATATATATATATACACACACACACACACACACACACACACATACATATATACATATACATACATATATACATATACATATATATACATATATATATATATATATCTTAAAATCCACAATCAAATATTGAGTATCAAAATGTCATCAAAAATATGTTACAATACAAATAGTAAGAATTAAATCAAACTTAATTTCTCAAAAAGATTATCTCGCATTTTCACCCATTCGGATATACATTTATTACTCATTTTGCCAGTTTTTGTTTTAATTTTTTTTCTATTTCTTCATTTTGCTGAAATGTATTTTGCTTCTGGAATCGCTCTTTTGCTTCTGACTTTTGGCACTTTTTAACAGGGGGGCAGGTCTTAGAAAAGGGCATTCACCTGAACTCTCTATTGGTTAACTGATTTGGAGTGACAGGTCTTCTAAACGCGTAACCACTTGGCATGAACCACCCCCCAGCATGGCGGAACACACAGTACTCAGTGGTGCTGTGGGTCCAACGTTGTACTGGCATATCTGATATTATAAGCAGTGTGTACTGTGTCATATTCTTTTTGAATTATTAATGTAACACATGTTAATGGGTAACGTGTGTTTGTTTGGGCATTGACGAACGTAAACATCTGTTGTTTATGAATAAACAAAACTGTATCATCTTTCAAGTGTTGCAGCTGCTAGCACTAGCTAGCCTAGCAGTGTCCTCTTGGGAAAACAAGGCGAGCCATACTGGTAATGAAACTAAAGTTAGTTCACTGTATTAATGTGATTTGGAGCAGCACATTCTGTAAACTGGCATGCTGAAATATGAAGCCAGTTTCAGTGACTGACAGGGAGGCGCTCTATGGGTAGAAACATGAAGAGTGACATAACAGGCTTCATAACTCATTATAATGTATCGCCAACCATGACATACTGACTTTATTCCCTTTTGTAGTGATTAAACGTTACCCATCTATCAACAACCCAACACACCTGACCAGCTCATGAAGGGCTTGGTAAACAGCTGCAAAGCTCGCCTAGTTCACCCTTTTGTGTAAACTGCTAGGCTAGTTAGCGCTAGCAGCTGCAAATCAGAAATGCTACAGCTTCATTCAAAGTTTACCTAATACACTTCAATTTTCCAAATTATGTGTATTTTACACAGCTTGACACAGGATCCTGAGTGTGTTACAATAATGCATATGACAAACATTGCTCATAACGTTGGAAATATCTGCGCAATCCTCTTGGTCAATACTACACTCTGAGTCAGATCACAGCTCTCAAGAGTGAGCGTGGCTACGTGTTCTGAAGACCTGTCACTCCAAATCAGTTGATCAGTAGAGAGTGCAGGTGTACGCCCTCTTGTAATACCTGTTAAAAAAGTGCTAAAAGTCAGACGCAAAAGAGTGATTCCAGAAACAAAACATTTATCAGCAAAACTAGCAAATACAGAAAAAATTAAAGCAAAAACTGGCAAAATGAGCAATGCATTATCCGAATGAGAGAAAATCAGTAGTAACCTTTATGAAAAATTTTGATCTGATTCTCATTATTTATACTTGCAACATATTAACATTTTGATACTTAATATTTTGCTTGTAGGCTTTATACATTTATTTGACATTAAATTAACTCCATAGTCCTGAACATATGTCAAAGGCAGAATGAAAAGTTTAGTTGAAAAGGTGGTCTTTAAAAGAACTAAATTTTCAGAAATTTAACTGCTTTCAGAAAATTTACATCACTTACATGACAATGCTGCTGAAGATTTAGATATGGCACTGCCCATTTAAAAAGACAGCTTCTCTGAGGTAGCTAAAGTCAGAATTACATGAAACGGTAGCTGTCTGATAGTTTGGATTATTACTTACTGGACTATTACTATTAGAAAGCAGTATGAAAGTCATGCACCAAGTTTGTAAACAAGAATGAGCCAGAAAGGTGGAAATAAACAGCAGCAGACCTAGAGGGACCCTCTCTGCTGCTAAATCGTCTTTTTCCTGCTTGTCCCGCTTTCGGAACGCTGCAATTGGTGCTGTAGAGAAAACAAAAAAAGTCAGTGCACAAATCAGTACTAAACCGCATCCATCCTGGCAAGTCCCCTTTTCTGAGCGCATTAACACTATCTACTAGGAGTCCACTCTGACAAAGAGAACATCCAAATAATGAATAATATAATCCTTTAGGCCTGCAGCAGAAAGAGAATATTAACAACATACGACTGCACAAGGAACTAGTATGTTTAGAATAAAGGTTGCAACGTTTGTTCTTTAAAATACCACTAACAAAAAAATACCAATTTGCTTAAATGTATTTTACATTAAAACAAAGTAGAGCCAAATGTACCTGAAACTGGTATCTACCATCACACAACGAATAAAAAGCAAAACAACTGCATGGATGAGGATGCAAAGCTTCACTGAGGCATGTCACAGCTCCAGCCATCACACAGTGGGACGAGGAGTGAATCTACAAAATCTAGAATGGGACTACTGTATATATGAAAGACTCAGCCTCTAGCTTACAATGCTAGCTCATGAGAGATACTGGGTTACCTGGGATTTCACTCTCTGCAGTCCAATAGAGCACTGTGTGAGGAACACAAACAGCAACAGATACAATTGGGCTTCACAGACAAACATTTGCCTCAGCCATGCTTGTTGCAAGTCAGTGGAAGAGACCATTAGACATACATTCTGTGTAAGAAAAATGAATTCATTTTGGAAGACCACTAGCCAAATAAAAAGGGACCGCAAATGTGACTGAAAATACAATACTTGTATTTAAGTACTGGATAAAAGTTTGTGTAAGTATGACGTGTGAAACAGTCTCCAATGTCAAATGTCTCCAATCAACCAAGACCAAGCTAGTTTATAAAAGTGACCCTGTCATTCATATAGCAACTTTTCACCTTTAGGAATGGCAGGAACAAAGCGTTTCTTCCACCAGGGTCTGTTTCTGTCAGATTTCTCATCATCACTGTCCTTTCTGTCTTCAGCCTGAACAAATATACAAAACCATTCAAGCAATTCAGTATATTATATTAGGAAAAAAGTGGAATTAACCATACATTCTTGAGCAAATTACAGACTTAACTGAAAATAGCTGAAACAAGGAGTTGAGTCACTACGAACTTCCAATACATGACTCAATTCAAAATAATTTGTAGGATAAGGATTTAAAGTTGTGAATTACAAACACAGTCCAATCTAAGAGAAAAAAAATATTAAACATAATAATGCTCTCTTAAAACTGAGGCGTGCAACAGAATCATGACAACATGGAAACATCCCGCCTTGCATACCTCTACTCGTAGTGAGTCTTTGCTCGGAGAGGCTGTGGGTCCTGTTGAATAGACGCCCACCTGGTCCCTCTCCTCCATCATGGTCCTGCGGTTTAGGCCTGGGTCACTGTTGGGTCTGCGTCCTGCAGATACTACATCCGTGCTGCGGCTTCTGACCAGACGCTCAGGGTACGAGTGCCTTTGCTTGGTGTGCTCCAGCTCAGACTGGGCCAGGTAGTGGGGTGCAAAGAGTGAGGGACGTGGCTCAGATGGTCCCATGGCACTGGTCTCTGGGATGGGGGGGTCTGGGGGAGGGTGAGGGGGCCTGGCGTAGTGCACCTTGGGTCTAACAATGGTGCTAGTGCATGAGCCTGTGAGCGAGAGTCAAAGTATTGCTTCAGCTTGCACACAGGTCTAATTCAGCACTTCCAAGTTCATCAGGAAAACTGCAAAGAGCTGTGGTAAAAAGAGGCATCTCATTTTGCTGCGTGAACTGGTTATTATTGGAAGTTTGTTGGAAATGTATTATTGGAAAATACTAGATTTTCCGGTGAAAGTTTAAGTTTACCCTACAAAAACACAAACGCTCATGAAAGCTAGTCATGTGAATACAAATTCACATGAACACAAATGCACAGAGAGGGTAGAAAAGTACAAGCAGCAAAAGTGAACATAGGTGTAAAAGCTGTCAAGGAGACAGACCCTAAGTGAAAGTTGGCCACCTGTTTCAAGGGTACAGCATCTCTATTGACTGCATTCCAATGGCAGCCCTGTGCCACAACCTCAGTGGGGATGGGCCACTGTGCCAAAACACCTGCAGTGAGGTCTAGCAACCTGTCATCCCCTTCACCTTGTGCCCCACACACAAACACATACACAAATATGCATGCACTCACATTTGCAGTCATTCTCTTAACACTATCAGATTAGCCAACCATTGGGACAAAATTTTACACTGGCTTTAGAGTAGACCTGTGTAAAGCATGACATTTTTCATATAAATATAAATATTAAATATAAATATAAATTTCATCTAAATATTTGCACAGTCTTTTTTCAATGTATGCAGCTTTTAAAGTACAAGCTAGCCTAAAGAAATATGTTTTTAATCTGTATTTAAAAAAACCTATTAAGTTTTCTTAACTAATAACATTCCAATATCGCAACTGTGCCACCATTTTGGTAGGCAGCTTCAAGTTCATTCAGCAGTGCTGTGGCGGTCTGTATTGAGATAAAGCTATAACCGATCCAGCATTTTTAAAGCGTATTAACTGATATATTTCAGAGTATTGCCTTGATTTTGTTTGATTTGTTGCTGTAGTGATAACCAATGAAAGCTGAAATCTAAATGGCTGAGATTTCCTGTTGCATTACTACTGGCCTGTCCAAAACCACATACTAGCACACTAAATAGTGTGTAAAAATAGCGCACATATCATTAGAAGTGTACTGATTAGCAGGTAAAGTACCGAAGTGTGTGGTTTGGGATGCGGCATTAGATTAGCCAGTGAGATGCGTTCAACAGCTGCTTTGCTATGCTGCACGTTAGCTGCTCATTAAAAATTTCCAAGTGAAAGCTTAAGGTATTTGTTCATTAAGGATGCATTTTTTGAGATAAATTAAAGCATTTATTACGGTAAGCTGATGTTGGCTTCGTGTTCGCCAACCTCCGTAATTTGTTTTATGTTTAAGGCTCCTCAGTGTAACTGCAGTACCATTTAGGATAGAACACAAAATTCAAATGAGAAGCTTTTGAAGAAGAAGCTTCAGCTTTATATTTTGTATGAGTTTACTATTTAACTCATACACAAATATGCTTTGGTAACCACCTTTATTAGTTTTTGTAAAATCTAACGAATTGGAATTTCCTGAACTCTGAAGATATGCAGACTATATGGACTCAGCCCACCAATCCAGCTAATCATCTCCTTGCAGTGTTTTCCGGAGACTGCATCTGAAATGTATACATGTTTTTCGTGGTCATTCTAAACTATTTTTCTTTTGGTCTTCAGGTACCTGCCTGCCAACATGGCGACGTAGTCTTATTGAATAATATGCAATCGAATAATATGAATAGGCGTTTCAAATTAAAACATCTATTACTTTTCTCTGGAATGCTATTCCACATTTTAGGAGCTACATAAGAAAATTAACTTGCAACAAATGGTGTTTGCAGTAAGCCTGAGCTGAACGATGTGGTGAACGACTGGCTATAATTCTTCAGCAAATCAGTAATATATGCCAGAGCAAGGCCGTTAGGAGCTTTTAATGTCTAAAGCAACACCTTGTAGTCAATGTGAAACCTAACAGCAAGCCAATGTAAACTGAATAAGACCAAGGTAATACGTTCAAACTTTCTTCTCCTGGTAAGTGCACAGGTGCACTAGATTCTGAACCAGTTAGAGCTTATTTAGAGAGAAATTGTAGTAGTATCTAGCATTTATAAAAGCATGTATTAATTTCTTAGCATTTTGTAGGGACAGCGTGTGTCTTATTTTGATTATACCAACAGGCATCCACTCCAATCACCATACATGTACTCTTCAGGTCCATTTGTCATATAGGTTAACTTTGTAGTTCTACTATTACAGATGGTAGCCCATCTGTTTTTCTGTACATTATGTTAGCCCCTGATGAAGATGCTTGAGCAACGGTACCCCCTTCGTGACTAAGGACTTTTTCCAGGCTAGAGAGAAGGGCCCCGCATCTCTTCCTGGGGTATCTAAATGACTCTACACAGAGATGTGGGGAGTTTTCCCCCCCTGCCAGCTGGGGAACTCCATGAGTGTGTGTGTGTGTGTGTGTGTGTGTGTGTGTGTGTGTGTGTGTGTTGTTTTATTTATTGTTAAGAAGCTTGTAAAGCGTCCTTTTAGTTTGGAAAACCTGGTTTTAAATGCATTACATTGTCACATGCAAAACGTATTATCATCACTATTATTATTATTATCATCATCATCATCATCATCAGAATTTTAGTGGCAAATGGGAGGTTGATGGTAGCTTGCTGATTTATCTTTAACATTGTTACCTTTTATTTATTTATTTATTTTTTTAAACACAAGAAGTCCAAGAACAGGTCAGCAAAAATATGATAATGCAGCAGTAACAAGAGGCTCATGGTAGTTGAGGGAAGGACTAAATTTGAATTTGATTGAGGGAAGGACTTAATTTGTAAGCAGGTCCTAAAACATTCTAAGTAACATAAACCGGTGCAGAATAGAAATATATGTGACGCTTAATGGGTCATGATCAATCTGCACATGAACACAGAAATTTCCTACAATTATGGCCTTACCAGTAGACAGAACTAGGTTATATAAAGTTTCAGAACATGGTCCATGATCTATATTTTGTAACAAGTGTGTACAAGTTTTGCTTTTTTGGGAGTTGGTGAACTAGTAACATTTACAACCAGCAATTCAAAAGACTTGAACTGATAATGCATTTTATCAGCAATACCAAATGCCTCATAACACCCCCGCCCCAGCCATGTGCATGAGGATTATGCTTATAACTAAATCCAGGTGGAGTGCATTCATTTAAAAACCCATCATCACATGGTTTAAGTCATGTTTCAGTTAAACAGAGAAAACTAAAAATACTGTCCTTGAAAAATGATATACAATCAAAGCCTTCTGACTGAGATGTCTACAAACATTAACCACTGTAACCCAATAAAACCTCTAAAATCAGTAGCCAGTAAGTCAAGAAATTTCCGAGATTTCTGTAAGACCCATGTATTTACATGTATTTGCCTCAACTACACACTCAACTCACATTTTGCTTCAAGGTGACTTGTTTTCTAAGCTTGCAACTGTAGAACATAACTGCAGTCAAATAAATACAGTCAACTAAACTAACTGCGATCAATAATTGCTCAAAAAATTGCAACCAGACAATTATCTAAGAACTATGACAGGCCTACTATATAGTTAGACTGCAATGTTTGACAAAGCTGTCGGATATGAGAAGCAATAAATTATTACACTTGTGTGCCACTGACTGGATGCATCACCAGTACAGATTTTTTTTTTTGGATGTGTAAACAGAAATCCTGCTAACCTCTCCTTTAAGCAAATAAATAAAATTACCTATACAATTACAAAAGTAACTTTAACTACAGTGCAAATAATTATTATAATATTTATTTATTTATTTGTTTGTGTGTTGTGACCGTTGTGAGCTACACATATTTGGGCTATCAAGACAATTTGTTCCTTTCATTAAAGAATGAATCAAAGCATTAAGAAGCAGTTTTAGTCTGAATAATTTTTCCCCACTGGCAAGAGATGTGTTCTGATACTGTTAACCAAGCCAATACATTCATGTCATGTTATATGTCCACATTTTAAACAGCACAAAAATATTTTTAGCACTACACACCTATACACAACTTTAATACTGCCAAGAGCAGAGCAGGCTGGTGGTTGATATTACCTTCTCCAGAAGAAAGGGGATCAAACATGGCTAGCAGAGAATCTGCTTGAGCAGGGGCACAGGAAAGAGTGTGTGCTGCTGGAGACATGCAGAAAAGGAGAGGTAAACAGATAAAATGTGTTAACACCAGCCCAAAAAAAAGTCTCTGAAGTCCTTATAAACAGGATGATCTTTTACCTTGTGAGAGCATTCTATAGTGCTTGTATACTATTTCATCACTAAATTACCATCTATGGTCTCTGTACATAAACAGTTCCTTCAGAAACTCCACATAAGAAAAATCCTGACAACATGTTTAGTAATTATTTTAGACAGATGACAACTGTATTTTTCAACTGCATTCCTGTTAAATCAGTATGTGTGTTTGTACCATGTGTAGATTCCTCTCCATCAGGACTGGTCACAGAGTCTTTGCCTCCAAAGTCTGAGCTACATTCTGAACGCAGGTCCTCAATTTTGTTAGGGATGTCTTCAGATGTTGCACTGATACCTACACAAGTAACAAAACATTCACCAAAATCTAAAAGATAGCTCTACATATCAAAAAGAAAAAAGTTTCACTACTAATGCAAGAAAATAGAACCTTTTTTAAACTACATAGAGCACTTTTTGCTAAGGGTGTACGGCTGACCTACTATAATTGTCAGACTGGGGGGGGGGCGGTGGTACCACTTGCAATATCTTAAATGTAGCTTTTTAATTTTCAGTTTTCAGTGCAAAGGCAATGAATAACAAATCAAGCCATTTTAGCAAAACACTGCCTTCCTTGGACCTCCGACCTCGAATCGTTTTGAAAATGAATGAACGTTATTTAACTTGCCGCAAGACATGTCCTCTCTGCAGATAATGTAAACAAACAATATTCCTTAATATTACAATGTTTAATGAAATGGTACTGACTTTGCCAAGGTCTAACGCTCTGTTCAGTGAATTTTGTGATCTTATATTCTACACCAACTATTATTTTTTATTACAACGCTATTTTAATTTATTAATTTATTATTTTTTTATTTAAATTTACTTTACAAATACTTTTTGCATTTTGTATTTAAGATGATTTGTAAGAACGCACAGTCTAATGTAAGAATGAATGTTCTTAATAATTAATGAATTATTTTAAAATCATCTGAGACTTTTTATGCTCTCAAGGGATGTTAGGGACCTCTCTGCATTATTTTTTTGGCACTTTCAACATTCTGGAGGCAGCTTTCTATCGATATATCAGTCCTAATAGGAAAGAACATACATTTAACTCCAGATTTTTTAAAATATATTTTTACTTCATTTAATTTATTTGTCATTATGGCAGAGAAATCTACTGCAAGCTGCTTTTATAGCTGCAGAATTTTTATTAGTTAAATGCTGGAACCCCACATGTTTATTGTGTACGACATGTTTATTGACCCGACATGTTCGGGCCCTGACCTTACTCAGTATTGTTACTATGGACCTTTCAAAAGCTCCTATACATGAGGCCAAAGCTAGGACAATGGAAGGGTGGAATACTGACTTTGCGCAAGTGAAATTACTTATTTCCTCCCACTGAACTTTTATAAGTTATCATATTTTGCAGCATTATAAGCCCCTGTAGTGTAATTTACTTTATTTAACTGTCTACCAGGTGGGGTGAAGGGTAGGGGTCGGGATGGAAGGTTTATGGGTAAGACATTATCCTGTATTGATGGTGGTCAATTTCCTTTGTCGGGACAATAAACACAATTGTTCACAAAAAAAAATCTGAAACTTGTATAAGATCAGTGTGAGTTACCTTTTTCTAAATGTGTGTGTGAGATTTTCTGAGCCAAAGGAGTTGGTGAGTGAGCAATCTGAGAGGGTATAGGGACTCCAAAAAAATTCTCAGGGGAGCCCAGAGTGGGTGATAAAAGGAGAGAAATGGCAAGAACGAGCAAGGAAAGAAAGAAAATATGCCCCCTCTGCCTGAATCCTCCAAGAAAGGTTCACGAGAGCTACCTGTGAGCACTCTTGCACCAGGCCATTTGTCTTAATTTCCATTACTATGTCAGTGCTGGGGAGCCCCAACATAAAAAGAGCTGAAGAGGTGCAGCAGTGGCACTTAACTCTGAAGTGAGAAAATATGGGAACTGTGTTATGCAAACTGTTAATTTTCTTATACCTTTATTTTGTAATAAAGAATTGTTTCTGGCAAATAAGCACTGGAAGTAAACTCTGTGTTTGGTTGACTGAATGATGAGGATGTGATGAATGAAGAGAAAAAGCGGATGTGTATGTGTGTATGTGCATACCTGAGACAACACTTAGCCCTGGTGTGCTTGGTCGGGAGCTGACCTCTCTGACCTCAGTGTCATCTGAAGTGCTGCCCACCCCTGAGCAGCTCTCCAACTCCTGCAAACGTTCCTCCTGCTTTAAATCTGCAGTTTCTACAAAACATTTCACACACATCAACACTAAGCATTTTATGAAGCCTAAACAGATATATACAAACAGACTCCTGAAGGTTTCATTCCATACAAACCAAAGCATTTAAGATTCTATAACATGAAAACAGCAACATACAGCCATACCTCAAAACAAAAATTAAAATGCAATAATATTTTTTTTTGTTTGTATAATAGTACTAAAGTTTCATGTACACAGAAATTTGGAAACTTACTGATAAACTGATTGAAAACAAACTAATATGCTAAATGTGATGCAAAATGGTGTCAAAATGATAAATGAAATGTCATTTATCTTTTATGCATTAGCAATTTCCAATAATGCTTTTGAAATGTAATTATTGTTAGTGCCTAATCTTTTTGACATTGCATGTTATTGCCTACTGAGTTGATTCTGTGGCACAATGCATTTCCAGTAAATGGCATTTGTTTTCATAACTGTCTACCTGTTAGTCAGTCCAACAGGGAGGGCTAATTTACACTAAACAGAAAAGGTGCTTCATCCAACAGTGAATTAGGCATTTTGTTGATTGGATAAGCTGGTCTTTAACGTTATACATTCTCAGATGTAAGATTTTAGTGGAAAGCAACTGAGAATAAATTTTCAAGGTAAAAGGATCGGTCATTCTCATGTAAATACAGATTTACAAATAATGGCTTGGTATTTTATTTGCATTTCACATACTGTCCCAAGTTCATATTCTTAAGCTCAACAGACAAAAATGTAGTCACCTGTGTCTGAAACTTACCTAATAGCATGTAATACCTCCATGAGCACAAATAACAGCTGCGATTCGATTTGGCATGGAGGGGACAAGTTTTTAAATGTAGATGACATCAATGTTCAGCCACTCTTGCATCAAAGAATTGCACAGTTTGGCCAGATTTTGTGGATGCTTTCCTTAGCGTCTTATTGCTTGTTACAGGTAGTCCCACAGATTTTCAAGAGGATTCAAATCTGGGGATTTGCGAACGCGAGAATTGGTATCTTGGATTACAGGGATAGGAATGTTATGTTCCTCAGTAAGGTGATCAGCAAAAGGCAATACCTGATTGTCCAGCAGCTCAGTGTAGGCACTGTGGTTTAAATTTACTGTCACCTCAACCAAAGGATCCATTTCTGCATAGGTAAAACACCTCCAGAAAATCACAGAGCCTCCTCCAGCTTGAACCACACCTTGTACGTAGTCCTCACTGAAGTCTTCCTGAGGTTACGATGAACATAACGCCTACATCATTCACATACAGGCAGAAACAAGGCATCTGACCAGATAACACGTTTCCAGTCATGAACAGTCCAATTTTTTGTCTCTTTGGCCACTGTAACACTGTACAACTTTGTGAGCAGAAGTGAGCAAAGGCCTCTTGCACGCCACTCTGCTCCATATGTTCATGGTATACAGTTCCCTGCGGAGTGTTCTTTCAAAAATTGGTTGTGAAGGACCTGCATTGACTTCTAGAAGCAATTCTTACCTGGAAGCGAAGCGATTTTTATTGGAATTTTTGCCACTGGTAGATCCGTATGACCGTACGCTTCGATACACCAGCTACTTCCTTCACACTATGGCCTTTGACACGCCCAAATGCAATCACTCCTTTTTTTTTACCAATCATTAACATCTGCTTTGCGACCCATTTTCCACATGTCAACCGAGACATTCACTGCACTGTACCATCTCAATCTATGAGTCACGTTTCACACCTCGCAGGTGTTTATAGCCCGATCATCCTCGTGAAACACCACCTGCAGGATCCTAAAGTTACTACCACCTTAAACATGCAAGGTGACTAATTTTTGTCTGGGGAGCTTATTTTAGATTTCAATTTCATACTACTCTTGTTTAGTGCTTTACTGACTGAAATATTGGTCATTTGTCAACTGTGATATATATTAGTTGTTTCTTAAACTCAAACATCAATAAGGAGTTACCCAGAATGCTTTGAGGTTTTAGTTTCTGTCTATCACCTTTTAATTTTCTTACTTTACATCTGCAACTTCTCTTTATTGTAACAAAAGAAGTGCTTGTTTCAATAAATTACTCTCATGCCAATACACTCAAAAAACTTTTGTCAGTTCATTCTAAAACAAATAAATAAATACTTCCTATGGTAACAAGCAGTTTAACTGATTTTATTGAATAAATACTTTGAATGAAACATTACAAAGTAAAATAATACTTCAGATGACTAAGAGCGACTTTAAATCAATTCAATTTCACAGTGTACATTTACATATATATTTTTTTATCATAATGGTGTTGTGTACAAATTTAACAGTTTAGTTTGTATTGCTGTCATGGTCACAGGAGGTGCTTCATATGGGGTGCCTATATAAATCTCAAATTTTGTTTTGTATCTAAAAAAAACATGCAACCCAGGTGACACAGAAAGCATCAATAGTATACTGGTTACATGAAAAGTAGTCTTAAGAAAAGTAATTCCCAGCTTTCAGAAGTTCCAAAATAGCATTTACATTCAGTACAATTCCACCCTGTAATTGATGTGCCTCAAATACTGATTACCACGTGCAAAGGAAGAAGGCAGTAAATCTCACTTGGAATGTCTGCAATAACGTAAACTGCTAGAACATAACTAGCTTGTACTGGAAGCATGTTGCGGTGTCACACTACACCATCACTACACCTCACCTGCAGTTGTGTACGCTGCAATACCTCTGTTTCTCCAGGCAATGCTAAAGCCTGAAAGCCAAGGCCACATGAAGAGTGACTAATTTCCTTCTGAATGATCACTTACCTGAGTCACTGGGTAAAACCTCCACACTCCAGGCCTCACTTGTTGTCTCAGATATTGTAGACCCGTAGGGGTCCAAAAGAACGGAGCCAGGCCCTGGCAAACACAGTAGACTCCCCAGCATATTCTCAACAGCAGCCCCTGTGTAGAAAGAACACACCGAATGTGCATCAGCATTCATAAGGATCCAACTAAGACTCTAACCAGCAGGGAATAGGAAAGCCACTAAGAGTAGTTAAAGGTTAATGGCACCTCCTTATGACCCATCATGTGCATACATATGCACATGCACCCACAGTTGTCTAGGTCATGACTCTGAGGTGTAGAGTGAGCAGTGCATTACTCATATCCTTGTTACTCTCCCTACCAGTGTCCCACACACACGCTTCTCCCCAAAACTTTCACACCAGGTGCCATAAACTAACGAAGTAAAAGAACAGAAAGAGGTGCATGGAGTGGGTTATGAAAAAAGAGCTAACAAGTGCATGTGTATAATGGTCAGATGGAGACAGATGATGAGCACACTATGTGACATCAGTAGCACCTCTCAGCAGATCTCAGGACAAGCACAGTGTGTGTGTATATGTTTGGTTGGTGGTGGGGGTTTGTGGGGCAGCAGGAGAGCTTTCCCCTGCTGGCCATGTTTACAGTGAGTGAGGCAGGGGCTCTGGGCTGCTCATCTTTCAGGTGCATGATTAAATGAGTGGCACCCGCAGTAGTGCAACAATTAGAATTTCTGCCTCATTATCATGGTAATCTTATCAGTGGGATAATGAGGTATTAATGGATATTTAATGTGTATCTCATAAACCAATCCCTCAGAGAAAACACATAAGGAAATCGCTGTAAATTCACTTAATGATGGAAAAGTCCCCCAATGCCATATTCGGAGGTATGAAAAATGGAGGATGCAAATGAGAAGGAACCAAGGTCAATAAGACTGCAGGGACCATGTGAATGTGAGTGAGTGAGTGAGTGAGTGAGTGAGTGAGTGAGTGAGAGAGAGAGAGAGAGAGAGAAAGAAATACACAGAGAGAGAGAGAGAGAGAGAGAGAGAGAGAGAGAGAGAGAGAGAAAGAAATAGAGGGAGAGAGAGAGAGAGGGAGAGGGAGAGGGAGAGAGGGAGAGACAGAAACGGAGACAGAGAGACACCATGTGAATGTCAGAGAGTCAGTGAGGGTGTGTGTGTGTGTGTGTGAGTGTGAGAGAGAGGGAGAGACAGGAAGAGAGAGAGGGAGAGAGAGGGAGAGACAGGGAGAGAGAGAGGGAGAGAGACAGAAACAGACAGAGAGACAGAAGAAGAGAAAAGAGAAAGAAGGCAAGGAAGTACAAAGGGAGAACTGAGTTAAGTGTAGTAGTGGATAGTGGACTGGACATTTTACTTAAACGACTGAAAAAAGTCTTTATAACTTAAGCAAAGTTTATGGCAGATGCTGCAAATATGAGTGTCAGGAAAAGGGCAATAAATCACACATACATGGGTACTCTCAGAATGAGGATTACACTAAAAGAAACAAACTTCACTGAAACACACTGAATGTGTAAAATGGATTTATGGTACAATAAATGGCATAGGCTGAGAACAACACATTTCACAGGATACACATTTCTTCAAGCAAAAGGAATTTGCAAAAAACCGTGGAATTTGTGCAAAATTGTGTACGACACAGTGAAGCTATGTGGAAAAAAATGCAGTAAATCTCAGTTCAGTAGTACAGGCTGTATGAGGCACACTAGAGATAACAGTGGAAAAACAAGACGGAAACTTTTGAAATAAACATGTTAATAGGATTACAAACTGGGTAGTCTTTTGCGCAACTCATGGAAATGACTTGATTCAGTGGAAAAGATCTGCAGCAATCCTGGCCCTATTGGTTGCTCTAGCTTGGCGTCACTCACTGTGAGATAGAAGACTGAGGCCGATGACTTTATGGGCTCTTCTCATAATATGCTGCAGGTGGGTTTTGGACTTAGCAATAGTGTAGCCGAGACTTGAGGTAGAGATAGGCACCCACTCGAACACACTGCTTCCTGTTAGTCAACAAGATAACTTTTGCAGACAGACAGACTTGGCATAATTTCTGAAGGTTTGCTCAACAGTAAAACATTGTATTAAACTGCATTAAATGTTGATCTAAAATCAACAAACAAGCTTCTGGCATATGTGCACCTGAGGTTCAGATTTCGCAGAATGATGCGCAGGCCCATATTTACAGTCTTCAGGTAAGGGAAACTCAGATATTAAGGTCTGTAGTCACTGAGGTGGAATTTTTTTTTTTTTTCGAGACAGGTACAATAATGCAAGATATGAAGCAGTCGGGCACCATACATTGGGACAGTTACTATGTTTACATACAAGTCTAACTAAGTACTAGTCTAACTAATATCATATAAAACAGCACAGTTTGATTGTCATGGTCCGACTAAGGTTGATTAAACTTGGACGTGCACTGGCGGGGGGAGGGGTAAGTAGTCTTTTATACAACACATGTAAATTACTTGATCTGGTATAGTTTCATAGACTAAGAGACGTAGTCTAGCTATTGTGTGCAAGCAAACTTAGTGACTGGTTGAATATGCCTAAAGACCAGGGCAGGTTGCTTTGTGTGGCTGAAACTACACAATCAGATCCTGGCCCATTTGTAGCTTTCCCTGTCCCCACTTACATGGGTGGCTTCTTGAGGCATCTGAAAAACTGTCAAGTCCTTAGTGAACCATGGCTTAACATCATGTTTAACTGAATGCAGATCTCTTCACTGAAACTAATGTATAATATTACATTATATAAATTTGGATTTGTCCCAATCGAATCTGAAAGATCAGGATTGGATATGAATATAAGGATTTATTTAAATGGTTCGAATATTGGATATACTAAGCTGGATCACATTCTAATCCTTTGTTTCTATCTGTTGTTCTTTATTTCACCACCATCTTAGAGGTGCCATAAACTGACATTATGCATAACTAGTGGTAGTGAGGCAGGTTTACAAAAGCTAACAAGCAGTGTAAATGTCTGCAGTGTGAAAACAATATCTTCAATATCTGCAAAGTAAGGTTTTTGACAGTGGTCAAGTCCGTCACCTTTTGTTAAAACGTGTCAGTTAAAATTAGCTGCATGAGTGCATGACTAGAGTCCATGACTGCATCTGATTTCCGACTTCCATACTATACATTACGCAAAAGCAGGACGCAAGTTTAGTGTGTCTGAATCCATAGCGCTCAACAAAAGGTAAACAAAAAATCCCAGGATGTACTTCATTTGGAGAGATACTGAAGTATGCAACCACAGCACACTGTCCTATCCCACAACTGCACTGGAGCTGAAGAGCTGTTTGAAGCAGCAGGATGTTATTTCAAAATGGCGGAGCGGAGTCTGCTCTGGAGAGTGCTCTGCACAAGTATGAGTAATGTTAGCTTGAAACAAGCAAAAAACATACATTTTTGTGTTTAACACCAAACAGATCGAATTTGTAGTGAAGTACCAATCCATTATATCTGCCTTTTACAGTTTAAACATGCTGAAGTAAATACAAATTGTGCTTGTCTACAAGTAAATTAGCTACCAGTGTTTATATTTTGGGGTATTATAAGTAAATCATAATGTTGGCTTGCAAAAGTGGCCTGTAACTGAGTCCTTTATCAATGTACATTTGGTTAACGTTTGGAGTATGGGGTGTAAGTGTTTTTGTCTGAAAGTAGTGATTAACGTTGGCTCAGTGAAAGAAAACAGTCTGTGCATGAGAGTGAAGTCCACAACACCAAATGCAAAGAATTTTGCTGTGAACTACAACCTAATTTGTCTATCATTAACAGATTACCAACTAAGGTAAATACAAAGAGAGATGGTCCATGACTGGCAGTGTTAATGAGCTGAGCCAGTTTCAATTAGTAATAACAGCTTACTTGCCACCAATAGGACAGTGGTGATCTCATCAGTGGTGAAAATGCTACTGATAGAGTAGCAAGTGAGGCCCTGTTCACCACAAAAAAATCCTGCATTCAGAGGATTTAACTCAATACTGAAAGTCAAAATCTTCTTTAAATTTAAAAGCTATAGAACTTATGGCCAACATGCTATAGTTTTCCTTTTTCCACCAACACTGAATGATTCAAATGACTGTACAATTTATTTTAAAATCAGGGCTTACCCTGAACTTTGTTAACTGTTTTGTGTGCATTATGTGTTGCAAAGCCTTTGGGTGGAGCAGACATCATAGGGAAACTTTTTTTCCCCCCAGTTATGTAATGTGGGACAATATCAGACTAAAATACAAAGTAAGCTGCTTTTCTTGCTAAGGCTGCACACAAAAACGTTATCTGTATCATGTTTTTCTTTGTATTGTGATTGCTGAATAGTGATTCTGAACCTTCACTATTCTCAGTTGGGACAGAGAGCTGTCCCTGTAAGGAACAGCAGAACAGAGGTGGAATTTTGGGAGCTGGTAAGAGAGATGGAGGAGAGAGAGAATGACAGAGAAGAACAATGAATGGAAACCGTAAGAGAGGAGAGATGATGGAGAGAGACACTGAGTAGAGAGAGAAAAGAAAACAAAGGGCAAGACGGGGCGAAAAAAAAAAGAAATGAACAGGAGGTGAGTAAGAGAGGAGAATTAGATGCACAGAGAGAGAAGAAAAGAGACTGGCAGCTGATAGAGAGAAAGGTTTCTTCATCTTTTAAATATGGTTGTTAAAAAATAAAACAGTCAAATGAAACAACTACAAAGTTCACTGTTATGTTACATTTTGTGAGAAAACTGAATTGTTTGAGCAGATACAAATTTAGGGCGTACAATTAGATTTTCTTTACTCAGTATAATAGGATCAGTATAGCCTCATATTATTCTTGTAATCACAGGGATTAGCTTGTTTGTTTGTTTATATGTTTCAACTTCTTCTTTGCAGGAGGATACTCAAATGTTTGTAACTGATGCAGTAAGAACAAAATATCTGTCAGGTTTGCAGTGAGAATGGACCACTGGAAAAAGGCAAGCAATCTCCAGTGAAAAACACTGAGGTGCACTTAAAAGTCGCATACCAAGCTGAAATGATAAAGCAATATGAATGAGAGTACTATTTTGCATGTAAAAGATTAGAAAAACATGTGTAGCATGTGTTCCTTAGCTCAGTGTCACTGCTGGACTGAGAATAGTCCACCAACCAAAAATATCCAGCCAACAGCGTCCTGTGGACAGCGTCCTGTGACCACTGATGAAGGACTAGAGGATGACCAACACAAGCACAACACAACGCAGATGAGCTATCGTCTCTGACTTTACATCTGCAAGGTGGACTGACAAGGAAGGAGTGTCTAATAGAGTGGACAGTGAGTGGACACAGTGTTTAAAAACTTCAGCAGCACTGCTGTGTCTGATCCACTCATACCAGCACAACACACACTGACACACCACCACCACATTAGTGTTACTGCAGTGCTGAGAATGATCCACCACCCAAATACTACCTGCTCTGTGAGCGTCCATGGGGGTCCTGACCACTGAAGAACAGGGTAAAAGGGGGCTAACAAAGTATGCAGAGAAACAGATGGACTACAGTCTTTGTAGAACTACAAAGTGCACCTATATGGTAAGTGGAGCTGATAAAATGGACAATGAGCATAGAAACAAGGAGGTGGTCATAATGTTATGCCTGATCTGTGTATATACCATTGTTATACACATTTTGTGTAGGACTGTGTTGATTGGTGTAAGCTGAACCAACTGCAGCTAAACATCAGTAAGACTAAGGAGATGGTGCTGGACTTTAGAAAGTCCAAACCTGCCTTGTCACCAGTCACCATTGATGGAGTTGATGTGGAGGTGGTAGACACATACAAGTAATGGCTGTGCACTTGAACAACAAGCTGGACTGGAACTGTAACACTCTCGCAGTGTAGAAGAGAGGCCAAAGCCGTCCATACTTCCTGAGGAGGCTGAGGTTTTTTGGTGTGTGCTCAAAGCTCCTATGGACATTCTATCAGTCTGTTGTAGCGAGTGCTTTATTCTATGCTGTTGTGTGCTGGGGCAGCAGCATTAACAAAAGTGCTCAGAACAAACTAAACAAACTTATTAGGAAGGCTGACTATGTTGTAGGAGCCAAGCTGGACTCCTTGGAGGTTGTGGCAGAACAAAGGACTCTCAACAAGCTGTTAGCCATCTTGGACAACACCTCACACCCCATGCATGCTACACTGGAAAAACAGAGAAGCACTTTCAGTAGCAAACTGTTACAGCTGCACTGTGTTAGATCTTTTTTACCCACTGCTATATGGCTCTACCACAAGTCTCCTTACTGCAGAGACAGTACTGACCTCCTGCTGTCTGAACTGTGCTGAATTCACATCACTATATCACCTCTTGTTAATACACACTGTGCGATATATCATAACTGCTACTGTAATGACACTCTCACTGCGCACTTTACACTGTAATACTGCTGCAAACTGTTTTTAGACTTTGTCATACCACTTAGTGCCTGCTCTCATGTAAATACAACAAATCGGTCTTATGTGCTATGTAAATATGTAAATAGATATACTTTTATTCCTACTCTCTCATACTTGAACTTATGTTAAGAGAGGCACTCTGTGCTGTGGTGCAGACAGCTGCAGCTCTACATTCTCACCTAACCTCTTTAAGGAGATTTTCATTGTTACTGTTGAAATCTTGTTGCTTCTTTTTATTTATTCTTACCGAATTATTATTAAAACCTGACAGGCCTGTCAAATGAAGCAAAAGCCCCTGATAAAGGGCTTTAACCACAACGGCGTTTAGTCAAATTCGTTTTGATGAGTAAAGCTCTTTAAACTTTGGCGCTAGTGACTTTACAGTGTAAAAGAATGTTCAGTCATTGGTAAGATGGCAGGTGTTACATGTCCATGGATGTGTGGATACTGTGCACTCGCATACTGAAAGTACATAGTTTAACAGTCAAGTAGTACGTCCTGGATCGAGTTTAGTACGTAATACTTAATTATGCCACTTTGGATGCAGCCTTATATAACTATAATGATTTTGAGTCTATGTTTCGTTTTTTTGCTGTGAATGGCACAAATTACATGCCCACAATTTTTTTCACTCACCACTAGAGTAAAAACAAAAGCATGACACAAACATTCCACTTTACCGGCTGTGCCACACCGCTTCTGGAATGTACTAGCTACGAAAACACAAACATCGGAACAGTACTCAGTACTGCCAAATACTCTATATTAACGGACTAGGAAAATTAATGGGCAAAAAAAAAAGATCAGGAAAACCCTAGTCATCCACTGTTAAATACACCCAAGTCTGTTCAGGTCCAGACAGTCTCAGAGCTCCTCAACTGACACAGTAGTGTCCACAGATTTCTGATGGGTTTTGCTGTTTTCAGTTTTTGAATGTGCATATGCACCAACTATGCCACTGCACAGTACATTTACTTTATTTTTCTCAGGATATGATGAGAAAAGTTATTTGCCTATATCTTAAATAGTTACAGAAATATTGCCACCTGAAATTTTGTAATAAAATGGTCACATATAATCAGGTCAGTATATTCAGGCAACCCAAGATCCAGTTTAGACTGATGACTGTCATTCAGGAATAATAAGGAAGAGGTGGGGAAGTGAACAGATTGACAGTAGCTTCTACTTTTGCTGAAATAAATTATAGCCTATCATAAAAAGAAACTGAAAAGATCAAATTCTGAACAAATGAAGACCATGCTAACACATATTCAGAAGTCCAAGTAAGGTTGTAAATAACACCTGCTATAAAAGTAATCATTATAATTTATTATAGGATGACGAGAAGAAATAATAATTAATCATTTATTTGAATCTTCTCCACACTAGGCCTGGCTAACGTACTAATAATTAGCACAATATTTTCTAGTAAAAAAATAATTAATTAATTAATTAAATAAATAAAAATAAATAACACACACACACACACATATATATATACATACACATACATATTATAGCTACCACGTGCATCACACATTAAGAAAATAATGTATTCTCTGTCATTATAGCAAGTCAATTTGGAATGCCTTTGGAAAAGCATGTCATATTTTCATAATTTAACACATTTAACTTTAACTATTTAACTATTTTTATTTCTATTAATTTCTATTTATTTATATTCTTGTGTTAGCTTTGCTTTTCATTTTTATTGTGTCCTAAACTGAGCTACGGTTTAGCCTAATAAACAGAACTTGGCTTCCTTGGCACTGTTTTGAAAGCTTTCTGTCACCATGCCTCCACTTAACTCTTCAACTACTTTTGATGGCTGTGCTTGTTTGAGTCAAAGGATTTGACTGGAAGGAAAAATCTCCTTGCTTTACCAAATTAATGAGGATGGAGATCTTTTTGGACTCTTTTGCAGCACCCTACGCTACCTTCAACAAGACAAATGCTAGTACCCCCCTGTCTGGTCACTTCCCCAAGCCAGGCAGAAGATCCATGGTCTCAGCTCGGAGCAAAACTGAAACCATGTAAGCTGCTCTGCCAATTGGAGCCGTGGTCTGCTGGCAGTGGGAACATGCATTGTGGTAGGTGTTCTGCTTGTCAGCCAATTCAACTAAACATCAGACTGAGCAACAGGTTCTTCATCCTGAAAGAGCTGAAAAATGAGCTGGGAGCCTTTCTCTCCTGTTCACCTGGTGGCTACACAGCACAATGCAGCCAAGTGGCTTCTCCGGCCATTCACTTCACACCGACTCCCACATGGTTAACCATCGTGAAGCGGGCCCATCACTACCCCTCTTTCCACGTGAATCCACCGGTCAGCAGGAGCGTCGCACCACTCCACCAGATTTCGTCACATGGTCGCCCTGCCATGACTGTCTACTGGATTCAGCTGGGCAACCAGGCAGCTGCTCCCCTCCTCTGAGGATGATGGTACAGTCATCTTGCTGTTTACCGCTGCGGGATGTAGGCCAGCAGGCCCGCCACTCCACCGTCGTACACTACCTTATGGTCGGCTCACCTCACCATGCCGCTGGATTCTGTCAGTCGTCTGAGTGGCTGCTCCCCTCCAACCATCCTGATAGCAGGTGACTATTATCCGGAACAAACACCGCTCAGTCATCACATACTCTTTCTCAGGCGCTAAAGTCCGTGATATCACGCAGCATCTCCCCAGCCTTTTAGATAAGTACTGTTCTGTCCATAATACTGTTTTATACGTTGGTTGTAACAACACTAGAGATCAGAGTTCATGATGACTGAAAAGAGACTTCACATGTTTGCGGACATCCATAAAACACTGATGCAAATCTGTTTTTATAATAGGTCCAATCCCTCCCCTGAGAAAACAGGACAATTTAGTCTTACTGCCTATTTTCAGTCTTGGTTTTAGTAACCACAGCCCTATCAGATGCATTATAAATACTAGCATGAAAAAAAAAACAGTTTCACAGATAGTGGTTAAAAGAAATGTTAAACATTTTAATGAACAAGCTTTTTCTGACTCAGCACAAAGCCAAATTCACTCAATTTATAAAATTTTAGATGGCATCAACATGGCCTTAAGCATGCACTTTTTAAAAAATTCAGTTCGGTCCTGACATTTCTACTCTTCCTAAAACATGAAACAAAGCTTGGACCCTTGCCAGACAAACCAGGGATCGAGACCATTGGCTTACATTTAGGCAGTTAAGAAATAAATGTACCACTATTTGAAAAGCCAAATCAGAATATTACCTTTGCCTAATGACTGTTCTTCAAACCCTTGCAATTTCTGGAAGGCAGAAAATTCTCTTAAAAACAAATAACTTCCCATTCTGACCCATGATTTACTTAATGACTATTTAATTTCTGAAAGCTCTGCCAAACTTTCAATGCACATTTCTCTACTGCTGAAAATCTTTTCAATGTTAGTAATAACTTACTACCTTTAAATGCACCTGATTTAACCTCTCACACTTAACCCCTTCCCTCCACATGCAGTAGCTAAAGCACTTACTGCTATTAACCCTTGAAAAACCACTGGAGAGGAAAAATCAGACCCATTTTTTACATATGGCGGCACCAGTAACTTTAGAGCACATTATGCATTTTTAATACTCCCATTTTAACCTGTTGAATTCCCAGTATCTAGAAAACCGCTTGCGTCATTCTGCTACACAAGGAACGGGAAGCATCAGATCCCAATAATTACAGACCTATATCTAAATTGTCATGCTTAGCCAAAATCTTGGAAGCCCTAGTGAATGATCAACTCAAGTCATTCCTTTATGTGAACATGTGCAGCTATCAACCTAATTTTTAGGGAAAACACATCACCATTTCTTGTCAGACTCGTTTTAAATGACCGTTTTACTGCTATAGATAGAAAGAAGCACTGTGCTGCTCTTTTCATTTATCATTTCAAAGCTTTAGACACAGTTGATCATTCCCTACTTTTAAAAAGCTTACATTGGCTTTGATGCCAAAGCTACAAGCTGGAACCAGAATTACCTTTCTGGCAGGCACCACTGTGTGGCCCTGTGACACCACTGTGTGGCCTTGTTCTGGTAATTAAAGGTGTTCCACAAGGCTCAATTCTAGGTCCATTCTATATTCACATTAATGATATTTTCAACTCCATCTCAGACTGTAAAGTACATCTTTATGCAGAAGACACTATTTTATACTACTCTGCTGATTCTGTACAGGCAGCACTGGAAAAAAATGCTCTTTTGATGCTTTACAATCTCTATAAGCATAGACTTGTTGAATCCAGAAATGAAAGGGTCAGTGAGTACAAGCACCTCTGCATTAGGCTGGATGAAAAAATTAAATATAAACATATCAGTAAGCTAGTACGGAAATTAAGACAGAAGCTCGGTTTGCTGTATCGAAACAAAAATGTTTTTCCTAATGCATAGTAGAAATAATGCTATTACCAATAATTGATTATGGTAATGTAATATAAAGACACATGGCTGCCAATAACCTCAAGCCCTTAGACTTACTTTTTCACTTGGCTCTGAGATCTATCACCGGAAGACCCCTACAATGCTACACTTAAAAAAAGTATAAAACTTTTCTGAACTGGGATAACCTTCTTTTAGCTACAGTGCACCAGCGAGCTGGAATTCATTAAAGGAATCTCTAAAACTGGTGGTATCACTTGACCATTTTAAACTTTTAATCTCTAACCAACTCAACTCAGCCTGCAATTGTTTTAGTTGATTGTTTTTTACATTGTAAATGAGGGTCACTTTAAATGCAATCCAAGTTTAAATAAAAGCTGACTGAATGTCTGATTACATCAGCCAGTTGCCAAGGAATACTTCACTGATTATATTCTCTACAGAATTGTATATAATGATAAGGCTTCAGTACTCAGATGTAAGTGTTTTAAAAAAAAAATAAAAAATAAAAAAATAAAAAAAACATAAGATAGCTATTAAATAATTAGAAAACATGGCAAATCTCAACCCCTTTTATGTTCTTAAAGAAATAAAGGCTTTTTGTCTTGAGGAGGTTAAACTGCATCTTACCAGCTATTTCCTGGAGTCTGTCCTCATCCATATTGGGATCAAAATCACTGCCAAGGACATCAGTGCTCCAGGTTTCACTGACTGTCTCTGAAATATCTCGATCATCTGTCAGGCCCATCATGTCCCGAATCTCAAACTTGCGGAGTTTATCATCCAGATTATCCTGCGTGGTGGCTAAAAGATGACATAAATGACGATGGTTAACATGAGAAGCTAGTAGGCACACAAAACACAGAACCTGAGCCACAGCCAACTACACAGCCAGTACTTTTGAGTAGACTCATGGGCCCAAAGTTATATTATTACCTCACTGGCCACACAGCACACAGTGGCCTATCAGGAACAACTTTAAAACACGTTTCATTGTTTTATACCTCATATTTCGCGTTCTTTTCTGGATGTCACAGATCTGGTTTTGTTTATAATACTGTAAAAAAAATGTGTTGGATAAGGTTCCCATTGTCTAATATCAAATTCTGCTTCTAAGATCTAAAATTCACAATGACAAACATGCAATAATAGAGCAAATCAACTAATATAACTGTTATAAGTATAACTTTATTGCATTATCATATACAAAGGGTTATTTCTATGTTTTTTTTAAAAAGCAGAAATGATTTAGATGGTGAGATGCACAGTGTAAAAGGTACACTATCTTGGTTTAACCACAAAGATAAGCATAAGCTACTTTACAAAAAATGGTTAATTATTGAAATCAATGCAAATTACCATGATTTTGTTTGCTATATAGAATTACATTTTTGAATTTATTGATTCATTTGTGTGTATTTTTGTGAGCTTGACACTGCTGGTCCCAATACGCCCATTAACAAATTTTTATGGTATTTATTACTAGAGTTTAAATAATAATGTTTCACTATGTATCACTATAAATGTTGTTAAACTTGTTTTTTTACATTTTAAGCATGGCTACAATTTAGCATGATGTCTTACACTTACATTTTCTTACGCAGCAGGCCTACATCATATTTGAAGCTGTAATGTAAGTAACAGTTTAAAGAATTTACATTTCACCTTGTAAAGCTACATTTGTTGTCATTGTTCTGTGACTCATAGCAGCCTGTAACCATCGGGGGCATGCAGCCACACAAATGTTGCCATGGTGACAGAATCATTACCACAAATGGAGATTATCAGAGGTGAGCTTTGGCAGTGTAGATTGTTTAATTAACGTGGAAAAAGATGTACTGTACTCATTTTTTGATGTGTAATACTACTCAACAATAAGATGTTGTATTCCATGACTTGTCATGCATAAAATTTTATTAATAATGGTTCACAGTTTTAAATGTTTGTTATTAATTGTATCTTTTAATGAAATGAACAATCATTAAAATAAAAAAAAAAATGCTAAAAGTGCACAATATACAATTAACTAAGCACACACGAATGAGTGCACACAGTACCTTGCTCATGTTCTAGTAGCTGCAGAGCCTCAACACCATTGCTGCTTGATGGTCCTGGGCCTAGTTCTGACACAGATTCCCCTTCCAGGTCCAGAGATGAGACGGAGTTGGAACGATTAGATGGACCTACACAGAAATGAGAATTTCTCCTACCAGTTTTATTCTGCTGCTGGAGCTCTGCACAAACTATTGTCCTTACAAAATCATAATAGCACCAATTGGGAGTGGAGGTAAGCTCTCAATTTTAACTTTTAACTTTATTACAATGTAATACAACAGGCTATCATGAATATAGGATAACATAACACAATGTAATATGTAATTACTTCTTTAATATTATGTAAATGCCTTTTATGGTTTTATTTGCAGGTAACTATTAAAAGTGAGAGGGAGTCCTCTGCTGGTAATTTTGGGAAAACACACCCTCAGAGATACCCTCCAGATTGTCACTGCAGAGAGAAAAGCGCAGGGTTTTGTCAGGTTTTCCATGCAGTTTTGTCTCATCAGCTGGAGCGTCTCCTTGACCTCCATCTGACAGCTGCAAGTTTAGCACCTAGATGAGAGATGGCATATTCTTTATTTACTATATGCTCAACATTCAACTGCAAAAATGATCAATCTGCCACCACTCTTAAGCTTTTCTGTCTAAAGCAGACCTGATTGAATTAACTCTAAATTGATCATTACTTAATCTGCTGAACAGAAGTACTGACAATATAACTGACACCTGATACCAACTCTTAAGATGATTACTGGTGATTTACAAACATTACGTCTGGAGAGACGTAAAGAAAAAAATACTGTAGTGCACAAATTACTCAGAAGCCTCAACAATGATCCATGTACTCCCAAACACCCACACAGTGATATTGAGGGATGGGCTCTTGAGCTGCCAGTCCATTATTATAAAAAAACTACAGCAGTGTCTTTATTTGCTTTGTCTTTATTAGCTTTGAGATGCTGACAGTTTAGACCACGCTGAAGTGGCACAACTGTGACACAGATCAGATTTTTTCAGAGCTCTGCGGTCATGCACATCTGATTATTTCATATCAGACCCAAGCCACTTTCATAGCCACGCCATGTGACCTCAGAATGGTCAGATCAGAATTCATGGCTGTTTGAAATAGCATACTGTGTACTGTATACTGCATCAGTATATACTGTATAGTGCATGCTACTCTTCATCAGTAGTATACTGTACGGTATTCATTATGTGACGCCATCAGGGACCAAGCCAATTAGACCATCTCAAGACCTGCCCCATTTTTCTCAGCCCTACGTTCACTGCTTAGCAACCATTGCTAGCCTCTTTTCAGCATGTACGTTTATATTTTGGTCAAGACATGAGCCTGACTATGAACATGACTATTATAAGACACCCCAAATTATAAGACACAACAGAGTGAAAGAGGGGAGGGTGTTGTTTTCTACTCCAAAGCCACAAAAACTTTAAAAATGTCAGCTTTTGCCTGGTCTGTGTGGTTTCTCATCAGTTTGCGAGTCATTTTATTTTTATTACACTCGCAGTTGGTAACCTGAGTTAGTTTGAATAATAAACAGTGTGACCACACGAGTCTGAAAAGCTGATTCTGAGTGGATTGCTCAACTCTAGGTAGTTTATGAAATAGATCAAATAAGCAAATCCACCTCAAGAACAACAGAGGGGCTTCAGCGCAGCAGCATTTGGACAAATTTCTTTTATTTTGCTGTTATTAATGTACGGGAAATCTGAACCCAACGATTTTAATATCCAGGTGGTTGCGTCAGTGGTTACGTCGTCCTAAAAGCGCTATGTTGCATTTTGGGATACAGTATATCATGGAAATAGCGCTGGCTGTGTACTGGAACAATGTGCCAGAACAGTATGTCATCCGGGTAACTTTGGTGTTACCGAAAAAAACTCATGTTGGTCACCTATGGATACTACTTACTACTATGGGCAGAATAAGTATGCAAACAGTATGTAGTAGGTTATTTCGAACACAGCCCATGTATTTTTTTCACTGCACATATGCCATTATTCAGTGTTAATGAGGCAACAGGACCAAACCTGAAGTTAGTGCCAGTAGATGCTGCAAAAGCAACACAACTGACCCTTGTCCATCTTCATCTCGTCCTAATAATGAACATCTGAGAGATGTTAACAGCAAATTATGTTAGAGACAAAGACTTGTTCTGGTAGTTAGTTTGTTGTTTATTAAGTACATGGTAATTCACATGACCTCTCTGATTAGGATGTGCACAATGCAAGTTGTTTCAGGACGTAGATTTGTTCACATTCATGACAGACTTGAGTCACTTAACTACTGGAATGTGAACCATCAAGTTAGAAAGATTGGACCTGAGCAAAAAATCAGAATTAAAAAGTGAGATCTTTAATGTGAGCACAGTCTTCGTGGTCTACCAGGTCTTGTAATATTGCAACCACTGATCTTAAAAAAAAATAGCAAAAATCTTATACTAAAAAAGGGTTATTTAAAGTTATTTAACCTTTTAGAAAAGTAAAAAAAGAAACATTCTTAGCAAAGTGTGTCAGTTATTGGCACCCCTAGATGTGTTAGAGAGAGTCAGCGCTTGAACGTCTATTTGCAATCTCCTGAAACTGAAATATCAACATAAACATGCCACAAACACACAATTATGTGCTTATACGTGCAAAACCTATACTGAGTGTGACATTAAAGGCTGTCTTTTCATTAAGGTGCAAGTGCAGTCTAAAAGTATAATGCCAGTATATTGCCAATTTAGAGGCAGGTGTCTAGAAAGGATCTAGAGCAGGGATCCACAACCACTGGAAGGCCAGTGTCCAGCACAGTTTGGTGATTTATCTGCTCTAACACTCCTGATTACACTCATCTCTTAATTGACAAGTTTAGTGGGTGTGTCTGAGCAGGCAAACTACCAAACTATTCTGGACACCTGCCACCAGAAAATGGCAAAACTACAGGGAAAGCCAAAGCATAATACTGTAACTTTCATGGAATTAATTTGTTACCTCGTTCTCCGACATCATTCCAGGCACAGTTTGAGGGGAAGTTCCTAACGAGATGACGAGCACCTCTTCAGGCGTGACCTCCTGTTGAGAGTCTTGGGAGCTAGCATCAGGCTCACTGTCTTGAGCAATGTTGGAGCGGGATCGGCTACGTGAGGATGCTGGGGAAAGAAGCACACGGATGCACATTTAGTCTAAAATAAAAAGTAATTAAGTTTAAAAATAAAGTGATGACTAAAGTTGAGAGAAGTTAATGTACATTAATATACACTGAACTACACTTAATTTAGTGCAGTGGCAGCTCACAAAATACACACAGCTGAGGCAAGCTTGTTTGGAAGATTACAGTCACATAACTAAGGTGCTTGGGCTAAGCAAACACAAGCATACTGCAGTCTGGCACACTCATTTGAAAAAATATATACAAGCATTTTATTTTAAGATAGATGACTTTATCTTAAAATGTTTTTAAGTGAACGCTACTATTGTGAGCTCTTAATAACAGCATACAACACAACACAGGCTTACACACCTTTCTCGTAAGTCATACAATTATATTTATGCATGTGTAGACATTTGCAGGTTGTCAGATATAAACATACAGCTTCATAATATTAGGTTGCAAATGTAACCTGTTTCTCTGACAGTGTGAATGAGGTATCCTGCTAAGGGTACACCTCTTCACATAGTCCTCAGAAGAACTCATTTCATAAACACAGACCTCAACAAAACCTCAAGAGAAAACTAGACATATGTGAGGAGATCCAAGTGTCTGTGAACACCATTGACACATATGAATGACAATCACCTAAAACAGGACACTGGCACTGCATGTGGTTTTACAAACAACCCCTTAAACACTTGCCATTTGTCATCACAAGGAAACCAAGCAGATGAGGCCCTGGCATTCTAAATTGTTGTTGTTCATTTAGTTTCAGGCCACAACTAAAAAATGGGTGTCTCCAAAAGTAAACTAGATTATGGAATTGCCAACTTCTCTTCTGTCCATACACACTGACACTGAGAGCTGGTGTGGTCCCATCAGGATCACTGCTGTCTCAGTGGTATAGACGGATTTGCATTCACCACTGCCAAACTTTTGCACAGCAGCTGGTTAGTTACTGAAGAACCATATACCAGACAGTTAGTCACAGGCTAGCTAGCAAGATGATTCTGTCTGGATACAATGTAACCGTTCCCTCCTGTCTTGCCAAGCCAGTCCCACCAAAACAGAAGGGGCTGGTGCATTGAAATGAGAGCTTCTGAGGACTATACAGAGTGGCATAGCCATAGTGAAATACTAAAATTAATTACTGAGAAAGGAAAAAAGAAAACCGCCCTTGAGTAATTTAAATTGTAGCTTCTCAAACGGCAACGCTAACCTAACCATGTAGTTTAAAACTTAAAATGTTATAACTGACCCAGAGTTATCATTTAAATCAAACATAAATAATGTTCCGACATATTTCTTTCACCTCAGGAACATAGATTGAAAAAGATACTTGGTTACAGTGCTCTATGCAAAGGTGATTCATGCTATCGGCTAATTTACTGTAACACCCTATTTCCTGGATGACCTAAAAAGACTGTTGATACAAGTTATAGATTGTATAAAATGTGGCTGCTAGAGTACTTACTAAAACAAGTACAAGGAAAAATGCTACATCTATTTTTGCATCACTGGTTGGCTCACTGGTCTCTGTCTCTTCAAAAAAAGTAGAAAGGGAGAATACCACTTGTGTTGTTCCCATCAAGGTCTACTGAGTGTCACAAGAAATATGCACTATGTAACAGATATTGAGACTTTGAGACTTCAAACATTTGGGATGTGGTTTGAAGGCATTAATAAATACATTTGTTGAAGTGCAATTTACATTTAATTTAGGATAACTGATAATTAGGCAACAGCTTTTTAAAATTTGTTTATTGATGATCAGATAACAGGCATGTGGATTTGGAATGTGAGTTTGTGCAGAATTTTGCCAGGCTCAGGATGGTTACAAATAAAAAAAATATGATTCCTTGGGTTGGGTTCTGCAGATTTTTGTCAGGCTATTTTGTCAGCATTTTGAGTTTTAAGTCCTAACATCCCTACCTAGCTCTATATGGCAGCAGCACTTTTGTTAGGCTCTTTTGCCAGACATCACATTAAAAATGTAATAGAAGGAATGTAAAACAACAGGCTAAAAAGCATACTACTAGGTACATCCACTCCTCCATCACAAACAGTGGGACACCCCTCTAGATATAATTAACACAAAAGAAATTAAATAAATTAGTTTTGCTCTAGAAATTGTATTTGTTTTGCTCTAGGTCAACTTAAAAAATAAATACATAACTAAATAAATAAATAAATCACAATTTGACAATTTGATTGCCTACTTCAACTGGATATGTGTGAAAATCCCAGTATGGCAGCCTTCCGAATGACAGAACTAGCAAGCCTAGCATTAGATATATTGTTATGTTCAAAAGCACTAAGGTCACTGGTTTTGCCCATTCTGATGCTAAACTGAGTTAGTACAAATAAGGACAGACAACCAAGCTGTGACTATTAAACATGACTCAGACACAGCTGATGTATCATTAGACATAGATTATCATATTATTATTACAATTAAGAGGATATTTAACAAAACTAAAATCTAACGTATGGACCCAAGATGGTGCCATGGATAGTTGCCTCAGTGTGCTGTTCCCACTATTTTTTTGTTTTGTTAATGTCATGTATGGTGTGTCTAATTATTTTTTTTTTATTTTCCCTCAATAATATTCTGTTTTCTTATATAAACCTTATAATATATCTTATGCATATATTTTTAAATATTTAGTATATTTAGTAAATAGTCTGTGTACTTGTCTGGTCTGTTTAGTAAGTTACAGGTCATGCATGCATGCTCTCACCAAGACAAATTCCTTGTATATGTAACATACTTGGCAAAATAAAGTAATTCTGATTCTGATCAATTTCAGCTTTTTCAGTTTATTCTTTTTTGTTTTATTTGTCTTGTTGTAAATATTTTTCCACTGCATTTTCTATTTTTTATAAGTTTCATTATTAGCAATTATTACAAATAAATATATACTATATATATATATATATATATATATATATATATATATATATAAATAAATATTTACGGAACATTGGTGTATTTTATCACACTCGTTTCACCATTTTGTAAAAGCACTAAGTCACTAGAGACAATGTGCTACAGAGGATAACTGCTTTACAATCTCAAATTTACTGCCATTACAGAGTCAAGAAATAAATGCTCTGATCTTGAGTAAGTCACATGCACATGAGCAGACAGAAAACACATCTGCAGCAAGTTACATTAGCTTTATATTTACTACTAAAATACTGACATGAAATCTATAAGATGATCTTTTTTCACTATGCAGAGATGTAACGGAATTCTTCTACTTTCTATGAAAGCAGCGATACCCTGCCATTAGAAAAATGTCACAGAGCTGCACGTCCTGCACACACTTGAAATTAGAGGAGTTAATTTCATTGGCTATCACTGCAGCACCTGTGCCGCCAGACAAAAATAAGTTACATCTGTGCAACAGAGCTACCCACCAAATGGGGTTACTAAAGGAATATGAGCTGACAGGGCTGTGGCAGAGGAATCCCAACACGTTATGGCAGCTAACTGTTGTCCTGATGGTCATTGGCAGCAAAGAGGCGAAGAGAGAACATGATAGAGAAGAGGAAATGGGAAAGGTCATAAGAATTGATAGATAAAGGAGAGGAAAAAAAAATGAGGGCATATTAAAAAGAGGTGACTTAGTTAACAGAGCAAAAACTGTTAACTCACAATTTTATGGCTAATCATACACAATAACAACAGAGAGACACAGATACCGTCCGTTCTACAGCTTCATTGTGCTATTTACACAGACAGATGGGTAAAACCTTAAAAAATCCCTAACACAAAGTACATGCCTTTTATCTTTTGCCAACAAAACCTTGGAATTCCATCTGCCTGTGACATGATAACGCATATATTTTCTTAGTAAATAACCAATTTAAAATACGTTATCATTTATAAGGGTGCAACTTTGAAAGCAGCAGTTCTTTGCATGCTGTACATTTAAATTTCGGTACATGAGAGTTTAAGTAAAATGCTATTTAAATATTGTATAAATGTCAATATTGCTTAAATATCAGTTATTACAAAGAAAGGCTACATATTTTACAAACAACTTGTGAGAGTAGAGTAACAGTGTTATAATGAACAGTCAACTTATGAAATAAGGAATACAGGTTTGCAGATTTTATCATTTGATTTATATTTACTACTGATTAGTACTAAGTGCAGAGCTGCAGTAACTACTAAACTGTAAACTAACTATTATGCAAGTACCTATGGGTAGCCTGTTCTTCTTGTTGGCAGGTGTAGTAGCTGGGGAAAGCTGGGGCGTACTGGAAGGTGTGAGCTCCAAGCTGTTGCTCTTGATCGTGCGAGACTGTGGTACACTAGCTAGCAGGGTCTCCAGCGCTAGGTGGTCTTCCTCTCTGAGCTGGTCCCCTGCAGTCACACTCCGCACAAAGTCCACCTGAACATGGCACATACTGAATATGTCTCATTACTGTGCATACAGGAGTTCATTCCTCAATTTCCATGCTGGTGGGCTGGCTCCAAGCACAGTTTGGTGATTTCCCTGCTCAAAACACATTATTCAGGTCAGTTATTTGCCAGGTTTAGCTGGTTAGAGCAGGAAAGTAACCAAACTGTGCTGGACTGCATCCTTAAAGGTCCTGGACAAATAACCTCTTCTGTACATTTTGCCATGGCCACAGCTCACAAATCGTTACAAGCCTTTATGTGGGAGTATGTACACATGCAATCAAAATGGCAGAATCATTCAAATGAACTAAAAGTTGCAGATAAATACATGAAACTGTTCTATCATGATGCTACTACTTTAAAACTTCACATTATGTCAAATAATTAGCATGAATTTATTAGGAATATTAGATGTGTCAAGAATGATGTATATGTAAAACAGAATGAATTTACTCGAAGCATGGTGATCAACTTGCAGCTAGATAACTTATAAAGAAATTACTATAAATAAATAATTACAATATGTTATTAATTGTTTAATAACTTTTTGTTGTTGCCAAAAACTGTCAATGAATAGTTATGGAAATACTGAAAAAGCAGTAATTAGTAATATGACAAGTGATTTAAAAGCTTTGAAGGCTTTATTTTTATACATTTTGGGTATTGTGAAACTTTAGCTTTAAACTTTAAAAAGACATTTAAATTTGTGTTGTCTAATCAAATTTATTGCTTGTTATTGCTATGATACTGCCAGTGAGAGACCGATCACAGCCATATAAACAACAAGATGTAGATCTGTTGATGGTATAAAGTTTACACCCTTCTGTATTTAATTCCCAGTTTGTAACTTACCAATGCCAGGAGCTGATTATGTGTGATATAGATCACAGTTCGTGTGAGGCCTTCTAAAAGGTTCATTGATGACATGGGAGGGGTCTCCACAGCTCTTCCACCAATCACAACATCCAAAAAGGCAGCAACACAACTCTGAAGAAGTTAACAGAACAGCCAATAAAACATGAGTACTGTTGCACCCAACACAGGACATGTAACAGATTAATGAAAACCATAAAATCACATGTTTCCTTATCTAGAAAAAAGAAACAGATTATATGGCTTAAAAGTCAATAATAGAAAGGTACTGGAAATCATTCTTACCTTATCAAATTTTGATAAACCGCTTTTGCGTCGAGGATCTCCATCATCTGTGTCAGCCATGGCTAACTGCTGCAATAACTGTCCAACCTGAAATATTTTCAGATAACATGACAGATGAATATACCAAAGGACATTTGATACATTCACAACTTCTTAAAAATACATGAGGATGGCTGATATAGACATAAAATGTGTGACACAGTTGGGTATTGCATTCACATTAGAAGCTATAAATTATAAATAAAATGTATAATTTCAGTCTCTGTCTTTGACTGGATGTGCAGCATTTACAGATACTGGGAAATACGCATTGAGGGTGAAGGTGAATCTTTACAGAAAGTGTGTACTGCGCACTTGTGTACACCACTCCGGAGGTGGTGTACACAAATTTTGGGAGAGAATGGGAATTACTGGACACTCAAAAGAAGAGATACTGCAAAAGCAATTAAATGAACTGTGTTTTTCTTTTAATACACTTCTAATGGCTAATTTGTTTGGCACACACCAAATCCTTTGAAAATTCACTGTTACAAAGTGCCTAAAAAGACACACCATTCAAGTTTCATTATAATTGGTTAAAGATAAGCCTGTCAAATGCCAGCTGAAAGCTGACTGACTGATGACGACCATAAATTTTTATACACTGTCCTTACGTATTCACTTATAGTCTGTGTAATAGATGTTCCTTGCAAACTTTCAGCTTGGATGTTGCACGATTGGATGTATGGATGCTGAGAAACAGTTATTTAACAGTTACAGTGCCCCCTAATGATGTAGGCGCATCAGAATTGATAGGCTACCTCAGAATCTACTCCTAAAAAAAGCTGTTAAGTTTCTTGACGAAGGAGTCTTGAGTTATAGAACTTTTACATTTTTATGAATTATTTTAGAGAGATTAATTAGCATTTGGCAGCCATATTGTTTAAAAAGGCAACTTTTTAAAATAATTATTGAGCTTCAGGCTTTTCTGAATTTTTGACACCAATTACATGAGGATGGGGCAAAAATCCTAGGACCAGTTCACAAATGCAGGTTTTGCACATAAGGCAATTTTGTTAAAAATCTAAGTAGGTGAAGCAAAAAGTTCAAAATTACAAATTAGTTTGTCTTGACCCAATGAATCAGGAAAAAAAGCATTTTGTGTCTAAAACTGTTCATGTTGTGCTGTGCAATAGCATCCCCTTTAGGCTGATGGGGCTCATGTCCTGCACCTGAGTAACGAGAGGGAGTACTACCTACTGACCAAGTTCCATGTCCCTAAGACCTATGGTTTGGTCTGGCCAGATCACTTTAGGACAGAAAAATAATAAAAATCTTGACAATTCCAATAGGATTCTACGCACTGCGTGCTTGAACCGCAAATATGTGTACACTTCAGTTTAGTGGGAATTCTAGATACTTTTATACATATTCAACAGCACAAAAATTACCATTCACTAATGTGCAAATTGCAAAATGAAAATAATGAAACTTACGTAGAACACATTATTGCAATAATTCAACAACACCCAGAGTTGCAATAAATCGGTGCACTTAATTTCAAAATGTTTTTAGTTTCAAAAACGTAATAAAATGTAATGTACTAACTTGCATAAAAATGTACTGCAGGGTCTTGACTGTTAATCTAACACCTTTTTTTTTACCAATAATGTAACTCCTTCCTATGTTTTTTGGAATGTATTACATTTTATGTTGATTATTTGTACTGTTTTCTTGAGTTATCATCATACTCATGATTTTTTTTAATGAATAATGCAGGTTTTTATTTTGATGATGTAACACTATATTTATTTGCAGTCCATAAGTGAAGCTGAGAGAGCCCAATATGTTGTTCATATGTTGGTATTAAAAGTGTTAGTCAACTATGCCATGTCTTGTCTGTGCCATCTTCTTGATTTATTTATTTTTGACCCACAGAAATACTAATGTTGGAGTATTCTGTATTATACCACTATTAAAGGTTTATTCCTGAGAGAAATGCTGTGCTCAGATATATTGCAATACTGCAACGTGCTGCTAATCAGTTTAAATATTTTTTTTTTTCTACAATACACCATTTGCACACAGTTTATATTCTAAATTTTACAGAGAGCCAAAGACTTTACATTTCCAAGCATAACATTTTACACCAGTGGTAGTGATTTCACTATTAATTGCTATAACAACTTTTGCAAGGCTATGCATTTAAATTCTGCAATGGCAGGTGACAAAATAGCCAAATAAGAATGAGTGAACGTACTTGGAACAGATTTTATTCACAAACCCCATTTCCAGAAAAGTTGGGACATTTTGTAAAATGCAATAAAAAGAACAATCTGTGATGCGTTAATTCTTTTGAAACTCATTCTCGTTTGGGAACTGAGGACACTAACTGTTGGTTTTGCAAGTGAAATTTTTACCTATTCTTGCTTAATACAAGACTTCAGCTGCTCAACAGTCCAGGATCGTCATTGTCTGATTCTTCTCTTCACGATGTGCCATACATTTTCAATAGACAGATATGGACTGTAGGCAGGCCATTCAAGCACCCACACTGTGTCTACGATGTCACATTGTTGTAGCACATACAGAATGAGGCCTGGCATTGTCTTGCTGAAATAACCATGGACGTCCCAGAAAAAGACTTGATGGCACCACATGTCTCTCTGAAATCTCTGTGTCAATGGTACCTTTATACATATTCAAGTCACCCATGCCGTGGGATCACACACACACGGTAGTGGTTTCCGGCCTTGACCTACATGGACTCCCTGAATCGTTTCACAATTTTATTGTTTATGGTAGACTGTAAAAGACCTAGATTCTTTGCAATCCTGCACTAAGAAATGTTCTCTTTGAACTGTTTGACAAGTCTCTCACAGAGTTTGGCACAAAGTGGTGAGCGACGACCCATCTTTGCTTGCAAAGACTTTAGTGGACGCTGCTTTTATATCTAATCAGGATCCCCTTACCTGTTACTAATTCACCTGCTTAGTGTGGAATGTTTCAAAAAGGTGAATATTCTATTAACACTCTTATTTTGCCCTGTCTTAAATGTTTTTGAGTGTGTTGCAGGCGTCAAACTTAAAATGTATATATTAACAAAATACAATCAAGTTGCAAACGTTAAAATCACATTTATTTGTACTTTTCAGTTAAATAAAGGTGTAAGACAATAATATATATATATATATATATATATATATATATATATATATATATATATATATATATATATATATATATATATATATATATACACATCGCATTTTACAAAATGTCCTAACTTTTTCAGAAAGTCCAGCTGACCAGAAATGCTTAAAAGGCTAAACAACTAAACTGACTTTGTTAATACTTGATCATGACTAACCTACAGTTGTCTCAGAAAGCATTCACACTATCATCACTGCCTGTCATATAAAGGTAATGACTTCTGGCTGCCTCAGTGTTTTTGTCACTGGCTGTGTGCATGCAGGGTTAGTAACGTTAAAAGATAAGAAGTAAAGAATAGGCCTGTGCAATATAATCGGATATCGCTGATGATGGACAAGTAACCCAAGGCAATGTGTAAAGGGCGAAAATTGCTGTTTTGGTAAAGGAACAGAGAGAATTAGAGATGACTAATTTACCATAAACCACTTGAAAAATCTGTTGGTAAACTGGGGCTCATGTTTAAGACATGTGCAGGCTCAGGCACCAGTAGTCAGTTTCTCACACACACACACACACACACACACACACACACACACACAGAGAGAGAGAGAGAGAGAGAGAGAGAGAGAGAGAGAGAGAGAGAGAGAGAGAGAGAGAGAGAGAAGAGAGAAGAAAGAAAGAAAGAAAGAAAGAAAGAAAGAAAGAAAGAAAGAAAGAAAAGAAAAGAAAAGAAAAGAAAAGAAAAGAAGAGAGAGAGAGAGAGAGAGAGAGAGAGAGAGGTTTGTTAAGAAACTGCCTTTGTTATTTCTCTCTGCTATTGTAATGCTGTCTTTACCACACAGCTTCCCCTTTGTTTTCTTTATTTGAATGGAATCGAAAATGAATGCTGAATGCTGAGTTGAGCTCAAGCTACTTGCTGCAGTAAAAAAAAAAACAAGCTATTATGTTATCGACAATCGTGAGTTTTGACTAGGAAATAGGGTGCTAATTGTTTTATTTATCACCCAGGATTAGTGCAGAGTACTTAAGATACAGAATACTCTTAACTTTGGTACTTGCTGAAGGTACAGTGACAATATTCTCAAGTTTAATGCACAAATTGTAGAATGTGGACTGAAAATACACAAAGTTACATCAACAGACAAAGGTATTACATCATCCATTTGAAAAATATAGTCAACTTCTAGTCATATTTCCCAATAATGTAATAAGGTATTGAAAATATAATGATAACTTTGATAATCTATTAGATGTATTCAGATGCTTCACTGCTGCTACATCATTGATATATGTTACTGAGAATCTGTTAAGTGTTTATTTCATCTAAAAAGGACCACTCACAATAAAGTGTTGTCCTCTCCAAGAGACAAAGACAGTGACCACCCTCACAGCACTGTAGAGGGCAGCAGAAAACATTCAACCGATAGCCACCTTCCAAATATAGCTCCACTGAATATTTCTTGAAGCTGACAAGGCTTTCAAAAATTCCTCCACTTAATCTTCCTCAAAGCCATGTTTTTATGCCCATATTAGGAACTCCGGGTCTAAGCTCCATTTCTCTACGGCCAGAATGAACTGGGTTTTCGAAGAAAATCTCCTCTATCGTACCCTGTGTTAAATAAAAATGTTCAGAACCCGATATGTTTTGTTCTTTGTACATTTTTCTCCCGAATACCACTGAATCCTTCAAATTACGAGTCGTTAAAGAGTTGAAATATGAATATTGCTACATATAAGCTAATGCTACGGCACACTGAATTCACGTCATTAGACTGGCAGCCTCCTTAAGCAGGTTTTGGCAGAAAACATTTCTATGTACAGGCTGAGAGCAGATGAAAAGAAGTCAGAACAAAATCAGCAAGTTTTCCTGCAGTTCTCTGTTCTTCATCTGATGCTCACTAAAACACGATACATCTTTCCTTTTAGCTTGATTTGGAAAGATCTACAAACATACCTGCACTCAGCCTAATTCAGTACAGACTGAATGCTGGTAATATTTTTCTGTGGACATTTTCTCAGTACATTAGCCAGATTTTTGTTCGACTTTTCCTATTCCACCTTAAGTGGTGCAGCAGTTGGAGGATCCAGTGGCATTCGGGAGAAAAATGTACACAGGACAAAACGCATCGGGTTCTGAACATTTTTATATAACACAGGGTCCGATAGAGGTGATTTTTCGAAAACCCTATTCATTCTGGCCATAGAGAAATGGAGCTTCGACCTGGAGTTCCTAATATGGGCATAGCGAGGACTACAGAATGACGCATGACAGTAGTCTATACAGATAGTGGTTGGTCATTGTGTATAATGAAGTTGAGTTGCCTTTGGGTTGTCTGCTGGAAGTTTATCACATTTCTGGAGAGCATCAGCAAGATTCTGCTGCTTGGTGGTGTCTTCCTGTCTGTTAGCTATCATGAACTCCTCGTACTCTTTCACATTAAACCTCTACAGGTGATTAAACTGACGCAGGCGTACTTTCACGCCTCGGCACCCCAGCTTCACACACATTACAAGTAGGGGTCTTGCTTTTTGGTGTCCCTAAAATAAAATATCTCCAAACAAACAACATTTTAGTCAAACAACAGCTAATGTCATTTGCTCACTCAGGTACAGACTGAAGCTGGCACGGGTTCATGGTATGATGTGGAATGGATCGGTGACGTGTCTTATGTTACAGTGGGTTTATGGTCCAGTGCAAGCTGCGGACTGGAATATGGATCGGTAAGTGGATCAGCCCTCGCTGTCCGATATCTAATGAGTGAATGACGCCAATATCAGACTCAATACCAATATAGGATCGGATCAGTCCCATCTCTAGTTTAAAACACAAAAGTTTCCTTTTCAGAAATGTGGTTTCTGTCTGGTTAATGCTGACAATATTGGGTAAGGTTCTTTTTGGTGTAATTTTAGTAGAAGGAAAAGCAGCAAAATAGACCAGTCAAAACAAGATTAATCAGGTTTGTAAGACTTTTTTTTTTTTAGCATAGAGGAGCAATACTCAGCAAGCATGGGGTCATTAAGCTTATAAATTCAAACTTGTCTGACACCATGATATTTTGAGAATATTGTAATATTGAATTCTGATACTACTGCCACACTATTGCTACTAATGTTACTCTGGATAAGAACATCTGCTAAACAAATAAATGTATAGATAAAACAATGTTGCCTAAACACCTAGCAAAACTGTAACATATGATGTTCAGTGAGACACACTAGCATGATAAACTCTACCTGCATGAGATTAAAGCGTGCCACTTCATTGATGGGAGCATCAGAGATGATTCCATACTGTTCAGGATTCACAATGGCTGGGCAGATGAAGCAGGTCAGCAGCAGGTCTGTACACATGGTTTTTACCTCGCTGACATCCAGCCTCTCCACCCGTGCTAGTGTCTTGTACATCTGAGACACAATCCACCGCAAACTCTGAGGGAAGCAGTAGGTATTCTGCTTCAGGTAGCCAATAAAGGAGTTGACCAGGGCCACTAGCTTGGCTTCGTTGGCTTCCACAGCCGCCTGTACCTTTTGGCGGTAAGTATCGGAGCCCTTCTCCCCAAACAGGCGTTCTTGTTGGGCTGGAGTAAATCGCTCAGTCAGCTTTGCTGGGTCAGTTTCCAGGTGGTCCTCATCCTCCACCAGCAGCTGCATAATGGGCTCATGTAAAGTGGCAGTGAGGAAGAGTTTGGCAGAGTACAGGCCCTCAGAGAAAAGCTTGAAAAGGATACTAAAGGCACACGTGCCCCGTCGCAGCAGACGACGAGGGTTTTCACTCTCCTTAAGCTCAAATTCAATCAGGTAACGTAGGACCTAGGTATAAAGGCAGAAATCTTTTTCAGTCAAAGCAAATGCAATTTTCAGCCAAAGCTTTAAAGTTTTAAGCAACCAGGAGTAGTTGACTAGCAACAAAATAAACAACAATACTCATTCTCTATAAGACAAAGGAAAAGTGCACTGCATAAAACAACACACTCCATTTAAGGTGTGTACTCTGTACCTACCTGTAGCAGGTAGCTCTCATCCTCTTGCATGATGCAGTTGCCATAAAGAGAGGTAAAAACAGTATGGATCACTCCTTGTGTATGTTCCTGGTTTAGCCTCTCTCCGGCAACAAGACAGGAGGCTACCAGCCGTGGATTCTCCCTCAGCCGCCCAAGGAACTCTCCATAGATGCTCTCCTGAAAGCCCAGGGTCTTATAGCCATCCACAAATTGTGTGTCCTCTAAAACCTTGGCATGCTGACAGCATTCAGCTGGGGAGGCCTCCACACTATGGGCAAGAAATTAAATATGCCATTTACACTCTAATTTAAGCTATTACATGAAATGGTTACAATACAATGCCTGCTGTCTGAAACATTGAGTGCGTTTACATACACTTAATAATTAAATCATAATTGGATTTCTGTAGTTATCGATTACTCAAATGCTGACGTAAACAGTATAGTCCAATTTCTTAGACCAGAGTAAGGTCTAGATATTCAATTAAAAAATCTGATAAAGAGAGCTGGATTTTAGCTCAGTAATCAAATTTCTCAGCACATGCGTACTCTTATTCTGATTTCTTTCAGATTTCTCAGTCTGTACATGTTCGAAAACAGACCGCAGTACTGAAAATAGGCAAGCTGCGTTTAATGTAGCACCTGCAAGATGACAACGAAACACTTTTGGAGCCATGCTGAAACCAACTAAAACAACTCATGCTTAACAAAATGAAGAACTTCATCTTCAATATTCTTCATCTTGTCTGATTACTGCCAGTCTCACACAGACCTGGAGTTTGTCCATTATCTGAGTACCAAAGTGCCTTGGTGCAATTCCTCTTTAATAGGCAGAAGAACAGAACAGGTAGGAGAATGTTTTCAGTAGCTTAAAATATAAAGTGTTATTAAGCCTGTCATTAACTCAAAGGGAAAAAAAAATTAGTAGCTCTCACGATCGAAAGGGGCCGGAAATCCCCGATGCAAGGGAAAGTCAAGTTTAAATGAAAAAAATAGTCAAGCTTTTTGCTCGACAGAAACATCTTCAATATTATTTTTAATGCAGGAAATGCACTGGATTCAAGCATTTACTGAATGGTTTTAAAAATACATCTATGAATGTAAAAGTACCTTTTTTGTTTAAGGTAAGCCTAAGAGTGTACAGGTTACTGTAGAATGCTAACACCCATTTTAATATCAAAATTTAATGATTAAATTATGTTACAGAACAATGTTAAGATCAGTTAGCTTTTCTTCATTTAGCTGCTGAAAAGCTGCTGACTGAACAGTGCAGCAAACATGTCTTGAGCTTTTCTTACTCTCATACAATATTCACATATTTGCCTGCTGTACCAAGATGGATATGAGTATTGTCTAAAACTTCCAAGCCTTGGTTTTGGCTTTGAAACAACAGATTTTAGCTATCTCCAATTAAGACAATACTTATACGAGAAAAGAATTCAATTTTAGAACCCATAAATAATTGTATTATTAAAATAGTTAACAGCATATAACTCGCAAACACTTGAAAAGAAAATTGTCTCTAAGTTGTACAAAAGAATTTGCTGATTTAAAACCTGACTCTGACCTATGTATTAAGGAAAAATGAAAACATGAGTGTGGCAGTCATATTTCTAAAAACGATTGGGAAAATATTCACACACAAAAATGGAAAACCACTCACTTAATATTTTTGGGAATTCTGTTGGAAACTTTTTTTTTTTTTACTACAAATCAGAAAAGTAAAAGAATATTAAAAAAATTGATGATTGCAGCCCTATTTACTGCATTACTGTCATTTTTAAACTTTTTAAAGAAACTTAATTACAGCAAACATTAATGAAAAAAACATTATTGCCCAAAATTGTCTGTTATACATCTGGCTTGTTCTGCATCACATTGTGATGCATACTGTATAACAAGCGGCTGGCAAAACCCAGCCCTACTACACATGCTACCAGGTGACTATGGCCTGCGGCCAGCTGAAAGCTTGATGCCCATAACAGCAATAAAGTGAGGCAGGACTTGTCAGAATGATTGCAAATAGTTTTACATTTTCAGTTGTTCAGATTACTTGGTATTCAGTCAGTTGAGGTAGTTTTACCTGGTGAGGATGAGGCGGTCGAGGTTAATCCTCTGCTGCTTGGCTATCCAGGCTGCACGATACAACTTCTCCGCTGTCTTCAGCACCTCACCATTGAGCCGTTGGATAAGCTGCTTCTCTGAAGCCACATACAGCCTCTCTTGCTTCAGGTGGTGGGCCAGAGTGTGGATGTCTGGCTTCACCATCTTTCAGTTGAGCCACAGAAAGGAACTTACTGTTGATGGCAGAGTAAATGTGTGAACGTTACATACACAAAGAACTTTAGATGAAAAGAGCTAATGAAAAATAAGAGCTAACTGACAGAAGCCAACAAAACTGCTAAAAATGCTGGGAAGCAGAAGAAATAATAAAAATATTATTAAGATATTACTTGAGTTTAAGAAATGTGACAAGTGAGAACTCAATGATAATATTTAATAATTATCAGGACAGCTAACAATCTTATATGACAGAAAACAGACTAATGGAATCCAATATGAGAACAATATCATTACGATAACCGTAAAAAAAATGCTTATAGATGAAAATACATTTATATTATAAATAGGTATTCTGAAAGTAAACCTTGAATTACAGTAGGGACAACTAAAAATTATATTTTTCAAAAATAGCTTCTCTCTAACATTATATATTCCCATATTTAAAAACCATGTAAAATCTAAACTCTATGCTCCACCAGAGAACAGCGATCATCCAGCATCTTTTGGTTAATAAATGTAATCTGAAGGATGCATAGAAAGATAACCACAGCCATCTAGACGCTACAACACACTAGACAAAAACAAACAGTACAAAGTGCTATACCACATACAGGCCCTCTGCAAAACAGATATCAAATGTCTGAGACAAGAAAACGTCAGTGTATGCTTCTTATTGTTGTCCCTCTGTTGCATCCAGTGGCCTGTAGATGCAGTCTTTCTACAGTTTCCTACATTGGACTAAACAGATTTACAACCTCTGACCAAAACATAAGACGCAGGCTTTACACTACCCCCACTGGAAAACAGAGTTCAGACATTTAATGTTTCTTAAATATTATAATGCATAACGTTACAACAAAGCTAATAATCAAAAGCAAACTTTTAGACTTACATGACTGTTTGAATATTTTGACTCAACTGTTCTGGTTACTATGGTTTCCCTTTACAAACACTCTTCTTTGGCAGGTAGATAAAAAATAGAGTTCCTTTCTCTATATTTGATCGATTTACACAAAGCACAGAAATTCCATTTTATTTTACTATCTTGTCCTCCAATACTGACTTTAAAAAGTTAAACTAAAATTCATTGCACAGCGTGGCCACATGCCATGGATAACATCCAACAGTACTTCATGACATTTTAAAACGTATAAATAAATAAACGATTAGGCAAATAGAGACATTACATGTTTTTACAGGGCAGAAGGATTTAGAGGCTAGCAGAGTTCTCACATTCGTGCCTAAATACTCAGAGCAGTTTGGAGACTGAATGGAACAACGCAAGATAGAACACAGAATAAAAGAAAGCAGATTAATTACTGCATTTGGTCTTATTATGGTCTTATTAGAATAACAAAGTCTTGTCTCCCTTGCCTGCCACCATCTTTATACGTCATGAATGGCCAAAAAGAAAATCACAAAAGTCACCCTTTCTCTCACAAAAATACCTCAGAGGTTACAGGTTCCTTAACGATGCACCTCTCTAACATTACTTTGAATGCCATTACTTGCACTTAAATGGCTTACAAGTTAAGCACATGTAGATGATCAAACTCCTATTGCATTCTTGTCCGTGCTGAGTACAAACATGTGACAAATTAAATGAAAAACCTGAATAAATGAGTGCGGATGGTTCCAAACAAATATACTTCATGATATAACTACGCAAGTAACATTTGACAATGCACTGTGGCATGTATAAAAATGCTCCTTCATTTACAATTCATGACCATCTCACATTACAAGACTTGAGAACGTTGTAAATCATAAAAATCGAACGTGTTTGTGAATATTGGAAGCAATCACCCCAGAGCTAGATCGAAAGGCTAAAGAGTGACTTGTCTCCCCTCTAACTTTACAAGATTATCCGCTCCATCAACTGCTTCCATCCAAGCTCCCAATATGGCACATCTTCGTACTGAGGAGCTTACTGACTTTCAACATGGCAAATTAGAAACTTTTAGGAGCAACAACAACACAGGGGCAAAGTGGTTGGCCAGATGGGCTTTACGAAACAGTCTGTCACCTGGAAGTAAGGCTAGAACAAGAACTATTCATCAGGAGCTTCATAGATTAGGTAGGTTTCGATGGTCAAGCAGTCGAAGATCACCTTGCGCAATGCCTAGCGTCAGCTGGGGTGGTGTAAGGCACACCACCACTGGAAACTGGAGCAGCAAATCTTTGATGAGTTCCAGGAGGATGTACAGCATAAACTGTAAAGTTTGGTGGAGGAGGAACAATGGTCCCGCACACAAAGTGACCCTTGTAACCTTAACCACAATACTGCAAAAAACTAATTACACCAACACTAAACAATTCTAAGTCAGTATGTTTCTCTAACATATAGCACTTCACATCAAACCACTCTAAATGACTTTACACTCCACCATCACCTTGGTCAGGCCTACAGTTCATTAGTGGTGCACTACTCTTTCCTGTCATTGTATTTTTTTTTAAATATAAAGCTCCAGATATGGTCATAAGATGTGCATGAGGACACAACACAGCGTGACGTACTGAAAGATATTTTTTTCCATTTCCAAAGATGTCAGCTTTGGATCCATCTGTGTGGTCAACCCAGTCAACCCACACATAGACTATACTTGGGCAGGCCTCCTAGGTTTATTAACGGCCACCAAAGTTTATTGGCAACCCGTTTCAGTATTTTTTATATTCATATTTTTGTCCATCCGAGAGAACAATGCTATTGCCTGCTGATAATCACACATGCTCTGCAGAGAAACGCAGAGAAACAGAGAGAGAGAGAGAGAGAGAGAGAGAGAGAGAGAGAGAGAGAGCGCGAGAGAGAGAGAGAGAGAGAGATGTTCTGTGGTATTACATAAACACAGTGGATATTTTACAAGCACAAACAAGGCAAAGCAACTCTATTTTCTCTCCTTATTGTGTAATTGGTCTCTGATAGTAGCATCACTGAAAGAAAGCGCCAACTATGCTGCGTTGGTAGCTACAAGATTTAAGAGTGTATTCAGCACATGTAACTTGGCCACAGCGCAACATGCTGTAAAGTTGTCCTGTTTTATACATCTTCACTTTAAAAATTTAAGATTGATCAGTTACAAAATATAAAAAGAAACATGCTAAACTTGCACTTTGTCTTTTTACATAAGTAAATTTGTGCACACAACTAAATATAAGGATGATTATAATTTGTTTTCTCTGCAGGCTATGGGAGTTAGAAAGGCATAGACTAATTTTAGCTGAGGTTAGACTACTCATTTTTCAGGCATTTTCTCAGTAGATATGAGTATTCAAAATATTTTAAGAGAATATGGGATGAAGATGAGGAAGAGATAATGAATATAATTTATATTTATATGAATTAATATAAATTAATATAAATTGATTTCTGTCTCATCTGTCTTGGCAGTTGTTTATTTTGACATCTGTTGTGCAAGCTTAGATCATGCAACTGCTGGCCAGTGGAAAAGATGAGCGCTACAGCAGTGCTGGTCATCCCTTTCTCCAATGTAAAGCGCGAAAGAGATTTTTCAAACATCAACAGGGTAAGTGAATTTTATCTTTCTTTAAGCGCTATACTTATATCATTTATTCTTATAGTAAATATAAAGCCAAGTGCCTGTTTTTCTTCTGTTTTTTTCTGGTCAAAAATTACCTGAGAAACAGACTGAAAAGGAAGCAACTGGCTACATGTCTGCAAATATCAGTAAATGGACCAGCACCACAGGCTTTCCCAAATGCACATGTGGGAGCTTTTCTTTAAAAAAAAAAAAAACTAGAGATTAAGAGCTCTGAGAAACAGCGCCAAAGATCTTCATTTTTTACTTACAGAAACAACATAAGTTTTAAGTGTAATCTAGCATCCATATGCCTACATAGAGGCAAAATTTGATAATAAATAAATAAAATAAAAATCACTAAAAATCCTCTGCCAACGTTCAGCTACACAGAGATGTTTTGTTCATTTTTATAGTTTACTTTGAGTCATGCTGACACCAAACTACACTGACAGTCCGTGTGACTGTAATGAAGACCTAGATGAAGTTCGAGCTGATTGAGAGAAGCTTTAAGGATGCATTTACTATTCCAGTGTTTGCTGACAACATTACTTGCATAGGCACTAAACTAAAACAGCAAAATTTGGACATCAAACATGTCTTGGCTGATTCATTACATCTGCGCTACACAGAAAATGTCAACATTTTTTGCAAATTAGAAATAAAAAAAAAAATTCACCAAACCAATCCTTTAAACAAAACTTCCATGTAACAATTATAATATACTAATAAAAAAATGAATGTGCAAATCAAAATATTAAAACTGGATCATAATTTACAGCTACTGTAAGTAATCAGCAATAGCTAAAGAAGAAAATAAATATTTATTTTAATAGTACAGATCTTTAGGTCACAGCATCATTCAATGTTTTAATGTGCTAGTCTGACATTTTAATAGACGAGCTCTGTGTGAACAGGAACAGTATCTTACTAATGTTTGTAACTAGGGGTGGGAATCTCTAGGCACCTCACCTCACGATTCTGATTCAGAGGGCTGCGATGCGATTATAAAACAATTATCTTTTTTTCTATACAGGATTTCTTTTTTTCCCTCACTGGTTCTCAATGACTAAGAACTGGCATGCAGACTGCAGGTCACATAGCAACGCAGTCTCGCCTAGCTAGTAGCTAACCAAAAGGCAAAGAGAGAGATTTAAGATAAACATTTGGAGATGACTGGACTTATTCGCATTAATAAGCACCACAGTTGGTTTTCTGGTACGTTAAATCTGCAACAAGAGACTGTCAAACACTAAAAAGTTGCGAAGATGAAGTCAGCTTCTCTTTTGAATTTTCCCGTTCCAATTCCAAAATTCGAACAAGAAGCTGGAGAATAAGAAACGACTGCAGCCTCATAAAACAGTTGAACATTGAGAGACATTTTACAAGACACTGTTCTACTTTTGAGGAAAAGTTTTCCGGCGGAGATGGAAGGAAAGCGACTATAGCTAAAGCTTAAAGCAGAGCAAAGTAAATCTGCATTTTCGTTTATATTTTTAACCTATATTAGGACATTAGCACATACTGAGACATATTGGACATTAAATGATGTAACTCCAAAGGTGGTTTGAATTTTGTTGGAAGGACAAAATGGCTTCTTAACATTTGGTTTGTCGACTCCTGAACTAACCTAGCTTTCAATGCAGAGGGTGCCGGTCGGATTTCTCGTTCATCCAGTTGTGTTTTTGTTATGTGCACGGCACAGAGTGTCCAGGCGCTGCACTTTCGCACTTCCAAGTTCCGCCTTTTGCGTTCCGTCAATATTACGCTATAAATTAAAATCTAGAAAATCGATTTTTGACATTTGTGAATCGATTCAGAATCGTCTGCATTGCGATGAATCTAAGAATCCATTTTTTCCCCCAGCCCTAGTACTGATGGTACTTCACGGTACCACCTTAATAAATGACAATGTCAAATACACTGCTTTGCACTTGAGCATCCCATTAACCAAAAACAGACTGTGACCAATGTTACTCGCACGCTGGCGATAGAGTTGCTGGACCAGAGGCACTACAATGTACAGCAAGTATTTCACAGAGCATCACCCCAGTGCATAGATTAATACTGTTTACAACGCACAACTGCATGGCCAAAACCCCTGAATCTTTTTTCTCTTTTTAGGTCCTAGAGGGGGCCTGTGCCATTTTTAGTCACCCAGTGTGCAAGGCTCACTTTCTAGAGGCACTGGGAACTAGATCAAGGTCCCCTTTTCACTTCTCCTTGTGAAAAGCTGAAGCAAATTAGAACAGACAGCACTACAGCAGGTAAATCACACAAGAGCAAAAAAGGAGCAATAGTATGTATGACAGCATTTGTGTAAGGAGCTTTGCATGGTTGAACAGAATGCACTGCAAGACTAAACATTCTACCCTCTGATACGTTCAGAGTTCTAGCAAAATTAATCAAATTTGTTATCAGTTCATAAATTCACAAACCCACATACTAATAAATGCATATATAGTGTCTCCCACACATTATACTTGGGTGACCCCGACTAAATATATGACTCCTGTCAAAGTACATTTTTTAACATTTTAATAATTTCCAACTGTCATTTTGTCCCATTTCAACACATTTTTAAAATTTTTAAACAAAACAAAAAAAGGACAGACTTTGCGCAATACTAGACCCAATATCAGCTGCTTATGTTGTGGTTCCGTGCAGCTTTGTTCAAGTTTTTTTTTATTTTTTTATTTATTTTTTTTTGTTCATTACAATGTTTTAAATACAAACACAGAAGCATTTTTTGAATACCCAACTAATTATGTGCAATGAATACTAAGATGAGTTTGTACATCAACATATATATCACAATTTCCCACACCACTAGATACACCCAAGATTTACTTCAGAGATGTGGGAAACAAAATCTCCAAATGATAGCCCCAGCCCAGAGCAGATCAGACCCAAACAGTCTTTCAGACTATTAGAACTGTTGAGTCTGAGCTGAGAAGGTAGCGACTAAATCATGACTGGAAACACAAAGACCCATCAAAATGACAGTGAGTAGTAATACAGTTGGACAAAGACAGTGGAGGTACACTCCTTAAACCAATAAAGTATATATAAAAGCACTTCTACCTCCACCTCAAACAGACAATTTGAGTGAGCAGAGGTAGAACATGACAAAAATATTCCCTGGTCAGAGAACTCATACTGAAAGCTATTTCAGTACCTGTGTTTGGTCAAGGACTCTTCCACTTTACTGATGACTGACTGACCACTGAAAATTTCACAAGTTATCGATTGGTAGACTTCTCACAGACCGGGCTGCACAACTTTATTAATTTATTTGTTTACTTATTTACTGACTTAATCACTTATGCACTTGTTTGTTTATTTAAACCATTTTGAAACAGAGTCTAAGCAACTCCACTAGCCAATTGTGAACTAATGGCACCAGTTAAGTTAAACTGCTCGAAGGGTTCCCCTCACATTCATTCAACAGCAACAGTTAGGGCACATTTTGCACAGCATGCTTGCAACCTTGCATGCTCAATGAGTGCACCAACCAACTAGGTTCAACATCTCTCCGTCGTAGAAGTCCTGACCTGCTTCAAATCGGCCATCATCATCCAAGTGCCAAAAGACTCCACAGTCACATGCCTTAATGACTACTGTTACTTTAAGTGCTTTGAGTGGCTGTTAAGTGCTTTGAGTAGTTCTTCATGGCTCACATTAAAGACTCCATTCCACCTACATTAGACCACCACCAATATGCCAACAAGCAAAACCACTCCACAGAGAATGCTATAAGCCATATCATCTGGCCTGGCACACTTGGACAATCAACTTCAGCTCAGTATTCAATAATATCACAGCCCAGAAGCTAGTCAACAAACTACACTGACTAGGACCTGAACTCATCATTCTGAAACTGGATTTGAGACCTCCTGAGCAACAGGCCTTAGGCATTCAGGATCCAGGATCAGGATCCTTGAACACTGGAACCTCCAATGGTTCCTGCTCACCCATGACTGCATCACCAGACATCACAGCAATAACATCATCAGGTTTGCTACACTACAGTTCAAGGGCTCATCTCCAATTACAGTGAGACAGCCAACAGAGAGGAGGTGAGTCCTCATGCAAGGACAACAATCTCTCTCAATGTCAGCTGATTGTGTTAAAAAATCACTACTGCCTCTGGTGGGCAAATTGTTTACTGTTGAAGTATGTCGAATTTCATATGCCTACCTTAGAAAACATGAAGATGCCTTAAAATAACTTGCAAGAGTGGCAGGAATAATACAGAAAGTTGAGGGTGTATATTATGTGACATTACATTTAATGCCTTTATGGTTTCATCAAATGTAATCAAATAACGCAGTGGCTTCAAACCTTTGTCCTGCTCTGGACATTTTAGTGTCCCTTCTCCCAACACACCTGATCCAACTAATCAGTCAATTATGGCTGCTGCTAATGATTACTGAATAATAAGCCTTGCAAAACGTGTCGAAAACTTTGTTGCACCACATCCTATTCATTTCAATGGAGTGTCGCACAATGCGAGGTGCAGCGCAGTGAATCGCAATGTCCGAAATGTTTTGAGAATAACTGGAGCAGCTGATTACAACTGAGGCTGGGAAGATACAATGTGCATCTTATCAACTGTATTATAAAATGTGAACACACACAAGCTGGCATAAACATGTCACTTCAAATTTCATACAGGCACAAGCAGATATCACCAATACCACAGTGGAGTTAACGGGGTGGGGTGGGGGGGGGGCTATTCGTAAAGCAGCTTCTGCATTAAGCACTGCTATATTTACAGGTGACAAAAATGTCTGCAGCATTTATGATTTTAAAACTGCATATGTTTAAATGCACAAACCAAATAAATACAAATACCTGTGATGAAACAGTGATAGTGATAGCTAGTAAAGTTAAGTTCTTCACTTCTATTATTATATTCTTCAACTATTCCATATGTTATTTTTTGTGAAAGTAACAATTCATTTTTGTTTCTTCACACACACATAGATGATGTACTTTGTGTGTATTTATATGTTTTTGTCTTCTACAAAAAATAATTGTTTGTATTAATTATGCATTCATCAGGCACTGTAGTCTTGTTTTGGCAAAAATCAAAAAACAAAAGCAAAGTGAATGCTGCCAAATCACAATCTCGCAAAAACACAATATATATAAAGAAAGGTATGTTCCTGCACACCTCTATATGAGTTTAGTTATACCTATGAACCAGTACATTCAAAATGAAAATGCACCTACCAACAAGATACTAACAGACTCATGTAGATCCAATTCCATAGTGGAACTGGTTCCCAGAACCCACTCCTATTCACAGAACAACAAACAAGCCATCAGTTAAAGACTAGTAATGGTATTTTTTGGATGCAATATCAGCAAGTAGCAGCATATTTATGCCCTACGCTTTAGTAGATGCATCTCTCCCATAAATACAGAATTTAGTTAGTTAGTGTTTGCTAGCACATTCCATTCCAGCAACATCTGTGTGTACTCTCCTGAGTTGTGCTAAATACTCACATAACAGTGCCAGGAAAAATCAAGTTGATGGTCACTGCTTCCCCTTGAAGCCTGTTTGGAGTGTGGGTGTGTGTGTGTGTGTGTGTGTGTGTGGGTGTGTGTAAGAACATACATGCACCACAGCCACATCCTCTTGGCCATCACACTTCCTAACTCTTGACTCTTTCAGAAACAAAGCCAGCTTGACCTCACCATCAGCTTTCATGCATAGGCCATACAGACCTCTGTTACATGACAAGAGAAAAAAAAAAACATGTTGCTCACTTCATTAACAGATGATGTATGACATTCTGTCTTCCATGTAAATGTTCTTGAACTGAACTCAGTCATTTCACTACATCATTTTACTGTTTTACTCTTCTTTAAAAGTCATCTATCCATCTGTGATTCCAGACATTAAGGAGTGAGAGAGAATAAGAAAAGAGAGGCAAAAATTAATGTGCCACACAAAGCTGTAGCAAGACTGACAAGTTTGTGACAACAGCGAAAAGAATGTGTAAACACCGCAGCTGTCCTTCACAAAATCTTCCAAGAAAGGGTTCAACATTAACAGCTGCTTAACTGTCCGGAGCAAGCAAAACACTACATTGGGACTACAGCGTTGAAAATAACTTGCCTGGTCTGGCAAGCTGAACTCCAGTCACAGAACAGTTTTTGTAAGACGTATGTGCTATAGCAAAAAACAATATATTGTGATATGTCACAATATTTATTTTTTCGGACATCTCATCAGTTGGAACTGAGAAAAAAAGAATTAGTAGTGCTACACTTAAAAAAAATACTAGCAAAACTATGAACACAATGATTTTTGTTCAATATTTGGACAGTGTAGCACTAAATTCATTAAAAAGGACTAATTTTGCTCTTTTTATTATGAAACATGTTGGTCAGTGCTCTATAAGTACTAACATAATTTATCACAATAACAATATTGTCATACTAGTGTCTGAAAGTAAACAACAATCTTGATATTGCCTTCATCTAATCCAGTTGTGTCAAGTTAAATCTAGTTATTCAAATTGTTTATTAATAATCATATGTAAATCAAGGTATGATTTAAAATGCCACTGAAGCAGGAGCATGCAACAAAGTGGTTAAGAATCTATATTTGTACGGAAAAATAAGTTCCCTTGGGTTGACTTTGATCTGTCCTCAGTGGAGATCTTTTGCATGATCGGTGCTACCTGTCCATGGCAGAGGTCTTTTGCACATCTGGTGTTACCTGGATTATTTTTTCGCAGATTCCGCTTTTTATACAAACAGTCATGTAATAAAACAACTGTTCTAAGAGATTTGTGATACAACCCAAGTTTCCCAACTAATAATACTACCATTAAAAAAACAAAAAAACATCTGCTTAAACTTTATTTTTTAACAACGACACAGATCATTCTACACTTACAGTTATGCTTGAGTCATCATGACATTAAGTGCAAAGCCAGCATTTGTGCCAGTGAATTCAATGTGCCGTACCAAACACTTTTCACTTAAGGAAACAGAAGAAGCGTTGCTTACACTCCCGACCCTAAACTTATTTCGTTATTAAACTTAACTCTCACGATCATTACGGTCGAAAAATACGCAGGCAATTCTGTGGAAGTTAGCCCCAAGAACGATACAGGAACGCATCCTGACATTTCAAACGCAAAAACAAGCAGCTAGGAAGTAGCTGGCTAGCTAGCTAGTTGATTCACTTACATTACGTACAAAATAAGCATTAAGACAGCCAAAATTAAGGACGCTGAACTAAACATCTTACCAGACAGGTATAAATGCTACAACCAAGCTCTTTATAAATCTTACCACTATCTAACTAACTAGCTGACAAAGTGGGTGACTAACTAACTAGCTGGCCGGCCATTAGCTAGCTAGCTAGCTAGCTAGAAGATTAACCTAGATAAGCTATAGTTTCTAGTGGGTTTCTTAATCCTTTAGTCAGACGGGGGGTGCGCATTAAATGGTAATCACGAACAGTACCCCAAAGCAAAAATGTCAGATAACTTAGGGTTCCTGAATAAGATGCTGGGCTGTGTAGCTGCAGAAATGGCACAAATGGTTAGCTACTACTTGATTTAGCCTTGCCTTGCGTTGTTAGCTATGCAATTACACTACGTTAGCTAGCTAAGCTAGCTAGCTAGCTACCTAACAAGCATTAGCAAGTAACGTAGCTACTATCAGCGACTGAAAACAACTTCACAATACATATCGACTAGCTAACCGGAAAACGGTTGATTAAATGTCAGCTTTTGCTTAGCTAAGAGTCATCTGGCGAGTTCGTGTATTGTAGCTAACTAACAAATTAGATAACTACAACATACGAACGCATTCAGTAGCTGATTAAAATGCACTTATTTTACGCGGAGGTGACATGGACAATAGTGCCACAGTACAGCAAAATGCATCTGCGTGCAGCAATTAAAACTCACCAAACAATGTTTAAATACCCCGTTAGGTTAGCTAACTAATTAAGGCTGCAAGTGCACTTATAACGTTGTTGTAACCAACAATGTTTGTATGTCACCAGCCACAACGACGTCTTTGTAAAAAAACATAATTTGCTAGCCTACTACTTAACTAGCTAGCTAACGCTACTACCGCTAGCAATGGTTTAGCAACATGACTGACGACAAGCCCTGCAAGCTGATTAGCACAAAAATCTTCACTTACCCAAAAATGTGACCGTTTATGATATGCTGTCGGTTATGTATTTACAGTTAGGTGTAATCCTGTGATCCGTATCCCAAGGTCCTACCAGAGCCCGTTTACAAACCTAGGTTTAGCCAAAAGAGCTAGCAAGCACCCTGTTACGCTACCAGCAGCAACCTCTCACAACTGCAAATGTCATCATTGGGAGACTTGTATCCGCATGCGTATACGTACCATAAAACAGAACCTGTTTGTTCATAAATAAAAAATCAAGTAACTGCGTGCGTAACTAAGTATCACCTATCTAGTTAGCTACCTTACTAAATTACTGGGACGACATTGTTTGGTTTTATGTTACTATTACAATAAAAGCAGGGTGATGAATAGGACCGGCGTCACTCATTCATGTGAAGTACCTTGCATTCATCAGCAAGTGGCGCTCAAGTCACACAGCAAAAATTTTAACGCTAAATCGAGCGTGGTAATTCATGTGAATTTAAAATGCAGCCTATTAATCTAGTAAGAAGTAAAAATATGTTATGATTATTTTTACTTTGATTTGCCAAATTCGAGAATGTAAATGACACTGCATGCCCTTCTGCTTTGACAACGTCAACGAAGTTAGACGACGTTATTTATTCAAATATTAAACCTGAGCCCTGATTGAAACTAACTTACATCCGCCATTTTAGCGATGACAGCACGCTAAAAGGCGCTCCTGAGAGAGTAATAAATAGGGACTAACAGAGCTGCTTTGCAAAATTGTAATTTGTAAATGGTTAATCCTTTTTATACAGAGAAACTCACACATGCAACATAGAACAGCATAAAATATTTTAACACTGCTGTCGTATTTTTGAAAGCTTTTCAACTCCTATTATAGGACTTTATGTGTTTAAGACTCTTTATTGAACAATGTAATATGTATATGCAAAGTGATTGGTTTAAAATCAACCGAGGGCAGAAGAGTTACAAAAGTTATACCAACTTAAAAGTAGTACAACGTACAAGAATACTATTTGCTTTTTTTTATTAAAAATTTAGGGTGCGTATATACAATTCAAGATCTTTATGAAAAAAATATCAGTGTTTTTTTTTTTTTATGAAAAATTACGATTTTGTATATAGACTGTTGCCAAAAATAACACTACTTGCAATTTTATGGAAAAGAAGAAAATCCTTCACCGAAACTTTCTTCCAATCTATGTAGTGACATTTGTTATTCCAAAAGCTTATACAAGCAGTCGCAGACAATTATTTTCTCATTTGTAAAATTATTTCTTATTAAATGATATTAATGATAAATGACTATTCATTTATCATTAATATCATTTAATAAGAAATAATTTTACAAAAAAAAATCACTCCACAGCAAGGCACAGGTAATCACTCTACAGCAATGCAAACAAAACAAAGCAAAAAAAAAAAAATGAAATAACTGAAATATATTGGGACGAACTAATGAAGGACCTATATAAGAAGAATATAAAAGAAAGAATAATCTGAGAAGAGAGAATATATATATATATATATATATATATATATATATATATATATATATATATATATAATATTTTATAATATTTTGACACAGGAACTGCACCAAAAACTGTGGAATATTCTTTACAGGTAACTAGAAAAGAGTATTTTTCCATAAAACTTGCACTTAAAAAACTAAAATAAATATTCAATTTTTTTTTTTTTTGCTGATGACACTAACATTCTAGGCCTTGTCACAGATGGAAATTAAACAGCCTACAGAGACAAGGTTAGCACTCTCTCAGAGTGGTATCATGACAATCTCTGTCTCAACATCAGGAAAACAAAGGAGATAATCATGGACTACAGGAAGTTGCAGAGGGGTGGTCACTCTCCCTTGTACCTGAATGGAGCCGAAGTGGAGAGAGTCAGCTGCGTTAAATTTCTCAGTGTCACCCATCACATGGCCTGTCCATACTGCCATCAGGCAGGAAATATCACAGCATCCAGGCTAGAACAACTCGGCTAATAAACAGTTTCTACCGACAGGCTGTCAGGCTTCTGAACAAGCTGTGAAGCTGTGAGTCCTTTGAATACCATTTCACTTTGTCACTTAGTATTATTTATTATTTATTTATTACATCATATCACTGCTACAGACAATATCACTGTCACTTAAAAAAATATATATATATAATCCTTTGTTTTCCTGATGTTGAGACAGAGATTGTCATGATACCACTCTGAGAGAGTGCTAACCTTGTCTCTGTAGGCTGTTTAATTTCCATCTGTGACAAGGCCTAGAATGTTAGTGTCATCAGCAAAAAAAAAAAAAATTGAATATTTATTTTAGTTTTTTAAGTGCAAGTTTTATGGAAAAATACTCTTTTCTAGTTACCTGTAAAGAATATTCCACAGTTTTTGGTGCAGTTCCTGTGTCAAAATATTATAAAATATTATATATATATATATATATATATATATATATATATATATTCTCTCTTCTCAGATTATTCTTTCTTTTATATTCTTCTTATATAGGTCCTTCATTAGTTCGTCCCAATATATTTCAGTTATTTCATTTTTTTTTGCTTTGTTTTGTTTGCATTGCTGTAGAGTGATTACCTGTGCCTTGCTGTGGAGTGATTACCTGTGCCTCACCACAAGCATTTCCATGCATGAATATCCAACAAAATAATATTATGAAAATTGTCAAATGCCAGTGAAAGTTACATTATGTTCTAGTCACAGTGTAGCTACTGAGTGCTGCTTTGGGTGCAGCATCTTACAACACTGTCACAACACAGTGGCGACATTGTCGGTACATTGTCACAACCATAGATATACATACCTAGATGCCGCGTTGTCTGTTGTTCTCTCTCTGAGGCGATACATCTGCACATCTGCCATGTTGGATCAGTCAGGATCCACTTGTGAACAAATTCACTTGTACTGAGAGGTGATGAGCTCTAAATTGGCCACAACTTCGTTACTTACCAATTTTCACCAAATTCGTTTTGTTATAATCCTCAGACATAGATTATTCTAGGTTGCACAGACTCTCTCAGTAGCTTTTAATTCTTTAATAACTGTGATCTTGCTGATTAGCCATCCGGACCAGCAGAAAAGTATTTAGTCTGCACCTGACATTAAAAACTCAGCATAGCGTGAGCTCTGGTAGAAACATTATCTCACACACATCAGCAAATCCATCAATGTGTGAATCACTTTAAATCTTAATAAACATAAAAATAAAATGCCCCCCCACACACACACACAAAGCATAGCAACAAGGACGAAACAGAAGTTGGCTTCCTATTTGCCGGTTTCTGGTGCCTGAAGCTGCACCATTTAAGGTGGAACGGGAAAATTCAAGCAAGAAGCTGGCTGATGAACCATTTAAGGTGGATTGGGAAAATTTTAACAACAAGCTGGCTGATGAACCATTTAAGGTGGAAAACGAGCAAATAAAAAAGCTAACTGGCAAATAAGAAGCTAACTTCACCTTCATGTAAGAAGGTGCTAATGTTAATCTATTATGAATACACAGACGAAGGAATGCTATAACTTACCTAGCTACAAAGCATTAACCATCATTGTAAATAAATAACTACCACATCAAGTTCAGTTCCCCTGAATAGACTATCAAATGAAATAAGCTCAATATAAAACCAGAGGAAAACAGGCACATAAGCAGGTTCTCTGTGCCTCACCAACCACATGGCCATAGGTCACGGCAACAGTTCTTTGAATCTGGCAGGAGGTTTTTTCCACTCTTTACTGTGTTTTACTTCACTATTTCCCTCGATCCATAGCACCATAAATTCAACGATTTCCAGACCCAACACACCTGGGTCATGGTCTCTCTCACACACACACACACACACACACACACACACACACATCATCTAAACTGCTTATCCTTCTGGGTCGTGGTGGGGTGCTGGGGCCTATCCCAGCTGTCATTGGGCAGAAGGCAGGATACACCCTGGACAGGTCGCCAGTCCATCACAGGGCAGACAGACAGACATACACATTCACACACACATTCATCCCTAGGGGCAGTTTAGCATGTCCAATTGGTCTGACTGCATGTCTTTGGACTGTGGGAAGAAACCGGAGTACCTGGGGCACTTGAATCTCAAAATGTTATGCACTGTTTTGGTACATGTAGCGGTCATAGCATATTGTACTGTTTTCTGTGCGCCTTACAGAGAGATAGTTTGTTTGTTTGTATTATCATAGGTGGTGTTGTGTAATCATATTTTGCAATTACAACGTTGGGTCTGTCAATGTTATGAGTAATAGCGACCTCTACTGTTCAAACCAATGAGCTGCGCTGAATGGGCAATGTGCTGTGGTTATGTGATCAGGCCGACTGGTTGGAGAAGGAAAATACGTAGGTTGGACCTGTGGGGAGCTGTGCACAGTGTTTTCGCCAAAAAAGAGCTCCAGTTCGACATTAAAATTGTAACGACTCCTAAATTTCTTGTCAGAAGGCGCACACGCTATGTAATTATTTGTTTTTTAGTCCACCTTTGTAATATATTCATTTATCGTTTCAGAAGTCAATGTAAACACGGGACTTGAGAGAGCATTGATGTTGGTTTAGTAGAATGGCTAACTAAATCTTCATGGACACCAAATGGACTTTGCTGAGAAATGCCTTTTAGCCAACAGAGACTCATTTTACACTGATAATGCAATTTGTTTATAAAATTCAATGTTTATTTCATTTTCATTTCAGCAGAAAGGGAGGGAAATATATGCTTGCCAAACATCAGAAGGAGCGTGGTCTCATCTGTACCAGAAGAAAATCTTTAGGACAGTTACAGTGAAAAACGTGGCCATTTGCGGGAGTGAACAACAACGTTCGCCAGCGTCCCTGCAAAGAACGGAGGCCCACGTTTCTCGAAGACCCCATTGCTGCTTTCCATGCAGAAGACTTAGAGCGTATCCAAGTATTCGTCTCACGCGACATAACGAACTTCAATCGCCGAATCCAACGCATGAGGAGTTGGAGCACAAGAAGATTGTGCTGCAATTGCCAAGAACAGCCACAAGGATGCAGTGTTACGACGTCCAAGGACAATTCAGTTTGCAATAATTCATAATACCTTCGGTATACCAGGTCAGACTGTATTTCTCAAGTTGGGATTTTTGCTTCTTGTCTTAATTGATGTTATTTAATACTTAATCTGTTTGACTTTCATTGTTTAACATTAAAAAGTACTTCATAAGTTTGTGTACTTGACCAAGTAATTGTGTCTCTAGAAGATGAGAAGGCACAATTAGAACAGAAATTAAAAACTGAAACCTAGAAAGACAAAAAAATTGAAGAACGCATAGCTGAAATTTATGCAGATCTTAAAATATACAGGGTAGGGCTCCAGGAACCAGCATCTGAAGTTGAACAAGAGGTAAGGCAAACAGAAAAGGTGAAACGCCCAACAGAAAAAATGCTTGAGTTTAGAAGGGATGAAATAGCAAGAAAGGAAAGGAAGTTTATGTTCACGTATGTAAACTTCAAAGCAGAGGTTTAGTTCATCAATCTAAACTTAAGGAAGAATGCTCTAAAACCGAGTTAGGTAAAATGATAATAGCTGCAGAAAAGTATGAGTCAGAACTAAAAGAAAAACATGAGAGTTTACATGCATTGGCCACCCTGCTTCAAGATATCAGAAGGAAAATGGATAGCTGCACTTCAGTTGCCACTGAAATAATTGCACTCCTAAAAAGGTGTTATATGGAAGCTGGTATCAAGGAGTATCAAGCACTGGATGAAGGGAGGTCATATCTAGGTTTTATGGAATTTTCAGACTTTGTGGCAGAGGAGGCACGAATTGCATGCAACCCGGTTTCTTCACTTCATGCACTGAAGCATGCAGATAAAAATTCAGGGAAGGAACAGAAGCGACTCAAGGCCAGCACCCTAGTGATGTCAACAAACGTGTCTCAAAAAACAAGGGATTCAAGTGCAACAGAAAGAGACAAAGGTCCCCAAAACAACCCTTCTGCCACTCAAAACAAAGGGCAAATAGAATGTACCTGCTGTCAACAAAATCACTTTATATACAAATGTGGAAAATTTGCAGCAATGCCTCTAAAAGAAAAAAATCATCATTGACAACAATATGTGCTTTGGTTGCCTCAGAGTAGGCCATGTCTCCAAAAATTGTAGAAAGAGGGCCACTTGCAACATTTGCAGATGGAGCCACCCCTCTCCACTTCATGAAGAACGTCCTCAAGTAGAAAGGTCAGAAGTACCAACCCATGAGGACAATGCTTCTACGGTCTTATGCAATGTGAAAGCAGACAGTGGCGATCGTACATCAATGATTGTTCCAGTATGGCTTTCCTGTGTAGCCAAAAACAGCCCAGAAACCTTGGTGTATGCATTACTGGACACACAGAGCAGTAATACATTTATTGACCAAGATGTCTGTGAAAAAATTGGAGCAGACAATGACCCTGTAAAACTGAGGTTGTCAACAATGATTGACAAAGGTACAATAGCGAATTGTCGAAGGGCAGTTGGACTAAGAGTGAGAGGGTATTTTTTGCAAGAATACATCGAGTTACCACCTGCATACACTCAAGAATACATCCCACTGGAGCAAAATAGTATTCCCACTCGTGAAACAGCAAAGGGATGGACCCACCTTTGCAGCATAGCAGAAGAGATGCCAGATCTATTGAATTGCCCTGTAGGGCTTCTAATTAGCTATGACTGTGCAAGGGCCCTGAAACCAAAACAAGTGATATCAGGTGAAGGTTATGATCCATATGCAGTCAAAACAGATTTAGGCTGGAGTATAGTGGGATCCATAACACCTCATTCTAGCTCAAGGGATGTAACGGTGCTGCCATCGCATTTCTGTAAAGGAATTCCCGTCTGTCACACCTGCATCTGTGTTCAAGGCATTGGAAGCAGATTTTATGGGACACAAACCCCAGAGAAAGGAAAATATCTCAAGAAGATATTTAGATTCTACAGCTCTTGAATGGGAAAATTCTACATAATAAGGAAGGACATCTAGAAATGCCTCTACCTTTCAGAGAGCGTCCTCAGCTTCCAAACAATAAACAGCTTGCCACAGTCCGATTGAAGCACCTAAAAACTGGAAACTGGAAAGAAACCCTAAGTACAAAGCAGATTATGTGAAATTCATGAACAGTGTCCTGGAGAATGGTGATGCAGAAGAGGCAGATGCCACAGCATATGAGGGCAGTACATGGTACATACCACACCATGGGGTGTACCATGCAAGGAAACCAGAGAAAATTCGAGTTGTATTTGACTGCTCTGCCAAGTTTGAAGGGACCTCCCTAAATGATCACCTACTCACAGGACCTGATTTAACTAATGCTCTAACTGAAGTACTGTGCAGAATTCGTGAACACCAAATCGCAATTACTTGCAATGTGGAGAAAATGTTCAGCTGCTTCCATTTTCACCCAGAAGATCGTGATTTCTTGAGGTTCCTGTGGTGGGAAACTGGGAACACAGAAAGGGAGCCTAAGGAATATCACATGCGAGTGCATATTTTCGGAGCAGCATCATCTCCAGGATGTGCTAATTATGACATGCAATACCTTGCCAGAAAATATGAAAAGGACTACCCAGTGGCAGCGAGCTTCATTCGGAAGAACTTCTATGTGGACGATGGCTTTATCAGTGTCGATTCAGCTGAGAAAGCCAAGCAGCTAGTTAATGAAGCACAAGAACTCCTTGCTAAAGGCAAACCACGCTTACACAAATTTGTGTCCAATAGTAAGGAAGTTTTGGATGCGATTCCACAAAGTGAGTGTGCCAGCGTAATGAAGGATGTACATCTGAACTACAATGAGCTTCAAATGCAGAGTGTACTGGGAGTAAAATGGAATGTGGATACTGATGCATTTTTATTCATTGTCGTCCTTAATAAAAGGTCAGCCACACGACTAGGAATCGTCACAAGTGTGTACGACCCATTAGGATTTCTCTCTCCCTACATCTTGATTGGAAAAAGAGTGCTTCAGGAGATGTGTAAACAAGGTGTTGGGTGGGATGAACCTCTACCCCCTGAACTAAAGCCAAAGTGGGAAACATGGCTCCATGACTTGGAGATTCTTTAAAAACTTCAAATACCAAGATGCTTCATTTCTGAGAACCTCGGCACAATTCAAAAAATTGAGCTGCATCATTTTTCAGATGCCAGCAATAATGGTTATGGGCAATGTTCATACATCAGGATTGTTGCTGATGAACAAGTACATTGTGCACTGGTTATGGGCAAAGCCAGAGTGGCACCCACGAATATCGTTACCATACCACGCCTTGAGCTCACTGCAGCTACAGTTTCTGCTACAGTAAGTAACATGCTTAGGGAAGAGCTTGAACTGACAATAGATGAAGAGTTTTTCTGGACTGATTCACAGGTGGTGCTTAGTTACATCATGAACGAAGCCCAGCATTTTCATGTTTTTGTCGCTAATCGTGTCCAGAGAATAAGAGACACCACAGATCCAAGACAATGGTTCTACGTTGAGACAGGTCAGACTCCCACAGACCATGCGTCTAGGGGTCTCAAGGTGGCAGACCTGATTGATTCAAATTGGCTCATAGGACTTAAGTTCTTATGGGAACGAGAAATTGTTACAAGCCAAAGATCCCTAGAGCTTCTTGTAGGTGACCCAGAAGTAAAAGTTCTGAAAACAGATGCTGTTGAAAGAGACAACTTCCTTGAAAGGTTGTCAAGATTTTCAGATTGTAATACAGCCCTTAATGCTATTGCTCGGATTCAAAGACTAGCTAATAGAGACCGGTCAGGGCCAATTAGTGTAGAGGAAAGAACAAAAGCTGCTTTTGCACTCATCAAGGCAGCACAAAAAGAAGTCTTTTTGAGAAGAGCTGAAATGGTTTAGTCAAAAGTCTACTAAACTACCAAAAACCCACAGGATGTACTAACTTGATCCTGTTCTTAAGAATCGGCTGCTCAAGGTTGGAGCGCGGTTGAGAAAGTCTTCCGCATCACTCGAATTGAAACATCCATTAATCCTTCCTAAGGAAGGCATTGTCACACAACTAATACTTGACCACTGTCACAAGAAAATTCAGCACCAAGGTCGAGGGCAAACATTAAATGAACTTAGAGCCAACGGATATTGGATAATGGGTGCCAGCGAGGTAGTGGCCAAGCATATCAAATGTTGTGTTACTTGCAGAAAGATGCGCAGACCGACCGAAGAACATCGCATGGCTGATCTGCCTGTTGACCGAGTTGATCGATCACCCCCACTTTCATACACCGGAATTGACTGTTTTGGCCCCTTCTACATGAAACAAGGTTGGAAAGAATTTAAGAGGTATGGCCTGCTGTTCACATGTCTTAGCTCCAGAGCCATCCACATAGAAATGTTGGAGGATCTCTCGACCGATGCCTTCTTAAATGCCCTAAGATGCTTTGTAGCAATTAGAGGACAGGTAAGACAGATCCAATTCGACCAAGGAACGAATTTCATAGGGGCGAAGAATGAGCTGGAGAAGGGTCTGATGGAACTAGACAATGAAAGAATATCTACCTATATAGAAAGCAGTGTGACTTCCTTATGAATGTTCCCGAAGCAAGCCACAGGGGAGGCATTTGAGAGTGCCAGATACGGATGGTCAGGAATGTGATGAGCTCTGTCTTGGCACAAGCTAAAGGAAGATTAGATGACTCCTCATTGAGGACATTTTTCTATGAAGCCATGTCGATTATAAATAATTGTCTGCTTACCACAGACACAATTCATGACCCCAAGAGTGTTGAGCCTTTAACACCCAATCATCTACTCACAGTGAAGTCCTCTGTGCCCCTTCCGCCACCTGGCAATTTTATCAGAGAGGATGTGTACTCCAGGAAAAGGTGGCAGAGAGTTCAATTCCTATCAGAGCAATTCTGGAGCAGGTGGCGCAAGGAATACCTGGCATACATAAGCCTGAGACAACAGTGGCATGCGCCCGAAAGAAATGTGCAAGCTGGGGATATAGTAATTGTCAAGGAAGACAATATTCCCAGAAACGAGTGGAAATTGGGCAGAGTTGTTGAGATCAGTAAAGCTGATGATAATTTGTAAAACAGTTTGGGAAGGTTGAGAGTTGTTACATTCAATTCCGTTTTCTCGCAAAATGCAATGATGCCAGTGGAGTTAGCTGACAATGAAAAATCAGAATGTCACATGCAATATACTCACTGTTTAATACACATAATATCAAGAATCTTGCACTACATTAAACCAAAAAGCTAATAAAAACAAAATAAACACCACAGAAGTAAATAAAACCAATCCTGAAATAAAACTTTAAGTTTTACCTAGGATTAGAGATAGCTACTAAAACAAGAGTCATCCCTTTGCCCCCTGGGCCCTTTATTTGCTCATTAATACTTAACAATTCTATGTTCAAGAGCCCCAAGTTCCTCAGGCCCTGTGTTACCTTTTAGTAACTTTGGAAACAGCCCTGTTACTGGAGCCCTACATTCCCAGGGCCCTGTGTTCAATTACCGAACATTGCTGGGGAACAACTCTGCCTGTTTCAGTATCAGTTTTATCATACCCTCAACAACCGGGTCTCGCCTTTTCCTCTCAAGAGAATCCCCATTGCCATTTTTTGGCCACTTGCCTCGAATTCATTGTGACCCCTTCTAACCAGAAAAATCTGAATTAATCTATTCATAGCAGTAAACTACTTTAAATTGTTGAATATTTCAAAACCATAACATTTGATTACTTAGGTTGCAAACTACTCTCTCAAACTAATCTCTTAAATGACTACATGACTGCTGAGACAACTTCACCACTAGCTTACTAGTTAGCATGCTAAAGGCTGCACAGTTAACAACATTGAAAAAAAAGCCAGCACACCACAGTTCTAAACTAAAGTTCATGCCCAGGTAAAGCAATTATTTACGAATTGTTATGACTCCACAAAAATGTTTTTTTTAATGCAAAGTTTGCATAACTAGTCATTCAGCTCACTGAGCTCATGTTTACTCAACCTGAAAAATAAACTATTGTCCATACATCTGTCACTTTAAAAAATATACATATTTTGACATTATATATTCATTAATAACATCTGAAATTGGACATGCTGTTTTCAAATAGATTCCTTTTTTGCAATTGCAAAACATTACCAAAGTTAGCGTTCATACTCAGATGGCATCTTTGGGCACATGCTCTGTGATAACATCTGCCTTACATATCAAGACTGTTTTAAATGCTCGTGAACTTTCCCTCACCATTCCCCCTTGGGAAATGCCTCAACGCCATCTTAAGGGCCATTCTATTAATGTATTAGCTCAAGTGACCCCTTGGGGCAGCAAGTGATTGAGTGATCATCAATAGACCCTACACCCTCTACAAACTTCAGCAGACGAACATACCCAAAAATCAATGCCACTATGTCCATTACTGAATTTTTAAAAACTGTAACATTCAATTAGCTACAAATGCCCATCAGACCATCAGTGAGCATTAGGGACTGACAGCCGCTCATAGTTTGTGCGGTGTGTCCCTAACCTTTGGCTCTATTCGGATCTTGTCAGTACTGTTTTGGCCAACTAAGCATGTGAAATCCACGCAGTAATACTAGTGAAATATATTTTAAAAAAAGGAACCTTTGATAGAAGAAGGTAAAAACACTCTTTCAATAAGTTGAGGTGGTAGTATCTAGGAGTGCCCTATGTGCTCTGTTTGTGCAGGGGCTAGGAATGTGAGTTGGGGGCCCTTTGCTCCCATTGGGAGAGGGCCTCTCACTTTCTCCCTTCTTCTCTTAGGTCCAAATAGATGAGATCATGTTAAAAAGAACCATATGCTCTGTCTCCTGTTTCAACAACAAGAACTATACATATATATATATATATATATATATATATATATATATATATATATATATATATATATATATGCTGTTGGTCAGTCTGTTCGGGAGGGGACATTTAGAATTGACACAGATCCTCTCTCAGGTACTCTATAGTGCTTGATATGATACTGTTTTACTATGTAATAAACCTTTTACTGGCAACTCAGTATCGGCGGAGTTTTTTCTTCACAACATCTAAACACCATCGCCATTAAATAAACAACACTAGCTAGAGTACAGACTCTTTGCAGGCTTTTATTATGGTACAGAGAGTTAAGGAGTGTGTTAGAGATCTGTGTTAGAGATAACTAATTACTGAATTAATTGTGATGTGTTATTAATGCTAAATCTACACTCAGGAGTGGCTCTAACTAAACGCCAGTGGCACCTGCCACTTAGAAGAGGCACTAACCAAATTCCAGTGGCACTTGCCATTTACTTACAAGAGACAGCCATCAGCTTCTGCCTCTCAAAACAAGAAAAGCAAAGTTTTGATACCACCTTAAGCTGTTTATGGCCGTAAAAATGAGACCTCTAAAACAGATGGTGCAGGACATATTGTGAAGGAGAGTCACTTGAGTTGCCCAAACGCTGAACTTTTACCTGTTGATTTACGTTTGTACTATGTGCCGAGGGAATAGACTATATGTGCACTCTTTTCCGCATTCCGATTCAGCCAGTTTCACTTCCAACGCTCGTATCTAACAGACTAGCCGTGGCATTTTTCACTCGGTTGCTTCAAGATTTACCCAGACTTACCGTTAACAACGTTGCTCGCTTAATTCGAGCATCATGCTAAACATCTTGAACTAAGAAGGAGAAGGGCTTAAAGCTAAACTATCCACAATTATGAAGGTAAGTAATGTTAGCACTTAAAATGTTTGTGTACTAGCAAACGCTAATGTAGCGATACTACTAACGTTATGTGTCTATGTGTCAATCACTGCTAAAATGTTCCTAACATTATTGTTGATCTCTAAAAATAATTAATTCGAGTGAACGTTTTGCAGTTCGTATGCACGTTTTCTTTTATTCGTGGTCACGATTTGTTAAATTGTTCCCTCGTTTTCTATTAATAATGCACACGTTTTCTCTACTTCATGGGAGCGTTTCATTTTAAACCGTGATTACGATTTTCTAATTCATTCTCCCTCTTTTGGGGCTCTTTTCTTTTAATCATGGTCATGTTTTATTTTTAACTGAACGCACGTTGTTTGTTTATTCGTGCGCAAACAAATAAATGTAGTAGATACAGGCCGCTAACAGCTCCCTGACACTGTCTGATGGGTTTTGATGTGTTAGATTGATGAGATAATGAACAGAGATGCTCATTAGGTTTGATTTAGATTTGGGTGGTTATGAGGACACTGCAGCTTCTCTTCACAGCAAATGCCCCACATGTTTTCTGCTCCCGCGTCAAGCTGCGGTATTAGGGACCATCACACAATTACAGGAAGAAATGATCAGCGTTTCAACATCCTCACATTAATCTACATCCATATATCTATTAAACTCTCTTGGCATTTGACCTCATGCCACTTGAATATTTCTGTTTCTGTTTGATTTGAGTTTGTTGAAACAAATTGATGCTGATCATTTCTTCCTGTAACTGTGTGATGATCTCTAACACCGAAGCTTGTCGTGGGAGCAGAAGCAGCGCTAAGCGGCTGTGCTACGTCTGTATCTCTGTTAAATATAATCAAGTGCAGTTTAGTGAAGATTGTTATTGTAGTTTATTGCCTTTCTTCATTTCACCACCAAACTGCAGCTGCACTGATGAATCTGTGGGCTGTTTGCTGTGAAGAGGAGCTACAGTGTCCTCATAATGCCCCTAAATCAAAATCAAACCTATGAGCATCTCTGTCCATTATCTCATGAATCACATGAACACATCAAAACCCATCAGACAGTTTCAGGGAGCTGTTAGTTACTTCTGCACAGGGCAAATAACACAACCTGTATCTACTACATTGACTTTGCGCATGAATCAAAAAAACAAACAACGTGCATTCAGTTAAAAATAAAACATGATCATGGTTAAAAGAAAATAAGAGAACGAATTAGAAAATGGTGATCACGAAAAAAAAGTACCCGCGAAGTGAAGAAAATGTGCGCACGATTAAAAGAAAACGAGGGAACGATATAAGAAATCGTGACCACAAATAAAAGAGAATGTGCATACGAACTGCAAAACGTTCACTCATACCTCCGTCCTCTATGGGGCTCTGTAGGATCTCAGTTTCAAACAAGGATTCAAAGACAGGAGAGATAACTATTAGGACTGAGAGCTTTTAAATCAATGAGGAAAAGCCAAAAGCCTCACAGATTGAGCCTAAGGGAAAGTTATCCTGCAGGTTCAGAGCAAGCTGTTTTGTGAGACAGGTTTCTCTTTGTGAAATTAAATTTCTGTGAATCATATCAAATCTATGAATCTAATACTGCTAAATGCTGCTAATACGGCTGCTTTATGCTTTGTATTTCGTATGATATCCTATGAATAATACTAGTGTGTAAAAATCTGTAAAACCAATGGGATTCACAGAAACTAGATTGAGTTGTCACTTCTTTTACACATGTTCTGTGTTCCTTGTTATTATAAATGAGTAAGGTGAGATTAATAATGATTTGGCTACAATTTTAGCCATTATACATTTTGTGCATATGAACTGTTATTTGTTTCATATTTGCTTTTTTTTAGACTTTCTCACTGTACTCATGTGTTTTTCTATATAACAAAAGCTGTATGAACTAACTGAACCGAGCTGACTGAATTAACTAAACTAACTGAATTAACAGAGCTAACAGAGCTGAGTTAACTGAACTAGGGAAAGTTATCCTGCAGATTCAGTGCTGGCTGGTTCGTGAGACAGGTTACTTTTTGTCAAATCAAGTTTCTGTGAATCATATCAATGCTGTGAATCTAATACTGCTAACCCTGTACTCATGTATTCTCCTTAATAATAAAAGTTCACTCATTTATTGTTTAAAGCATAACATTTTAATGTTTATCTGCACTTCACAAATTTTTGTATTTTCACAGATTGTGCTTAGGGATTCCCATCCTGTAAGGCTACAAAGCTGCCAGTGTACCTATATGGCAGGTACAGCTTTGTACAACCATGTGGCAGCACTTTTGTACCAGACTGCACATTATTCTGAACTGAAGCTGACCTCTGTTCCCCCAAAGTTGACCATTTCTTTTTTTATTTTTATCTCTACGCTTCCCTGTACAAATAGCTTGAGATAGAACTGACAATAATGAACAATATAAAACAGATTCCATCTCCACATGCACCTGAGATGTGCAATGGCCTGAATTGTATCAGCCTCCTCGCCCCATGTGTTATCCTCCGCCGGTCACTTTTTCCTCTCCCAAACCCCAGCTCTTGAATGCGTACTGGAGAAATTGTTCAACTCAAACAATGTTGTCTTTTTTAAAATTGCGACTACAAACGCAGGCATGGGGACTAACAGTAAAGTTCTCCCTCTGGATAGCGACAGTCCATTTTCACCTGGTTTCCACATTGGAGGGAAACGTATGAAAACTAAGTACATTGTTGTACTTACTGGAGGCTTGAGACAAAGGCACACAGAAATGTTCAGCTCTTTCGCGTTCGGGTTATTGAAAGCACCTCTGTGTGCATATAGCCCATTCACAATCGCCATGATTGTCATTGTTACATCCCACTGGCAGCTCACATGGAAGTGGCGCATGATGTCATACTCTCGGCTATCACAAGACTTCAGACTTGGTACCCGAACTCTTTCATTGCCAGCTCTGGGGATTTTAATCTTGTTTCACTCCCCACCACTTTACCAAAGTTCCACTAGTTTCTTAAATGTGCAACCAGGGAGAACAGAGTGCTGGATCTTCTGTATGCAAATGTTAAGGATGCCTACAGTTAATCTGCCCCTCCTCCACTGGGAAGATCCACAACCTGGTTCTACTAACTCCCACAACAACCGATGATAAAGAGGTCAATCAGGAAGTGGTCACCAGAGGCAGAGGATGCAGGTCTGCTTTAAGACCACAGACTGGGGAGTCTTGTGTGAATCAGCTAGTGGAGATATCAACAAGATGACAAACTGCATCACTGATTATATCAGTTTCTGCATGGACACTATTGTTCCAGTCAAGTGGGTATGTTGTTTTCCCAACAACAAACCATGGATCACCAAGGACCTGAAAGAATTGTGGAACAGGAAGAAGCAGGCTTTTAGGTTGAGGGAGGAGGAATTACTAAGGAGTGTACAAAGAGAGCTGAAGGTGAGATTGAGGGCTGCAAAGAGGTCTGCAGAAGGAAGCTGGAGGGAAAACTTCAGCAAAACAAGTGTGGGCTGGTATGAAGAAGATCAATGGATTCAAGACTAAGCAACAAACTGTGGGGGATATATTGTTTAACAGGTTCAGCATGACACCATCAGCCTCTATCAGCAACGGTACCCCATCCCCCCCCCACCACCACACACACACACACTCTCCCAGCACCTTATCTATCTATCTATCTATCTATCTATCTATCTATCTGACAACCAGCCAGGTGATGAAACAACTGGAGAAGCTGAAAGTGAGCAAAGCTGCTGGACCAGATGGGATCAGCCCGATAGTCCTGAAGGTTTGTTCTTCTCAGCTATGTGGGATTCTTCAGCATCTCTTCAAACAGAGCCTTAAACAAGGGCATGTGCCAGTGCTATGGAAAACATCCTGTCTGGTTCCTGTTCCAAAGATGTCATCTGTCTCCTCTTTCAATGATTACCAGTGTCCCCTACATCCCACTTCATGAAAGTCCTGGAGTTTTGGAGTTAGTAATGTCACATCTCAGACCTCAGGACTTTCCTGGTCCCCCTGTAGTCCATGATTGCATGGGTCTTGGACCACCTGTCTGGTAGACCCCAGTATGTGCGGTTAGGAACCTGCCAGTCAGATCATCTGGTCAGCAGCTTTGGAGCACCTCAGGGAACTGTGCTCTCTCCCTTCCTCTTCACCCTGTACACGACTGACTTCCAATACAGGTTGGGGTCTGACCTTCTTTTTCGGATTACTCTGTGGTGGATCGGGTGCATCAGGGATGGGCAGGAAAGAGAATATAGAAACCTTCTGGAAAGCTTTGTTGAATGGTGTGGCAGAGGAGCTTGAGGTGGAGACAGCATGCCACATGGCTCCCAAGCTAGCAGTAACACAGCGCAAAATGTCAGAGGAGGTTGCGGACTTGACAGTGTGCCGGGCGACCCCTGAATGAGCAGCAGCACGGCGACTAGTATACTGGAGACATAGGAAAAAGGGACACCACACCAAGCACCACACCTAAAGGCTGGATTATATTTCCGTTACTAGTGTTGTGCAAATGAAGACGTGTTTTATACTCGCGGCATGTATCAGAAGCACGACAATATTCTCTTATCTGCAAGGTGGCCCTCTTTAAAAGTCTCCATGTTGCTGTTTTACATTTGGAGTTGCAAGGGTCCACGTGGCTAAAATTATGCTTTCGCGCAGGGGCATGTCTGAAATTTTTCTGAGAAGTGCTTATTCATTTTAAAGGATGTGTCAATTTCATCAAATGTGTGTTTGGCACTTTCAAACTCATTAATGAGTGAACAAGTTCACTACATTTACATTTATATTTGCGGCATTTAGGAGACACTCTTAGCCAGACCGACGTACAAAAGTGATTTGTTGTCTACACAGAGAATGTATCCTAGCTAGTACAAATAGGTTAGACTACAAAGTACTCTTGAGCTCAGATACTGCCAGAAACAAAAGCCAGTGCTGATACCTAAAAAATACAGAATTAAACACAGTGCATAAGTGTATAAGTATAAGTGCAATACAGTACATTTCAATAAGTACTTATACACTGATCAGGCATAACATTATGACCACCTCCTTGTTTCTACAATCAGTGTCCATTTTATCAGTTCCACTTACTATATAGGTGCACTTTGTAGTTCTACAATTATAGACTGTAGTCCATCTGTTTCTCTGCATACTTTGTTAGCCCCCTTTTGCCCTATTCTTCAGTGGTCAGGACCCCCATGGACCCTCACAGAGCAGGTACTATTTGGATGGTGGATCATTCTCAGCACTGCAGTAACACTGATGTAGTGGTGGTGTGTTAGTGTGTGTTGCGCTGGTCTGAGTGGATCAGACACAGCAGTGCTGCTGGAGTTTTTAAACGCTTTGTTCACTCACTGTCCACTCTGTTAGATGCACATGCGTTGTTGGTCCACCCTGTAGATGTAAAGCCAGAGACGATAGCTCATCTCTTGCTGTACAGTATGAGCTAATCATCCTCTAGTCCTTCATTGGTGCTTCATTGGTGGATGGACTATTCTCAGTCCAGCAGTGACACCTTTTCAGTGTATGTTGGCATACATAACGAGTATTTCAGTATTGTACAGTTTTGGTCACCCAAGTTAATGCCTTAGTGTTCTTTCTCATGAAGAGGTCAGTTCCTTTGGAGACGAAGGGTGTTTTATGGCAGAAATGTGTGTTTATGATCATTATAATGTGTTGACGTTAAGAGAATAGTGTTATGCATAGCGTTTCTAGCCTTCCTGAAGCGTTTGAGCGCTTGTGGAGTGCACTAAATGCCTTTTCAGTGTAAAGAAATGCTTAAAACCACGACTTCATGATTGTACAGGTGTAGTCACCCAAGTTAAAGTAGTCATATTTTTTTCTCAAGAAAATGTCATTTACAGTCTGTTCCATTACAAATGAAGGGTATTTTATGGCACAGATGTCTTGGCCTTGTCTGGGCCTGTATATAAGAGCTCATGTCCCATTTTGCTCTTTCAAAATGAAATGGCTCACGCTGGGTATCAGAGATTTCATTGCTATTTCTTTTCATTGTTCACCTCATGTCAGAAGTGCAGTTAAAAGACTCTGGGCTTTGGCTTCCAAATGACCATTCAAATATTAGAGTTCCTATTCTAAGAGGTTGTGTATTGGCCTTGTTCTAAGGTATTTTCTTTTGGTGATATTATGCTGGGACCTGGCCTCCGACCTCCTATTCCAAATGGCTGGCTCATGCTACTGGACCATTGCCTGGGTGTTAGGGCATTCATTTCAACATTATTGTCCCTGTCTTAAGGTTTGGTTCATTGTAAGTGTGCTACAGAACAGAGCCAAAGAACACAAATCCTAGTGTTTACTCTTTACTTTTACTTTACTCTTTCACCGCTAAACAAATGAAACTTGAGAATGAGACACTGGGCCTGGGCTTCAGCAAACCCAACAAAAATTCTTGGCACTATTCTAAGCTTTTTATGTTGGTTGAGATGATAGTAGGCCTTGGTTCCTGTACAAATTTTTAATCTTTAGAGACTGAATGTCTGGGTCATGGGTACTTGTCCTTTCCCTGGGTTTCAATATGTTTTTCCCAATTTCTTATCAAACATGGCAACTAGTCAGGGTTATGTTATGTTCCCTATTTTTAAATGGGGGTTTTACATATTGGGCTCTTGGCCTTTGTCTCAGAGCCATGTCCCAGATTTCATTCTGTTGAGGCAAAATGGCAAGGTTTTGAGTATATGACTCTGGGCCTTTGTCAAAGACAGACTCCTCAGACCACAATACATGGTTCCACTATGCATCAGTCCATTTCAGATGAGCTCATGCTCAGAGAAGTTGGCAGTGTTTCTGAATGTTGTTAATATGTTGCTTGAACTGGGCATAGTTCAATCTTAACTTGCATTTGTGGTTTTAGCGATGGGCAGTGTTTCTTGATGGTTTGTCAAAGTATTCCAAGCCCATGCAGTGATATCCATCAAGGAAGCATGTTGGTTTTTAATGCAGCGCTGTGCCGTCTGAAGGGTTGAAGGTCATGGGCAATCATTTGTGGTTTCTGGCCTTTTCTTTCACACACAGAGAGTTGTTCAGATTCCCTGAATCTTATTGATATATTTAAAGGGTGAAATACCTTAAAATCCCTAATTGAGTAACATTATTTTCAAACTGCTGGGATTTCTCGTCAGTGCACTTTTGGCAAACTGGCAGCCTCAATTTATCTTCAGTCATATGTGAACTGTACTAGGCTTTTCCTGGATTTTCCTCCTTAACTCCTTTTATATTCAAGCTTGGCCCTTTCCCAACTTTTTTTTTGGAATGTGGTACAGGCATCAGTTTTAGAATGAACAGATCTTTACAAAAACAATTAAGTTGATGAGATAAAACATTAAGTACCTTGACTGTGGTGTTTTTGTTCAGATACACATCTGAGTAGATTTAAAAGTCACTGGTTTCTGTTTTTATTTGGATTTTACTTACTGTCCAAACTTTTTTGAAATTAGGTTTGTATTTGATCAAGTGAAATTGGGATACACAAAAAAATGTGTAATTACTTGTAAACACGTGGTTTTGGCACACTCCACATGTGAAATATGTGTGACTTTTCTCTAAGGGTAAACATTAATCTATCAGAAAGTGAAGTGTTGAAGATCTGTTAGCTAGCAAGCTAACATTACCTTGTAGGGCCACCAAACTCACCTTGAATATAGAGTGAGGAGTTACTGTGGCGTGTGCAGACTGTGTATTCCAAGTCTGCTGAATCAAAATGTTATTAACACTAACATTGGTTGTCTTAGGAGTCCTATGCTCAATTGTTCTACAGATTAATGTGGACCTTTCTCAACCAATCACTAAAATCTATGTATTTTGATGAGTTTAATTATGAACACAGACTTATAATTATATTATTATTATTATTTATTATTATTATTATTATGGAAAGAACCCTGTGCATAGTTAAAGGGTTCTTTGCATCATGAAAGTGTTCTTCAGAGTGATGGAGAATGTGCTGTAGATTCTACAATATAGTCTTTAAGTAATTGGCAGCCAAAACTCTTGCATTTGTCAACTGTATTTTAATGAATAGGTAAAAGTAAAAACAGTACAAAATGGTCATTTCTAATATGTAGTCCATAAAAACAACAGATATAAGTTCATAGTTTTATATACCATGTACATATAAATTATGAAATGATTCTGCTGTAGACGCTTTAAGTAATTGACAGCCCAAATGCCCACAATTGTTCATATATTTTAATTGTAAGTAAAACTAACAACATTATAAAATGATATAAAATGATGTAGTCCATAAAACCAACAAATGTAAATAAAACAATGCAATGATGTGCAAATCATTTAAGTCAAATCAAGACAGCAAATCAAATGTTGAAACTGAGAAATTTTATTGTTTGTTTTTTGAAAAATAGTTTTTATTTGATTAATTCTGCCTTTCACTTTCACCAGAATGTCCTCCTCAACCAGTATCTGCTTTAGTGACTGCAACTCAGGCTAACAAGGGAGTTCCTTAGTTGGTGTAGAACCCTTTCTCCCAAATACAGTTTGGAATAAAACGATGGTACCAACCGACCAGTCCTAAGAAGGATCGCACCCTTCATTTTGTGTTCGGCGCTGGACTATTCCTTACCGCTTCCACCTTGTCGACCTGTGGGCGGATGACTCCTCCCCCGAGTACATAGCCTAGGTAGGAAACCATACCTCTTGCCAGGTGACACTTGGCTGGATTTGCAGTCAGTCCCGCCTTGCTGATTCGCTGTAGTATCTTGATGACATGACGCACATGCTCCTCCCAAGTCTCACTGTATATGACTATGTCATCTCTGTAAGCTGCAGCAAACTCTTCTGTACCCTTCAGTACACCGTCCATCAGCCTTTGGAATGTCGCAGCGGCTCCATGCAACCCGAAAGGCCTTACAGAAAAATGGTATAATCCTGAAGGTACACGAAAAGCTGTAAGTTCTTTAGCCTCTGAGCTCAAAGGAACTTACAAATAACCTTTGCAAAGGTCTAGTGTTGACAGGAACTTTGCTTTGCCCAGTTTTTCAATCAGCTCGTCCACTCTCAGCATTGGATAAGGATCAAAAGCTGATACAGAGTTCAATTTGGAGAAATTGACACAAAATCTCAGTCCTCCATCCTTTTTCGGGACCAGGACCACTGGGCTGCACCATTCGCTGGTTGAAGACTCTATCACCCCCATCTGAAGCATGGTCTCTACCTCCTCCTTCAGATCTGGGATCAGACACGCCGGTACTCTGCAGTTGGTTTACTGAATTGGCTCACTTTTCAGCAGTTTGATGTTGTGCTGGATGTCATCTGTCCTACCAGGGTCTGCTCTGAAGAGTCCTGGAGGGATGGCTCTCTTCAGTTCCTCACGCTGTGTGTTGTTGAGGTGAGACAAATCACATGCTGAGCTGCTTTCACTGGCTGTTGGGAAGTACTGCTCTAGGTTTTCTTCCTCGTCCTGAACAGCTCAAACCCACAGTTGCTCTGAACTGTTGTGGTCTGCCTCTTTCCATGCCTTCAGCATGTTGATGTGGAATGTTTGTGTCTTTTTTCTCCTGTCGGGGAGAGATAACTTATAGGTCGTCCGATCGACCCTTCTGAGCACCTCATAAGGCCCGTGCCACTTTGCTAAAAGACTGGTGTTAGACGTTGGCATTTTGAGGACATGTGAGAGAATGTTCAGCCTTTGCGCTGTGTCCTTGCCTTCCCAGGCCTCTTCCAGGATGTCTACTGGTCCTCTCACCTCTCTACCATAGAGAAGCTGGAATGGTGAAAATCCCGTTGATGCTTGTGGCACCTCCCGGTATGCAAACAGGGCATACGGGAGCCATGTGTCCCAATCTGCTCCAACCTCAGAGACAAAGCGGCATAGCATGAACTTCAGGGTCTGGATAAAGCATTCAGTTAGCCCGTCAGTCTGAGGGTGGTATGGTGTGGTTCTGATACCCCTAACCCCCAGTAGTTTAAAAACATCAGTGAGCTGCCTGGACGTAAAATTAGACCCCTGATCCGTTAAAATCTCTTTTGGGATTCCTACCCGCGAGATAAGTTGGATTAAGCCATTGACAATCTGCCAATCAATCTTCACCTTTCTCAATGCAAACGCCTCTGGGTACCTCGTTGCATAATCACATATTACCAGGATATAGCGGTTACCCCCACAGCAATACGCGAAAATGGATCTACAATGGACAAGTTAATCATGGGAACTTTGCCTGCACTTCTCAAAGGGGCTGTAAGTTGGCATTCAGGACATGCTTTACAATGTTCTACCACATCTTGGTATTGACACGGCCAGTAAAACCTAGTGACTATCCTACTTAGTGTTTTGATTGTCCCCATATGACCTGCCCAAGTGTGCAAGTTTAAGTACTTGCTGCCTTAAGTTTTTGGGTACTACTAGCTGTTCATACTTGCCCTTGATTCTGTATAAAATGTCTTTTAAAATGAACTGTTTGTCACCTTCAGCTGTAGCTTCAGTACATTTTAAAAACAGGTTTCAGCATAGGGTCTTCTGCTTGCTGTTTGGCCATGTCAGATATTAATCCCTCTGCATCTAGTTCTGGAGGCTTTGCACATTCCTCTATGGGTGTACCTCTGACTTTTTCCTGCCTTCTGACAGCTTTTTTACTCTTTTTAGTGATTTCACAGAATGGGAGTTCTACCAGAAAGACTCCAGAGACGAACATGAAGGAAGAAAAATAGTTTAATGTAATAGTATTTAACAATTCCATAGATAACAAGAATTTGTAAGTTAAAGTCCTTGGCGCGGGCCCCATCATCAGCCCAGGTACTTCAATGTGTACAGCTTCGCAGATCCTGCCGTACGGGGACGGCAGGGGCGGAGCATACCCCCTGGGCAACCGAGCGGGGACCAACTGGTGACGGCGGGGAGGAAGGAGGGGAACGACGAAACGTCAGCATCTGAAAGCAGCAAAGCAGGTGTGTAAGTCGAGTCATTTTAAAGACAGGTGGAAGCTTGTGATTGGTCAGAGTAATGAGTGACGTAGCATTGGAGTCTCCCTGGCAGAACTTGTGCTAAAGCTTTCATTTCTACCAGAAAGACTCCAGAGACGAACGTGAAGGAAGAAAAATAGTTTAATCTAATAGTATTTAACAATTCCATAGATAACAAGATTTTGTAAGTTAAAGTCCTTGGCGCGGGCCCCATCATCAGCCCAGGTACTTCGACGTGTAGAGCTTCGCAGATCCTGCCATACAGGGACGGCAGGGGGTGGAGCATACCCCAAAAGATTTGTAAGAGATAATGGATACCCACCGGGAAAGGCTTTACCTGGATTGACTAGTCTGAAAAGGAACATAAGAGATATTAGCAAGATGCATCAGTATATATCCAATAAAAGTACAGATCGTGGGTATTAGTAACAAGTTCAATTAAACTACTGATTAAGTGTGCTAAGTGCTTTTAATTATTGCATATGCTAAGATGGAGTGATAAGTGAATGGGCTCATCATTCTAAATACCATTGTGGTGGTAGAACTTAGTGACAGAACTTAGTTGTTCTAATGCATAGATCACCTGGAGTACATAAGGCGGCTTTAAGCTTAAAGTTTTCGTCAGGTTAAAAGAAAACTCAAGTTTTAGAGGCCGAGGCCTCGACGCTGTAAATTGTTTGCAGAGAGCAACAATTTCATGCTTACATTAGGAGCACTGCTGTATTTATTATGTAAACATTGGATACAAGGGCTGCTATACATGCACCATGTTTGCTTGGGCGACGGGCCCACACATGCACCATGTTTGCTTGGGCGACGGGCCCACACATGCACTATGTTCGCTGGGCAATGAGCCCACACATGCACTATGTTCGCTGGGCGACGGACCCACACACGCAGTATGTTCGCTGGGCGACGGGCCCACACACGCACTATGTTCGCTGGGCGACGGGCCCACACATGCAATATGTTCGCTGGGCGACGGGCCCACACACGCAGTATGTTCGCTGGGCGAGGGCCCACACATGCACTATGTTCGCTGGGCGACGGGCCCACACATGCACTATGTTCGCTGGGTGACGGGCCCACACATGCACTATGTTCGCTGGGCGATGGGCCCACACATGCAGTATGTTCGCTGGCGACGTGCCCTCAAATGCATAGCGTTCGTTAGGGCGACGCGCCCTCACATGCATTGCGTTCGTTAGGGCAATGCACCCTCACATGCATAGCGTTCTTTAGGGCGACATGCCCTCGCATGCATAACGTTTTTGCTTGGGCGACGGGCCCGTACATGCATAGCTTTCATTGGGGCGACATGCCCTCACATTAATTGCTGCGTTTTGCACAGGTTATGAGCCAAAATAAGCATAGTATTTTGCTCAGGTTACGAGCCCATGTGGCGTTTGCTCAGGTGACTGGTCCATATTTGCAAGTGTTTGCTATGATGATGGCCCATTCATGTATTGAGATTGCATGGCATTTGTTCATAAGCTCATATAGGCATGCAGTGGCTTGGCAGATGAGCTCATAAATGCAGAACAAAAGCACCGATTGCCATAGATTAAAATGTATAACGTTAAAGAGGTATTGCTTAGAGAGCTAAGCAAAGATTTTTTTTTTTTTTTAACTTAAATCATGCAGTATTCATTCAATTGCAAAGATCAGTAGCCGCCACCAGTAGTTGCAAGAAATATAATATACCTTGATAGATTTTGAGAGAGCCAACTGAGCATCCATGATGAGTTGTGCATCTAGCCTTATGTAGAATTTATAAGCAGACGAGGACCATCTCCCAAGCAGCTTGATTGAATTGATGGGTAGACCAAGTTTAGCTGTGGTTGTAGCTGCTCCTATTCTAAAGGAATGGCCTGTGTAGCGAGATGAGGACAGTCCACATTTTGTAATGACGAAGGCTAGGTGTTCCCTGAACCATTGTGCAGTCACAGGAAGGCTGTTTGGTAATATAAACAGAGGTGAGTTGAGAGTAGGTGGGCAGAGTTTCAGATAACAGGTCATAAAGGAATAGGGACAGAAGGAGGTGTTTAGTCTACAGATTTTAATAGAAAAACCAGCTTCAGAGAAGTCTGTCTTAGAGTGTTTAAGGAAGATGGTAAAGAAGTGAGGCGAGAAGTGTATATCAGACAGTGTAAGACCTTGTGTGGAATCGAATGACTGAGTGTTAGAAGTGAAATCCCCTGGACGCATTAAACCCCAAAACGCCATGAGAAAAACAGCCTCAAGTAAAGTGTTAATGAAAGGTGCAAAAAGACCTTCGCGTAGAGCAGCGATAAGCATCTGCAGTATTTCAGGAGTTATGGGTAAATGTTTATCTGAAACTTGCATTGTAGATTTATTTAAACCTTTAAGAAGCAAGTGGATAGCTGGGTTGGAGTATAAACTAGGATAGTCAGGGTCATTACATCTAGCATGGAATTGGATACCTGCTAACATTCGCGAATTGAAGGGGCTTTAAGATTGCGAGTCTGATAATTATGAACGATGAATGTGCAAAAAAAAAATGTGGGAAAAAAAGGAATTTGTAGTGAAAGACAGAACAGAACAAACCAAGACCACGTGGAGTTATAAGCTTTAAGAGTGGAAGGGGCTAAGCCTTTTGACATAAAATATTTGGCTGAATCTAGCAAGGCGTTATAATAGTTATTTAGTCCAAAATGAGTAGGGTGAAAGGAGGGCAAGGTGTTGGATCCATGTAGGCCGAGGGGCAGAGACGTCTGAACTCCTGTAAACGAGATCGAAAATGGCCAGGAATATGTTCAGCTGTCACAATAAAGTTATGAATGACTGATTGCCATGTTAAACGTCTAAGTAAGACATGACTGTGCTACATGACGACCTTCCTTTGTTAATGCTGGCAACCACGGCTTCGTTGTCGCAAAAAATATTAATATGTTTCCGTGACCAAGCCTCACCCCACAGAATGCTAGCGACGACGATGGGATAAATCTCGTGCAGTGCCGAGGAAGCAGATCCAAGGGCAAAGTCAGAGAATTCGGCTGGCCATTTCTCTTGTGAACCATTGCCCTTGGAAGCACCCCCTAAAACCAACAAAGGGAGCGGCGTCAGTGAACAAAGCAAGAGAATCCGAGGACTCAACCACGTCAGAGTAAAAGGAGATGCCGTTCCGTTGCTCGAGGAGCTGAGACCAGAACCGCAGATCGGACCGGCAGCCATCGTCAAGGGCAACGACATCACGCAAATTAACCACGGAGTGAGCAAGAAGAAGCAAGCGAGAAATAAAAGAACAACCACGAGGAATGGCGCGCATAGCAAAGTTGAGATGAACGGGAAGATAGAGAACGTCACGCTTAGAAACAGACGAAGCCGAGAGAAAAGCTCCTAAAATTGATCTAATCCTAGTAAGCTTATCTGCGGGGAGAGACGCAGGCTTGTCAACAGAATCCAAAACAATGCCGAGAAAGTCAAGACTGGTAGAAGGACCAACGGTCTTTTCAGCAGAGAGTGGAACGCCCAATTCACAAAAAACGCCCCTGAGGACATCCAGCACAGAACGGAATCCAAGAGATGGAGGACGAAAGGCAAGTAACAGACGTTCAACAGGATCCAACACAAAGCCTCGGAAATACAATCAAAAATGCGAGGGCTACTCCTGCAACCGAAAGTAAGCCGGACGGCAAAATGAAACCTAGACTCCCACTTAACGTCAAAGAGAGGCCAAACCGATGGGGGAATAGCCAATATTTTAAAGGCGTCCGTAATATCTGCTTTAGCCAGTAGAGCGCCATGACCCGCCCGCAACCTTAATAAACTGGATAGCATCATCAACAGAGGCATAATACAGGGAGAATGGCTCGAGAGGAATGTATTCGTTAACACTAGCAACCAGATCTGAATGAGAAGACAAATTAAAAATAAGCCGCTTCTTGCCAGTATACTTGCGAGTAGCAACACCAAGGGAATTGACTCGAAAAGGAACGACGAAACGTCAGCATCTGAAAGCAGCAAAGCAGCTGTGTAAGTCGAGTCATTTTAAAGACAGATGGAAGCTTGTGATTGGTCAGAGTAATGAGTGACGTAGCATTGGAGTCTCCCTGGCAGAACTTGCGCTAAAGCTTTAATTTCCTTCATTAATGCTGCCCTGTGTTTTTAGTCTGTGTACGGGTCATTACCATAGCTTCAGCTTTATTTTGCTTCTGAATTAAAAAATCTACCAACACTGGTACACCTCTGCCAAGGATTACAGCATAAGGGGCCTCTTGCAAAATACCCACATTCAGTAAGTATGTCTGACCGTTAACCTTAATGTTAATCTCTGCTGTTGGGTAAACCTCATCCGCTCTCACAGCACAGTCTCTGAAACGCTGCCTATACGTCTCTTTGTTAATTTCGTACTTTCTCAGCACTGCGTTCTTTACTTTTTCATAGTGACACATCCTCAGCGTCCACTGCAACATAAGCTGCTCTTGTTGTGCTTTCTAACAAAGGGATCGGGTGAAGTGCCCAGCTCTCTACAGGCTAAGCGTTCGAATGTAGTCAGTGTTCAGTGTGTTCAATGTCATCTGTCTCTTTCAAAGTAGGCATTCTGCGAGCTTGCCATACCATTTGTGCTGTAGGTCACTCCTCCTGCCACTGTCTTTGACTCGCCGCTGCCGTTTGTGAAGTCCTTAAAATCCTTTCCTAAGGTTGCACATTCTGCTCCTCGCTCCTCGCACTATCCAAACTCGCAAACTTTTTTGTGATAAAATCACAATCCCATATCGCAAGGCCTTAATATGTAATATTACTGGTAGGATATTTCATACAGTGCGCACATTTGTTAGCCTGTCTCACTCTGTTTTCTGTGACCTAGGTTAGAGACATCACCCCTCTCATGAGCTAGCCGTGGGCCCTCCGGCACGCTCATGAGTGAGCTCCGTCTGATCTGCCTCCCTTTTGTTGAGTCTACTATGATCAACTACTGTTGATAAACAGTCAACAGGTGAGTATTACAGGTAGGTGTTCAGGTAAGTATTACACACACACATACATACATACATACATACATACATACATAGTCTCAGGTGATGGGCAACATATTTGCCTCATCACAGGGTGGTACTGAAGCCTTTTCCCCATTGAAAGTAAAATCATGTTATAAATTTTCAGGTGGTGTAAAATCTATTACTTTGAATAACAACACATTACAAAATGTATGCTGCTGCTGCTGCATAAACTCAAACTATTTAACCATTGCTCCACCTGTTTTTCCTGTTTTTTATCCTAATATTTTATACTAATGCGGTTTGCTATCCGGTTTCGACCAGAGGAGGATGGGTTCCCCTTATGAGTCTTGGTTCCTCTCAAGGTTTCTTCCTCTTGCTCTTAGGGCGTTTTTCCTTGCCACTGTCGCCTTTGGCTTGCTCATGGGGGCTTGGACCTGGATTTTTCTGTAAAGCTGCTTTGTCACACGTTGTGATTTTCATAAGTGGCACCTCATCCTGTACAATCATTTATTTTCTTTTCCTGGATAAACACGACTATCATCCAATCAGCGATTTGTGACATCATCAGCCTGCGCCTTTGCTGTTTTTCAAATTCCTGCCAGTGCCTCCTGCTCGTGCAGAGCACCAGGTAACTCCACAAATACATTGTCTATGAGCTATTTCTACACTGAAATGTATTAGAATAAAACAAATGGGTACAAAATTTTACTAAAGTCATTTCATCAACTGACAGATAGTCAGTGGATAGTGGATAGATAATGTTGAGTCTCTCATACAGGCTAGTCAGTTATCTTACCATGTAGCATTGCTAACTGGCTATCTGGCTAGTTAGGTTGTGTTTAGCAAACAGTAAAACTAAGAAAAGTTTTTTTAAGGATATATTTGACAACATTCACAAATACCTAACAGATCAACTTATGAGCTACCTAAAGCTTATCTAGTTAGCATGCTAGCAAACTTAGTAGTACTTTTCACAGCATGATGAGCTGCTTGTCCAGGGTAGCCAATAGTTGCTGATCCTGGATAGTCAATTAATGACTGTGTTAATCTGAGATAGCAAATTAATCCTTTTATTGACAGTATTGATCCTGGAAAGTCATTAATCCTATTACTGATGGTATTATTCCTAGATTGTCAATTAATGTAGTTGATGACTAGATTTACTGAAGAGTCAATACAGTCATAAACTGTTACAATCCAGTTAATGACTGTATTGATTCTGGATAGCCAGTTAGTCATATTGTTCACTGTGTTGATCCTGGATAGCCAGTTAATCTAGTTCATGACTGTACTGATCCTGGATAATCAGTTAATCCAGTTCATGACTGTATTGATCGTGGATAGGAAGGTAATCTAGTTCATGACTGTATTGATCCTGGTTAACCAATTAGTCATATTATTAACTGTTTTGATTTTGGATAGCCAGTTAATCCAGTTTATGGCTGTATCCATTCTGGATAGCCAGTTAGACCTATTATTGACTGTTTTAATCCTTGTTAATGAGGTAATCCAGTTTCTGGCTTACCATAACCAGTTAGTTGTATTATTGATTGTATTGATTATGGACAGCCAGTTAATCTAGTTCATAACTGTATTGATCTTGGATAGCCATTTAATCCTGTTACTGATAGTGTTGATCGTGGATTGCCAGTTACTTGCTGTATTAACTGTGTTAATCTAGTTAATCTAGTTCATGACTACTGATCCTGGATAAGCAGTTAATCCAGTTCATGACTGTACTGACCTCGGATAAGCAGTTAATCCAGTTCATGACTGTATTGATCCTGGATAACCAGTCAGTGATATTATTGACTGTTTTGAACTTGTTTAGCCAGTTAATCTAATTCATGGATGTATCCATTCTGGATAGCCAGTTAGTCTGTGGGTTCCAGATTCAGGCGGTCAAATGATTTGTGTCCAAGTATTAAAAATGATAAAAAGGTCAAAATGATAAAGCTGAAAATCTGCACTTTGAGCTTATAATCAAACTTTAAACTCCAGTATATTAATATCATATATGATAAACATAACCTTGTTGACATCAAAATATTTATAAACCTGACTCTATATCATAGTGGAAATATACATAGTTTAACATGGTTGAACATCTCTTCATTCAATTGCCAGCCAAAGCATTCTTTCCAAAGTATTCCAAAGTGCCAGCCAAAGCATTCTTGTTTAGAATATGCATACAGCCCTTACCTTAAATTGGAAATTGTGCATTTGCTACATTAAAATATATAAGGCTAATCTGTTCAAAAAGTGTAAGGAAAACACATGGATATCATAGAATGTTGCTGTTTTAACAGTAAAAACTATTGAGAGAAATAATTGTAGATTTTCTAGGAAGATAAAGATAAATAGGAAGATAGGCCTAGAAAATAGCTTTGTAATGGACTATGTGTATTCTTTAGTTAGACTTTATTTTGATAGTCCACTGTAGATGCTGTAGGACTATCAAATGTTATCATGCACATTTTATCAGCTGTCTTTAACCCTTGTAATTACTGGTCAGTTTCTGGGACTGCTGTTGACTAGACAGTGGTAAATCAGTACAGTAGAGACACTGATATCGAACTCGTATGGTGGCCCTAACAGTGTTGCTGTATTTTACACATGAAGACCGCTGCTTGGTTGAGAATAGACCACCATCCAAAAAATGTTCTTGTTCAAAATTATAAAAAAAAAAAACTAAAACTGAACAGTTATATAGAGCTAGAGGATGACTAACAAATGCATTCCATTTTACATTGATAGGCTGTGATCTCTGACTACATGATGGTGATTCTCAGTGATGGATGTATTCTGATCAAGCATAATGGTATCATGTGTTTTCTTGGGCATTTAATTATCTCTACAGATTGGATCACATTCCTAGTGGAATGATGATTGTGAAGACATCGCTTTAGTCATTTAAAGATGGAAGATGGCTTGATGACATCGTAATGGACGCTTATATGTGGTGTATATAATTTTTTGTTTGTCTGTTTTTAATTTGTTAAAAAAAATGTGTAAAGTAGGCTTATATTCTTCTGAGGAATATTGCTTATTGCTTGTCTAGAGCCTGCACTGAAGGGTCCACTGACTCCTGAATCGGACTTCATCAGCCAACGTACTTGTAAAGGAGAAAACTGTTAGCATTTCTTTTTATAAAATACTACAATCAGATCTACACATGCTGTGAAAAACTTAAACATACATTAAACATACCTGAAGAACATGGAAGCAACAAAGGAGAGCATTGCTTTCACATATATCTCTGTCAACTATGAATGACCTGAAATTATCAAAGGAGATTCAATATATTTATTCAGCTATATGCTTTAGATACTGACAGTATAGTAAGAGAACTCAGTGTAAGATATCTGTGTGATGTATTTTTAATCCTTATGCTAACTAAGAACAATAAAACATAATCCAGTGTCTTTTGCATGTTCCTAGGTGCACATTAATGGACACACTGTTATAATTAATATTTGATATTGCAGTGCATATTATATACATTATAACATGATTCAGTCCTGTGCAAATGTTCGAATACTCTTGGTCGGATGAGGTTTTGTTGATTTTCTAAATGAAAATAAGGTAACGCATCTTCTACAGGGAACAAAAAATTTAACGCTTCATTTCTATTTATTTGCTGAGTTTACTGTACTGAAATGAAATAAAACAATATAGATATTTTGCGCATTAAAAAGGACAAAAACATTTTATGTTTATGTTTTTCTTTATGTTATGTATTTCTTTTTTTTTAAGTGTTAAATTCAGCAAATAATCAGCAACTATATAAAAATGTGCAGAAATGTGTTCTCTTGGAGAATGTGTACTTATTTTCACTTAGAAAATCAATAAAACATACAATTTGACAAGGGGCACCCAAACTTTTTCATTATAGTATGAATTTTTCAGTAGCTACTTTGAATCCAGAACCTATTATGAATCATTCAGTAAGTGCAATAAATTATTCAGTGACTGTTAAGAATTATTTTGTGACTACTCTGAATAATTCAGTAACAGCTAAGAATTATTCAGTATCTATTATGACTTGTTTAGTAAATAATATGACTGATACAGTAACTTATGTAAATTATTCAGTAACTATGGGAAATATGTCGCAATATTAAGCTCACAATATGACAATAACAACCCCGTACAGTTGCACAGCTGAAGATTCATAAAACAAAAGATTGTCAAAAAATTACACTTTCAAAACTGGACCAGTTTGTTCAGTCCCCAAATGATTAAATGTTGTTAAAAGGAAAGGTGATTTAACACAGTGATAAACATGCTCCTGTCACAACTTTTTTTGGAATGTATTGAAGGCATCACATTTGGAATGAGCATTTATTTACAAAAAACAATGGAGTTTATCAGGTACAACATACAACACTATTTGTGCCATTTGAATTTAATACAGGTCAAACATAATTTACAAATCACTGCTTTCTGTTTTTATTAGCATTTCACATATTATCACATATTATCATAAACCATAATCTCAAAGTCAGATCCTGGAGGGCCAGAGCTCTGCATAATTTTGCATTTTTTCTGCTCTTACACAACTCATTGTTTCAACTCATTGTTTCGTTATGATACTAAATCGATGTCATTCAACTGATCAATAAGTCACCATTCATTCCTCTCAGTAACCACTTGATCAAATGGAAAATTACTTTTAAAATCACAAATCAATTAATGATTCAATATAAGAAGCACACATCGAATTACAACTTGATAATATTGAATGATTAATAATTAAAAACAAATCACTGCACAGAATAATGGTGACGAACCTGACCATTTTTTTTGTAAAATTAAAAATAATAATTAACAGACTTTAAGTTTATAAGACAGAAATATGACTCACTTAAAATGCATATTTCAGTGGATTCGGAGTGGTTTGATGTAATATGGTTCATTGTATAGAAACTTACAGATTTCTTTACAGCTGTGGTGACAGGATCCAGAGGTCTACAAGGTAGAATATAGTCATATTATTTACAATCCAAAACCAGTGAACACATCTTCTGGAATTTTATAGGTAATGCTTACATAATGGTCAAACCAAATAGCTGTCTTGAACATTCATGAACTGAATTAATAGACTATCCAGGATTGATACAGACATGAACTAGATTAACTGGACATCCATGATCAATAAAGTTATGAAATGGATTAATTGGCTAACCAATTGGCTAATCAATAGTTATGAACTACATTTATTGGCTATCAAGAATCAGTAAACTCATAAATGGGGTTAACTCTCTATCCAGGATCAATACAGTCATAAACTGGATTAACTGACTATCCAGGATAAATACAGTCTTAAACTGGATTAATTAGTTATCCAAGATCAATACAGATAATAATATGTCTAACTATCTGACCAGGATCACTACAGTCATAAACTGGATTAACTGGCTACCCAGGATCAATTAGGTCATGAATTCAGTTAACTAGTTATCCAAGATCAGTACAGTCTATAGTATGTCAAACTATCTATCTAGGATCAATACAGGCATGAACTGGATTAACTGACTATCCAGGATATATACCATCATGAACAGGATTAACTGACTGTCCAGGATCAAGAGTCATGAACAGGATCATCCTCTCTGGGATCAATTGAGTCAATAATAGAATAATAGGCTTTGCAGGATCAATACAGTCATGAACTGGATTAACTAACTATCCCGGGATCAACACAGTCATTAACTATATTAATTGATAACCCAGGGATAAACACAGTCATGAACTAGATTAATTGATTATTCAGGATCAATACAGTCATGAACTGGATTAATTACCCATCCAGGATCAATACAGTCATGGGTAACACTTTACATTAAGGGTCGCTAATCAATCATTAATTATATAATAATCAACTATTAGTTTCCCATTATTTAGTTATTAGTTAACTCTTCATTAAGCATTAGCTATTACTTAGTAATTGATTAAGCACTTATCAATTAGTAATTAAGTACACTGTTAGGTCATAAGTTAGTTTGTCATTAGTTTATGGCTTACTTACTCATTATCTGTGTACTAACTGCTGCTTATTACATTGTTAATTAACTAGTAAGTATTTTTCTTCATATAAAGAAGTAACGTGATAACTTACTAGCACTTATGTGTTAATCCCGCTAATTATCTGTTAATTAACTTTCCATCACCTCCATATATTCAGTTGCTTCACTTTTCTCACTTTGGTTCTTGTTCATTAAAGATGCTTATGGTCACATCTGACCGTAAGATGAGTGCACACTGACGGTTTTGTTATTCATCACGTTCATTTTGGCATATCTGTACTCATCTGGTTGGAGTGCATGTAAATTTGGGCATAAATGCTGGATATGTGGCTAATTAACCAAAACTATTATAAACATAATCTGTAATTGCAAAAATAAGAACAACAGTAGAAAATTTCAATAATACTAATTTGTGTGCATGACAGTCCAGTACAAAAGTGGATGTACTTAATTTACATGCACATTGATATAAACAAGTGCTGAAACTATTTCATGTTCCATTTAAAGACACATTACACTGTGATTTTGTTTCATACTACTGACTCACAAACACAACTTCAGTCATACACTGCAATAATACAGCGTTTATTTTAGGGAATTAATTACACTAAACAATCACTCTACTATGTTAACAACACAGAGTGTTTTGTTTTATTTCACATTTTATTTTTTCCAGTTGTTGTTATTTTAATACTATTAAGTTTGGTCAGCAGGGGAGGAGTGCACTAACTGGACATCAAACTCCACCCACGAGCACGGCCATTAGCTTTCATGCCAAACACTGCCGTTTTATTGGCTGGCTACTGAAACATCTGCATGAATTAGTGTGTGCTGATATGTAAATGAGGTGCTGGTAGGCTGGTTTCATGCACTGAAGCTGATTTATCATTTATGCTCAAATCTCCACTTGTTTCCACATCGTACAAAATTGTTATGAATCAGACGCAGAGCAGTTCAAACCTTATAAAAGGCAAAAAAAGGTGTTTTTTTTTACGTAACTTTGATTATTAATGGCCATTAGATCTTTACATTTTGACCATTAATTACTTCTTAAATTCCTCTTAATCAACTATTCATTGCTTCTTAAATTCCTCTTACTTAACCATTAATTACTTCTTAAATTCCTCTTACTTAACCATTAATTACTGCTTTTGTGTCCCTCCAAGTAAGGTGACAACACAAAAGCAGTAATTAATGGTTAAGTAAGAGGAATTTAAGAAGTAATTAATGGTCAAAATATAAAGATCTAATGGCCATGGGCCCTTTTCACAAAGAGTCGCAATTACGTCCGGATTAAGCATTAGCAGTGAACTATAATGCTCAAATACTGAGCTACAACAGACATATGTTAGTTTTCGTGCATTATCATGACAAAAAGTGAGAACAGAAAGAGAATGGAAGCACTGATTTAACTTTAAACACAGCTAAAATGCTGTGTGTAGTGTATCCCTGCTTACTGCTGCTGCAGCTGCTCACATCAAGCAGTGTCTCTGTAGTTGTACAACATGCCAGCGATTTCTGTAATATTTTTGTTTTCAAAAGGAATAAACTCTCTTCTATGTAGTATTAATTTGGTAGACGTTGTTTAGCTGTTGTTAGCTAGCAACGCTAGAAGCCATTTCTAACTGTAGCTGTATTCACAGAATAAGGAAGCTAGTTTTCATTAGCTGCTGGCACCAGCTGGCTAACGTGGAGCAGGTTCTGTGACACATTTAGCTACATGATGGCAGCGACTTCTGACATAAACACAAACAAAAACTTTTATATGTAAAGTCTATTTTACAGACCTCGTTTAAACTGTATTAGCTTACGGTAGGCTAACAGGCTACAGTCGCTAATTAGCTAGCCTGCCATTAGCAGTTTGAGGAGCACCAGCTTCGTATGAGCAGCAAACTTTGAAGCTAAGTTAGCTCTAACGCTAGCTATGGTAGCGATCTGCCAAACAGCATTATTCTTATAGTTTCATGGCAATTTTTGAAGCAGCACTTCAGAAAACATCCACCTTTCACTGCTCAGTCAAAAACGAGACTCCTAGCTGAAAAAAACATCTGAAAAACCTGCTTTATGTTAGCCGGGCTAGTTTGGTTAGCAGTAGCTTCTAGCCAGTATAGCTAGTTTAATTTAAACAGAGTATAAAATTCATGCTACATATAAAAGTTCTTCTTTCTTTTGAAAACAGAAGATTACAGAATCGCTGGCATGTTGTACAAAGACACAGAGACGGCTTGATGTGAAGCAGCTGCAGCAGAACTGCAGCAAAAACAACATACAGCATCTCAGCTCTGTTTACAGTTAAATCAGAGCTTCCGTCCACTTCTTACTCTCGCTGTCACAACCGTGCAGGAAAACTAAAATACAGCTGTTGTGTTTGAGCGTTATCGTTCACTACTAAACATTCTGACATTAATCAACAAAGTTACGTAAAAAAAAGAACACCTTTTTTTGCCTTTTATAAGGTTTGAACTGCTCTGCGTCTGATTCATAACAATTTTGTACGATGCGGAAACAAGTGGAGATTTGAGCATAAATGATAAATCAGCTTCAGTGCATGAAACCAGCCTACCAGCACCTCATTTACATATCATTTACATATCAGCACACACTAATTCATACAGATGTTTCAGTAGCCAGCCAATAAAATGGCAGTGTTTGGCATGAAAGCTAATGGCCGTGCTCGTGGGTGGAGTTTGATGTCCAGCAGTGAGTGCACTCCTCCCCTGCTGACCAAACTTAATAGTATTAAAATGACAACAACTGGAAAAAATAAAATGTGAAATAAAACAAAACACTCTGTGTTGTTAACATAGTAGAGTGATTGTTTAGTGTAATTAATTCCCTAAAATAAACGCTGTATTATTGCAGTGTATGACTGAAGCTGTGTTTGTGAGTCAGTAGTATGAAACAAAATCACAGTGTAATGTGTCTTTAAATGGAACATGAAATAGTTTCAGCACTTGTTTATATCAATGTGCATGTAAATTAAGTACATCCACTTTTGTACTGGACTGTCATGCACACAAATTAGTATTATTGAAATTTCTACTGTTGTTCTTAGTTTTGCAATTACAGATTATGTTTATAATAGTTTTGGTTAATTAGCCTCATATCCAGCATTTATGCCCAAATTTACATGCACTCCTACCAGATATGAGTACAGATATGCCAAGATGAACGTGATGAATAACAAAACCGTCAGTAAATTTGTGTGCACTCATCTTACGGTCAGATGTGACCATAAGCATCTTTAATGAACAAGAACCAAAGTGAGAAAAGTGAAGCAACTGAATATATGGAGGTGATGGAAAGTTAATTAACAGATAATTAGCGGGATTAACACATAAGTGCTAGTAAATTATCATGTTACTTCTTTATATGAAGAAAAATACTTATTAGTTAATTAACAATGTAATAAGCAGCAATTAGCACACAGATAATGAGTAAGTAAGACATAAACTAATGACAAACTAACTTATGACCTAACAGTGTACTTAATTACTAATTGATAAGTGCTTAATCAATTACTAAGTAATAGCTAATGCTTAATGAAGAGTTAACTAATAACTAAATAATGGGAAACTAATAGTTGATTATTATATTTTTAATGATTGATTAGCAACCCTTAATGTAAAGTGTTACCCAGTCATGAACTGGATTAACTAACTAACCAGGGATGGATGCAGTCATGAACTGGATAAACTGACTATCCAGGATTAATACAGTCTTGAAATGTATTAACTGACTACCCAGGATCAATAGTCAAAAACTGGATTAAGTGATCACCCAGGATCATTGCAGTCAGTAAATGGATTAACAGGCCATCTAAGATCAATACAGTCATGAACTAGATTAATTGACTATCCATAATCAGTACAGTCAGATACTGGATTTACTGATGTTCCAAGATCAATGCAGTCTTGAACTGGATTGAATGACTCTCCTGGATCAATGCAGTCATGAACAGGATTGAATGACTATCCAGGATCAAGATAGTCATGAACTGGATTAAATGTTTATTCAGGATCAGTGCAGTCTGTAATACAATTAACTGGCTATCCAAGATTAATACAGTCATGAACTAGATTAACTGATTATCCAGGATCAGTCATTACTGATTACAGTCATTAACTGGATTAACTATCCACAATCAATACTATCAGTAGTAGGATTAACTAGCCATCAAACATTTATACAGTCAATAGCAGGATTAATTTGCTAGATCTAAATTTCAGATTAACACAGTCTTTAAAAGGGATGTCATGTAGGTTGCAGAAGAAATACAGTCATGAACAATGTCCAGTTGACTATCCAGGATCAGCAGGCTACCCTGGACAAGCTGCTCATCATGCTGTGAAAAGTACTACTAAGTTTGCTAGCATGCTAACTAGTTAAGCTTTAGGTAGCTCATAAGTTGATCTGTTAGTTATTTGTGAATGTTACAAGGATGAACATGTCCTTAAAAAAATTAAACTTTCCTGTTTGCTAAACATAACCTAACTAGCCAAATAGCTGGTTAGCAATGCTACATGGTAAGATAACTAACTAGCCTGTATGAGAGACTCAACGTTATCTATCCACACTATTATGACAACACCTGTTGTAAAAAGCGCTATATAAATAAACTTTGACTTGACTTGACAAAAGAATAAAGTACCTTGACATCCTGTTGATTTTGTTTTTTTTTCAATGTTAGATCTACATTTGATATGAACATTTTATCATACAATTAGCATGAAATTAACACAAGGAAGACGATTTTTAAGCTGTTTGGAAGTGTACTTGTATTTTGTATTTACACGCTCTATATGGCTAGACATCACATTAATCACTAAAATATACTGTGAATTGTCACGCATCCACCGAGCTCTAGGGTGGATTCGGACTCAATCTCCCAGAATCCTCTGGGAGATCACCTGACCCCTCACGTGACTCCGCGCTCCTATCAGCGCTCTAGATCTCCCGAATACTGATGTGAAGCACCTGTGTTATTTGTCATATGACATACTTAGTTTTAGTATTTAAGCCCGGGCTTTAGCTCAGAATAGTTGCGAGGTATTGTATCCACTTTTGCGATCTACTGAGCGTTCATTTCTTGGAATTTATCTTGTGTATGATCTTTGTCTTTCGTTTTCTCGACTTTGCCTTTTTGCTCTGCCCTTTGGATTTGTTTGCCTGATTTCGGATTACTGTTTTTGACCCATTGCCTGTATCTTCGACCACGCTGTTGCCTGTCCCCTTCTTGAACTGGATGCATTGTCAGATGTATGTTTGTGTGTATTTTCTATGCCTTTTGGATTCGACCCCTGCCTGTTTTATGACGACGACTTTGAACTGTGATTCTCTCAGTAAAGCCCCTTCTGTATTTTACATCTGCAAGCGTCTGAATCTGTTTGGCACGTTACAGAATACCTCGCCTACAATGCAGATGGCGGATTCGGGGGCCTTCCAGAAAGCGCTGACAGAGCAAGGACAAATGCTGGGACAACACCAACAGGTATTATCTGGAGTAACTCAATCCCTTGAATCCTTAGCTCACCAGCAGTCTGAACAGCAGGCTCAATTAGTCCAAATAGTCAAGAGTGTGAAGGGGTTAACCACTCAACTTCAGAATATGAAACTGCCACAGAAGTAAATATTAATCGCCCCCAATCTCAGGCTGAGACTACTTATGCTGTCTTTCCAGTTAGTAAACCCGATAAATATGATGGTGATCCCGATAAGTGCCATGGGTTTCTGCTACAGTGCTCAGTTTGCTTTGAGAATTCCCCAAATAGTTCTGATAGAGCTAAGATTTCGTTTATAATTATATATATATAGTATAAAACCGTTTTTGACCACCAGTATGGAGGCAAGGTTAGTGGGGAATTATTATCCAAATTACGTCAGGGGAATCGCTCAGTAGTAGATTACTCTCTAGAGTTCTGTACTCTAGCTGCTAGCAGTGGCTGGAATGAGGCAGCCCTGTTAGTAATGTTTAGACAAGGCTGAATCCGGATATTCTAACAGAACTTGCGTGTAAAGATGATGACTTGAATCTGGATCAGCTCATCACCCTGGCCATCCGATTAGACCATCTCCTGCACCACTGTAAAAAATCAAAGATGGAAAGAAATGTCAAAGGACCACCGACAAGAGGGAAAGTCGCATCAGAACCGCAGGAGACTTCGGAACCCATGCAGTGTGACTTTTTTCGCTTGTCACAAGAGGAAAGACAGCGCCGGATGAGGAATCATCTATGTTATTACTGTGGTAATGCTGGACATCAGCTTCGTGAGTGCCGAACCAGACCACAAACGCACAAGGCGCCGACCCCTGGACAGCACGTGGAGCATACTCCACATGCTAATGTGGTGAGTGTGCCCACAAAGGGGTTGGTTTCAAAGTCCTTCATGTTGTCTGTTTTTGTATACTGTCATCCCCAATCTGTTGTTGTCTCAGCCCTACTAGATTCGGGAGCGGAGGGGAACTTTATTCATGCCAGGCTGGTGGAGAAACTTCAAATTGCTGTGGAAAGCCTGAAAACCCCGTTGAAGGTGGCTGCACTGGACGGAGGACCTGTAGGCCTGGGAACCATCTCTCAAGTGACTCAGCCCCTGTCATTAATGACCAGTGCTCTCCACAAAGAAACTCTATCCTTTTTAGTGCTTGAACATTCTGAGTTTGAAATGATATTAGGTTTGCCCTGGCTAGAGAAACACAACCCGTCTATTTTCTGGTCTGCTCACACTATCCTCAGATGGTCTGATTTTTGTATGCAAGCCTGTATCACCCAACCCAAAATTTCTATCTCATCCACCTCTATAGAGAGCCCTAACGCCAATAGTACAGTAACCATTCCTCCAGAATACGCAGACTTAAAGGAAGCCTTTAATAAGACAAATGCTACCAAACTACCCCCACATAGAGAATACGACTGTGCTATTGAGCTAGTGGATAATTACGTGTTCCCCAAATCTAGGATCTACCCTCTGACTCAGGAGGAAGAAATAGCTGTAGATACATATATCCAAGAAGTTTTAGAACAAGGGTTCATTCGACCATCCACTTCCCCCTTTGCTTCTAGTTTTTTCTTCATTAAGAAGAAAGACGGGGGATTACGTCCATGTATAGATTATCGTGCACTTAACCAGATTACCAAGACTTACCCATATCCTCTTCCCTTAGTTCCAGTATCATTAGAACAATTAAAAGGCGCCAAGTACTTCATGAAGTTAGATCTCAGGAGTGCGTATAACCTAATTAGAATAAGGAAAGGGGATGAATGGAAGACAGCTTTTGTGACCACTAGGGGGCACTATGAATATTTGATCATGCCCTTCGGACTCTCTATCGCCCCCTCTGTCTTTCAGGCATTCATCAATGATGTGCTAAGAGATATGCTAGGGAAATATGTAATCGCTTATTTAGACGACATCCTCGTGTACTCCCCAGATCAGGCTACACATGTTCACCACGTCCGTTACGTTTTGAAGCGGTTATTGGATAACAACTTGTTTTTAAAGGCAGAGAAATGCGAGTTTCACCTCGAATCCGTTTCGTTTCTAGGATACGTCATTAGTGCCCAAGGCGTCATCATGGATGACCATAAGGTAGACGCAGTTACCCAATGGCCTGTTCCCTCCTCTGTCAAGGAATTACAGAGATTCCTAGGTTTTGCGAATTTTTACCGTCGTTTTATACATAATTTTAGCACTATTGCAGCTCCCCTTACATCTCTACTCAAAGGTGGACCCAAGAAACTTAGATGGACAGAACAAGCTGAGGGTGCTTTTAAGAAGTTAAAAGAGGCCTTCACAACCGCTCCCATTCTTAAACACCCCGACCCGTCGGAGCCTTTTGTAGTCGAAGTAGATGCCACCGAGACGGGGCCGTTCTGTCCCAACGCTCTGGTAATCCTCCCAAATTACACCCCGTTGCCTTTTTTTCCCACAAGTTATCTCCTGCAGAAAAGAATTACGGCATTGGAGACCGAGAACTGCTAGCTGTCAAGCTTGCGTTAGAAGAATGGCGACACTGGCTTGAAGGAGCAAATCACCCTTTTGTCGTTCTCACTGATCATAAGAACTTGGAGTATCTCTGTAATGCCAAGCGCTTAAATGCTCGCCAAGCCAGATGGTCTCTGTTCTTCTCACGTTTTAGCTTTAGTATTACGTATCGACCAGGCTCTTGAAATACTAAGGCAGATGCCCTATCTCGAATGCACCAAGATGACAACCCCGTTACACCGACCGGTACTCCTGAACGAATCCTCCCTCCTGAAGTATCCATCTCCTCTATTAGATGGTAAATAGATGAGGCCATTATGAAGGCATTGACCAACATTAGTGTGCCAAGCCAATGCCCCCAGAAAAGATATATGTCCCCGCTCCATTTCGTACGCAATTACGTGGGCCCATTCCTCCCTCACATCTGGTCACCCTTGACAAACCCGAACCCATCAGTTCCTGTCGCACCGATATTGGTGGGAAACAATGCATAAAGATATCCATGCCTTTGTAATGTTCCCAGTGTAAGACACCCAAAACCTTGCCCGCTGGTAAGCTAGTACCTTTACCAGTGCCTAATAGACCTTGGTCACATCTGGCTGTAGATTTTGTAACAGACCTGCCTGAGTCACAGGGATATACCACTATTTTGACTGTTATTGACCATTTTTCCAGGGGGGTGAGATTTATCCCTTTTTCGTCTATCCCTAGCGCTTTTCAGACAGGGGAAGCTTTATTCAATCAGGTTTTTCGCCTATTTGGTATACCTGAGGACATTGTGTCAGACCGGGGACCCCAGTTTACATCACAAGTTTGGGCGGCTTTCTTTGAGAACATCGGGGTGTCCGTCAGTCTTACTTCCGGATATCACCCTCAATCAAACGGACAATGTGAGAGAATGAATCAAGAATTAGGGAACTTTTTGAGAATTTTCTATTGTGAGAATCACACAGATTGGTCTCGTTTTTTGGCATGGGCTGAAATAGCACAAAACTCTCTCACGAGTTCTGCGACTGGCATGACTCCTTTTCAGTGCTATCTGGGATATCAACCTCCGTTAGCCCCTTGGACTGGTTCACCCTCGGATGTTCCTGCGGTAGACTCGTGGATGCAAAGGAGTGAACAGGTTTGGGAACAAACGCATCAACGTATCGAGAACGTGTTGCAAAGGAACAAGGAACAGGCGGATCGACACAGGAGTGAAACACCAGTGTATCAGCCAGGAGATCGAGTGTGGTTGGCCACCAGAGACTTCAGAAACGTAGAGGGAAGTAGGAAACTCCAACCAAAATATATTGGACCTTTCAAAGTGGTTAAACGTATTAATGATGTGACATATAGGTTAGACTTACCTCCCCGATTTAGAGTCTCGCGTTCGTTTCATGTGTCTCTTCTTAAACCTGTCATTGCAGGGTCGTTGGACGAGGCTTCACCAGACATCACGCCAACACCGCCGGACGTGATAGATGGGGAACCAGTCTACGCTGTCCGTAAGCTGCTGGACTCTCGGAGACGAAGGGGTCTACTGCAGTATTTGGTAGACTGGGAGGGATATGGCCCAGAGGAGCAGTGCTGGGTCCCTGCACAGGGACATCCTGGACCCAGGTCTCATAGCGGAATTCCACAGTCGACATCCAGAGAAGCCTGCTCTTTGTCCTAGGGGTCGCCCGCGAAGGGGTCTCTCTGGCTCTCTCCCAGATCGTCTTAGGGGTCCTCGTGTAGGGACCCCATCTGTCCGGCGCTTCGGCAGCCCTGGGTCAGCCCCTGTTCGAAAATCTGGCGGTGGGCGGTGTGGTCGTCCTGGCCGGCCTCGTTCCGAGGCCACCCGGACTCTTGATTCTCTCAGTAAAGCCCCTTCTGTATTTTACATCTGCGAGCGTCTGAATCTGTTTGGCACGTTACATGAATACAGAAATTGTCACTGGCAGCATTGTTTTGAGCACATTGGAGTATAGTTTTAGCACATGAACAATAACTTTGTTTAGAAATACTTTGTCAAAGTATAAGCACATTTTTGTAAGCACATTTTCAACATAAAATGAATCTTATATATATATATATATAGTTATATATGTGTATATATATGTATATATATGTGTGTATATATATGTGTATATATATGTATATATATGTGTATATATATATATATATGTATATATATGTGTATATATATGTGTATATATATATATATATATGTATATATATATATATATATATATGTGTATATATATGTGTATATATATATATATATATATATATGTGTATATGTGTATATGTGTATATATATGTGTATATATATGTGTATATGTATGTATGTATGTATGTATGTATGTATGTATGTATGTATGTATGTATGTATGTATGTATGTACATAATTCAACAGCAAGCCAAACTCCATTCAAATGAGTACATGGGAATCAGGATAAAGCTCCAGTGCTTTATTGAGTGAATAGGAGCGCAATAAAAGGAAAAATAAGAAATTTTAAATGCAAGCATTGTTTTGAGTGCATAAATAATACATTGTTTAGAAATACTTTGTCAAAGTATAATTTTAGCCTAAGCATTGTAAGCATATTTTTAACACAAAATGAATCTTTTAGAAGTAACATACTGTTCGTCTTAGGTGTATATATGTACGCAACTCAACAGCAAGCCAAACTCCCTTCCAATGAATACATGGGAGTCAGGATTATAGTCTCCAAGCTCCAGTGCTTTATTTAGCTGCACATTCATGCACTGAATGAATAGGAATGAAACGATAAGAAAAAATAAGAATAACAAAATACAGTGTGAATAATGCCATTAAAGCTATAGCATGCTCAATAAGGTATAACAGTACAGGGGTGACTGGAAAAGGCTACTGAATACAATGCTCCGCTGGTTATGAAAACCTGCATACTGTCAGCATAACATTTAATTGAATAAATATTTTAAAGCTATGGCAAACTGCAGTGACAAATCACAAATGCTGTATATAAACGGCTAGCTCTCCTTATATGGTTTAACATGCATAGGGACAAAGAATAGAGGCTAAGCTAACAGTAGCAGCATACAGAAACAAGGCTACATAGCGCTTTTTAACACAAAGTGAACATGAACCTGATGCTGGTGGCATCCTGTATAAACAAAAATAATGTGTCACCACAACTTAGTAAGGCATGGGAACAAGATAATAAAGTCGTGGCCACAACTTAGTAAGACGTGGAAACGAGATCCTAATGAGTGGCACAACTTAGTAAGGCATGATGTCATGGCTGCTGGAGTGTTAGACTGAACTATTCTTGCTTCGCAGCTGCAAGGGAAAGACAAAGGCTGTCAAACTAAAAGTCCTCAGCAGGGGGTGCTATTTAACACAAACTAAGGACAGGACAAGTATTCTTCATTGAAGCACAATTCTAACACATAAGTAAATACTAGGGCTGTCAATCGATTAAAAAAAAATTAACTAATTAATTGCACAATTTGCTGTGATTAATTGCGATTAATTGCATTTTCCCTTTTTAACACTGATGCTTTTAATAATAGATATTTAAATGTAAAATAAAAGAATCAATGTAGTATCAACACAATGGAATTATATTTATGTTCAAATATGTTTGTTTAATTGTATCTTTTTCACTTTGAACACAGATTGCCCCTTGTGAACCATGTTCAAGTACCACTTAAATTTCAAAAAAGTCAGCAATATCAATGCAAAATACGAAAAAGGAACAAGGAAAGATTCTCCTTAAGGTTCAGATTGCTGAATCTTATTCTTTCTGTAGTAAGGATTCAGCTTATTTCTCCTTTACACTCAGCCAGTTACTGAGACAGACCAGTTTATTTACATTATCAGGGGACAAAGCAGCTCTCTTCTTTTGGATGATGTGGCCTGAGAGTGAAAACAACCTCTCACAAGGCACTGTGGTTGCAGGGGTTGACAGGTATTTGCGTGCAATGGGTGCCAGCCTCGCATGTGCTCCTTCTCTCTTTGACCACCACTGTAGTGGACACCCCTCTATATCCATTTTGGGCTCTGCTCTGTAGCGGTCCAGACATTGTTCTATGGACTTGTCCTCTTTGTCTGTATCCGTATCAGAAGAACCCAGCAAGAAGGCAGACATCCTCCTCTTCTTTGAAGGCTGTGTTTCTGTTGCCTCTGCAGACTGTTGTTGTGCAGGCATCTCTGCCATCATCAAGTTGTGTAATGAAGCCCATACTTCACTCCTTTCATCTTTGGGAAGACACTTCAGATCCTTAAACCTGGGATCAAGTGCAGTAGCGATCTTCAGCCATGTGACGTTGGTGGTGTCCTTCCGTTTAGCTAGGTCTGTGGTAAAGAACCTCACTACATAGACTGGATCATCATCTGAGGGCTCCATAACTCTGAACATTTGGCATAAGGCTGGCAACACCACTGAACAAGAGACATACTGCTCTCCTCCGAGTAGTTCAGTCACATATCTGCAATGGAAAGCACAAGATGTTTTAAACATGTTAGTAAATTTATATTAATTACAGAGAGAAAAACACTCAGTACTTTGCTGTATGTATGCTACGCATGCCTGCATGCACACAGAGGATCCAGTGGGAGAGTGAGCAAGAAGATACACAGGGAGAGACTTCAGACACACACATGCATAAGTAGACAAAGAGATCAAGAACAGACACATGCACACAGAAAACACAGGCAGATGGTACATAAACACAGAAAACACAGACAGAGAGCACATACACACAGAAAACAGGGAGAGAGAAAGAACATACACATACACAGCGAGAGAGACATACAGCCACGGCGAGTGAGAGCAGAAAGAAATATTAACTCAACTGCAAGGTTCAAGTAGTTCCTCTAGCTTTTGCAGTTTGGCAAGCTCCTTTCCATTCAACATGGCAACGCTGCTGTTTTGCAGAGCCAGTGTAGTGGTCAATGGAGATTTATTTCGCAGGATTCGCTTCACCATCTCTAGAGGAGAATTCCATCTTGTTGCAACGTCCTGAACGAGTGATTCTTGCTTCTGTCCAAGTGCAACTTGCTGTTCACTTAATTCATGTGCGTTTGATGGACTGTGCTTAAAGTGTCCGACAATCTTGCGACATTTAGCCAGAAGACTTTCGAATCCACTGTCACGAAGCGAAACCGTGACCGTTCTTTGCAGACTGTGGGCCATACAGGGCAAATGTTCAAATGTTAGCAGCCTCGCGGCTGCAACCATATTACGAGCACTGTCAGTGCCAAGTGTAGTTAACTTTTCCGTGATGTTCCATTCTTTTGCAACATCCAGAAAATGATCAGCACATGCCTCTGCGTAGTTTCGCGTTTCTGTTTTACTCACAGTTAGCGCAAACGACTGCAGATTCCATTGTTTATCAGTGAAGTGCGCAGTGCCGCCCAAGTAGTTGTCATTGCTTACCGAAGTCCAGTGGTCCCCTGTGAGAGCGACACACTTTGCTTGCTCAAGCATGTTCATCCTTCGTGACCTGTTGCTTTCATACAAAGTGTGCATTCTTGAAACAATAGTTCCTCTCGAGGGTAGATTATAAGAGGTGTCTCCTGATGCAATTCGAATGATTTCCCTCAGTCCATCATCTTCTACTATGTTAATCGGGCGGCAGTTTTTAGCTATCCAGTTAACCAAAGCAGTAGTTACCTTCTCACTCACAGGTTTCGTTATTCGTCCACGAGTACCACACTCCTGTAATGTTAACTGACGAGGCCCCTAAGAGGTAGTTTCGGTAGGGTGTTTTGCTTTGAGGTGGTATGTCAAAGACGAATTACTTCTGTGGTAATTAAATTCGGCTTTGCAGACTGTACAGATTACTTTTGTTTTCTCCAAGGTTCAATCAGGCAACTTTTTAAAGTAAAACTTTACGCCTAAAACTCCATCCTTGTCCTTATCCATCTTTTTGGTTCGGTTTGGCGGTACACCTCGTCATAAGTCAGCCGCCACAGGAAGTAAACACCCAGCTGCGTTAATTGCGTTAATATTTTTAACGCGTTAAATATTTCAAATTAATCGCAACAATTAACGCATTAATTTTGACAGCACTAATAAATACCCTTTTTGTTAAAGTACAGTTTTAGCATAAAAGAAGCACAGTTAGCATAATTTGATGTAGCCCTGTTTCAACACAAAATTGACATATGTATTTTAAGCATACTTCATTGATATTGATATTTTTTAGCACAGCAGTAACAAATGCTCCTAGGACACACTTTGCAAAAGTATAGTTTTATTATAAAATAAGCATATTATATATTTTAAGCATACATATATCATCAGTGCCAAATTAGCACACCCAAACGAAGTATTTTTTTTCAAAGTGGATTTGAATATAGATTCAGTAGGTACAAAGTTAAGCATAAAGTAATTGTATATGGCTTAAGTAGACTAATATTATATTAAAGCATACTTCTTTTTCACAAGAGTTTCTTATTCACAATCTATGGCTTTTCTGTGCTTTTAGAGTTTTTTTTTTTTTATTAATGTAAATACTGAGTTACAAATATTTGTTGCAAAGAGGGTCAGCACAGTTTGTTAATGTGTTTATGCTTTTACCTATATGCTCCTGCATGAATGCGACAATGTTAGTCACTTCGATTGAAAGATTGTTGCACTTATGTATTTCCTCTGCTCAAATTGAGTTGGGTGGGATTATGTTAGAAGAGGCTAACATCACGTTTTCCCACATAACAATCAGAATTAGGATGTCAAAAGATGTCTGTGCTGCTGGACAGAGTGCAAGTACATTAACTAACTTCTTTGTGCATAATTTGTTGGAAGCTCACATTGCTTGAATGATTTGCCAAGGCAAAGACTGTGTGTGAGGTTGATAAAACTGCTCAACAGGAGAAAAGTTGAAACTATACTGGTACTAATCAGTTAATCTGTATTTAACTGTTTAAGGACAGGCAGCATTGGAAGCCAGTGTGTGGAGGGCTGGACTTTGTATTACAGAAAATATAATGGACATTATCAAAGAGAGAGAGAAGCTCAGTTATGTGGTGAGTGGGGGCGGAGCACGAGTGTATGGATAACTGAGGTTACAGTATGGGCTCAACAACTGGAGAACAGAGGCGGGGATTTCTTATATCTATACATATCAATCTGCTGTTGTTTTTGGGATATAATGCTCCTGTATAATAAATCATAATATATAAACCTGAGAAACTATATTAGCAGGCTTTATTCATGTTCGCTAAACTTGTTTCACTAAACATCTAGTTATAAATATAATTTATAAACTTGACATTCATGGTATTTACTTTTGACCCCCTGACCCACCCCAATTTCACAGACACATATTAACCAAAATGATGTATTTAGTAAAAATATGGCTAGTTGTTTTTCAAATAAGGTTATGTTTCTTAGTCTTTGCTTGTATTAACAAGATAGGAAGGCATGTGAGTGCCCCTAATGGATGAAACACCCTGTTTAGATTGTGTCATGCCAACAACACCCAGCAGTTACCTGGTCATTTTACATTCATGGGAGAAAAACAATTATTTAAATCCTTTGTACTTATGTTCTTTAATGAAAATGCATTAACAGTTCAAGAGACTGTAATTATTAAACATGGTGAACAAACAAAATTGCATTTAACTATGTAAATACAATTAACTTAACAATATGACAATTTTGCAACACACACACACACACACGTATATGTGTGTATATATATATATAAAATCAGATTTTTAGTACATTACTCCTGCATACATACAATAGCTGTGTTTACATAGGTGTATTTCATGGGTGAATTATTCTTTAATGAAAATGCATTAACAGTTCAAGAGACTTTAATTATTGAACATAGTCAACAAACACAATTGCATTTAACTATGTAAATACAATTAACAATATGCCAATTTTGCAACACACACACACACACACATATATATATCAGATTTTTAGTACATTACCTCTGCATACATACAATAGCTGTGTTTACATATGTGTATTACATGGGTGAAACAGCCACATTCAAAACTGTACATACTTTAAGAAAATGATTATATTTCAAATATATTAGTTGTATCATTTGTCACTTACGATAAAAATGTAAACTGTAGTGTATAATTTTTAAATAAAATAAAATATTCAACACCAGTCATCCTAAAGTGGTACAGTAAACATGAACAGAACTGTGGAATGAACTTACAGATCTATGTAATAGAATAAAGATTTAAACCATGTTTGATACAAATATATGTTAATTTATAAATAGTACATAACACCAGTGACAGTATGCTCATATTATTCGTGTTTCTTATATCGGTTTATTTTTTCATTCTTTTTCTTATTTGATGTGGAGTAATATCACAATTATTAATAGTTTAGCTTTAAACACTTTTGGTTAGAGTGATACATATATCACTATTTCACAAGATGTGTTTTTGCCAGTAAAAATACTATATAACAGAATATATTAATCCTATTGAATAAATAAAATACAATATTTATGCTATACAATAGATACAAATCACATAAATATATGATGTTTTTAGAACTGCTTTAAAACATTTATTAATATCTTGGTTAAAAGAATTCAGTTAAAAGAACAGAAGTTTGGTTCCTGACTTCATTCGTTGTATGTCTTTGTTAAATTTCATGAAGTATTAATGAAGTATTGATTAGCCAGGCTAGGCATTTCAGGTGCACTACATCATACTATTAATCAATAATGTCCAACGATGTTCTGTTGCATGTATGAAAATGCTCAGTGGGTTCATTTGACCACCAATTTGGATAAATATGGCAATATATGGCAAGTGTGTACTCAAGGGGCTAAAATTGATGGCTTGTATACTTGACAAAGGTTTTGTTTCGTTATATTTAATCACTGTAACTAAATGGACAAATAAGCAACAAATAAATTATTTTATGCATTAAGAAACAATACGTGCTCATGTCTGCTTTTCACTATAGAGTACCTTTCTGCAAAGTGCATCCCACAAGCATTTTCTAAGCATAATACTGTGTCAGGAGAGAAAATTCTAATAACTGTTTTTACAGTAATAAAATACATATTTACATACATCTGTATAATATACACAGAATATGCTCCATAGATGAAGATAAAGCCCTTTGCAACCACTGGATACCACAGAGGTGCAGAGACTTATATAATGTCATCTAGTAGGTGTGGCGCACCAATCCAGTCTAGTGTTCTTGGCTCAGAGGCTGCCATGATCATACACATGAATTGTTTCCCTGTTCTCTTATCTATGGGATAGATGGTTGTGGGAGTGAACCTTTTGTTGTTCTCTACAAACTCACAAAGCTTGCTGTATATTTGTGGAAACTCGTGGCGAAGGAAGACGCCTCTTGTTCTAAGTTCCTTTTGGATATTAATGAAACAGATCTCTCGTGCTTTCCTACCCTCTTGTCCCTCTTTGTCAATATCAGATGTTCCGGGTGGAGGGGTGAGAATTAGTGTCTCCATGTCATTTTCTTTCTTTAAAACCTTCTTATCTGGGCTTGAGGAAGCCAATGACACCTTGGCATATTTGCGCACTGTTGCTGCTTGTAATCTAGGTGAAGGTCTGTTAGGCACTAAGTCACCAATAGCTATGGACACATTCAAAAGGAAACATTCACTGGGATCATATTCCTTGCCTGCATCTTGGAGTTCCTTACAGTACTCCCTAAGGCTGTCTTTGAAGCTCTCCAACTCTCTGAGTGACAGATATGTTGGAGACATAGCAATGCTCTCAAGTCCGACTTGGAGAAAGTTATTTGCAAAAGCAGGATTTTGGAAACCTATGAACAGGACTCCTCTGCCTCGAGACAGGTAGCCTACTTTAGCAATTCGTGAGAAAGATTTATGAATCTCAGAGTTCTCTCTGCAATGTTTTAGGATATGCCTACAAATACTACTGATGCGCCCATACAGGCAGCTCTCTTTGTGAGTATCCCAGTCCTCCCGTCTGCAGTTTCTGGAGCAATAATAAGTGTAACAACTATGGCAGGACTTGAAATACAAGCCGGCATTAAACAGAGTTTCCCTATGCCGGCATCTGCTGTTGGAGCACACCATAGAATCATCTTCATCTGCACTTTGGATGATGGATATGTCCTCAGCACTTCTCTGAAACCCCTCACAACCACTGTCTGGATCTTTAACGGTATCTGGGCTGGTCTTTGAAGAATTTGTTTGAGTGTTTAAAAGTCCAGAGTCTTCTTGATCTATTACCTCCTCTCCCTTCACCTCATCATCATTAATCAAGTGTTTGAGCCGGTCTATGAAGTCCTCACTAGACTGCCTAATATTTTGAGGTTTGTAATCAATGACCAAATCAGCTAACAACTCATCCAGTTGCTCTAGGCTCTGCTGCAAGGAACTGTTATTGTGTTTTCTCTCTGAGGGTTTTGATGGATCTGAAGGTCTCACAAGATTATGATTATTTGCATTTTGACCCTGTCTACCATTTGACACATCCCAACTGACTGAGTCCTCGTTTTTTTTTCTGCTGTTACCTGGACAAATGTCATTGTCTGTAATGGTAATCTCTGGTGTTACAAACCACTGGCATCCCATGCCAGTTCTTCTGTCACTAGCACACTTCTCCAAAGAATTTTCAGAGAGGGACAAAGCAGCGTACCGTCTTGGTGAACTTGAGAGGTTAATTATGACTGGTTTTTGTCTGTTGTCAGGGGAAACTCTTTCCTTCCCTTGATGATAAAGATTCTCATAGCTCCTGCCTCGTGGAACAGTATGCTCCTTCTCCATATGTGGAATAAGAATGTTCTCCCAAGACTTTGAATAATTCCTGACATTTCCTCCTAATTGACTAGACTCAGTAAAGTGATTGACATCCCAACGGCTCATTGCTGGAGTTTTCTGTGGTGTCACCTGTGAAGATGGGTATTGACTGGAATATGTGGCTATGCTTGATCGGTACCAGTCATCTGGAAAAGAAATATGTGGAATCTGTCGCCCCTCTGCATGGTATGCAGTCACTGGAATAGAGTATTCTGCTGGAGAATGGCAAGACTGTGAGTAGAAAATCTTAGAATGATCAGAGGGGAAGGCATACGTTCTTTCACTTTCTCTACAGTATGTTCTTGTCTGTGGTGCAGCCATAAAGTGTGTTCCGAGTTCACTCATTGAGTATGGTCTATTGTAGTATGCATCCAATGATTGTGGGCGAGAATCAGCATAATATTTACGCATTGGCATTGTAAAAACCCATCGGGACCTTGGGTCATTTATGTACTGGCCACTGACTGAGGGGTTTTGGTTGTTGCTACTTTTAGTACTGTACTGGTCATCTTGAAAATAGGCTCTACCTGGTGACTGGACTGGATACCTGGTAGGATCTTCTGTATAGAAGAATTTGGTTGGAATGTTTGGGTTAGATAGAGTTCTGTACTCCCTTGGATCCCTGGGTGAAGTCCCACCTAAAGAAATATGTGCAGGTTCAATGTAGCCACTAGGCACACAGTTTGGATAATGGTAAGCATGCCTGCAGTCCATGCTGTAACACTCACTGGGAGTGGGTGTTCTGGAGGTGGGCATTTGGCGTGGCACAGACATACTCCTGAAGCTTGATGTGGAATAACGCTGCCAAGGCATGTCATTTCTGGCAGCAGGTAGTTTCCTTGTGGTGTGCTGGAGAACTGCTGCATCTGGTTTGATATCTACTCGATATCTAACATGAGGAGAGTTGGCTAGCTTGTCCTGTCTGTTCTCTTCAAAACAATCAGAGACACAAAGGGGTGTTTGAGGCTGCAGCTTAATAGGGTGCACCTCGTTAACTAAAGCCCGATTTATATTAAGAGATGGCTCTCGGGTTTGGGGAAACCCTTCAGGCTTTTTTTGGTGGTACACTGGAGATTGCCCCCACCTTGTTGAAGGTTGTGAGACTATAATAGGTACAGGGGTAAGAGTGGCTCGAACTTTAGGCACGCTTTTTGACCGATTTTTGCCTTTAAGACTAGTCCTTGCTGACTCATTGGTTTTGTCAGTGCTGGTCTGTTGTTGAGACAGTTTTGTGTTAAATAGATCAGGAGAGGAAAAACGAAGATGGCCCTGCTGCCCAATGTCATTCCATGCAACATCTTTATTCACTGCCTGCTGCTCAGCTGTGTAAGGACACTCCATGGACGAAGAAAAGGTGTTTGGATCATCCAGTGACTCAATGAAGTCAAAGCTACGGCAATGTCTTTTGTTGATGGTTTCAAAGTTTTGATTTTGTGTTCCAACCATTTGGGAATCACATTCTTTAGTGGACAGAGAACACTTTGTGAGCCCACAGTTTGGGCTAATTGTGATGTCTTGATAAAGGGTTGATACAATTATGTCAGGAGGATAAGTCCGTGTCATCTTAAAGGGACTCTTCTACCTTTATCCCTCAGATTATACCACCTAAAAAAAAAAAATTAAGTGCATCTAGTCCTAGAAAGTACACCATTAAATTAACACAAAAACATTAAACATTAACATTAAATCAACACAAAAATTAATCACATCTAAATTGCTTTAATGTTGATGTTTTCTAATCCATTACTGTACACAGCCCCAGTAAATGCCAGATAAAGGTTTTCATTTCATTATCTCATGCTGTGCAAATGAACAGCAGGTCAAGGTCTTGATTAAAAGCTTCAAATCCCTGAAAAAGATATACCAATTTAGAGCAAAAACTGCATTTCTTGACGTGGACAGACATTTCATAAATGTTCTAATCCTGCATGTGTTTGGCAATAAGCAAAACAGACACGCACACAGTTTTTCACACCAAGATAAATGACTTTTGCACATTGCAATGACTGTAAAGTCACATTACACACAAGTCAGAAAAATCACAGGCATCAGAATAAATAACTGAAAGTAACAATGAATGAGAAAACACTTGATGTGGGAGTCTTGGAGAATCTCCAGAGAATATATAGTACATAAAAGAATCTGTTTCTCTTTGAACAAGATGGCAGTATTATTTTTCTGTGCAGCTTACTGAGTTTATGCTTTCTTCCCTTTTGGCCCTATATGTAATAAAACATGTATAAAAAAATTAAAGCAAATTTTAACTCCACAGTCAGATGTATCAATGGTCTTTAATGAAATCCACCTACAGGGGAAAAAGAGATCTTCCAGAGTTTAAAGTCAGATTTTGGTTAAATTTTCAGGTAATAGATTTTCATATTTTGAGGAAATATTTAAATGAAAGAGAACATACAGGAGATTGGGGTAAAAGGGCAGATCACATTATGTTTCCAGTTAGAAGCTTCATTATATACAAGAGAATCTGGTGCAAAAGTGCACATTATAGAGGGGGAAATGTGGGAAAATGACCACCTTAAGAACAACATCTGTTTTACTGTAAATGTAAACCATATCTGTGCATGAGTTTAGCATGTCCAGAACGATGAAGAATAAACCTATGCACAGTTAGTGGAAATAAACTGGAACAACAATTACTGATTGACTGACTAACTTTGTGCGAGTAGTGTAGCCAGCCCTTAGTAGGTGGCAGTAATGCACCCTAAGTTCACCTGCCAACCACCATTCATCAAACAGAAGAAGACTTAAGCGCTGGTTCCTCAAGCTACACAGCGTTAAGTAAGCTTGCGTTTCATGTGGGTGTGCGCGTGACCTGATGGAGGTCTCGTGGCTCCTTGTTAGATCTTTTTCGGCAGATTGAGCATGTTAAATCGGCATTAGCTGAGAGTGAGCTGCGGAAAACAAAAGAAAAAATTATTTCTAGTGTTCAAATCTATAAACGTAAAGTACAACCCCATTTCCAAAAATGGTGGGACGCTGTGTAGAATGTAAATAAAAATAGGATGTGCAAATCATGTAAACCATATTTTTAAAGGAAAATACTACAAAGACAACAAATCAAATGTTGAAAGTGAAAAATTGTATTGTTTTTTTGAAAAATATATGCCCATTTTGAATTTGATGCCAACAACACATTCCAAAAAAGTTGAGACGGGGGCATGTTTACCACTGTGTTTCATCATCCCTTCTTTTAACAACACTCTGTAAGCATTTGGGAACTGAGGAGACCAACTGCAGTAGTTTCGAAAGTGAAATGTTTTCTCATAATTGTTTGATACAGTATTTCAGCTATTTTTAATTTCATAATGTAGCAAATGTTTTCAGTGGTGACAGGTCTGGTCTGCAGGCAGGCCAGTTTAGCACCCGGACTCTTTTAATATAGAGCAATGCTGTTGTAATAATGTGTAGAATGTGACACTGTCTTGCTAAAATCAGCAAGGCCTTCCCTGAAAAAGATGTCATCTGGATGGCAGCATATGTTGCCAAAACATGTATATATCGTTCAGCATTAATGGCGCCCTCACAGATGTGCACTAATGCACCCTTATACCATCATGAATACTGGCTTTTGAACTGTACACTGATAACAAACTGGGTGGTCTTTAGCCCGGAGGACACAGCTTCCATGATTTCCAAAAAGAATTTCAAATGTTAATTCGTCGGACCACAGGACACTTTTCCACTTCCCTCAGTCCATTTAAATGAGCTCAGGCCTAGAGAAGGTGGCAGCATTCCTGGATCCTGTTTATGTATGGTTTCTTCTTTGCGTTTTAGAGTTTTAACTTGCATTTGTGGATGCAGTGATGAACTGTTTTCACAAACAGTGGTTTTCAGAAGTGTTTCTGATCCCATGCAGTGATTTTCACTACAGAATCATGTCTGTTTTTAATGCAGCGCCACCTGAGGGCCAAGTTCATAACCAGCAAATATGGGTTTTTGGCCTTGTACCTTGCATACAGAGATTTTTCCAGATTCTCTGAATCTTTTAATGATGTTATGTATCGTAGATGATGAAAAACAAAAGCTATTTTACATTGAGAAACGTTATTCTTGAATTGTTGCATTATATGTTGTGCAGTCTTTCACAAAGTGGTGAACCCCTCCTCATCTTTACTTCTGAAAGACTTTTTATACCCAATCATGTTACTGACCTGTTGCCAATTAACCACCAGGTGTTTTTCTAGCATTACACAACTTTACCAGCCTTTGGTTGCCCCCGTCCCAACTTTTTTGGAACGTGTTGTTGGCATCAAATGGGCATATATTTAAAAAAAAAAAACAGCAAAATTCCTCAGTTTCAACATTTGATTTTTTGTCTTTGTACTATTTTCAATTAAATATAGGGTTTAAATTATTTGCATATCATTGCATTTTGTTTTTATTTAAATTTTGTGTCCCAACTTTTTTGTTGTAACTGAACATGAAGGAGAAAACAATTTCTTCAAAATCTGAACAAGCAGCTGGTAAAAAAGAAGCTGACTTTAGCTTCATGGAGAGTTAAAAGGCATGATATGAGCACTTCTAACATTAACTTATTTTTGCTGTTTCACAGAACCAACAGGTCATTATTGTTTTGTCCCATTTGTTAATGTTTATGATAGCTAATCACAACTGCTGCACCATTTAAGGTGGAACGGAACTACTTGAAAAAGAAGGTGTTGAAAAAGAAGCTAAATTCAGCCTTGTAGTTTTAACACTGGTAACATTTTGATAAGGTAGCACAACTCATCAGAACACCACCACAGCCCCCCTTATTTTTGTGTAGCTTAGTGACATCAAATTGATGCGCAGTAGCATTAGCTTGCATGTAGCAATATTAGTATTAAGGCTCTTTAACCGCTTCCTAATTTAGAGGATCCAGTGATATTCAGGAGGAAAATTTACACAGGACAAAACATATCTGGTTCTGAACATTTTAATTTAGCACAGGGCATGACAGAGGCCATTTTTCAAAAAGCCCATTCATTCTGGCAATAGAGAAAACAAGCTTAGACCCAGAGTTCCTAATTCGTGCATTAGGCGGACTACAGAATCAGATGATGAGTTCTTATGATTAAATCGCCCATAACTTTCTTACTATTTAACCGATTTCCATAAAATTTGTTTTGTTATAATCCTCAGACATGGATTAATCTAGGTTGCACGGACTGCTCTCGGTAGATTTTATTTCTATGTAATAACTGTGAATGTGCTGGTTAGCTGGCTGGCATAGCAGGAAAGTATTCAGTCTGCACCTGACGTTAAAAACCAAGGTTATCGCGAGCACTGGTAGAAACACAATCATACACACATCAGCAGATCCATCAATGTGCGAATCACTTCCAGTCTTCATGCACATAATAATGAATCTAGTTCGAATTTTTCCGTTCCAAAAGTTACATTGTGGTGCCCAAAGCTGCACTACTTAAGGTGCAACAGGAAAATTCAAATAAAAAGCTGACTGCTGTACCATTTAAGGTGGAACGTGAAAACTTGAATAAGAAGCTGACCTAAGCTTTGTGCAAGAAGGTGCTAATCTATTGTGAATATCTACATGGATTAGGGAATGCTGTAACTTACCTACAATGCTTCTGCAGCATTAACAATCACTGTAAATAAATGAATGTAACACATACAAGTTAGTGTATAGGCTATTAAATGAAATAAGCTTAACAGAAAACCAGAAAAAAAACAATCACATCAACGAGTTCTCTGTGTTTCACCAACCACACGGCTATATCTACACCTAAACATCACATAAGCAATAAACATAACACAAACATGTGCGTGGATCACTGTGTTCTCTCCATTACAAATCCTATCCCACTTTCTGAGTGCATTATTCTTAAAATAGTATAATTTTGGACAGTACCTTTTCTAAACTGTTGCTCTGTAATGGCACTGAATGCAGCCCAGTAATAACGTTGACCGCCCCAACATAGCAGCACTGTTGATGTGCCTGGCTCCTATGTATGTATGTATATGACACAGTTGCTTCGAGCTACGCAAACGGGGTTTCGCACATTGCTGTGTTCCAAAATGTGTCACTAAGCATTTCATAACGCAGCACAAGCGTGAGCTGCATTCTGAGCGTTACAGCAAGTGGCAGTACAATGACAGCCAAGCCTGTCCAAGCGGTCTTGTACCATCAGCATGCTTTCTCAACAGACAAGCAGTTGAGTCTTATACAAAAATGGCTTATATAAACATAAAATAATATGATACGTTATCGCCTTTACATTCCAACACAAGGGATAAAGCAATCACTCTCCTCTACTTGCCCACGTTTAGGTGTTGAGGCTGTTGGAATAACAGTAGACCACTCTCAGATTTGTCCTTTATTGCCCTCTATCAGTACTGAGTATTTTTTTTTCTGCAGATTAAACGGTCCTCCATGTCTCGCTCTACTTTGGTTCATTTCTGCCATTGCATGATATTTTAATTCGGTAAATGAATGTGTTTCAAATTCATTATACCTCAGCAACAAGCGTAGGTTATGCACTTTTATTTATTCGGTTAAATCTGAAGTAATTGAAAGCATTCTGTTTTAGAGGTGTCTAGTGGAGTTTGTGTAGCCAGAAAACCTACAGCTGTCACTACCGAGGAAGCTAACTCAAACACTTGTTCTACAGTTTATCTGTCCATGTAAATGTTTTACTGAATCTGACAACCTTGCATGATTTTTAGTCTTTTTGTTAACTGATTGCTAAATGTGTGAGGCACACATTTGCACCTAGCTAGCTAACAGTGTTTGTAGTTTAATTAGAGTTAAGGTGGTTAGTGGTGTTAGAATATGGAGTTAGTTTTGTGCCTAAATGATTGAGAGAAGATCCTGATGTTTGAGAGAGGAATGTTCCGGTTTGAGAGGACAGCGGTGCTCTGAGCGCGCAGATAATGAACTTGAACGCACTTGTCAGGACGAAGTGCGCAGGTAAACACCTTCGGATTTGCTCAACAAAACACTCTGGTTTCATTCAAAACTTAAAAAAACCGGACCAACAATGCATTTCCCTTTCAGAACTCGTACCTGCAAAACACTCCGGTTTTCACTCAAAACTGGAAAACCTGCTCAATCATGCTCTTCACCTTCAAAACTCACACGTGCACGCGCTCAACTTTCAAATCTGGTTGCTGTAAAATGTCTGAATGTTTGTGCCAAAACTCCAGCCAAGCTGCCGAGGTGCGGTTCCTGTGAGCGCACCAATCATGGCGTCTTTTCTTAAGCAGCTTTATGCCAATTGGTCAAGGTACGTTCGTGGCCGTGGTACTGAGTCGGCTAGTGTGCTTGTAGCCTCGACATTAACTAGATGGTTTATAGCTTTCTCGTAGCAAATTAATAGAAACGATATCAGTAATGCTCTGTCATAAATAATAATGTATTAATCTAACTAACATTGGTAGCTCGGCCATTTGTTCCCTACCAGAGGCTTAACGTTAGCTAACTTCAAATGGCTTAACATTAATCAACTAAGCTAACGTTAGCAAGGTTTCTTTGACTGTAGCTAACAGTGTTCTACTGAGCTCTCCTATAGTGCTTGTCTTCATAGGCTCATCTTGTTAATCCTGTATATTTATCTTCTATAGTGGCGTCATCAAAAAACAATACTGATGCCGTGCAGTTTTATATGGACAAAAAAAAAAAAATTCAGGGAGTAATAAAGTTCATCCTATTTTGTTTACTAGACATAATACTGTACTTCTTTTCTAAGGCCCATACATGTTGTTATTTAGCACCCATCAACAGTAGGTTGGTTTGAAGCCAAACGTCAGTGTGTTTTGATAACCTAGTGTCCAGGATATTAACGCTGTGAAATGCTGACAACAGATGATAAGTCAGTCAATTAAGTCTTTTAACAGTGAGTTTCAGAATCATATGGTTTTTTATGTTTGCGTTTTAGAGTATACTGCTTATTCAAAGGGAAAGGTGGAAATCCAGAGATTGTAGCAAAGAGCTGAGAATGAGAAGAAATATAAGTATTATATTTATAGTATGTGTGCTTGATATTTTTAATCAATGATTTACAGTAACCGATGTGTGAACGTCATACAGAGAAAAAAACATGTATGGCCCTTAGAAAACAGTATTATGTTTAGTAAACAAAATAGGATCACCTATATTACTCCCTGTACTCACTGAAAAGTTGTCCATATAAAACTGCACGGCATCAGTATTGTTTTTTTGATGACGCTACTATAGAAGATAAATATACAGGATTAACAAGATGAGCCTATGAAGACAAGCACTATAGGAGAGTTCAGTAGAATACTGTTAGACACTGTTAGCTACAGTCAAAGAAACCTTGCTAACGTCAGCTTGTTGATTAATGTTAAGCTATTTGAAGTTAGCTAACGTTAAGCCTCTGGTAGGGAACAAATGGCCGAGCTACCAATGTTAGTTAGATTAATACGTTATTATTTATGATGAGTATTACTGATAAATCGTTTCTATTAATTTGCTACGAGAAAGCTATAAACCATCTAGCTAATGTCGAGGCTACAAGCACACTAGCCGACTCAATACCACAGCCACGAACGTGCCTTGACCAATTGGCATAAAGCTGCTTAAGAAAAGACGCCATGATTGGTGCGCTCACAGGAACCGCCCCTCGGCAGCTCTGATTGGCTGGAGTTTTGGCACAAACATTCAGACATTTTACAGCGAGCAGATGTGAAAGTTGAGTGCGTGCTGCGGAGCTGAGAGCAGAAATGATTTGCGCGCACGTGCGAGTTTTGAAGGTGAAGAGCATGATTGAGCAGGTTTTCCAGTTTTGAGTGAAAACCGGAGTGTTTTGCAGGTACGAGCTCTAAAAGGGGTGCATTGTTGTGCAGATTTTCAAGTTCTGAATGAAACCAGAGTGTTTTGTTGAGCAAATCCGAAGGCGTTTAACCTGCGCATTTCGTGCTGACAAGTGCGTTCAAGTTCATTATCTGCGCGCTCAGAGCACCGCTGTCGTCTCAAACCGGAACATTCCTCTCTCAAACATCAGGATCTTCTCTCAATCATTCTGGCGTAAAACTAACTCCATATTAGAAAGAATGGCTGGTTTACAGTCTGAAAAGCATGTTTCCAAAATTTGGTGTTGAATCTGGCAGTAAAAAAGTTTTCTGTATAAACTATATTATACTCTATTGTACTGTACTCTCTTAAAACAAGAGGAACATTTCGTTTTGCTAATTTAAAGGCTTTACGTCGACTTTAATTTCTGCCAGAATGGAATCACAAGATATCTTGATATAATTTTTGATACGAAAAACTGACAAACCATTATTTATTATAACAGCCAAGTAAATTAATTGACTTAATTAAGTCATCAAGACAAAAACAGACAGGCTGTTGTTTTTGATCACATTTTTATAATAATTCATGATGCAAGCACTGGTTGAATTAATTTAGAACGAGGGTTAGTTGCATTAATTCAGAGAATTCAGAATGGGCACTGGTTGGATCCAATTAGAGTATGTATTGGCTGGATTAATTGAGAGTGGGCACTGGTTGCATTCATTCAGAGCAGGCAATGAAAGCAAAGAACCTTTCAATCCATGCCAGATGTGTGTTTGTTAGTATAAAAATAAGTATTTTTTATAGTTTGAATTTGATGGAGTTGTTTTTGTACAGACAGTTTTGTTTTGTAAAAAGAAAACCTTCTTTTACATTTTTCTAGTAATTTCTACTAAAAGGATATGATGACTCGATTTTTTAGGTTTTGTTATTGCCCAGATCTGGCTTTAATAAGGACTCAGTCTCGCTTTGATTTGGACTTGGTCTTGACTTGGCCTCGACTGGTTATGGTCTTGGATTCATCTTGGACTCAACAAAGGTGGTCTAGATTACAGCCCTACTTCCCGCATTGTATTTAGCTTGTGAGATGGTGAGATGCCTTTTAAATGATGTGAGATTAGCTGTTTAAGATTGGTACTAATTTGTTTGGGGTTTGGAAAGTAATAATGTAGATGTAAAGTAATGAGAACTGTGAGCTTACTTTTCCCTGGAAGTAATAAATAATCACAATACAGTTTAAGAGAATAGTAATTTGGAATAGAATATTTTTGAGTAACTACATGACTGGTCAGTGATGGGTCAGCTTCTTATTGTGGAGCATAACCATAGTTTTGTGTTCTTGGAATAGATTGTGTGTCTAAAAACTCTGAAAGGCTAGTTTTGGACCATATGTGAGATGGTTAACTTCCCGGTGGGGTATGTTCAAATTGGCTTGATTGTAAAAACGCACATGCTGCTACAGGCTTTATCATAGTAGTACTGAACCTACGAGTCTGGGGCTATCATGTACTGACAACTGTGTCCCCCTCACTTTTAAAATGACTGCCTCGCCCCTGTCATTATTTACCAAAAGCTGCAGAGGAGAGAGCGTGCAGCCTGGTGGTCCAGCAAAACTAGGCTTGCCTAGCCTTGTTTTAGAACAAAAAAGAAAATCCTAAAAAGGGGCATCCTGCCCCACTATCAGGGTAAGAAGCCCCCTGGTGAATCTTGTATCAATTTGTCATCTACACACTTAAAAAGGATGGTTCTTCAAGGGTTCCTTAGTAAAGAAAATAAATGGTTCTATATAGAACCATGAACACTCAAAGAACCCTTTGCATGAATAAAGGGTTCTTGCACCATGAAAGCGTTCTTCAGATTGATGGAGAGTTTGTTTCTATATGATCCATTATAGCAACTTTTTGAAAAAAAAAGGTTCTGCTATTGTTACAAGCTTGACATTGTTACAATAGAAGAACCCTTTTTGGTGCTATATAGAACTCTTCTCAAAAAGGTTTTTTATAGCACCGTCTTCAGCACATTCTCCATCAATATGAAGACCCCTTTCATGATGCAGAGAACCATGCAAAGGGTTCTTTGAGTGTTCATGGTTATATATAGACCAGTTTTCTTTATTAAAAAACCCATGAAGAACCATCTTTTTAAGTGTGTAGGTTTTACAGGATGTATAAGTTATTTGTCAAATCATTTGTATCCTTTGCATTGAAATGTGTTTATAGTCAAAGCACTGCTCTTAAAATGAAATGGAGGTCACTATCAGCCTATGTCTTATTGATTCACCTCATTATAGTAACACATTTTGAACAGAGAGGTCTCCAAATCCCCAAATCTTACATAGTGTAGCGTTAACTACATAATATATATTTACATAAACATTTGGCACTCCCAAAGGGGGCCCTTTTTTCCTCATGTCTGGAGGAATTCTTACCCAAAGGTCTAACTTCAAATTTTCATTTTATGGGCAAATAATAATAATCCTCTACCATTTACATATATTACTCCCTCCACAAGCGCCTCATAATCATATGTTTTAACAACCTTTCTTGTCCAACTGAATGTAAATTCATAGATCACTGTTTTCCACTATATTAATGTTAAAATATTAGATCAATGGATTCCAAAATCTTCACACAATAAATCCCAGGAATGTAGTGATCCAGATGAAATTTCAGAATTAAATTGACTGTAGGGATTCTGTAAATGTGTTAAGATTAAGTTTTGCCCCAACATTTAATCAGGAAAGAAAATAATGGGTGGGGAGCATTCTTCTTTCCCCAAGTTACCCTACTACACGATGCGGAAGGGTTCCATATTGACACATACTGCACACCTGTACATGTATGCTATATTTATGACTGCTCTGGTATTGACCACAGGAATTCTGTAAATGTGCTAAGATTAAGTTTTGCCCCATCATTTCATCAGGAGACAAAATAAGGGGTGGTGAGCATTCTTCTTTCCCCCAAGTGAGCCTACTACACAATGTGGAAGGGTTCCATATTGATGCATACTGACGCATACACCTGTGCATGTATGCTATATTTATGACACTCTTCAGTGCTTTGCACTCTTGAACATTTATTTTAAAAAAGAAGGAAAGACCATTTATTTAATGCATTCAGTACTAGGACAAAGAGCTTTTGTGGTTTTGTCTCTCACACTTTACTATATGTTCAAATATACAATACTGTGCAAGTCAGAGACCACCTTTAATTTGTTCAATTTTCTGTCAAAATGGCTATTAGGTACCAGTTATTCACTTTTCATTTTCATTTTTCATCTCTGAGGAAAGTAGATATAAGACTTGCATAAAGAAAGGGTCAAATAAAAATAAAAAACCCTAAAGTTTAAAATACTATTAAAACACAGAGCAAAAATGAGAGTCCTAACAACTGTGCAAGACCTGGTAGACTGCCAAAACTGTCTCTGGCAGATAAACAGTACTTAAAACTTTGCTTTCATCTTTCCATTGTCAGAAGACAACTCAACATGGGTCTGAAAGGATGTGTAACCGCCATGAAGCCATTACTGAGAAAAGAACACAGACAAAAAAAGAAGGAAATCTGCAAGATAAAGAAGCTGCTGGTGTTCTCAGAATAATGGAGTGTTCACCCCAGATCCCAGACCTCAACAACATTGAATGTTTGGGATTTTTTGGACCGTGAGAAGCAGAAAATCACTTTGAAGACTGAAGTGGAGGTGTGGAAAAATATCTCAGCAGATTTCTTTGAAAAACTGAAACTAATTCTCCTGAAGAGTATGGAAGCTGCAATACAGGCAAAAGGTAGACACAGGCCTGGATCATCCAATAGGTTTTATGGGCACGTGCCCTGGGGCCCGAGCCACTTGGGGGCCGCCTCTAGCAAGAAAATCTAAACAGCTGTTGTGACTCGCAGTGGGAAAGCTACTAACAGAAAATGAACTAGTACATTGTCCTAGCTAGCAACGCAAGCAACAACAAAAAAAAAAAAACTGCTTCCATTATGATCAATGAAGCTGTTTACACCAGCGGCAAGTGGCAGAGTGAGTTTTGACATACTTTGCAATTCCACCCTGAAATGGATGAGAAGAAAATCTTCCATGAGGGGAATCTCTACAACCATTCCAGTAAACAATTTGGAGAGAAACAGCCAGAGTGCTGAAAGTTAGAGGTGAAAACTGTTTGTTTTGTGTTAGATAACTAGCTAGTTAGGATAGCTAAGTAGATACAAATTAACATGACCGAGCTGCCCAATACCACAGCAGTATAATTCTATGTTATTTAGACTACTGATGTTAAATGTGGGGATAAAACAACCTGTAGAGCAGCCATCTTTTGGTAGGTCTGTGGTTTGTTTGTGTTTTGACTTGTCACACACTTCTGACGTGTCCGGTGTAGACATCTTGCAGACCTTGCGAAGCAATGGGTGTGATGTAATTATGTGTTACAGCTGGTCATACTCATGATGCTCTCCATGTCTTTCCTTAAGGTCAATTTATTTTTCTCCACCAATCACTGCTTAGTAACCATTACACTTTTATAGACTCCAGATGTTTAAAAGATGTGCCTGAGGGATCTATAAAAGGGAGACCTGAAACTTCGACAGAGTGGAAGATGCCTGTTTCCAAAGCCAAATATAAAATGTTAACCCCTCAAGTTAAAATGTTGATTTGTCCTTGTCAGTAGAGGTAATATACATGAAAAAAAAAACATGTCCACGCCCACCGCTGCAGTATACTTTAGCTAGGATGCTTGATGGTTTGGGTTTCTAGGTTTGCTTCTTTTTCCATCTTTATGCACATTTTCGCTGTCTGATTGTGACTTACGTTGTCTTCATTGGGGTAAATGTTTGGTTGTCAAGAATGGCTGCACGCTTTATAGGGAAATGTTGCACTGGTTGTTGGGTTTAATTTGACTTGTGTTCAAATTAATACGTATGTAATCTTGCTACTGTTTTGTCTCGATTGAAAAAAAAAAATGCACTCATAATGTTGACGTGCCAACTCTGTGGTTAGTATGCTGCCATTGTGGTGCTGCATAGGCCGTGTTTAACTTGCTGTGGCATTATAACAAAATCACTGACCTCCCGAAAAAGGTAGCCAGGTAGGGGCCCACCAGACATTTGTGCCCAGGAGCCCATAACTTGATGTTTTGGGCCTAGGTAGACACACTATAATCCTGTAAAACCTATGTAGCTGTTGAGGTTTCTGTGTAATGTTCTGTTAGGTATTTGTTCTCTGATTTTTTTCTTTCTTTTTTTTTTTTGATGCTGGGAAATGAACTGAAGCTTAATGCCATTTTGACTGGAAATTACCTAAATGAAGAGGGGTGGTCTCTGACCTCTGCTTAGTACTTTAAAGAAGAACAGTTGTTCTCTGAGCAATTTAGGAATTCTCGACTAAATTTAAGGTTAACATAAGCTACTCAAAAATGACTGCTCCCTCTCTAATAAATGATCATAGTATATGAGCATTCCAACATGTAAAATGTTAATCATTTGTTTATGACCTCTTTACATCTCATTTGTCCAAATCTAATACAGCCCTGCCTATTTTATCTTAGATATGTTAGATAATAAATATAGTGAGCATTGAACTGTTTCTTCTGATATTACTGTTTGCAGCAGAATAAGGATTGAAAGACAAAATGCTTTATAATGCATCATTCATTTGCACATATGACAGTACATGTCTGAGATTTCAGCTATTTAGTGTTAATAACAAAGCATGCTAGAAAGAGTGCCTCTCCCATCAGCCAGCCTTGAAAACCATCTGTTCATCCTGCTGAGACAAGGCTGATCAGTGTCCTCCCACTTCCTACAACACCTCCAAATAATACACACACACAAAAATACACCTAAAGTGTAATGCATTATGCTCATTTGCTCAAATTATATGGAAAGGAAATGTTACTTAGTAACTATCAACTTTTTGAAGTTATTTACTGAGCCATGTACTCAATACATTTTTGTCAATACATGTCACTTGTCGATGTCATACACGTGTCAATATATTTTTTGATGACATTAACCCCGTATACTGTAAGACCTATAAGTTAGACTATACTTCAGCTCATCACTCTCATTTATTTAGTTTTTAAATGTATTTTATTTTATTACATTAATAAGGCAGATGCACTGACCTAAGGCCTCAGTTTCAAATGAGTCCATTTTATCTTTAACCCTGGAATTTAATTTTAATTTTATCTTTAAGACCCGGAGAACGGGTAGGTCACTTCTAGCCTTCATAACTTCAGAACGGTTAGAGATACAAACATGATCCACATATCAGGACATTCAGAAGACCCGCCCCTAACTAGCAAGCATGACCTGTGACATCATCGAGCTGTGATGTCAGCATCAGTGAGTAATTCGGCTCAGAAAATCACCTAAAATCCTGATATTATTGCTCTGCTGTTTGGCCTTCATATTCCAACAAAGGGTTAAAACAGTGACATAATTCACACATCACATCAGCTCAATTTGTAATTAAAAATAAAGCCTGTCTTGCTGTGTATCATAGTTTTAGCACTGGGCATGAATCCAAGAGGACAGAAATTCAATAAAAAACATGTCCCCCTTATGCTAATTGTTTATTTTTACTCATAATAACCAACAGAATGAATCACTATCAAAATTATTGCACTTTCAGATCACAGACACTCCAGACTAACAATTTCTGAAAAGATAACTACAATTGCATGTGTTTTCAAGATCTCTGTAATTTAAAAAAATACAAAATTTCTGTCAGCATTTCCATGTCAAAAAATAGCATATCTGAGTAGCCCAGGGACTCCTGAAAATAGCAACACATGGCATGTTTCACTGTCACATGTAAATACTTTATAATTGCAAGTGTAATTGTAACTGACCCAAAAAAATACCAAAAACAATTCCCCGAAATTGTTGGTCTCTAAGGGTTAAAAATACATAATTGGACGAGTTCTGCCATCTGACGTTTCTGAACTATCACCTGTATTCTGTTCCAGACCTTAGAAAGGTATTTACTGGACTGTATTCAAGTATTAACACTGGTTAACAAAGACGCAAGTTAAGGAAGACGCAAGTTAAGGAAAAAGGAATAACAACTAGCAGAATTGACTACTGTAATGCTCTTCTTACTGGACTTCCTAACAATACATCCTTTACAACTCGTACAAAATGCAGCAGCATGCATCCTAACAAAAACAAAAAAGAGAGATTATATCGCTCCCATTTAAAAAGAACTGCACTCTGGCTACCTGTACCATTCAGGATAGATTTTAAAGTTCTGCTACTAGTTTTTAAGGCTCTAAATGACCTAACATCTGCTTACATCACAGAGTGTCTGTCTGTTTATGTTCCAACACATGATCTTAGGTATGCAGATACTGGCCTTCTGCAAATACCTTCTGTAAAATACAGAAAACATGGAGAGGCCTCATTCAGTTATTATGTTTCTAAACTATGGAACTCAATTCCACCTTTTATTCAGTCAAGCTCAGTTCACACTTTTAAGATGCATCAAAAACATATGTCTTTAACATAGCATTTAATTAAAACTCTACGTCTTGTGATACTTACCTTTTAATTTGTTCTGTATCATTTTCTTATATGATTCTAAATGAATAATTATTATTTCTATTTAACTTTATCACCTGTCTGTAAAGCATTTCCAGCTGCCACCAGCATGAAAAGTGCTATATAAATACAAATTATTATTATTATTATTATTATTATTATTATTAACTAAAACAAAGAAACAAGATGTAGAATGATTAACAAGAAAATAAGAAGAAAATAAAACAAATTTCAACAGTGACAGACTACTGGGATTTCCTACACTATATGTATTAAAAATGTCCTTCGTTTTATGCAGTCACCGACTGTCTTATACACTTGCATCATACACTAGACTGTCTCCATTAACTTTCCCTGTAATTTATAGAGGGAAGCTTAATGGAATATAATTTATATTGTGAGCCAAAAACCTCTCACTGTACTTATGAAGAATGAAGACAATAGGCATACTGAAGTCAGAGAATAACACAGAATAAATGTGCCTCCATTTATTTGAGTCATACTATTGCAAAAGTTTAAAGTGCAAAAGGTGCAACTAGAGCTCTGAAATAATCTGTTTACTCCTTGACTTCATCCCTAGAGTCTATGGTGGCCAGCAGATGTCTTCTGCACAACTACATTATATCATGCTTGTGGTGACTCTCCAACCAATGGCTCTCATCCAGTCCACTGAACCAGGCAGTCCAATCAGTGCGTCTCATTTATGTCTGCAGAGGTGCACACGCTGAGCACAACACCACCGTGCCATCCTATGTTGTTAGCTAAACATCAAATTATCTAGCTTCTAGCAGTATTATGCTAAGTGCACATTGCTTAATGTGTGACTCAAAAAAATGATAGACTTCTCAACAGGTACTATCAAGTTTTGATTTGCTAACAATTTTAAACATAATACCAGGTTCACAAATCAGTTGGATCAGCTTTCTTATCATTTCAACTGCAGCTCTCATTCACACATAACCCTATCCTGGAAAATCTATGGAACATTATGAGGCATAACAGATGCAAAACTGTATCTGTAAATGCATTTTCTGACGTATATTGACAGTGGTTACAGTTTATTTTCATTTCTAAAATTACAAACAAACTATATAAGTGGTTCATCCAAATCTTGTCTAGGCAATATTAGGCAAAAGGCCAAAGTGAGCTAGCTAGATAGCTTCACTGCATTACATAACATTACATATCTAGAATCTTGGTTTCATCTAAAATTATTCAAATATAATCCTTCATATTCATGCTTGTTTTATTTATTTTCTTGTCATTATTTTATTTATTTATTTATTTATTTATTTATTTATTTATTTTGGAGAGCAGGGCAGCACGGTGGCGCAGTGGGTAGCGCTGTTGCCTCACAGCAAGAATGGCCTGGGTTCGATTCCCAGCTGGGCGACCAGGGTCCTTTCTGTGTGGAGTTTGCCTGTTCTCCCCGTGTCTGTGTGGGTTTCCTCCGGGTACTCCGGTTTCCTCCCACAGTCCAAAAACATGCAGTCAGGCTGATTGGACGTGCTAAAATTGCCCCTAGGTGTGAGTGAGTGTGTGATTGTGTGTGTCTGTCTGTCTGCCCTGCGATGGACTGGCGACCTGTCCAGGGTGTATCCTGCCTTCCGCCCAATGACAGCTGGGATAGGCTCCAGCACCCCACCGCGACCCAGAAGGATAAGCGGTTTAGATGATGTATGTATGTATGTATGTATTTTGGAGAGCAGCATGTTCTCTGCCCAGACCAGAAGTATCTAGTGGAGCTGTCTGTTTGCGTAAGGACTACGCTGTGCAGCACTCAGAGGAGGTACATGTAAAGGCCTCCAAGGATTCCTCAAACTCACTTTTTCCCAACAGGGTTCCTCAGGCGTTGGTACACATTGCTGCACATTATATCACACAATATTTTCATAACGTTCTACACATAGGTTAAAGTAATTTGTAATAGAAAGAGAGCATAATTTCAACAATTGCATCCTTAATGACTGTACTTCGAAATTTCTCCTTGTTTAGAGAAGTCACTCGGTTTTTTAACAGACGTTAATTCTTTGCATTCCTTACCTCAAGAGCCACTACATACCTTGAGCATTGCCTCCTCGATACCACACAATGACACAACATTCTAGCCTACTTTAGACACAGGCTAGGCTACTTTACTTTACAGGCTGGCTAGAAAGAGTTTGGAAAGCAGCCTTCACATTTCAGTCCGCATGGTCGCCATACAGCAGTCTAAGTACGTCACCCAAGCTGCAATTTCCTCTCTTTAGGTCGTTCTAGATTACAGATTAATGAATCCATCTTTAGTTACAACTGCCCGTTTTTTGTGTGTGAACAAAATCTTGCGTCACAGGAACAAGAAAAACAGCACACTTGGCTCTCGTTAAATTGCAAGCGGTACTGCCCCCGCACTGTGCAGCATCCCTAGTAAAACGGTATACGCCTTCCTGAAAAAATGACATCATTAAAGATTATCGAGGTCAGTCGTGTTAACACCTCAATAATTATTAAATATTTCAAATATTAAGTGCACGCAGATAAGAGCACGGTCGTTCGGCTTACCGTGTTCACCCATAATGTCGTAGTGAGCAGCAGCATTCATTCAGGATATGTGCGATCTCTGGGTGCAACTCCCGAAGCAGAAGCCGTCTGTTTGATCGACTATGTACTCACCGTTACGTTCTGCGTGGTTGTGGGTTGGTTGCATCAAACTCCTGAAGTGTTATTGCTCGCCTGCGTGTATCGGGGGCGTACTGCGATAAGGGGTGTGACTGCGTATCTCTTCGGAAGTGCAATGAGGTATAAATGCGCTTGTGTGTGTGTGTGTGTGTGTGTGTAAGAGAGAGTGAGAGAGAGAGAGAGAGAGAGAGAGAGAGAGAATGAGTAAGTGCGCGCGCGCGTTTCACGCCGACGGAGTATATGGGATGGCACAGACTTCGGGAGATTTCAATTACAAAGGTTTTGTGTTGTCGTATTTGTCCTCCGCTTGGTTGTTTTGATTGGTTTTGACTATGTTTTAATCAGACATTGTTTAACTGAACATTGTGCAATGACGTATTAGAAGGCATAGTATGATACTCAGTCAATTAAAATAGGAGACCACACCCCCAATCCCATGAATTCAGAGACTGAGAGAGGAAGAGTACACAGCGGGTCCACCAGTGTTAAATGAACTAATTCAACCAAACTTAACTATGCAGACATATAACGCAGGAAGAGTTTTCTGAAAGAATTCACCTACATAATTTTTGTCATGATGTGATTAATAAAATGAAGCAGATCTTGTGGATTTTTTTTTCTGATGAACAATGTAGACAGTCACTCAAAGTCAGTCAAGTCAGGTTACTCAAATAAAGTGGGTTTGTAATTTCCACTTATTTTCTTCTGACAATGAGTGACAATTCTGTAGTCAGCAAACTTCTCAGTTTTTGATCGTTGAAATTGGCACATTTGTAATTCAGCTCACTGTAGGTTTTTATGCTGTCTATTGGACCATAGCTGTTCACTCTTCAGAGTGATAATCTTTCTTCACAGTACAAATGATGCTGCCAACAATAGGAATTTTTTTAATGTATTCATTTTTGTTAATTTTTCTCTCTGTGTTTGTTCCGTTGAACTTGCATTGGAGTGTGATGGTCAATGCCCAATGCATTTGCCAGTGCCAATGCTAATCAATGCCTTTGTGTCTGTGTCTCTTTTTTCACTAACAATGCATGGTTCTTTTGTTTTCCCATGTTCTGTAGAGCAAATGATTTTGTGTTCCAGTCCTGGGAAGCCTCGGCCCTAAACAGCTTCAAATATTTCTTGCCCAAAAAATATCTGATCCAGCTCATCAACTAATTATCAATGGCTTTGTTCGTCTCTAGCAATGACTCACTTTATCATCATATCGGGTGCATGTCAAGAGCATTCATTTGGAAGTCATGCATTAATTATGTACATAATACATGGAGTAGTATGCCATCAACCAACTACAGCACAGGTTACCAACCCTGGTCCTGGAATAACCACTGTTAACTAGCTGATTAGTTAGGGTACACAAACACCAGAATTGGGAACTAAAAATACAAAACAAACAAAAAAAAAAAGATAAAAATTATGCAGTGTTTCACATAAGGCTTTATACTGCACCACTCCTGCACTAAAAAGCCCATCACTGTCATTGGCATGGCAACACAGCAAGCTCCCCATCGGTTGAGCCTACCCTCCATCTGCCTGTTCCCATATGGGTCTGATATGATACAGCGTGACAAGAGCTGTTCCCACACTACACAAGGCATGAGGCTCAAGCACGATGCCAGAGAGTCAGCAAGTTCTTCTCAGTTGCAGGCCTGTGCTTGGGATCTGCCATAAATGACGCAGCTTCACACAGAGAGCATTGGAAGACATTAATGTCTGCCCATAAGCATGTCACCAAGTGTCTCAGTGGTGCAGAGAGAGAAGATCAATGTATTGGCTGCAGATCCTGTGGTTAGGGGCTTCCACAGAGGTTAATCAAGCTAACACCTATGGCCACACTACTAAATTCACAGTGTGCTGAAGTGACTTACGCTGATATTTATATTTCTGCAAAACATCAAAACCTACTGGAGTAAATTGGAGTTGTTTGAAAAGTATTTAAATTACTGTATTTGGGTCTTTAATATGGCAGAAATAAATCAGTGCAATTTTTTATGCAGCTCTTGAAATACTAATATTTGCCAATGCAATTAAGGTCACTTTTTATGTTTGTGTTCAATCTATAAGGAGAATAATTTTACTCTGCTTTTAGCAGAGACTGTGATTACTTCCATTTTCTTGAATTTCACAAGTACACACTGATTCACCATGACAGTTGCCAGGCTGAATCCACTGATTAAGCAAGTGGATCTAGTCGGCTTGCCATCTTTTTTACTGCCTGGCAAATTGACAGTGAGGAAGTATTGCCTCTGAAACAGCAGATAATACTGTAATTTATTTTGCATATATTGATTTCCCTGTCCTCTGGGCTGGATCATGATGTTGATGACTGGTAAGGGGAGCTCATCACACTCTCACTCTCTTGAGATTGCTAAGCCTCCATTAAGGGACTTTCTTAATGAGAAAGCAGAGGTAAATGTTTATTTTTACACCTTATAATTCACTGTGTTTTGTATTTTTGCCACAATGATTTTGTTCTGTAAAGGGTGTGGAAGTAAAGGCAACCTGTGCCTTAAGAGAAATCCTTGCTGGTAGCACCTACCTCGAGCGCATACTGTTTTGTCTTTTTGGTCCTTGTCCCACCACAAACATTGCACTTTGGCCCCTCAAGACAAGAAATTTGGGCACCCTGGACAAAGACAAAGTCACCATCTGGAATGAAAAAAAAATCACAGTTACAGACATTCTATGCCCTGTTACATAATTCACCTTACATCTTTCCTTTTTAAAACGAAATGTTCCTGTAATCAGGAGATTCTGACATTTTTGTACACAGCAGAACTTTCACTGTGTGTTCTATCCTCCAAAATGCATACATCATGCTTTATTCAAATTTAAAAATAAGAATCTTTCCTCTTAATCCATATAGCCATAATGGAGTGGTGTGAATCGCAAAACTGCATTAGAGTACAGTAGGAGAGGGTATGCAATGCGAAAATAAGAGAGGAGCTTGTCTAGGAAGGAGGGGCATGTGCCAAAGATACGCTCCCCTGGGAACTTTGGAAATGCTGGTTTGCAGCATTGCATAATCTTCAGTTTATTTTTACATTCTGCACACGTGGGCAGTAGGACTTGGCATGCTTAATGCAATGGGCAAAATTTAGTCCATCTTGCAAGTATGGTAGCCTACTAACCAGTGTTTTGCAAAAAGAAGAGGGTTAACCAAGATAAATATTTGGAGGCTGGACATCTTTTTCTTTTTATGTGAAAGTGCCCTGTTGTTCTAGCAACAGAAAAAATAGATTGAGCTTAGTTCAAATTCCCGCACAGCAGGACTCCCCACTCCCCTTTCTGGAGTTCTCCTCTGAATATTTTATCCTGAGCTAGCTACTGAGAAGTCTGATTAGAAATACCTCTGCATCTGATCAAAGAATTAACACCATATTTCCTGGTTTGTTTCAGTACTGAATCAAACATTTATATTTCGTTCTTTTTTCATTCTCTTGTACATTAATTTCAATCTTTTAGGTATTTTTGGGTGGAAGGATAGAAAGTAGATCTTTATATATGGCTCTGAATTACTAATAACATCCTCCTTACACAGCTTTTCTGGTAATGTCTGGTAAAGTGTATTGCTAGGGCACTCTGGCATATAGACAGAGAGGAGAACTGATTCTTTTTTCTTTATTCCAATTGTGCTCCTAAAGTCAATCTCAGAGAGACTTCGCTTCCTTCTGAGATGGGCTGAGTGTCATAGCAACCAGCTGTCTCTTCTCTAGGGTTTAGACCTTTTGCCCAAACCTGCTCTGAATATTTGTGAATGCTTTTAAGCTGGAGATGGCTAAAGAGAAGTTATGCAAATTGGCAAATATTATGTAAACGTGATATAAAAATCCATGCATTTCCATACAAAGCACTTATTATATGATCAAGATTTGAGAAAATGACTCTGGTATCCATGGTTACTTGACAGTGCATTGGCCAAAAATGACAGAGTTCAGAATTATTTTATAGAACTTTCTCTGTGGCAAAGAAAAGAATAAGGAGGGATCTCAATGGAGACAAAATAAATACACTTTATGACGGTTTGATTAACACAAGGTAGACATTGAGTTAGAAATAAAACTATGTGTCCATTTAGTCACAGAGAAATACTGTCAGATCTAGCTCTCCCTGTTGTGGAAGGAGAAATGTCCATTCATTTTGTACCACATGAAATTTACTAACACTATCATGGCATCTGTGTTTGAGAGGCAGATGGGGTAGTAACTGGCTTGTAGTGTAATAAAATTGAAAGTTTGAAGTAGCGTATTTGCTGCTGTTAGATTAATGATATTTTATGAACCTCTGCACTGCTGCAATGCAGTAACATAGTACAGATGCTCATTTCTGGATGTATCAACAAAGGGAAAATGGCATAACTGCAAAGGATCACTTCACCTGCTCTGATGATACAAAGTGAGCAGGATTCTGTGTGCATGGCTGAAGTTCTACAATTTCTTTGACGAACACTGATGAGAGGCAGAAGTTGATAAAACATCTTTAATGATGATGTAAAACATTAAAGGGGAATTAGATTTAATTCAATTAAAAATGACATCCTAGGCATTTAATGCCACTAAACTCTGCAGAAAGCTATTACATGAAATGGTTATGAATGTTACCTGATGCCTAAGACACTGTTTATAATCATTTTGAGTTAAAGTTTTGGCCTAAAACATATGAAAGCATTCATGGTTAAGATGGACATACTGGGGTACTCTAAGGGAAAACAGTCCACAAAGAAACCTTTTTTCATATTTACCACTATTTTACCATTGTCAATATAATATAAAAATTCTGACGACACGTGTAGTTTTACTGATTATTTTGTATGGCAAATAAAATGGCTATATTTGTATTTGTCACGCTTCCGGGTTCTCCTCCCTTGCCTAATACTCTCCAGGACTCCAATTCCCATGATTCCAATCCTGATGATGTCACTCCTTCCACCAATCACACACAGCTTCCTTGTTCTCAGTCACCTGAGTATTAATGCAATACACCTGTGTTTGTTTGTCCCAGGCTTTAAATAGTTTCTGGTTTGTTCTCCTCATTGTGAGGTATTGCCCTTCACTGGACTACTGAGTGGTTTTCTGACTTGTGTATTGGACCCTTTGCCTGTTTTTTTGGATATTGCGTTTTTGTGTTTGCCCTTTTGCTCTGGTCGCTTGTGCATTTTGTATCTTCTGGTTTTTTGGCTTTTTGCAAGGCTTTTGGATTCTGATTTTGGATTTGCCCTGTCTGACCATCTTACTGTCTCTCATTAAACCACTTCCTTTTTAAGATCCACGAGTGTCTTTCTGTGCTTGTGCAGCATTACAGTATTATAGACAACGGAACCACTGTAAAGACACTAGAGTCATTTCAATGCATAATTTCATATCAAACTACTCTGAATGATGCAAATCATGCAAATAATTGGAACTACAAATTTCATACTTATTTGTTTAGGTCTACATCATATTCCATAAACCATTACAACATTTTGCTAATGATTCTGTTTGGTATGCAATTTTTGATATTAATGAGTATTAATGAATATCATGCATGTGGTGCCCCTGGATGCATGTATGACAATCAATAATCAAATCTGGTACCATATCCCTACCTTCTTTGGAACAGAACAAGGTTTAGGGTTAAAAATTAATTGCTGGGTCTTAGGTTATCCCAAGACTGGGGACTGGCTTCATTAAAAATGCCTTTTGTTTTTTCAGCCTGGATATGCAGATGCCATTTTACTCTGTTCCTTACAGGCCATTTTTCGTTCTATCTTTTCCAAAAGAGAGAATTGTGTAAAATGCTCTATTAGTGCTCCTGCGTAACAAGGACTGATACTCAGACTAGATGTGAAAGACAGAGCTAATTTATCATTCTCTTTGTTTAATTATTTCCTTTACAAAGCTCTTTTGATTATTATTGCTTGAAGCAGGCATTGGCAAACTTGGTCTGACAATAATGGTTTGTTATACTAAAAGTCTATGAAACAAAGTCTGCACTGATCAGATTTCTATGCTATTATTAGCTCAGTTAATGCTAATTCTTTCCCCAAATTGATTTTGGTGACATCTCTTTCAGACACACTCTTTCTAAGACAGCACAGCTGCAAATGCTTATTGAAAATGCTGAATAAACACATGAAACAATAAGTCTACTGTTTGGACAACCATGAGCTGCCCACTTATATCATTATCATAGTTAACGTATCATTATAGAGAGATTTAATAATTACACAAAAAATACATTAGGGTTGCTCTACATTAGTTGCTATTCATTCAGCTTGACACAAGAAGTAAAAAGATCAGTCTCTCCAACACATAAGAATTCAATAAAGAGACCAATAAGGAGAACGCCATAAACATTCGTACTTCTAGCTGCTACTATGGGCCTGTGCATGCTCATAAAGTAGGTCATCCCATAGAGGAAAAAAAGAAGCTGAAAATTACTTCATTAATGACTGAAGAGATCACTCTCTCTTTACTTGTTCTGCCACTAATATTTATATTTCCCAAAGAGATTATACATACATACATACATCATCTAAACCGCTTATCCTTATGGGTCGCGGTGGGGTGCTGGAGCCTATCCCAGCTGTCATTGGGCGGAAGGCAGGATACACCCTGGACAGGTCGCCAGTCCATCGCAGGGCGCCAAAGAGATTATGTAATTCTTTTATTCTATACTATTCTAATTATAATGAGGCCTTTCCCAGTTAAGCCCTTCTCTCCTGCATGATGATGATGTGGTTGAGTCTGCAGATGTAATTTTTGCCTGCAGGGCCATTTTTGCTTGTTCTCCTCATGAACATGACTCATGCAACAAATGATAATATTCATTGTGCACCTGATGCATTTTGGCTCTTCCAATAAATGTTATTACATATTTCATTTTCTTCTTCTTAGCTGTGTAATAACAAGAGGGATGATTTTTATCTCTAAAACACATTTCATAAACTGACAATCTTTCTAACAGTTATTTCAGGTCTCATCAATGGAACTTTAGTTTAAAAAGTAAATCTGCTTTGACGATGCATAAATATTTGGCTACTAACTATGAGACTAAATGGCATACATGATCTAGCATACAGTGCTATGAGAAAGTATTTGCCCCTAACCCACTGTTTTTATTTTTGCTAATTTGTCACATTTAAATAATGCTGATAATCCAACAAATTTTCATGTAAGATGAAGACAAAACAAGCAAACACAAAAAACCTTGCTGAAATGGTGGAATTTTGGGTCACTATTCTTTGCAGAATTGTTTTAATTCGGCTACATTGAGTTGGGGTTTTTGAGCACGAACTGCCCGTTTAAGATCTTGCCACAGCATCACAATGGGATTCAAGTCAGGACTCGGCCACTCCAAAACCTTTATTTTCTTTCTTTTTAGCCATTCAGAGCTTGTGTGCTTTTGATCATTGTCCTGTGCATAACCCAACTGCACTTGAGTCCCTCAGGAACTGAGGGGTGGACATTCTTATTCAGCATTTTTTGATAGAGAGCAGAATTCATGGTTCCATCAATTATGACAAGTCGTCCAGATCCTGCAGAAGCAAAGCAGCCCCAGACCATCACACTACCATCACCATGTTTGAATGTTGGTAAGATGTTCATATGGTGGAATGTGGTATTAGCTTTGCGCCAGATGTAACGGGACCCATGTGTTCTAAAAAGTTCCACATTGAACTCATCAGTCAACAGCATATTATTTCAAAAGTCTTATGGGTCATCTAGATGTTTTTTGGCAAATGCAAGACAAGCCTTTATGTTCTTTGGTCAGCAGTGGTTTGCACCTTGCAACTCTCTATGGATGCCATTTTTGCCCAGTACCCAGTGCCCAGTACATTGACCTTAACCGAGGCAAGTCAGGCCTGTAGTTTTTTGGATGTTCGTCTGGGTTCTTTTGTGATCTCTTGGAAGAGTCGTCAATGTGTTCTTGGTGAAATTTTAGTAGGCCGGCAACATCTGGGAAGTTTCACCACTGTTCCAAGTTTTCTCCATTTGTGGATAAAATGGTTGTCATTGTGGTGTGGTGTAGTCCCAGAGCTATAGCAATGACCTTGTAACCCTTTCCAAACTGGTACATTTAAATGACTGTTTCACATATGTATTCGAATCTCTTTAGAATGTGGCATCATGTGCTGCTTTTTGAGACCTTCTAGCCTGCCTCACATTGACAGGTTCTATTGAAGTGATGTTTATCATGCCTGGGTGTGGCTAGTGAAATGAACCCAATAGTCAACTGAATTTGGTTAACTGGTTGATTTAGTAGCTAAGGGGCAATAACTTTTCACATAGCATTTTTTCTTTAATTAATGAAATCATTATTTAAAAACATTTTGTGTTCACTTGGGTTATCATTGCCTGACATTAAAAGTAAACTGATGATGTTAAAAATTAAAGTGTATGGGAAGAAAATTAGGAAGGGGGCACAGACCTTTTCACAGCACTGTAAGGTAGAATCTGTCCATTTGGTACCAAAGGAGGACTTTTGGTACCAACAAAATACGTACATATCCTGATCACAGAACACACAGCTGCACATTATAATGCAAAATTACTATTTATTTGTTGAATTTAACTTAATAGGAAAAAATAATATAATAAAATGTAATATGTGGCTGTGCAAAAATTCTGACACATTTTATTGCTTTATTTTTTTCAATAACTTGTCAAAAAATAGAAATTGTGCATGGAACTTTGTAGAAAAATGCCATATTTAAGATTTTTCCCCATAAAGGATGTTTTAATTATTCACTTATATTCACACTAAAATATGTCATACATAACAGTACCCATCAAAGGTGGTTTAGTAGATAGCTTCAATGTAAATCATGCAAAAAAGGATGTCATGACTACAGCAGATTTTTCTCCAGTCCTTTTCTTGCTCCTCTGCTCAGAGTTCCCTCCATGTTCTAGTCCGTGCGCAGCTATGCCCATCTCCAGTGTTTTGTGCGTTCTACATCACGACTCGTGTGCTCCACGTCACGTCCCGGGGACGTAAAGCGCCAGTCTGCTATGACATGCATTTAGTGCCAAAACGCCTAATGACCGGTCGCCTGCACAGGCAAAGACATCTTTTTACGTGTACAGAAGTAAAAATATATTGCCGTCTGAAGACCATAAAGATTTTAGGCGTGCAGAAGTAAAATACTGACGTCTACAGGCGGCAAAATTTTACGTTTCTTACTTGAGAAGAAACAGCCGATGGCGATTAGTCTTGCGAGCCTTCGTGCGCAAACTGGGAAACTGTACATGAATGTAGGAGGATAATAAAAAACTTTTTTTTCATACTCATGGAAATTAAAAGTTGGACTTGGTGGTAGAATTTATGCCTTTTACAGATTGTCTCTAGATTAAACTGCATGGTGGGCAATGATATTGCTGAAGTAAAATTCTTTAGCCTTTTACTCCCACACAGTATCCAAATACGCTGGCAAACCGTGTTTGCATTTTGGGTATTTGTGCCAAAACACATTACAAAACCATTACGAACCAACAGAAGCACTTAATGGGTTCTAAGGGTTTTTCAGCAGAGACAGCAAAAATTACGTAAATGGAGATACAAAGCCACAGTGACAGTGCTAAAGAATCTGTTTCTTAAAGCAGAAAAGACTTAGAGATGATTGTGGACTTCAGGATGGTGTGAGAATCACGTTGCACTGCTCATCGATGGCTTCACAGACAAAGTGACAAATTGCAACTGTATGTGTCTCTCAATACCTCATTCCCAGTCAAAAAGCACAGAACCGTCTCCGTTTTGTTCAGTAGCTGAGAAGAGCAAGCCCCCATCCCGTCCTCACGGGGTGCAGTCAGAATCCACCTCAAGCTGCCTCTTATTACCCATTCCTCTCTCATTAAACAGGGCACAGACTTTCCACTTCACTTATTTCTGCTATTGGGTAATTTACAATAGCGTGTTTGAGAGAAACATTTAGAAATGTATGAAAAACACCATTCTGTGGGACAATATCCAAATCTAAAAAGAAAAGACCACACATTAAATTCCAAAGGGAAAATATATAATAAAATTTAATGAGAAATTTTTTGCTGCGTGCACACTTGTATTTTTTATCGAAAGCCAATTGTGCCAAAACGTCTCAATATTTTTTACCTACAGGCGGCAATATCATCACTGTACAGACGTAAAAGAAATACTTGTACCCACGGAAATAACGTGTGCACGTGCAAAATATTTCCGTGTGCAGATGACAAAACATGATCGTATACTGACGAAAACTTTTGACAACTTTAATGTGTTTTTTTTATAATGTGCACGAGAAATTTATTTACTTGTAATAGTGGCCAGATTTTACGTGTCTCAACGCCGTTTTAAAGCTGCAAATCTAAAAATTATCTACGCTATTTCAAAAGTGTGCTGATGCCTCCTAGTGGCCCACCAACGTATTTCAACTCCACGTAGAGGATATAAGACCTCTTATACTGACGTCTTCTGAGATGGCCTCTAGCAGATAAGTGGAGTTTCCTCTTTTTTTTTGCGTTCCCTAGCAGATGTTTTGCATTACGATGCAACAGTTTGCATTCACTTGCAAAAGCTGTGCTTTGCTTAAGCTTAGACATGAAGCAGCTCAATGAATTTTATGTTGATCTATGATTGAAATATAAAGACGTGTCGCTTCTCAAAATCAAACATGATTATGCTGTTAGTGACGCAAACTGAAACTGAGGTCGAGTTTCCTCGTACAGTAAAAGCTCCATTTACAGAGACTGCAGAGAACAATTGCTGAATAAACTCAGCACAGACTGGTGAAACTGGGGAAACAGCTTTTAGCGTTAAATATGCTAAAAACAAAGCTCTAATGTAGGCAATCTCGTTGGGCACCTCTGGTCCTACGTTTGCTTGCTGCCTGACGAGCATATATTTTGCGAGGGAACGCAAAACATTTGCAAGGGAATGCAATGTCATTAACTTTTTTTTTTTTAACCACGGCCCCTTAGGGGCTCCGTAGAAGCTGCCCAGAACTCCAGCCAAAGTTCTCAGAGTTCTCCCCTCTCCCTCAGTCAATCTTCCCTCATACTACTGCCACATGTTAAAGGCATAGTCTGAACTCACAAAATACCAATCTAGATTTTAATGAGTGCACGGGTGATTATTTTGATTGGTGAGTGTGGGCGGGATAAAGTGGACTTATAAAGCAGGACGCACTTTGTGGATAAAATGCGCAGTCAGCTGCAGTGCAGTGTAGCCTAAAATCAGGAGACAAAACCAAATAAAATGAAAGGTGTACATTTAAACACAAAAATAAATAATGATAATAGAATAATATCAATAATGAACGAAAACTGAAATTGGGGTATCAAAGAGTTTTGAAATTTTGTGTGATTACAATATTTTATATGTTAATTATACCCATTATGAACACAGGCTATGGCCACTTGTTTTATTCACCCTCTTTACACTCTATCATGCTGCTTAGACGCTTACTATTTTAATATGCTGCTGCATGTGAAAGACTCTCTGCATTACACACCAGCACATTTGGGCCTTGCACTGTTTGTTTACTGTGCTGTATGTTGCCCCAAGGCCCAAGGAGAAAGCTATTTCATCCAACTGCATACCTGCATAAGGCTGGAATAACAATGAAGATTAATTTACCTGACCTAATATCCTACAAACTCAATTCCCAAAAAGCTGGGACAGTATGTGAAATGTCATTAAAAACATCAGTGATTTGTAATTTGTAGACCTGTATTAAACATTGAAAATGGTACCAAAAATGGCATTTGATGTTTTATCTTGCACTGTTTTTTTTTTGTTTTATTAAAATGCAGATGTATTACGCTGTATACAGCTTTACTGATTGGGTGTAAGATATCAAGACGTGTAAACACACTTGCATTTTTTACGTGTGGACACGTGATATTTTTATGTGTGCAGGCGATTGGTCAGTAGGCGTTGTGGCACCAATTGCATGCCATATCTGGCAGTCCTCTACTCACTTGTAGAGGTCTACACTCTGGCAGATTCCTACAGAGCCCCGGAGGGGACAGAGGTAAAAAAAAAAAGATTAATTCGAGTGAACGCTTTGCAATTCTGGACCCGCGCATATATACATACAATGCATTAAATGCAAAAAGCTGTTCTTTTAAACAAAAACTTATAAGTATCTTTAAAAAGTAGTTGGTTAGTAAAGTGGTTAAGTAGAGCGGTTCACACTCACTGACATAAAGCACTATTAGAATGTCTGACAATTGGCAGTTCTCACAAGAAAATTCCCTGGTACAGTCCACAGTTTACATGGTTCAGGCTGTTGCTTGTGTTCTGAAAAGAAGAGAGAATGCAACTGGCCAATGGCACTGTCAGAAGTTAGAGTTATCATCTGGAGAAAAGGAAAGAAGCGCCTCAAAGCACTGAAAAAAAAATGCTATCATGTTGGATTTAGTTTTTTTCCCCACTTTTTTTGGCTTTCACTGTTAAGCTTGTTATTAAAATTAAAGTTAAAATATCTGATTTTTTTAACTAATGGTGTTCAAGTATCCCAATAAGAAACCATTTTGTACTCTTATTCATGAGAAGCACCACTCTTTCATTTCCCACTTGTGGTTTCCAGAGCACAACATACACCAATATAAAATATGCTTGGAAAAACAGGAGGCGCTTACATGGACGTCCTCCTAGTGTGTTATATGCAGTTTCCTTCACTCTGCCCCCATTTTCGTCCTCGTAAAAGCAACCAAATACGGCCGAACACCTAATATTTCATGACAACATAACAAATGAGTTATGTTGTCATGAGCATAGCTAGCTTACTCACTTAGTACTTATAACTGGCTGAAAAAGGGTTAATGTTAAAGCATAATCTTATATATAGTTTAATGACTTGTCAGATAAATAAATGCTATTGCGTGATTCACCTTATTAGATTTTAAGTACTGTTAGGCATCTGTGCTTGCGAGTAAATTAGCTAATGGTTGGCTAAAATAAGCTGTAGCTGATGAAATTGTTGGATCTGCTAAAGAAATATATCTCGTATCTAAATGCCGCCTCCTCATACACAGTGTTTGTGGTTATAATTTGCAAATGTGAAAATATCATTTCTTACTATGTGTTCATTTTTTATTGTGTTATTATTATTATTATTATTATTATTATTATTAGTGTAAAGGACACTATCATGCTTTCGCAATACTTACGCAGTTCAATAAACACAACACACTTTTTATTTGTGGCTATAGAGAACACCAAGCTATGAGTCTGGACCTTGGAAGTTTCAGGGTTTTTTCCCCCAGCTATTTTGCATTTTCGATTATGAATTTCAATGTGGAAATAGCGCCATTCAGGGGCACGTTGAATCTCAAAGTGCTGTGTACCATTTTGCAGGGGTTGCCGGGTTGAACAACGTTTCGTCAAAGCTGTGCAACGGCCTTTGTGGTACATCTTCTCTCTTTTGATGGATGTGTCAGAGGTGTTACCCAATTAGCAGTGACATGTATATTGTAGCGTCGGCATAGAAGAAGAAAACGTGGCAAACATAGCTCTTAGCACGAGTGCCCTGTCATTAATTAGCATCAAAAGGAAATCCATCCCAGCGTTACTCACACGGCTGTTAAGTCACCAACAACCACACAACTCTAGTACATGGTAGGTGGGCAGACCCATCTAACTTCCCCACGACCAACACTTTATCAGGACCATAACACATAAATGCAGTAATAATGTACATAACACAACTGCTTACATGATTCGTCTCACCCCAGCATACCTGATACCTGCGGTGCTCAGCACTTTCTGTCATTTAATGTGTACATATAACTGAAACATCATACCACCAGCTCGCATCCCCTCTCTGCTCTCTCTTTCTGGACGAACTTTCTGCAAATGAGCTGAATGGTGACCAGTCAGATTGTTGATACAGTTGTGCTTGTAAGTTTACATATCCTGGCAGAATTTGTGATTTTTTGATATTTTTTCATAGAATAATAATGATAATACAACAACTTTTTATTCATGGTTAGTGGTTGGGTCAAGCCATTTATTATCAAACAATTGTTTTTGCCCTTTTTAAATAATAATGACAAAAGAAACTACCCAAATGACCCTGATCAAAAGTTTACATACCCTGGAAGTTTTGGCATGATAACACACACAAGTTGACACACACACACACACAGGTTTAAATGGCTACTAAAGGTAACTATCCTCACCTGTGATCTGTTTGCTTGTAAATCAGTGTAAAGAGTCAGTAAGTTACTGGGCTCCTGACAGACCCTACATTTCGAGAGGAGTCAACAAGGCCTATGATGAAAAGTACACCATCCCAACTGTAAAACACGGAGGTGGATCGCTGATGTTTTGGGGATGTGTGAGCTACACAGGCACAGGGAACTTGGTCAAAATTGACGGCAGGATGAATGCAGCATTTTATCAGAAAATACTGGAGGAAAATTTGCTCTCATCAGCCCGGAAGCTGCGCATGAGACGCACTTGGATGTTCCAACATGACAATGATCCAAAACACAAGGCCAAGTTGACCTGTCATTGGCTACAGCAGAAAAAAGTGAAGGTTCTGGAGTGGCCATCTCAGTCTCCTAACCTCAATATCATTGAGCCACTTTGGGGAGATCTCAAACGTGCAGTTCATGCAAGACAGCCCAAGAATTTACAGGAACTGGAGGCATTTTGCCAAGAAGAATGGGCAGCTTTACCATCTGAGAAAATAAAGTGCCTCATCCACAACTACCACGAAAGACTTCAAGCTGTCATTGATGTTAAAGGAGGGAATATACTGTATTAAGGACTAGGGTATGTAAACTTTTGATCAGGGTCATTTGGGTAGTTTCTGTTGTCATTATGATTTAAAAAGGGCAAAAACAATTGTTTGATAATAAATGGCTTGACCCAACCACTAACCATGAATAAAAGAAAAGTTGTAGTATTATCATTGTTATTCTCTGAAAAATTTTCAAAAAATCACAAATTCTGCCTGGGTATGTAAACTTATGAGCACAACTGTATGTGAGTCTTTACTATGCTCAAATTATTATCAAGTACCAAACGTTGTACAATTATTATTATTTTTAACAGTTGCAGTCCTGATATTGGGAGCGCTGTAGCCACCTCAGCACCCCAACTTCCCGTGTCCTTTAAGTTATCACGTTTTTCTTTTCATAGCTTCTAAAAAGAAAAAGAAAGACAGGACAGAGAAAATGTTTCACGAAAAAAGGTGTGTGTAGTCAACTAGGATATTCAGGCATGTTTCTAAGAGAGAGTTTAACCCTTGTTACCTGATACACAACACAGGTACTATTTGCCTATCATATCTGAACATAACCCAATGCATGAAAAATAAAATCGACAATAAAAGGAAAGGAACAAAGGAAGAAAAGAAAAGAAAAACACATTCAGGATACATATTGGTCAATGGTCTAAACACAGCAATTAAATGGTTGGGTCTGACTGTTATCAAAGTTATACTCTATGTATTTCTAGCATTTAATAGTAGAAAAAGATACAGGTAATATTTAGGAACTACCCAACAACAAGATTAATACAACAAGTAGTATTGCTTAGATTATATAAATGTTGATAATCAAGCAGACAAAGCAAGAAGTTTCTTGGGTTCCTTATAAGCACAGCTGTAAATCTGATTGAGTCTAAGGTTGGGGCGTGTTAAGCCGACAGATTTACACCTCAATTCCAGACTTGCTGGAGCCAAAAGGCCCGTAATTTTGGGTTGTTGATACGTTAGAAACACTCAGCCAAAGTAAAGTTGGTAAAGTTTCAGCCAGTGTTCGCTACATCTGTAAATGGTGGAAATTAACCTGTTAGCTTAGTTCATAGTGAAATTGGCTACTTTTGCCCCTCTAATATCAGTTACTTAATATCTTCACAGAAAATTCAGTGTTTACAATTCTCTCCTATTTTAGCCAACATATGATCAATGCAGGCAAGCTTTTAGCAAGCTATTTATTCTAAATCAGTTGTCCCTGCCACTGCTTGGTGCCAAGCCCAACAGAGACAGCCTCAGGCTTAGCCGCCCTGTCTCCCCATCCCCATACCCCTACCAACAAACCAGCCCTACTCCCAACTGAAGGCGGTGAGCAGCACTGCCTTTAACGACATGTCAGTTGGCATAATTGCAGAGTGCCCATGGGAATTTCTTTTTAAACTGTAAAAGATGTTCTTTAACACATTTCTTAAAGAGGGTATCAGTCCCCAGACAGCACTGGCACGTCACCAAGACGTTTATGCAATACTCACAGTAACATCGTTAAGGCATCTATCGCAGCTTGTTTGCTTATTGACACGGCGTTGTTACATGTTCAAGCAACGTCCATCTGCTCTCCGGACAACGTTCCTCAGCAGCAACCTGATATTCATGAACTCTGTAGACACTGGAAGAGAAAATTTTCTGTCACCTCACAGTTTCTTAAGGTCACGTTTATTTGAACATACACTACCTCTATGACATTGTGATTATTTTTGTTTTGCAGTATAAAAAGCCATTTCCCTGTGTTTAATAAAGTACTAAAATCTGCATTTCAACACCTAATAAAATTGAAACGTCAATTCCAAGCTTAACATTTTCCACACTTTTTTAACTTAAAATAAAGTGTTTAAATCCTGTATTTATTAACTCAAAAAGCTTAAGACTTATCCCTACATTATTTACACCAAATCAACAAAAATCGAAAGGGATTCCAAGCACCACCACTGTAAAGAAATGTAAGTCTGTAATGTGACAAAAAATCAGCATCAATGATAACCATGCCTTACCAACACAACATACCAATACAGGTAATCTAAAATGAAATGAGTCAGTTTATTACAATGACAAACACTGAAATGCATTGGCATTAATAAAAACACAGTTCCAGCAAGAACATACAGTAAACTGAAACACATTTGTTTAGTATTTAACTATTTTCAGCACCTCCCCATTAAGCCTATTAACACTGGCAAGATATCTTATTCCTTTTACAAAAAGGTAGATGTAGATAACAGAGGCTTCAGCTTCAGGTGCTATAACCTTCATTACATGGACACTTGCAGAACCATTTGAAAATATTAACATATTTTGAGTAAGGTCAACATCGTACAATAAATATAAGGTTACTTATACTCATATATATTGAGTTTAATGTACCTGAAAGATGTAGAAGAGTACCGCCTGGGCATATAACAAGACAGCAAATGATGTGACATTTAAAAGAGAAAGCCTGCATATACTTACAGCTGTCACCATTAATGTAAATAATTACTGCACAGAACTGTTTAGGGATTTTACTGCAAATCAAATCAAAATGATTGGTATGGCACTTTTCATAACAGGTACTGACACAAAGTAGCTTTACAAAAACCCAGGTCCAAGCCCCAAGTGACCAAGCTAACCAAGACAAGATAAGGAAAACAACTCTCTCAGAGCAAGAGAAAGAAACATTAAACTTAGGAACCTAGGGTAATTTGGGTTTTTCTTTTTTGGGCAACTGCAATTACAATGGCAATTACAAAATATTAACATGAGACAGTCACATATGTTATTATTTTCAGGAGAAAATGTGTTTTAGGACCTAGTTGTGTGATCTTGCATCACTGTTTTAACCCTTTTGTTATCACATGAAGGCTAAAGCAGAGAGCTAATAGGAGGTTTTACAGTGGATCTGGCTGTGTTTGGTGCTGTATTTCTGGCTTGTGAAATGTTGGCTTTTCCAACACAAATTACTCACTGATGCTGACGTCACAGCTTGAGGACGTTAGTTTGGGCTGAGTCTGCTGAGTGTTCTGATAAGTGGATCATGTTTGTAGCTTAAACCATCCTGAAGTTATTGAGGCTAGAATTCAACTGCACATTTAGGTAAGCAATGCAGTTTTAAAAAGTAAATAAAGAAAGTCATTCAGAGTAGTTTGTACTACAGAAACTTACAGTCAGAACTGTTTATAGTGGAAATGATAGGAACCAGACATTTGAACAGTTTAATGCCTCCCTCATAGAAAGTTATGAATACGCAGCTGTCTGACTATTTTTACAATAGTTTCGAGAAAGTTATTTTGCAGTTTATAATTTATTAATTGTGAAGAGGCACACACACAGCGTCTTCAGGAAAAATAGTACCCAAAAGAAAACATATTTTCCACTACTTCACTACCACAACAATACATATATGAACTCAGAAGACACATATAGGTTCACTGGTGGTTCTGGATAGTAAATTATATATATATATATATAATATATATAATATATATATATATATATATATATATATTCAGGGCTGCCAGAACCACGGTGGCGAGCGGGCATTTGACCCACCACTTTTCAAAGTACTGTGGTGACGCCTCACTACTTTCTGAGTTCAGGACACACACATAAAAACCTCCGCTTTCTCTAACCTGCATTAAGTGCTGATTTTTTCAGTGCATATTTTCACTGCATTATCTGCACAATCTGCTGCTTCAATATTTCACTCTTTACAAATGCTCATATTGTTCCTGCACTGCGAGCTGTTGTAAATAAGGAGAGACAAGTGATGAAACAATGATATGCATTGGATTATGCATCGTGGAGCATATTTTTGGCCAAGCATTAGTGACCTGATCGGTTAAGTTTAAATTGGTATTCACAAAGATGATAAGTGTCTCTATTTTCTGTTTACTGTTTTCATGGTGGTGAATCTGAGAGTAACAGATCGCTTGCATTCCTGCAAAAAGTCTAATCAATAAACAAACGCCCACATGTGTAATTTAGTCCACTTTTGCCCTTGCAGTTTACCATCCGAACCAAAAGAAAAGAAATACATTTCATTCATTCATTTCATTCATTCATTCATTCATGAAATACATTTCATTCATTCATTTCATTCATCATTCATTCATTCATTCATTAATACAATATCACAAACAAACACAAAACAAACACTGACACTGTTCGTGATCAGGTTCAGATGTGAGAGAAGGAGCTTAAAAAACACAAGTAACAGTATTATTACTTGCATAAAATAATTACACAAGTAAAAGTATAAAATTAAGCTCATAGCCTTGCAACAGACAAACACTGGCAGTAGAATGGGTCGTACTGATGAGTACAGTGACTTTAAAGATGGCACTGTCATAGGGTGCCAACTCCGCCACAAGACAGTTTGTGAAATTTCTATCCTTCTTTATCTGCTCCTGTCAACAGTATGTGCAATTATTGTTATATTTAGGCATCCAGGAGCACCACAGCTTAGCCATGAAGCGCTAGACCACGCAAACTCAGAGTGAAGCCGCCAAGTGCTGAAGTGGACAGTGCCTGTCCTCTGTTGAATCACTCACTTAAGTGTTCTGAATTGCATTTGGAAGCATCATCAGCAAAAGAACTCCACATTAGGAGCATCACGAAATGGGTTTATATGGCCAAGCAGCTACAAACAAGCCTAAGATCAAAACGCACAGTGCCAAACATTGGGGGGCAGTAGTGTAAGGCACGCTGCCACTGGAGCAGTGGAAACATATTCTGTGGGTGATGAATCATACATCTCTATCTGGCAGTCTGATGGACAAGTCTGGGTTTGCTGAATGCCAAGAGAACATCACCTGCCTAACAGCTTGTGCCAAGTGCTTGGTGGAGGGGGGATAATGCTATGAGGTTGTGTTTCAGGGGTTGGCCTAGACCCCTTAGTTCCAGTGAAGGGCAGCCTTAATGCTTCAGCATACTAAGACATTTTGGACAATTGTATGCTTCGAACTTTGTTGGAACAGTTTGGGGAAGGCCATTTTCTGTTCTAGCATGACCGTTCCCCTGTGTACAAAGCAAGCTCCATAAAGGCATGGCTGGGTGAGTTTGGTGTTTAAGAACTTGACTGGCCTGCACAGAGCCCTGACTCAACCCCATCAAACACCTTTGGGATGAACTAGAATGGAGATTGTGAGCCGGGCCCTCTGAAATGAAGCAGTAGTGTGGTGCTTTTTTTCTTCGTAGTGCACAAATTTTGTGTCATGATGAATGTTCTTAATGTTGCATATCTGTCTGTTGGATGTTGGTGAAGGTCAAGTGTGAAACAATATATAAATACATAAAGGTCACTGATTAGGTGTTAAAAATATAAGCTGTTGGAACACAACCTCCAAAATGGTAACCTACTTCACTTTTGATGGAGTATGGACATATGGACGTATATATATATATATATATATATATATATATATAAAAGTATGGACAGTCATCCTGTCACCAAATAATTGACAGAGAAAAGATTGTGAAGCTGAACATCTAAGAATCTTTATCTGGGTTGAAATAAGTGTTTAAATGCACTGATTGTTAATGACTTTAATAAGCAGTGTTTCTACGTAGGGTTTTTTTGGGATGATTTCAGGACTTTTATTTCATACACACAAAAGTGATGGTAAATTTTTGACTTAAAAACGTGCACATTTTTTCTCTTCCTCCAAGCTGTGTCAAAGTATACAACATTATAAGATCTTTGGTTGCATAAGGGTTTGTTTTACAGTATGGCAAACATAGAGTCCACATAAATTATGTTCAAAATCATTCATGTCTAAGAAGCAATCATTTTTTCACCCAAACTTTCTCTTCGTTGACCATTTTATCAGGTATACCTGATGGCATACCTGATAACAAGTATACGTGTAAAAATATATGTGCTTTATAGTTTAGGTTTTGTTTGACTGTTTCAAAGAAATCATCACCAAGACATGTGAGAGAGCTGTATGGCAAATTAATTGTTTCTATTCTGAGCATAGCCCAGCAACACATACACACATCCCATTATTGTGTTAGTGTCACTTTTCTCTGCTTAGAATGGAAGTGGTCCTGTTGTAAATTGCAAAAAAGCTGGTCTACAGTAAGTATTTGTAAACCTATAAGCACTTGTTGTAGTTTTTGATTTGTAGTATTTGATAATGGTCAGTGAGTGTACAGGGTATATAAAGTTAATACATTGGCAAATCAGTGTATTTTGCAATACAGTACACAAAAATGCCTGGCTTCTGTGTTATTTTGGGATTTATTGAACATGCTAGTCATATAAGATATTCTGAGTGGCATCCTTGAGATGAGTGACATAAATTGCTTCACTTTGCTTACTTTGTAGCTGATTAAAAACATACTGTTGAAGAAACCTGGAGGGGATAGGCTAATCAAAAAATATATGTGGAACAAAACCTTGATCGACACAACCAGAAGACGTGGTCAATATACTGACTACAGAAATGACATAGACTCATGGTTAGTTTGTTCTTATGAATCTTTATTTGGTAAAAAATAAGAAACTTTTCACTAAAGTATAATTCATTTTGGTCAGCATACACTTGTGTGCTGGATGAAGTTGTGGGGGACACGGCTGTCTGGGATTCTCTGCTCTCCGAACTGTTAAGGCAATCCTATCTGGATTAAGCAGTTTGATGATGATGATGATTTAATTTTTGCATGGTTTTAATTATTTTCTTATTCTTTTTCATGTTACGAAATATTTTATTTTTAAATATTGCTGGTAATTGTGGCCTTTGATAGTGCAGTGTTCAGCAAAATGTCTGCCACTTCCTTTTGAGTTAAGAAAAGTTAAAATAAAGCGTTTATGATGAACTGTAATGGGTGCTGCATTTTTCTGCTGTTTTCCATAGATACTTTGTTTTATAGTTTTGGTAAAAGTAACAGTGTGTTAGAAACAGTGACTCAGAAAATAACAGAAAAATACAACAAATTAATTTTAAAAATGCAGAGTAAATAAGTAACACTGTCTAGAGTTGCAAAAATATTTTTATTATTGTTATTTTAAAGTTAATTTTAAGCCATTTTGAGAATTATTCTATCTGTGGAGTAAAAATTAGTAAACACTGATGAGTGTTACATAGAGTTAATATATGAATCCAGTAGTATTGTTGTATTTACTGTAAAATTTTAACTCTTGTTGTAGTTATTTTTACACTGCAGCAAGTGAGACCATATGTTATCTGAGACCGTGTTAAATTAACTCTTTAAAGAAGAGAATATGCAACATGCTTGGGAACATAACAACATAACAAGGACCGTCATAAGTGGTACAAGCTCAAATTTTAAAACCTATATATATATATATATATATATATATATATATATATATATATATATATATATATACACACACACACACACACACATTTTGGCCATAGTTCTCTTCCAAAAAAGAAATGGCGATCTCATAATCTCGTAAACTAAACAGCTTAACTAAAAAAGATGCCTATCCCTTACCTCGCATTGAGGACACATTCTCCCTTCTAGCAGGTTCCAAATGGTTCATGATTCACAATCTCAAAAGTGGATATTACCAGCTCGAGGTAGAGCTGGCAGATCATCTCAAAACTGCATTCACTACCCTGTTTGGAAATTGCCAGTTTCAAAGGATGCCACAAGGGCTTACAAAGTCACTGGCTACTTTTCAGAAAACAATGCAGAAAGTAACTTCAAGACTTAATCTCCAAGAAGTTATTGCCTTTCTTGATGATCTGATTGTATTCTTGGGTATACTGGCAGAACATGAGAAAAGATCCATGTGAATGTTGAAAAGAACTGCAGACTTTGGGTTAAAGCTGTCTGCATCCAAATGTATATTTTCCCAAATTTCAGTAAAATTCCTTGGGCACATTATATCTGCTGAGGGAATTTAACCTTTCCTGGAAAATAGTTTTGACTGTCAAATAATGGCCTGTACCAAACACAGTTAAGGAGCTATGGTCATTTCTAGGTTTCTCAGGTTATTACCGATTTGTCCACAAGTACGCTAAGATAGTTAGACCTTCAAATGATTTTTTTAAAAGGAGAGTTTTCTACAATAAGAAATGGTTCCAATTATAATTATACATACTGACAGATGGAGCTTTACAGAAAAGTTAACCTCTACACCCATCCTTGGGTTTTGCAGATTGATGACTTCTCTACTCCATATAGATACCAGCATGACCAAGTTGGGTGCATCCTTATAACAGGTCCAAGAAGGCAAGGCTAGGTTTGTGACTACGCAAATTGTGGTCTCACCAGATGTGAAATATCCATCCCACAAGCTGGAATTTCTCACCCTTAAATAGGCTATTATTGAGAAATGAATTACTTGTACAGTGCTAGTTTTAGTCAGGAAAGTCAGGAAAACAGAATGTAGATTCAGATGTTCTCTCGAGGACTTACATATTGCTTGTAATTGTTAAAATAAAGCTTTTAAGATAAACTTTAATGGTTGCTGCATGTTTCTTCTGTTTTCCAGAGTTACTCTGTTTCATAGTTTTATAGTTTTGGAAAAAGTAATAGAGTCTGAGAAGCTGAAGGATGTCAGAGTCTAAGCAGAGAAGGATGTAACCCATAGGTCAGTATGCCCTTTAGCATAATGGAGAAATGCTTTAAGAGCCAGTCACTTTAAGGCTGAGCATATACTACATGACTTTTAAAATCTTAACAGATTTCTGAAACAGAGAGCATCACAAAGTTAACATAAGTTTGACAGAATTTTTTGTCTTTCTGTCATGTGGGCACTCACACTAGACAAAGGCAAAGAGAGCGTATAACACACAGAATGAGCTTCGGCTACAAATAAGAACTCAAAATCCCAGATCTCCTCAGATATCACATGGCACAAATGAAGATAAACTGGCCTGACCCGTTTGTGCTTTTATGTGTAGCGAAAGTGCAAACTGGGGATTAATATAAGGTTGAGAAACATATCACAGTAAGAGCTGGAGAATTAGTTTGCTACAAACTGGCAGCTGACTTGAAATTGTAAAAAAAATGCCTTGATGTCTGGATCCATACCTTACAAACAAGATAATGCAGCTCCTCTGTCTGTGCACTCCGCTGTTGAGTTGTTGTGCATGCAAGCCAAGGCAAGTCAAAGTTTATTTATATAGCACTTTTTCAACAGGCATTATCACAAAGCAGCATTACGGAAAAAATTTGGGTCCAAGCCACCATGAGCAAGCCAGTGGTGAAAGTGGCAAGGAAAAACTCCCTAAGAGCAAGAGGAAGAAACCTTGAGATGGACCAAGACTTCGAACTGGTCCTGAAGGTGGGGGAGCAGTAGGCACTGATCAAGGCAGATGAAGCAACAGCATCAGACAGCACAGGATGGGCAGCTGTTCAACATGGCAAAGAAACACACAGACAGTTAGTTCTGTTAAGAGAGACTGATTACAGTATACAGTGTTAACAGAGTGCAGCAGAGACTCTAGCAGGTCTAGCTATTTGCTAGTATATACAGCTTAACTAAAAGGAAGAGCCAGAAGGTAAAAAAGACATGCAGGCTCCCTGCTTTTTTCACCACTCTTCTAGCTCTCTTGATTGGCTGTTGTTTGAAATCACTCACTGAGTACATTTCTGACCTTCTCACACTACAGGACTCGTGAATGTTCTGAGTCATAAATATCAAACATGTTTGATAATATCAGAGGGCCGCCGCTTACTTCAGAGATCAATCGGAGGGCTAATAATTCACTTGTTTCTCCTCTCACACCACCAGATCATTCGTGCCATCAGTTGCTTCTGATTGCGCTCCCGACCTGGAAAAAAGGGAGTAAAGTGGTAAGTAACATAAAGTAACAACTACTCAAGACTACTTAAAAAAAAGAAAAGATAAATTAAGATAAAACCAAACATCATTAAATAAAAGCAAACAAAACAAAAAGCAGATATCTTCAAATAAAAGTTGACATCTTAAATAACATCTTTAACATGTTTAAATAAAAGGAAGACATCTTTAAATTAAAGCTCACATCTTCAAAAAATGACATCTTTACATAAAAACAAAACATCAGCAAAAACTTTAGATAAAAGTAGACACTTTTAAAGTTGACAGTTTTTAATAAAAGCTGACAGCTTTAAATAAATGTTGACTGTTTTAAATAACAGCTGACAACAGATTTGGGCTGCAGGCGGCCAGTCTGACACTCTCTGATTACCCAGTCATACTATTGTAACACATGCAGAATGTGGCTTGATGTTGACATGTTGAAATAAACATAGACATTCCTGAAAAAGGTGTCATCTAGAATGCAGCATATGTTGCTCCAAAATGTGTTTATTTATTTCTGCTTTATTTAATTAAGTAAACTAAAGCACACCCTGAAATGTCCATTGATGTGCCACTGTTGCTGATAGCCGAATTATATAGCTGTTTATATATATATGCATTCACATGTACACACACACACACACACACACACACACACACACACATACTAGGGCTGTCAATCGATTAAAAAAAAAAAACTAATCGCACAATTTGCTGTGATTAATTGCGATTAATCACATTTTCCCTTTTTAACACTAATGCTTTTAATGATAGATATTTAAACGTAAAATTAAAGAATCAATGTAGTATCAACACAATGGAATTATATTTATGTTCAAATATGTTTGTTTAATTGTATCTTTTTAACTTTGAACACAGATTGTCCCTTGTGAACTATGTTCAAGTACCAGTTAAATTTCAAAGAAGTCAGCAATATCAATGCAAAATACGAAGAAGGAACAAGGAAAGATTCTACTTAAGGTTCAGATTGTTGAATCTTACTGAGACAGACCAGTTTATTTACATTATCAGGGGACAAAGCAGCTCTCTTCTTTTGGATGATGTGGCCTGAGAGTGAAAACAACCTCTCACAAGGCACTGTGGTTGCAGGGGTTGACAGGTATTTGCATGCAATGGGTGCCAGCCTCGCATGTGCTCCTTCTGTCTTTGACCACCACCGTAGTGGACACCCCTCTATATCCATTTTGGGCTCTGCTTTGTAGCGGTCCAGACATTGTTCTATGGACTCTTCCTCTTCGTCTGTATCCGTATCAGAAGAACCCAGCAAGAAGGCAGACATCCTCCTCTTCTTTGGAGGCTGTGTTTCTGTTGCCTCTACAGATGGTTGTTGTGCAGGCATCTCTGCCATCATCAAGTTGTGTAATGAAGCCCATACTTCACTCCTTTCATCTTTGGGAAGACACTTCAGATCCTTAAACCTGGGATCAAGTGCAGTAGCGATCTTCAGCCATGTGAGGTTGGTGGTGTCCTTCCGTTTAGCTAGGTCTGAGGTAAAGACTGTCTTGAACCTCACTACATAGACTGGATCATCGTCTGAGGGCTCCATAACTCTGAACAAGCGGCATAAGGCTGGCAACACCACTGAACAAGAGACATACTGCTCTCCTCCGAGTAGTTCAGTCACATATCTGCAATGGAAAGCAAAGATGTTTTAAACATGTTAGTAAATTTGTATTAATTACAGAGAGAAAAACACTCACTACTTTGCTGTATGTATGCTACGCATGCCTGCATGCACATAGAGGATCCAGCGGGAGCGAGAAGATACACAGGGAGAGACTTCAGACACACACATGCATAAGTAGACAAAGAAATCAAGAACAGACACATGCACACAGAAAACACAGGCAGATGGTACATAAACACAGAAAACACAGGCAGAGAGCACATACACACAGAAAACGCAGACAGAGAGCACATACACACAAAACACAGGGAGAGAGACAGAACATACACATACACAGAGAGACATACAGACACAGCGAGTGAGAGCAGAAAGAAATATTAACTCACATGCAAGGTTCAAGTAGTTCCTCTAGCTTTTGCAGTTTGGCAAGCTCCTGTCCATTCAACATGGCAACGTTGCTGTTTTGCAGAGCCAGTATAGTGGTCAATGGAGATTTATTTCGCAGGATTCGCTTCACCATCTCTAGAGTAGAATTCCATCTTGTTGCAACGTCCTGAACGAGTGATTCTTGCTTCTGTCCAAGTGCAACTTGCTGTTCACTTAATTCATGTGCGTTTGATGGACTGTGCTTAAAGTGTCCGACAATCTTGCGACATTTAGCCAGAAGACTTTCGAATCCACTGTCACGAAGCGAAACCATGACCGTTCTTTGCAGACTGTGGGCCATACAGGGCAAGTGTTCAAATTACGAGCACTGTCAGTGCCAAGTGTAGTTAACTTTTCCGTGATGTTCCATTCTTTTGCGACATCCAGAAAAGGATCAGCACCTGCCTCTGCGTAGTTTCGCGTTTCTGTTTTACTCACAGTTAGCGCAAACGACTGCAGAGTCCGTTCTTTATCAGTGAAGTGCGCATGCCGCCCAAGTAGTTGTCATTGCTCAACGAAGTCCAGTGGTCCCCTGTGACACACTTTGCTTGCTCAAGCATGTTCATCCTTCATGACCTCTCGCTTTCATACAAAGTGTGCATTCTTGAAACGATGGTTCCTCTCGAGGGTAGATTATAAGAGGTGTCTCCTGATGCAATTCGAATGTTTTCTCTCAGTCCATCACCAGGCAACTTTTTAAAGTAAAACTTTCCGCCTAAAACTCCATCCTTGTCCTTATCCATCTTTTTGCCAGGATGGTTCGGTTTGGCGATATACCTCGTCATAAGTCAGCCGCCACAGGACGTAAACACCCAGCTGCGTTAATTGCGTTAATATTTTTCTCCTTCCACCGTGTACACCGTCTCGGAGCCCGCTCACAAAATCGACCCAGACCAATAATCGCTAAATTCGAACACTATAAACAGAAAGAAAAGCAAAGGAAGAGAACTAAAAGGAACAACTTTTGGTATCAATGACCAATTTCCTCGCGAGATAAATGAGCGACGCAAGCTGTTATATCCGTTTATGAAGGAACACAGACTCGCTGGCAAACGCGTCTCACTAGTTGTGGACAAATTATATATTAATGGCCAGCTTTTCAGAGACTCACAGATCACACCGTGGCTTCTCTGAAACAAGAAGGATCATGGAAAAGAAGGAGGAAAGACTGATTCGATCCAGCAACCAACATATATGAAATGCACCTCTATGCGTTTGTTGCCTCTTTTTTTTCTCTCTCTCTCTCTCTCGTCAGTACATCGCGCTAACCCAAGTTTACAGCCCATTTAAACCCATACACTCGCGCGCGCGCACACACACACACACACACACACACACACACACACACACACACACACACCCACACACATCCATGACCAACCTACTCTGTTTTTTGTGTCTGTTCCTGAATGTAGTCTCTGTACCTGTCTGTCCTGTCTCTGTTGCTTGTTGTAAATATAACCTCCCCATCTGTAGGTATTGTTACTACATGCCAGTTCAACGTAATATGGCACCTCAACAATCATGGTACTATCCCTGAAAATAATCTCGTGGAATATAAGAGGAATCAGCTCCCCTGTCAAAACAACAAAAGTGTTAAACCATCTCAATAGTTTAAAATCTGACATATGTTTTATTCAGGAAACCCACCTTACAGAGGCAGAGTCTCGAAAATTAACGGCTAAATGGATTGGCCAGGCTTATCACTCTGTATATAATTCAAAAAAACGTGGCACTTCCATCCTGATCAGGAAGAACATACCATTCATAAGTACCTCTATGCTGAACGACCCAGAGAGCCGTTACATTATTATTAATGGCACTACTGGGAAAGATAAATTAACTTTAGTAAATATTTATGGACCAAACACAGATTCTCCTGCTTTCTTTTATTCACTCTTCTCAGAAATATCTAAATTCTCTGACTCATTTTTTATGATTGGTGGTGACTTCAATACAGTTCTGAACCCATGCATAGATCATTCCTCTTCAGCACAATGTAACGTAAATAATCATTCAGCAACGTTGCTTAAACAATACATGTCAGATTACGGACTGGTGGATATTTGGAGATTGCAGAACCCCAGCAGTAAATAATATTCATATTTCTCCCCTTACCACAAGTCATACTCCCGTATAGACTATTTTTTGTCTAACAATTCTATCACACATAGAATAATTCATTCAGATATTAATAGTATTATTATTTCTGATCATGCCCCAATTAGTATCACCTTTCTAGCAGACTATCAATCCCTCCCTCCACCAAGATGGCGCTTTAACACTACTTTACTCAATGATAAAGAATTTCTAGATTATTTTAACCAGGAATGGGCAGCCTTTATTGAAACTAACGAACATCCTGACATTACAGCTTGCACACTTTGGGAAACAGCAAAAGTGGTGATGAAAGGAAAAATCATTTCATACTGTTCTAAAAAGAAGAAGGAAGACTTAGTAAAAGAACAAAAGCTGCAGGGGGAGGTGAAGAGATTGGACCTTCTGGCCTCTCAGACTCCTACTGATTCAATTATTAAAGAACTAATGAAAACTAAATACGAACTTAATAATATACTACAAAAGAAGACCGAACAGGATATGCTTAAACTTAAACAACAGCAATTTGAATTTGGAAATAAAACTGGGAAAATTTTAGCAAATCAATTAAAACAGGAAACTGAGAAATCAATAATAACAGCAATCTCAGATCCCTCTGATAGGATCATTCAGGATCCCCTAGCTATCAATGAGGTATTTAGGTCCGTTTACTCCAATCTCTATACTTCTGATAAGAAAGCCTCAATGGAAGAAATTGAAGCATTCTTGAGCAGCGTCTCCCTACCTATATTATCTACATCTGTATCAGAATCTATAGACAGACCTCTTTCCTCTGAAGAAATCACCAAAGCCCTCTTTCTAATGCCTAACCATAAATCACTAGGACCTGATGGCTACCCAGCAGAATTTTAAAAACAATTCTGGCCTCTTATTTCACCGCTGTTTTTAAAAGCAATCTCAGAAATGTTTGAAAATACATCCATACCCTATCATATGAATACTGCTCTTATCACACTTATCTTAAAACCAAATAAAAAATCCACAGATTGCTCCAGCTACCGTCCCATTTCACTGATCAATTCAGACATAAAAATCATAAGTAAAGCTTTATCAATCAGATTGGAATCGGTCATACCCACTCTCATAAACACAGATCAAACTGGGTTCATCAAAGGGAGACAGTCTTCAGAGAACACACGCAGGTTATTCAATCTAATTCATATGTATAACAGCGAAAAATCTCTGTATATATCACCATGTATAATAGCATCTCTGGATGCTGAAAAGGCGTTTGACAGGGTGGAGCGGTCCTTTCTCTTTGCTTCTCTCAAACACTTTGGATTTGGCCCATACTTTATTAACTGGATAAAAACATTATACAACTCACCTTCTGCCTCAGTCTCAACAAACAGACATATATCCAGACCCTTTCAGCTACAAAGAGGAAGTTGACAAGGATGTGCTTTATCACCTTTATTGTTTTGTCTTTTTATTGAACCCTTGGCTGCTTCTATCAGACAGTGCAATAAAATCTCAGGTATACAGTCAAAGTCATACCACCATAAAATCAGTCTGTATGCAGATGATGTTTTACTGTATATTACTAACCTTTCACTATCCCTTCCATCAGTTCATGATCTGATAAATAAGTATAGCAGGGTGTCTGGTTATTCCATTAATTGGTCCAAATCTGAGTTTCTGCCTCTAAGTAAATTCAACTGGGATGACGAGGTCTATGATATACCATCTGAACATATCGCCCAGTCTATTAAATATCTTGGTATTCATATCTCTTCTAACATAAATGATTTGTATAAATTACATACCTTTAATGCAAGAAATAAAGGATAATCTAGAAAGGTGGAATAAATTACCATTATCTCTAATTGGCCGAATATCAGCAGTTAAAATGAATATCCTTCCTAAAATCAATTATCTGTTTTCTATGACCCCTGTTACCCCACCGTCAGGCTGGTTCTCCTCTCTTGACAATGCAGTGACTAAGTTCTATTGGAAGCACCAAAAGCCTCGAATCAAGTTAGCTTCCCTCCAGAAACCTAAACATCTTGGAGGACTTGGAGCCCCAAATTTCTACTACTACTTTCTATCACATCAATTGCTTTACATTAGACATTGGACAACTAGCTCAAACCAACCCTGGCAAGATATTGAGGAAAGTTTAATTCAAGAACCGGACATTAATAGTATTCCATTCATAGACAAAGCTATAAAAAAACAAAATTTTATAAATACAGTACAATAAGTACCACCCTGAATGCATGGTGGAATTCAAACAGAATTCTTAAATACAGCTACTCTCCCTCCAGTCAAACTCCTCTGTGGAATAACCCCATGTTTTTAATAAATAACAAACCTTTCATATTCTCAGCCTGGAAACAGAGAGGAATAACCAGCCTGGCACAGTTGTTCTCTGGTGGCTTGCTCATGACCTTTGATGACATCAAAGAAAAATACAATATACCAGATAATTGTCACTATCAGTATATACAACTCAAAGATGTTCTAAAGAAGACAGTTAATAGTGGAAATCTCTGCAATCACACTCCTCCCCTCTACTTAAAACTACACTCCTTCAAACCTCAGAAAATGTTATCACAAATATATAAACTTATAGCCTCAAAGGACAACACTATCTCACTCCCAACTGAAAAATGGACCTCAGATATAAAAGAAACATGTAATATCAACTGGCAAAATATATGCTGTGATATCTTCTCTATGTCCAGCAATTCAAAACTCCAGCTAATTCAATATAAAACCCTTCACAGAACATGTATCACAGCCTCTAAACTACACCGTATGGAATTTAGTCACAGTGATAAATGCCAACATTGTCCAGCTTTAACAGACAACTACTATCATGCTTTCTGGAATTGTCCCCCGACCCAGCAGTTTTGGTCAGAGGTCATGGACAGGCTATCAGAGATTTTGGGCCTTGTCATCCCTTTATGTCCCATTATAGCGCTACTTAATGACCTTTCCTCACTTTCAGCACCCAATCACCTCAAATGCTTTATATTCATATCACTTACCATTGCCAAAAAAGTTATACTGCTGAACTGGAAGGACAGAACCAAAATTTCGATAAAGCATTGGCTTAATCTCCTCATGGATCACTGCAACTTGGAAAGACTCACAGCAAATTTTAAAAATAACACAAAATTATTCAAGGAAACCTGGTCACAATTTTTACAATATATTGAGAGCTGATTTCTCTCTCCAAACTCATCAGGGGAAGGTTAAAACACCTACATAGGATTTGATACCTACCCACGTTATAATTACATAAAAAGGGCATTACTGTCTTGTTTATTGTTTTGTTAAGTGTCTGTATTTGTCTGTTCTGTATGTCCAGTTTATCATTATTATTATGATCATTTATTATTATTATTTTCTCATCCTTTCTCTTTACTTCTTCTGTTTTTTTTTTTGTTTTTTTTTCCCTGTTATTTCTGTTCATTGTTTCACTCAAATCAGGGGATGGGTGCGAGGGTGGCGGGGTGGTGTTTGGAGGGCTGTTGGGTGGTTGTGGTGCCACATCACCTTATATCTATATGATCATTAATAAACGATGAGTTGCGACATTAATAGTGCAGTGAAAGAAAAAAAAAAACATATGTATATATGTCCCCTGGAAAAGGGGGGGTGGTGGTGTGGCCAAGGAATGTTGGCCCGGGGATTTAAAATTGTGTTAATATTTTTTAATGCGTTAAATATTTCAAATTATCTATCTATCTATCTATCTATCTATCTATCTATCTATCTATCTATCTATCTATCTATATATATTCATTTTTGTTCATTTTTCAGTCATTTGGCATAATTTGAAAGAGCTTGTTGGCCTTTACATTGTGTGTAAATTTAATGATAAATGGACCAAAACAAATGCTTGGAAAAAAGTCTGGTTCCATTGACTTACATTAAAAGCAAAATATGTTTTTTCCTTCTCCTGTAAAAAATACCATGTTGGAGCAATTACGGTTGACTGGCAGTGCAATTAAGGAACCTTCTTCTGTAGGTTAATGCCAAATGCAGCTCTATAATGTAGTTTTTACATTCAAGAAATCTAGCAGCACATCTCCACTGCACTGCAAACGGAAAGCTGTTTTAAGCTAAAATGCCACTAGTGAACAAGTCAGTTTTTACTCGTTAAAGTATAATTCTAACTGGTCAAAATACAACACTGATTAGTTATAGGACTGATAGATTTTTTAAATAATTGCATTAGGGCTATCGAAATCAACAAGTTAATAACATAATGGCTAACGGGACTAACTACTGACATCGCAGGGAGGAGTGTGAACACAAAAATGCAACCAACACACACACACACACACACACACACACACACACACACACACAGACAGACGAGACTGCTTCTGCAGCTAATGTTATGGATTTCAGAGCATTCACCCAGAAAATTTAAGATGAAGGGGCATTTTGGACATTGTTTTAATGTAAAAGTAATATGAAAAAATAACTCCTCAAGGCAGCATGTCAGAGTGCTAAAGCACAACACAAAGGAGAGTAGAAACGGCTGGGCTACAGTGGATTTTTACTTTTATAAAGCAACCACAAAATACAGTATGTTAAAATACAGCAATGTTCAAACAATATAAAGATAATATCAATAAACTATTTCGCTGCCAAGCTATGTCATATAACTAACTTGAAAGCCTTACTAGGCTTTTTTTCAAAATTAAACTGTGTGTATATCAAGTACTTTTAACAACTGGTTTGAACAGACTTCTTTGCATTGGATCTGATGAATATCCTCCAAAGGCTTGTAGACTGCATTTTAAATCCCTCAAATAAGTGTTCTTTTGACAAAGACCTAAAGGGGAAATCAGATGTATCTTCAGACTTATATGCTTTATTGAATATGTGCACATTTCGTCAGCATAGTCATTTCACACAGTTATTAAGCTACAGTAACAACATAATATTTGCAATATTAATTACATTCAATAATATCTCTTCATCTGTATATTAGACTGCTTTATATATTCTTTACTTGTTTTGTACAACTGGCAGGCATCAATAGATAATACATTTCACAGAAATTCCTAGAGTCAACACAGCATAAAACCATCCCAAATTGTTAAATAAATATACTTTAAAAACAGACAACACCATACTTTAATATGCACTGTATGAGAAATTTGAATAGATTAAATAAAAAAGAATCATAACAAATTAATGAAGCACAAGCCTGAGTTGAGGGCCAGTAGTGTTAATTTATATAAATGAAAAAGAATCAAAGGCTCGTCAATTTCCTCTAATCACATAATTCCTGACTAGTACAGTCCATAATGAAATGCCCATCGAAGCCATAATCGCATGCTCACATACTCTTGTTTGAAGAACACTGACCATCATTAAATATTTGCCTGAGACACATCAGTGCAATTGGACCAGACTGCATCAATGTCAGCTAATTTCATTTCATTTTTATATTAATGACATGACTAATATTGTGTGCAATAGAACTCCAAAATAAGTGAGTGATGCAAATCATTTAAAACAAAGTGCTTTCACAAAAAAGCAAGGCATACATCAAACAAAAGCCTCGCAAACCTAAATAAATTCATCAACCAGACTTCTAGAGGAACTTGACAAACACACTAAAATATTCACAGCTAACTATAATGAACAAAAAGGGAAAAAACTGCATTTGCATTATTTGTTAAGTTATAGTCTATACAACACTTCTATTTGGTTTTGACAAATTACGGTACAACATTTACACTAATGCACCATTGGCACAAGGGATCATTATGGATACACAACAGGCTGGTGCAGGAAGTTGGAAAGGGGATCAGGGAGTGGGCCAGGGCTATCTTTGCGGCCTTATCTATTATATCGCCCTTAACACCACAGTGTTGGAATGTTCTCACCTATGGAAGACATGGCAGTGCCCTACCAACCTATGAATTCAGTTCCGGCAGAGGTGGCAAACTCAACCTAGAGGGCTGTTGTCATGCACAGTTTGGTGATTTTCCTACTCAAGCATATCTTATTCAACTCAGCTAATTGGCGGGTTAAGTGGGTTTTTAAAAGCAAACACCAAACTGTGATGGACACTGACCTCCAGGACCACCCCTGAGTTATAGGATCCATCTGAACTATCAGAAACCTGGAGAAATTATATTAAAGATTCTAGATAGACCTTAGGGAAACCTGGGACTTACCAAAAGCCGTTTTGTTTATTAGCTAACATATGACATAAATCTCTTTTGTAGTATATGGTTTTGATTGGCAAGGACATTCATTGCACTAATGGCATCCTTGGCTGTTGCATTCTTTGGAGTGTAGCCCTACTGTGGATTCCATTAGAATAACAAGCACGTGGACTGTACCTAATCTCAGAATTTAGGCTCAGGCACTCAGAATGGCTGGCATAAACTGTGTTCAGTGTAACTTCGACACATACTATGGATAGAAGTTAACTACATTCTTCAACCATCCTGAGCTTTGATCCATATCATGTTTTCTCAAGTATTACAGTGTTCATGTGCAAACACAGTTGCAAGAAATCACAGACAGAATATCAATATTCTACAGTATAAGCAAATAACTATATTCATGCCTCTTCACTCCTTTATGACTGTCAATCAGTGAGTTTTGAACTATTGGTTTGGAAGACCGGATCATAGACACTTTATTATTGTGTCACTCTCCAGGACATCCCTGAGATGTATGCACTTTAACAAAACTGAAAGCTGTTTTTGTCTTTCTAAGGCATGTTAATCACATTTAGGGCTTAAAGTGGTGTATTATTTATGTTTATATTTCAGGAGAAGGGAAAACAGGGAGGCAGCTACAGCTTGGTCACAAAAATGAACACTTTCGACTATAGCTACTTTATCTATGCAGAATGGCACAAAATTACAAAAGCACAATCAGGACTGCTTTATGTGCCTACTTCCTTGATTGACATGCAGTTTCAAAGACATAGCTAGTGGCTTAGTTTGACACTTGACAAAAGCCTGTCCATACAGATTAAATATTTACTCTAACATTACCACATTGGTTCACCAGGGAACCCAAACTGTGTTCAAGCAAGTACGCCAATGTATATTTTGGTCACATAAACATGTGATGTTCAAATATAAATCAGGTGAGATGATGCCATTACTGCATTAAGAAGTGGCTTTCCAATGTTGACATGTCCAAATGTCAAAAAAATTTCTCGCTAGTTCAGGTCTTACTTTTGCCAAAAATATGATCTGGCAGGAAAAGTTACCTTTAAAACATTTGAACATCATGTGAATAGTCACAGACATTAACAATTAGTTTAAATTAAGTAAACAATGTGGATAAAGACATATATTACAAATGTATGTGTGTGAGTAGCCAGAAGAACTGGGAATATTTTTGAGACACAGGTGCAGTACATTGGCTAGCAGTACTGTTGAAGCCAGCTGCAATATTTCTCTTTATTGTGATCTTGTGATCATTAATTTGTGTAGGCAGTGAGTGTTATGTTAAAATGTTACAATAGATGCAATGATAGGGCATGCACAGGATGTATATAACAATAAGTCATGTCATTGGTCCTTTGTGTAAGCTGTGTCTCAAGTCCTCAAGTATTTGTGTGTATGCAAGGGGTATCTGTTTGACTGTATCAATCTAAATATATGTCTGTCTAATTGTCTTCCTGTTTCTCAGCCTGTCTTCTTAGAATGGTGGTGTTAAGATGGCGTTTATGTTTGTGTTTGCACATGTGTGTCTATTCCACTGAAAAGAGGCTGGCAAAGGATTTTCGCAGGTTGCGGATGGTCTCGGCTTTCTCTTCATCCTGACTAAGACTTGGGCGTGGGGCCACTTGCGTTTCTGGAATGTTGAAGGTATTGGTAAGAGACTGGGATTTGCTACAGAGAGAGAAAGAATGGCAATAGAGGAGAAGAAGAGGCTATTAAAGTCATGCAGTAAATACGTGGAGATGGCTGTATAGAGGTGTGGCAGAGAGAAAAGGAGAGGATGAATTCATTCCCATTCATGGTGTTTTGCCAGTGATTTTGAGAGCCACTACATGAGAGCAAGGGAATGATATATTCAGGTGTAAAAGCATGCACTGTCTTGCATGCCATCATTCTGTGCCACTATTCCTCAGTCAAGAGCCCAGCAGCAAATATATTTCAGTTGATTACTGCAGTATTCTGTGTATCCATTGCCAATCAAAAATTCTTGGAACTTAACAGAGGAATAATGCTGGACAAATGATCCTTATTGTAAAAATAGAGAGTAAATAAATTGTACAGTAGTCATTGAGAAAAATGCTATTTCTAGAATAAATGTTTCATTTCTATGTGGTGCATGTATAAAGTGATTTTATCATGCAAAGCATCATTACATTCCTGTTGCACATACTACTATGTGCACTTTCACATATATTTTGAATATATGTCTGCAGCAAAAGTGTTGGTGAGTTGATGGTGTTCATTTTCATCATCAGATGACATTCATGCATTCAACAATTTACTTTAGCACAGTATAACAGAGCTGTAGAAAGTCATTCTTACTTGAGCTGTGGGGATCCACTCAAGGCTGGGTGGTCAGGACTAGGTTTCTGTGGAGGCTGGGGCTTCTGCTGCAGTGGTGGTCGCACACCCCCTGGTCCCTGTGCGAAGGGTCGTGGCTGCTGGGTGGTGGGAGGTTTGGGACCACCATGCTCCTGCTGCTGTTGCTGAGTACCTCTCTGCTGCTGGCCTTGTTGAGGGCCTCCCTGGGTGGGTTGCCTGACTGGCTGAGCCTGCCGTGGTTGTGGAGGCCTTTGCTGTGGCTGACCACTTGCAGGTTTTGCCCCCTGCCCCCCAGGCTGAGGCCGCTGTTGCTGTTGAATGGATGCTTGTTGAGGTTTCTGACTTTGAAGAGACCCACCAGGGCCACGCTGAGGAGAGCCCTGGGATGTAGGAGGCCTTTGCTGGCCTGAGATCCCCTGGCCCAGTGGCCGATGCTGGGCAGGGTTGGGCTGTTTGGCCTGCTGAGCTGAAGGATTCTGCGCAATAGGACTGGTCATGTTCTGCGTCTGGGGAGGAGGCTGTCCCTGGGGAGAGGGTCGCTGCTGAGGAACGGGCCCTTGGTGGGCAGAGGAAGTACCTGTAGGTGTTTGCTGTGGCCCACCTGAGAAAATTAGATAACATCAGGAAAGTGAATATAAGAGCTCGCATGAAAAGTTCAAGATTCCAAAACTCAGCTAACTGGTCTTGTAAAAACATAGTTGCAGTTTCCTACCTTGTGGAGGAAGACGCTGTTGAGCTTGCGGAACTCTGGGTTGAGTGACAGGTTGAGGTGAAACAACTTTCTGCGCTGAAGCCTAACAGAGCAAGGGTGAGGGGTAACAAAAAGATGCTGGAATAACCTCAACAAACAGCAAACATTCACTGAAAATACAGACTAAATGCTAAGTCTCATGAGGGTCTCATGGGGGCATTAAATTCAGGTGATTAAATTTCCTCATTACAACGGAGGGATTTGTGAGTAAGGAAATTACAATATCACTAAGTGATGCAAGCAATTGAATTACCGCAAGTAACACAGATTCAAATGCAGAACCATGGAGAAGGATACCAGAGACTCATTCACCAGAGTCTCATTCACAGGAGAGATTGTTCTGTTCATGTAGGAAAGGCATACTTGCATCATCAGTATAAAAATGTACTGTAAAAAAATAATCTGGGGTGGAGAACACTTCATTAAAAATATTAGTTTACTACAGTATATGCTATAGTACAAAGAGCTTGTTGCTCTTCGATGTCTCAGTAGACTTAATAGTGATTCTCCTAAAATCCCTTAGAAGAAACAGCACTACACAAAAAAGTCATGGCAAATCTGAGCTTAAACTATAACTTTATTGAGTTCTCTACTAAAACTCAAGAGTAGACACGTGTAAGGTTACTTTTGCTTAGGAGAAACATTTGAGCAGCAAGAGACTTAAGCAAAATCTTCTTTCCATCTGATCTCATTGGTTCCTAGTGCCATACACTCTCAGAAAAAAGATACGAAACTGTCACTGGGTCAGTACCTCTCTTGTCACTGGGGTGGGACCCTCAAGGATACATCTCAGTACCTTTAGTCAGGGAACATAATTGTACCATTGTTTCTATGTTGTATTGACTCTACACACCCCATCTCATCTCCAGGCTTTTTATTTTACTGTCCTGTTTTAAACCATTGGGTTATGAAAAGGTACAAACACATGCCTTTCCACAGGGAAACACTTATTTCCCTACAGGTAGACACTTGGACCTTAAAACCACTGTTGTACCATTAAGGGTACTTTCAAACTGTTTGTACCTTGATGAATGAAAAATGTACTTGCACAGTCCCTTTATTTTTAACAGTGTATATATGGGTATATCTTTCCCAGTTGTTGCACTTACTACCTGTGTGTTGTCTTCTGGCTTTTGAAAGCTTTTTTGAGTGGTTTAAATTTACATAGTTGATTAATCTTGTTGAGTAATATGTTTTTAATTTTCTGTATTCATTAGAGAACTTCAAATAATTATTACAACATATTTTAGAAGCTATTGCTACAGTTTTTGCTTTAACTTTAATTCTTTTATTTAATGTATGTAGATTTCATTAATAAAATAAAACACTGGTTTTACTCAAATGTGTTGAGTGTAACATTGTTGTGTTAGTGTGCCTCTCAGTGAGTGTAAATATGCTTAATGTGTGTCATATTAGAAGTTTAGAAGCACATCTACCAGGCTGAGAATACACCGGCCAGCCACATCATTAAGTACACCTCCTTGTATCTACAATCACTGTCAATTTTAGCAGCCATATAGATGCACTTTGTAGTTCTACAATTACAGACTGAAGTCCATCTGTTTCTCTGCATACTTTGTTTGTCTTTCACCCTGTTCTTCAGTGGTCAGGACCCACACAGGGCCATCACAGAGTAGATATTATTTGGGTGGTGGATGATTCTCAGCACTGCAGTGACACTGACATGGTGATGGCATTAGTGTGTGTTGCGCTAGTGTGAGCAGATCAAACACAGCAGTGCTGCTGCAGTTTTTATGCAGCAACAGATTAGTTAGTGTTTTGACTTTATGTCTACAAGGTGGACCAACAAGGTAGGAATGTCTAATGGAGTGGACAGTAAGAGTACACAGTGTTTAAAAACTCTTGGAACACTACTCTGTCTGATCCACTCGTGTCAGGGCAGCACACACTAACACACCTCCACTATCAGTAATCCGCCACCCAAAAATACCTGCTCTTTGGTGGTCCTGTGGGGGTCCTGACCATTGAAGAACAGTTATAAAGGGAGCTAACCAAGTATGCAGAGAAACAAGGACTACAGTCAGTAATTGTAGAACTACAAAGTGCACATATATGGTAAGTGGAGCTGATTAAATGGACAAAGAAACAAGGAGGTGTACTTACCAGGTCTTGGAGGAAGGTGTGTGACTGTGTGTTAACCTGAGAGCGGACTGGAGAAGGAGCTGAAGTGTGTGGGACAGTCTGGTTCATTTTGGACACAACCAGGTCAGCTATCAGAGCCCGATCTTCTTCCTGCTGATCCCCAATCAGAGGCATCGAACATCCCACCACCTAACAGCCCACACACAGAAATTGTTACCAGAGTTGTGCAAAATACTTAAAGTAGTGATGGCTGAATACACTGTCCTAAATGTATTTAGTAACATATTTCATTAGAATAAAAGTAATGTCAGAATACATTTGGAACGCATTGCTGTAACTTTTATTTAATTCACACTGTTCCTCACCGTTACTGGATGGTAGTTTTGTTCGTGTTTGTTCATGTAATTCTTCTGTTAATATGTTTCAGGAAAAAAATATTCAAATTACCAAAATGCCTACAAAATTCTCAACATTATTTTGGCTCTTATCGCTTGCTTCACTCCACTACTGCATTGTACAAGTCCAGTACAACACCAAAGCTAAGCTCTTCACACGTGAACATGTGCATTACTGAGGAGACTGTTCAGTTCAGTCTTCCCTCAAAGGAGTTTACTAAAACTCAGAATAACTGACTCATCACATTGATTTATGTGTGTTTTGTGTGTTTTTCCTTTCCTTGTTGAGTTGAACAGCTGCCCATCCTGTGCGTCTGATGCTGTTGCCTCACCTGCCTTGATCAGGTGCCCACTGCTCGCCAGCCCTCTGGACTGGCTTGGCTACCACTGAGCTTCATGCTGAACAGCGCTGTGCAAACCTCACCCTCACAAACTGACCCTCCCAATGATGCCACTGCTGCTTAAACTAAACTAATCAATTTAACCATTGCTCCACCTGTTTTCCCCGTTGTGTACTGCAATACCTTATACTATCAATTTTTTGCTATCCGGTGTCAACCAGAGGAGGATGGATTCCCCTTCTGAGTCTTGCTTCCTTTTAAGGTTTCTTCCTTCTGCTCTTAGGGAGTTTTTCCTTGCCACTGTCGCCACTGGCTTGTTCATGGGAGTTTGGACCTGGATTTCTTTCTGTAATGCTGATTTTGGTAAAGCTGCTTTGTGACAACACCTGTTGTAAAAAGCACTATATAAATAAACTTTGCTTTGCTTGCAATTTATCTGTCTACTCGGGTTTTTGCAGGTTCTTCATCGTTTGTAAAGAAGCCATTTTTGAGTTGGACTGGACTGAATACAGATACTTATTTTTTTTATTCTGAATATGCAATTCTATTACATCCCAACCCTGGTTGTTACTAGTACAACAGAATCTACATCGCTCTTGAATTGAGTTTTCTTGCATGTGAGCCCTTACCTCAATGATGTAATCTCGCCCATCTTTGCCATGTAAGGCCTCAACAGCACATATATCCAGACCCCCAAAAACTTCAGAGCACCAGTCCACCCACTTACGATACCTATAGGAATCACATACAATATATATGCTTCTTTTACCACTAAACTGCACACCATGAAAAGACAGAGCAGTGTACTACAGCTCTAAAGAAACGCAATGTGCATTTTAAAAAGTGGACATCTCAGCAGAGATCTCACCTGTCAGACATGGCTACCTGTTCCAGCATGGCTGAGCCTGTGTTGGTCTTCCAGTTTCCAGAGATAGATGTCCTCCTGGTCAACCAAACAGCACAGGTCAGCTGCCAGCTAGTTCACAGGCAACCAACTTCAAAAATGTGTGTTTTCTTACAAATTTAATTGATGCTGGAGACAACCAAATACAGTTTATGGAAGTATCTGTTTTCAGATACTTTAGAAATTAAAAAATATTTCCTGCCAGTATTAAAATAGTCTGCTATATATACATCTCATAGTCAGACAAAAAAAAAATGTAAAAAACTTGGCTCATACATAAAACAACATATTCACTTACATGTAGGCTTTGTAATTGTCCCCAATCTTTTGGATACGGACATCATACTTAGCATCAATGAAAGGCTCAGAAGTGGCATAAGTCTTAGTTAAGGCCACAACACTGGCAATGTCCTGGAAATCATACTGATTGTCCACTTTGACCTGTAAAGAAAACATCACATTATTAAAGCCCAGACAAACATGTTTCTCTGTAGTTTTCCATTTAAACTAGAATCAATAATTTAGTTTCCCTTGTAAGTCTATTCTCACAGTCTTAAAAGGGAAGTTAATGTTCTGATATTACCTTTCCCATGCCAGAGTGAGCATGGCCCATTTTCACCACCACAGGAAAGCCAGGGGTAGTGATCTGTAAATAAATAAATGCATTCAAGTTTTAACAGTCTGTATCAAAACCACCCCCTATACATTCAGGTTGGATGGACTTCTATCCTTTATTATTCATTAAATATTTCCTACATTTTAAAGAATTGAGGCAAAATTGTGCAGTAATCTACTGTATTCCTTAAATATAACCGATTGCTGTAAAGAATAGTGCTTTCTGGTAAGTCAAGCTTCTTGTCAAAGAAGTTAAACTGTTGAGCTTATAGTAATTAACCTTAATGTGCAAATCATACTAGGAAAGTGTTTGGTGTTTTGTGCAGCCTTGAGCAGCCTGTCTCTGAATTTTGCAATGACCGGGGCAAAACGTCACAGAATTATTTGCAGTTTTGTTGGTTTTTGTTAACTTGCTTTCATTTTTCTTCTACAGGTTATTTCATTTGAGATTTTTTTTTTATTGTAACATATTATCGCAACTCCTAATTTATGCTTGAATGCATTTTACATGTTTCCAACCAGGTGTATTGTGTTGCAGTTAACTAGTTCATTCTGAAGTGTAATGATTAATAGATAAATGGTTTTGTACTCTTAATGATTGACATAAGTGCATGTAATTACTGTGATGGGGTGTTCAGTTCATAGAGTGATTTATAAACAATAGTATGCTCTTGTTAAAAAGCACTATTATTTCCCTTAACTACAGTGCCCTCCTAAATATTGGCACCCCTGGTAAACATGAGCAAAACAGGCTGTAAAAACATTCTGTACTGCTTATCTCCTTGATCTTTCATTCAAAATATCAACAAAAATCTAAGCTTTTTTGGAGCACAGTGATTGACATATTAAACCTAAATACTTTTCTGCTTGGCTATATTTGTGTCCACGCCAAACTCACCTCTGGTGTTTGTTGCTAAAATACTCTATTTCAGTCTCATCTGACCATAGAACATGTTCCAATAATGTTTGGCAAACTGTAGGACCTTGAGTTTATTGGTCCTTGACAGCAGAGGCTTTCTTCTGACAACCACATCAAACAACTTATTGTTATATAGGTGGAGTTCGATTGCAGTTTGGGTAATTTCTGCAATTCCACATCTGTGATCCTTGGAGATTCTTTGTCCACTTGAACCATCACTTATCCCTGTGTGTGGGGCCAGTATAGACATATGTCTTTTTCCTGGCAAATTCTTATCATCTCCAGTTGTTTAAAGCTTCCGGGCATTTTCAACATTTTAGCTATTTTCTTGTAGCCATTTCTTGATTTGTGCAGCTCAACCACTTTCTGTCACACATCAATGCTGTTTTCTGTGTTCATGTACTTGAGTTAAAGTAGAGATACCCAAGGTAAAATATTACTCCAGTAAAAGTAGAAGTCCTCCCTTTAGACCTCCACTGGAGTAAAAGTACAAAAGTATTTGCCTTCAAATGTACTTAAGTATTGAAAGTAAAAGTACTGAAAGATTAATTATGACTCTAATGTCCTATTACCATTTTTGTAACAAGACTCTTGCTTCATTAACTCATTTTAGGTGAAAATACTCTAGTGTCACTATCGTGACACCAATATTTTTATAGAATGTCTTTAATGAGTCACTGATGTCTATTAAAATTATCATAAGCACAAAACACTGAAGGCAAACAATTTGCATTAGGTAGAACCAAGTGGCTATGAAATTACTTTTTGCAAACAAGCTTCGGTTTAAGATTTATTTGCAACTTGTGTGTGTTTTCCTTTACTATATTGCATCTGTAGGTCTATGTTCATAAACATAAACTAGCAAAAACAAATTTACTATAAAAAATGATATGGTGCTTGTATAAATTCAGAAAAAAGACACATGCCAGTCACAACTGGATATGTGTACATATTTCTATTTTGTGGTCTATTTACACAAAGGTAGGTTAGTTCCATCATTTATGTAGGCATAGGCACTCCCAAAATTTTACGCTGCTGCACTGACATTGAACTGTATGCTTGCACTGGGTCGGTATGTCCAACAGGTCAAAACAAGCTCGAAACAAAGTGCGCGTTGTACCCTGATTGGTGTGCTTGCTTCATGCTTCTTTCATTTTGCCATGTTACGTTTATATACACACATAAGCCAAAAGGAACTACAGATTTTGCATAATATAGTGGAGTAAAAAGTAAAATATTTGACTTTGAAATGTAGTGGAGTGAAAGTAAAACGTCGCCCAAAATGGAAATACTTCAGTAAAGTACAGATACACAAAAAACTACTTACGTACAGTAAAGAATTACATTTACTTCATTACTGTCCACCACTGATTGTCCATTTTATCAGCTCCACTTACTATATAGATGTTCCTTCACAGCTTTTTCCATAGACACAAATGACTTGTTGAGAATGAGTTGCAAGTTTTTGTTTTCATGTCACTTTTGATCCTTTGTTTCATTTCTCTTGCAAGAATGCTGTCAGGCTCCTCTGTTGCACACACATATACACCGATCAGGCATAACATTATGACCACCTCCTTGTTTCTACGCTCATTGTCCATTTTATCAGCTCCATTTACTATATAGGTGCACTTTGTAGTTCTACAATTAGACTGTAGTCCATCTGTTTTTCTGCATACTTTGTAAGCGCCCTTTTACCCTGTTCTTCATTGGTCAGGATCCCCATGGACCCTCACAGAGCAGGTACTATTTGGGTGGTGAATCATTCTCAGCACTGCAGTAACACTGACGTGGTGGTGGTGTGTTAGTGTGTGCTGTGCTGGTACAAGTGGATCAGACACAGCAGTGCTGCTGGAGTTTTTAAACACTGTGTCCACTCACTGTCCACTCTATTAGACACTCCTACCTTGTCAGTCCACCTTGTAGATGTAAAGTCAGAGATAATAGCTCATCTGCTGCTGCACAGTTTGTGTTGGTCATCCTCTAGTCTTTCATCAGTGGTCGCAGGATGCTGCCCACAGGACGCTGTTGGCTGGATATTTTTGGTTGGTGGACTATTCTCAGTCCAGCAGTGACACTGAGGTGTTTAAAAACTCCAGCAGCACTGCTGTGTCTGATCCACTTAGACAGGCGCAACACACAGTAACACACCACCACCACGTCAGTGTTACTGCAGTGCTGAGAATGATCCGCCACAATGATCCACTCTCAGAGTCACTTTGACTTCTTGAGATGTTCAGGTATGTAGCATATATGCTGTACGCTAAAATATAACAGCACTATGGGAAAAATGTAAGTTTATGAGTATGATTTACATACATATGTACATTTTTCCACATTAATGTAAAATTCAAATATTATTCATTTCTTTTTTTGAAGCACTCACAGCGTTGTTCGCTTAATCAGCATGCTTTATTCTAGTTCCAGTAGCTGCTCAGTTTTGGCTACAGGCTCCATAGTAGGCTATACTAGTGATTAGATGAGAAATTAAAGCTGCATTTTGTTACCTACACATAACACACTACAACTGGCATGAGAACATTCACTGTTAACCAGCATATTGATAATAGTATCCACGTAGCTAACATTATTAAGAAATCAGAAAGTAAATTAGACTGTATTTTTCTCATTAACTGTATGAGTAGCTACCTTTCCCATTAGCTAGGGTTTGTTAGAGACAGCCTTTTATAACTTGTTCAATGAGTGCTTTGATCAGTGAGGACAGAGATGCAAAAGAGACAAGCAGAGAGAAAGAGAGAGAGAGGGAGAGAGAGGTAAATTAAATAAAATCAATTTGAAACTATCACTTGATTTACTGTAGGTTTCAATATATATTTACATAAACATATAATAAATAGTTACATTATTCATTAAACAAACATAAAAGGGTAGGAGTCAAATCAGTTTATGGAACAGTAATAGGAGTTCATGGAAGAATGGAGGGATTGGGAATGAACAAAAGAATGAACAAGAGGTGCATAACAGTTATGGATAGGTAAAAGTAGAGCAATGATTTTGTTAAAAAAAACTAAACTAAAAGGAGAAACTTACAGTTGGTGTAACTCATAATAGACAGTTATTTTATTCACTCTGAAACGTAGGTCACATTTTTTCAAAATGGACCTCACTGAAATTCTGATTCTAGTTACGCCCCTGACTGTATGGTGCAATTAAGCAGATAATATTTTACTATGCTCTGTAGCATGATAAAAAGCAAGCCCAGATGACCTCAGCTTTTTATCAAGATGGGAAGAGGAAAAGTGACTTTGAGTGTCTTTAGCATTCATTATTGGGGCAAGAATGACAGGAGATTCCATCACAAAAACTGCTCAGCTTGCTGGTGTTTCAATAAAAACAGTGGCTAAAGTCACATCTACATTTAGATCTATGGGAAAGACATTAGTAAATAGGGTTGGAAATTGTGGTTGAAAGCACACATCCAATGACTGTGATGCTTGTGCATTACTGAGATATGTAAGGAATACAGAAGGTGATCAGAAAATCAGTTCGAGACATAATCAGACTATGTCAGCAAGAACAGTCCAATGTCAAATGTTCAGGAAACATTTTAAAAGAAGTAATGCTTGGCTATGAAAGGAACATCCAGGAGAGGCATAGTTCTGGACTGGGTAAGGATTGAGGATTGAAGCTCACCACTTTGCCAATAGCCTAATTGTTTAAAAACAATACTCCTCTATGATTGATTGCATCAAAAGATTCAAAGAATCCAGAATAATCTCTGTGCATAAAAATCAAGACCAAAAACCACATCTGAATGCCTGTGACTCCCTCAGACAGCACTGCACTAAAAACAGACATGCTTCTTTAATGGGTATCACCAAATGGGCTCAGGAATACTTTGTCAAACTGTTGCAAATAAACACTGTTTGTTACTGCAACCACAAATGCAAGTTAAGACTATACCATGCACAGTGGAAGCCAGAAATGCTGCAGACATCTCTGGGCTCGAGCTCATCTGAAATGGACTGATGCACAGTGGATGTCTGATGAGTCAACCTTAAGCTTGTTATAATAATAATATAGAAGTAGTAAAGGACCATCCAGATTTTTATCAGCGTAAAGTTCTATAGCCAGGGTCTGTCATGGTATGGAGGTGTATATGTGCCTAAGACATGGGTAAATTGCACATCTGTAAAAGCACCATTAAGCCTGAAAGATATATACACATTTTGGAGCAACATACGTTGCCTTCAAGACAGCATCTTTTTCAGTGACATTCACGCTTATTTCATCAGGACAGCGCCTTCCCACATTTTGCACATTACAACAGCAAGGCTGCGTCATCAGAGAGTATGGGTGCTAGACTAGCCTGCCTGTCTCCTATTGAAAATTATGAAGTGCAAAATACAACAACAAAGGCTCTATGCGGCTATGCAGCTTAAAATTTGATAAGTGAAGCATGGCAAAAAAAATTCTGCTTTCAAAGCTGAGTCAATCAATAATAATAAAGACATTCTTCTGACAAATGCTGCTTTATATTTAGAAATCATTAATACATGAGCCATCATAGGCCACTTAGAAGTTCTTATAAATAATAACCTAATAGTCTTTAAAAAAATAACTGAGAACAGGAAAATATTGTACTCTTAAGAATCTCTACAGTTGCCAGTAATGAGGCTTTACTTGAACTGAATGGCTAAAAGGCAATTCTGTGACTTGTCCTATGAAATACAGAATATGTATGACACCTTTGAATTTTTTGCCTAGTGCTGGGCCGTCCTCATGCAATGGTGGATGGTGCAATTTAACAGCTGCTCTGCTGTATCCTGTCCCTGCAGGACTCTGCAAGTGTGAGAAAGTGAAGGAAAGACAGATGGTGCCATACTCACCATTTCCCTGTGGTTGGGATAGTAAACCTGTTCAATCAGTGGGAACTCCTCTGGCCCCAGTTGCTTGTACAATCTGGACATCTGAGCAAACTGCAAGTGTCCACAGGCGCATAATCACAAACATACATGAATCCTTGCATTTCACATAGTGGATGATAAGAAAATGTGCCTTTACAGTCACATGACTCTATAATCTATAATCTTTAAAATCACTTATTCAGCTTATTTAGATGAATAGGTCTTTTTAACAATTTGGAATGAAAAGTTATAATACATAAATTTCACAGTGTTTTATGAAATCAATTAAACTAATCAAATTATCCAGTCAGCTCACAGTGACAATCAAATGAAATGACAAATAGTGACACTGATAAAGATTAGATCACAGATTAGATGGCACAATATTGCTCACCACCCATGGCTTGTCACAGAAGTTGTATACAGAGTGCAGAGAGTTTACACTAGGGATACCAGCATACTGAAGACCGATCACAATGTTCCTGTGATCTCCATTCTTGGCCATACTGAAAGCATGCTGCCGCACCAGTACAAAGTCTGGCTTGAAACATCTGGAGAACATGCAAAATTTCTGCTAGTGAGCATTACAACACATTTTGAAATCTGATCTATTTTTTTACATCAGCCATTCTAAAAGTTGGTAAACGAAAATTATAAATCTATCTACAAATAACGTCACTGCTTAATTCATTAAAGATTTCTTAAGAAAGCTTTTTGAATATGTTTCACAGCACTACAAACTGATGCAGCTTACTTTGTGATCTTGTTGCCACCACGAATAGCTTCAGTGTCCACACTATAGCTGCCAGTTGCATGAGCCACCAGATTAATCTCAGAGAAGTCAGCCTTGAAGAAAATCCATACCAGCGACAAATAAGAGGATTAATGTATTATATATAACTTTTTCCAAGTCATTTTGGGTAATTTTCGTTAGTACATTCATCATTAAATTTACATACAAGGGCAATAGGTATTTTCAAATCATGTCAAAAACTGAAAAACGTCAAAAATGGAGGTTTTCTTCCGACAACAGCAATATATATATATATATATATATATATATATATATATATATATATATATATATATATATATATTGCTGTTGTCGGAAGAAAACCTCCATGTTGTTATTAAATACTTTTGTAGCATTCCTGATTAATGCTATGGAAGCACTACAAAGAGACTGGCTTTATTAGGCAGAAGTAGAGGGAATGAAAGTAAGTACAAAGACATTGAGAAATTAGACAATAAAGGGTAAATCTGGCCTAAAACTAGCATTCAATATGTAATTAGTTGTATTATGCAGTATTTTGTAGCCCATTATATTGGTTTCATGTTTTCTCCTATTACAATACCCAGCATGCATTGCACAAAGGTCATACAACCACTGGGAATCCTAATTGCTAACCTAGTCATTAATCTCCTGGCTAATAAATATAACCAAACTGGCATTACTATAACTTTTTTATCTTGATTGTCAAACAAGAGAGCTTTTTCTTTATAAAAGACACAACTGAAGAATGCGTGTGAATTGCATTTTCCACCTGTATTTGGAAAACATGCAGAAACAAATGATGAAGACAGAGTAATTGGTTAGCATTTTCGATAACACTCTTGCCTTGCCCAAGGGTAGCCAGGGTTCAGTTCTCTCTGAAAACCATTACCACAGTTATACAGTTGCTGTAAGACATTGAGCTCACTAGGAGTAACATTAGTTATCTGGCTTCCCTCTGCATTCACCAGCTAACAAAACAGTAATAACACATTTTGCTCCCAAAAATCCACACCACCACAGTTTTAGGGTTTTTTTAAGTTTTCAGAGGTTATCCGAAATGGGTTTTCCTAGTCGTTAAATTGGAATATCTCACTGTAGAGAGTACTGTGGGAAATGCTGTAGAAAATGATTAGGTATGAAGTAGCAATGGTTAAGTTTCCATTTTGCTCATAGTGTCTCTTCAATTGTGTCACTGAAAACATGAATAAAAATCATGATTATGGCAATATTTATGTCAATGTGAAGCAGTAAGCTGAAAAATTCTCAATCAAATCAATCAAATCTAAATGACAAATCGCTAGAAGAAGAATGTTTTATTAGCATGTGTAACAAACAGTAATTTAAATGGAAATTCTTCCCACCTGTTCCACTTTGATGTCAAATTCACCATGAACCTTCTTGCCTTTAAAAACCTTGGTCCTAATGGAGGAAAAAAGTAGGATTAAACCTAGTTAGAATAATGAAACATAAGAGTCATACAGAAAATGTAAACTAATATCTTTATAAAAGAATATATCTGTAACATATAACATCTGTCTATGTTCTGGGGCATGACTGTATAATGCAATTAATGTAAAATCCATCTTCCATCCTATCTTCTTTTGGACTTCTTGCCAGAATTGTGAAAGGTGAAACAATTCAGAGTTTTCAATCTTCTACACTTGTTTTGGGTTTTAAAGTTTACATATTTATTAGTACTCAGATCTCAGAGCCCATATTTGACTGCTCACAGAAGTTGTTATTAATGATGTTAAACGTCCTTATCCATACAAGCGCAAATGCAACGTCTAATAGTTCTATTTTTCATATTACGCTTACATGTAGCCTAAAAAAGCGATGAGATGGTGAGTCACGCCTATTGATACTCGACTATCGACTATTGATATTTTTAGGGGACCCGTAAACTCCTATCTATATTGTTCTTATTTACATGCAGCTATATAATATCATAATTTGAGGTTATACATGTGACAATATTCGCTTTAATCCAAGATTTAAATAAAGCGGGAAGGCCAGTCCACATGAACGAACTGAAGCTTTCTTAACAGTCATGACCTATTTAAAATGAGGAAGTGTTCATCTTACCAATCTGTCTGCTGATCATCGATGACTAACAGAATTTTTGCGTGTGTTGCGCTTGCTCTCTCGGTAGCCTCATTAAACGTGGCTGCGGCGGCAGCGGTCGTTTGTTTCACAGCATTGGAGATGGAGGAGAAAAATCCGGCCCCGCTCGACTGGATGGGAGGTGGCCGCCTCTCTTGCGCTCCGGGCGACACCGCCGGTCCGGGGCTTTGCTGCGGAGGGTCGGGCCGCTGGAGGTCAGTCATATAGCCATTTGGCAAGTTGGACATAAAATTGCTGTCCGATAGTCGACGTCGCAGGTAATTCATGGTGAGGATAAAAGATGAGGTGACTGGAGCGGTGTATAATAACAATACCAATATATATGCAGTGACTCTTCAAATATTACAAACGATCCACCACTAAGTGTTCTATTTCCCCATCGAAAATCAGTTGACTGAACGACCCTGTAGACCTTATCCTACAGTGCAGTTGCCTCAAGCGGTACCTTAAAGTACTCTTCGACGTTGCTGTAAAAGCAAAGGTTTCGCTGTATTTCCACGAGCATGAAAAATGTATTGAAGGTGTTATTATAATGTAAGACGGCAGTGCTGATTCTAAAGACACACTTAAGAGGCCGTTTTCCTAGTTCTGGCAGGTTGATCTGTAACAATACAACAGTTGTACTTCAATTACATCAAGATGCTGAGCAAAAAGATAAAAGTATGTCTGGATTTCCTCTCGTCGTCTTGTGGCCAGACTGTCCGTGATTTGGATTCTTCTAAGCGAAGGTCCGGTTCGAGCTCCCGAATATGCATGTAGCCTACTGTATCACGCCCGCTGCCCAATCCTGTCTTCCGGAATCCGATCAGGGTTTTTCTTTTTTCCTGCGTTATGTTCAGGACCACCACCCGTTGTTCCTTCAGTGCTTATGACTTGGTTTGATTGTTATGATGATGCTGATGAATGGCCAAAATGATGAATTCGTTATTGCAGTATTTTTTGTTTTAACTACATCGGGATTATTTTCATCCTCCTAATCAGAATAATTCTCCTCCCAAAATCAAGTACACGTAGCTACAAAAAAAATATGTATTAGTGACGCAATGAAACCAATTGCTCGCTGTTTTCAGGTTCGGCTGTTCAAAGCGAGGTTCAGCGAATACCTTCTCAGTTTTTGTGGGATATGCAATCTTAAAGTGAGATACTCGATTTAAAAGTTTGAAACATAACATCCCTGTATTCCAAGATGACAATTCTTACATTCACAGGGCTGCAAACGTGACTGATTGGCATGATGAACATTCATGAGCAATCACACATCTGGACTTACCCACAAAATCCATAGATTTGAATCCTCTTGAAAATCTGTGGGACTATCAGGAACAACGAGTAAGACGCCAGAGAAGGCATCCACGAAATCTGGCCGAACTTCACAATTCTTTGAGGCAAGAGTGGCTGAACGTTGATGTTGCCCACATCCAAAAACTTGTCCAATCCATGCCACATCGAATCGCAGCTGATATTCATGCTTATGGAGGTATTACACGCTATTAGGTATGTTTCAGTCATAGATAAAAAAAAAAAAAAAAAAACAGTGAACTTATTTTAATGTTTTATTTAAAGTGATGCATTGAACTTACTTCTTTCAAATGTGTACATCATCCTCATATGGATATTACATCAACCCAGCTTTGCCTTTCCATTTATTTACATTTGGCAATAATCGTGTTGATGTAATGTTTTCAAGTATATACAAATTCTATGATGTATAGAACTGAGTGAGTCATATAGAATTAAATATAATAATTCATATTTTATTATTATTCATATAATAAAATATGCAGAATGCCTCATATCTGAAATCTCAAGTCGGTTAAGTTAACAAAAACATTTCCCCTAGTTTCACCTCTCAAGAATCCCTCTTTATTGTGCATGGGGTCAAAGTACACTTATGTCATATTCCAGGCAGGGTCAGCACAGCTTCAATTGTTTGAAACTTCTTAATATTTATCCTAATGGTTAGCACTGTCCATGATTTATGAAGATCAACAACCTAATTTGGGTATTCTCTGATTTTCCCCACATTAATGGATGCTTGCATTGCATGTTACATATTTTTATTCTAGTGAAAAAGGGAATCATGAGTGGCCACTAAAAACTTAGGAAATAAAGGAAATATGAAAATATGGGAATACATGTGAATAACATTTTAATCATCATCATTGCTATAGACACCAATAAATGTGACATGTAGTTTTGAGAGGTTTTTCCTCTTTTTACTTTTTATACCTCTCACAAATTTGTTATTTGCCATAATTTTATTAGGTTAAATTTCATTCGACAGTTACCTCAAAATATTTTTCATATTTGCCCATTTAGGACCTAGAAACTTCTTGCTGTGTTGTAATCTGCCATGGGTTATCTAGTGACCACACTCAAAAAAATGACTCTTTGAAAATATATATATTTTTTTTTCCATCAAAGTGTTGCACAAAATTAAATTATCTACATTCAGAGATATAATTTGAGTAACATTTACTTATTACCTATAAGTAATGTCAACGTAACTATATTTTGCAGGATTTACATCAATAATGTAATTTTAACTAAAATGAATCATGTTCTTTCTACTTAAGCAAATTACGTAATTGTTATACATTTTTTTTTGTTAAAACAACTCAAATTTGATGCCTTTCTGATGACATTTACTCATTGCTTGTAAGTTTTGTCAGCTTAGTTATATTTTGTAAAATTTCCTTGAAGTGTAATTTCAATCATGTTCATGCTATTTCATTAATGAAGACTGTTAAATAACTTTTTAGTAAAACTACTCAATTCTTTCGTATTTCCAAATAGTTACTCATTGTAGATACAACAGCTTAATTATATCACAGAGCATTTATTATTGTACAATGTTTAAATGTTAATTTTCACAAATTAAACTTCAGCTACACTTATTCATGTTCCATCTATTTAAACACATGGTCAAGACAATGACTATCATGATAAAAAATTAGTGATTTTATTAAGGTACATCAAAAACACATGCATATTAGGATCAACTAAAATACACATTTGCTATACCACTATAGAAAAACACTGAATATTAAGTAATAAAACAGGACTATAGACAAAATAAAGCAAAGTAGTAAAAAATAGACTAAATACTTGCACAGGTATCAATAAATTAGTGCTTGTCTTGCAGGCAACACAAGCTAAAATGCAACTTTACATACAACAATAAGCTTCAAACAGAACATTGCCATTATAAACACATTCACCTAAATGTGTGTGCCTTTAATCACAATTAATTAAGTCTTACATTCAGTAATTATGTAATGATAACACCAACCTTAAGTGCAACTTTACAACAGCAGATATTTAAAATAGAACAGCACAATAACAGTATTAATGTTATATGACTTTATAGAATATCCAATTGTCATCAATAGTGCCTACAGAGTACAACCTTCTTGTCAAAGCACTGCCTGTAGTTAGCACAACCTTATTTTGCTTGTTAGACTATGCAGATTTCAGGTGAAAATTTATAGAGCTCAAATTGTGCAAAAGGCTACTTTGTACAGTGTTAGCAAAAAAGATTCTAAAATTTACCTGCATGCCATTTTAAGACATATTATTCTTAAACATGACCAGGATCTTGACATGTTGTATAGAAAACCATTGAAATGTCATTGAATTTTAAGAGATGTTGACAAATACAGCCATTCTTATTTCATGTGACTTAAGCGTTGTTCAAAAGTCCATTGCTTTTCAATCAAAGTAGAAGCTAGTGTGAAAAGTTCCAAATATTTCCAGAATGGACAGCCTACTTGGACTATCCCGAGATTTTGTTCTCCAAACCAAGAATATTAGGGGAGAGCTTTGCACCATCCTTTGGCATGAGGAATGTACAAATTCATAGCAGCACTTCCGCCCATTGTGGTGAGCCATATTCAGTGCATAGATTACTCCAAGCATTACTGCAGTCTGGTGCAACTGATTTGATGTTTCCTACAATAACGTTTCCATCAGCGTCAACGTCTTCATATTCTCCAAGAGCTCCACCCTCTTCTGATGACATAAATGCCCATTTCAGTGCTGTGCTGGTCTCTCAAGATGTCTTCACCATGAATGTCCTACAAATTAAATCTTGTTATTAATACTAAACTCCATTGTACTCTTGCTCCATAAAGAGTAAGTTCAGTTTATTTCTCATTGGAGCTCTTCTAAATACTTCCAGGCACCTCCGATAGTTTTTTTTTTTTATATCAAATACTTATTTTATGATGAATCTAAATAAAATCAGCCCCCATCTCCACAAAACTCCATTCAATGGTAAAATACACATTACAAAATGGATAGTTCTAGCTAACCCTTCTCACACTAGCACCTACAATCTATGGTTGGTGTGTTAGTATGTTAGCACCAACGCCGCGTTTCGATTTGGATTTACTATACAGACGGGAGGGGGCTGATTTTATTAAGCAAATGTTATAAGCAATTGATAAGAACTGAGGTGCCTGGAAGACACACAGTATTTAAAAGAGCTCGAATATGAAATAAGATGAATTTACCTTAGTTAGAAATTAGAAATGAATTAGAATGGTGGTGATGTGCTTAGGTCACATACTGACTTACCATGTACTCCTTGATAAGAAATCCATCATCATCATCATCATCATTCAGGTTCAGACAAAGAGCTTTTATGATGGTAGACATCCTTCGCCTGCGCATATTGATTGCACTTGTTAGAATATACCTTCAACTATTTAAAAAAATCGGTACATTAACTTGACAAGCATACAAGGAACAGATAAAAGAAACATATGAACATTAAAATCCCGATCATCTTAGAGACTGAAAAATGATTACTAATTTGAACAATAAACCAATTAATAAAAAGTAGCTTTACAAAACAAATAGCCTCATAGTTCAATACAAATATCAAATCTGGGTCATAAAAATGCACTTACCAGAGACTTAGAACATGCCAGAGAATCCTTTAAAACATGGCAGTCAACAACCTTGGTAAGCCTTAACCTATAAACAAAGATGGCATTTAAATAAAATTAAATGAAAAACAACGTTAACATTTTATCTTAAACATAAGCTTTACTTTAATGTTTTATTGCTTTACTTTAATGTTTTATCTCACCATGTGGAAGGACATAACAGTGCATTATTTTGGCTGAAATTTAATAGTCTTCCAATAATATATATATATATTATTTTACTCATATTTAGCTATTTGTTTTAATCCTTTGAGCATTATTTTAATTTGAAACCAACTCAGATATTTAAGTCACATCATGGTTCTTTTAATCAATATGGCTATCAAGATTCCCTGTCTAGGGTTTGTGCATTATTGAGCATCAAAATCAATGTATAAAAATTACTTCTACCACTTGGCACTTGAAGTCCATAATATTTAACATAAATGCAGTTTGACTAAACATAAGGTAAACCACATCTTGATAACAATGACAAAAGGGTTACATAAGCAAAATACATTTGTGAGTGTGTGTGCATGCACCATCTTATATACAAAATGATATTCTGATTATAATAATGACCAGTGAAACTCTGCTGTTATAAGGGCAAACAAACCTCTTTTCCACTACAGGGCTGAACAGTTATCATTAGCTTGATAGTTAACAAGATAACGGATTCTATTATGCCAAACTAAATCTCCACTGACAATTCTGATAGAGCAAAGTCGAGCGATTGGTGTTGAAGGAACAGAATGCTGAAATTAATGTTAAACCTGCTTCATGGTGCTTGTAGCCTATTAGCTAAGTTAGCCAGCTAGCTGCTAACACTAACGTTTGCTTAGCTAACTAACGCTAGCTAGCTGCGCTAACGATATCAGAGTCCATGTTGGAACAACACATTGCAAACTGGGTTCATCAGCTGATGCCTGTAACCTACTAGCTGCTAACGCTAGCTACAATAGCGTTTGCAGGCTCCATCAGAAACCAGCTCTGGCTCCATATCCAAACTCCAGGCTCGGTGGAGCTAGCTAGCTAGCTAACAAAGGCTAAAATTACACAGGTTTGTGGACACCTATTACCCAAATATCATATCCGAAATCACAGGCGAAGCGAGCACAGCCTCCTCCATGAGAAAAGATTATTACAGGTCATGTCAAGGACACACAACTAGGTCTGTTTACTTCGAATATGCGTTGAATTGAGCCCCTCACAAACTTTGCTATGCTAGTCGTCCCTTAACTGTACCTTTTCATCTGTTATATCCAACGCTGCGTTGTGTGTGTGTGTGTCTACAACCATCTAAACAATATTTTACCGTGTAGTTGTACGATGACACAGTAGCTAAACGCACTCGTCAGCAGTGAACTTAAGAAAATGGCGCCGTTACTTAGCTAGCTAGCAGGCTACGTCAACAGTAACGTTAGCTAACGGTTGTGTTCATGAGCAAACTTAGTGAGGACCTCAAGTGACCCCAACACAGACAGATACTTATGAAGCACACAGTGAATTAAAACACTGCGGTTTTAGTAAGTTTGGTGATTATTTGACCGAGTAACGTTATGTGTACTTTGAATGTGTGTGGGTTTAAACTGGCTAGGTAGCTAAGCTAGCGAATTTTAAGCCATGCTAAGTCCTCCCTTAACCTTACGTTTTTGCCAATAATTTTCTGCGTAAATGTCATGAATATGTTATATGTCCATAATGACAAATAGACAATATACGATATCCTATCTTGTGAATGTAAGATGACAGAATCTTCTCAGGTAATCCAAATCTTCCCAGAGACGAGGTGTAGAAAATGGCTGCCGTCAGCTCGGAAAAAGCTGTGCATGCGCAGTTTCTACCCCTTGACATAATTATTTCTGATTCACTTTAAGCATGTTTCATATGCTTAGTTTACTGGTTTTCAACATTGTTTATTATTATTTAATTGAAGCAAAAACACATTTAAATTGAGAAAAACATGCACAATTTTTTTATGTAAAATTTACTAAGGGCCGAGTTAATTTTTTTCAGTGCAGTTGGCAGAAAATGTAAGTAGTGAAGCACTAAAACTTATTTCAGGTTTTGTGGTCATTAAAACTCAGCAGTGTTTTACTGTGGCATAATGTGATGTGAACAAATTTCAACATGCTGTCTGTTGTTAAAAACGATAACTTAATTCTTAATGTCTGACCCAGAGTGGCAAGTATGTAAATTAAGGATCAGAACTAAGTAATAAACAAAGCACCTTTAACATATGTTTCATTACACATAGGGAATCACTGAGCTTGTGATTCAAACAAAAGAATACCATAACCTTAAGCATCGCTGGTCTGGTCTCCTAGACTTCTCAGCACCTACTACCATGCAGTCAGTAATTTAGAGCTAAAGCAGGGCTATACATGACAGCCCTCAGGCCGAGAAGGGGAATGCTGCAGACCGGAGACCTAAAGGGGAGGGAACTGGGGCGGGAGTCTGTCAATCATTTTTTGCATCAACCAATTACATAACTACTCTTGGCCGTCAATCACAGTTTGCATTGGCCAATCGCAGACTAGAACGAGCTGACCATTAAAAAACAGGGTAAAAAAGTATGCAGAGAAACCAGAGATGGACTACAGTCTGTAATTGTAGACCTGCAAAGTGCTCCTATATGGTAAGTGGAGCTGATAAAATGGACAATGAGTGTAGAAACAATGGTCATAATATTCTGATATGACTGTGTATATTAAAATACACCACCCATAACATTAAGACCGCCTGCTGTGTAGGTACCCCTTGTACTACCAAAACAGCTCTAACCCACCAAGGCTTGTGTCTTGACACCTTTCTATCATAGCCAGCATGAACTTTTACAGCAATTTGTGCTACAATAGCTTTTCTGTGGGATCAAACTGACTGTTCACATATTGCCTAATATATCCAACCCTTTAACCCCTTGAAAGGTGCAGTTGTAACAAGACAATCAGTGTAATCCAATTCACTTGTTTTGTTATGATTGAATATGATTGAATGAAATGCATTTTAGAGTTAACTTCATGTTTTCAAACATCTAACGTATTATTTCAGAAACTACTAGCTAACTAGCTACATCCTTACTGGCTCAGAATGGAAAGCTAAGTTACTGCTAACGTATCTGTAGCTAGGTTAACAGCAGCGTTTGACTGTAGTGAGGAGACGCAGTCATTAAGTCGTATTTGGTTAGCTATAAACACTTTCGCCTCACTCACAGTGTATATCTAGAGTGAAACATCAAAACAACAAACATATAGCTAGCTATATCAGTCAGAAATACTGAACTACTATTCATTAGCTACATACTCGTCTTATTTACCTTTCATCTCACGTTCCAGTGGGTAAAACAGCCTGTGACAAAATTGGGTGTTAAACTAACCTAACAGCGGCTAGATTCGCTAATGCAAAGATGACGGACAGCTCATTCTAATTTGCAATTGGCCAATGCAAACTGTGATTGATGGCCAAGAGTAGTTATGTAATTGGTTGATGCAAAAAATGATTGACAGACTCCCGCCAACAGTTCCCTCCCTTTTAGGTCTCTGGTCTGCAACTTTCCCCTTTCGGTATTCCTGCCTTGCGCCCAATGATTCCATGTAGGCTCCAGACTCACCGCAGCCCTGGCCAGGAAGAAGCGGATAAGAAGATGACTGGACAGATGGGTGTTGTAATGGGTATTACAGAAGATGTTGCTATCAAATAGAAACTATGAGCAATATAAACATAATGGTATACAGAGTTTATCCTAAGTTAGGGAGGTCTATACATTAACTATCTATCAATCTATCAATTCTAATTCAAAAAAGACTTCTTCATCATTCAAATATATATCCAGTGGTGGTCGAAGTACACAAACCATGTACTTAAGTTAAAGAAAGAGATCCCCAAAGTAAGCTATTACTCCAGTAAAATAGAAGCCCTCCCTTTAGACCTTGAGTAAAAGTATAAAACTATTTACTCTTAAATATCTCAAATAAGTATCAAAAGTAAAGTATCATTTCTGTAACAAGACTCTTGCTTAATCAAGCTATTTTAGGAGAAAAGACTCTAGTGTCACTCTTGGTTCTCCAGTCTTTTAATAGAATGTTATTAGTTAGTCTGACACTGATGTCTATTAAAATTATCATAAGCACAAAACACTGAAGGCAAACAATTTCCATTAGGAACCAAGTGGCTATGAAATAACTTTTTGTGAACAAGCAAAGTTTCAGTTTAAGATTTATTACACATACTTGCTCAGGCCACCTACCCTCCTCCAGTAATGCAGCTTTGTGTTTGCAGTGGGGAAAATGTGTGTGTTCCACATTTGTTATATGTTTAATGTATACTATATATCACTGCATGCCTTTAACTTCTTATGAAAGCCCTATTCTAATATTGTAATGCCAAATTTTAAACTGGAGACTACTTTAGACTCCTCAGCTTTTAGTACACTGCAAGTAAATGTGGTGGAAACTTGCATCCGTCATGTTGATAATATAATATTCATGACCCATCCAAAGTATCTTCATTAAACCAAGGAGACAAATCTAAGGAGATACAGGTAACCTGAAAAATCAAACAATCCTATAATGTAAAACATAAAGACAGCTATTATGCCTGCTAAGTGAGAATTATCTGATGCCTCATATGAAAGGGGAAAATGGGGGGAAATGCACCCTTAAAAACAACGCACATTGATCTGTGAACATTATCACAGTTAAGGGGAATAAACTGGAAGAGCTCATTTTTATATAGCAAAAAAAAATAAATAAAAAAATAAAATAAAATAAAAAATAGAGAAAATCTTAAAGTAAATATTTGTCATCTCAGTTTTATAGAATTGATAATAATATGGCAAATAATTTGTGGCCATTTTTTTCAAACACATTGTTATTCATCAAACTACACTAAAGAATTAAAAACACTAAAGAATTATATTTTAAATTTAAATTGAGATCTTTATGTATTTGTGTTAATGATTTCACTTTGTAATGATTAGAGGTGGGTAATCCAGGTCCAAAAAGTAAAAACCCTCCCTAGGATTTTGTTCCAACTGCCTGAACACCTTTGTTGCTGGTTTGAGCAAATTAGAGAATTCAAGCAGTTGGAACAAAATCCTAGGGAGGGTTTTTACTTTTTGGACCTGGATTACCCACCTCTAGTTAATGCTAGGTGACAAGAGATAAGTGGCGCGCAACTAGAAATATTTAAAATGTCAATTTTGTCTATTGCAATACATACACAATTACAATACACAGATTTATTTTTAGTACTAGTAGTATTACAAGAAGAAGAAAAATAATAACAAATAATTTAAACAAAGCAATATCGTTCAACATTTAATTGGTAAGTGGTGCAAATGATTGGTGTGCATGGCAAAAAATATTAGGTGTGTATGTAACTCTGTCTAGCTGCAATATCTATCTAGCTGTTCATCCCCTCTTTCTCAGGTTTATAACTTTATTTTATTTGTTTATTTTTTTTTATAATTGATTAGTAAAGCTTGTTTTTGTATACATGGTTAAGAAAATGTGTGTGTGTATGTGTGTGTGTGTGTGTGCTTGTTTTGTTTTTGTTGCTCCTTGTATCTTATAATTTAGGTTTTACTTAACTCCCAAATGTCTTTGCTTTTTAACAGCATGTCTTTGCTTTAATTTGAGAGATGACAGTCATTGACTGAAAGAGGTAACTATAGCTGCATTGTTGTGTCTGATGAACAGGTAGAGGACCTGAAAAAAGTACACTGCAACTCTAGGCAACAAGAGCAGGTCAGTGGCAATTGTACTGGAAGTTCAGGAACACCTGGTGGCACTGTTGCATCAAGAGTCAAGGACAGTGTCTGCAGAGGCAAGAATCAGAGACTGAGAATAGGTCAGGCTGATCCAGGATCAGGGACTGAAACAGAAAGTGCTGAAGTAGAAGCTAAATAGACTGGATCTGCATTTAAAGATCCAACCTCTGGTTTCACTGCATCTTAGGCCAGCAGGACTGCAACAGCTAAGGGCGACAGGACCCCAGTACTTGAGGTCATTGAGACTGCAGCAACAGAGTTGCTAAGAGGTGAGTCTGGTACAGCAGAGTTACTGGCAGGCTGACCTGAAGAAGCAGAAGTTACTGCTGCTAGATTAGCAGTATAGGGGACAGGCACCTGGTAGAGTTACACAAGGCATCAAAAGCTTGCTGCTTTTTCAATACTATAACGAGGCAAATTATTTGATTCTGTAACTTTTGATGCTTTCAATACTGTATACAGCCTGAAGAACTGAATCTGTATTCTGGATAAGTGAATCAAATTGTGCATGTTAATTTGACTTGGATAGGCCACGCACACAAGCCAGCTGGCTCAAGCAGCGCCAAGGCAGTAACCTAGCTAGCATGGCTACACCAAAAACAAAAGATGTACTCTCACATCCATGTCTTGTGGAAAGAATTTGCTCAAGGTGTCAAGTCTAAGCATATTTTGAATATCATGTCATATCATGAAGACAAGTAGCCACCAGACATGACAAAACCAGCAGGCAAAAGGTGTTACAAGTGCCTCCACTGCAAAACAGGCAACACTAGCAAATATGCTAAGCATTTGGCCAACAAGCACTCCAACCTGTACAAAAAGCTGAAAGGTTAAGTTAGACAGGTTAGCAAAATTAAAGGCTGTGCTGGGGAGCTTTCTTAAGTGAAATGTTCTTTTGAGAATTTAAGTGTTTTTGCACTGGGGATAAGCTAATTACTTGTTTTGTGAACTCTTGATTATGCTCCACATGTTTGCGTTTCCATCGCTAACATCTAACACTGGCCTACTTAATCATTAAAGTTCATGTGGGCCAATTTTAAATAGTAAAATATTGGTGTTTAAAACTGAACAATAGGTGTACAGCTTAACCTCACAATATGAATGTTCGTCTCAGTCTTTATTTTCTTTACACAGAAGTCAACTTCCCACCCCCTTAGGTTTATCCAGTCAGACTAGCATTACATCTGTACTAGACAGACACACAAAACATAGCAAAGACTCCAAAGAAGCCCAAAGACTAAACAGAACTGTAGTGGAGTATTGCACAGCACTTATGTATTGTATTGCACTGTTCTGTGTTTAACTCTGTCCCTTTTTCACTAGGTGTCAATGACCTTCTGATTCTAGCAGTATCTGAGCTTAGGACTGGCTTTCTTTCTAACCTATTGGTAGCTAGCGAAGATTCTTTCTCTGGATAGACAAAGCACTTTTTGTAAGTCGCTATGGATAAGAGCGTCTGCTAAATGATGTAAATGTAAATGTAAATGTAAAATGGAGTACATATGCAAGGACCAAGTGCCTCTATAATCAAAATTGTGAAAACTGGATTCAGAAATCTAATATAGCGGTTAGACAGAAAATATGACATATCTGATAGGGAATTCCATTCTTTGCTTGTACCACAGACCTCTGGACGAGAGCTAAAGATGCATATATGACTGTCACCAATCAGTTTGTAACAGAATGGTGGGAAGTGCAGTCTTGGTGTTAGCTCTACAGCTCTGCATACAAGTCATACTGCAGAGTTTACACAAGGCACTTGAGAAAACCACAACTAAAGACTGGAAACTGGACATATCCAAAATGTCTGGAATGACAACAGATAATGCCTCTAATAATATCAAAGCGTTTAAAGAATATAACTTTGTCCCATGTTTTTGCCACAGTTTGCACCTGGCAGTAAACAAGGCCTTGGAAATTGATGGAGTAGCAGCATGTTTGTCCAGGCTCCTTAGAATGGTCTCAGCATTCTGTAGATCAAATAAAATGTGCAGAGCACTAAAAAGAAATAGAAAATGCTGCAGATACGGGAACACAAACTCATTCATGATGAGCTGACCAAGTGGAATTCTACTTATGATATGGTAGAGGGATTCTGTGAATAGTAGCAAACTGTCTGTGCTGTTCCGGCAGAGAACCGCAAAAGGTGGCATCTTATGCCCAAGGACACAGATGTCACCATTCTGGAGACAGTCAGAGATGTGTTTGTACAAATGGGTGACTTCAAAGATGCCTTAAGTGGTGAGAAAGACCCCACTCTATCTTCAGTTCTTCTCTTCATATGGAACATACACCAATCAGGCATAACATTATGACCACCTCCTTGTTTCTACAATCAGTGTCCATTTTATCAGCTCCATTTACTATATAGGTGCACTTTGTAGTTCTACAATTACAGATGATAGTCCATCTGTTTCTCTGCATACTTTGTTAGCTGCCTTTTACCCTGTTCTTCATTGGTCAGGATCCCCATGGACCCTCACAGAACAGGTACTATTTGGGTGGTGGATCATTCTCAGCACTGCAGTAACACTGACGTGGTGGTGATGTGTTAGTGTGTGTTGCGCTGGTACAAGTGGATCAGACACAGCAGTGCTGCTGGAGTTTTTAAAACACTTAAATCACCTACTGTCCACTTTATTAGACACTCCTACCTTGTCAGTCCACCTTGTAGATGTAAAGTCAGAAACGATAGCTCAGCTGCTGCACAGTTTGTGTTGGTCATCCTCTAGTCTTTCATCAGTGGTCACAGGACACTGCCCACAGGACGCTGTTGGCTGGATATTTTTGGTTGGTGGACTGTTCTCAGTCCAGCAGTGACATTGAGGTGTTTAAAATCTCCAGCAGCACTGCTGTGCCTGATCCACTCAGACCAGCGCAACACACACTAACACACCACCACCACATCAGTGTTACTGCAGTGCTGAGAATGATCCGCCACCCAAATAGTACCAGCTCTGTGAGGGCCCATGGGGGTCCTGACCACTGAAGAACAGGATAAAAGGGGGCTAACAAAGTATGCAGAAAAACAGATGGACTACAGTCTGTAATTGTAGAAGTACAAAGTGCACCTGTATAGTAAGTGTGATAAAAAGAGTGATGAAATGGACAATGAGCATAGAAACAAGGAGGTGGTCATAATGTTATGCCTGATTGATGTATATGTGTGTGCAAAAGAAGAGTCTGACAGCATTCTTGCAAGAGAAATGAATCAATGGCTCAAAAGTGACATGAAAAAAGAGATATGAAAACAAAAATTTGCAACTCATTCTCAACAAGTTATTCTCAATTTGTTAAGATGGCGGTGCCCTTTTCGGCTGTGGCTGCTACGGCTCGCGATAGTATCGGAGATTTAATGGGTTATAACTCAGAGAATTTGCGCAGTTTCACACAAATCTGCCGTGCATACATTTCAAATCAGTATACGACCGTCAAGAGATACTTGATTTAAAAGGATCAAGTAATCTGGGACTCATATATGCAACGCTCTAGACCTTCTACGCAGCCTCGGACTGCTACGTCGGCTACATCCAGCGGCCTGTGAAGCAGCGGAGCCTCAAACCAGCGGCGGCCGCCAGCAGAGGAGGCAGTGCGACAGAAAGTGTAAGCGCAGATGCCGGGCTGGGCTAACAGCTAAGCTAAAGGCTAACCCGGGCAGAACACCGCTTCCCTCTATTCAGCTCGCGAACGTGCGGTCCTTAGAGAACAAATTGGACTATCTGAGGCTGGACTTAACAACAAAACGGGAGGTGAGAGACTGCTGTGCCATAATTTTTACTGAAACATGGCTCAATCCATCAGTCTCGGATGACGCCGTTAGCATGGAGGGGCTAACAATATTCCGGTCGGACAGGAGCAGCGCTCTCACTGGTTTTGCCACCAGAGGAAAGAACACACTAGATCTGGCTTACAGCAACATCAAAGAGGCATTCAGGGCAGCACCCCGCCCCCACCTTGGCTCCTCAGACCATCTCTCTGTGATGTTAATTCCTGCATACAAGCCCCTGCTGATCTGGAAAAAAGCCACCATGAGGCAGGTGAGGGTCTGGCCTGCAGGAGCTATGGAAACACTACAAGACTGCTTCGAGTGCACAGACTGGGAGATGTTCAAGGCAGCAGCCACTGAAAATCATCACACGCGGGTGGATGAGTATACTGAGTCTGTGTCTGCATACATCCAGAAGTGCATGGAGGATGTGAGTGTGATTAAAAACACTTCACACGGGCCAACGAGAAACCCTGGATGACCAGCGAGGTATGTGCGAAGCTGAAAGTACGGAATACCGCTTTTAAATCCGGCCATTTGGTGGCACTCAGAACAGCTAGAGCAAACCTGAACCGTGCCATAAGAGTCGCAAAGTGTGCTCATGGTCAAAAAGTGCAGGATTTCTTCCAGGATCCCTCGAACACAAGACGAATGTGGCAAGGCATTCAGACAATCACAGACTATAAAGCTACTCCTCCCCCCTGTGAGAACAACATCAACTTTCTCAACAAAATAAATAAATATTTTGGAAGGTTTGAGGTACTGAACACCACTCCTGCAGAAAAATCTACTCCTCGCCCTGATGAGCAGATACTCTGCCTGGGTACAGCAGATGTCCGAAGAACCCTGAGGAGAGTGAACACTCGGAAAGCGGCGGGCCCCGACAACATACCAGGACGGTTGCTGAAGGAATGCGCCAATCAGCTGGCTGGGGTTCTCACAGACATCTTTAACACCTCGCTGAAACAGGCTGTTGTACCATCATGCCTAAAGACTGCCACAATCATACCAGTGCCCAAAAAACCCACAATCTCCTCCCTCAATGATTACCGCCCTGTAGCACTCACCCCCATCATGATGAAGTGTTTCGAGAGGCTGGTAAAGGACCACATCACCTCCAAACTCCCTCCCACATTCGACTCGTACCAGTTTGCTTACCGCCCAAATCGCTCCACAGAGGATGCCATCTCCTCTGCACTTCACCTGAGCTTAGAACATCTGGAAGGAAGAAATACGCATGTGTGCATGCTGTTTCTGGACTTCAGCTCAGCGTTTAACACAATCATCCCACAACATCTGATTAGCAAACTGGCCCCCCTTGGCTTCAGCACCCACCTGTGTAACTGGCTGCTGGACTTTCTATCAAATAGACCTCAGTCTGTGCGGGTGGGCAACAATGTCTCCAGTGTCATCTCTTTGAGCACTGGCTCCCCTCAGGGCTGCTTCCTGAGCCCGCTGCTGTTCACTCTAATGACCCACGACTGCTGTGCCAGGTCCACTACCAACCACATCGTGAAGTTCGCAGATGACACGACAGTAGTGGGCCTAATTCAGGACGACATCGACCTGGACTACAGAGAGGAGGTGAACCATTTGGTTGACTGGTGCGAAACCAACAACCTGGTCCTGAATGTCGAGAGAGCCAAAGAGATCATCGTCGACTTCAGGAGGAGCTAACCCAACCACACACCACTCTTCATCAAGGACACAGCAGTGGAGATAGTTAGCAAAACCAAGTTCCTGGGGGTACAGATAACGGACACTTTGACCTGGCCCACTCACACTGAAGCTCTGGTCAGAGCCCAGCAGCGCATGCACTTCCTGAGACGGATGAAAAGAGCACAACTCCCCCCCTCTGATTCTCACCACCTTCTACAGAGGCACTGTAGAGAACATACTGACCAGTTGCATCTCTGTCTGGGCAGGAGCCTGCAGCACCTCTGACTGGAAGTCTCTGTAGAGGGTGGTAAGGACAGCAGAGAGAATTATTGGGACTTCACTTCCTCCCATACAGGACATTGCAACAAGTCGCTGTCTGACCAGAGCTCAGAACATAAACAGAGACCCCTCCCACCCCTACCATGGACTGTTCTCGCTGTTAGCCTCTGGAAAGAGGTCCCGAAGTCTTCGAAGCAGAACAGCCAGGTTCAAAAACAGCTTCTTCCCACATGCAATAAGACTGCTGAACTCTAAATAAATGCTGCATCAATTCTTTTTTTGATTACTCCATACCTGGGAGCTACAGTGCAATACACCCTCTTGTATATATACTTATTTAAAATGTATTTATCTGTTGACATAAATATGTTTACATATGCACCACACTCTGCACTACATTGCACATTGTACCACATTGTATTATTTATAATTTTCCTGATCTACTCTGAGCCTATGTAATGTAATTTCATTCTAATGTGCACTGTACAGTGTAAATTTGAATGACAATAAAGTCTGTCTAAGTCTAAGTCTAAAAAAAGTCATTTGTGTCTATGGAAAAAGCTGTGAAGGAACAGCTTCTGCAGATAGCTTCCACTGTTCAGCTATTAGAAGGAGCAGAATAGGAGCAGTAGAAAAAGTTCAGCAAGGAAAATGCAATGGAAGTAGCAAAGAAAAAACTGATCTGAAAAGCTTGCTGTCTAGCATCATAACAGAGAAAAGGGGATCAGCAGGCAGCTCTGCGGGTATAGCTGAGAGTGATGCATATGACAAGATGCCTACTGAAAAGCTTAGTAGTGAGTTCATGTTGTACAGCCAGATAAAGGAGATCAGTCCTGAAGAAGACTCACTTGCCTAGTGGGGGAGACATGCCACAAGCCTGCCTATCCTTGCACATTTTGCTAAAGTGTATCTGTGCATTCGTGCTTGTAGCTGTGCATCAGAATGGGTGTTCAGAACCTCTGGCTCAGTCTGCAGTCCAAGGAGAATGAGACTGACAAAAGACCACATAGACACACTGGTTTTCCTGGCTAAGAACCTTAAACAGGCAAAGAAACTACCCAGCAATTTCAGAACAAGAAAGAGGTCATGTTTGAAGTATTTTGTTTATTAAATAGTAATTTGACTTGATGTGGTTGTGTTCTAGCTGAAGTTTGGGGGGAGGAACATGGCTGAAACCCCTCCTTTTTCCAATCTAATGCCCTATAAATTCACATCCTCACCTTCTGTTCCCGTGACAAAGTGTTCACAATCAGTCGTATGACACTAGTGCAGCTCAATTCTCTCTCCTGAATTCCCTACAGATGTCTGCCTGCTCCTACTGCAAATACAGTCCAGTCCACATCCTTCTGAATTCCTTTTTATCGTACCTGCTGCTCTGGCTAGTGAGCCCTCGACAGGATCTAGGATCTTGATCTCTCTGGCTACGCGTGTTCTCCCCGCCTGGTTCCAGCGCTTTCAACATGTCTGCGGCGGTCGAAGCCATCCAGACTGCACCCTTGTCTGGACTGCAACTATGCACCAGTGCACTGTGATGGACAAATCGCGTCTCCCATACAGACATTATCCACTCTGTCTCAGCTCCGAGCGGAGGTAAACTAATTGTTTGACCTTCAGCCCTCCCCTCTCAACCTGGCTTCCTCTCAACCTGGCTCCCTCTCAACCTAGCTCCCTCTCAATTGGGCTCCCTCTCAGATAAGCTCCTGCAACCCAGCTCTGCAACACCTTTCTGACTCTTCATGGCTCCATATCATCCCAGCTCCATCTCAAGTTTAACTTCTTCCTGGTTCAGCTCCGATGTGTCTCAGCTCTGCAGCTCCGATGTGTCTCAGCTCTGCAGCTCCTCACTCCACTCAGCTCCATCTTGGATCAGCTCCAGCTAGGATTGGCTTCAACACAACTCAGCTCTGCAACTTATTTCTGTCTCAACTCTGCTCCATATCAGATCAGCTCCAGTGCAATCAGCTCTGCCATTCATATCTGACTCAGACTCTGCGCAAACCAAGTGACAACGGCACACTCACCATATGCGATATCGAAGCCAACGCATATTCTACAGGACAACGTCACCCCTTCCCGCCATTCTGACCTGATCCACAAGCCACCATTTCTTCTCTTTCTTGTTCTTGTCTCTTTCTACCTCCCTTGTATTTCCCACTTTTCTCACTAGCATAGGGGCAAACTTGCTGTCCCTTACCATGCCTTGCATCTATTCAGCTGCATGCAATGCCTTATTTTGTTATGCCTTTCTTGCTGTTCATATGTCAGTTTTTCTGCTTCCTACCTACTTCCTACCTACTACTTCACTAGTTTTATTTTGCTCACTGGGGACTTGCTTATTCAATCCTATTGTATTGTCCTCACTGCTTATGTAATGTAGACTGCACCACTTGATTTCCTTACGTTCCATTCCATGTAGTTTTATGTTATTTAGTGATTTTGTAATTGCTCGACCTACTGATCCAAGCCCCTCCCCTCATTCTGTAGGATTTTTTTTTATTCTTCCTCTTCCCTTTATCATCCCTCCCCTTTCCTTGTCATACCTCCCCTTCCTTGATTATCCCAGCCCCCCTCTCTCTCACACCCTTTTCGTCCTGTGTTTTTTTCAACCTTGTACCTTAAGCCTCCATCCCATCTTAGCTCCATCCCGTCTCAGCTACATCCCATCCTACTTCATCTCAGATAGGCTCCTGCAACCCAGCTCTTCAACTCCCTTCTGACTCTACATGGCTCCCTCTCAACCCAGCTCCCTCTCCACCTGGCTCCCTCTCAACTAGGCTCCCTCTCAATCAGCTCTGCAACTCCTTTCTCTTTGACTCTACATGCCTCCATCTCAACCCAGCTCCATCTCAGCCCACTCCATCTTGGATCAGCTCCTGCAGCCCAGCTCTGCAACCTCTTTCTGACTCTTTATGGCTCCATCTCATCCCAGCTCCGTCTCAGGTTTAACTTCTTCCTGGGTTAGCTCCGATGTGTCTCAGCTCTGCAACTCCTCACTCAACTTGGCTCCATCTCAACACGGTCCCATCTTGGATCGGTTCCTACAACCCAGCTCTGCAACTCCATTCTTATTCTTTATGGCTCCATCTCATCCTGGCTCCGTCTCAAGTTCAACTCCTTTTTGGTTCAGCTCCAATGTGTATCAGCTCCGCAAAACTTCACTCTCTCGGCTCCATCTTGGATCGGCTCCATCTAGGATCAGCGCCAACACAACAGCTCTGCAACTTATTTATGTCTCAACTCTGCTCCATATCGGACCAGATCTGTCTCAGATCAGCTCCAGTGCAATCAGCTCTGCAACTCACATCTGTCTCACTTTTTCTCCATCTTGGATCAGCCTGGCTTCATGTTGGATCAGTTGCATCTTAGATCTGCTCCATCTTAGATCAGCTCCATCTATGTTCAGATCCAACACAGTCAGCTCCGCAACTCATTGCTGTCTTAACTCAGCTTTACCTCAGACCAGCTCCATCTTGGATGACTTTTATCTGTACTCAGATCCATTTCTTAATTTTTCCCTTTGACTGGACTACTATTAGTTTGTTCATAAAAATGCTGTCTGTAATCTGCTGCTCTCGTAGGCACTCCGGTTGTTCTTTGGCCACTGCCGATTTGACTTTCCTTCACTCTCTTATTCCATTCAGCTCTCAGTCCTGGGGGCCCATGTCTTTTTGGCATGATCAGTCTTTTGGGGGCTTAAATTTCAAGCAAGTTATTCTCACCCATTGCCATAACAGAACAACCATGCTGTTGCCAACAGGATTTCCATGCCATACTACCTCCTGCAGTGGCTAGAGCATCATCCAGTTGTCTCTGTCATCAAGCCATTCAACACTCATATCTACCCACAACCACCTCCAACAGCCATTCCTGCTCCATGTTCATTTCATTCAGAAGGATATAATCTGCTTTATTCTCATCCAACCCCTTTGCCTGCCATGTTTAACACAATCTTCACTATCTGGTGTCGACCAGAGGAGGATGGGTTCCCCTGTTGAGTCCTGGTTCCTCTCAGGGTTTCTTCCTCACTGGGAGTTTTTCCTTGCCACTGTCGCCGTTGGCTTGCTCATCAGGGGTTTGAACCCGGATGTCTGTTAAGAGGCATGCCACAATGTGACACAGAATCAAATTCATCTGCTCCATTTTTCTTCTCATCTTACAACCTTAATAGCAAACTACTTACTCCAAGCATCATACAAGGGCCTATGTTACTAGACCTCTTTTCTGCCAGGACTAAACTTCTCTACCTAACCATACCATGCCTTAGATACCCAAATGTCTGACCAACCTGATTCTGAATCCAGATCCTCCATATTCCACTGGCATACAGTCATACCAAGTTACCCACCCTGCTACAGTTGTTGTCACTTCGGAACCTGCTCTTGGAAAACCAGATTTCTGGACATCTGTTCTCATCATGTGAAGATCACTCAGTTCTAGTACTCCAGCCTAGTTCTCAGTCCTCAATCAGTCTTCCCTCATATTACCACCACATGTTGAAGGCATGGTCTAAACAAACTTTATTTAGCAATGTTGCAATTATAAATCAAAATCAAAATTTGGCAGCCTCAGTTTTGTGTTCAACCCAATAAACCTTTTACATTCAGACAATAAAAGGACTTTATATTTTTATGGTCTTTTATTTATTTATTTTTATTTATTTATTTTTGCCAAATTATCATTACGGTATCGAGAACTGTGATACTACACTTAGATCACAGTTTTTGTGCTGATGTTAATGGCAGAGGAGGTTTGGAACTCTGCAGTTATTTAGTCAGCAGAGCGTTGGCGACGTTTATGCACTATGCGCCTCAGCAATCACCGACCCCGCTTTGTAACTTTATGTGGTCTGTTCTCAGTTGCTGTGGTTTCTAAACGCTTTCACTTTTCAATAATACCACTCACAACTGATCGTGGAATATCTAGGAGGTAAGAAATTTTGTGAACTGACTTGTTGCAATGGTGGCATTCTACTGTAGTACCACGCTCAAATTCAGTGAGCTCTTTAGAAAGACAGACTGCATGGGTAGGTGCTTGATTTGAGGCAATGGGGTTGAATGAAGCACTTGAATTCAATGATTAAGATGTGTGTCCTAATACTTACATATAGTATAGTTTTATTAATGCACTCTGACACTTTTTTAGGTCCTGCAAGACAAATATGCTCCGATTGTGGCTCCAATTTTAGGGGTACTTATAAAGAACCGTGCATGGTCTTGGAAGAACCAAGCTTGAAAACCAACCTGAGCTAAGGAGGTTATCACTGGGTTTTTAATCCTCACCATGCTTCCCCTATAGGCAGGACTTGGAAAAGGATGATTGGCATTGCATACTGGACTCTATGCTCCTGTGTATTCTCCAGTTGTGACTCACACACAGAGTGTTTTCTATGTTTATGGCAGAAGTCTCAGTGAATGCAAGACCTTTGGCTCCCGTCTAGTGATCCTGTTTTACCTACTCTCTTGACCCCAGCCATGTTACTAACACAAAAGCTTGGCGCTCCTTCACATGCCAGAAACATTTGACATCAAGGACCTCTTCTGGCAAAAATGGAAGCAAGTACATCTTGCCAATACCTTTTGGGAGCACTGTAGGCATGAATACATGGGTACTCTACAAAGCCACAGAAAATGGTTGACTGAAAGTTCCAGTGTGAAGAAGGAAACCTAGCTCTTCTTAATGATATGCAGATTACACAGACCACAAAGGTGTATCCTGCAAAGCAATTTTCTTACAGTCTTACATTTTCTTACATCTTACATTAGTACACTTTCATGTGTAAGTATTTAAAGAGGTGTATAAGACTTAACTAAATTTTTTAGTAGTAGCTAGTGGGCTTAAATTTAATCATCTGCTCCTGTGTAAAGCTGTATTTTAAGAGTCTTTTACAGTATATAAATATAAATATATACCTGTTGCTATCAGACTTGTCCGCCTCAAGAGGTCACTGTTTATACAATCCATACTTCAGCACATATATTCACTGACAAGCTGTGTAAAATGGGATAATTTATTTCCATTTACAGCATTTAGCAGACGCTTTTATCCAGAGTAACTTACAAAATTGCTTTGTTGTCCACTCAGAAAATGTATTCCAACTAGTAAAAACAGGTTAGAGTCCAAACCAGCCTTGAGCTAACACACTGGCAGAAACAAAAGCCAGTGTTGATACCTAGAAAAAATACAAAATACAGATTTAAGACATAGTATAAGTGCAATACAATGCATTTCAATAATGCTATAGATTAATGTTCATTTAAGTGCTTTACAAAGAGATCAGTCTTCAGTCAGCATTTGAAGACAGCGAGGAACTGTTCGGAAAGCCAGGAGATGTTCCAACATCTGTTATGGAGAAAGAGAGAGACGCTTGCTGTACCCAAAGCAATGGCAGAATATAGGACTTACATATTATACTATACACTTTTTTCCCTTTCTTTATAAACATACACTTGGTTCTGAGGACAGTAAGTTACTTTCTTAGTTCAACTGTATGCCAAAGATTAAACTATCTACCACTTGATTCATTAGCCAAATATATCATTATGTGTAGTTAGATTACTGCTATGAAGTATGTCTCCATTGTATGTAGTCGAATAAAGAGAAAACACAAGAAAAGCAACAGTAAAGCCAATAATGATAGGCGATGAGTTGTGTAAACATTTACAGTAGATGGCTACATCAGCATGTGTGGCATCTGGGCAAGGTATTCATTTAGCTAGTTATAGAATATGAGACAAGGTAATTTCCTTTTGACTTAACTGGGGGGTATAATAATGCCACAAAGTTCAAGCCTGTTCTTCAAATTAATTGCTTTCAGCTAGTTTGCTTTTTTGTTTGTTTGTTTTCATTTTTCAGGTTACAAAAAACCTGCACCACAAGAAAAGAAGTTTTATTTGGTTGCATTTAAAACAAAGCCAAGCACCAACATCATTGTGCCAGTTTTCATGCAACTTCAGTACACTTTGCCCAATATTCACTTTGTTGACAAATAAATAAGTGAGTAAATTTCACAGATTTATCCAAGGCTATGTGCAAAATTATTCCAATGCACCTTATACATATTTCACAGAAACTACATTCTTTTGGAATAATGCCCATATTCTATGGTTATTGACCTGCACCTTGAAGGAGACATAACTGACCAATATTGGTAACAATGGGGTCAAGACTCAATGGACTACTACCATGTCTTTGAGAGGCATTGTAACATCTGATAGAACTGCATCAGTAACAACCTGAAAAAAGATGTCATTTAGAAACAACTTCAGTATGTTTATTTGTTCCCGACTGGTGTTTCCTCAGAATACAGGAGCTTAGTATTGATAGAGAGAACAATGCAGAGCCTCACATTTTCATTGTCCTAGTAAAGAGCCAAGTTAGACTTGACTTACCAACATACTGTGTGTGTGTGTGTGTGTGTGTGTTTGTATTTCACAGTTTGGGTATGTATCCAGATGCTTCAACATGCTCAGGCAAGATCACTCACACACAGAGCACAGAGATCTTTCAGTGCTTACAGCATTTGTCTGACCAGCTAAAGAAAGAAGAAATAAAAGAAGAAGAAAAGACATGGTGCTTTAAGGTTAGTTGCACTTACATGAAGCTACGTGTATAGGCAGGTTGGCAAAATGACTGCAGCTCAAGTAGGCTAAGCGCTCTAAAAAATGCAGTCAAGCAAGATTTTAGATTAGTCCTGAAGGAGGGGCTGTCAACAGGTGCTAACACTTGGAGAGGAAACAGAAGACAGTGCAATGCTTGTTTGTGGATTCTAAGAAGATTCAGGGGAAAGGAAATGGTGAATATCTGAGTTTAAATACAACTAAACGTTTTTGAATACAATTTTCCACTAGCAGACACACACAACATACACATTCACAACATACTGAGCCACAACAGATTTCTGCCGCTGCAAGTTTCATAAGAGCTACGCGAGGGGGCAGTTAGGGGGATCCAGATAGAGAGCAATTTACAGCTCCTTACCAGACTCCTCCCATAAGGTACCTGTGGAGACTAACATCATCGAAACAGAAGCAGACAAAGAGCAGGAAGATATGGAGAAGGGGGTTGTACTTGAAATAGCCAATAGGAAGATGTTCTTGAATGACACAGAGCACAGGAGTGGAGTCCTGATACAGAGCACAGTGTAGAGTTGTTGTCAGCCTGACATTTCAGTTGTCCTAGTGAAAAGCCCAGATAGAATTTATTTGTCAGCAGTTGCCAAGGGCCCTGAACCACTTGAAAACTCGGATCTGGAACCATGGCTCTCACTAATTTCCACTACATCACTCGGATGAGCAGTGGCTTTAAAGTTTACATACTGGAAGGTAATTTACCCTTTGTGCTCTTGTGCAATCATTTTGTTGTCTTCTATCGTCTGTTAATAGCTTCTGTTAATTTTTGACTTGGTCTTCTAATCACAACTTCTGTTCATTTTTTCCAGCCAAAAGTGTGACTCTATCTAACAAATACCTTGCTGCAATAATGTTTAATGACAGCCCAGCAGAATATAAAACATAATTGGTCTAGTTCATAATGTAAAAATATGTAATTTTATAGAGCATTTCCATCCAAGTGAGGATAGCTAGAACTGAATTGAATGAATTCAGATAAACTTACAAAACTGTGACAAAATTACAAAAAATGGTATTTTTCACTGACTTTCATTTGTGTGTGCTTCATCACAGACTATGTGAGTGTATATATTAGACAGCAAATGGTTGTTAATTGTCTGGTAGTGAATAAAAAAGATGATGGAACCCTTAGGAGGGCCTGCTTTTGTGTCTGAGCTCTCAAGAAAAATAACCCTCCCTCAGGCGCTAGAAAACGACTCAAGGTGTAAGGTGTGGTTTACACCCAGCCCCCTGTCCTCTGCCAGACTGTGCCAGCCTGTCACACTCCACTGAATTGGCTTTGTGGGCATATTTGTAAGTGTGAGGGAGAAAGGCTACTGTTCACATGAAATTTACCAACATTTTCTCCTCAAGACACTTGGAGTGTTGGATTCTTGACTTAAATATTTCATGCTGCAAGATTTTTATGTTAACACTTGCATCTAAGGATTTTAATTGTTTTTTAGGAATGTACTTATTTAAATGTTTTGTACAATTGATCTGTGCTTTTCACAGTTTGTGAACGAGGCTATCCTGACATAGTATGGTATTTGTGGTTAATAATGCTTTTGCAGGTGAAAGACATTAAGGATATTTCTGGACATAATAAATAAAACCCAACTAAACTCACCAGAGGTGTGCTGAACTTTGACAACGTGTACTGTATTGACATTAACTACAGCCACAAAAAGTTGAATGACACCTATTAATTTGTTCCTTGGCTCAGTGTATCACTTTGAGTTTTTGAGAAATAATACTTAGTTATCACATACTTAGGATAAAAATGTTTTTACTGAGTTCTCTTTGGATAATTCTGCTCTGTTTGATGATGAGTAAAAATACGATGTGAACAGTCATGGTTGTCCCATTTCACAAATTTCCAGTTGTTGGCCAGCAAGGCAAACAAAGTCAGAATGGATAATAAAGTTTCAGTTTGTTTCCAGGCAGTTATGAGTAAATGAGTAAACAAGTGCTGCCTTTTTTGTTTTGCATTTGAATGACATTTACCGTTAGTGGTGAATCAGCTGGGTTCCACAGTAATACTCACAGAGCCAGTTGATCTTGTTCTGCTGCTTAACGGAGTTTACATTTAACGAAAGCACAGCAAAGTTTCCCACAATTAAGTCATACAGGTAGTGATGAAATAGCAAGTATTAACAGTAAGACGGTTGTTTATGTGTTTGCCACTCCTTTTCACCGTTTGCTCCCATAATCATTGCCTAGTCATATAATGCTACTGTGTTACTTATCTCAATTAATTTACGTTTACACCGGTTCACATATTTGTGATTTTCTACAGACATGGAATATGCACTTATAATTTTGCAGCTTTTGCACTGAGCATCTTTAAAATCTGTGGTCCTCTTGTGTGAAATGTGTGAGATACATTTCTGTTGTCTTCTAGGTCAGCCTAACCTGAGGAGTGAGGACAGGTTCCGTCACATGACCAGTGACAGAATGCGAGTGGTCCCTGCTCATCCACCCAAACACAGGCACAGTTCAGAACGAGGGCGGACACTTGAAGAGAGGTACATCCAGTGTCAGCCGTCTCTAATCAAGGAACATCTGCTGGTGGCTTTTTAAGTAGCTTGCCACATACCTTTGTACAGTTTAGCCAAATGCTATTACCACTCTTTGTTACTAGTAGACACCACTGAGCTTCCTGGAGATTGACAGTCATTGCTGTATTTTGTCAGGAGAGAAAGGGCCTTAAGTAAGAGCCTGGCCAACACCACCAGGAGAACATCAGGCTTCAACATACCTGAGAGTCCTACATCCACCTGGAGCCCCACAGCCAGTCCCACTGACCTCATTCCCAGCCCTGTCCTCTCCACACCAAGTATGGATGAGCCTCTCGCCCTCATCAAGAAACCCCGTCAAGAACTAGAGATGATGGAAGATAAGAACAAAAAAACCTCAGTCAGGCACATACAGGTGATTGTTTACAAAGAGTGATTGTCTCTCATGCATCATTTACAGAGGAAAATGGAAATGATAAATTACCACTTAAAATTGATATTATAAAATTATTTTGTAACATATCCATAACACAGCAAAATATTCGTTTCAGTAAACAAACACAACCAGGCCAAATTTGGTGTGAAATATCTTGACAAATGATATTACTACTCCAATATCAAACACTCAAATATTGTAACTTAGGCATACTCAATGTCATTTCTATTGTACACTTTCAAAGTGGATATGACAACAAAATATACTTAGACTTTAATTATCAAATCATGAACAAATTATTTACCCAACTATGCTGAAAAATAAGTTCATTAATACAATAATAAGTACAATACAATATGAATAAAAAGGGGACTGGATAAAGGTTCCACACTATTCTATTCTATTCTATTCTATTCTAGAGATTTTTAGATTTTTTTTTTACCTATACTAAACCACTAACTACGTATGGACTTATATACATACATATGCATATATATACATATTCAACCAATTTCTGTCTGTGCTAGTAATGCTGTTCAACATAAAGTAGAGTGTGTCTGGTCAAATTTTAGAATCTTTCCCAAGGCCATGTAGGTTGACTTATCTCCAATATCTGTAAGTTTCAGCAGAATGCAAGAAGGTTGTCTATATTCCCAACAGACTCCTTCTTGAGTGAGCAGACAGGCCTCTGCCTGCCCCAGATATGCAATCCAGCCGGATTCAGGGAGAAATGTGAGCAATGGGTGGAGGAATGTTGTCAACAAGTCCCAACACACCATGGTCGTTGTTGACCTGTTAGTGGCATCAGAACTGAAGCAGTAGTTAGGAACTTTGAAAAGACTAAAGTTATAGAATTTTAGCCACAAACATGCCTTTGAGATCTTCTTCCTTTGAACAAATGTGCAAACAACTGTTTTCTTCAGGAATTAATCTGAATTGGGTTAGATTCATATGAATGGCTCTTAAACATTATTCTGTCACTATAGAGTTCACTATCAAAGGATAGACTTTTCCTGCAGTATGGTATGTAATGAGTGTTGGTTGACACTTTTTATGTTTTCCAGGTTCGTCCCTCAGTGATCACTTGTGTCTCATCAACTAAGTCAGCACATAGGGCTGAAGACTGCTATGAACATTCCTCTGGTATGTAATGTAAGAAGCTAACAATGTAAAGAGACTGCATTTTTTAACAGTTCTTCTAATTGCTTTTTACAACATCACAATGCTCACTACTATTAACATACGTCAGATTACTTATTTTATCTATATCCTTCTTTTTATCTATTTTAGTGTACATTTTAAATCTGGTCTTTTCCCTCTCTCGGTTTCTTCTGTGTAGTAATGACCCACCACAGTTGTGATAACGTTGAGGAGCATTTCCAGAGAAGTCTTGGAGTGAACTACCAAAACAGCTCCTCCAAGCAGCTCTCTATCAGTGTGTCTGTGGATGACCACTTTGCCAAGGCCCTTGGGGAGAAGTGGCTTCAGCTTAAAGCATCATCCTCCTTTTGTACCTCTTCTTCTTCGCTATCATCATCTTCTTCATCTCCATCTAGCAGTCCCACCTTCATTCACTCACCTGGCTATGGCCAGAGTCCCAAACGGGCCCGCAAGGATTCTGTCAGCCCAACCACAACCACTCCCAGTCTGTGGTCAGAGAAATGAAATGAAAAAAGAAAAGCATATATAATTAAGTGAATGAACTTATGTGCACAAGATTGACACATAGAATCATGCTATGTATGATTAGCACCTGTACAAAAATGACAGGGTGTAGTGAAGCAATATTGAGGACTTTGGTACTGAAGTACTGCCTGTTTGTATGTCTCTCTCTACATGGGATTTTTCTTGGAGCAGTTGAGCATGATATGCCCTAATTTCAAGGATGTGAATAATTTCTTGATGGCTAGGTACTGCTAGAGAAGTGTAATAGATAGGTTTCATTTTTTTCCCATGACTTACATTGTTTGCCACTGATGAATATTTGTTGTCCTTCATTGCACTGATTATTAATAATACCATTTCATTTGGCAGTATTTGCCTAATACTAATACTAAATGCTAGAGGTGTTTGTATATGCATAGGTCCTGTAGTCCAGTTGTGGTACCATTCAAAGTAAACGTTAAAAACATTAGTAATAGATTTTGTAATGAACACAAACACTAGCATACATAGCATACAGTGAGAAAGATTTTGGCAGAATTTAATGGGATGAATTTCTTCATTTCAATTTATGGTTGGATTTCAAGAATCAGCTACTGTAAATATTATAATAAACTTATTCATTTACAGTTGTATTCAGCAGCATTTTATTATGCTTTATTATTTGTTTTGACAGAGTTTAATATATTTTTATTAAGAATATTTCACTAAATACTATTATTGCAAAAATATAAATATAAAACAAGACTATTGAACCAAATCAAATTTTCAGATCTGCCCTTCTTTAAAGAGAATAGAAATGGAAACCAATTTTGAAATTATTGTTCCGACACACATTAAGTATATTTTAAAATCTTAGCATGTAAATTGCAAAATTATGATAGTGCAGTTGAGAAACTGGTTTGAACAAATTCTTCTAGGCATATACAGTAGAAGTGACTGAAAATACAGTTCAAAGAAGTCTTCTCATTGCCAAAAGCCAAGCCCTCTATAAAGCTCTAGGCTTGGCTTGCCTGGTCCAGGTAGCGGTCTCGTGTTACTCAGCAACAAAACAACTCATGTTCTCAGCTTAGCACTAGAGATGGTGTTGTAACTCGATGGCCTCCTGGAATGTGGACACTTCAGGGCAATTGTAAAGAACAAGAAAAGCACATCAGCAATGACATCACCAATATCCAATCCAGATATTCAGTGAATGTTTCATTTATCAAAAGTGTGAACAAGAGTATTTATTTCATTAAGAAATTATTATTAATATTTCTCTTTTTGTGTGTCAGCATGTCGGTGCATACCAACTGGTTGATAAACTCTGAGCTGAGGTTAGGACTAGGAAACTGTAGTGGTGTAAAATATATATATATATATATATATATATATATATATATATATATATAAAAACTCTGTTATATATGCCATATGAAAGATTGCAGAGTCAATAACATCAGAAATTGCTAGAAGTCATTTGTATGCAATACAATGTGTTGCTTAGATTCATATTACAATTATAAAGAGTTGATATAAAGATTAGTGGAGATAAATATAAAGATAAAGTTTAGTAGTATGAAATGTTTATCACCAAAAAAAATAAAATATACTCTTAAAAAATGAGTCATAAAGGTTTCTTTTAGTGATGCTATAGAATAATTTTTTGGTTCCCATGTTTGAATCATATTTGAAAAAGAGATGTGTGAGTGTTAATATAATGGTTTTATACTAATATAAGGGTACTTCCTAGAACCTTTATAGGAGGTACTTTAAACATCATAAATGTTTTTCACACTCTCATTATCATGTACAAAACGTTTGTCCAAAGAAACATTCATTAAAAGGTTATTAAGTAAACCAAAAGTGGTTCTTCTGTGGCATCTCTCATGAAACAATTTTTGCACCTTTATTTTTAACACTGTGAAATACAAATCTTGCTACACTATGTAAACGCAGGATTTATTTATCAAAAATATTGTTAAATGTTTCACCAGCAGGAACAATGTACCTGAACGACACAGACATTATAAACAAAAACAATACTTTAGAGCTAATAATTCTTTGTCCATGTCTATTCAGAATCTTGTTGCATTCCATTCCTGTCATTTTGAATTACAGCAAATGTATGTCAGTCTGTTTTGCTAGTCCCTCAGGCTATGAATACTGGGCTTATCAAGTGGGGCTCCACTAAACTTAAAATGATGTTGGTTGACTTAGGCTCCAAGTAAACAGAACAGATTAAAGATTTCACAGTACTTCTTGCTGTATGAAACCAACTTGTTAAAGAGAGATGACTTTTTTAGAGGCCACACCTTCTTCACATGTCAGTATAGATTTGTTGAAACACATCCCTTTTCATGCATTGCCTTAACTATTTTAGGTGTGAGAGGTTATTCTTAAAAGTTCTTTAGTTTTCAAAGTCACAGATATCTTATATGTGGTGTTTGCAAACGTGTCAAAAAAGAATTTTTTTGTTCTAACAGTGACATTATAGATGTATTTAAAGTATATAATCTTAAGCCCTCACAACCACTCCCTTTAGGGTTCCAGTAAACTACAATATATGACTCACTTCCGCAGGACAAGGCTCAAGATTCTCACCTTCACAGCTCTGTCTGACATATAAGTCATCACTCTAGACAGAGTTACGTGGTGATGCACTGTTTGTTACTCTCCCAAACATGTAGGCATGCCACATTATTTAGTTCCTAAGACTAGAAAATATCTGTGTAATTGATTCACACGGACAGAGGCTACTAGCACAGAAATCATTATGCATGCCATTCATGTCCTTGTCTGAGGTTTTTGGGGAGTGGGCAAGGGCTGGGTGTTCATGCAATGAACAGGCCGCAGTACATGTTTTTGGTCTAGGGAGGCTTACACCTTAAATGTACAGTTCTGAAGCCAAATATTGTTACGGTATAAAAAGGAAATATCAGATTATTTTACAAAGCCCCCCAACCTAATATTAACAATGCTAATAATGTCAATAATACTACATTTATAAACTACTATTAGAAATATACAGTTGGTCATTCTTCTGATGAACAAGCATATTGTTTATCATGATAATGATAAATTATCATCATATTGCCCATCTCTACATATATACACACAAAGACATTCCTCTCTACTGAGAAGATGCTTCAGAAAGATCCTACAGATCCTGTTTGGCAAGGGAACACAAAGATGAAAAGAGTGGATAAGGGAGGGGGAGCTGAAGAACACGTTCTCATAAGGGATCATTTTCAGGGCTTCATTTGCATGCTGTGTCTTGTCTGCTTCTTACAGTACAGAAGCTTTCGCTGAAAATTCTACCTTTGTTCTTCTTGATTTGCGAGCTGATCTATAGAGTGCATATTTGGAAAATAATACATGGGAATAGTGACACAGCTCTGAACTCTTGTAAAACATAATGTTATCCTAAGATCTATATAATCTAAATCATTTCTTCATCTGCGCCCCTCACAAAAGGAAGCATTAAATATGTGGAAAAAAGATCCATGTCTTTTTGTTAAAGCTGAGTGTTGTTTTAAGCAAATGGAAATAACGGAGCTAATAATGATTGATGGTGCCATCTAGTGGTCATTTTAGGACATGCATGGGATTTTCAGCATTCACAATTCACACACAGTGCACTGTAATTGAAACCCGAATCTCATGTACCAAATCCCTAATCCAACTGTAAAATACATTCACATTTTCTAACTTGCACATAGTTTGCCATTTAAAATGACAAAACACTACACATCTTTCTCCACTTCATTTGGAAAACTTAGACTTAGACAGACTTTATTGTCATTCAAATTTACACCGTACAGTGCGCATTAGAATGAAATTACATTGCATAGGCTCAGAGTAGATCAGGGAGAATCATAAGTAATACAATGTAGTGCAAAGTGAAATGTAGTGCAGAGTGTGGTGCATATGTAAACATATTTATGTCAACAGATAAATTCATTTTAAATAAGTATATATACAAGAGGGTGTATTGCACTGTAGCTCCCAGGTATGGAGTGATCAAAAAAGAATTGAAACAGCATTCATTTAGAGTTCAGCAGTCTTATTGCATGTGGGAAGAAGCTGTTTTTGAACCTGACTGTTCTGCTTCGAAGACTTCGGAACCTCTTTCCAGTGGCTAGCAGCGAGAACAGTCCATGGTGGGAGGGGTCTCTGTTTATGGTCTGAGCTCTGGTCAGACAGCGACTTGTTGCAATGTTCTGTATGGGAGGAAGTGAAGTCCCACAAAAACAGTGCCATTCAAAACACCTATGCATCTTGGTTCCTCTTAGTGATTCTTCCTCATGCTCTTAGGGAAGTCCTCCCTCAGCAATGCAAATTAGCTTGCTGGACCAAGATTTCTGGACAAGCTGCTTGTGGACAATGTCTGGAGCAAGCACTGTACAAATACATCATAATAATTATAATTATAACTTTTTATAAAGAGCACCTCACATACTGGTGGAAGCTTAAAGTGCTTTATAGACAGGTGATAAAGTTTAACGGCAATAGAAAAAAATACTACATCTTCATGATGTAGAAGAATTAACAGAAAGAACTGTTTCTACTGAAACAGACATAACTGTTTTTACTGAAAATACAAAAGGCATAAACAAGGTAAAGATAGCACTGATCCATTTAACATGTGGCTCCAGCAAAGATGTATTAATTTGATGGCATGTATGTATCATTTGATACAAAATACTGTTTTAACAAGAAATGACAGAGATTGAATCCCAGTGTTTAGCTTTGCAAGACCTTTTTGGTGTTTTTGTGCCTTGTATTTAGAGTTTAAAACAGAGATAAAAAGAATATTTCAAAATTTCGATGTACATTGGATATACCTCTACTGGCTCTGTTGTACATTCAAGTGTGGCCTTATTTAAGAATTGCAAAAAGTGAAGGTAGCAATTACAGAATATTAGAAAAGCAAAATATAGCTATATTAATGCCCTGCTTCACTTTGTCTTCTGCTCTTCTTTTATAAAATGGTATTTTTAGGTGTAAAGCATTTTTTTACCTTAAGCCAGTTTAAACTTGCCCTCTGACATTTGGCTTTCTCCACAAGCACGTCTGTCATTTTGTAGGTGTGCTACTTTTGTGAGATGAGTAAATCTGTAGTACTTGCCAGCTTCTTAGCTGTGTGTATTGTTTTAGCTATTCTAACAATGTACAGAGCACTATATACAATGGCAAACATAAGTTTGCAGTAGTGTTGGACCTGTTGGGCAATATATACTTATGATCCACCACTACTATTCCTCTCAGCAAGCCACACTGTTTATACTGTTCATTTGACCCTGAACAATGCTGCTTTGGTTTGTCTCTGTCTCTCAGTGAGTTTAATCTATTGTAAGACCCTTTTGCAAGTATTCTCTCATCCTTATCACTATCATTTCATTTAAGTAATGTTTTGGGTAGCAGAGACAAGTATTACAACAGTTCTCTTCTTCTCAATGCAATGTTTGTTTCAGTTTGCTATTGTGTAGATTGTCTACATAATTATATGGGATTCTGTGAAATTGCATGTACTTGTGGTTTAGATTGGTTTATCTGCCTTGGATGTTACAGTCATTGTATTAACTTAATTTTTAAAGTTAAAGGCATTTCTATGTCACCAGCATTCTGAGCACATGTAAAATTTCTTAATTTTTACAGATTCCTTCAAATTAGCTGAAACCCATGAAGTTGTAGAAAAAGTATTTGCAACAAAATTACTACTGTTTTATAATATTGAAAACAGTGACTCTAAATTTTTGAATGCTGGTGCTGTTTATAGTATTTGCACTGTTTGTAGAGTTTTGTGTATGATTTAGAATTACAAACTGATTGTATAGCAGAAAATGTGCTCAGGTTTTAATTTTATTGCGCCTCAAATTCTAGATTTCTCGTGGAAACAGTTGTATAAAACAGTAAGCTAAGTTGTACAAAACAGTAAGCTAAAATGCCATAATTAAGACTGTTCTTACACTGTTAGAAATAAAGGTACTGTGCAGGTACACGTTTTGTTCATCAAGGTACAAACAATGTAAATATACCCTCAAAGGTACAACAGTGGTTTTAAGGTCCAATTGTGTACATCAAATAAACTTTTTCCCAGGTGAAAAGTACGCATTTGTAACTTTTATAACCAAATGTTTTAAAACAGAACTATATTATAAAAAGTCTGGAGATGAGTTGGGGTGTGTGGAGCTAATACAACTTAAAAATATAATTTTAATGGACTATGGTACAATTATGTTCCCTGACTAAAGGTACTGAGATGTACTCTTGAGGGTACCACCCCAGTGACAAGACGAGTACTGCCCAAGTGACAGTTTCGTACCTTTTTTTCTAAAAACACTGCTTTGGGGAATGGGCAGCTAAGAATTCCATGGATGGGTGTGCAGTGAAAGCTAAAAAGTTCCCAAGCTACTACATTATTTGGTAAGTCATTGTTGTCCAGTCCCCCGTCATTCTCAGGAAATGCTACTACCTTTAAGCTTTCAGCATATGATTGCATATGACAGCATGTGTGATTGGCTAGTATTAGGTAATCTAAGGATATATCCATTATCAATTATACATATTGTTAAATATACATATGTGAGTAATAAAAATTAACAGTAAAGCAGTTTTTTCAATATTCATCTCCAAAGCTTACTAAATACATTTCAGAGCCAACTGAAGACAATTAGACTTGCAAAATTATATTTGCAAAAATATGTATTAACATAAAAACTATTGTGAAAGCAATGATAAATGAATATCGATGTGCAAGCAAATGTGCCACTGATGTGGACTATTATATGAAGTGCTTGAAAAACAGTTATTTTCTGAGGTTTGCGTATTGCTATTCAGTCTTCTGACAACAGTAGAAAAGCATAATGGAATAGCAAAATTCATGCATTTGGCAAATGCTCTTATCCAAAACTTCTAATTTAATTATGCTACAGAGGTACACTAATGTAATGTAGGAGCAGGGGCAATCTTTGAACTAGAGTTTGAACTAGTGCAATCTTTGAACTAGTAGCTGCCTCTACCTTTGCCTAAATAGTTATTTGTAATGGTACTTATTATTCACAACTATTTATTTATTTATTTATTTATTTTCTCAGTAAATTGGCAAGCATATTTCTTAAAAGAAGCAACATTATCTGCAGTATAGTGAATTGTGAATTAGCTTATTTTCACACTGAAAAAAATGAGAAAAACCTTTAATTGAAGTAAATTTATTCTGAGATAAAAAAAAAAATCCCTCATCCAGAAAGTTTTTTTTTAACAAAACCAGGTTTTCCACAATTATTGGCACCCTTAGAAATTCTTAGAAACAAAAGGTAACTTTTACTTTTTGATCAGAGTGTCTAGGAACTAGGAAAGCAGTAATCCATGACTTTCTGTTTCACTGAAGTATATATTTGAGGTGACACAGTCGTCAAATTCCCTTAATCATCAGAATCAGAATCAGAATCAAGCTTTATTGGCCAGGTATGCTTACACATACAAGGAATTTGGTTTTGGTTACAGGAGCTCACAGTGCACAGTATCAAACATTTACATGTAGTGAATAAAATAAAATAAAATAAATATAAAATAAAATACAAAAAAATAAAACAAAGATAAAATAAAACATGCATTCCTACCATCACTCACTCATACACCCACATACACAGTCATACCTGTAACCTTTACATTGTGCAAAGTATGAGTGTAAAGTTAAAATGCTGAGGGTGTATAGTGTGTAAGGGTGTATAGTGGCAAAGAAGGGATCAGTGAGGTAACAGTAAGATAAGTGGGGTAATAAGGCAGGTAAGTAAGATACTAGAATAAACACTGGTTTGAGACGGTAGTTTCAGTGGATGGAGTTCAGTGTGATACTGTATACCAGTATATTTAGAAGTGCAGTTTAGAAGCTGGAATATTTTAATGTGTAATATTTTAACTGTTCAAGAGAGTAATGGCTTGTGGGAAGAAGCTCCTCTGGATGATCTGGAGAGATTTTGTTAAGAGGAATGATCTCAAAATTCCCTGCTCTGTATTCTCCAACCTTATACGATGTTTGAGGAGAAGACTAAGTGCTGTTTTATTGAGAAAGGGAGGTTGTACAAAGTTTTAAGTACAGGGGTATCAATATATGTAACATATGATGTTGTTAAAAAAAAATCTTCAAATTTACTAAATCTTTCTAAATTTACACTAACAAAAAACAGCCTGTTTAGGGAAAAAGAGAGGTTGGAAAATGGTCATGTAATAATGAATTATGATTGTTTTTGCTACATAAAACCAAATAAATGTTATAAGTGGTTCTCAGAAAAATGTGCATTTTTGCAACAATCTAAGAATGAGAAATATTAGATGTATCATTTATTTAAAAATAAGATGATTCCACTTGTCAACATATCATTTTTGCATGGTTGCACCACTCAGCAGCTCATAGCTACTTTAAAACTGTGCATCCAGGGGGCTCCATACCTGTGTTTTGCCTAGAGCCCCAGAATCACTAAACTCCACTCCACTCCTGGTTAGGAGTCTGGTCCACCAACTTTTATTTGTAAAGCATGTGTGTGTACACTATACCAATCATTCTTTTTAATTTCACTAAAATACAAAGAACACTTGAGATGCTAGTATCTTCTTTATAAAATGAAATATAAGATTTCAGCACTTACTAACAAGCATTTTTCAGTACTAAGATCACGTTTTCAAATCTCTTCACATGCAAAACATACAAAACTCTTCTCTCTGCAGAAACAGTTTGTATTAAACCTCAAATACTCTACAGCTCAAAATACTCAAACATCAACACTAGTGTTCTTACAAGAGGAATACTCTGTATTCTGTAAATGAATACTCAGCATTAAGGTCCTGTAAATTCACTGTATTATGTAAATCTATGAAGTAGTAAAGGGTTATTTGCTCTGTAGCTTTGTTTTGTGTGGTGATTAGTTAATTATATATATATATAAATATATATATATATATATATATATATATATATATATATATATATATAAATATATATATATATAATATATATATATATATATATATATATATATATATATATATATATCGATCAGACATAACATTATGACCACCTCCTTGTTTCTACACTCATTGTCCATTTTATCAACCTGTTGTTCAGTGGTCAGGACCCCCATGGATCCTCACAGAGCAGGTACTAATTGGGATGTGGAGCATTCTCAGCATGTGTGTAGCGCTGGTCTGAGTGGATCAGACACAGCAGTGCTGCTGGAGTCTGAGTAGTTCTACAATTACAGACTGTCATTAGTCCAGTCATTCTCAGCAGTGCAGTAACACTGACGTGGTTGTCATCTGCTGCTGCACAGTTTGTGTTGGTCTAGTCCTTCATCAGTGGTCACAGGACGCTGCCCACAGGATGCTGCTGGCTGGATATTTTTGGTTGCTGGACTATTCTCAGACTCCAGCAGCACTGCTGTGTCTGATCCACTCAGACCAGCACTACACACATTAACGCACCACCACCACATCAATGTTACTGCGGTGCTGAGAATGATCCACATCCCAATTAGTACCTGCTCTGTGAGGGTCCATGGGGGTCCTGACCACTGAAGAACAGGATAAAAGGGGGCTAACAAAGTATGCAGAGAAACAGATGGACTACAGTCTGTAATTGTAGATCTACAAAGTGCACCTATATATTAAGTGGAGTTGATGAAATGGACAATGAGCATAGAAACAAGGAGGTGATCATATATATATATATATATATATATATATATATATATATATATATATATATATATATATATTGACTAAACCAGATGATAAACTTCAACCTAGTAAGACTGAGGACTGTGAAAAAGACATAAAAGACTGGATGTTGAGTAACTTCCTCCTACTCAGAGAAAACAGAGGTTCTTCCTCTTGGGTCAAACACTGCTAGAAACAAACTGTCTAATGCTTAAACGTAATAGTTTCTCAGATGCATCACGTACATCTGTAAAAGTTTAGGCTAAAAACCTACTGCTTTTGGTAATTAGTTTTTCCCTTTAGATAAAGAGTGTTCTGGGGTTCATGGAGAAAGAGTATAGGAAACTGGTAGTGTAGGTGCTGTTGTCCTGCTGCTCTTATGCATTCACTCAACAACCTTCTGGCTCTCCCTTTTAGGCTGTGATAGCTAGACCTGCTGGAGTCTCTGCTGCACTCTGTTAACACTGTATACTGTAATCAATCTCTTTTAACAGAACTATATGTGTGTTTTCTTTCGTTTCTTTGAACAACTGCCCATTCTGTGCAGTCTGATGCTGTTGGTTCATCTACCTTGATCGTGTGCCCACTGCTCACCCATTGCCTGTACCAGTTTGACCACCATGGAGCTTTCTGCTGTACAACACTGTGCAAACCTCACCTGCATTAACTGACCCTCCTGATGCTGCACAGGCTCTAACTATTTAGTCATAGCCATTGCTTCACCTGCTTTTCCCCTTTTTGGTATTTTAATATTTCATACTAATGTTCAAATCTTATTCTCTCTTCAGTTTGCTCTTTTGTTATGTTGTTTGCTATCTGGTGTGGACCAGAAGAGAATGGGTTCCCCGGTAACACTTTACAATACTGTTTCGTAGTTAATAAGTAACTAATCAGGAACGAATGAGTAGTGCTGCTTAATGCACTTAAGTAACTACTCTTAACTACCAAGGACTAGTAGTTAACTACTCAGTAGGTAATAATGAACTAATGATTAGGGTAGTTCACTATTAACTAAAAAATAACTACTGACTCTCATAGAGAATTACTTAGTAGCTATGGTTTCTTGTAATAAATTACTGATCAATTCTACATTAATTGCTCAATAGCTGAGTCTTACAAGGTTCCTGGTGAACTGATAACTGATGTAGTGTATTCCAACACTTTTAACAGTAGTGATATACACTACACATTGTGCAGTCTCTACAATATAATGGATTATATCCTCCATTTCTATTCACAGAAACAGGTATCCTCAGAGAAGACTGGCGACATCACATCGCACTGTACTTACTGATGTCCCTCATGTGTGTTTTGATCAAAAACCTTAAAGGCTAATGCACATCTTCATATTTGGCAGTGTGAACCAATTTGCACATCAGATTACAAATGGGACAACTGCTAAAGTACTACAGTATTCAGTAGACCAGTCTGCTTACCTCTCATCTTTAGAAAAGAAAACAGCATTCTTTTCTGCAGGAGCATGTGTGCCAGTGTTTCTTCTGAACAGTAGTTCTCCTTTAAAGTCCTCTTGAGGGCAGGGTCAGTTGAAGGGGGGGGTCATCTGCAACATGTGACTGCCTTCAAATTCACTTGGTTCTAAGTATTACCAACTGATTATGTAATTACTGTCTGTTAGATAATGAATGAGGTGTTCCTCATTAGGAGCTAATGGTGATCAGGAACAATATAAAGTGATATGCATGGTAACTCATTATTAATGAATAAGGTGTTTTTGTGTTCTTCATTTGGAGTTAATCATGATCAGGAACAGTATTATAAAGTGAAACACATGGTAACTCATAACTAATGAACTAGGAGTTCATGATAATCAGGAACAGTATTACAAAGTGAAACACATAGTAACTCACTATTAATGAACTAGGAGTTAGTAATGATCAGGAACAGTATTATAAAGTGAAACACATGGTAACTCATCATTAATGAACTAGGCGTTAATGATAATCAGGAACAGTATTATAAAGTGATATACATTTGAAATAAAAACCCCTAAAGAAATTATATACTGTAGTACAAAAATATTAATAAAGATATTTTGAAAAAAGTAAGAGTAAATAAGTTGTTTATTGAGTGCTTTTTTGGTAAAACTTTACATTGAGGGTCGCTAATCAATCATTAAATATATAATAATCAACTATTAGTTTCCCATTATTTAGTTATTAGTTAACTCTTCATTAAGCATTAGCTATTACTTAGTAATTGATTAAGCATTTATCAATTAGTAATTAAGTACACTGTTAGTTGATAAGTTAGTTTGTCGTTAGTTTGTGGCTTACTTACTCTTTATCTGTGCACTAATTGCTGCTTATTACATTGTTAATTAACTAATAAGTATTTTTTTTCATATAAAGAAGTAACGTGATAACTTACTAGCACTTATGTGTTAATCCTGCTAATTATCTGTTAATTAACTTTCCATCACCTCCATATATATCCATATATTCAGTTGCCTCAATTTTCTCACTTTGGTTCTTGTTCATTAAAAATGCTTATGGTCACATCTGACCATAAGATGAGCGCACACAAATTCATGGACGGTTTTGTTATTCATCACGTTCATCTTGGCATATCTGTACTCATATCTGGTAGGAGTGCATGTAAATTTGGGCATAAATGCTGGATATGTGGCTAATTAACCAAAACTATCATCAACATAATCGGTAATTGCAAAAATAAGAACAACAATAGAAAATTTCAATAATACTAATTTGTGTGCATGACAGTCCAGTACAAAAGTGGATGTACTTACTTTACATGCACATTGATATAAACAAGTGCTGCAACTATTTCATGTTCCATTTAAATACATATTACACTGTGCTTTTGTTTCATACTACCGGCTCACGAACACAGCTTCGGTCATACACTGCAATAATACAGCATTTATTTTAGGGAATTAATTACACTAAACAATCATTCTACTATGTTAATAACACTGAGTATTTTGTTTTATTTCACATTTTATTTTTTCCAGTTGTTTTCATTTTAATACTATTAAGTTTGGTCAGCAGGGGAGGAGTGCACTCACTGCTGGACATCAAACTCCACCCACGAGCACGGCCATTAGCTTTCATGCCAAACACTGCCGTTTTATTGACTGGCTACTGAAACATCTGCATGAATTAGTGTGTGCTTCCTGTGCTTCATGTAAATGATATGTAAATGAGGTGCTGGTAGGCTGGTTTCATGCACTGAAGCTGATTTATCATTTATGCTCAAATCTTCACTTGTTTCCACATCATACAAAATTGTCAGACGCAGAGCAGTGCATACCGTATAAAAGGCAAAAAAAGGTGTTCTTTTTTTACGTAGCTTTGATGATTAATGGCCATTAGATCTTTACATTTTGACCATTAATTACTTCTTAAATTCCACTTAATCAACCATTCATTGCTTCTTAAATTCCTCTTACTTAATCATTAATTACTTCTTAAATTCCTCTTACTTAACCATTAATTACTGCTTTTGTGTCCCTCCAAGTAAAGTGACAACAAAAAAGCAGTAATTAATGGTTAAGTAAGAGGGATTTAAGAAGTAATTAAAGGTCAAAATGTAAAGATCTAATGGCCATTTTGTCATGATAGTGCACGAAAACTAACATATGTCTGTTGTAGCTCAGTATTTGAGCATTATAGTTCACTGCTAATGCTTAATACGGACGTAATTGCGACTCTTTGTGAAAAGGGCCCATGGCCATTAGGTGTTGTCACTTTACTTGGAGGGACACAAAAGCAGTAATTAATGGTTAAGTAAGAGGAATTTAAGAAGTAATTAATGATTAAGTAAGAGGAATTTAAGAAGCAATGAATGGTTGATTAAGTGGAATTTAAGAAGTAATTAATGGTCAAAATGTAAAGATCTAATGGCCATGGGCCCTTTTCACAAAGGGTCGCGATTACGTCCAGATTAAGCATTAGCAGCGAACTATAATGCTCAAATATTGAGCTACAACAGACATATGTTAGTTTTCATGCACTATCATGACAAAAAGTGAGAATAGGAAGAGAATAGAAGCACTGATTTAACTTTAAACATAGCTAAAATGCTGTGTGTGGTGTAGCCCTGCTTACTGCTGCTGCAGCTGCTCACATCAAGCAGTGCCTCTGTAGTTGAACAACATGCCAGTGATTTCTGTAATATTTTTGTTTTCAAAAGAAATAAAAGTTCTTCTATGTGGTATGAATTTGGTAGACGTTGTTTAGCTGTAGCTAGCTAGCAACGCTAGAAGCCATTTCTAACTGTAGCTGTGTTCCCAAAATAAGGAAGCTAGTTAGCTTTCATTAGCTGCTGCCACCAGCCGGCTAATGTGGAGCAGGTTCTGTGACACATTTAGCTACAGGATGGCAGTGACTTCTGACATAAACGCAAACAAAAACTTTTATATGTAAAGTCTATTTTACAGACCTCATTTAAACTGTATTAGCTTATGGTAGGCTAGCAGGCTACAGTCGCTAATTAGCTAGCCTACCATTAGCAGTTTGAGGAGCACCAGCTTCATATGAGTAGCAAACTTTAAAGCTAAGTTAGCGATCTGCCAAACAGCATTATTCTAATAGTTTCATGGCAATTATTGAAGCAGCACTTCAGAAAACATCCACCTTTCATTGCTCAGTCAAAAACGAGACTCCTAGCTAAAAAAACATCTGAAAAACCTGCTTTATGTTAGCCGGGCTAGTTTGGTTAGCAGTAGCTTCTAGCCAGTATAGCTAGCTTAATATAAACAGAGTCTATAACATTCATGCTACATATAAAAGCTCTTCTTTCTTTTGAAATCAGAATATTACCGAATCGCTGGCATGTTGTACAAAGGCACAGAGGCTGCTTGATGTGAAGCAGCTGCAGCAGAACTGCAGTAAAAACAACATACAACATTTTAGCTCTGTTTACAGTTAAATCAGAGCTGCCGTTCACTTCTTATTCTCACTGTTTGTCACAACCGTGCAGGAAAACTAAAATACAGCTGTTGTAGCTCAGTGTTTGAGCGTTATAGTTCACTAGTAAACATTTTGACATTGCATCGTAGCTATATGGAGAGGAAGTGAGTTTTACCCTGCTAATGCTTAAACCGTAAGTAATCACGAATTTTATGAAAAGGGCCCATTAATCATCAAAGTTACGTAAAAAAAGAACACCTTTTTTTGCCTTTTATAAGGTATGAACTGCTCTGCATCTGATTCATAACAATTTTGTACGATGTGGAAACAAGTGGAGATTTGAGCATAAATGATAAATCAGCTTCAGTGCATGAAACCAGCCTACCAGCACCTCATTTACATATCATTTACATAAAGCACTAATTCATGCAGATGTTTCAGTAGCCAGCCAATAAAATGGCAGTGTTTGGCATGAAAGCTAATGGCCGTGCTCGTGGGTGGAGTTTGATGTCCAGCAGTGAGTGCACTCCTCCCCTGCTGACCAAACTTAATAGTATTGAAATGAAAACAACTGGAAAAAATAAAATGTGAAATAAAACAAAATACTCAGTGTTGTTAACATAGTAGAATGATTGTTTAGTGTAATTAATTCCCTAAAATAAACGCTGTATTATTGCAGTGTATGACTGAAGCTGTGTTTGTGAGCCGGTAGTATGAAACAAAAGCACAGTGTAATGTGTCTTTAAATGGAACATGAAATAGTTGCAGCACTTGTTATATCAATGTGCATGTAAAGTAAGTACATCCACTTTTGTACTGGACTGCCATGCACACAAATTAGTATTATTGAAATTTTCTATTGTTGTTCTTATTTTTGCAATTACCGATTATGTTGATAATAGTTTTGGTTAATTAGCCACATATCCAGCATTTATGCCCAAATTTACATGCACTCCTACCAGATATGAGTACAGATATGCCAAGATGAACGTGATGAATAACAAAACCGTCCATGAATTTGTGTGCGCTCATCTTATGGTCAGATGTGACCATAAGCATCTTTAATGAACAAGAACCAAAGTGAGAAAAGTGAAGCAACTGAATATATGGATATATATGGAGGTGATGGAAAGTTAATTAACAGATAATTAGCAGGATTAACACATAAGTGCTAGTAAGTTATCACGTTACTTCTTTATATGAAGAAAAATACTTATTAGTTAATTAACAATGTAATAAGCAGCAATTAGCACACAGATAATGAGTAAGTAAGCCACAAACTAACGAAATACTAACTTATCAACTAACAGTGTACTTAATTACTAATTGATTACTAAGTAATAGCTAATGCTTAATGAAGAGTTAACTAATAACTAAATAATGGGAAACTAATAGTTGATTATTATATATTTAATGATTGATTAGCGACACTTAATGTAAAGTGTTACCGCTTTTTTATTTGTGAACAGTCCAAATGTGAAAACATCCCTGAGTTAGCTAGCTATATCATTAAAAATAATACACCCAAACAAAATGAAATCAAAATCTGTGATTACTACTGAAGGAGAATGTCTGAGAGCTAATACTGATCACTGTATGTTCTGCTAGTGCATTAATTACACATCTTTCTGTTTCATATCTGAGGCACAAAGTTTTACTGCCTATTAGTTTAGCTCACGTTAGCTAAATTAACTACCTAGCTAGCATGCACTCATAACAGAACATCAGCAGCAGCTTTAGGATTAATAAAGCACTAACATGATCTTATAATTCTTAAATAATACAGCAAAACAGACATTGTATAAGAAGACTGAACCAACTTATCTCAGATTAGTTAATGAGTCAGCTAACTGCGTCTCTACATTAGAGTCCATTGTGCTAGTTTGTGCTTAACAGAAATGTCAATGCTATCATAATGAGTCCTGTGCAATTCTACTGTTAAATGTAAGTTTATTTAATTCAACAGAACACTAAAATGTTTATTATTTTAAATATCAAAACCTCTATGTGTTTATACCACAACTAGTACAATAATAATAATAATAATAATAATCATAATCATCATCATAATCATCATCAGTAGTAGTAGTGGATTGTGGTGATAGAAGACTTGCTAATATGCACTGGCCTTTTTTGAAAAGACCACCTGGCACTTGGCCTACAGACAATTTGACTTTAGGACCCTGTATTTTATATTTTATTTCAAATAAAGTCTAATTGATCTTTCCATGATGGCTTAACTGGGCAGATAGGAATGTTTTCATTTAATAATAAAAATGCATGTATGTTGTTTGGTTTATATTCATTTAACCTTAGGTAGTGATTCTGAATAGATTTTAGAGAAGAAGGGACAGGGAAAAATCTACCATCAAAGTTATAATGCAGAATTGGACTAATATTATAATATAATAATATTTCGCAATATTTTCAGCCTAAATATTATTTAATGTCTAGTTTTACAAAATGTTATAAATATAATATTCATTTATATATAATGTATAATGAATGATAAAGAACCTTTTTAGTGGTTTCAGTGCTTTTTCTCTTCTTCTTTTTATTTTTAAATGCTGAAAAATCTTATCTTGGCCTCACCACTCCTGTTTTTTGTTTGTTTGTTTGTTTTTTGTAGGAGTATAAATAAATAGAGAGTCTGACACTTAAAATAATAAAAATTCTAGAGTTATATTGAATTAAATAAACTTACATTTAACAGTAGAGCTGCACAGCACTCTTATTATGACAGCTTTGGTGTTTCTGTTGAGTGCCTGTGAGGTTTTTCTGAGTGCTGGGCAAGGAGAGCATTTAATCCTGAATTCTCAGTGGATTAGTTTGATAATTCTATTCATATTTTAATTCTGACTTGCTGTATCTCCTGATGTATGATGAGTGAATCAGACTCATGGCAGACCCCCAGGCCACTAATGTGAGACGTTTGATTCAGATTCAAGGTTTTATTCAGACTGCAGCACTAACGTAGAGACACAGTTAGCTGGCTTGCTAACTAATCTGAGCTAAGTAGGTTCGGTCTTCTTGTACAATGTCTGTTTTGCTGTGTTGTTTCAGAATTATAAGCACATGTTAGTGCTTTATTAAACCTAAAGCTGCTGCTGATGTTCTGTTATGAGTGCATGCTAGCTAGGTAGTTAATTTAACTAATGTGAGCAAGGCTAATAGGCAGTAAAACTTTGTGCCTCAGATATGAAACAGAAAGATGTGTAATTAATATACTAGCAGAACATACAGTGATCAGTATTAGCTCTCAGAATTTCTCTTTCAGTAGTAATCACAGATTTTGATTTCATTTTGTTTGGGTGTATTATTTTTAATGATATAGCTAGCGAACTCAGGGATGCTTTCACATTTGGACTGTTCACAAATAAAAAAGCAGTCAATAAACAACTTATTTACTCTTACTTTATTCAAAATTTCTTTATTAATATTTTTTGTACTACAGTACATAATTTCTTTAGGGGTTTTTATTTCAAATGTATATCACTTTGTAATACTGTTCCTGATCATTATTAACTCCTAGTTCATTAATAGTGAGTTACTATGTGTTTCACTTTATAATACTGTTCCTGATCATTACTAACTCCCAGTTCATTAATAATGAGTTAACATGTGTTTCACTTTATAATACTGTCCCTGATCATCATGAACTCCTAGTTCATTATTTATGAGTTACCGTGTGTTTCACTTTATAAAACTGTTCCTGATCATCATTAATACCTAATGAAGAATACAGTAACACCTTGTTCATTAATAATGAGTTACCATGTGTTTCACCTTATATTGCTCCTAATCATCATTAACTCCTTGTTCATTAATAATTGGTTACCATGTGTTTCACTTTATATTGTTCTTGATCTTCATTAACTCCTAATGAAGAACAGCAACACCTCATTCATTATTTAACAGACAGTAATTACATAATCAGTTGGTAATATTTAGAACCAAGTGAATTTGCAGGCAGGACACATACACAGTCGGACTGCAGATGACCCTGCCCTCAAGAGGACTTTAAAGGAGAACTACTGTTCAGAAAAACACTGTCAGACGTGCTCCTGAAGAAAAGAATGGTGTTCTCTTTTCTAAAGATGAGAGGTAAGCAGACTGGTCTACTGAATACTGTAGTATTTTAGCAGTTGTCCCATTTGTAGGCTGATGTGCAAATTGGTTCACACTGCCAAATATGAACATGTGCAATAGCCTTTTAAGGTTTCTGATTAAAACACACATGAGGGACATCAGTCTATACAGTGTGGTGTGATGTCGCCAGCCTTCTCTGAGGATACCTGTTTCTTTGAATAGAAATGGAGGATATAATCCATTATATTGTAGAGACTGCACACTGGGTAGTGTATTTCACTACTGTTAGAGGTGTTGGAATACACTACATCAGTTATCAGTTCATAGAAAGACTCAGCTACTGAGCAGTTAATGTAGAATTGATCGGTAATTTATGAGTTATTAGTAGTTATTCTAAGAAACCATAGTTACTATGTAATTCTCTATAAGACTCAGTAGGTAGTGTTTAGTTAATAGTAAACTACCCTAATCATTAGTTTACTATTACCGACTGAGTAGTTAACTAGTAGTCCTTGGTAGTTAAGAGTAGTTCCTTAAGTGTTAATGCAGCACTACTCACTCGTTCCTGATCAGTTCCTGATTAGTTACTTATTAACTACAAAACAGTGTTGTAAAGTGTTACCGGCTCCCCTTTTAAGTCTTGGTTCCTCTCAAGGTTTTTTCCTCTTGCTCTTGGGGAGTTTTTTCTTATCACTGTCACCATTGGCTTGCTCATGGGGGCTTGGACCTGGATGTTTCTGTAAAGCTGCTTTGCTACAAACTCATTACAAAAAAAACCCCATAACAATCCGGCAAAGATCTGTCACAGATACAGTACATGTTGAGTGTCTCTGTTCTGCATCATTTGGCCACATGTTCTTGTTCACACCATGCTAACCTTGCAGTTTTTTCCAATAGCTATGAAGCATTTTCCAATGCCAAGCTCACTTTTTCAAGTCTTCACACACCTCTCAGCAGAAACATGCAGCTTGGTACAACATGTTATTTTACACCTCAAATGCTCTACAGCTACCAAGACACTACAGAAACATCTCAAACTCATTCCATCAAATCACCAACACCAGTGTTTTTACAACAAGAATACTTTGTCAGTCAGCATTACTTTACTTTTCTTTAGTTGATCATGTAAACAAGGTATAGACTTTTTTCTAAAAACACAACAGAAAATCGTTACAAAACCAAATGGTTTAACTTTACTATAACAAATGAAGTGATGGAAACAAACAATAAAAAAAATCCTATATTTTTACAAAACCTAGCAAAGAAAAACATCCAAGTCTCAGATACAGTTAACACTTAGTGTGTCTGTTATATATAATTTAGCCTCACATTCACACACACACCTGATGTCCTCTCTTACTTATTTACATTACTGGGTTCATAATGGACCGTCCATTGTGAACACGAACTACAGAACTGACCCCCTTTTATAGATGGTCAGCTCAGATGGGAATCATATGTGATTGGCCTATTCAGACACATTCAATCAGCAGTTTGTGTCTCTATAATCAATATCATTATTTGCTTCGATATGCAATTGCAATATGCAATTTAACATTTATGACTTGGAGTTTATGTTTATGTTTTGGAGGTAAGTTTAACAGTTCTGTAATGGCGTTTATATGCACTTACAATTTGACTCAAAGAACTTTGGAAATTGTGTTCACTGAATGTATATTGTATTCAAGCAAGCAAAGAGCTGTTGGTCCAAATAGGTGTTCTCAATCACATCGCACATAATGTCCTCACTTGCTTGCCTACAAATAAGCACTTGCTTGCCTACAAATAAGCACTTGCTTATTACATGCTGGGCCCATAATGTACTGTCCATTATGAACAAAATAACTCAGATTTTAGTAAAACAGTTTTGTAACAGTGTATGTAAGCATTTGCAAAATGAGCTATAGAAATACACAGTTATACTAAAGGCTGAGCCTGAGTGAGAAGTGAATTAAAGAATTTTGGAAATTGTGGTCACTGAAAGCATACTATTTTAAAGCATGGAAAAACACTGTTCATGGTTTTGTCCAAACAGAGTGTTGTTGTGCTAACTATGTGAAGAGTTCTGAAAAAGAGATCTCAGCACTTGAAAATACAAAGAAGTAGCAAAAAGACTAATACAAAGTACAAAACAAAAGAACATAGTTGGTATGATGTAAACACAGAGCACGTTAGATGCTCTACAAAATACAGCTGAATATTCACTTCAGAATATTCATAGAAACTATTTAACATACTGTTCAGTAGCTCAGCATGTAGTCTTTCATCAGAAGACCTATCTTTTTTGGGTTGAAAAATAAATACAGCATATTTTTATTAGACAGCACTTAAGATATGCATCAGTTCAGCGTCCTCAGATACTATGAGAAAACATCTTATTTTAATGCCTGTGTGTTCTGTGTTACTTCCAAGCCCTTAGCTGAGGCAGATCGAGATGAGACAAAGCCAAGCTATTTAGTCTAAAGGTTCTTGTCCTGTTTGCTACATGTTGACCTTAAATATGGGTTTGGAGATGTAGCCACAAGAAAACAGTGCAACTACTGTATGCTGTTAGGCAGGCAAAAACCTTTTGGCCCTCATGCACATTCTTGAAGAGAAAGAAGAAGAAGGTGAGCTGACAAAGTTGAAAAAAATGATTCCACATTATTTCTTTGTTCATTTTGAGACATTTTATTGATAAAAATCTTTAGACCCCCCCACCCCAAGTGCTTGTTATCAGTGCGACAAAGAAACTGCCCCATTTCCAAAAAGTTGGGACTCTGTGCAAAATGTAAATAAAAACATAATGCAATGATGTGCAAACCCTATATTTCTTTGAAAATAGTACAAAGACAAAATATCAAATGTTGAAACTGAGGAATTTTATTGTTTTTTGAAAAACATGCCCATTTTGAATTTGATGCCAAGAACACATTCCAAAAAAGTTGGGATGGGGGCAACAAAAGGCTGATAAAATTGTGTAATGCTAATAAAAACACCTGGTGGTTGATTGACAACAGGTCAGTTACATGATTGGGTATAAAAAAGCATCCCAGAGAGAGAGTCTTTCAGAAGTAAAGATGAGGAGTGGGTCACCATTCTGTGAAAGACTGCACGAGCAAATACTGCAACAATTCGAGAATAACATTTCTCAACATAAAAGAGCAAGGAACTTTTGCTTTTCATTATCTACGGTATATAATAACATTAAAATATTCAGAGAATCTGGAGAAAACTGTGTACGCATTGGACAAGGCCAAAAAACTGTATTTGCTGGGCCTTCAGATGGCACTGCATTAACAACATACATGATTCTGTAGTGGAAATCACTGCATGGGCTCAGAAAAACTTGAAAAACACTGTCTGTGAAAACAGTTTGTTGCTGCATCCGCAAATGCTAATTAGAGTCTTAAACGCAAAGAAAAACAGGATCCAGAAACATCGCCACCTTCTCTGGGCCTGAGATCATTAAAAATGGACTGAGGGGAAGCAGAAAAGTGTTCTGTGGTCTGATGAATCAACATTTGAGTTTCTTTTCGGAAATCATGGATGCTGTGTCCTCCAGGCTAAAGATCACTCAGCTTGTTATCAGTGCACAGTTTCTTAAAAGCGCAGTAATTTTCTTTACCACTACTGTCACTTTAAAAAGTTTACACTGCAGCACCCGTAGTATCCGTCTGGCTACTCCACTGAGACCCCATCTGCACTAAGCACAAAAGCAGTAAAGAGAGAAGTTATGTTAGACATTGACCAATGTGCAATTTTCCAGAGACAGATTAAAAAGAATATTGCAGAGGAAGAGTCTCTGATTTTGCATATTTCAGGATAATGAGGGACAAAATAAAGGCAGGCCAGGACTATTAATTTAGTAGAGAAATGATGATGATTCGAAAATGTTCAGCTAAGTTTAATCTTAGACATTCCTCATTATTTTATCCTCAGTGGTACTACTAACATGAATCTTGCTGATGTTCCAGCTGCCTACTAGTGCACATAGCTATAGCTAACATTAGATAACTTGGCCAATAGAGGACCATAGAGACTAGGGCAGAGGACAAACATAGAAAGACAACAAGGAGGAAAGGAGAGCAGAAGAAAGGTGAGTGGATGAGAGATAACTCTTCAGGGAAGATGATGACGAGAGAGAGAGAAATGAGTACACATTTCAATAAATATTTACATATATAAACTGTATTTACATTAGCCAGGCCCAGATCATTAAAATATAGGCCCCTTATTTACTTTTTTGTAAAGAGCTTTGAATGTTGAATGTTGGATTTGTGCTATACAAAAATTAAAAAACAAACAAAAAAACAACAGGTTATCTAAGTAGTTACAGAAACAAACTTCTTGAATGAAATATTTCGCTTCAGTATAATGTTTTAATGTAATTTGTTTAGCATGAACATTTTTGCATTGACCTGTGCTGGTTACACAATAACAAGTTGACAAGTCATACGTTTTCCAAACTATAGGAGCCATAGCAAGATTACACCCACACTAACAAGAACACAACTTAACATAAACCCAACAACCAGTGCAAAACATCCTAAAGTAATGCGTCCACTTTTCACAAGCACATTTACCCCAAAGAAGATGACATCAATTAAAATAATACAGCTGAGAAATGTGCCTAATGACACCAGCGAAATAAAAACTGTCACTCACCCTAAGCTGAAGTATACGGCTTCAGTGGAAGTGGAAATTTATTTATTTATTTTTTTTAATTTTTATATCTTACATTTGAAGTAGACAGTCTGTAGATCACTGCCAACAATGACGCAGCAATTTTTTTATCAACTCAGGCTGACATTTTTATTTGTGTTTGGCTTTGAAAATAGACATCTACCTGTAGTATCAGGTCTCTTTTACAGATTCTCTTTTGTACTTGTGAAGCTTCAAATTCAAAGTGCATAGACAGGAACACTAGCTTGATGTAAAAGAAACCCTGATAGCTTGTCTAAAGTAATGGCAGATAGCAAAACGGTTGTTATTGTGATTGGAATATAAAAAAAGGAAGCTGAGGTTTAGGAAAGACAAAGTGAGTGTCAGGATTCTGATCATTGATAAGGTTAATAGTTCATTTTTTCCTGCTGCGAGTGGCTTGGGCCCCTGGGCACGCACCCTTTAAACCAACTGGATGATCTGGGCCTGAGCCTAGACAATGCATACCACTGTTGGGGGCTTGGAAATGTTTGGGGGATTTTCCATTTATATCTTTTCTCTGATGACAAGGACGAATCAACTTTTTAACTTTTTACATTTGACTTTGGAAATGTGCATCTACTACTTTGTCGAAGTTTCAGGTCTCGCTATAACAGATCCCTCAGGCACATCTTTTGAATACTTGGAACAGGGCCGCCAGAACCACAGTGGCAAACAGGCATTTGACCCACCACTTTTCAAAGTACTGTGGCAACGCCCCACTACTTTATGAGTAGGCAATCAGAATCTCAAGTTCAGTTGGAGGAGCTTTCAGATCTGCCTTGGTTGGTACACTTTAGTTCAGTTGTGGGAACACTCCACTCAGATCGGATCCACACCAAACAATTGAACTGCGCTAATTCACGAGAGAATTCAACTTCAGAGAACATTCTTTTCAGTACAAATGCTCATATTGTTCCTGCACTGTGAGCTGCTGTAAATAATGAGAGACAAGCAATAAAACAATTATATGCATTTGATTATGCATCGTGGGGCATATTTTTGGCAACCTGATCGGTTAAATTTAAATTGGTATTCACAAAGATGATACATGTCTCTATTTTCTGTTTATCTGTTTTCATGGTGATGAACGTGAGAGTAACAGAGCACTTGCATCCCTGCAAAATTTGTGATCAATTAACAAACACCCACGTGTGTAATTTAGTCCACTTTTGCCCTTGCAGGTCACCATCCAAGCCAAAGGAAACCATATCACAAAAAGACAAGCTGTGATGCGGTCTTCAGAAAATGAACTGCGTATGAAAACAGCAAACAAATGTTGCTGTCTGAGGCTGCACCTACTGAAGCAGCATCAAAACAAACACCGGCACTGTTCATGATCAGGTTCAGAGGTGAGAAAAGAAGCTTAAATCAACACAGGTAAAAGTATTGATAAAAAAAATTTGATTGTGCAGCTCTGTTATTTTTTTTTTGGGATTAATTTTTTTTTATTTCTTTTGGTCTAAAATTTAAAGCTCCAAAGTAGCTCTAGTTCAATGCTAAAAACCTGAAAGCTTGAGAGAAATAATGAAGGGTAGTGTAACAATTACTAAATAGTGATTGGAGGACAAAAATAAACTGAGGTTCAGGAAAGATGTGGAGAGCATCAGGATTATGATCAATAACACAAAATTGCACCGTGTCCTACAGCAAATTGATGTTCAAATGAAGAATTGCATCGCGTCACAAAGCCATCAGGATGTCTACACCGGAAACATTGAGTGCGCATCAAAATGTAAACAAACCACAGACCTCTCAAAAGCTGCTTTACTGACAGAGCCATCAGCTGTGGTTTGAGGCATGTATTTAATAGAGTTTGTACTGGGTTTTTAGTTTTATTCCCACATTTAACATCATTACTCTAAATTACATTGCATTAATCTGCTTCGTTTTGGTGGGGGGCTGCTCGGTCATGCTAACTCATATCTTTACTTAGCTACCCTAACTAGTTATCTAGGTAACACAAAACAAAGATTTTCACCTCTAACTTCCAGCACTCTGGCTCTTTCTCTCCTAATTGTTTACTGGAAAAGTTGTTCTTGGAAGACTTTCTTCACATCCATTTTAAGGTGGAATTGCAGAGTGATGCATTAAAAACAGAAAAACCGGCACATTTCATCTCCCCGCATCGCATTAAGCTCTGCCGCTCACAGCTGGTATAGACAGCTTCATTGATTATAATGAAAGCATTATATTGTTGTTGCTCGCATCCCCCCAGGCTATCATGAGTACGGGAGTAAACCGTGGATTGAACATCTGTGGCTAACATTAGCTGGTAGGACACTAGCTATTCATTTTTACTGCTGTACCCACTAAATTAAGGTAAAGATAAATTTAATTAATGCAATAAAAATAAAGATTCCACTGCAATTAAAACAGCTCTTTAGATTTTCTCATAATTGCTCACATGGCCCCCTAGTGGCTCAGGCCCCTGGGCCCATGCCCATAAAACCTATTGGATAATCTGGGCCTGACATCAGCATAGTTGAATAAGGAGAACTCATTGCATAGAACTAATATACTGTGAACCTCAAACATTGCCTCCTCCTTCAAACAGAGGGTGGTAAAATGATTGATTCCAAATTCCTAGACTGTGATGTAACTCAACATTTACGCAAAACTCAGAATTTACGACAACAGAGCAACACCAAGAAAATGGCAAACTATGTGCAGAAATGTATCGTTGCAGGCTGTGAAGGGGATGTCAGCACTTTTTGTACCCTTTCCAAGGAACCTAAAACTTTCCTTCTGAAGGCCCAACCAAGGTCAATGGGTATGGTTGATATTCATCTTTAAGCAAGGCTGAAGTTGGCTTCCTGTTGTCTAGCTTCTTAATCGAATGTTTCTCTCCACCTTAAATGCTACAGCATGTAAGGCACCAGAATGTAACTGTGGAACCATTTAAGGTGTAACGGAAAGTTCACAAAACAAGCTGGTGTATAGGAAGCCAACTTCAGGGCCCACATCTTTATCAAGATTATGGACAACTTTAATTCAAAGCTGTTAGTTTGCTCTGAACATTTCACTTTGGACAATTTCTCAAACCTTGGACAATATTGAGCAGGCTTTGCTCAGCGTTTGACACTAAAGATATGGAGGGGCAGTTTCAAATGCATCACAACCCCAACAGCAACCTGTGAGTAGCAGCCATAATGTTTGTGATTTTATCCACTTTTTGATGGTTGAAGCCAGATTATCTTAAATTGAAAGTTTCATGGTGAGCTAACAGCTTTAATTTACTTTGTGTTGTTGTTGATTTTGAAAGCAAGTAGCTAGAAAACTTTAGCTCTCATCAACCCCTAAGTAACTAGCATAGCAAACTAAATAGTATGATGACAGAATTTATTTACATGGAGGTTCATTTTATTTTCCTGAGTGTGTCTATTTTGACATAGTGCTTTTGTGTGAGCCATTGCGGTGCCTCACTGTAAACCAGATCAAATCGGAGCAGAGCTCATCAAATTTTAAATGAGCACACCAAAAAGGGAAAACAGCTCATTTAATTTCAGGTCCAAATCATAGGGTTGTAAATGGGCATGTTAAAGCATCAGGGCATTTTTCACCCTGACCAAAATCACAATTCTTCTATGTCGAAATCAGAGTACAATTGAAAACATTGCTTAAATGCATTCAATAAAAAATTTAAATATATGGATAAAGCAGTTGGACTCTAAGGGCATGGACTAATGCATCTGCTTTTTTGCTGATACTGAATGGCATAAATCATTCAGTAGTATACTGAAAACATGGTGTAAAGGAACTCATATTATAAGGTATGAACATTCATTTAATTATAGAACATGTAGACTTTAAAAAGCAAACAGTGATTCACATTGTCTCTATTTAAATTTAAGGTTATGCTTTGATGACTCTTGCTGTGATGTGCTTTGCTCCACAAAGGTCTAGGCAGTGTCATAGTCAAGACCATTAGAGGCAAGTCCGCAACTCTTTTTTAACATGTAGAAAAAGAACTGTTTTATTCTGTTTGAAGCTCAGTTTCCAGTTAATTCAGATATAGCCACTGCACATGGCTGGTCTCGAGAATAATTTCCAAGTCCACCTTACTCAGAGACTGAGACAAGTCCAAATGCTATAGAGACAAGACAAGGTCATTTAAGACCTTAAGGCCGTATTCACATAGCATAAGCTACACCAAAATAAAGTTTTATAATTGCCAAAAAGAAGGGTTACAACAATTTAATGGATAATTCTATGTGGCAGACTGGGGTTTGATTCCACACTTGGGCAAGCATGTCATACTGTACTTATAAGAGTCCTTGATCAAGATGTAATGCTACATTCACCCGCTTCCGTAATATGATTGAACTGTAAGTCACTCTGTATAAGACGATCTGCCAAAAGATTTCAAGACTACTTTATTCATGTAGCACTTTACAACTGGTTTTGTCACAAAGCTGCTTTACAGAAAATGCAGGTATGCACCAATGGGGCAAGGTCATTTAGAGCTTAGTATGTTTTCTAGCTTGTCAAGTAGAATAGTGTGGTTTATCTTATCTTATCAAATACCACACTAAGATCGAGCAATATCTATTTCAGTAGTTAGAGTTAGATAGACAGCTGATATAAGCTGAAAGACCTATGAGATTTTCAATAAAGCTACTAGCTGTGGAGGATATAGTATGCTTGACACATTAGTGTGGGGATGAATATGTGACTAAAGCGGATTTTATACAAAATTAGATAATGATCTGAGACTGCCATAGTCTGGGCAAGAATAGCTAAATTATCTGTGTTGACACTAAAACAATTAAGTCAAGGGTGTGATTGCAATAATGAGCGGCCCCCAATATGTTTTCAGTGAAACCAACAGATTCTACAATAGATTGTAGATTTATTCAAAAACGTTATTAAACTTGACAAAAGTCAAGGGTTAGGGTCCTGTTGGCCTAAAGCCTGTGGTGATAAGCACACATATTAACAAAACACACAAAAAAGCTGACATGTGAAGATAAGCAACATGAGTATCACTCTCACTGAGGATAAGCTGAGGAGGGGAGGAACTGTCATGATGTTCTGAACTTTAAGTCACTCATGTCCCTCCTCATTTACTTGAGACATAGGGGCAAAGTTCCTCTGAAATTTACATCCGTTAGATTTACACTGAGCAAGCCTTTTCCATTCTCAAGACAAGATGACTTATAAGTAATAATTAGACAAAAATTATCAGGATGTCAGCATTTCTGTGTGCATATTCGTGTGTAAAGTTAATGACTGCCTGGAACCTGTCTCTATATTTTACAGAAAAAAAAGTGTGTTAATGATTGTGAAGTTGATTCCTGAGAAGGATGTATCGAGATGGGAAAAAAACCATCATGAATGCCCTTTGTGGTTAATGAGCTCAACCTCACACTGAAAATCTGGAAAGCTCCTCCTGAAGGTTTTCAGTGAGGCTTAGGTCAGGACTGGGATTGGTCGAGTCAAAGGCTTGATTTTGTGGTTATTGAACCATTTTTGTGTGGGTTTGGATTTCTAGTTTGGACCACTGACCTCTGGCTCAGGTAGGGCAGTGCCAGTGTATAATTTGGCCACTTCTACTTTCATTGTAAAAAACAGGGCTAGTAGGATGGGGAATTGGAGTGACAGCGCTGTGGCTGTGTGATGTGCGACAATGGTGATGGACTCCATGCCCACTGTGTTACCGTAAGTCCACTCGCCAACACAAGGGCTGAAGCCAGACTAGTATAGCCTGTAACAGTGGCACAATGACTTCCTTGCTTCATTATCCTATCATTCTCTGTTGAATCCCTCAGAGTCAAATGATGTTATTCTAGATGATCACGTCTACAACAGAATGTTATTATTTGTCTGAGAAAAGCCATACATGTTCTCCTAATGGCGCTCTTTGTAGCATTCTTAAGAATGTCAAAAACACATTTAAGTACTATAAGTAATATGTAGATACTAGACTCTGTGATAGGATATCACAACTCTTCATTCCAGAATACCCATAGATATATAGAAATGCAATACCTGTTTTCTGTCTGACATGTTCAAATGATTACGGCAACAGTGGATTTGCTTAAAGCAGGGTGAACTCTGTCCAGCTTCTCTTAGGGAAAGACCATGTTGATAACATGGTCAATCAGGGTGGCCCTTATCAGATTTGATATCCTTTTTCTATGCCCACTTCCTCACCATGCTCTTCTTCCTACCCTCCCCTCCCTGTTATCTCTTTGCTCTGTTCTTCCTACCACATAACCTCATCATCTGTACCACATCTCCTTCTGCCTCTTCCACTCTTCTTCTTTTCTCCTCTTCCTCTCATCTCTCCTTGTCCTCCTACAACAACTCTGCCTCCTCTAAATCTCACACATCTTGCTCTTTCTCCAAACTCCTTTATTCTTTAACATAAGCTAGCTCCATGGCTTTCATATGTAACCCCTTTTATATACATATAAGTGCTGACACCTGTGTGAACAATTTATGAAACTGGACTTGTTTTGTGCTTTACTAGCCCCGTTGGCATCAGTTTAGTTGTAAATGTTAATATATTCCACTGTGTTAATTGTTTTAGGAATACTCACCTTAGTTTAGAGAAAAATGTAATAACGTTTGAGAAAAATAGGACATTGGATAGTAAAAAAATAGAAGAAAAAAATATTTTCGCTGAAGCAACAACATTCATATTCATATTGTTTAATTAACCCCAACTTCTTCAACTTGAAATTGTACTGTTTACCTAACACAATTCTGTGCCCTCAGATAGTTAACCAACTAAAGCTGTGCAGTAAGTTGCCTTACAAATTTAACTTACATTACGATATTAACTTTCTATCAGAAAAGGTATTTTATGTTTTACATTAGTAATCAGAGAACAATTAAACCTTTCTAGATTACATAAAGATCTATCTCAGATTAACTTTAAAGTACTGCACAGAAAATGCAGTTAACATGTAATTATTGTCTGAGGGCTCACCTGAGCCTTATACACAATGCACAAAACACTTTTTATTTCACCACTCTCACTAAAGAATGGTTTACAGTGGTTCAATTATCTCTTTTTGTGTTTCTTAAATAACTGTCCTAGGCCATTCTTTTGAGAGCTGATGTTGTATTTCTAAAGTTTTATTTTGACTTCCAGTTGTAAACAGATTAAACATAAACAGGAAATTTCATGTTCAGATCTAATGAAAGGAATGTAAGCCATGTGTACAATGAAACAGTCTAAAACAATAATGATTCCCAGAATCGTAAGGGAAACCTTCAGCCATTGAGTATATTTAAACTGACTGTCTTGTGTGTGTGTGTGTGTGGTGTGTGTGTGTGTGTGGTGTGTGTGTGTGTATGTGTCGGTTTGTTTTCAGGCTTTTAAGACTAGCCTAATTTCAATGTAACACAACACGCAAAACAGCTTCACAACAGAGGCCTGCGCTAGGCATATACCTATAAACGTCAGTTTTAAAACAAGCGCTACAAAAAGAGTACAGTCAAAAACAAGCAAACGTAAATAATACATTGTTGCATAGTTTTTACATAATCCACCAAACCATCGCTTATTTAAATTTAAGCAGCGTGTAACACCTGAAACACAAAAAAAGACCCTTAATGAAAATGACACGTAGTAAATAACTCACCAGATGTGTCTGGCTAAATTTTAAAGAAGTTTCCTCTGCTACTCGCACGCAACTGGATTTGCACAGGAGGCGTGTCGTAATAGCCCTTTGCCCTCCTCCTCTGGAGAAATAGATATAATCGGCGTCGGCTACTTATTCAGAGCAAGACTGAGAGAGTGGTACTTGTTAAAACGGAGCAAATAGGATTTGAAAACTCACCTGAGTTTTTGGCGCGGTATAATAATCAAAAAGCTTTTTGTTTATATATTTTTTTGGGAAATTCGCAAGACAGAAAGACTTGCCAAGTTTCGCCAAGTTGTGGCAAAAGGACATTTCGAGGTACCTTTCTCGGTCAACAACGTCTTTGGTGAGTAGTTCCTAAATGAACATGACTGTGTTTAGCTCCTGAGCTTCTTCCAGGAGCTCTCTCCTTGTTCAATAAGACGGTGCGCAGTTGTTAGGAATAGTTGTTAGCATTTATGTCACGAATATACCGTTATCTCAGCAGGACATTTTTATTAGTTCCCTAATTAGTACGTGCTATATAGTATAGGTTAAAACAACCCATACTTTTCAAACGCCTTGGCTTGCATCATTTGTGGTGACATGGCACTAAAATGTTCTCTTCAGCAAATTAAAGCCTTGAGTCGCCCTCGGTCCTCTGATGATTTTGTTTTACATTTACTTACGTAACTGCTTCCTGATAAGCCTTGAACAAAAATATTTACAGATTAAAACTTAACTTTATAATGTATTATGTTTGTTACTGATAATAAATGTTACTCATTTAAATTCTATATAACTTTAATTAAGATAAAACAGGGAAAAGGTATTGCAATTCATGTTTTATTTGCAACCATCGGTTTAATTATACGCTTTCCATAACCTAAAACCGATTGGTATATTACGCTCTGCAAGCACAACCGCAAAGGTAAAAGAAGGCTCCAGTGTAACTAGTAACTGGTGGTTATTGCACAAATCAGTGTACAGTGATTACATGATAGTTCTTACAAGAATTTGGTTTTCAGCCAGGTATTTGATATCCTACTGCCGAGGTATTCAACTCTGCAAGGGAAACTGTACAACACAGTGTACTGATTTCTCTGCTAAAATACACCAGCTAAACCTGGCCATTGACTGATGACTGACTCCCCAGCTTGCAAAGTCATTTAGTTTATTGTATTTGATTGTTTTATAGTATTTTAAATTATTCAAATTATCTTCACTATTTATTCTTTTTCAGAATGCGCCATCCACCTTCATTAAAATCTGCGCTCTACCATGGCTTTCTTTCTGTGTTTAGCTTCCCACAGCCAAAACAAAACAAACACTAATCTTAGTATATGTAGCTAGTAACTGGCCTTGTGTCACTTCCCTTTTACTTCACTGCAGACACACAGATGAAAGGACACAGCTGAACGATCACACTCTATTTGTAATTTGTAGTTCTAATCTATAAATCTGTAGTGTATTTATTTATTATAAAAATATCTAATTTTTAATTGTCAGATTTTCAGAAAGTGTTTGACTTTGTAACTGATATATAACAGCTTAATAATTGTAATTTTGATCATAGTGGTTTGGCCCAATATAATTACACTAAAAGATTAGGGATGGAATCCAGTACATTAGTATCCCTAGTGACTGTTACTGCAACGAACTTAACTACAGAGGCTAACATGTCTCCATATTTATGGCTGTTAGTTTTGGGCTTTATCATTGCTTTTATCCTGGCTTTCTCTGTGGGAGCCAATGATGTGGCTAACTCATTCGGTACAGCGGTGGGTTCTGGAGTGGTGACGCTGCGTCAGGCTTGCATCCTCGCTACCATCTTCGAGACACTAGGCGCTATGCTTCTGGGGGCCAAAGTCAGTGAGACCATTCGGTCGGGCATCATTGACATTAACATGTACAATGGTTCTGAGCCAGTACTGATGGCTGGCTCCATCAGCGCCATGTTTGGTGAGAATCTTTTTTTGTTGTTGTTGTTGCACTAATTTTCAAGTTAATTTAGTTAATTACTATTCCAAATTGCACAAATCTACTAATCTAGTAGAACTATAGCTACAACATAGCTAACATATAATAACAGGTACAGCTGAACATGATTAGTGCCAATTGTGTTAATTGGTTGAGCTACTTCGGAACACCTGCACTTGTAATGCTGTCTGCATTAGTTTCCTGGTGGCAAACAGGTAGAAAACGTGCTGCAGAAGATTCTGAGGCAACCAAGAAAATTGCATAAAACTATTCCTGTCAGCAGTTTGTGTGCTTTTCCCACAAATAAACCTAAATACAATGTAACAGTTGGTTAAAAGAATACAGTTAGAAGAACACAGTTTTGGTTCTTGGCTTTTGGGTGCACTCCAGCCATTGAATGGACTTGTTAAATTCCATCAGCAGCACATCTATTTTAATTTAATGAAGTACTGATTAGCCAAACTATGTACTAGATGATAACAGTAAATACATTTCCTCAACAAGGTTTAAAAATAACACACTCATACACAACTGACAATGAATTTGTTATTTGTATTTTGCATGTTAAAGTAAAAGGTAAATATTTTAAAAATAAAAAAACAAAATAATAATAAGAAGAAGAGGAAGAATAACTATTATTATTATTATTGTTGTTGTTGTTGTTGTTGTTGTTATTTTATTTCAACATATATAACCCAGACTAGCAAGTCTGTCTTTACCCTTTTCAACTCTAAAATGTTCCCAAATTTCAAGTACACTTAAAACATTAATTACACATTTTGAGTGTTTAGTTCTGGAATTAAAATTTGCATACATACATACATAGTGTGATATTGTCATAACATTATTCCTATTACACTACTGCTCCTGCTTTAATGCGTTGTGTTAATGTTGTGTTAAAGTTGCACACATAGTGCACCCATGATGATTTGTCTCTCTTCCTCTTTTTCAAATTTATTGCAACATATCACTAGTACATGTCTGTGTGCTGCAGGCTCTGCTGTTTGGCAGTTGGTGGCATCATTTTTGAAGCTCCCTATCTCTGGAACACACTGTATCGTTGGAGCCACTATCGGCTTTTCTGTGGTTGCTAGGGGTCATCAAGGGGTCAGATGGCTGGAACTGCTTCGAATTGGTATGACTTTCTGATGTCCTGATGTACGGCTAAACTACTTGTAAAATTCTATCTTGGCCATTTCTTTTGAAAACCATAAATTTTATCTGAAATCTATTTTAAGAACAGCACAGTTTGCACAGACAGAAAGCAAGGTCGCATGAAGAACCAAATGTCTCTGATGATTTAGGCTGTTTAAGGATACACAGCTTGGAAAAAATTCTAGTCACATGATCTTAAGATAACAGCATGGCTCGCACAGACTGAACGTCCCTTTTGCAAGTTGGCACACAATCAAACCTGATGTTTTTAATATCTTATTTATCTGGATTCATTTGTTTATGTTTGCTCCAGTGTCTTCTTGGTTCCTCTCCCCTCTGCTGTCAGGCATCATGTCTGCTGTTCTCTTTTACTTTGTCCGCAAGTTCATCCTAAATAAGGTAAAATGTAAACTTAAATTGTGTTACATAACCTATCAGTGTGTTCATGAGCTTAGTTTGTTTTACTGTCAACACTGAGAGCACATGCTACTTTTGCAGTGAACAGTTAAAATTTTCTGAATTGACTTTTAGTTGTGACAGATTTAGCTTGACTAGCACAAATGTTTCTTGTTTGTTTATTCATTTGTTTATTTCTAGGATGACTCAATGGTTAATGGTTTAAGGGCCCTTCCAATATTCTATGCTGTTACCATGGGAATTAATCTATTCTCCATTATGTTCACTGGAGCCCCAAGTAAGTTTATAATATAGTCCTGTATTCTAACACACACACACACACACACACACACACACACACACACACACACACACAAACAAACAAACATAAACATATATGCACAAGTTTACACACTTACACAACCTTCTCCCAATGGAATATGTCTTTGTCATGGCATATTCTTTTTTCTTGGCTCTGGGACATGCAGTGGGTATATCCCACCTTGATACAGATAGATGTCATAGGGTCACACTGGGACCTGATTGTTATTATAACAGAACACCATAAGTTAGTCTTTCTAACCTGTCAAAAAAAAATTGTGTGTTTTTCTTAAATTATAATATTAATCATTACATGAAAAAATAAAACTGGCAAGAAAACATTAAGCAACTGGTGTGAACCATACAACCTTCTGAATATACCCTCTAATCAATAAACAGCAGAGGGTTTTTCTCTCATTATCTGCTGTGCCAAGCCCATGAACATGTCGGATACTGTCAGCAGAAAGGGCTGTTCGAAGAACCTAAAACTTACCCAGAACTCATTTTGCTCAGAAACTCATCACTTTTCTGCCTCATGTGATTGGCAACAGATGTGGGAGAAAAATGCTTTTCTGTCTTAATCCACAACATGGCACTGTTTGCTTTTTAGACCAAGTGGAGTGGCATTATTAGGAACAGTTAGACAGTGTAGTGCAATGGTGTCCAGTCTTATCCACTTGTAGGCCTGGTGTGGCTGTAGGGTTTCATTCCAAACAAGCAGGAGCATACCTAATTCCACATGTTAATCAATCTCAGTCCTCAAACAACTGATCATACGTGCTTCTGCTTTGTTGGAATTAAAATCTGCAGCCACACCTGGTCTTGACAGATAAGAGTGGACACTTCTGGTGTAGTGGACAACACACTTGCCCAGTGCACCTGAGAACAGGGTTCTATTCTGCTGCTCAGGCAGGAAATGAAGACTGGGTGGTAATATACCAGTGAGTCTCCTAAAATTATGTTTATTTGCTGCTGTAATCTTTTCTGGAGAAAAACACAGCCTGTTTTTAGTGTTTCTCTGTTTGCTTAACAAATAAAGGGATCTGCTAAATATGTAAATATAAGGATAAAGTGTTTTTTTTAAATGCTGATTTGTCTACTTCAGAATTCTGTTTCAAAAGGATTGAAGGGAGATGAAATCATAAGATAAAACACAAATGTATTGATATATTGCATATATTTACCACATCACAAATCTTTAAATATTGCAACAGACTCAAACATTGTGACAGTATTGTATAGTGGGCCCTGTATAGATGGTCAGGTTTTAATGAAGTCAGTTAAGTAGGGGTGTGACTAGGTCCTGGCTATTGGGTTATTTTCATTAGCCCTCACTTCATTAGTATGGATAAATTAAATCAAGTAATTTTGCACCGTTCAAAAAAGAATGTCTTGTAAAACTGACAATAAAATGGTATAAAAGTGGTAGTTTTCAAAACCTAGTTCACATATATTCACTAGCAGTTAGGAATCTGTTATGATCAAGTGGCTAATGGACCTTGTCGTTCTCCATTTTAAAATGATATTTTCTAGATGGGCATGAAACAATTTTTCAACAGAGAAGGATGGCAAGGCACCTATTTGTGACCCTACAGAGGTGTTATTACCTTCTCATAACTAATAGAGCAAGCCCCCTGACAGTAATATCTGACTTACCATTTCGTAGGGCAAAATCTCATCTTAGGCCAAGCCTGGGCGCTCACACAGTCTAGACAGTCCATGTTACAGAGTGATTTTTTTTCATGCATAAATGTTAAGCCACCACAAGTTAAAACTGTTTCAAATGTTTTATAGACATTTGTCATATTTGGTCTGTTTAAGATATTACAGCTTTAAAGTTTGTAATTTGTATCCAAACCTTGGTTTCAGAAATCTTCCACTCTTGTTTTTGAACAGTGCTGGGATTCAACAGGATGACATGGTGGGGCATGCTTCTCTTCTCGCTGGGTTGTGCTCTCCTCACTGCCCTTGTGGTGTGGTTTGTTGTGTGTCCTCGCTTAAAGAAGAAGACGAAAAGTATGTCTCTATACCATGCATTTTTCACTTAATCTCTGTTTGTCCTTCTTCATATTTTGATGATTTTCATGACTGTGACAAAAATTTAACTAGATCACTATTTGTGGCATTATTAATTGCAAAAATTTGTTAAAATTGTTAACAAACAATTGGATGAAACAAGGTTGATTCTCAACAGTGTCAGAGTTAGGGTGAGAATTAGTACCAAGCTTAGGTTTAGGACTAGAGTTAGGGTTAGGGGAAATTTAATACATATTAAATTAAAGTTAAGTATCAATTATGTTACAGAAGTCATCAAAACTCAATCTAACTACATCTCCTGAATTAAATGTGTAGATAGTCCGTCTCACTGTGCTTTGTGGAAAAAATTCTGAAATCATTCCATTTAGGTGTGATTACATCAAACCACTGTGAAGCGTCATTGGCTGAGAGAATCACTCCCACAGATGCATCAGTGAAACATCATGTAACACTCCAGTCCTACTCTCCCGTTACCCAGCAGACACCTGCTGTGGACAGCACCAAAGTGGCCTTTGACGTTGGAGGCTCTGAAGAAGCTGACCTTGACAGCAAAGACTTTGAACCAAAAGACCTGGATTGCACTAACGGTCAGTATATTAAAATGACTAAGACTCAATAACTTAAAGAAGGATCTTTGAGAATTATTAGCACTCCTGGTACAAATTAATGAAAGGCTACCGAAAATGGCTCTTATGCTTTAGCAGCTTGATCTTGTACTGAAAATCTACAGCTCAAAAGAAATCTAGCTTTTCAACATTGTCTATAACACGTCACATTAGTGGGACCTCTGCATTTAGCAATTTGTACACCATGGTTTTCCCAAGATGAAGTCACTCATAGCAGTATCTACAAAACATCTCTGGTGGTGCTAATGCATGCTGCATCTGTAGAGATAACTACAGCTATCTATCAACCTGTTCACAGAAGACTTTTTGCATACAAACACAAGGTCTCTGCTGAGCTGCAGGTTTTACTGCACCTTACTTCATAACTGTGCATTTTAAGAGGTAAGATCATTGAGATACAAACATGGGGGGACTACCTGGAGCAATTTACTAATAAGCGTGTGTTTCCTGAACACCAAAGCAAGGCACTACTAAATCAGTATAGTAAGATTGATAATTAAATTATCAAACATCTTGCTGATCAATATTCCCCTAAACAACTTTAGCTTGTTCACTCCACAGTAGTTTGAGCCATATCAGTTGGAACCATGCTACTTTGAACAGTGGCTAAACTTATGTTGTTAATGGTATTTGTAGTGAATACATTTGAACAGTGCAGATGCATTGTAACTTACTGTGTCATTAACAAACATGAAAATTAAAATTTTATCGTAACAAAACAGATGAACAATTTAAAATATGTATGCCAATGTAAGAAGATTGTATTCTAATGTTGTTTGGACTATTACTGTTGGTTCGTTCTTCATGAAATTTTGACAATCAAAACAGCAGCTGGCATGTTCAGATTAAAAAATATACATATGATAAAAATACACAGATACTAACAAATTAAAGAAAACAAGAACAAGAACTATTTTGGAGGGATAGAACACTATTCTTCTGGTGAACATTTTGAAAGATGACTCAGCTGACAAAATCACTTTTTTGCACATCTCTGTAGACAAAAGGTTTTGCACACCTCTCAAATCTGCTTCCTCTCTGTAAAGAGGGCCCTATTATAATACATATTTCTATGCATTTGAGGATAGAGTATTCTTGCTGACACAATCTCATATCCTACACTGACATTCTCAGTCACCTCAGAAACAGTTGTTCTTCTGTTTTTCCTAAGTATCAAACTAATGCACAAGCATCATAGTCAGCGAAAGTGTGCTTTCCACCACAAAGGGCCAGATATATGTACGAGCGCCCCCGCAGCACAGAATGTGCATTGATGCGACCGCAATGTGCGCCCACAATGCACCTAAATTTAACATTCTATTTGTTAAGGCATCAGCTTGTCACATAAACTGTGTTATAATTTTTTAAATGACATTCATAGATTCACCAAGATAGGTACTAGATTTCTTATATAAATATATTTAAATTTTCATAATGAAATTGTTTGCTGTTCTATTTTGTGATTAAGTTGTGATGAATGTATTTTTGTGTACTTTATTAATTAATTGTGTCTGCATCCGTTTACAGTTGGGGTGAGTTGCATTTGCAATCTTGTCACTTTCAGCAAAGGTCTTTATCAGAAAGGGCAGAGACTGGAAACACGTTCATTTTCATTTTGTAGCAGAGATGTGTAGGTTTGCTTTTTAAACATTTTAAATCTTAAGGCTTTTTTAAAAAAAATTAAAGTTAAAAACCAAACTGTGTTAGGTAATGTTCAGCACATCATGAGTCACAAGCTGCTTTCTCCTTCTGTTCCCAAACAAACGTCACATTCTCGACCTGAGCAAGAAAATCTTACAATATGGCGTTAGTGAAACAATCACCTGAGTTGGATTCTGTATCCTTCAACTTGTCATCAAATGCACGTGTACATTTGTTCATGAGGGGGGCTCAAAGCACGATTTGTATTTACAACAGTGGTGTAAAATGAAATACACTTGGCAACTGTAGGGGGAGCCCAGGAGAAAAAATACTAATCCTCACATAAGTGTATCATCCAGTACAGGTCAGACAGCATCTGCATTCATTATAATTCTCCAAACATTTATTTTGGTTTTACTTTAATTTGTTACCTGTCTTTATCAATTACATTTTATTTATTAGAATTTGGAATAATAAAAATTAAGACACATCTTTTTGAGATTTTTCAATATGGATTTATTTTTTCTTTGAAAATGTTTGCCTCATTTGAACATTACATTTCTCGCATATTTGTGAAAAGCTTTTCATAGCTTTTTTACCAATCATTCTGAAGGGCACTACTTGCTTGTTTCAAAGAATAAATGAAAGATAGGTAAACAAGAAATACATCAAAGCTATGTACATTTGATTGCTCAGTGACATTGAATGCCTTCAAATGTGGCCATTGCAGTGCTAAATGGACATGCAGGAATGGCAGTCGCACAGCTGCAGGGGGGGCAGTTCCATACAGTGCACAAAGACTCTGGCATCTACAAAGACTTGTTACACAAGCTGCATCTAGCCAAGGTGGGAGGCTGCATGGGTGAGACCAGTGACAAGCCTATCCGACGAAACAACAGCTACACTTCCTATACTATGGCCATCTACGGCATCCATGGATCTTTCAAAGAGGGTGAGGGAGGTCGCTCTGGAGAGGATGGTGAGAAACGGCGTTCGCGCATGGACAGTTACAACAGTTATTGTACAGCTGTAGCAGATGGAGATGCAGGTGGTGCCAGTGACACTCTAGCTGTAGATTTGCATGATGATGACAGTGCAGAGGACCCCCTGCAGGAAGACAAGGTGGATGAGCTGGAGATAGACAAGCCGGAGGTATCCATGCTCTTCCAGTTCCTGCAAATTCTCACTGCCTGCTTTGGATCCTTTGCACATGGAGGTAATGATGTCAGGTATGGAAAGAGTTTTGGTATGCCTTTGGTCTAAGTAACAGCATATGCAAGAGATGCCCTTGAATTCTTGGGGATGTCATTTTTAAGCCATAAAATTAAATAAAAATAGGGTTTTCTTTTACTCCGTCATTTTGCTATCTACAAGGGACAAAACGTAATGGTTACCTTCTTTTGTCTCCCACTTCCTTTTACAGCAATGCAATAGGTCCTTTGATAGCTCTCTGGCTAGTATATAAAAGTGTCTCTGTAGCATCTAATGCCCCAACACCCATCTGGCTGCTCCTCTATGGTGGAGTGGGCATCTGCACTGGGCTGTGGGTTTGGGGCCGGAGGGTCATACAAACTATGGGCAAAGACCTGACCCCAATTACACCATCCAGGTAAGGAACATCATAATTTTTTTTTTTTTATTGTCATACATAAACTCAAACACACAGCAAAGCAATAACAAATGGCCTTGTGTAAATTCAACAGCAAGCATAAGAAATTACATTGGTTTGCTTTTTTGTTTCTGTTCATAGAATTATACGATTTTAAGCAGCTTGGACTCACAATAGTGTATTACTTAGCTGCATATTATTATACTTAATCAAACCACCACACTGGCATTCTTGAATTAGCACAGATTGTTCATGATATCTGCTATAAAGCAACTTTTATCTGTAATAAGATGTACAATTTTCAGTTATTTTTTCTCTTTTTAAAAAAAATTTAAAGCAACAAGATGCAAGATGGTGTTTTGTGTAAATTATTAAATATTAACATTAAATATTACATATTGATATTGTGTATTTTCTCATAGTGGATTCAGTATTGAGCTGGCCTCTGCTGTAACAGTAGTAGTTGCTTCCAACATTGGACTCCCAGTCAGCACCACTCATTGCAAGGTGAGCCTGCCATAAGTAATGTATTGTTTTTATGAAATAATTGTATATTTGTATACATAAGTTATACATTAATACTGTTTGCCTCTGATTTGCATGCGTATTGATTAACAGGTTGGATCTGTGGTGGCTGTGGGCTGGATTCGCTCCAGGAAATCCGTTGATTGGCGTCTGTTTCGAAATATTTTCATTGCCTGGTTTGTGACTGTGCCAATTTCTGGTCTTATCAGTGCTGCCATTATGGCACTGTTCTATTATGCTATTTTGCCTGTAAACTAAAAGGCTCCTTAGAGCTGTTGTAAATGTTGTAAACATTTTAAATAATTACTGTTTGTTTAATTTCAGATGTGGGCCTTTCATTTGATTTCCATTTTCAATTGTATTCAAGCTATGTGTACTATGCAAAGTGTGTTTAACTTGACATATTAGTTCTGTGATACTTGTACTCATTTTATGTGCATAATTCTATCATGTGTAACACTGTGAGAAAAAATTATAACAGTGTAATGTAATTTTCCTCTTGGTTAACTTTTTCATTACACTTCTTGGGAATTCCATATATAAAAATGATTACAAAGATTAAGGTGATTAAGGTTGTCCTAAAACAGTGATTTTTTATTGTCATGCAAATATGATTTCATAAATAAAGCAAAGTTTTTATTGAACTGAACAAACAAGTTGTCCATTTATTTTTTCTTAGCTGCCCTGCAGTGCACTAGGATGTTTGACTGGATTGAACATAGTGGGTGCTAGAGGTATCTGATAACACATTCAGGCCAATATAAATGAGCTGCATAAGTCAGCATTCGTAATTAAATGAGTTTATGGGAATTCCATAAATGTAAACACCCTCACTGTCTTACTGGTGAATACATACAATATGTCTGGCACATTCAACCTAGAAGGGCTGGACTTTTGGCTAAATAAAGGACAGGAATAAAGGGAGTGGACAAAATAATGCAAACACCTAGCAATACATAAATATTGACAACCTAATAGGGAGTAGGATAGGATTTTGACTTTGAATTCTTCTTGAAATGCATTTAGCTTTAAGTTGTGTGTGGTTTGAGAGATTGAAAAGGAAATGGACTTCCCACTCTGTGGTTTCCATAAAGATTTAATTTTTGTTCAGAGGTCATGAAAACACTGAAATTTGTGTGCATGGCTTCCTTTGAGCCTTATAACTTTGAACTTTCCAAGTAATCTGGCTTGGAAAACAATGCAAAATTCACTTGCTGTCACAAAATTACATCTCTGTTTCTAGGCTTCACCACTCAAAAACATTCAGATATGACACTTTTCAGAACAATCAGCAACAATCTGTGACTGATGTGCAGAAAACTATCAGCGAGTAATCAAACTTGATAATACATGAAAATTTTGTTTACACTGTTAACTGAACATAATGACATATGGCATGTGGGACTGTCTCGTATAAATACTGCAATTGTAATTCTACCTAACCAAAATACCAAAATAATTTACGTTAAATTACCTTAAGGTTATAAGTGTTAAATCACTAATGTCTAAAACAGAAAGATAAACAACTACATCAAAAAAACTATAGGGTACTCGTCAACTGTTGTGGTAACTGCATGTAGCAAATGTTAAACATTTCTCATTTTTAGATGAAAAGCACATATTGACCTGGCTTGAAACCTGACTCTTGCACTTCGCAGGCTGATGTTTCTCCACAAGGGGGATCTATTAGCTCTTAAACAGGTTTGTATTGGCTTACTGAAAGAGAGAAAACCCATATGAATACAATCTCATCAAGGCTTGTTTGCAGTACAACTGTAATGCTGCTTTATGCAAATAAATGATGTGTTGTTGAATATTTCACAAGTGAGACACTGTGTGGCCTTGTTAATTCAGAAATATGTACACAGTACTCAGGGTTAGGAAGATTATAGATTACCGATTACATGTTAAAAAATACAATAAATAAAAACTCATCCAAGATGTCTTTGAAAAGGGAAAGAGGAAAACTGCACTGTTTTATAAATAAAAAATTATATAGGTTACATTTAGTTGCCAAAACTATGCCAGTAGCGTAGCCAGAACTTCATTTTAAGTGGGGAGGTTGAGATGGCAACTAGGAAGCATTTTGTCCTAGAGACATCGCTATAGTGAGGTCAACAACTACTAATAAGTCTACCCACTCATGTACTTCAATGTAGCTTCCACAATCAGACAGAAAAAAATAAAACAATAAAACTTTGCTATGGCAGGGGACAAATACAGAAGAGCTCTTTCTTAGGTCTACATTCAAATCTTTTCATAGTAGTTGGTTATGTCATTAAGAAAACCCAGTAACTTCTTGGTAGGCAAGCTGTAACTCTTGTCTTGTCACTGTTGCTACAGCTACAACCCTGTAGGTAGATAAAGACAAAACAGGCCAACATGGCCACAAAAAAACATTAAAAAAGATATGTGAACACTTTAGAGGCAGTCTCCAGAAAAACACTATAAGAAGAAGATTAGCTAGATTGGGCAACTGGATCCATATAGCCTGCATATCCCCAAAGTGAAGGGATGTAGATTACCTTGTATAGGTGAGTGAGGACTCACTTGGCCATGAGGTCATACAAGTAATTTATCGAGATGATTATGGACTCAACAAATCTTAGAATCAATAACCTCTTCAAAGATGTTCAAGAACTAAAAAGTAGTCTAATCTACGCAAAATCAGAGATAGAACATCTAAAAACTGCCTCTGCGTCTTGTTTAAATGCATTAAAAACAATAGCAAATGGCATCAAATGCATTTGGATCACTACTACTACACTACTAAAATCAGTTGCACAGAAACAACATTATAATAGATAGGGCACATGATTCTAAATATGAAACTTGGTAGTAGCCAGCTACCGAAGAGAAAAAGCTACTTGTTGATCACCTTAAAAAGGAACCAAAACTAATGGAATTTGAAAGGGTGCACAGCATTTGCAAGTTTAACGCCAGTTGCCAAAGAATGTCTGGTGTAAAGCTCTTGCACTACAAAGACAAGGAAGAAATATTAAAACTGTCTAAAACACTCAAAGGCACAAACATCTATGTCAATGAAAACTTTTCAGAAGCTGTGCATTTGAAAAGAAAGGAACTATTACCCTGGCTGCATGAAGCATAACGCCAGGGAAATATTGCATGTCTGTATACATGTCTATATGATAAGCTTTTGTTTGCCCACCCAAGCTGCCAGGCCAGCAAAATGGTCAACCCCAGTCTGATTAAGGTTCACCACTGTTCATATTTCCTAGACCAACTAAGTCCTTTGCACTTTCATGTTCTTATAGCCCTCTCCAGTTCTCTTTCTTTTTATAACTACAGTACTTCACATACACGTTTCTTTCTTCAACCTGATACGTGTCTAACACAGACCCTGATATTAATTTATCAGACAAGTCTATTAATAATGCAATTAGAAACTGCCCATATCACACAGACAAATCTTTAATGAACCTGTGTGAAGAAAATAAAATAAGCACGCACAGCACTGTTCCACTTAAACTTACAAATCTTGCAAAGCACTATGACTCTTTGTTGCGTTATTTGTCATTATTTCCTGTACAGTTTACTATTATAGGTCTCCCTAATACTTGGTTTCATAATCACAAAGCTTTGATGTTTTAATGCTCCTGAATTAACTGAAATGAGGGCAGGTCACTCCTAGCCCTATAGTTTCTCCCAATGGTAAGCTCCGATACAATTGAAATAAAACCATACCCCCAACACAAAACCACACACAAAACACATAAAACACATTTCAACCCAGGAACAATAACATAAACAACAGTAATTGTCACTCAAAGGGAGGGGGCATGACTCCCAAGAGCCTGTTCTTATGGCACTTTTTGCATGTCCACTTGCAAGCTCCAACAGGAGTGCAGTCAGTGGCAGACCACCACACAGCCCCCTCTACCTTAGGAGTCAGCCATCCCAGTGACCCACATTGCTCGAACAAAGTTTTTTTAGGTGCACCGGAAGGTGTCGCCTGTTATGGTCTCCTCATAGCACGGGTCTCTGAATTTCCACTGTCCTGGTCAGCACAAGCACCAGGGAGGCAACGTCCCTTGACCCCAGGCACTTCCAACTCCTCTTCAGGGCGGGGCCCCTGATGAGATGGCTCCACTTAGCCCAGCATCATCTTCCGTACTGGGCAAATGTATCCCTATGAACTACAACAGTCTGCTGCCCCACCAGGACCCCATACACCAACTTACCCAGGCATTCTTTTGCCACACAAGGGTCCTTCCAGGGTGACTGCAGCTTTGGGCAATACCCTTTTCTGTGGTGTGGGTTGTACAGCCACACAAATGCTCCAGGCGACAGCAGTTGCCCTTGACAGTATGAGTCATATGTTCATTGATGGCCCCAACAGGACCAGGAGTAAATGATGAAGGCCAGCTAAATAGTGAGCGTTCAGTTGAAACACTCCACAAGACCATCACTCTGCAGGTGGAGTGGTGTGGTCCGGGTTTTTCAAATGCCCAGCCGGTTGCAAACCCCAGTCATGACTGCTGACTCAAAGTCGCACCCCTGGTCACTGTGAAGTTCTTCTGGCACACCGAAACAGCAAAATAAACTCCTCTACCAGCCACTCATCATCATGGCCACAAGCACATAGCAGTTCCTGGCTTCAGTACTGGGAAAGGGGCCCAGAATACCCACATCTGCTCCCTCCATAAGAGAAAGGGATTTCAACAAAGTGCGTGACGGCTGCGGTGGCCCTTTCTTGGCTGTACACAAGCTGTAGCAATGCAAACAGAGCTTCACATCCAAGCAGCAACCTGGCCAGTAGAATCTCAGCTTGCAGCTGCTTCAGAGTCTTGCCCACCCTAAAGTGCCCTATGTCAGCAGCCCCAGCACTTTGCATAGGCTGCATGGCACCCGCAACAGCCAGATGCTCCTCCCAAACACGGAACAACAACCTGGAGGCTGTCCCAACCCACTTGGAGTGCCTTGGCAGTTGGTCCCTGTGATGATACATCTGTTCATTCTGGTGTCTGCCCTGCCTGAAGCCAACCATGCAACCAGCAAAGATCAGTATTAGGAGTTATCAGGATCAGGAGAGATCAGATCTTCATTACCGTGTAGGTGCCTGGCATGGTGCTGAATGAAAAAATTGTACTCTTGTAGCACCATGATTCACCTTGCTGCCTGGCCCTCGGGCTTTTTAAACTGCATAAGCCAGGTCGACAAGGCATGATCAATGTGCAGCATAAAGGAAAAACTGTACAGGTAGGGCCAAAACTGGTGCTGCCCTAATACAACAGCCAGCAATTCCGTTCCCTACAACAAACTTGCAGCTGCTCACAGGAATGGTAGTACTGGCAAACTTGGAGCAGCATTTTCTGTGTTAATGCTATGCAACACCAAATTGGTCCCCATATATTCTTCCTCAGTTGCCACAAAGATTCCCGTTCATCTCCTCACCTCCTCTCCAGCCTCAGCGTAGCCTTTGCGTCACTGATCACAGTTCCCGTCGCATCACGGCTCACGATAGGGAGTCACTTCCTTGCTCTCATGTCATGTCGGCTGCCAGTAACGGAGCTGAACTCTACGACAGTGGTATGCTCCCAGCCGTCCGGCATACCTCATGTGGTGTGAGGAAGCACACCCGGCTGCAGCAGAGAGATAGTCAAGCCCATGTCACTGAGCATAAAGAGTCTTGGTCATAGTTATCATCACAGAATCATAGACACAACTGACCAGATATTACTTTGGTGGTGTACTGTTATCAGCACTGCAGTGACACTGACATGCTTGTTTTCAGACTTTGTTGTTCTAAACATTAACAAAAAAATGTTAAATAGTTTAACATTTACAAATTAAATGACATGAAGTGATATATTAAATTTCTGAATTAATTATTTATATTAATCTACACTATGTCAAACATTTCAACCAAAAAGAGCCCTATAAAATTTTAGGTATTTTCTAGAATTTTTAAGTCAGTTTCTGCCTATTGCACACACATGTTTACGGCCTGAATTTAAAAAAATGGACAAAGACATTGGTGTTATTTTTTCCTTATAAGAATATAGGTCAGTCTAAGGTCGAACCAGTTTGCTGATTGTAACTGAGGCTCGTACAGTGGATAGAGATTAGATGAAGCAAAAGACTCTTATTCTCACTTCTCGTTCCAGCTTAAATGATGGAGGAGTTACATTCAGACACCTAGTATGCAACTGCTACACTATTAAGGGGGAACAGAAATTCGACAAAGAAATTAATTAACATCAGGCTCGAGATAGCAGCATACTGACTCTGATACTTACTGATACAACAGGCAAAGTTCATTATTTTTTTTCCATTACTGATGTATCATCAGTGAATCATGTGAAAATGGACAGCAGTGGCAAGAACTGCAAAAGACCAAAGAAACCAAAGTGGCATGGAGAACAGAAGAATGAAAAGGCTTCTTAAGGAGGCAGCGAGCAATACTGACCGTATGGTCAAAATTAAAGCTAAAGCTACGTGAATCAACTTTTCTACAGCTGCTATTATTAAATATACTGCTCTCAGGTTAACGTAAAAGAAAACTTAATGATGTCTCCAGGTCAAGACTACATGATATTCCTGGGATGTTCGTAAGGAACTTCGCTACTGCTGTTATTATTAAACATACTGTGCCTTGGTAATATAAAATAATAAAATCCATTGGTCAACACAACTGTATGATGACCTCAGACCAAGACTGGATGATGTTCCTGGGACTGCATAACATGCTGATAAACTTATTGTGCTGAGAAAACTAAAGAAATTCCAAAACTTTGATTTTGCTGTTATTATTTAATGAACAGCTCCTGGGCTGACTTAAATTAATGAAATCCCTTGGTCAACACAACTTTATTGATGTTCCCAGATCAAGACTAGATGATGTTCCTGGGACTGTAAATTTGTTGGCTAGCTTAATGGGGAGTTAAAGCTAATAGATCAATTACAGAACTTTGCTTCTGCTGTTGTTATTAAAAGTACTGCTCCTGTGCTAACACAAAATAATGAAATCAGTGAGTCAACACAACTGTATGAAGTTAAAACTGAATAATGTTCCTGGGACTGCCTAACATGCTAACTAGTTTATTGTGGCGAGAAAACTAAAACAAGTTCCAGAACTTTGTTTCTGCTGTTTTTATTAAAGGTACTGCTCCTAGGGTAACATAAATTAATTTAAAAATCCCTGAGTCAACACAGTTGTATGTGTATGATGCCCCAAGTTAGGACTAGATTATGTTCCTGGGGCCACACAATACTGTGGTGAGGAAGATAAAAGATCCGTTCCAAAACTTTGCGACCCAAAAGTAGTACATTTCATTTTAACACAGCTATTCTATATGATGTCACAAAGAAAATATTAGGCATGATTTTCCTTGAATTGCAAACTATGCTAGCTAGATAGGTAACTGTAAACAAGCTAAAAAATCCAATTCCATGACTTTGTAACTTAGTATATGTAACAAGTTTGAAAGAAATTGTTCAGAGCTAAATTTTAACAGTGAAAAATGAGTACTCGGGCCTACCATTAGGCTAGTCAGATAGCTTAACTACCCAGCATTGCAATTGCTATTAAAAATTAACTAACCAAGCTAAGGCTACCTACAGTAAATATTTAATTGTGTAAGTAAAACCAGTACTATATTACTAAGGATGGATGATGTAAAACAAGGAGCTTCTAAATGAAATCTCTTACCTTCACCAGGGGTTGCAGTTTAGCTGGAGCTTCACTGCAGTGAGGTTCAAAATAGATAATAAAAGAAAGACCTGGTTGCATGTGGTGTCAAAGAATCAAGTTAGTGATTGGTTGAACAAATTCAATTTAAGCACCTCCCCTGTTGACCCAAGACCACGCCTCACTCTACAATATCAGGACATGCAGTCAAAATCACAGCACAGCCATGCAGTCTTAATGGGCCTCATTTCAGTTACTGTCAGTTCAAATGCTGGTCCCGCTGTGTGACAACAGAAACAGAAAAATACATAAATGAGAAAAGCTTTATTGAGAATTCAGCCGTATTAAAATACAGTACGTGAGAGTACAGAGAACAAATGTAAAGTGCTCTCACCATGTTGCTCCTGAGCAGAACGCAAATACAGTGCATAATAATATGTTAATTAGTGCGTGACATCATTTAGTGATTTTTCAAGCAGGCTTTAGCTACTTTCCATTGAAAATTGTTAGCAACACTGGACGAATAAGCCAACTTCAGCCTCATGGCTATAGTTCCGGAAGATAAAATCCTATTAATTGTCTCCATAGCCATTTAGACACACCGTCATATCAACAGCTTTACACACTCAGCCAGCTATGAGATCAATCATGAGATTATAAAATTTAAATCAGAGCAAAGAAGGTTTAGTAAAACTAACAAAAAGGCATAGGTACAAGCAATGTGCAAAATACTCCTTGATATTTGAGGGGTCCAATGTTGGCTGGTTACTTCAGCATTCTTCAGCACTACAGTCAGCATGCTAACTAACTTGCCTTCGTGGCACTAGAGCTTCAGTGGCACCAAAATGTTTGGTTTAACAGTTCTTCTTTTGGAAAGGCTCTTTTTTGGTTTGGTAATGTCTTCCACACATTAATTGAGACCTTACCTGTCTCCTCTACTGTCTTTTGTTTGAGAAATGAGTAACAATTCATTCTTTCCACCAATCTCTTGTAAAAAAAAAAATCAGATTTACAAATATGCTACGCCATATTGTAAAGTTTTTTTAGAGATATTCCTAGCATAGGTACAGTTAGGCAATGAGGCAATGAAGGACAAACTAATAAACTAGGTGAACTAATTTGCTATATCGTCACTCTGAGGCAGACCAGTGCTGCATAGTTATTTAAGAATATTAATACATTAAGACAAAAGCTTGCCAGTTGTGATACATAAACCTGTCCCTGAATTTGTATGTGAGTGTCCATTTTTCCCTAATGGACAGCATAACATCATTATGCTGAATTAATTTCCAGGGACCTTCACAGGTCCAAGAGATTATTATTTCTCACCTTGGGTAAAAGACTGTGTACTTAACATTTTTAGAAGTCAGAATGAACTACAAGTCCCCAAAAGCACTGAATTATTTCAACCAATCAATGTCAAACCAATCACTCTCCACTTTCCAATCATATATATATATACATATATATATATATATATATATATATATATATATATATATATATATATATATATATGCAGTGGAGGAAATAAGTATTTGATCCCCCACTGACTTTAAAAGTTTTAATACAAAAAAATAAATGAAACATCTCATAATTTTATGCCAGCTTTATTTTAACAGTGACACATAGAATATCAAAAGAAAAACTGAGAAAATTACATGAAATGAGAAATAAAAATTAATTTGAATTTCATTGAAGGAAATAAGTATTTGACCCCCTAGTAAAACATCATTTAATACTTGGTGGCAAAACCCTTGTTGGCAAGCACAGCAGTCAGACGTTTCTTGTAGTTTTTTATAAGGTTTGCACACACTTCAGGAGTAATTTTAGCCCACTCTCTCCATAGATTTTCTAAGGGATTGAGGTCAGGAGACTGGCTAGGCCATTCCATGACCTTGATATGCTTCTTATGGAGCCACTCCTTTGTTTCCTTGGCTGTATGTTTTAGGTCGTTGTCGTGCTGGAAGACCCATCCACGACCCATTTTCAGTGCCCTGGCGGAGGCAAGGAGGTTGTCACCCAGGATTTTGCGATACATGGCCCCGTTCATCTTCCCGTCGATGCGGTGAAGTTGGCCTGTGCCCTTAGAAGAAAAACACCCCCAAAACATAATACTTCCACCACCATGATTGATGGTGGGGATGGTGTTCTTAGGGTCATATTCTGTATTTTTCTTCCTCCAAACACGTCGAGTTGAGTTGAGACCAAAGAGCTCAATTTTGGTCTCATCTGACCACAGCACCTTCTCCCAGTCTCTCTCGGAGTCATTAATATGTTCATTGGCAAACTTGAGGCGGGCCTGGACATGAGCCTTCTTGAGCAGAGGAACCTGGCGTGCACTGCAGGATTTTAAACTTTCAAAATCAGTGGGGGATCAAATACTTATTTCCTCCACTGTGTGTATATATATATATATATATATATATATATATATATATATATATATATATATATATATATATATGAAAAATATATGTCCATTTTGAATTTGATGCCGACAACACGTTTCAAAAACGTTTACCACTGTGTTTCATCACCTCTTCGTTTAACAACACTCTGTAAGCATTTGGGAACTGAGGAGACCAATTGCTGTAGTTTTGCCAGTGAAATGTTTTCCCATTCTTGTTCTCAACTGTTCTGGATCTCCTTAGTCGTATTTTCATTTCATTTGTGCCAAATGTTATCAGTAAGACCCACTCAGGCAGGCCACTTTAGCACCTGGACTCTTTTAATATGGAGCACTGCTGTTGTAATACATGCAGAATGTGGTTTGGCATTGTCTTGCTAAAATAAGCAAGGCCTTAAAAAAGATGTCGTCTGGATGGCAGTATACATTGCCAAAATCTGTATATATCATTTAGCATTAATGGTGCCATCACAGATGTGCACGTCACCCATGCCATGTGCACTAATGCACCCCTATACCATCATGAATACTGGCTTTTGAACTGTGCACTGATAACAAGCTGAGTGGTCTTTAGCCCCCAAGACACAGTGTCCATGATTTCCAAAAAGAATTTCAAATGTTGATTCATCGGACCACAGGACACTTTTCCACTTCCCCTCCATCAATCTTAAATAAGCTTGGGCCCAGAGAAGGTGAAAGCATTTCTGGATCCTGTCTATGTATGGTTTCTTCTTTGTCTAAATTGTAGGGTTTTTTTGCCTTTGCTATCATAGTCAAAGATTTTTGGTTAACTGATATTGCCTATCTGATTATTTTACACGTTCAAGTGACCAAAAGGGACTGATATAATTACTGAAAAGGAAATTTTCTGGATGAGAAAGTTTAATGCTGCATGGGGCTTTTTATTATTTTGCATGTAACATTTCACTCATTATCTGTGCTTAGACTAGAAGAGACATCTTTGTATCGTTGTAGTAGCCTACTGTTAGATCAGAGTGGAGGAAGAGATTTATTGCCAACTTTTCTATCATGAGTTCTGCTTTTAAGTCCTGTTGAGGGCAGGGTCAGTTGAAGAGAGGGCTCATGAGAATATCTGATTGTGTATGTGTCCTGCCTTCAAATTCACTTGGTTCTAAGATGCATTTAAATGAGTGCATGTTTTACGTACTTGGATGGAAAATACAGAACATTTTTCCCTACATTTTTCTACCAGGCCTTTTTGGAGAAGACCACCTGACACTTGGCCCACAGATAATTTGACTTTAAGACCCTGCATTTTATATTTTATTTCAAATAAAGTCTGAGTGATTTTTCCATGACAGCTTAACTGGGCAGATCAGAATGTTTTCATTTAATAATAAACATAGATGTATGTTGTTGGGTTTATATTTAGTTGACCTTAGGTAGTGATTCCAAATAGGTTTTAGATTTGTTTGATATAAATGCACTCCAGCTTCAATATTGTAAAAGTTGGTAGTGTATACAACTAGGGCAGAGGCACAAATTTTAATGCAAAAAATAAAAAAAAATATAATTTTTTTGTTACACAGAGATCTTTCACTAAATGGCTGAAGGTATCCTTAGATCTGTTTATACATCTTTATCATTAGATATGGCCTATAACATACACCAAGGGTTACATAAACCATTAACTTCATATGAAATAATAGACCTTAAAGAAATATTTTATGTAATAAGAAAAATAATGGTGGTTTGTAAGTATAAAGTTAAGGCTTCATAACTTAAAACTTGTAAACCTTCGTTACTTTTCTCATTACATAAGAGAAGTAATTGTGGTTTAGAAGTATTAAGTTATAAACTAATACATTTAAAGTTAAGTGGCTTATTACTCTAGTTGAAGAAAAACAAAACAAAATGTGCAAAATGTTCCAAAATATTTGCTTAATTTGATAGAATAGAATAGATAGAAATAGAAATTAACTGTTAAACTGTCCAGATTTCACAAACAGGCTCTGCTGGTGTGGACACTAGCTTACAAGCATAATTTATCCCCTCATAAGAATATTATATAGAATAATAGGAATATTTAATTCAAGAACACATCTTTCTTCCGTAATAAATCAAATGAGCCCTTGCAACGAAAGATGTGACATTTTTTGTAAAAAAACATATAGGCATGGTACGCCATTGTTTGATCTGCGGTAATTGAGATAATGCTCTTTTATTGAACAGGCAGCAAAGGAGAGCCGCTGCTCAAACTATTCCACAACCCAACGCAGAATGACCTAATTAACACACATGTACATCTTAAACTAACAACAACAACTGATTTAAAAAAAAATTAAATTACTGTCTCTCCTCCCATGAACTTTGTGCCTCCTAAAAGGGCTGCGTGCATGGCTGCTCTGCATGGTCATGTCTCCTGCAGCCCGAGCCAGTATCAGGACGCTACATAGCCCAGTCTTCAAGGTGAAACGCCCTGGTAACCTCATGGAGGTTGAGCAGAGTTCTTTGGTACACCGCCCCACCCCCACGGTCTTACTGGCCCCTCGAGTCTTCTCTTAGGGCTGCATGCTCTGCCTTGGTGCTAGGTTGCAGAGAGACTTAGCACTTTAAAGGCAAATGGTCTTTTATTAAACAGACAGCGAGGGAAAAGTAGCCCACAACCCAATATAGAATGACACAAATAGCACACATGCACATCCTCAAGCTCTGCATAACCAGCCTTCTGCACTTCTATGGCAGCACGAGCTAGTAGCGAGACGCTACAACATATTTTATCTTGGAGGGGCTCAAATGGTGCAGCTTCTAAGTAGTTCAGCAAATAATGATAAAATAAGTGATTTCACATTTTTCATAACATATATACAGTCAAAAGTTAAAGTAAAAAGGTTTAAAAAGTTAAAGTAAATTATAGCTGCAAGCGGCAATGAGCACACATCAGCACAGTAAACCCTTAGGCGGTTTGAGCCAATGAGGTCTCACAAGGCCTAATGCAGTTTGTTCCTTATATATATATATATATATATATATATATATATATATATATATATATGAATATATATATTCTTTTATATATATATATATATATATATATATATATATATATTCATTTATATATATATATATATATATATATATATATATATATATATATATATATAAGGAACAAACTGCATTAGGCCTCATTGGCTTATATGAAAAGCTGAAAGGAAGTCAGGGAGTTTATCAAAAAGGCTTCATTAGCCACTGACAAAGAGCAGGGGTCTTCAAACATATATCTACATTCATATGTACTGATCTTCGAAGGTTTGTAGAACATGCAAAAGATTGGCCAAAATAGATGTCAAAAATACATGAGTAAAGTAAAATTTCTGTTATTGTTGTATTTGCAAAGTGGTTTGGTTCTCAATATTTAACGCTTTGATACACATGCTACAGTGAGGCCCAGTGCACCTATAAGGGTCATTTATAGTTTTAAAATGTACTTGTTTCACTTTGGGTAAAATAGTAAAAGAAAGATATTTTGTTCAAATTTTTATGATTTTCACTTTGGTATAGTCTATTTCCAGGTCTCTCCTTCTGAGTGGGGATGAAAATAATTCTGTGGATAACAAATGTCTAAAAGCCTTGTTATTACTATTATTATCTTTTTTTTCTGTAAAATTGTAACCAGAAACAGACAAACTGAACAACTTTGGTACCACAGAAGAGTAGACTGATACACTTTTGATTAATTTAATAACCCCCAGAGGAATAGCCCTAATCAACGTAATTTTTTTTTAGTACAATACTTTAGCTCTGTGTAGTTAAGGACATTTCTTTTACTATCCATCATATGTACCACAGACCAAATACCCTTTTCCATCCAATCCCTAAAGAACACAGTTTTTTATTAATAAGAACAAACCTGTTATTCTGCAGTGTAATAGTGTGTGGAGAAAAAATACGTTTGTGTATCATCTTCAATACAGTAGGGCCTGACTATGGAAAGAACACAGTTTAACAGGTAGATGGCTCTAAATCATATTTCAATAGAAAATGTATGCCTCCAACAAACTCAAAAATTTTCCTAGGAAGGGTGAACCAGACACTATGCCCATCTCATTGAAATGACTGTAACCACTTCATTTTAATACTACCAGTCATACCGTTAAAGTCAATAATATTCAGACCACCCTCACTGAAGGATTTGACCATTACTCCTTTTCTAATATAATGGTGTTTGTTTTTCCAGATAAAGTTTCCAGATAAGTACTGGATTTGATTTTTTTTTTTTTAATTATTTTCTCAGATATACTTAGTGAGTATCAATCTAGATAATGTCTTTGTTCTATGTAAGAGAATCCTTCCAAAGATAGAAATATCTCTTTGTAGCCAACTAATCAGAAGGGGACTATTCTTCAAGTTAGCATCAAAATCAACCTTTTCACTAACATTTAAATCCGTCCTTAATTATTGTGGTCCCTAAATATTTAATATTAACTGGTATATTATCTACTATAGATCTATTATCTACTATATTTTTAGATGTTCAGGTATTGTCATCAGTTCACTTTTTTATATTTTAACTGTAATGCAGATGCTTCAGAAAAGCAGGACATAATATATGCAGACTTACAGCTAACTCCTCACCAATTCAAGTGTTTAACCTCCTTATTGCTTGTTACACAAATTGCTAGTAATTCAACTGAAAGAATGAACAAATATGGGTTAGCTGGATACCCTGGTGTATACCCCTATTAATTTCAAATCTTTTTGTAGTACCAGATGCAAGTAAAATTGAGCTATTGATTCCTTTATATATCATGTTATTTTTTTTTTCATTTTAACCCAAAACCAAAATGTTCCAGTGCTTTAAAAATGAGTTTGCATTCTATTGTTCTACAAAAGCTTTATAAAAACCTAGAAATAAACTGCAGTGCTTGTAGGAGCTTCCCAGAAATTTGTGAAGGTGTTAAAGGGACACGTGTCATCACAACCATTCAGCACGACAATACACTTTCACCATATAATTAATTTTTGTTATTACTTTTTATTAGTGATCATTGTAAAATAAAATTCAAAACGATTTAATAATAATAATAATGATAATAATAGTTATGATCATTATTATTGTTATACAATGAAAATTCTCAGTATTAAGACTCAAATTTATACATTGCTGAATAAATACATAACAAATAAAAATAAATAATAAAAAAAACAATAGAAAATGAAAAACAAGGGATACAAAATTGTCTTTATGAATGCATGTACTGTGACTGCGAGTCTCCATTGTTTTTGGTGCACCAAACAACTTCAAACATTAAATTTTGATTAAATTAACATTGTTAAGAATCACCGTTTACCACGTCTCATTATTATTATTATTATTATTAGTAGTAGTAGTAGTAGTAGTAGTATGCACAGAAACAGCTTCATACTTCACATTGTTGACATTACAGCGCAGTGTTTGGAATCGCAGCTTTATTACATCATTTTCTGTACGGTCATGAAAACGGCGTTTATTTTAAAGCTATAAAATGATTGACAGGCCTGTGGATCAAATGACACAGAGTCCCTTGTCTGTAGAAGAGGACAGGGCCATGAGGTGAATAAAACAAGACATAAGTTAATCTACACAAGTATCAAACAACAACAAAGAAAGGTCGCAAGGCAATACAAAAACCGATAATAAAAGAAAGAATAAAGAGCAAGAACCATTTTTTGTTCTTTTGCTAGGTTTCTTCAAAAAATATAAACTTTAAAGTAATTGGGAATCAGCCTGATGAAATTAATGAAAGTGAATGGAAAGCCCTCTCGAATGGTCCTCTCATGCCTGAGCAAATTGCTTCCTATAGCACGCGTTTGAAGGCAAACGCTGGGGACACAGCCAGCTTCTCCACTAGTTTTCTGCTGGGGGCCTAGGGCCTGTTTAGAACCCTAGCCACTCATTTTCGCCCTCTCGCTTGCCGTAGGAGTTTATGTGAAAGCAAGATGGCTGCGGCCTGTGTACGAACGATTAGTAAGACTGGCCGCCTGGTTTATGACAAAGCAACCTGCCATCCAACTAAAATACCAGCATTTGTTATACCTTTGAGAAACGCGGAAAGAACTTATGGAACTAGCCGGTTAGATTTCGGAGCGAGACTTTCATCCTATGCGCTACTGCGCGGTGGCAGGGTTTTGGGTTGCGCCTTCATCTTTGGCGGTGGATTCGGATTCGGTTTGTACCAGACAGTCAAACTCACTCTTCAGCGGCACCTCGCAGAAAAAGCAAAGGTGATGTTTGTTTTTTGTTTGTTTGGAGCAGTTTGTGTTTATCTTCGTTTACTGAAAGTTTTAATATGGATCTGTAGACCTGGATGGACTGTAGAATCAGTAGAATCGTTGGTGGTGTGGGGTGTTGTTGACGAGCCTTTTGCGTGCGTAAGCATAGCATAATGCACCACGGTAAAGTTAGCTTTATTTTCAAGATTCGTCTTTTCGACGCTAATAACATTTAAACGGACTATGGAGGCTAGTAAAGACTTACATAATTATGACAGTACGACCACAGAGAGTGATGCACACTTTTTCATTTGCGGTTTGGGTGACATTTAACGAACTCCTCTTTTTGTGTTAATACCGGAAAAGTGAGACGAGATTTCCAATCGGAATAAAATGCATGCGTTTCTAGACCAAAACTACATCCCTGCACACACATTTGTTTTCCTCCAACTCGTTTCAGTGCTTTTAAAAACATATTTTATTGTTTCCTTTAACAATAGATTCCGTTGGACCAAAAAAAAAGAAAGAAACGTCAATAGCTCCAGAACCACTGTGTCTATACATATCTGATTAATTGTGTTGTTTGCTTTGATCTACGGTGAGAATTGCACGCGAATTGCACGCCAATTGCACACCACAAAAAAGGACATTTAACCGGTAGCTAAAAATGTACATGCCCATATTTATTCTACTCTAATACTGTAATACCGCTGTGTCTGACCCACTCAGACCAGCGCAACACACACTAGCGCACCACTACCACGTCAGTGTTACTGCAGTGCTGAGAATGATCCACCACCCAAATAGTGCCTGCTCTGTGAGGGTCCATGGGGGTCCTGACCACTGAAGAACAGGGTAAAAGGGGGCTAACAAAGTATGCAGAGTAACAGATGGACTACAGTCTGTAATTGTAGAACTACAAAGTGCACCTATATAGTAAGTGGAGCTGATAAAATGGACAATGAGTGTAGAAACAAGGAGGAACAAAATGAAATGATTTGCAAATCTCATAGACCCATATTTTATTCACAGTAGCACATAGAACACATATCGGATGTTAAAAGTGAGACATTTTACCATTAACTCATTTAAAACTTGATGGCAGCAACGCATCTCAAAAAAGTTGGGACAGGACCATGTCTACCATTGTGTAGCCCCTCTTCTTTTAAGAAAAGTCTGTAAATGTCTGGGAAGTGAGGAGACCTTGAGATTTGGGAGAGGGATTTTGTCCCATTTTTGTCTGACGTAGAATTCTAGCTGCTTAACAGTCCTGGGTCTTGTTTGCCGGATTTTTCGTTTCATGATGGGCCAAATGTTTTCTTTTGGTGAAAGGTCTGGACTGCAGGCAGGCCAGGTCAGCACCCAGACTCTTCATCTGCGAAGATGTGCTGTTGCGGTGGATGCTAGTGTAGTTTAGCATTGTCATGCAGAAATATGCAAGGGCTTCCCTGAGAAAGACATTGTCTGGATGGCAGCATATGTTGCCAAAACCTGTGTATTTTGTTTAGCATTCATGGTGCTTTCACATATGTGCAAGACACCCATGCCATGTGCACTAATGCTCCCTCATAGGGAGTCTTGGACGGCATTTCTGGATCGTGTTGACATGTGATTTTTTTCTTTGCATGATACAGCTTTAACTTGCATTTTTGGATTGCACGTTGAACTGTGTTCACGGACAACGATTTCTGGAATTGTTCCTGAACCCATGTAGTGATTTCCAGTACAGAATCATGCAAGTTTTCAATGCAGTGCCGCCTGAGGGCCTGAAGTTCATGAGCATCCAATATTGACCACTGGCTTTGTCCTTTGTGTACAGGGATTTCTCCAGATTCTCTGAATCTTTTGATTATATTATGTACTGTAGATGGTGTGATATCCTAAGTCTTTGCAATTTTATGTTGAGTAACTTTTTTTCTGAAATTGTTTCACTGTTTTTAGATGCAGTTTTTTGCAGACTGGTGAACCTCTGCCCATCTTTGCTTCTGAGAGACACTGCCTCTCTAAAATGCTCTTTTTATACCCAGTCATGTGAGTTAGTTGCTCCTCCAGCTGTTTTTTTATTGGTACCACTTTTCCAGCCTTTTGTTGCCCCTGTCCCAACTTTTTTGAGATATATAATAGCCATTTTGGACACACATGTTGTTGGGAAGATACAGTTGTAACCCTGTTTTTAACATTGAAAAGATAGGAAAATTAAAGTGGCAGTAGAGTGCACAAAAGTAAATAGTGGCCAAATTAAATAGTGATAGATTTGCTATTACACCTAATGTTAGATGCTTTTGTGCAGGTTTCTGTTTACTGTAAAAAAAAAAAAAAAGATAGATTTTCCTTTTTTTAAAATGCCATTTTCTGAAATTTATCATTGTTTAGTGTATCACTGTATTCATCTTGTTTATATTGTAAGTCAATTCTTTCTTCAGGTAGTTAATCCTATTTTTAGCATGCTCCTTTGGAATCACCTGTTATAATAAACATTACACAAGTAATTAAACTTATTCAGTTCTTACCTAACTGAATATGAGTGGATCCATTTTAGTTTATTATATCACTACTTTTACTTCATAATAATAATTTAAAAAGTTCTTAATTCACAGAAATCCTTTTTGAATCGAATTAAAAACTAGTGAATTTTGGTAGCACTTTATTTTATGGTATGTTAAGAAACTAGTATTTAAAAGGTAGAAATATAGTACTCACAAGTAATTTTCTGGTACATATGCTAGGTATGTACAGCAGTATTTGCAATAGTTATAGAGTTTTTTTGGTAATATTGAGTGTTTACAAGTCATAAGTACTTGGTGCATATGTTGCAAGTACAAAGTACACAGTAACTAAGGTGAGAAATATGAGGCATATTTCAGCTTTTACTTCTAAGAAGTTGCATTGTAATGGCAAGTACTACCAAACTGCTTTAGGAAATACATACCTATGTAACAGAGAAGAGTAAGGTACAAGTGAAGGTACAAGTGAAGTACAAGTATAAGTAACAAAGGTGTAAAATTGCAGGGTACCTACCAAGGAGTACTCAGTAAGTACCTTTTTTCCAGTATAGCAATTCATTCCTTAATATTTGGTACATTTACTGGTAAGTTCTCTGTAACATGATGGAAACTGGGCAGTAAAATGTAATTTTGTGTATAGTAATTATACAGTAACTACCTGTTTTCTAAAATTTGTGGTATGCAGAGCATAATCACACACAGTGTTCATAACTGTACATAATGTTATCGAATCTAGGTTAAAAACCAATGGCAAAAAGTGGTATGTTTATTGTATGGTAAAATATTACTCTGCAATTTAGTAAGGCCAAAACAACATACAGGATTAAGGCAGAAATGGAAATGTGTTGTACTAACACAAGCTAACCGGTGAAACAAGACTTTAAATACAGAGAATATTTTTACAATATAAATGAATAAAACAAAAGACTAAGCTACTAAATCATAAAGACAGACAACAGAGTTAAGTAACAATTCAAACACAGGTGCAGAATCTAACGAACAAGCATGCACACACTACACCTGTCATCTCTCTCGCAGCGATGAAGTCAAATGCAGCGATGGACTGCGAAAACCCAGAAGATTTGTAGTGGAGTACTGGATTGAACTCTATCGGACTGCACTCAGTAATGCCAATCCAGTGCAGTCCGGTCCTCCACTTCTGGGTGTTCTCATGTTTCATTGCTGCACAGGACTGTTTGAGACTTGTTACTCTTCATGTGTTTTCCTGTTGTGCTACTTGCTCTGCCCTTTTGGATTCTTCAGTGTTTCATAGATATTCTGTATATAGCAAGTTTGTCTCTCTGGGTGTGTGAAAGGCTGTAGGTGTAAACATGCGCTTGTGTGTATGTTTAGTATCAGGGACAGAAGGAAGTTTCTATATCTTTTGTTGTTTTCTTTGTTTGTTACCCACTGTTATCTTCCAGGTAGTTTGGAATGTTTACTTTGTCTGTGGGTCAAACCTGAATTCTGAAATTCATTTAGTTGTGTATTGTAGTTCACTGGTTTAGTACAATACTATGTGGTGTTTTTGCTTAATACATCCATATTTCATGCTGCAACATAGAGTGCTTTAACCTAGATCAGATCCATAACATTATGTATGGTTATGAACTCTATGTATGGTTATACTCAGCATACCTCAAAGACAAGAAAACAAATAGTTGTTGTGTAATTACTATGTACAGAGTTACACTTTATTTTACAGTCCTGTTTCTATCATTTTTCAGAGAACTTACCACTATGTACCTGGTAGTATGTCTGGTAAGAGAACAGGTAGTTACTGTGTAATTACTATGGGCAAAGTTACACTTTATTTTACAGTCTTATTACCACAGTATTACAGAGAACTTAACAATAAGTAATTAATTAATTACTAATTAATATAGAATAAATTACTGTACATGAATAAAGGTACTTATTTTACTTTTGTACATTCGTACTGTTCTCTTACATATACGTGTAGGTCCTGAAATGCTGAATCATTAAAATCTGAAATATACATGTTATTGCTATTACATTAGTTACCCTTTAATTACATGCAGAGCTTTCAAATTGTTGTAAGAACTACATATTGCTTATTACATTCTGAGTAAGTACTGTTGTACATACTTGATACTAGAGATGAAACGGTTACTGGTTTCATGGTAAACCGCGGTAAAAATTAATGACGGTTAGTAGTACCGTTTGAACTTTAAAGTATCGTTAAAACCGCGGTCGATTACCGCGGTGTAAAAAACTCGGAGATTCGGAGATATTTCAGCCTTCTAAGAAGACCAACTCTGACGTTTTGTCATATTTTGGGTTTTATAAGAATGCAGAAGGAAAGCTAATTGAAGATGACCAACCTGTCTGCAGAACATGCCGAAAGAAAATAGCGGCGAAAGGGGGCAACACATAAAACCTTACGAGTCATCTTTGCGACCACCACCTGCTACTTTTTAGAGAATGCAAGGTTAACTTTAACGTAGAAGTCTGTGGGGACTTCGAAATAGAAGAAATGTCATGGTTTGTGTGGTTTAACTTATGCTTCGTTAATAATATAAAATGAAGCTTTTAGCGTCAAAAAAAAAAACACAATCGGTGAATCAATGTACCAGAAAAGTACCTCATATTTACCACATTCTGAGTTAGTGCAGCCGCACACACCTGGTCTTTTTTTATGTAAATTGCTGTGCACATGCAAACAAAATTACTTGTAGATAACACTTATTAAATACTACTTCCTGACCATAAAATAAACAAATGCTACAAAATAAACCATATCTTTTGTGGGGGAAAAAAAAAGAAAAAAAAACACACACACACACACACACACACACACAGGAAAGGAATCTTGCCATCTTAGCATTTTTTGTTATGTCTGGTAAAGACTCATAGCTCCACTGCCCCTGTTTCTGCTACCTCTACCTTGTCACTAGGCTGGAGAAAAAGAAAACATTTACCATGTGGGGATCCAGGTCATCACAAAAATAAAAAGATAAAGTCAGTGGCATGGTACTTTTGGCTTGTGAAGTCATTATAGAAGTTATTGAGAATAAACTAGACAGAGTCGTGCACTTTTGAGGAGAAGGTTAGAGAAGGTTTATTTCAAGATGTCTTCATTTAGAGATGTTCACAGGTCACCGTTTGGTTTCTTCTCCCACAGAAAAGCAGGAGCAAACACGGATCTCACAGATTGTTATCACTCTCAGCTCACTCACAGCTATCAGTCACCCCCGTGCCCCCCCTCAAGTATCAGTGTTGTGTACCTGTGATAGAGAGGCACAGAAAAGAACAGAACATTCTAAGATGACCTGAAAGGATCATTAGAGACAGAATGATTATTCTGATAACACAGAATAAGCATATAGGAGTTATACAATTAACCACAATCAAACAATTCCCCCCTGTGATCATGTATGAAAGAAAATGATCAAAATGCATACAATATTGATTAAATGCTGATTATTAAACAGAACTACCTTGCTAACATTCTAGCTACATTGATGAAATGTGATTAATGATTAAAAATGTCATATATTGATTACAAGCAGAGGAAGAAAAATAGAAATTGGAAACTGGAAATGAAATTTGAATTAAATGAAAGGCATATGATTAATGAAGTAAATATAACACATGATATATCAGCACAAAATGGAGGCCAGTGTCATAAGGATCAAGATTTGGTCAGATGAATGTTTGACGTACCACACAGTGACTGGTGGTGTGGTCACAGCAGTTAGGTGTTTAGATAGTAATTGCCTCAAAAAGCCATTTGATAGTGTATTGCATTGTTACAATCACCAGAACCAGGAATAGGAGACCCAAAACACTCAGCATAAGATATTCCACTATTAAGTTGCCCATGTCCCCTAGGCTTTCAGTCAACCAATTAAACCACCCATCCTGAGTAGATGGAATGTTGTGAGCCACATGTGAAAAGATCCCCAAAATTCTAGGGTTTTAAGGGTTAAGCTTTGCAGCTGAATTTGTGTCCAACAAAACTTGATAAGGGCCCTCCCATTTAGCTTCAAGAGGTAATCTTTGAGGTTTGTTCACCATCACCCAATGGCCTAGCTCTAAACTGTGTCCCTGTGATAAAGTGCGTCCCTCGACCCGGCAGTATGCTGTGGCAGGGGACACACCTTATGGGTAGCGTCGGGCAAGTGGTCCAAGTAACTGGAATAAATACAGCTTAAGAGTTCTTCTCCCCGCCACCTTTATTCACACACCAACGCTCAGGATTATTTACATATTTACACGTGCACACATAACAAATGAAAACAAAACGAAGACAAAATGAAAATGGTCTCTACGGCTATGAGACTGACCAATGACAGCAAAGTCATATAGGTCTGCACACATCACCTTCAGTCTTCACCAAGCTGAAAGAAGGGATTCCCTTGTACCCCCCAGTAATGCTGCTTATATTTGGGGTGCTCCTCCCCTAGGATATACCATTACTGGCCCGGGTTAAAAACAAGTGCTTCAGATATTTAAATATATTTACATGCAACAGTAAATAATTCATGTTCTTCCTTACTGATCAAATTTACATTCATGACGTCATTAATATTCATTTACAACTGAGTGTACACTTCTTAATCAGTTTTACTCTTCTTGCAGGTTTTGTCCTTCCCTCCTCTTCTACAGGATGGACTCACCCAGGTAAGTAAAGCACTGGTGAACCCGTTCAGTTCTCTTTGCTCCTCAAAGCAAGGATAATCAGTCCTCAGGTAAGTACAGGTAAGTGTTTACAATCAGTCTTTATATTGTGATGTGTAAGAGTGTACTTTACATCATCACAGTCCCCCTTTAAGCTCGACACCTTCCCAGTGGCGAGAAAGGAAGTCGGCTGTGACATTCTGGGAGCCTTTTCTATATTGAATGTCAAAACGGTAGGGCTGCAATGACAGATACCAGCGTGTGATCCTGGCGTTGGAATCTTTCATCCTCCTAATCCATTGCAAAGCCCTGTGATCAGTCTCTAAAACAAAGTCATTTCCCAGCAAATAATACTTTAATGAGTCAAGAGCCCATTTAATGGCGAGAGCCTCTTTCCCAATGGTGGAATACTTCACCTCTCTCGGGAACAGTTTCCTGCTTATGTACAGGATGGGTTTTCGGTCCTCCCCCTCCTCCTGTAATAAGACTGCACCCAGCTTTAAACCCGACGCGTCCATCTGAACAATAAAAGGATTTGAAAAGTCCGGGCTGGCTAAAACTGGCTCCTCACACAGTGCGTTCCTGAGCTCATTAAAAGCATTTTCGCATTTCTCAGTCCACTTTACCCTTTGTGGCATGTCCTTCTTTGTTAAATCCGTCAATGCTGCTGCCTTGGTTGAAAAATTGGGGATGAACCTGCGGTACCATCCCACAAGATCCAAAAATGAGCGCACCCTCCTCTTTGTAGAGGGTTGCTCTCACGGCCTCAACCTTGTCCACTTGAGGTCGTATTTGTCCCCCACCCAGGATGTAGCCTAGGTATGAGGCCTCCTTACAAGCGAGATGACACTTGCTCGGGTTTGCTGTGAGGCCGGCTTTGGTGATCTTCAGGACGATGCTCCGATGCCTCAGATGTTCCTCCCATGACGAACTGTTCATCTTGGCGTTTCCCAGCCTCTCTATGAGTTCATCTGCCCGTGACATGGGGTAAGGATCGAAGGCTGACATGGCGTTTAACTTTGAGTCAACACAGAAGCGTAGGCCTCCGTCCATTTTTGGAACAAGGATGACCGGACTGCACCATTCACTGTCTGAAGGTTCAACGACGCCCATTTTCAGCATTTCCTTCACCTCTTTCCTCAGTTCTGGGACGAGTCGCGCTGGCACTCTACAGGTGGTCTGCCGGATTGGCTCGTCCTTGGTGAGTCTGATGCTGTGCTGTGTCACTGCTGTCCGTCCTGGTTCTTCTGAGAAGAGCTTTGTTGGAATTACCTGCAGTAATTCCTTCTGCTGTTGTGCACTCAGGTGAGACACCACAGGCAGAACATCACCTCCCCCCTCCTGGAGGAAAGTACTGCTCCTTCACTTCCTCATCTTCCTCAACAGCCCTTATCCACAGCTGTTCTGCGCTTGTGGTGTCTGGTTCATTCCACGGCCTCAGCATGTTTATGTGGAAGCTCTGGAGCTTCTTTTTCTATTCAGGAAGGTACAGTTCGTAAGTGGTTTCTCCAACCTGTTTGTGCACTTCATATGGCCCCTGCCATTTGGCTAAAAGTCCAGTGTCACTGGTAGGCAACAGGATAAGTACTTTCTGTCCTGGTTCCAGCACTCTTTTCCTTGCCGCTTTGTCATACCAGCACTTTTGTTGTTCTTGAGCCTTTTCCATGTTTGCATGGACGATCTCTGTCAGCTGACTCAACTTTTCTCTCATCTTCAGGACGTAAGACAAGATGTTCAGCTTCTGCTCTCTGTTTTCTCCCTCCCAGGCTTCCTTCAAGACGTCCAGAGGGCCTCCCACGTGTCATCCATAAAGAAGCTCGAATGGTGAAAAACCACTAGAGGCTTGGGGTACTTCGCAGTATGCAAACAGAACATAAGGTAGCCACGTGTCCCAGTCTGTTCTGTTGCTGTTTGCCAGTTTCTTCAGGGCCTGTTTGAGTCTGGTTGAAGCGTTCTGTTAAACCATCAGTTTGAGGGTGATATGGCGTGGTATGAATACCTTTAATGCCTAATAGGTCGTATACAGCTTTCATCTGTTTTGAAGTGAAGTTTGTGCCTTGATCTGTCAATATCTCTCTCGGGATCCCTACTCTGGAAATGAGCTGAATAAGAGCATTGACAATCTGGCATGTTTTTACTTTTTTCAGTGCGAAAGCTTCTGGGTTTTTTGTAGCATAGTCACACACAACCAGGATGTAGCGGTTGCCGTTTTTAGTTCTGGGTAATGGTCCTACTACATCCATAGCTATGCGTGAGAATGGGATGTCAATGATAGGCATGTTCACCATGGACACCCTGTCTGACCTCTCTTGAGCTGCTGTGAGCTGACACACTGGGCAATTTTTACAGAATTTAACAACTGCATACTGACCTGGCCAATAAAACATGTGTGCTTTTTGACTAAAAGTTTTGGCCTAGCCAAAATGCCCTGCCCAAGGATCTGAATGACCCAGTCTAAGCACTTCACCCCTGAGACCCTGTGGGATTACCAGTTGTTCACCTTTATCCGTGACTCTATATAGTAGGGGTGCGAGAAAAAAATCAGTTCTTAGATGCATCGCGATGCAGACGTGGATGATTCTGAATCGATTCATAAATGTCAAAAATCGATTTTCTAAATATTTAATTTATAACGTAATGTTAACAGAACGCAAAGGGCAGAACTTGGAAGTGGGTAAGTGCGGCGCCCGGACAGTCTGTGGCGGCACATAACAAAAACACAACAGGATGAGTGAGAAATCCGACCGGCTCCCTCTGCATTAAAGCCAGGTTAGATCAGGAGTCACAACCCAAATGTTAAGAAGAGCCATTTTATCCTTTCAACAAAAATCAAACCAGCTTGGCCGCCACAACATTTATGTCCAGTATGTGATAATGTGCTAGTTTAGGCTAAAAAATATAAACGAAAACGCAGACTTACTCTGCTCTGCTTTAAGCTTCAGCTATAGCTGCTTTTCTTCCATCTCCGCCAGAAAACTTTTCCTCAAAAGTTGAATAGTTTCTTGTAAACGAGGCTGAAGTCGCTTCTCATTCGCCAGCTTCTTGCTGAACTTTCTGGTTCCACCTTAAATTCTGACTGAGGCGCCGAATGTAAAAGCGGCACCATTTAAGGTGGAACGGGAAAATTAGAGAAGCGACTTCATCTTTGCAGCTTCGCATCTTTTAGTTAGTGTGTGACAGTCTCTCGTTGCAGATTTAACGCACCAGGAAACCAACTGCGCTGCTTATAAATGCGAATCATTCATCTCCAAATGTTCGTCTGTCTTTCTCTTTTCCTTTTTCGTTCGCTACTAGCTTGGCGAAACCTTGCTGCTAGGTGACCTGCAGTCTTTCGCTCCTCAGAAGAGCAGTGAATGAGAGCCTTCCAGTTCATTTGCCACATCACTTCCATTTGTTTTATTAATAAAAGATATTGGATGTAAATGCATTATGGGTCATTACAAATACTTTGTTTTAAAACTACAAAGTCCTCAGACAGTAAGAAAACAGAAATCATGTATAGAAAAAAAGATGCATCGATAATCGTTTTATAATCGCATCACAGCCCTCTGAATCGCAATCAAATCGTGAGGTGCCTTGAGATGCCCACCCCTACTATATAGTTTATTTTCTTTTACAGTTAAATGGCAACCTTCATCTGGGTTATCATTGTACTGTTTGCATTTAGCGAAAAGAGGTTTTAACGTCTCGTCCTCACTCTGAAGCTCTTCGAAATTAGCAGGTAAACCGATGTTGCTAGTGCCTGGCAGCTCTACTTTCTCTGCCACTGTGGTTCCCTTGACTTTCTTTCCTTTTTTCCATTTTAGACTTTTTTAGTTTGGGTTCTACGGCATAAGGCAGTTCATTTAGCAGTTTCACTGTCTCTTTAGCAGCGTTTTTAGATTGCTGTCTGGTCACCACCATAACCTCAGCTTTGCTTGCTTGTTTTTTATTTAGGTCAACCAGAACGGGGATATCTCTACCTAGTATCACAGCATATGGGGAGTTCTGTACTACTCCTACATTTACCAGGTAAGTTTGTCCCTTAATTGAGATGCTAATTTCAGTAGTTGGGTAGACCTGTTCATCACCGTAGATGCATTTAACCCTTAGCTTCCCTGTGAGGCTGTATTGTAGGTTTTCTATACAGGATTGGGATTGACTAGTGTTTGGCTTGCTCCTTTATCTATTAATGCTTTGTACTGTTTACCTTTTATTCTAACTGGTATTGTGGTTTCCTCATTGCTCTCCTGTGCGCTAAAAGAGTTTTTTTCCTGTAGCAAAGGATGTAGCAAAGTTGGTTGGAGCTAGTAGGTGGGTTTTGGCATTCACTGCTTTTATGGCCTATTTGGTTACAGCTAAAGCATCTAATTTTTGGCTTTTATGGCCACTGCCATAATCACGTTTCTCAAACTTACTGGTTTGCTTGCTGGAGTGTGGTTTTCCGAGCCGGAACTTTCCTTCAGCTTGCCGTGCTGCGACGAAAGCGTCTGCCATTTCGACCGCCTGCTCTGCTGAAGCCGGGCTCCTTTCCATTATCCAGCTCTTGAGTTCGGGGTTGATCATGCTCAGGAACTGCTCCAGCACGATGGTTTGTTCTTACGTGCTCTCCCTCTGGCTCGTGTGCTGGTACCACCAGTCTGTATATCCTTGAGTGCGTTGTTGTTGTTGTTGAATGTTGAGCTTCCGGGTCCTGCTGCACTCCCCTTTGACCCTGCCGGACTTCTTCCTGCAGAAGCCTAAACTGGTGCTGTAGCAAGCGCCACCTCTGGTCCTGCCTCCTCGCTTCTCTCTGCTGCTCTTCGTCCTTTCGCTGCTGAGCATCGATGAAGCCTTGGAGCATTTGCCGCAGGTTAGCAATCTCGGATGCACTCTCCGTGGGTCTTTGTGCTGAGGACGGCTCACATTCTTCTTCGCTGCTGTTTGTGTGTTGTTTTTGGGTGGTTGGGGGTTTCTTGGGAGCCATCGCCTCCTCGTGGCGAATGCTGGAACTGTCCGTCCCGCCGCCACAGTGTGTGTTGCTCCGCCTTGCAATCTTGTGTTCGCTGAAGTTGACAAACTACTGCCACAGTTGTGCGTGGCTCTGCGCTGCTGCTACCATTTGCGAAGAACCGTGGCTCTTCGCGGCTGCCACCATTTGTGTCCCTCGACCTGGCAGTATGCTGTGGCAGGGGACACACCTTATGGGTAGCGTCGGGCAAGTGGTCCAAGTAACTGGAATAAATACAGCTCAAGAGTTCTTCTCCCCGTCACCTTTATTTACACACCAACGCTCAGGATTATTTACATATTTACACGTGCACACATAACAAATGAAAACAAAACGAAGACAAAATGAAAATGGTCTCTACGGCTATGAGACTGACCAACGACTGCAAGGTCTGCACACATCACCTTCAGTCTTCACCAAGCTGAAAGAAGGGATTCCCTTGTACCCCCCAGTAATGCTGCTTATATTTGGGGTGCTCCTCCCCTAGGATATACCATTACTGGTCCAGGTTAAAAACAGTTGCTTCAGATATTTAAATATATTTACATGCAACAGTAAATAATTCATGTTCTTCCTTACTAATCAAATTTACATTCACGATGTAATTAATATTCATATACAACTCACTGTACACTTCTTAATCAGTTTTACTCTTCTTGCAGGTTTTGTCCTTCCCTCCTCTTCTACAGAGGATGGACTCACCCAGGTAAGTAAATCACCGGTGAACCCGTTCAGTTCTCTTTGCTCCTCAAAGCAAGGATAATCAGTCCTCAGGTAAGTACAGGTAAGTGTTTACAATCAGTCTTTATATTGTGATGTGTAAGGGGGTACTTTACATCATCACAGTCCCCCTGAGATGGCTCGAACCACGCATCTTGAACTTGCTGTTCTGCTCATCGGACAGCATGGCTGAGAGCTAGCCAGCCAAGTGGACATTAGCCTTGCACAGATCACCTTGAAAGGACTCAAGCCTGTTTTCTTGTTGTGAGTAGCGCGAATGCTACAGAGCACTGCTGGAAGGGCTTCAGGCAATGGAATGCATCTTTGACAGGCGTTCCTTGATGACACGGTTCATCCGTTCCGTTTGGCCTGAGGCTCAAATTTGACAAAATATCTGATAGATAGAACCTTATAATTCCAAGGGAATGAATAGTAATTGAAACAGTAGTGTTCAACATTTAATTGATAAGTATGAATGATTATTGGCCTTCACAAAATAAATTTTTTGTGCATGTTTGAATACAAACATGTTTATTATTTTAGTAATCTAGTATTCAACCGATTATCCCATTGATTAATTAAGTAATCAGATAAATACTTTTGGCCTTATTTAAGACCAATAGTAAATAAACAAAATAGAAAATAGGAGTCACTGGTTTCTTAAAATGAACAACTACTTGGTTTCCTTTTTAGAAAAATCAACACTTCTATTACTTAAATTGCATAAAATAAAAACTAAACCCACTTAGTGTATTTAAGTGCCATATTACAGTCTGGGTTTAAAAGAAAACATTTTCTGAAGAGTAAAAATAAATAATAATTTTTAAATTTAAATAATAATTACTTTAAAAGGGTATACATACAACCTAAAACTAAGGCATACATAATAATAATAATAATAATAATAATAATAATGATAAAAATAATAGTAACAATAATGCTAATAATATAATTTATAATTAGGCCTAAATATCTTACTGTTCATAAGACTGGCTAATGTATGTTTATTTTCTATGTTGAAGGGTTGCCCTACACCTGCTGACCCTACTTACTGCAGTCAAAGTAAATGAATATACTGCTGTCTTGGATTGGCGCATTTTGCAATCTGTGCCAGAATTGTCTTTGCCACCTGCCCACAGTATAAGCACATTGTGTGACAGTAACAATCATCTGTGCAAAATGCAGTGAGCTGTTTGTAGTTATATAGATTAAACCAAGCTCTGATGCAAAAAATTAGCTTCAGTGATTTTTAGTACTTTAAGTAGCCTGCCACCATGTCTACATTTGCTTCTTCACACAGTTGTGATAGCTTAGCAAGTTCTCATTAGGAGGATGAGAACTTGCTAGATTCTATGCTAGCAACAGCCCAGGCCCTAACCTCAGTAACCAGGATGGATGCGGCCTTATGACAGCTGGACGACCCATGGCCTTGTTTGGGTGTGGGATTTGTCCTTTGCCAGACAGAGCCTTGGAGCATGGCCTGTGGGAACTTGTGGGGTGGTAGACGCTCTGCACTCCACCCTCTGCCCCCTGAAATATCCCTCTGAGCAAGAAATTCTCCACCTTGAGCTTGAGGACTCCCACTTATGTGGATCCCTTGCTCACCTCTTGTGCTTTTGGCAACCCCATGCCGAGGGTCAAAAAGTTCACAGCAGACAGAGCTGGGTTGCTCTTTTCCAACAGTTTGAGAAGTGCCCATGCTCCCCCCAACTGCAGGCTTCCTTGTCGTAGCATTCACGCTGGTCCCTGCCACTGGATACCAATGCACAGCACTCATGCCAGACCCCACAACTGGACACCAATATGTGGCATTCACGCCGGTCATCTTCGCTCGACACCAACACATGGCATTCACATCAGTCCCCACCGTTGGACACCAACGCACGGCATTCACGCAGGTCCCTGGTGTTGAATATCAACGCGCATCATTTATGCCAGTCCTTGCCGTTGGACACAAATGCACAGCATTCATGCCGGTCTCCACTGCTGGATACAAACATGCAACATTCATGCCGTCCCGTGCTGCAGTAACCACCAACCACTTTGAGTCAAACCTCAACAGAGCCTCAGCAATCACTTACTCCCTCTCATGTGCCAAAGTAAATAACATTATGCAGCAGCTTCCTAGTCTCCTTGCTAAGCAGTTTTGTAATGCAGATTTCCATGTAGGCTGTAACAATATCACAGATGAAAAAACTGAACTTTTGAAGAAAGATACAGCAGCTTGACTCACTTAAACAAAGAAAAATGTTTTGAATTTTTAGCCTTAGTACACAATTTTTAGTACACAGGACGCAATAAGTTTTGCTGGGATCTATAGACCTCTTTCCGTGTCCTCTTATACTTTTATCCCCATGCATCAGAAATGCTTACCCTAGGTGATTTTAATCAGAATTGTTTGACTAATGCATCCAGTCACTTGAAGGAAGTTTGTGGAAATCTCTAATGCAACTAAATCCAGAACCAGCATGACCAAACTTGCGAGACCCCACCAAATCAGCATTAGTAGATTTAATTTTATCCAAAAAATATGACAAACTTACTTCTATAGGTGTATTTGGCCCTTGGTTTTAGTGGTCACTGCCCTATCGGATGGTGGTTAGAAGGAATTTTAAACGTTTTAATGACCAAGACTTTTTGAACAACCTGGCGCTCAGTGATATTAATTACACTTCTGAAATTCTGCTATCAACTGTTAGGCCATTTTAGCAAAACATTCTTGGTGGTGGTAAACAAGCATGCCCCTTATAAAAATAATAAAATTCGAGATGGAACTAATCCCGGGTTCAACACTGAAATATCTTGGTTGCTTAATGCAAGAAGTAATAGCATGGGCCCTCGCAAGAAGAAATTGTGACTGAGACCAATGGCTCATTTTCAGGCAACTAATGCCAAAACTAAAGCAGAATATTACCTTCAGTTGTTTACATATGCAGCTTCAAATTCTAGAAGACTAATTTACTCAAAAACAAATCGAGTGATTCTAACCCATATCCTAATTAATGATCATCAGTTTGCTGATCAAAAAGAGCTCTGCCAAACATTTTAACACTAACTTTGCAGCTACTGGGCATTATTTTGATAATACTAATATGGAAGCGCCTGTCAATATTTGTCTCTCTCCTTCACATAGTAGCTAAAGCCCTCAGCACCATCAACACTAAAAAAAAAAATAGAAGAGTGGATAGTTTGGAATCCTTATTTCTGTGACCATGATTAGAACACAACACAGATTTTTAATCTTAATTTTAACTGTTTTATCAAGCAAAATTCCCAGTATCTGTAAAACAGCACAGGCAATTTCACTCCACAAAGGAGGTGATGCCTCAGATTTTAATAATTATAGAACAGTCTTAAAATTGATCTCTCAATGGATCAGTGAAATCAATCAGTGACTTAGGGCTGGCAGATTAAAAATGTTATTGCCCAATGTTATGGGCCAAAAATGTTAGTACGATAAAAATGTACGTATCACTTGATGTCAATAATTGCCACGATAAATGTCATCATTATTTCTTTCAAGTTTAAAGGCTCAGAACATGACAAATGCTTGGCAAACAGAGGAATATTTTGCAAATCTATCAGGGGATAGTGGGAGAAAGTTTCCCAGGTTAGCTGTTTTTACCAGCTGGTTAAAGCAGCACTCCTACACGCACAGCATGGCTGTGATTTTTGTAAAATTTTATAGATTAAAAAGATAACAGATTATTTTAAGGTGTCTAGTGATAAATGCTAGGCTATCTGGTTACAGGTGCTAAACTCAATGTCAGCTTAGTATGAGCAGAACATTAGATGGCTCAGTACATCAATGATGGATCATACCGCCTTACTCATATCACTAGTACCAAATCCATGTCAGAGCATATCACAGTCTTCAAACACAAGCTAGCAGACATTTGGATTTCTCTATGTTGTCGTAATAGTTTGAGGGGTGGAAGAAACACAATATTTCTGATGCTCGCTGTATGAAAGATGGACGTCGGTGGCATTAACTGCAGTGTGATTCTCTTGTACCAGACGACAACAACGTCTTTGTTTTAGGTATGAGGTCTGGTGCAAGAGAGTCACACTGCAGTTAATGCCACTGAGGTCTTTTCATGCTGAAGCATTAAAATTACCCTAGCCGAAACTCTGGAAAACCCCATGCCATTATCCCTCCTCCGACAAAACCTAGACTGACTGCCAGATAATGACGCATGATTCATTACTCCAGAGAACACATTTCTACTGCTCCAAAGTCCAGTGGCAACGTGCTTTAGACCACTCCAGCTGACGCTTGGCATTGCACATGTAATCTTAGTGATCTTAGGCTTGTATGCGGTTGCTTGGCTATGGAAACCCATTTCCTGAAGCTCCCAACACAGAATTCTTATGCTGATGTTGCTTCCAGAGGCAGCCTGGAACTCTGTAATGAACAGAGGCGATTTTCACATGCTACGTGCTTATGTTGGTAAGCACGTAGGTTGGTATTACAATGTCAGCGCCAGGACTAATAGTGGTATGACAGTCGTTAATTCATGAGTGAGTTTACATAGTGCTTTAGTCAGGAAGGTTGGGTTTTTGGTATAATGTGAGAAATAGGAAGTTGCCTTACTCCCCTTCAATTGGCTCTGATTTTACCTACTGTGGGGATATTTGCAAACATTCGACAAGATTTTAGCAGGCAGGATTTTAGAAGTTGAACAAGGCAATATGTTTATACTTTATAATTAAAATAACGCTAATGGGCAAACATGTTCTTCTGTGAGGTAATCATATTGATCTGCTTCAGATGGTAGACTTTTCTGACAAGCCAGTGTACCAAATGTTTATGCTTTGTAGTGTAGTAAGCTACCATGCATCTGCAGCCACTCGTGCCAGTTACAGACTTTTACTTTAATTTTAGTAGGTGTCCTTATACTCTCAGCACAGCCACTCTGTTTATCTTATAATGACAATAAAATATGATGGCATGAGAATTTCAAGGAAAGGTCCTTCTCAAACATTAGTCAGAATTGATGTACCTTTCTTGACCTTCTCAAAGATGTAGATCATCAATAGAATCTCATCAAAAAGTTTGTTAATAATTCAATTATCTGTAGATGATGTATAGAGGACCATCAATGTAAAGTGTGATAGATTATGCCGAGTGCATCCTGGTATAGACATTGACAGAAATCTGTTCACTGCAGGTATGGTATTTAAAATTCAAATAAATTTAAATATAACAAAACACAAACATGGGTAATAGTCAAATTTGATTTTTGATCCAATTTTACAGCACCAAACATATAAATGTGTGCCATTTCTTTATGTGTGTGTGTTATGTCAAATTTTACTACTTTGAATTTGCCTGAATCCAGTTTTTTTTTTCCTTACAGTTGTTAATCATGCAGCACTCATTCTGTTGTATCTATTGCAAATTAATCTTTTCTGTAGGCACCAGATCTTGGAACAGATCTTAAGCTGAAACTGTACCAGTACAAGACCTGCCCATTCTGCAGTAAAGTGCGAGTGTTCTTAGACTACCATGGCATCCCATATGAAACTGTGGAGGTTAATCCCGTTATGCGACAAGAAATCAAGTGGTCTGGTTACAGAAAAGTTCCCATCCTGATGGTGAATGGAACTGTTGTAAGTAGCCTATAATATTTTGAATTGGAAATAATCAAACAACCAAAAAAACCCAATGTCAGTCTCCATCTCTGTCCTATGTTCCCTTTTTGACAGCAACTCAATGACTCATCTGTCATTATTAGTGCTTTGATGACCTATCTCATGAGCAAGTAAGTATGTTTGACAGTTGCATAATATGTATGAAAACAAAATGAAATGTGATGATGTGTAAACATGATGCCATTTGTAAAAAAAAAAAACTTCATTGAAACGTTGATGTGGATTAATGTGCGCCTTTCAACCCCCTTCTTAGAGAGAAGATGATTCCTCAGATTCTTGCCTGTTATCCTGAAATGAAGGCAAAAAATGAGCATGGAAAAGAGGTCATAGAGTTTGGCAACAAGTACTGGGTGATGGTGAATGACCATGAATATCCAGAAAAGGATTCCAGAAAGTAAGTGATGCAAAATGGATTAGTCCATGCTATATATTTAACATGCATTCCATATTCTAAATGCTTTTTGCTTTTACTTTCAGAGAGGAAATAAAGTGGCGTAAATGGGTAGATGATTGGCTTGTGCACCTTATTTCTCCTAATGTCTACCGTACACCTGGGGAGGCTCTGGCTTCATTTGACTACATAGTTCGGGAAGGGAAGTTTGGCAGATTTGAAGGATTTTTTGCAAAGTATGTTGGAGCAGCTGCAATGTGGATCATCTCAAAAAGGCTCAGAAATAGGTTAGTGCAACGTTTGCTCATCTATTACTTCTTAATTTAAATGCTTATAATTGGTGTTCTTCATATTCTGTTGTCTAAAAATCTTAAAAAGTAGGAGTGTAACAATTTACAAAATTTTAAATTTGGTTCAGTACCATATGGTTGTCTCTGAATTCGATACAGCAAAAATAAGGTGTGCCTTATTGTGTCTTGATGGGTTAATTTTATTATACTTCATGCAATATAATTAAACTGAGTATATTATTTGTTCCAGTCAGTTGAATGTATTGTTCTATACTTGTGCATGTTGAATTTAGAAGCTCATATTGAGCCATGTAATAAGATATGCTGGGTTATTACACTCCTGTTAAAAAAAAGTTAATTCAAAGAGAAAAGTTTTGGGGTGATTTTTACAGTGGTATGTTGTTACAAGTTAAACTACATTCGTTGAGTTTCTTTTTCGTTTTTGCCTTAAAAAGTTGTTGTGTCTGTATATTCTTCTTGATAACCTAGACACAACCTGCAGGAGGATGTGAGACAGGACCTCTACAAGGCTGTCAATGACTGGATGGCAGCTGTTGGAAAGAAGAAGTTCATGGGAGGAGATAGTCCCAACCTTGCAGATCTGGTATGATTTGTTCCTTCATAAGGAATTAACTTAACAAAGGAAATGGAGCTGTCGAAATATAATTTGATTGTTCGCTATATTTGATGAGAAACTGCACATTAAAATATAGAAAATGTCTATTTGAATGTGTAAAGTTGTCTATGCAGTGGCTCCTGGCATGTTTCAGGCCAGGAGTTACTAATAATTTCATGCATGCAACATCTACCTAACATAAGTAAGAACAGGCTATTGCTGACCATAAATCAACAAAACAGCAAAGATCTAACTTGGCTTTAATGAGATATAATGAGTATATAATCTAATATTATTGTATAGTAATAAATAATAGAGATATAATGAGTAAGAACAGGCTATAGCTAACCATAAATCAACAAAACAACAAAGATCTAATTTGACTTTATTCAGATATTTAAATGCATAACAATGTTGTAAATATCAAGTCAAGATGAGTAAAAGCAATGGGATAAATGTTCTCTTTTCAATGGTCTGCTTCAGACGTCAGATTTTTCTGAGAAGCGAAAAGCCAAAGTTACAAATGTGGATTCTTTGTTGTGTAGTAAGCTAACAATCATGTGCTATTGATAAGGTAAGGTAGCATTAAAATAGCATTTAAGCTGCTAATTTGATCTGAAGTGTCGCTATACAGAAACTGCAGGTATTAGCACCAGTTGGAGATTTTGTTTTCTACACTTAGCATGTGCACTTTCACTGATGCAGCCTATATATTTTAGTTTAGAATGACAACTGGATATCACTAGAGTGTGAGAATTTTTTTTTCTTTTCTTGTTTTTTTTTGCAACCATCTTCCAACCCCAGAACACCATGAACTTTTAAGAATGCTTCATAGTGCTTTATTGAGTAATACGCTGAGTGCCCACTTGTGGATTTAGGAGACACAACACTTACTTTAAATGGCTTTTTTGCAGTTATGTCTTAATCTTATTTGCATCTTTAAAAAATGTATTTAAATATAAATGTATATTGATATCTGGCAGACAAGCAAAGAGAAATTTGAATTTCATATATTCATCCAGCTGACAGCTCTAAAAGACGATAGAGTTAAAAACATAGATGCAGTGCCCACCCAGAGGAATTTGTAATTTTAGTAATTTATTCACAGTAGTGGCTAAACCTGAGACATGGTCACATTCTGCTGTTTTTTTCTTGGGTTACTGAATTACCAAGGCAGAATTGATCATAGCAGTGGTGATAAGAACCAGACGTCTGAAGTGTTTAAATACTCGTAGAAGCTACCTTGCAGACAGTTATTACACAAAATGAATACGCAGTTATAAACATGCTGCATGATATCTGAGACATTGTTTTGACATAGGGTTTTGGGCTAAAACATTTTTTAAACCCATTCATGGCTGGAAAGTACATTCAAGACATTGTTAGCAAAAAGAGTCCCCAAATAAATTTTATTTTTTCATATTTACCATTATTCTATAATTATCAGCATTACATGTAACAACTCAGACACCTGCAGATACACTGATGGTTTTGGATAGCAATTAAAATGGCTATATTTGTATTGTAGACACTGCAACCCCTAGTTCCTCTCACCACCACTGTAATTGGAGTCAGTACATTTCTCTACATTTTATCATTTTATATCAGAGCATTCTAAATTACATTATCTTAACTATTTAATTATGTTGAGTTTTTAAATTAAAAACCATAATCTGCTGTGGTAAGAGATTGTTGTATGTTTTTGTTATAGAAAAACTGAGGGTTAAAAGAGGGGAATTTTGTTAATACAGGCAAAGCTTGTTCTAAATAAGGTCTTTGGCTGCGCACATTTGTAGACATACATTGAGTTTTACAATTCACTCTCTTTACAATGTTTTATGTTCTTCTGCACAGGCAGTGTTTGGTGTTCTGAGGGTTATGGAAGGTCTTCAGGCTTTCAACGACATGATGGAGAACACCAAAGTTAAGAACTGGTACAGACGTATGGAGAACGTTGTGCACAATCACAATCATTCTGAATAAAGAATTTCACATCCTTCTTAAACGGTTCCCTGTCAGAAACGTTAAAGGTGTCTTATGTCAGTCCAATCAGAAATGCAGTGTAATAAAGTAATGGACAGTAAGCTAAACTGAACACAATTTCTCCTGGATTAAAAAAGTTTTTGTAGTTTTCTCTATGATTTTTCCTGTTAAATTACAGTTTAGTTAGTGAACTTTGCCTCAGATGACATCTCTTTTACGCTTCCCCAACCTTACACTGTCAGTAGCAGTAATATACTAAACTGTAAATGCTGTTTGTTTGTTTTTTGCATTACTTTTGCTGATGATTTGACACAAGTTGCCAAGTGTTATTTGTGCTTGGAGCTATATGGGCAGAGGATTACATGCCTAGGAAACTGGGTCATGAATCGCCATGCTGATACATGTTGATTCAGACTTAATTGTAAGAAATAATTTTGGCCAGTGTGTAATTTTAATTTGTCTTTATGGGGAAAGATACAAAATACAAGTATGATTGATAGAGATGAGCATATGAATCCTTAGCAACCGTTTGAATAAGGATAGTATGTTTTGTCTCTTGATCACAAAAATAAAAAATTGTTATAAACTGAGAACCTCTGAAGTATTTAACAGTGGCTGCTGTGGATGCTGGACAATAATCTAGGTGGTCTGAGGGTGGACCAGCGGCGGCAAATAGTCAGCAGGGTGCTGACCTTATCAAGCCAGCAGACCGATATATGCTTGCTCTCTGGGCCCTTACGGCCACCCTAAATGTTTCAAGTTTCAAGTTTATTTGTCATTTGCACAACATGTCAGGACATTTATGCATTGAAATGCTTGTGGTGAGGCTCAGGTAATCACTCTACAGAAAGTAAATAAGTAAAAAATTAAATATGCAAGAAAAACAAACAAATATATTAAATATACACAAGATATACACAAAATATAGAGACAATATACATTTTAAAGTGACTTAAGTGACAGTGTTATTATTATTTAAAGTGACTTAGTGTTAAAGTATTATTGTCCATAGCAGAGATATGATATAATAATAATGCTAACAAAGTGACTGAGTGACAAAATGAGCAGTGAGTCTCCTCACTCTTGTGAAGGAGAGAAGCAAGGAAGAAATAAAGGTGAGTAAAATGTTTTGTCAAAGCTGTCTATCTAAGCGCGCCACGCTAGTTGTATCACAGTCGTGTAGGCTAGCATTATTGAGAACCTGCTGCGTTACAAAATACATTGTATAGCTACGTAAAATGTTATCTATCTAACGCATCTGCAATTGTAGTGGCATGGCATTTGTTTTTCTCATCTATAGTTCTTTACAATATGAAGAAGAAAAGTGACATACGCGATAGAAGAAGTGCAAATGCACTAATAGTTTCTACAATGCTTTAGAAACATAATTCTTATGTAATATTTGTCCATGACAGGATGGATACCATTTCTCTGATGGTATGGAGCTGTTTTAGTGCCTATGGTGTGGCAGCTTACACATCTGGAAAGGCACTATCAATAAAATATGGGTCTATAAGATTAGCATATCATTGCATTCTGTTTTTATTTACATTTATTTGGAATTTGGGTTGTGTGTGTGTGTGTGTGTATATATATATATATATATATATATATATATATATATTTTGCATCTAATTTAATGTTCTTTCTAATGTCACCTCTTTACTCACTGTACTACAGTATGTTCCAGGAACAAGTCATAAATGCTGCAGTATGATTCTGCATTTATTCACAGAACATACACAGGCACAGCTTGGTCGTCAGTCTCCTGAAACACTAAAACAATAAAGCTGACAACATAAGGAAGTAGATTAGGAGTCCTCGGTCATCAAAATGTGGAGCATATGTGAAACCTATGAAATCTATTGCTCTTTGAGAAATCATTCCATAGATGTTTGCTCTTATATAGAAATGGAAACCAAAGCATCTGGCAGTGGCATGGCTACAGCGCATGATCCTTGGGCGCATGGTTTTTATTTAGCTTGTTTAGCTTTTAAGAGTAGATGCTGGAAAACAGCGGAAACACGATTTAGGCGACTGGGACACTGAAAGAGACATCACAACAGGTTAAGAGATTTGAAGTACCTTGAATTATCTAATCGCAATTCTGCCAACATTCTATGTGCTATTTTGTGTATTTTATTGCTTTAATGTAAAAAAAAAAAAAAAACTAAATTACTTTATGCAGATAATATTGTTCTTAAGCTCTTAAGAAAAGATGCAGGAAAACATCTGAAATACGACTGAGGCATTTGGGACACAAACAGTATACGAGGAGTTAGGAGATTCACACCAGCCTTGATTTGTAAATATTTATATCCGAATAAAATGTTAATGTATTTTTTAATGTTCTGATAAGATGGCTAATATTGTCTGATTTGTTTTGTTCAGACGGCTGAATCATCACTTCATTTCTTATGTGTGCATTTTTATACAGCGATTGACCTTATAGCATATATAGCTTGAATTTTATTATTTAGTTAGTGGCGTGTGCATATTTAAAAAGAACAAACTAATTATATATTCTTTATACTTTATATATTCTCGCGTGCTTTTTGGCTATGCTCAGTGTGTCATGCTGATGCCTTCTGACATTATAACTTGCGTTTCATCTCATTGCATGTTTTGAGTGTTTCTCCATTCAAAACTGAGTAGAACCTGATTCTAGTGATGCAGCTTGCTAAAGATGAACAAAGTGAGATCTGTTACATTTGCTTTTAATTTGGAGTGTATTCATGTAGTATTATTGCAGAAAATGCTGTGTGTGTTATGTTTTAAACTTGGATTGAACAATTTTGGAAAATGTGCAAATGTGTGTAATATGTGCTGTAGATATGGAGTTTTCCTAGTGGTTGAATCTGATAGAGAAACTTAGTGAATTTTGAAAGATTAGGTCAATGACTGCATTTTGTATCAAAGCAAGGAAAACTGATGCACAGTTCAGTCCACCAAGACTGATGTTGCACTAACTAAGGTTAACTAATCTGCAGATGAGACAATTCAGCCTTCACATTCAAACAGGTATAAATGACAATTAGAAGTGGTACTTGACCACTTTATAAATCAACAATGGTGCCTCATGGGAGAGAATTGTCTGGAGACATGAGAAAGAAAATTAACTGCACACAAGATGACAAGGGTACAGTAAGATTAGCAAATCACAGTTGAGTCAGAATACAGTAGCAAAAGTAATACAGAAATTCAAAAAAGATGGTTATATGCTCCCTGAAATACTCAAGCAGTTGTTTAACTGCCATAAATGTCAGTTATTACTTCATATGTTGTTTACATATTTGTGATTTAGTTTTTCATAATTCGTGAATTTTCTATTTGATTTATTTTTGTACATATGTATACTCTTTTTTTTTTTGTCATGTATATCGAAACTAAGTGTTATGTTCCTAGGAAGGCGGTTTAGATGTGGCACTTCAACCTGAAAAACTGAACTGTTGCATGAAAACGACAGAGCAGAAGCAGTAAGTTACAGTGTTCTCATTCATTTAATTTCAAGATATTGGGTTCATTCCCTCTTGGTTGTGTGCAGCCAGCAAGGTATGTTTGTTTAATTTAGTTGTGTTTTGTTTTCTATCGCGTACATTTGTAATAATTTCGATGTGGTTTGTAAAATTCATAACTTTCCGTTTGTACTGTACATTTTATTTATTAATTACAGTTCGACGGTGGTGAAAAAGTGAAGTGGCAGCAGTGGTGATGATGTTGACATATATGAATGATTGTGGCGTGCGCCCGCCCCCCCGGGCCCCGACGGCGGCTGCAATAGGCTCGCCGTCTCCACACCTGCCGCCGGCATTCTCCCTCCATTATTAAAGTTGCTACATTGGTGCCGAAACCCGGGCAGAGGAGGCCAACACACCGAGGAAGTCTCCGCGGCAAAAGAAGAGGTAATCAAGACCCTCGTCCATCTGCACCTGGCCGGCTGGCGGGAGCAGCAGGCTGTCTTCCAGGATGCTGAAAAGCACTGGAAGCAGCTTGAGGAGCAGCAGGTGACAACTCGTCAAATGGTCAGGAGCCTGCTGGCAGAGCGGCAACCCTCGGTGTGCGGGGGGGGGCAGGGGCCCATCCTCTCACCACCCCTCAAGTCTCCAGTCCCAGCTCCAAGGAGGACTGGAGCCCTTCTTCCCCCTCCCCTTCCTGCTCCGAAGGCGCTCGGAGATCACCTTCTCTCGCCTCCCAAACCGGCTCCGAGAGCACTCGGAGCACACCTCCTTTTCCCTCCCGTCCCCGCTCCGAGAGAGCTCGGAGCTCACGTCCTGTTCCCTCCCTTCACTGCCGCCGAAGAAGTCGCGGAGGCCCCGCCTGCCGCCGTCGGGGCCCAGGGGGCGGACGCACGCCACACTGATGCAATAGGCGTTTATCACGCACGGAGGAGGGGTCAAGTTCCGGGGGAGGTTATGTGTAAACTTATTTCCGGTTTCCGCGCAGGTCCGCTACGAATATGGCTGCATTTCATTATTCGTCATCTTTGGCTGAACTCTCATGCTTTAGGCAGGACAATGTGGTCAGAATTGTGGAAGAGCTAAGTTATCGAGCACCAAACGTGCAAAACTCGATAAGGGATATAAATTATTTTTTGAGCAGTTTATTTTTGATTATGAAGGTAAATCATTAACTGATTCCCAGTGTTGTAGTTAGCTAGCTAACGTTACCTTACTTAATGATAGGTAATGTAATGTTAGGCTTACGTAATGTTAGATAGTTTCAGCATTCTTCAGATTTAGAGATCTTCTATTTAAGAAGTAAATAAACAATGTCTAATGAATTATTGTGTTAAATTATATCCTTATCAGTGTCCAATGTTGTAGATAGGGAGACATAAGAAGTTCGAAAGAGTTGAACCAGTTCATTGTTACAACATTGCATTTCACAAACCCATTTTAATTTACGCAATTAGATTTACTGTTTTATAAGCTAATTCACTATTAGGTTTATATGTATCACATATAGCCACACATCTTTTCAGTAACCACCGGCTATCACCTGGGTCACAGAACTTCTTTGATGCCAGTCTCGAGGGTCTCATACACAAGCCATGATTTCGGTAAAACCCACGCAGACATGCGGAGAACATGAAAACTCAAAACATATGGCTGTTCAAATGTAGTACAAGCTAAACGAAAATAAATAAAAGTGTAGAAATTAAAATGGGAGCTGACTACAGTGGTTGTTTTTGAAATCTTAGGGGTATATTTTAATAACAGCATTTCACACACAACGTAAGTAATGGTTGCCTCATATAGATTTCACACACACACACACACACATATATATATATATATATATATATATATATATATATAAGTTGACTCTGGGTAGCTTAATCACAAAATATGAGTAGATCTGCTCAATGAACGATATGGTGAGCCATTTGTAATTGCCAAGGCCTTCCGAGACAAATTATACGCCTGGCCAAAGATTGGCTTCAGGGATAGTGTGGAGTTAAGGAAATTTGTGGACTTTTTGCACAGTTGCGAATCTGCCATTACTCACAATGAGAGTCTAAACATTCTTGATGATGGCATTGAAAATCAGAAACTCAGTGCCAAACTGCCTGACTGGTTAAATTTCAGATGGAACCGAAGAGCCACACAGTACCAGTTTCATAACTGTTTCATAACTTTGCTAACAATGGAACCCAGTATTGTTTGCAACCCAATAACATCTCATCATGCAGTTCGGCAAAGTGAGCCTGATAAGGCAAAGATGAACAAAAACAGAAATGTTAGTGCCAAGACCGTCACAACCAACACCAGCGAATGTGTGTGTTTTGTAAGAAATTCGGACACAGCTGTCGTAAATTCATTAAGGTGACACAGTCACTGAGTCAAATTCATTCAGAGTGAGAAATTGTGCTTTGGCTGTTTAAAACCAGGCCATCAATCCAAGAGCTGTAGTAACCAAAGGGTCTCAAAACGTCACCCTACACTCTTGCAGGAAGAACACCCAAAGGGAGAACAAAAACTAGAGAAATTAACAAGGGAAAACAAAAAAGGAGCCACAGGCAGCACAATTACAAGATGTCACAAAGGATGCTACATCCAGTAGAGTTGTGCAACATGGCAACCGCACCCAGACTTTAGCTATTATTCCCGTCTATGCCTCAACACCAAAACCCCCAGGCAAAGAATTTCTAGCTTACGCTCTACTAGATGCACAAACTGACACTTCCTTCATCCTTGATGAAGTAGCAGATGTTCTTGATACAAACACAGAACAAGTAAAGCTGAAACTATCTACAATGGCATCAAAGGCAACAATTGTATCCTGTAAAAGACTCAAAGACCTGCAAATAAGAGGGTTTTTCTCATTTAAGAAGATCACAGTGCCAACAGTGTACACTTGTGAATTCATCCCTGCTAATCAGACACACATCCCTACTCTGTCAAGGTATGGCCTCATTTAAAGCATCTTGCAGAGCACATTGTTCCACAGAAGGAATGTGAAATCGGGTTGTTGATTGGGTACAATTGCCCACAAGCTCTTATGCCTAGAGAAGTTGTATGTGGTGAGGGAAACCAGCCCTTTGCACAGAAACATGATTTAGGTTGGAGCATAGTAAGCTATGGGGACCTGTGTGAATACTGGGGTGATGCAAGAGACACCTGAACCTCGACCATTAGTCAAGCTCAAGAGTGAGGGTCACTATGTTTGCAAGACTCAGATCAAAGGAATCACTCCAACTGATGTAATGACACTGCTAGAATTCGATTTCAGTGAAAGAGCTGGAGAGGAAACAACTGTCTATCAAGACAATCTCCTCTTCCTGACTAAACTGAAGAAGGGAATCAAACATAAACAAGATGGGCATTATGAAATGCCTTTGTCTTTCAAACATGATAGACCAAATTTTCCTGATAATAAGGCATGTGCTGTTCAGCGTCTAAGATGCTTGGAACGAAAGCTCAAAAAAGACCAGCAGTATTACCTAGACTATGTGCGATTCATGAAAGACATTATTGCTTGTGGTGATGCAGAGCAAGTCCCAGTAGAAGAACTTGACAATCAACCAGCCTGGTATATTGCCCATCATGGGGTATACCACCCTCAAAAGCCTGGTAAAATATGCACAGTCTTTGACTGCTCAGCAAAATTAATCAGTTCCATGAAGAAGAAAACCTGAAGACCAGGAATACCTGAGATTCTTATAGTGGGATCTCCACCATCAACTTTTCGAATGAAGGTCCATTTGTTTGGGGCAGCCTCCTCACCAGGCTGTGCCAATTTTGGTTTTAAACATCTACTCACCGAAGGTCACAATCAGTTTAGTTAAAACACTGTTCGATTCATCCAAAGGAATTTTTATGTTGATGATGGACTTGTGAGTGTAACATCTAAAGCTGAGACTATTCAGCTTGTGAAAGAAGCCAGAGAGATTTGCAGCAAAGGCAAGCTAAGGCTACACAAGTTAATTCCAACAGCAAGATGGTATTGAAATCAATTCCAAAGGAAGAGTGTGCTGAAAGTATCCAAGTTCTGGATATGGTATTAGGGCAGTCACTCATGGAAAGAGCACGCGGTGTGCAGTGGTGCATTGCCTCTGATGATTTTCAGTTCAGAATCACTGTCAAGAAACACCCAGTAACCAGACGTGGAGTGCTATTCACAGTAGCTTCCATCTATGACCCTCTTGGGTTTGTAGCAATGTTTGTCCTTGTGGGAAAGCAAATTCTACAACAAATGTGCTGAGACAAGGTGGGCTGGGATGAGACACTATCAGAAGAACTCAGACCACGGTGGAAATCATGGCTATGAGACCTTCCAAACTTGTCCAGTGTGAAGATCAAGAGATGCTATATTCCACCAGCCAACAACTTTAGCAATGTCGAGCAGTACGAGCTCCACCACTTCTCAGATGCTAGCGTCACAAGTTATGGGGAGTGCACCTATCTCAGAGCAGTCAACACCGATAACAATGTCCATTGCTCGCTAGTCATGGGAAATTCTCTTGTTGCCCCCCAACCAAAGTGACCATGATACCGTGGCTTGAATTGTCTGCAGCAGTGACAGCAGCAAGAACAAGTGACATGCTCAGGAATGAGCTTGAAATAGATGGTCTTCAAGAATATTTTTGGATGGACTCAAAGGTTGTCCTTAGATACATCAATAATGATGCCATCCAGTGTGTTTGTGGCGAACAGAATCCAAAGGTGGTTTAGTCCACCACAGATTCCAAGCAGTGGCATTTTGTAAACTCTGAAGATAATCCTACTGATCACGCTTCGAGAGGTCTCGATCACGCTTCGAGAGGTCCATTCTACCAAAGGCAAATCATGTCTTCTTTACTTATCAAGTATTACCATGAAAGGGTGCACCATCAGGGAAGAGCTATAACTGTAAGTGAATCGCCATCTAATGGAATATGGATCATAGGATGTAGTAGTATGGTCGCCTCTCACATTTACAAGTGCACAACATCCAGAAAGTATAGAGGGAACACACAGGCTGAGTCGCCATTGTTGCTGATGAGGCCCACCACCATTGTATCATCCACAAACTTAATAATGTGGTTCGAGTTGGACTTGGCACAACAGTCATGAGTCATCAGAGTGAACATTAGAGGGCTCAGCACACAGCCCTGGGGAACTCCAGTGTTCACGATGATGGTTTTAGAGATATTTCTTCCAACTCGTACTGTCTGGGGTCTGTCTGTGAAGAAGTCTAGTAACCAGTTGCACAGTGGGGTGTCGATGCCTAATGGGCTGAGTTTCCTTACCAAGTGCATGGGGATGACTGTATTGAAGGTGGAGCTGAAGTCAATGAGGAGCATCCGCACATGTGTTCTAATAGCAATAATTGATTAATCTGCCAAAAGATTGGCCAGTTCCTCACTTAGAATCTTTCTTTACAGGGTTATGGCTATTGTAAATAGCAGACCGTTGACAACTGACAAGCCTAAAACCCCTAACACCTAACCACATCCTCACATTGAAGTCTAGCATAATATCACCCCCTCCTGGTCAGTTTTTGAACCAAGATTTATATTTATGCAAAAGATGGCACCTGGTTCAGTTCTTGGCAAATGATTTTTGGATAAGGTGGAAAAAGGACCTTAACCTTCAACAAATATAAATATGGCATAAGAATAGAAAAAATGCAAAGGTTGATGACATTGTCATCCTTCAAGAACACAATTCACCAGGGTTGGGATAGCTACTGAAAAATGAGTAGTTAACTACTTTGTAGCTACTTTCCCAAAAGTTGTAGCTATCTACAATTTAGCTACTTTTCCAGAAAAAAAGTAGTGGCTACTTTTTAGCTACTTTTTGAAAAGTAGTGCACTACTTTTTAGCTACTTTCAAAGCACGATTGTCAGGATGTTTGTGAATCTCCACCTGACACACCAAACAAGCCCAACTGACAGTGTGAACAAGACACTGCATTTTATATGACAGAAAAAAACATACAATTAAAAAGCAGCAAATACACAAAAAGATCACCAAAAAGTAAGTTTAAGTGTAACCAACAATCCAAATTCCAACAGAAACAGATCAAATATCCAACAAAAATTTAGACTAAGTAAAGGCAAAGTCAATCATTCCAGGTTTTTCCTAACAGAAATCAACAAAAATAACCAAATACAGACCAAACGATTTTGTGCAAAGCATTGCCAACTGTTGAAATAAAACTGCTCCAATTTAAACATTTCAGCAAGATATTTACAGACATGACATTCAGAGTCCTTTTTTAAACTTCAGCAACACTATAGCCTCAAAACTCTCATCAGTGACCTTGACTCTGTTTGGGGTGAGAATCAGGCCTGTAAAATCTCCACTGCTGCAGAGCTGTCGCAGCTCCACAGCAGAACTAGATTTTTAGGTAAAATAACATCATCCTCCTTTGCTGTAATATCGTTATAACACACAGTTCTAAGACTCTCAGTTTGTGTCCTCGTACGTTAAATCTGCAACATCTCGAGAAGCTGGAGAAGTTGACTTGCAGATTAAACGTCTCGAGATGTTGCAGATTAAACTGCTAATTAGTGACTCAACCTTAGATGACAAAGGGAAACGCACTCCCAAGCGAGTTTAAATGTCACATTTTAGCCTAAAAGTACTGTTGCATTAAAACAACAGAGCAGAAGCGAGTTTCAGTGTTCTTATTCATACATTTCAAGACATTGGGTTCATTCCCTCTTGGTTGTGTGCAGCCAGCAAGGTATGTTTGTTTAATTTAGTTGTGTTTTGTTTTCTATCGTGTACATTTGTAATAATGATTTCGATGTGGTTTGTAAAATTCATAACTTTACGTTTGTACCGTACATTTTATTTATTAAATACAGTTTGATGGTGGAAAGAAAGTGAAGTGGCAGCAGTGGTGATGATGTCGACATATATGACTGATGCCATTGGTGAAGTTAATAAACCACCAGTAACTGAGAACTACAGCGTCGCCGTTTCACTGAGGGAGTGAAACGTTGCTGTAAGCTTCTACCTCGTGATGAGCGAGTTTAGCTGAAAAAATGTGCAAGGGAATCAATCAAGTGCTAATTAGAGCTCGAAAAAGATGCATCCTGCACTGAAGTGGAATGCATGGTTATCGTTCACGCAACCCTTGATTGAGCCAAGTTGCCTGATATCTTTATTTTACAGATATAAACAACACATCTTTCAATGTATGTTTATTAAATTTCAATTTTGCCATCCTTCCATGTATTGTAAAAATGATCATAGAGAAATAAATATGTGCAGAGGGGGTGTACTCCTTACTCTGATGATGCAGGGCAGCATAAATATAAAAACATTTTCCAGTCTCACAATTGGCTCTGCCGCATGTTGTAGAAGCTTCGTACGCAAAGGATAATGGGAGATTGAGACAAGAAAGGACTGGTTAAAAACTATACTACTATACTAAATAGCCCAGGTCGCTATACAGAACAGAGTGTGTGGGTGTTTTTAAATTGTAGGCGTGTTTCAATCGCCCAGTGTAGTGGATGTAAAACCTTCAGAAAGTAATGAGTCATTAATCAGGAACAAATAAAGAAGTTATATATTAATAACCATAAGATTAAATTAATAATGCATGTACTAATAAACAAGGGTAATAAATGTTTCTTCAGCATCTGAATTTAACACTTATTGATGTGTTAATTGAGCACACAAAAATAATGTTCACATTGACGTACTGCTAGAAACTGTTAGTTTCATCCTATTCATGCAATTTACGATTACCTATGTCATACTGCACTGTCATACTGTTACAACATAAAGGTAAACTGTTGTTTTTATTTAGTGTATTTACTGAAAATTGCCATTTGATTTAATTAAAACAGTGACTTATTTTAATATATGCCACCGTTATTAAGAAATATACCACGTTAATAAAAATAAAAATACCATAGCCAAAAGTATGTGGACACGCCTCCTGATTATTGAATTCAGGTGTTTCAGCCACACCCACTTCTAAAAGGTGGATAAAATCAAGCACATAACCATGCAATCTCTATAGATAAGCAGTGTAGCAGAATTGGTAATACGGAACAGTAATGTTAATGCTACAGTGTACTTCCAACTTTGTGGCAACAGTTTGGGAAAGGTCTTTTCCTGTTTCAGTATGACTATGCCTCTGAGCACAAAAAGAGCTCCCTTAGGACATAGTTTGATGAGTTTGGTGTGTAGGAACTCCAGTGGCAGAGCCCTGACCTTAAACCTTTAGCATGCTAGGATGAACTACAACATTAGTTGTGTGTCCAACATCAGTGTCTGATCTTCTAAATGCTGTTTTGACAGAATGGACACAAATTCCCACAGACATTCTTCAAAATGTTGAGGAAAGCCTTTCCAGAAGAGTGGAGGCTTTTACAGCTATTAATCTCTATGTTTTTGGAATGGGATGTCCAACAAGCTCATATTGGCACGATGTACAGATGACCACATATTTTTGGCCACATAATGTATAAGCATCAAGTGAAAACACTACATATTACAGATAGAGAAAGTTTTGATAGCCTTTTTGTTATTTGAGTAATATAGTATTTGGAGGCCAACATACAGACTGAGAAAAAAGGCACTTGTTATTTGGGGCGGACAGAAAGATGGAAAGAAAGGGGGGTGGGGGTTGTCCACAAACATATATTCCTGTTACAGTATAAAATTAACAAACTGTCGGTGAAATTTGCATTCACATTTTACAACCCCAGTTCCAAAGAAGTTGGGACACTGTGTAAAATGTAAATAAATGTAAATAAAAACAATGAGATTTGCAAATCACATAGACCCATATTTTATTCACAACAGAACATAGAACACATCAGATGTTGAAAGTGACACATTTTACCATTTCATGAAAAACATGAACTCTTTTATAACTTGATGGCAGCAACGCATCTTAAAAAAGTTGGGACAGGGCCATGTCTACCATTGTGTAGCATCCGTGGACAACTGGGCCTCGTTTTGGGAACAGCCAGCGCTCTTCCGGAGGGACGGCCTCCACCCCAGTCGCCTGGGATCCATAGTTCTCTCACGGAACATCGAGAGGGCCATCCGCTGACTCCAGAGCGAAGGCCACGTAAGTAGCGGCAAAGATAGAAACGCTACAGCTCATTATGATAGTGCTACTGCTGAAGATTATGCGATTGCTAGCTTTTATACTGTAAATAGGGTAACAAATGCTCATTCTATAAATATAAATGCTCATAGGTTTCTCCCAATAGAGACTGTGTCTGTTCCCCGAATAAAACAAAGCATCAAAAAGCCTCGAAAAGTTTGCTTCAGTAACTTGATTAATATCAGACCAGTTATACCAGTTTGCAGTGACAGCACCTTTGGTCTAAAACTAGGACTGCTTAATATAAGATCCCTTACTCCTAAAGCTGTCGTTGTTAATGAAATTATTACCGATCACAGCTTTGATGCTCTGTGCCTCACAGAAACGTGGATTAGACCCGATGACTTCTTTAGTCTAAACGAAGCCACACCCCCAGGCTACAGCTATGCACATAGCCCTCGTTTAAGCGGCCGACGTGGAGGTATAGCAACCATCCATACTAAAGCTTTAGGCGTGAGGCAGAAAGTAGGCTATACATTCTCTTCTTTTGAAGTTCTTTTTCTTAATATAAGTGATCAAGGAACACATAAAAATTCCTTTACACTAATTACAGTCTACAGGCCACCAGGGCCGTATTCTCAGTTCTTACAGGAATTCTCTGAGTTTCTATCAAGTCTAATAACGCTTTCAAATAAAATAATAGTTGTCGGAGATTTTAATATCCATTTAGACAATCCCCAAGATGCACTAAGCAAGGCATTTATATCTATCATAGACTCCATAGGTTTCACCCAAATCATAAAGGGGCCCACACACTACCACAACCACACTCTAGACTTAATACTGACTTTTGGTGTAAACATAGATAACTTAGCCATTCTCCCCCAGAGCACAGCAGTCTCTGACCATTACTTAATCTCTTACGAAATTCACTTTAGTGGTAATGTGCGTTCATCACCATGTTATTGTGTCAAGCGGACGATAACTCCCTCCACAGCTGGTGGCTTTATTAGAAACCTTCCTAAATTATCAGCCGCTCTCATCTGTCCATCTAATCCTACTGAGCTAGATGCTATGACCAAGCTCTTAGAGAATAGTTTTCGATCTACTCTAGATAGTGTGGCCCCATTAAAAAGTAAAATAGTAAGGCAGAAAAAACTCGCCCCCTGGTATAATGACAACACTCGGGCTTTAAAACAGAACGCCAGACAACTTGAGCGTAAATGGCGCCTGACTAAGCTAGAAGTGTTCCAGTCCGCCTGGAAGGAGAGCCTTACAGACTATAGACAAGCACTTGCTACAGCACGCTCAGCTTATCTCTCCTCTCTCATAGAAAACAATAAGAATAATCCTAGATTACTTTTCAGCACAATCTCTAAACTAACAGAGAACAAAACAGTTAGTGAACCCCAGATGCCATCAGCCTATAGCAGCAACGATTTTATGAATTTCTTTAGTCAGAAAATTCAGAATACGCAATTAAACTCTAGAAACCTGCTTCCCCATAATGCCAGCCTCAACCTTGAAAATATTATAATTCCTGCAGAGAGGCTGGAATCGTTTACCTTACTCCAAGAAAATGAACTATTTAAAATAGTCTCTTCCGCGAAATCATCTACCTGTATTCTAGATCCGATTCCTACAGGTTTACTCAAGGAAATTCTGCCAGAAATAACCAAGCCTATTCTGTCAATAATAAACTCTTCTCTTAGCCTTGGGTACATCCCAAAATCTCTTAAACTAGCAGTAATTAGACCGCTGATTAAGAAAGCTAACCTCGATCCATGCGAACTTTCAAATTATAGACCCATCTCGAATCTCTCCTTTATATCTAAGATCTTGGAAAAAGTTGTAGCAAAACAGTTAAGCTCCTTTTTACATAGGAATCAAATACATGAAAAATTCCAATCTGGTTTTAGGCCACATCATAGTACAGAAACAGCACTAGTAAAAATTGTAAATGATCTATTATTATTTTCTGACCAAGATCATGTGTCCTTGTTAGTCCTCCTCGATCTTAGTGCGGCATTTGACACAATAGACCACACTATCTTACTAGACAGACTAGAAAACCTTGTAGGGGTAACAGGAACAGCTCTTTCCTGGTTCCGGTCCTACCTCACTGATCGGTATCAGTTTGTTAATATAAACGGTGAATCATCTGTTCTCACAAAAGTAAAATATGGTGTTCTACAAGGCTCTGTTTTAGGACCTGTATTATTCACTTTATATATGCTACCACTGGGCACCATTATCAGTAGACACGGCATAAACTTCCACTGCTATGCCGATGACACTCAGTTATATTTAGCAAGCGACCCAGATGATAGAATTAAACTTAGCAAGATTGAAGACTGTATACAAGACATAAAGGACTGGATGTCGAGTAACTTTCTCCTTCTAAACTCAGATAAAACAGAGGTTCTGCTTCTTGGTCCAAAAGCAGCTAGAAACAAACTGTCTAATTTAACACTTAAACTTAACAATTTCTCAGTTGCATCAAGCTCATATGTAAAAAACCTTGGTGTCATTATAGACCCTCATCTGTCCTTCGACACACATATAACTAATATTACTAGAACAGCCTTCCTGCATCTTCGCAATATTGCTAAATTGAGAAATGCATTATCTCTACAGGATGCAGAAAAGTTAGTTCATGCATTTATTACTTCAAGGCTAGATTACTGTAATGCCCTGCTGGCTGGATGTCCCAGCAAAAGCATTAACAAGCTTCAGCTAGTCCAGAACGCTGCAGCCAGAGTTCTTACTAGAACCAGAAAGTTTGACCATATCAGCCTTACACTGGTTGCCAGTAAAATTTCGGATTGATTATAAAATTCTCTTGCTGACTTATAAAGCACTAAACGGACTCGCCCCGCTGTACCTGAGTGAACTTCTCTCTCACTATGAACCATCCCGCCTACTTAGATCACAAGGTGCTGGCTTACTATTAGTACCCAGAATTAATAAAGTTACGTCAGGGGGGAGAGCTTTCTCATACAAAGCCCCCCAGCTTTGGAATAGTCTTCCTGTTAATGTTCGGGACTCAGACACAGCCTCAGTCTTTAAGTCTAGGCTAAAAACCTACTTGTATATTCAAGCCTTTGGTAATTAGTTTTCCCTGTTAGTTCTATACCTGCCAGAGTCTCTGCTAACACTGTAATTTGTGATCGGTCACCCATTACAGAACTAACTCTGTGTGTTTTCCTCTCTGTGTGTTTTCCTTTCTTTTCTTCGCCGAGTTGAACAGCTGCCCATCCTGTGCGTTCTGATGCTGCTGCCTTTTCTGCCTCGATCGGGTGCCACTGCTCGCCAGCCCTCTGGACCGGGTTACCAACATTGAGCCTCCTGCTGTACAACGCTGTGCAAACCTCACCCTCACAACCTGACCCCACTGATACTACTGCTGTTGCTGCATGAACTATTCAAAATTATTCACTCGAACCAATCAATCATTCAAACTAATTCAAATTAATCAATCACCCATTGACTGTGTTTTTCCTCTCTTTCTTTTGCCGAGTTGAACAGCTGCCCATCCTGCTGCTGATGCTGCTGCCTCTGCTGCCTTGATCGGGTGCCACTGCTCACCGTGCAAACCTCACCCTCACAACCTGACCCCACTGATGCTGCTGCTTCTGCTGCATGAATTGAACTATTCAAATTAATTGTTTCCTTCACGTTTTACCCTGTTTTTTGTACTATAATACTTTATACTAACAATGTTTACTATCCGGTGTCGACCAGAGGAGGATGGGTTCCCCTTCTGAGTCCTGGTTCCTCTCAAGGTTTCTTCCTGTTTCTCTTAGGGAGTTTTTCCTTGCCACTGTCGCCACTGGCTTGCTCATGGGGGCTCGGACCCGGACTTCTTTTTGTAATGCTCATTTCCTTGTAAAGCTGCTTTGTGACAACACCTGTTGTAAAAAGCGCTATATAAATAAACTTTACTTACTTACTTACTTACATCCCCTCTTCTTTTAAAAGCCTGTAAACATCTGGGAAGTGAGGAGACCAGTTGCTGGAGTTTTGGGAGAGGAATGTTGTCCCATTCTTGTCGGATTCTAGCTGCTCAATAGTCCTGTGTGTACTTTGCTGGATTTTTTGTTTCATGATGCACCACATGTTTCCTATTGGTGAAAGGTCTAGACTACAGGCAGGTCAGTTCAGCACCCGGACTCTTCTTTTGCAAAGCCATGATGTTGTGGTGGATGTTAATGTAGTTTAGCATTGTCTTGCTGAAATATGCAAGGCCTTCTTTGAAAAAAGACACTGTCCGGATGGCAGCATATGTTGCCAAAACCTGTATATTTCGTTCAGCATTAATGGTGCCTTCACAGATGTGCAAGTTACCCATGCAATGTGCACTAATGCTCCCCCATACCATCATGGATGCTGGCTTTTGAACTGTGTGCTAATAACAAGCTGGGAGGTCTTTAGCGTGGAGGATGCAGTGTCCACGATTTCCAAAAAGAATTTCAAATTTTGATTCATTGGACCACAGGACATTTTTCCACTTTGCCTCAGTCCATCTTAAATGAGCTTGGGCCCAGAGAAGTTGGCAGCGTTTCTAGATACGGTTTATATCTAATTTCTTCTTTGCATGATACAGCTGTAACTTGTGTTTGTGGATTGCACGGTGAACTGTGTTTACAGACAATGATTTCTGGAAGTGTTCCTGAGCCCATGCAGTGATTTCCAGTACAGAATCATGCCTGTTTTTAATGCAGTGCCATCTGAGGGCCCGATGATCCCGAGCATCCAATATTGACCATCGGCATTGTCCCTTGTGTACAGGGATTTCTTCAGATTCTCTGAATCTTTTGATATAATGTACTGTAGACGGTGTGATATCCAAAGTCTTTGCAATATTATGTTGAGTAACTTTTTTTCTGCAATTGTTTCACTATTTTTAGATGCAGTTTTTTTGCAGACTGGTGAACCTCTGCCCATCTTTGCTTCTGAGACGCTGCCTCTCTAAAATGCTCTTTTTATACTCAGTCATGTGAGTTAGTTGCAAATTACTCCTTCAGCTGTTTTTTTTATTAGTACCACTTACTTTTCCAGCCTTTTGTTGCCCCTGTCCCAACTTTTTTGAGATGCATTGTCACCTAAATGACAAGTTCTAAATGAGTTAGTTTTTCATGAAATGGTAAAATGTCTCCCTGTCAACATCTGATGTGTGTTCTATGTTCTATTGTGAATAAAATATCGGTCCATGAGATTTGCAAATTATTGCATTGTTTTTATTTACATTTTACACACTGTCCCAACTTTTTTGGAATTGGGGTTGTACAATGTCATTTGACCATACATATCTTTGATGAATACTGTTCTACAAATTAGTCCAAAATTGAGCCTACTGAACAGCACTCACTGTGTAGGCTACATTGTTGTCTACGGCCCTGTCCCAAATGGTTTTGTTGGCTTGATGTGAAGAAAACTTATGTTCAAGTTATGTGACATTAAATGTGTAATTGCACTGTATTTGCTGTCAAAAACATCTCCACAATGGTTTCCTCAACAAAGTTTGTGCTAAAGCCATAAAGTTTTACAAAAAGCGCTAAAACATTTTTCCACATAAAATACCTTGGATGGAATCCTGCCTATTATGCGTGCGCTAAAAATACACTTTAAAAATAATAAAATAAAATGCTCTTTTACTATATCTCTGGCACAGAACACTTCTCCTGGTCAAGGATATGCATTGCTGCACAAGTAGCAAAAGTATGGTATCTTTAAAGCAGTAAATCCTTTTATTGAAATTCATGTGTACCAAAAAATTAATCCACTTTTTCATCTCTCTTTTCAGAAGCATTTTAATAACACAAAAACATACACTACAAAACACTAGTAATGCAGATGAAAAAGCAATCAACATGTAAAACATGTACTGTTCATCTAGCAAACCAACTTGAATTTATGATTATGAATACTTACACAATTTACCAAGAATGACTACTACCAGGCAATACAAGTTTTACAACATTAAAATAATAAAAAAAAGTAAATCCTACTTCCTCATCAGTAAGCAGGGTTCATCACAGTTCCAGAATTTCATAACATTACCAACATCATTCTGGTCTCAGATCAGATCAGTCTGAGTCAGTGTCTCTGTCACTGTCAGCCTCCTTCACATCCACACTGAACTTGTACTCCTGGTCACAGCCCATGTAAGCATCACTCATGAAATACAGTGTATAGTTATGGACTCCAACAACAGGGGCCACAAAGTCCAGTTTCACCTGATCGAGACAAAGAGAGGTGAAAATGCTACACACATTAAATCTTAGACTTTTGAGTCTGTGTACACTGTTTATTAAAAACAAACAAAAAACAATTTTAAGAAAATTATATAAACAATGCTTAGAGTACTGAATTCACAGGTACAGCAAAAGCCTTAACTAACCTTGGCCTTCTGCTGCAGAGTCAACCTCTTAATGGAGATGAGACTGTTAGATTTCGGGTCTCCAATTACAACCCACCAACCTTCTTCACGTTTCTGCACAAACAATACAAAACTTACAATTTTAAAATATATTAAAATTATTCCCAAAGAAAACTATAGGGTAAATGTGTAATGCAGCAGTCAAGACATACTACTGCTGACTGTTCTGTAAAGGCAATGTGTATTTTACCGACCTGGGGAAAGAGTGGAGCAATGACAGGTCCTGTAACCTCTTCCTCTCTCTCTAACTGCACCTGGACCAGAACTGGACTGCCACTGCAAATACAAGACATTTTATTTACAATTTATTTAGACATCAATACATTGACTTGAACACTCATTTTCATGTTGGGTGTGTAACAGCCTTCACAAACTGAATGGTATGGGGCGTCATACAGGTTTTAGGTGACAAACATCCAGTCACATACACTTATACCACATGTACAAGAAAGACGGTCACTCTCAAAAAGCATTTTACAAGCAAGCTTACTTCACTGACACACCAAAATAAGATAAGGTAATAGTGGAAACAGCAAAAGTGTTTCCCTCTACTGCCACTTACCATTCTGAAGACCATTACCATGTAAATTACCATGCTGCAAAGTAACAATGAAATGGTGACTAGATGTGGAATTTGATTGCTTTATAGTCCTAACCCAGGGATGGGGGAGTAGCTAAGTAGCGCGCTACTTTTTGTAGTTTATTACTATTTGTAGCTAATAGCTGTAGCCGCTACAGTTTTATGCAATGTAGCGCCTACAAATTTTCATGTAGCTATAGCAATAATTTTCGCTACAATTTCGCTGCAGGCTTCAGGCAATCCACGCAAAATTTGAACCAAAGAGCACGGTCGTTAACTGGGCTTGTGGTGCAATCCTGACTGAGCCGCGGACAGTTCGAGCAAACAGTCACGCGCTGATCACCCCTTACAGGCTTAGCTCAGGGGTCGGCAACCGAAGCATTTCATAAACGTTTTACCATCTTGGATGTAAGTAAGTCTCAGTGTGTGCTAATGTGCTAGTATAGGCTAAAAAACATAATATAAACGAAAACGCAGACTTACTTTGCTCTGCTTTAAGCTTTAGGTCTGCTGTAACCACTTCTCTCGCACATCAGCCAGGAAACCTTAAAATGTAAAATGTCTCTGAACGTTCGACTTTTTCCGAGGCTGAAGTCAGATATTCATTTACCAGCTTCTTGTTCGAATTGTCCTGTTTCACCTTAAAAATGGTGCATGAGGCGCCAGACCTGCGCCATTTAAGGTGGAATGGGAGATTTCGAACGAGAAGCTGACTTCACGACTTAGTGTTTGACAGTTTCTCGTTGCAGATTAAACGTATCCGGAAACCAGTTTGAGTGATTATGAATGCAAATAAGTCCATTCGTCTCCAAATTACTTAGGTTCGTATTAAATCTGAGGACAGAATATTATGCCTCATTTTTTATATGAAATTTGATTTGCTCTCTCTCTGAATTATAGCCAATCAAAATCTGCCAAGCTCTGTGTTATTTTCTCAACCCTCCAATCACTGCTTAAGCGCCTGTGACGTTCGTAACTAGCGTTAGGACTCCGAGCTCCTCAGAAGTATCTCAAGGTTTTATGAGATTCAAAAAGCGGTGAAACTACACAGCGAGCAGGGAGAGGTTCTCAGCTGACTTAAGTACAGCTGTGGCTAGGCCATACACTGAACTGCCTGCTCTGTTTGTCTTTGTACGAGACGCTACACAGCCCAGAGAACCAGAGTAACTTTGACTTCTTGAGATGTTCAGGTATGCAGCACACAAGCTATAAGTTAACACAACATGGCTATGGCAAAAATGTAGCTAGCTGAGAGTTTATGAGCACAATTAACACATTAAAAAATGTAAAATGAAAACCCTATATTTCAATTTTTTTTTTGCTTGGACTGCTCATAATATTGCTAGCCAAATCAGCATGCTTTAGTCTAGCTCCAGTCGCTGCTCAGTTTAGGCTTTAGGCTCCATAGTAGGCTATATTAGAGATTAGATGCGAAATTAAAGTTAGATTGTGTTACCTACTCATAACATACTACAAGCAACATGAAAGTTCACTGTTAACCAGCATATTGAAGGTATAGTATCATGTAGCAAACATTAAGAAATCAGCAGGTACATTAGACTATATTTTGTCTCATTAACTATAAGTATAGCCACCTTTCCCTCTAAGCTGGGCTTTGGTACAGACAGCCTTTTAATAACATCTGTTAAATGTGTGCTTTTACAATAATCAGTGAGTAAAGAGATGCAAAAGAGACAAGCAAAGATAGAGAGGTAAATACAACAATCAATTTGAAACTATCGCCTGATTTAATGTAGATTTAATGTATTCTTTTAGCTGAAAATAAACAAATAAATAGTTAAATGATTAATTAAACTTAAACAGGGCAACTGAAGTCAAATAAGTTTATGGAACATTAATAGCAGTTTATGGAAGAACGGAGGGATGAAGAAGGAACAAATGAAAGAAAAAGGTGCATAACAATTATAAATGGGTAAAAAGGAGCAGTGATTAAATAAAAAGCCAAAGGAGAAACTTATTGTTGCTGTAATACTCATATTTGGTAGTTATTTTAATCACAATCAGATGTGAGTAACATTTTGGGCAAAATGGACCTCACAAAAATTCTGATCCTAGTTACGACCCTGTTAGCAGTTATATGTTAACTCCAGCATTTTAAGACCATTTGTTGTTAAAACTGTGTTAGACCGATCAGCAGAGCTGATTGTTATTTTACCTAAAAATCTAGTTCTGCTGGGGAGCCGTAACAGGGCAGTAAAAGAGCCGCGTGTTGCCGACCACTGCCTTAGCTAAAGTGGAAAAAACATTTTCGTAATAGACTATTACTAATAGTACTCTGCAGAGCCAGGGTCACTGATAAAAATGTTGAGGCTGAAGTGTTGCTGAAGTTTAACAAAGGACTCTGAATGTCATGTCTGTAAATATCTTGCTGAAATGTTTAAATTGGAGCAGTTTTATTTCAGCAATTGACAACGCACAAAACTGTTTTGTTTGTATTTGTTTTTTTTTGTTGATTTTTGTTAGGAAAAACCTGGAATGATTGACTTTGCCTTTACTTAGTCTAAATTTTTGTTGGATATCACGCCTTTGGTTGTGTAAATTTGATTGTTGGTTACACTTAAACTTACTTTTTCATGATCTTTTTGTATATTTACAGCTTTTCAATTGTATGTTTTTTTCTGGCACAAGATTAAATGCAGTGTCTTGTTCACATTGTCAGTTAGGCTTGTTTGGTGTGTCAGGGGGAGATACACAAACATTGACAATCGCGCTTTGAAAGTAGCTAAAAAGTAGTGCACTACTTTTCAAAAAGTAGCTAAATATTAGCCACTACTTTTTCTGGAAAAGTAGCTAAATTGTAGCTAGCTACACATTTTGAGAAAGTAGCAACAAAGTAGCTAACTACAAATTTTTCAGTAGCTATCCAAACCCTGTCCTTACCTTTTGATGTCATCTTTATCAGCTACTTCGTAGGACAGCTCAATGTTGGGGTAGCGGTTACAGAAACGTGCCACATCAGCCATCTGAACATCCGACAGTTGCAGAAGAGTGGTGCGGTCCTCATCCTCCATTTCCATAATGTCAAAGATACTCTCCACACCCTACACAGAGAAAAAAGCAAAGACATTAGCAAATCTGCACATATTAAAACCCCCACTGCCCCAAAACACACAGCTGTTTCTTACCTTCTCAGAGCAGCGTCTGATGTGCTCTGAAGTGAAGTGCGGTAGCTGTTTGAGATACGAGTCTTTGGACCACATGGCCTGAGTCACCATCTGAGCCAGCTCCATAGCAGCCAGTGCAGGACTCAGCCAGCCATTACTAGAGAGCACATCCACGCATGCTTGAATGAGACGCACAGCCTTTATGGACACAAAAACAAAGAACACAGGAAGGTCACATTAATATTAGATATCAATATGAATAATTTTCCTCTTCACTGTACTACGTGGAGGTAAAAAAGGTACCAACATAAATACAGAAAGTGCTGATACATGACTTCAATGGTTTCATGTCTTGCTCACCTTGCTGAGGATTTCTTCAGTGTCAGACTGAAGCTCAGCACTGAGCTGCATACGAGACAGATGGGCCTGCAACAGCAGGTTGGTCTTCACATGGGGGTCATTAAACTTTGGGCTGTTCAGCTTGTGAGGCACTTTCTGGGCCAGCTACAAAACAGAATCAATATGTTCAATACTTAAGACTGGCGTTCACTACTTGAAAGAGTTTGAACTATGTAACGGACCTGACGGAGCAGGGTGTCTTCATGGTGTCTGATAGGAATGTTTTTGTACTCTGCTGCATTGGAGATGATCTCGATCAAGCCACGGATCTTAGTCTTGGCATTCAGAGACATGCTAAACAATTCTAAAGAAAACAGATAATAAGTTTCAAAGACATTAAATATACACCTCCAAAAATGTTTCCAGATTTCCAAAAACATAGGTAATGAAGCAGAGATTGTGGATGTAGCACACAGTAAACACATGTTTACATCATTTACCATCATTTATCTTTTACATAGGAAATGCCAATTCTCCCCTTTATTTTTTGCCTACTTCAAAAGAGAAAAAACCTTACTAATTTATTTTACGTTTACTCACTCACTTTTTGGGATTTAGTGAAAGTTCTTCATTTATTTCTTCAGTTTGCTAATTTCTTCCACACCCGCAGCATAACAGAGCCACCAGGAGCCTCCCTACTGTAACAGCACTGCATTTAGGTCTGTACTTTGGTGTCCACATGCACTCACCCTCTTGTGGAGAATATGGTAAAGGATGACTCCTCTAACCATATTACTTTTTTCCAGATCTTTGTAGACCAGCACATTTCACCACAAAATGTTCTTCTCATAGACCTAATTGCAGAGGTCACTTTAGTCATTCTTCCTACTGAAACTGTCCAGTCTTTGTGATTGAAGCCTGAAGCTCCTGAAATCCAAGCCCTAATATTGAACCCTATTTCAAAGCCATTTAGAGCTTTTGCTCTGGCCATCTCAATCCAAAATTGAAGTCAACTCTGCTTGCTTAGCATTGTTATACATGCCACAAAGCAGAGAAGGATGTACCTGCTTAATTGTATCATGCAGTACACCTATCTGAAAGCAACTACGCTTATAGCCTCTCGCTCTTATGGAATTTTTCCTTGCCACTGTCACCTTTGGGTTGCTCATCGGGGCTAGAATCTGGATTTCATGTAAAGCTGCTGTCCATCTTTCTAAAGTTATGTGACTGTGTCTAGATTTAAACTTGGGTTTTTTTTTAATAGATGAAATACCTTAAAGAACTGGCTTGTAATACACCCACTCACATTTTTAGCAGGCTAAAAATTTTCCACAAGGGTGTGCCATTGATGCTGAACAGCAGTGCTCTGTATCAGTGACACCATGCCCTTTTAACCACTACATTCCTTGTCAAGATGGTGTGTAGGCTGGTGTGGATGCATCTCAATGGCTACATATTAAACAGACATATAATACATGTTTTCTTACCAATGGTGGTATAGTTAATATAGTAGTATGCTGCAATCATGCCCAGGTTGAGAGGAGCCACATCCATCTCGTCCTCTATGCTGATGCACTTGGACTGCTCCAGATCCTGCAGTGTGTTCTCCACTAGTTCCGACAAGTGGTCTGACAGATGCCGGTGAGACATGCCTGCCACAAAAAAAGGGGGGATGGAGGACATGACAAAGTAAACGTCCAAGCAGCTTCACAGCTGTGTTGTAGTGTCACTCAAGCAGCCAAATACCACCAGTCCATGCTGCCTTAAAGCCGCAGTGTACAGTCACTTAAGCAGCTGTCCCAGGCAGGCACACATTTGTGATGTAGCGTCATTCATATGGCCAGCCTAACAGCCACATAATTGTGATGTGGCAGCACTTAAGCAGCTGGTGTGTGTCCAGGCAGCCTCACAGCTGTGATGTAGCAACGCTTAAGCAGCAAACCCAAGCCAAGCCTCTGAAGCATGAGGTAAAGTTACTTTTGGCCACTACCTCAGTCAATACAAAGGCAAACTAATCAGCAGGGAAACATCAAAACAAACACTAACAATATAAAACAACTGAAACCGATGTAAAGCAACAGCCATATTGCACCAGCGTACTTACACCATAACACACACACAAATTCTTTCTGTACTAAACTTTTCCATGATTGCATAGCATTGTCTCACCCTGCAAGTTGTAGTAGTTGGGGTTCTGGGTCATACGTCGGTAAAGGAAGGTCCATGTCAGATAGTCCACGGCATCCTGCTTATTCTCCACTGTCTTGGTGACAATCTCAGCATTAAAGTGGTCATGAAGACAGTGGTCCAGATGAGATTCAACTGGCAGAGGCTCATAAAGGAATTTCTTAAAGAAGTCCTTATGAAGTGGAAAGGTGAGAAAAGGTTAGAAATTATGTAGAAACTGAAAGAAAGGTTTAAAGCTTGACAACTTGGGTTTACCTTTTTGGATCCTTGGCACATAATGACACAGCGCCCCTCGTCATCCTGTAGGGGGCGATTAGCCTTCCCCACCATCTGGAGCACATCGTAGATTGGGTAGTCCACATAACTTGGGAAGAGAGAGTAAGATAACACTACATTTGATAATTGATAAATCAATAACTGAGCAAATTTATCATGGTTGCTGATAAGGTTACATAAAGAGAACATTTTTATGCAGAAATACGCACGCATGAATTTTGCCATTGTAATACTGTGTGTCCATGACAATCACCAAGTGGGCAGAGATGTTCGTTCCCCAGCAAAGGGAGCGGGATGCCACCACAACCTGAATGGCACCTTAAATACATAACCAGTTGTTTTTGCAAATTAAACAAATAAACTTAACTTACTCATGTTAATCCACTCAATTCAAGCAATATTATATTATGGATTTTGACCAATATTCTTATTTTGTGGACAACAAAATCAATTCTTACCAGAGTTAAAGAGCTGCTCAACAATCTTGCGTTCGGTGGTTGAGAGGCCCTCATGCAAATAGCCCACACCATTAGAAAGGGTCTCCTTTAATGTTACATCAGACAGTTTCTCCAGAAATGGGGCCAGGTCCTTCTCAGAGCAGTGCAGGAACCTACAGGGGAATAAGGGAAACCAGTGAGAGTACTGAGGACACAAAGGTTCTGAATGTCCAGTAGAAATGTTTTAGGTTAAATTATCAGAACTGGCTCTATGAACATCTCTGGCTATTAATTTTTGAGTTTTTGGGGTGGGGGAGAAGGTGCAGTTGTGTTTGAACACTGATGTGTTTACTAGACATAGAGTCTGAGCAGCAAAATTTTGCTAACGCAAACATTGGCTAGCTCACTGTACCTCTGAGGGACCACATCAGCAGCGCAGAATGTAAGGATGTCGATGGCAGTGAGGCGAGTTTGTCGGCGAGAGGGCACAAACACCAAGGCTGGTTTGGATGGAGAGTGTTTCATAATAGCATGATACACAGGTTTAGCCATAGACAAAAGACGGGTCTGTGTGTGACTCACGTTGAAACCCTGAGAAACGGGCAGGCAAGGAAAGGAGAGTGAAGGGAGGGAGGAAAGACAGGCAAAAAATAAATAAATAACTTTAAAACAGAAAAAATATCTTCCCAATAATTTGGCTATGATTAGCTGACAAGTTTAAAAATAATCAAGGGAATTTGGGGGTTGTTTAGTTTAGCAGGCTAATGATTCACTGCAAGCAAGAGCATGTGTGTAACTGAAAAGCAGAAAATAAAGAAAACAATGCCACATCTGTTCAACTTTGTTTCAAATATTCAAAAGCTACAGCTTCTATAAATCACTCTTAAAACAAGTGTGCAAAGTGAATGTACACTGCTTCTAGTTTAGTACTAGGGAAAATTGGATAAGATTTCTGCATTAACACAGCTTGGCTGTGACATCTAAAAGGCATTAAACTGAATTTGCTAATACTTGCAGCTACCCTGATTAAACATTTTTTAAAGTCTCCTTCTGGTTTCTCTCAAAAGTCTCGTTTACAGTAAGAAACAGAGCCTGACAGACATCTTAATCTTCATTTTACATTTCTTTATTTGTATTGATATTAAATTTATTAATATATTTTATCTAAATAAAGTCTATGTACTTTATCTTTTTACATTCAAAGTATTTCTAATCTTTAAAAGACTCTGCAGAGTTTTTTTTAGTAACTTGATTAGAGAAAATAATCAACTACACAATTACAGGTTTTCCTAATAGAATACACACTACTTAGATGTTACTTTACACCAATAATGGACCTCACTTTTTACTGAAAAGATCTACACATTAAAACCTAACAATCCAGTCAGAATCAAAGACATGTTTGTCTGATTTGTGCTGCTTGCACTGAGAACTGTAGAATATTGCAAAAAAGAGAACATTACCACAAACTGTACTGAATCAGTGAGGATGTGTTTACAGTTGTGAAAAGTATAGAATTTTGAAATTTTAAGGGACAGTTTATTTGGTGTATTGGTTTAATCATTATATCTAAAGAAAAACTAAAAACTGATAGTGAGAAATAAAAGAGGATATATAATAGGAATCCTTTTTCAAGGTTCAGAGTACACTTGACATCAAGCACCTCCAATGTCATGTGTCTGAGGCTCTTTACCTGGATGTGGAGCTCCAATGGCACAGGCCTGACATTGGGGTGGAAGTTGAAGGTAGCTGTGGTGTTGCAACCCAGCCAGTGGGCTACATCTTTAGCATTGGACAGAGAGGAACTGAGTGCCACAATGCGGATGGGCCTTTCAATCTGAGAGGAGATGTACCTCATTCTGGAGCAGATCACTTCCAGCACAGGCTAGGACACGCAGAGCAAAGGAGAAGAGTCAGGTTTACAATGTCTGTTTTCTTGCCAAAATAATCCATGGGGGTGGGGTGGTTGGTGAGGGAGAAGTGTTACATCAAATCTAACCAAAATACTTCAACCTGTCAACAGCCTTACCCCGTTCTCTCCCCCTATTAAATGAGTTTCGTCCACAATAAAGAGGCTGACGTTCTGGACATTCTTCCTCTGTTTCCATCGGCGAGACAGGATATCCCACTTGTCTGGGGTGCTGATGATGATGTCTCCTTTTCCCAACAGCTTCAGGTCAGTGCTGGTCTCTCCAGTGAGTATGACCACTTTCTTATTCAGAACATCCTGGAACTTCTGGTGCCAATCCACAAACACCTACACAAACAGAAAGTAATGGGTAACAACTAGCACAAGTGTATGTAAGCATTTCATTCCACCATGTGTCAGCTGTCAAAAAGGCTGCATTTGTCAATTTTTGTCAAGTTGACATAACACCTGTCAAGTGACAGATTTTTGCTGACATTAAATTGTGTCAACATTTTCTGGGATAAAACTTTTCTCTTAGCCTTGGCTAAAATCAGCAGTAATTAAACCTCTCTTATTCCCTGACCAAGATTTTTTTCTTTTCTGCTTGATCTTAGTGCAGCATTTGATACAACAGACCACACCATCCTACTAGACAAGCTAGAAAGCTTTCATGGTTCTTACCTAACTGACTGCTATCAGTTTATAAAATGTAACTAGTGAACAAAAGTAAAGTGCTCCATAAGGTTCTGTTTTAGGACATCTATTACTCAGACTAGCTAGTACTTGGTACTGTTATCCATAAACATAGCATCAATTTCCACTTCTACACTGGTGATACACAGTTATACATCAGCCTTGACTGTGTAAAACACAAGACTGGATTTTCTCCTACTCGAAAAAAAAATTAAATAGCACAAGAGGTTCTTCTTGGTCTAAAAGCTGCTAGAAACAAAACTAATTTAACACTAGATTTTAAAGGCTTCTTAGTTGAATCAGGTACATCTGTGAAAAGCCTTGGCATCATGATCTACCCGGATCTCTCCTTCAATGCAGCTTTCCTTCATCTTCAAAATCCTGCACTGTCCCTACAGAATACGGTCTTTTTTACCTTGAGGTTGGATTACTGTAATGCCCTGCTGTCTGGATGCTAATGGTGTGTCATTGTGACCCACCAGTGGCACAGATACAAGTTGGAGGAGAGAGGGGGGAAGGAAGAAAATACTGTTCCACAATTGCAGTTGCATGCCTACCACAGGAAAAGTTTTCTGAGACAAGTGTAAAGAAGTAGACAGCTATCCCAACATAAGATGTTGTTTCAATCACAGTTACCAAAATTAAATTGATTACATACAAACATAAGCCAAGAGCAGGCTGTAAATACACAGCATACAGGACCATTTTAACTGTAGGACAAGTGGGAATTACAATACCTCATGTCAAGAATCGTTTACCAGGTGTCATGTCAACTTAAAGTTAACAAAAGCAGCCTTTACAACAACGAACGCTTGTTGGAATTAGCCTTTATAAATATAAATTTTGGATTATGTCAGCTGAAATGGAAGGATTATGTAGGTCTTCTGCAGCTATATGTACACTCAGGTTGGCACTGTACTCAGTGATTCATAATGGGCTGACACCATAAAGAAACGGACAAGAATGAAATGGAATTTCTAAATTTGTGGTAATAGGCTACAAACATACCTGTTCAGCCAGAGCCTCCATGGGTGTTATGTAGACACAGCGCCCCTCTGTGTTATGCAGAAGCATCCTGAGAATGGCAAACTCTGCACAGATGGTCTTACCACTGCCAGTGGGGGCTCCCACAAATACATTATCATCACTGTTGTATACTGCATTGAACACTGAAATGACAGGAGATTAGCTTATTGGGGAAAGGCACTACGAGAGTTTGGAATCACTTGTCATTTTTGTTATTTCATATAACACTAAATGCAGATTCACACAAACTATGCATACCCGATTCATTCACATGATATTTAAAGACTTTTGGGAACAACAAAAAGTTATTAGATGACATATATTGTAATTTCTGGCCTTGAAAACTGATTACTACTTTCAAATTACAATGCATTCTGGATATTTAATGTTATCAGAACTTCATATATAATTTGTTAGAATTTATATTTATTTGTTCAGAATTGTATTAGAACTACATGCCATATAGCTTTTCAGTCAGTTTAGAATCATCAATACACAAGCCTGTTCTGGACAAATCTAAAATGTCTTCATTTTGTAAGAGCTTCCTACTTATTTGAAACGTGAAGTTTCCTAGTACCAGCATCATATAATCAGTTTATACATGTTTCTGCAACAAAATAGTTTTTTATTGAAAACATTGATTTGGGAGTGTATTTGTAAGTTGCTTTAAGTGCAAGTGCAAGCCTGATCATTACCTTGTGTTTGAATGGGGTTGAAGAAGGGGAACTTGTTCTGATATAGACTCTCAAAGGCAGCATTTCTCAGGGCAGATACAGGCAGAGGTTGTAGATCCAGCAGCTCAGTAGGAGGAGGATACTTTTCAGGGAGGATGAGGTGACGAAAAGACACTGGCAACTGGGTTTCGCATGCTGCCCGTGAGTAAGACAGAAGAAAGAAAGAGAATGAATGACTGTAACGAGAGACTGAACGAACAGGTGAAGGTCAAGACATGTCAGCAGAATAAAGGCTCATCTAACTCACACAGCCAGCGGTCTGAGACCACTCTGATGAAGTACTGTGGAGGCAACGGCTCAAACACAGGCACAAAGAAGGTGACCAGGTGTTCATCCTGAGCGTACTTGGCTTTAAGCAGGAAGTATTCATGATGTAGGATCACCTCACTGTCAACGTCCTCGACCAATATCCAAAACGCCTCAGATGAGCCATGCGCCTGAGACATAGAATAGCACTTATCACACCACAGTATCTACCTTTCCCCCCTCTTATTTTTGTGAATGCATGTAATGAGAGGATAAAATACAAACATTTCATAACATGACTACAAAATTAGATTTAGCTCAAGTCTGGCTGGCAGACTGACCTTGTCATCCCACTGGAAGTCTGGTGTGATTGTGAGCTCCACCTTAAGTGTGGAGCGGGTGATGGGCTGAAGGTGCACTGCCAGGTCCAGTTTGGGAAACTGGTGCACATACTTATGGATGGTTTTTCCCATCTTTGGCATGCGAATTAACTCACCTGGGAGAACAGAACTCTCACTTTGAATGAAAGCAAACGGCGTCATGGGTTATAAGTCTAAATGATTAAGCTAACCCCTTCTAAATTACTGTCTGAAAAACAAAGCTAAAAGTTTTTTTTTTTTTCTTGTTTTCAATTAACAAAATTGAAAGACTGCACTAACCGATTTCATTGTGATTGAGATCATACAGCCGTTCAAAGGGAAAGCTCTTCTTCTCAATCTTTTTGATGACTTCTTCTGGAAGCTTGCGGAACTGACGCAGTGGAGACATAGACTGCCACCTGAGACAAAGACACCAGTTTAATCCACAAGTGTCAACAAATACAAAGAAAAAACATATTTTAAACTATCACAACTTAGGGTCATGTAACTTAATGTACTACATTTTGTTATAACCCCATTCTCAAAAAAGCTGGGATGCTGTGCAAAATGTAAATAAAAACAAAATGCAATGATGTGCAAATCATTTAAACCCTATGTTACATTGAAAATAGTACAAAGACAACATATCAAATGTTGAAACTGATAAATTCTATTGTTTTTTGAAAAATGTTTGCCCATTTTGAATTTGATCCCAACAACACGTTCCAAAAAAGTTGGGCTGGTAAAGTTGTGTAATGCTTAAAAAATATATATATTTTTAGACCCAATCATGTTACTGACCTGTTGATTGGCAACAGGTCAGTAACATGACTGGGTATAAAGAGAGTCCTTCAGAAGTAAAGATGAGGAGGGGTTCACCACTCCGTGAAAGACTGCACAATCAAATAGCACAACAATTCAAGAATAACGTTTCTCAACATAAATAGCAAAGAACTTTTGCTTTATCATCATCTACGGTGCATTACAACATTAAAAGATTCAGATAATCGGGAGAAATCTGTATGCAAGGAACAAGGCCAAAAAACAATATTTGCTGGCCATGATCTTTGGGCCCTCACTGCATTAAAACCAGACATGACTCTGTAGTGAAAATCACTGCATGGGCTGAGGAACACTTCTGAAAACTGTCTGTGAACACAGTTCGTTGCTGCATCCACAAATGCAAGTTAAAAGTCAAACACAAAGAAGAAACCGTATATAAACAGGATCCAGGAATGCATGGACACCGTGTCCTCTGGGCTACAGACCACTCAGCTTGTTATCAGTGCACAGTTCAAAAGCCAGTATTCATGATGGTATGGGGAAGCATTAGTGCACATGGCATGGGTGACATGCACATCTGTGAAGGCACCATTAATGCTGAATGATAAATACAGGTTTTGGCAACATATGCTGCCATCCAACAACGCCTTTTTCAGGGAAGGCCTTGCTTATGTCAGCAAGACAATGCCAAACCACATTCTGCATGTATTACAACAGCATTGCCCTGTATTAAGAGAGTCTGGATGCTAAACCACTGAAAACATTTGCTGTATTATGAAATAGAAAATAAGGAGACCCCCAAAATGTTGAGCAGCTGAAATCCTATATCAAACAAGAATGGGAAAACAACTTACTTTCAAAACTACAGTAGCTGGTCTCTCAGTTCCCAAACACTTATTGTTGTTAAAAGAAGAGGTGATGAAACACAGTGGTAAACATGTCCCCATCCCAACTTTTTTGGAAATGAGGTTGTAAATGGAAATAGGGCCCAACCCATATATGAGTAGGCTGATCTATATCCACATAAAAATTCCAAAGTTTTCAAACATATTTCTTAAACTGTAGTTTAAAATATATTAAATATATTTCCTGGGGTTACACCACGACACAAGAAACTGTACCTTTTTGTGCCAAAGTCACATTTTCAGATAATTCTAAAATACTTATTGAACTTCACACACAAGCATGGGGTCTTTAAGTGTCTGTTCTGTGACACAGTTCACTCTTCTGGTTTTCTTACTGCATGATATCAGTACAACTTTCTGCACACTGATTAAACATGCAGATTTTGAGGAAAATTACTTTTCAGACGTGTATATAGAAAGTAATGATATTGATGCTCCAAAAATTACTTCGCCATTATTCTTTTTAACATATACAAAGATGCAATTATGTCAAAGTACAATGCAGTAAATTGTAAATTATGTAATTTTACAAGTGCTCAATATTTCTGTTCTTCAGTGGTCAGGAACCCCATGGACATTCACTTTTCCACAACCATAACGTATCACCTGGTGATAATGCTGATTATTCACTGGTCTGTGTAAATTCTGTTTACTATTTCTCAGGAAAATGTATACACTGACAGGTTATCAATGTATTATACATAACTGAATTATACAAAATACACCTTATTTTGTCTATTTAAGGATGGCTGGTAAAATTGGAGGATTTCACAGATGATGATGCTAGCACTACAAAATGTAATATCTGCCTGGAGACCGAGAGCCAGGTTTCAAGCATTAAAAAAAAAAAATAATAATCTAAAACACTTAACAACATTGAGTTCATGTTATTTACCTGTTCTAATGTTACATTTTGAAGTTATAAGGTTATTTACTAACGTTTTGTTTTTTATTTCCAATATTTAAGATGGCAATATTTAAAGTACTTTGATATTTAATTTCCACACATTTAGGTTCCACTGAAACAAATTATAAAAGGAATCGAAATTGAAAATTTGCAAAACATTGTTCAACTAAAACTACAGAAGTCTTCTATATTTTAAATTGATAGATGTTGGTTATCAGCATTGTTAGAGGCTTAACAATGTCAGAGTTTTTTTTTTTTGGAAAATATCAGTCGGGTCACACACACAAAAACTATGGACAACTTACATCCTCCATGGACAACTTACATCCTTTTGTCGATCATCTTGCACAGGTTCATTGTTTTGTCTGTGAGCTGGGCCCAGCCTCGGCCAAGAACAATCTCAAAGATGGCCCTCATCAGCCGACCGGCACTCTGGACACAAACAACGAATAAAAACGAATGAACACAAAATTTTTACTCGAGATGAACTTTCAATTTTTGTACAGTGTCCTACAAATGAGATATTATAGTACACTGTTTTTGAAGCACTCTAAAGAAGTGTGACCCTCACAAGTTGACTTCAACCTGAGGTAAACTTTGATATTAGAAAGTGAATGCTGCTTTGGCAAAAAAAAAAAAAAGAGGCTCTCATCTTTTAATTCAAAATGACACTAGAGAGCTAGCCTGACAGCTAGCTAGTTACTGAAAGGGCGGGGGGGGGTATATGACAAAAGTTAACCATTTTTGAAAGAGGTCTTCATGCAACTGTTGAAGTCAGGAAGCACAGGTAAATTTGTTGTAAATCCACACTTAACTGTAAGCCCGATCAGTAACAAACCTGTGAAAAATAATGTCATGAGACTGGTTGTGTCAGGCGTGACCATGAAAACCTGTCCGAAAAACTGTACGTAAGCTAGCTAATGTGTCGGCTAGGTACCATTTTGTTGCACCAGCTAATGTAGTTTGAATTTAGTTGTCATGAAGTGCAGGTAACCTAATTTTGTAGCAAATTTACATGCAACAGTGAAAGTTAATAATAAATATGTTCTGAGATGGAAAATGAGCTGCAAACTGGCAAATGTTAGCTAGGAACCATTATGTTGGATAGCACCAGCTAAGTTTTGGATGTCATGGAGCATGTAATGTAGTAAGATTTTATCCCAATGATTTATCAACATTATCATAATGTCGATAAAATGTTGCAGGCCTAAATTAAAACACATCTGTGTGTTTTGAATATGCTGCCTGTTAATAAACATATACTGGTTGTGTTAAAAATAATACAGGTTTTCTTTATCTAGACACATGATGTATCAGAAACATAATACGAGGTGTGTTAACAACACATCCCTTTTAAGTGACATAAGCAGGAGTATAAGAGCTGATAGAATACACATTTTTGATGGTTAACTGCATAAGTAAAGAGTTTTCTTTGTAATCTTGCCTGGGTGACATAGACCATGTCGGCCATTAGAGCAAAGCCCTCCAGTTTGAGTTGAGAGATGTAGGCCTGCAGCAGCACATTTATCTAAGAGAAAAAACAGCAGCACAACATAATTAGCTCAGTGTACAAACTTCACATCACTCGCATGCTTCTCACAACAGACACAGACACACACAGACACACACACACACACACACACACACCTTAGCACTGGGCTCCTCAATACTTTCCTTCACTGGAATCGGCACCCTCTCCAGCAGCTTCTGAAGCTCTAGTTTCTCCTCCTGTAAAAAGATGACATCCATGTTACTTTACATATAAAATACATGGATAATTTAATCACACTGTTACTGTCAGAATTAAAATCCTTGATAAACAGAGCTTGTAAAACTATGAAGTGGAAGATAAGCAACACAGAACTGGAGTCTGGGTTCTTCCGCCATCAGTGGATGGCCATTACATAAAACGAAATATCAATGATGAACATTTAACAAACCAAGAGAAAACTTTTTAATTTTTGAAATTTTAAAACATGAAATCCTAAGCACCCGATTAGTCAGTCATCATGCATTCACTCCAGTCTAGACAACAGATGTGCTGTTTGCTCAAGTGCCGATGAAATATCCATTAATTCAGAGTCTATGTATTTTTTGACGTCATCCAAAGTCCATCCGTTTCATTTGCAAAAACTAGTCAACACATATGGAGCCATGTTGTGATTGCACTTTCACTACACTTTAATCCCAGATTTTGTTTTTACGTCAAATAAATTAAGTCTGTTGTACATAAAACTCAGTATATCCCACATATTGCTAATCTATTTTAAGTTAAGGTAACGTTTTTGATGATCTTGTACACTCAAATGTCATTTTTGAGTTGAATTAACAATGTTATTTAGTTTAGTCTGTTGGCAGCTTTGAAACCCCACAGTCAAAAAAATGCAACGGCACTTTCGTTGATTTTAATCGTTTCTCTCTCATTAAAGTTGCTGAACAAATGTATAGAACAGTGAAACTAAGCTATAAAATACAGATGTTTGTTTTGTTAACACAATCCTGTGGGTTAAAACGTGTTTCTTTCCCACTGGCTCCTGGCTCCATCTATTTGCATACTGGGTGATTGTTTGTTTGTTTTACTCACCATCAGGGTGTTTTCACTCAACCCAGGCTTCCTTTCCTCATGTGTATGCTTTTCATATGCGCTTTACTTAGCTCTCTGTCCTCATGTTTTTGGCCAAGAGTGCAGGTTATCATTCTCTTTGCTAATGACTGGGGGTGTTTGCTGGTCAGTGACCATGTTCAGTAAATTCAACTCATCTGGGCTTACAGTGTACAAGACACCTGATGGGGGCAAATCTAAATGTGCCAGGACAGTTGCATTTTTTCCCCCATTACACACAAATCTTTGTGAGCAGTGTCCTCACCAGATATATAAAAATAATATGAATTGACCGTTTTTGCTAAGCCCCGCCACCTAGTTACTTGCTTTCGAGCCCAGTATATTATGTGGTTTTCCATCTCTATAACGGAAAGACATTGTTTGTACTTTTTGAAAGAATACACCCGAAATATTATAAGAGTAGAAAAAAAAAGCCATGAATAATGCTTTTACACACACATTGGCTACATAAAATGCTAACACCATTCTTGAGAAAGCAGGAGGCAAACATCAGACAGACAGCAAATAAAATAATTTTGCATTTTTACTATAAGAAAACACGTTTAGTGTGCAACACAATTAGCTGCACACATGATTGAATTCATTTACTGTTGTCAGAAAATACTGCATGAATAAATCTCCGATGTCAAAGAACAGAAAACGAGTAAGCACCACTCTGTGTTGTACTGTCTGAGGTCTTTAAGTAAAGCCTTGAAGCCAAATAACCTGAAGCATTTATCTAACCTACTGAACTGAGCCAGACCTTTTGCAACTTTCATTTCTTCAGCCTGACATCCAGTACTCATTAGGTGAGTCAGAAAAATGTTAGGCTATTGTTTAGTTTACTGTGTTGCATAATATTCTAAAATCAAGCAAAATTCATAGGCTACATTGGTTATGGTTTTTTTGTTTGTTCGCACTTTAAATTATCTCGTCAGTAAAATCTTGCGGGCCGTGGAAGTTTCTGTAGTCGGTTGTGTGGGCTGCGAGTACAAAATGTTTGAGAACTCCTGACCTAACCTGTGCAGTCATGACCTACATGCATAGAAGACAATTTGTTCAAAAATAGGGCTGATTTGTCAAAATTGCTTTTATTATGAAGATTTTTACCCCTTACCCTTATGCTCCATAATTACATGGGCTGAAAAATGTTTACATGATCACCTGATCAGATGACTGCTGAAATATGATAAAGATCAGATTATTAAGTGCATGTAAACACACTCTTTGATGGAGTATCCTTTTGTCCCATTTCGTCTCAATTTACTTTCAGAAAGTTTTCAAAGAGGATATCTGAAGTACTGTGTCCCTTGTATTTATTAGCAGCATAAGACATTTACCTGCCACAAATTTAAGAACAGGGATAAGATCATGTGAAACATTTTTGTATTTTTGCTATTTAACACCTTCTCCTCCACAAACCCTTGATTCAACTCATAAACAAACAAACAAACAAACAAACCAGTGGTTCACAAATTGGTCCTCAGGGACACCCAGATGGTCCAGAAGTCTGCTCCAACTTGCAACACGGGGAGACAGAAAAAAAAGTGGACCATCTTGGGGTTTCTAAAGACCGGTTTGAGAACCACTATTAACCTGTATTTTAAACCCTATATATAAACGCATAAATATTTGAGTATATTATGATTACAGACAACAATTCAAGTTATATTTGATCCACAGCTGTTGAGCTTAGATTTAACTCAGTTCTCTAGAGTGACAAACCACGCTTCTCCATTTGGCAATCCGATGGACGAGTCTGGGTTTTGCAGTTGCCAGGAGAACGGTACTTGTCTAAGTTTGGTGGAGGGGGGATTATGGTGTGGGGTTGTTTTTCAGGACTTGGGCTCACTCCTAAACCTTGTGGAAAGCCTTCCTTGAAGAGTTGAAACTGTTATAGCTGCAAAGGGTGGCCAACATCATATTAAACCCTATGGATTAAGAATGGAATGTCACTCAAGTTCATATGCGTGTGAAGGCAGATGAGCGAATCATTTTGGCAATATAGTGTGTGTGTGTGTGTGTGTGTGTGTGTGTGTGTGTGTGTATATATATATATCTGGATGTGTGTGGAAATAAAATACTTTAACAATACTGAGAGATTCAAGTAATAACAACTAAACAATTAAAACTGAAGAAAAGACTTTAAAACTTCCTGTAAAGTGGAATTTAAACATGCAATTTATGGTGAGGAATAAATTAGGACACCCCCACATAAATTCAAATTTAAAATGGCTATAACCACACACAGTTGTATCACATCAGGTGCACATGATTAGAACATCGTTGCTCAATATTTTGAAGGAGGCTTGCCTTATTTAAACCTCAGACATTTAGTTTGGTGTGCTCCTGACTGTTGAAGTGAGAGTGAACACCATGGTGAGAGCAAAAAAGCTGTCTGAGGCCATCAGGAAGAAGACTGTAACAAGTTTACCTTTCATGGGAAGTGTGCAAGGAGAAAACCTTTGCTCTCTAAGAGAAACATGAAGGCCAGACTGAAGTTTGCCAGAGAGAACGTAGACAAATGACCAGGGCTTCTGGAATAATGATTTGGACGGATAAATCTAAAATTGAATTATTTGGACACAGAAGGCATGTTTGGCGTAAACCAAATACAGCATTCCAGGAAAAGAACCTTATACCAACTGTGAAACATGGAGGCGGAAATGTCATGGTTTGCTGCAGCAGGACCTGGCCAGCTGGAGAAGCCTGGAATGGCCGAGTCAAAGCCCAGGAAGCAGGACCTGGCCTGGAAAGTCCTGGAATGGCCGAGTCAAAGCCCAGACTTTAATCCCACTGAGATGCTGTGGGGTGACTTGAAACGGGCTGTACATGCAAGAAACCCCTCAAACATCTTGCAGCTGAAAGAACTCTGCATTGAGGAGTGAGGCAAACTTTCCTCAGACCGATGTCAGAGACTGGTAGATGGCTACAAGAAGCATCTCACTGAAGTTATTTCAGCCAAAGGGGGGTAACACTAGCTATTAGGGGGTAGGGTGTCCTAACTTTTTCCTCAGTTAGAATACACATTTTATATATATTAGAGATGAAACGATATTAAAAAAACGATATTAAAATTTCATATCACGATTATCATGACCAAAATTATCACGATTATCGGGAATTATCACGATATTGTTCAAATGTGTTGAAAAGTAAAATAAATAAAAAAAAATAAATACTGATACACAAACTGAAACTCGTTTCACCAACTTTTATATTAACACAAATAGAACTGGCAGCAATATGCACTTTTTGTTTGCATAAACATTAAAAAAATAAGGTCAATACAATTTTAGTATTACTTTTGTATTACTTACAATACTTGTAATACTCTGTAAATAAAAGAATAGCAAATGTATTATTATTACTGTTATTATTATTATTATTATTATTATTATCATTATCATCATCATCATCATCATCATCACTGTTCTTCTTCTTCTTCTTATTATTATTATTATTACTGTTGTAATTATTATTAGTAGTAATAATAATTACAATAACTAGGGATTTCCCTGCATAGAGAATTAAATCTCGACCAACTCTGAGGTGGGTCTTAATGGAAAATTACTACTTCTAAGAAGTGCTGCACTCGGGGGATTTCTGTCCTAACTGCATTTGCAGCATTATTGTGCTAAAGAGATTCAAATTCAAAAGTCATTGAAATCTACCGGTCTGGAAAGGGTTGCGAAGCCATTGCTAAGACTCTGGAACTCCAGCAAACCACAATGAGAGCCACTGTTCACAAATAAAGAAAACCTTAAACAGTGGTGAACCTTCCCAGGAGTGGCAGGCCTCCCAAAATTTCACCAAGAGCACATCAACAGTTCATCCAAGAGGTCAAAATAGAACACAGATGAACATCTAAAAAAAAAGTACTCCTCACTGGACTTGTCATGATTGACGGAACCATGAATTCTGCTATCAGAAAATCCTAAAGGAGAATGTCCGCCCGTCACTTCCTGACATAAAGCTCAAGAGCAGTTGAGTTATGCAGCAGGGCAATAATCCGAAGCACACAAACAAGTCTGCCTTTGAATGTCTCAGCCACTCCAACACCTTTTTGTTTCTTCTGAGTCAAAGTCCTGACTTGAATCCCATTAAGATGCTGTGGCGAGACCTGTTCATGTCCGAAAACCCTCCAATGTAGCTGAAATAAAGTAATTTTCCAAAGAAGTGTGGGCCAAAACTCCTCTATAGCAATGTAAAAGACACACCGTAAGTTATCACAAAGGTCTGATCACAGTTGTTACTGCCAAGGTTGGCACAACCAGTTACTAGGCTTAGTGGGGCAATTACTTTTTCACAAGTGACATAGGTTGTGTCTTCAACAAATGGAATGATCTTTCAAAAGCAGCATTTTGCGTTTTGCTCGTGTTGTCTTTATCTTACATTAAAATTAGTTGGATGATCTGCAACATTTAAATGTGCCAAATTAGCAAAAATAGAAGAAATCAAGTGAGGGGCAACTCATTTTTCATAGCCCTGTATGATATTGGGCATTTGAGTCCATGATCTATCATTACTCTTAATTTATTTTGTTTTATTATTATTAGTTTTATTAAGACGTCTAAGACTAGACTGCCATCACCCACTATAGTGTTGATTATTATTATTATTGTTATTATTATTGTTATTTATTAAAACTGCCTCTGGTACTTGGCACCAGGTACCTACAAAGACGACTAACATACATAAATAATAACTTCGTTCCTTTACTTATTAGATTACTTAAAATACTTTGTCTTATTGTTTTTGTTTTATTTAGTGACTTACCTAACAGATTCTGCTGCTCTATGGGCTTATAATAAATAGATAAATAAAACATCTGCTTAAATATATTAATGAAAACAATGACATGAGCTAAAAATAGCTGAAGATCATCCTAATTAATTAAATCGAACCAAATTCTGTAGTTAGAACAATACCTCTCTGACTGCGATGTTTCTGAACTCCGATGAGAGTGAGAACACTCTGAAAAGTTCAATTTCACTGAGTGTAGGCTTTAGCAGCTGGTTGTAGGTCATTATGGAATCATGGGTGATGTAGAAGTGACTGGCAATGCGTCCCAGGTCTGTCACCTATGGAATAATATGAAATAGACACAAGCTTGAGGTAAAGATTAATTAAAATGTCAGATTAATTGAAAAGAAGACAAACATTCTTATATTTATCTAGGGTAGACTGATGTGTAGCACACTGAACATTTATAATGCCTTACAATAGTTAAATATAGTCACGATAGTTAGTATAAATAGTTGTTTTTGGGCCTAGTGTTCACCTGGAAGCTGCCTGTCCTTTTGTCATACTTGACTAAGTTGTTCTTTTCCAGTATGCTGGCACTTGTATGCACCAGGTCCATCCTGCGCCTTTCCAAGAAAGGGTCCGTGCTGCGTTCATCATGGGAAATCCCATATAGTATGGAGTTCCGTAGCATCCGCACGTACAGGTAAGTGTAACCCATCCAGTTCACTGCATCCTGAGACAGAAAATGAGTACGAGAGCGTTGAGATGTTGCAAGTACATTAATAACTAGATTCTACACTGCATGTGACACCGTACTTCCGTAAATGCAGTGTAGTCCATCTGCAAAGTTGAACTATTATGTATATTAACTAAGATTGTTTTAAATGCATTGTAGCAAAGAGGTCTTGTATTTAAGAGTATTTTGTAATTTTGAATTAGAGCCTCAGATATAGCCCCAGTGGTACAGTGGTACAGCCTTAGTTTTGTGCAGACAACCAACAAAATCAATGAGGACTTTGGGTAAGGTTTTATTCATAACTGGCACAGGTTGTAATTGTGCTATAGCAGTGGTTCCTAAACTTTTTACAGTCCTATACCACTGTAGACATTAACCTCCTACTGCGTAACACCTCTTGCTCTATCTTGTTGTTTGATCTATATTACTATGATGCACATGTGAGACATTTAGACTTTAATCCACATTAATAGATGTGTTCATGATGTGACAATGCATCAGATGTACACACTCAGAAAAAAAGATTCTAAACAGTCCCTGGGGTGTGATGTGATTGAGCAAATCAATAATTTGGGAACTGATTTAAAATACTGATCTTTTAACAAAAGAGATCGCACATAGGAAAAAACTAATAATTTGTAAAAGTGTATGAATGGAAAGTTCCAGACTTGCAGGCCCGAGTGAACTCCTGAACTTTGTATAACAGGTAGGTAATGCTGGGTAAGCGTTATATAAGACACCTGTCCCATAAGTATAAGGACCTTGTGATGCTAGCCAGAAGCTGGTATGAGCATGAAAAATTGTACACGTTTTAGATCTAACCGTAATCAAAAATTGATGCATCTTGAAACATAAATGGTGTCCAAACTAGGCTATGAAAGAAGAAAAAGAACTGAGACCTTTTTTCTTCTTTCCAATGAACTAGCATCTGAAGTCTTTTTTTAATCTTATTTTGAGAATTTAAAATAGAACAGGTATTAGATGCAGGCATACAATGAGTGTTATTGATTTAATTAAGTGTCCAGGCCCTACGTGGCAGTGATCACTCGGGGTCCGGAGCGGTGGCAGCCTCAAGGGTATGTCTTCAGTGCCTTTAGTTTGAGAACATAATTGTATCATATTCAATTGCAATTGTTTTTTTTGTTTTTTTTAAGTGACATTGTTTCCGTATTCTCCATCTTGACACCAGGCTTTTTACTTTATTTTTCTATTTAGAACTAATAGATTATAAAAAAAAATAAATCTGACAATCGCGTAACCCTGGGGGTACTCGTACCTTAGTTTGAAAACCACTGTGTTACAGGAATCAACTTACATGGTTTGCTACTTAGCAAGAAAAACAGGAGCAACAATAGGCCAACAACATCCTTATTTATTTTAGGCCAGTAGAAATACCTCATTAACTGTGTTTTACAAATCCCTAAAAAGGCCAGCCACAAGTGTTTCAACCCCAACACCTCCTGCATAAAGCTTTTTGGTAACATTACCTGGAACACCACAGCCCTGCTTTCAGTGGCAGGCTGCCACAACAGACTCCGATTTCTCATATGAATCTCATCTTGTACATTACATCACTCCACCACCATCTGGCTGTCACCAAAGCCAGTAGCAGTGGCCCTTAATGGTGCTACCGAAGGATCCTGTGCCGCCAGTGTTTCGCGTGCAAATGACTCCTCCGCTCCTGCTGGTCTCCCTAAACCTGTCGGTGCTCTTAAGATTACTGTCTTTGACTGCTTTGTACTGTCTTGGAAACTACCCAAAAGGAAGGTAACCACTCAATTGGCAGAAATGGGACCACTCCAACAGTAACTAAGCAATTTCACACCGACTTCAAGCCCTTTACTAAAGCAGATGCACCAGCTGGCAATTCAGGAACACTGTCACTCAAGCAGCACCAGTATTCCCTGCACAGCTCCCACTTTATATCAAGACTACAACAGCACCACAAGAAACCATACTCTTCACACACATCTGGAATTAGATCAGGAGATTAGACTTAGACTTCAACACTTTCAGCTGCACCAAGACCTACAGGTTTACTTCCCTTCTTTTTAAATCACCCTTAGGCCCGTCTTAGGAGGGTCAACATTCCTCTGTATGTGCTTCCCCTTCAAAAATGTGTCTCTCTCTCTCTCTCTACTTGTATCTCCTTCCCAAGATATATCTTCATGAGTTTCTTTTTAACAATTGGCCATCATCGAAAAATCCAGGCCAGCTGAAACCCTGTCCCCCTCCAACGAGGAGCCTAAGCCAGTAGACAGAGTTCAGTTGTTTTAAATAGGGAGCTGGGGAAATTCCACACACAAATCAGAGAAACCCAGCAGAGGAGGATGGACCACCAAACACTCTCCACCACACCAAATGCTTCTTTTTCTGTAGACTTTTAAAAATGATGGTTCTTCAAGGGTTCGTTAGAAAATTATTTTATATAGAACCATAAACACTCAAAAAACCCTTCACATAATTTAAGGGTCCTTTGCATTGCTAAACGGTTGTTATATACAGAACCATTTTCTTTACCAAAGAACCCCTGAAGAACCATCCTATTTAAGTGTGTAGTTTTTATGCCTTCACAAGCTTCTCTGAGGCAAGCTAGATTCCTGCAGTGGCTGAAGTGTGCAAATGACAGTGTACTGTACATCTAAATATGCCTTACGCATTCTAACACTCTTGCTCTGCACTTGGTGTTCTATATCACTACTTCAGCTTGTGGGCAAACTGGAGAGTTCTATCTATGCAAGAGCACCAGTTCAAAATGTGGGAATGGCTTAGACATTACACATGGCATTCAACTATCTAAAGCGGTGGCTGCAATTAAATTAAAAGCACATACCAAAGACACCGACTCTGATGCTGTACATAAGAGGTGAGCAGGTGAATGGGCTAAGAAAGCAAACAAAAAGGGTAAAAGTACATAGTAGTAGTATTGGTAGTTCCAACAGTTGCCAGTCAGGTTGCTGAGACCGACACCAAAGGGAAAACATTTTAATTGCAGAAACATTAGACATCTAAAGCTGAAAAATGGTTGTGGATGGAAAATTATGGGAAACTTGAAGACATTTGTAAAGGCCCAGGGTAAACACTAAATTCTGCAAAATTAATCAATGGGTACCATAACTAATTTGTATCATTCTTATTCACAGCAGATCCAGACAAATGCAACAAATATGGTGCCATCTGAAGCTGAACCTCTCTGATTTTGCGTGTAGATGTGACTGGTGTAACACTGGATCAATACTCAGAGTGAAAATTAAACAGCAACCTAGAGCCACACAACCAGTTGCACAGTTGCAAGCAGACTTCACATAAATTTTACGTAACTGCAGGAGGAACAAATGTGCATTGGTGATCATAGAACACTTAAAAAAATAAATAAATAAATAAAAAATATATATGTACATATACATGCATGTTCTCCTCAACTCCCTGCTGGCTAGCTATATATATATATATATATATATATATATATATATATATATATATATATATATATATATATATATATATATATAGGATCACTTACATCAGCTAGGAGCTAAACCTAAGGCCAGGGAGGTGTGCTGCTCCACACCGCCCCATCCTGAGCCATGGTCCGTTGCAGGTGGGGGTTTGCATGGCGGTAGGTGCTCCGCCCGCCACCTGATTCCACGGAAGTTCCACCTGAGCAACAGATTCTCTGTGTTAGAAGAGCTGGAAGACGCCACTTTAGCTGGCAAACAGTCGTCAGCGCAGAACGTCAGAGTGAGCTCTCCAGCCATAAACTAAACTTCACCCTCTGCTCCATCCTGGAACCCCACTGTGCAGCGGGCCTGCCACTCCCTGCCCAGCTGGACGCGGCCGGACAGCCAAACTGCTGCCTACCTCCCCAGGTCATCTCCTTCTCCACACTGCCACCCTGCCGAGCTCCCACACGGACAGCCTGACCGCCGCTCCCCACACCGGAATTCTGCCATACTGACCCCTCGTCTCCCGCCACTGCTGGTTGCTGAGCCACAAACCCATTGTCCATCCACGCCTCAGCCTCGACCGACCCACTACCCTCCTAAATCCACTCTCATAGTAGGTGACTCAATCATCAGAAACGTTAAGCACCATACAGCCGTAGTTCACTCTCTCTCTGGTGCAAAAGTCTCTGACATTAGAAAGCAGCTCTCCAGTCTTCTAAAGAAATACGACTCCGTGAAGAAGACAGTAAAACATATGGGATGCAATGATATCAGAAATCAGAACACAGATCTGCTGAAAAAGGACTTCACAAGCCTGCTATCTTCTGTACAAGACTGTGGTAAATATGTTTTTATCTCTGGACCAATTCTGTCACTAGGAACAGGTTCAGCACGTTTTAGCCGCATTTTAAACCTTCGCACATGGCTCCAAAAAACCTGCCTCTGCAAAGATGACTTTTATTGACAATTTTAACCTCTTAAGTCTGGAACCGCCCTTTTAACAGAGTTGATGGATTCATCCCAATAGGCTGGGTTCACAGATACTGGGCCACAATATATTTTACTCAGATGACTATTACATACCTCAAACTCATACTCAAGTATTTATGTAGTTTTGGGTAGAAGACCCAGGACCAGCTCTTCATCAAAGTAAACCCTATAACAGATCTTGAGAGTTTTAAAAACAGAAAAGGCTTAGGCATAATTAACCTTAACGTTAGAAGCCTACTTCAGAAGGATAAAATGGATCAACTTAAAGTCCTAAATGCACAGTCTGATCCAGATATTTTAATACTAAGAGAGACTTGGCTTAAACAATCTATAAGTGATGAAGACATGGCCTTAAATGATTTTAACCTTTATAGAATAGACAGAGAGGCAGAGTAGCTATTTATATAAGAGTAACTATACAAGCCACCTTATTATTAAATGCAGTCTCCAAAGAAAAATACTTGAGTTCACGGCTCTGAAAGTGTCCCTTGGGAAAAAAAAAACATTTCAGCTGGGATATACAGGCCCCCCTCTGCTCCATCGTCTGCGCTTGAAATAGTCAATCACAATATACCACTTCTGAAATGCTGGTCATAGGGTTTTAATATTGTTTATTTTAAGTAATCTGATGCATTAGAAAGCCAGTTAAGATTAAAAAAAGATTAAAAAGTCAAGATTAAAATATGTGGAAATCTTACCCTCACACAATTAGTCATGGAATCAACACACCCAAATCTGAAGGATCCCACCAAATCTACTCTGCTAGACCTAATTGTGTCCAATAAAATGGACAAAATTACTGCCTTAGGAGTTTTTGACCTTGGCATTAGTGACCACTGCTCCATTGGATGCATTAGAAACATTTGCAAGAACAGAACAGAGTCTCGGATGGTGGTTAGAAGAAATCTTAAATATTTTAAATAACCAAGCTTTTCTATCTGACTTAGCAATGAGTGAAATTCAACTTACACTAAAAATTCCAGATGTTGATTTGGCACTAAAACACTTTAGCAAACCATTTCTAATGGTGGTAAACAATTATGCCCCCCACAAAAAGCAAAGAATAAGAGACACTAGTGAAATTTCCTCATTGTTTAAAGCCAGAAATAAAGCTTGGTCCACTGCCACACACACGGGGAAGAGAGACCACTGGCTTACGTTCAGACAACTGAGAAATAAATGTACCTCTGCAGTTAGAAAGGCCAAATCTGATTATTATCTCAGCCTGATTACCAGCTCTACAAACAGAAAACCTTTGGAAAACTGTAAAATCCCTTGAAAACAATTCCTTTACCCTTCCAACCAGCGTTATAGTTGATCAGCTAATATCTGATCAGAAGTAACTCTATAGATCTTTTAACACACATTTTCCTGCAGCTGGTCACATCTTTAAAAATAATGACTCATATCTGCTATAAGGTGAAACTGATGTCAACTCTGTTGTTACCCAGAGCCATGGTCTCCTCACACTCCAGCCCATCTCTCCAACCATAGTAGCTAAATCTCTTACTGCTATTAATCCACAAAAAACTACTGGTGAAGATGGGCTGGATACTTCCTTTCTGCGTCTAGCAGCCCGAATTATTTTAGAATACATAACATTATGTTCATCTCTGTTTTATCATGCAGAATTCCTAGGATCTGGAAAACACTACAAAAATGTAAATGTAACTCCACTGCATAAAGGAGGTGAGGAGGCAGATGTAAATAACTACAGAGCAATATAAAAATTGTCCTGTTTAGCTAAAATTTTAGAATTTCTAGTAAGCAGTCAACAAATCATTTCTATGCAAAAAATCTGTCCCGTTTAATTATCAATCTGGCTTTAGAGAAAGACATAGCACCATCTCTGCTACCACATTGATTTTAAATGATCTCTGTATGGCTATAGATAGGCAGCATTGTGCTGCGACTTTTATCGATTTATCAAAGGCTTTTGATACAGTTGATCATACTTCTTTTAAGGAACTTACAAAAGATTGGTTTTGATACAAATGCACTAAAATGAACCCAAAATTACCCTTTAGACAGACAATGCGCAGAACTGAATAATTACAAATCAGATTTATTCGATGTATTAATGAACTTGCTGCCTCTGCCTCAGACTGCAAAGTACACCTCTATGCAGATGACATGGTTTTATACTGTTCAGCTGACTATTTATGCTGCAATAAGAAAACTGCAATGCTCATTTAATGCCCTACAGGTTGCTTTGTGTAAACACAAACTGGTTTTAAATGCTAAGAATACTAAGTTCATGCTGTTTTCCAGATCTACTAAAACTGATTTTAATACAGTAAATATCACTACCCTGGCAGGATCCAACATTGAAAGAGTCAGAGTATAAATACCTTGGTATATGGCTGGATAATAAACTCACTTTTAAATCCCATATTAATAAATTGGTTGGCAAATGTAGACAGAAGCGGTTATCTATATAGAAATAAATGCTGTATCCCCATGTATGCAAGAAAAAAAATTGGTGAGGCAACCTTACCATCTGTCATAGACTACAGTGATGTAATTTACAAAACACACATCTGCCAGTTCCCTCAAACCACTAGACTCAGACCATCACTCTGCACTGAGGTTCATTACTGGAGACCCGTATAACACTCATCACTGAGGACTGTATGAAAAAGTTGGTTGGCCCTCACTACTAAACACACGGGTTTACTTTTATTTGTAAAGCCAGCCATATGCCAGAATATATTACTTCAATGATGTCTGTAAATAATGGTATTTATCTAACTCACTCCAGTGGGTGGATCACATGCCAGGTACCGAGTTTTTTTACTGAACTGGGAAAATCTGCCTTTAGTTACAATGCACCTGCGAGCTGGAACTCACTACAGCAAACACTTAAACTCAGCTCGCTGGTGCCACTCGGTCATTTTAAACTTTTACTCTCTAACCACCTCCACTCTGCCTGCACCTGTTTTACCTGAATTTTTAGTATTATTGTCTTTTCATTATTTTATTACTTGTTTATTACTATTCATATTCTATTTTAATTATGATTATTTTTAAATTTCATTAATTTAATTAATTTTAGTTTACTTTTTTAAATTATTCTTTTATTTTATTTTGATTAACTTACATTTCACCTACATTTTAATTTTGTTTTAGATTTTCTACTGTATTTTTATTATTGCTTTTTATTATAGCTGCTCAGCTGTTCAGGATCTCCTGTGTCGTATTTTTCATTTTATAATGTGCCAAACGTTCTCAGTGCTGACAGGTCTGGCCTGCAGGTAGGTCAGTTTAACGCCCTAACTCTTAATACAGAGCACTGCTGTTGTAACACACGTAGAATGTGGTTTGGCATTGTCTTGCTGAAATAATCAAGGCCTTCCCTGAAAAAGACATTGTCTGGATGGCAGCATGTGTTGCCAAAACACGTATATATCGTTCAGCATTAATGGTGCCTTCACAGATGTCACCCGTGCCATGTGCACTAATGCACGCCTATACCATCATGAATACTGGCTTCTGAACTCTCACTGATAACAAGCTGAGTGGTCTTTGGCCGGAGGACACAGTGTCCATGATTTCCAAAAAGAATTTCAAAAGATTGATTCGTCGTACCACAGGACACACCTCCACTTCACCTCAATTAACTTCCAGGTGTTTTTTTAAAGCATTACACAACTTTACCAGTCTTATGTTGCCCCGTCCTAACTTTTTTTGGAATGTGGTGCTGGCATCAAATTCAAACTGGGCATATATTTTTCAAAACAAAATTTCTCAGGTTTCAACATTTGATATGTTGTCTTTGAAACATTTTCAATGAAATGTAGAGTTTAACTGATTTGCACATCATTGCATTTTGTTTTTAATAAATGGGGTTGTAGAAGGCAACAAGAATTACAATGTAGCAGACTAAATGTACTTTGTTCACACATCACAACTGCTTGTCTATAGACCATGCATATTGACTTTACTCTGTTCTTAACCTGAAATGACTACCTGAAACCAGAAATGAGTACTTGGCTATCCTTGTAGTCATTAGCACTCGACCTAGAATCCTGTTCACCCCCTGCCTTCAGACTAAGGGTGAAAATCAATTCAGATGTATCGCGATGCGGACGTGGACGATTCTGAATCGATTCACAAATGTCAAAAATTGATTTTCTAAATATTTATTTTATGACGTAATGTTGACGGAACGCAAAAGGTGGAACCTGGAAGTGCGGAAGCGCAGTGCCCAGACAGTCTGTGGTGGCACATAAAAACACACATGGATGAGTGAGAAATCTGACCGGCACCCTCTGCATTAAAAGCTAGGTTAGGTCAGGAGTCGACAACCCAAATGTTAAGAATTTCAACATTTCAACAAAAATCAAACCACCTTGGGAGCCACAACATTTAATGTCCAATGTCTCAGTATGTGATAATGTCCTAGTGCAGGCTAAAAAATATAAACGAAAACGCAGACTTACTTTGCTCTGCTTTAAGCTTTAGCTATAGCCGCTTTCCTCCCATCTCCACCAGAAAACTTTTCTTCAAAAGTTGAATAGTTTCTTGTAAAAAGTCTCTCAACGTTTTACGAGGCTGAAGTTGCTTCTCATTCGCCAGCTTCTTGTTAGAATTTTCCCGTTCCACCTTAAATTCTGCCAGAATGTAAATGCAGCATCATGTAAGGTGGACCAGAAAAATTTGAGAGAGAAGTTGACTTCAGCTTTGCGACTTTTTCGTGTTTGACAGTCTCTCGTTGCAGATTTAACGTACCAGGAAACCAACTGAGCTGCTTATTAATGCGAATAAGTCCATTTGTCTCCGAATGTTAGTCTAAAATCTGTCTTTTTGCGTTTTCGTCAGCAACTAGCGAGGCAAGACTGTGCATTGCTATGTGACTTGCAGTCGGCACACCAGCCTGCAGGGTTATAGGATGGTGAATTAGCAGCGTTTAAGACCATTTATTGTTAAAACGGCATTAGGACGATCAGCAGAGCTTTATTTTACTGCGAAGGAGGATTATTTATAGGATATATAGGATTATCAGAACAGTGAAAAAGCCGTATGTTGCTGACCCCTGAGCTAGCGTATGGAAGCACTTTGGCTTCTATGAAGTTCTATGAAGGGAAAAAGGACCTGGACAAGAGCCACACTATATGCAAATCGAAAATGTGCTGGATAATTATTTACCTAGAGAGGCTACAGAGTATTTCTAGACCAGTTTTGAGAAGTTAGCTTAAAATTCCACGGACTAGTTCAAAAAGTGCTATTTTCAAACTGAAAAGTGAAAAAATAACTACGCACTTTTTTAATAGACTTATGACAAAGTTTCAACTTGATCGGATGTACGGATGCTGAAAAACAGCTATGTAGCATTTACAGTGACCCCTAATGACCTATGCGCACAAAAATTGATAGGCATCCTCAGAGTCTCATTAGGAATAAGCCTGTCAAGTTTCAGATTTTTTGGGTGAAGGATTCTCGAGTTACAGATTTTTCAATTAAATAAGAATTATTTAGATTTTTCCAGAAGGATTAATTTGCATATGGCAGCCATATTTTTTAGAAAATTAAAAATGTGCTGGATAATTAGAGGTTAAGGCTATGCTGATTTTTTGACACCAAAAACATGAGGATCGGATGAAAACTGTAGGACTAGTTCACAAAAGTAGTTTTTGCATATTATGCAAATTAGATCCAAATCTAAGTAGGCGGAGCTTAATGGTCCAAAATACAAAGTTGTTTTGTTGGATCCAAGGAATCAGGAAAAAATGAAATCTGGGGAAGGAGTTAAAGGGCCAAACGCACTGTGTTGTGTAATAGCGCCCCCTTCAGGCTGATTGGGCTCATTTTGCGTGCCTGAGTAGCGGGAGGGACTACTACCTATTGACCAAGTTTCATGTCTCTAGGACTTACGGTTAGGTCTAGGTGATTAGTTTTATCGAAGAAAAAGAATAAGAATAATAAGAAAAACTCTAACAAAAACAATAGGGTCCTACAAAACAACAGGAGAAAATAGCTTGGACCCCTTCTTTCTGAGGCTTGCAACCCTGATTATTTTAGAACACATTACATACAATTTAAACATATCCATTTTATCAAGCAGAATTCCCAGTATCTGAAAAAAAGCACATGTAATACCACTTCACAAAGAAGGTGATGTTTAGACTTCATTAACTATAGATCCACCTCAAAACTGTTATGCTTAGCCAAAATTTTAGAAACCTCTTCATTTCTTCATTATCTAACGGTTTTATAAAAAAAGCATAGCACAATCTCTGCTGCTACTCTCATGATCTTTTCAGTGTCATCAACAGAAAAACAATGTGCAGTCACTTTCATTGACCTCTCTAAAGCCTTTGATACAGTTGATCACTCCCTACTTTTTAAAAGTCTACAAAATATTGGTTTTGACCACATACCGACCAACCAGTTTAGAAATTTGTAACGTGTGACCCTGGGACAAAGTAAATCAAAGCTAGTACCGGTAACTAAGGGGGTCCCGAAAGGTTCAATCCCAGAGCCTGTATTATTTAATATTTATATTAATTACATCGCCACCTCAGTTGTTCATTACAAGGTACATTTATATGCTGAAGACACTTGTACTGTTTGGTAATGCAATATATAATGCAGATAAACTGCAGCATTCTTTTAATGCCTTACAATTAGCTTTTTACAATAATAAAACAGTCCTAAACATTGAGAAAACTTTAATTTATGCTGTATTCCAGAGCCCCTAACATTGATTTTAATGCTTTTAAAACCCTGAAGGGATCTGACATTAAAAGAGTTAGCGAGTACAAATACCTTGGCTAGACAATAAATGCACAAACTCTGCTTTGTATCGAAACAAAGTGTTTCCAAATGCACACAAAGAAAAGGATTGTTGAAGCAACACTATTGTCTACCCTGGATTATGGCAACGTGATATACAGAAATGCAACTCTGTATACCACTCTGCTTTAAGATTCATTACTGGTGACCCATACAACAATCACTGTGTACTGTATGAAAAGGTGGGCTAGTCATCTGTCTGTGCGTTGGGAGACACATTGGGAGACTTAATCTATAACGCACTTACTGGCAATCAGCCTGCAACTGTTTTACCTGATTTTAGTCAACAAGTGATTTTTAGTATGTGTAGTTAGTTTCATTTTTATTATTCAGTTACTTATTTTAATATTGCCAAGTTATTGTTTTACTTTATTTCATTATTTTTATCCTTATTTTATCTTATTACCTTACTATATTGTTTGTAATTTCAATTATTCAATTTTTTTGTTTACTATGATTATTAGTTTTTAGCATTTACTAAATGAGGGTCTCCCTCAATGTACTCAAGAGTGTAAATAAAGGTTGACTGAAACCACTGTTTCCCTGGTCCTAAAAGCCCACTTAATGCCCTGCATATTTAGTGTTTTCCTGCTGTAACACACCCACTGCAGCCTTGAAAACCTGCAGGGCAATAGGATTCAAGACCCAGTGTTGGAAAATGCTGATCTAGACATCTGGCACCTCACTTTACACCTAACCACACTGCCTTTGTTAGAAATGCCTCAGATGCAGACTGTGCCCTCCAACAAACTCCCGTATTTGCAAATAACTACATTTAGCAATCCGGTCTGCATTTACTATAAAGCAATCTAACAGATGAAGTGCTAATTTATTATATTAAACAGCAATTTTTCAGGAGGATTGTAAAGTTACTGGTAGCCATATCAAATTGGATCATAAGTCAACACTGTTTGAGCCAATATGCTAGAGCAGAAAGCCAAAACAATTATGTCATGGTCCAATTAATACAGACAGCCTTGTACATAAATCACATATCGAAACCTTACCTTAGCATTTTGGACGTTGCCCAGCACAATCTCTGCATTAAGCATGTCCGGGAGTTTGCCCACCATCTGGCTCTCTATAGGCAGCTGCTGGTTGAGCAGAGACAGGTAATACTGCAGCTCTCCATGGGATGTAATCAGAATGCCCTCTCCTTTAGTATCATACTGTGGACGGCCCGCACGCCCCAACATCTGAGAAGTAAGATCACAGCAAAAGGCCAAAGTGAAAAAATATATCACTGATTTTTAAGATAAGGGACAAAACATGCTCTACAAGAAGAGTCTTCTTTGCCTTATAAATCTAAATAATAATAAAAATATACTTTAAAAAACAGATAACTTTTACCTAACTTTACCTATTTTTTTTTTTTTAATCTAACTTTTACCATTACCTAATTTCTTATGAAATTCGCTTTAGTGGTAATGTACGTTCATCACCATGCTATCGTGTTAGGCGGACAGTAACTTCCTCCATAGCTGGTAGCTTTATCAGAAACCTTCCACAATGATCAGCTTCTATCAGCTGTCCATCTGCTACTACCAAATTAGATATTATGACCAAGTGCTTAGAGGATACTTTTTGATCTGTTCTAGATAATGTGGCTCCACTAAAAAGTTAAATAATAAGGCAGAAAAAGCTTGCCCCATGGTATAACGATCATACTCAAGCTTTAAATCAGACTGTCAGACAACTAGAGTGAAAATGGCGCCTAACTAAACTAGAAGTGTTCCAGTCCGCCTGGAGGGAGAGCCTTATAGACTACAGAAGAGCACTTACTGCAGCACGCTTAACATATCTCTCCTTTCTCACAGAAAACAATAAGAATAATCCTAGATTATTATTTAGCACAATTTCTAAAATAACTAAGAACCAAACAATTACTGAACCCCAGATGCCATTAGCCTATAGCAGCAATGAATCACTTTAGTGATAAAATTAAAAAAATTAGGCAGAAAATTCAGAATGCACAGTTAAACTCAACAAACTTGCAGCCTTATAATGCCAGTTAGTAGATCTTGAGAATATAATAACTACTGCAAAGAGGCTGGAATCATTTACCTGACTTCAACAAAATGTACTAGTTAAAATTGTTTCCGCCGCAAAATCTTCTACTTGTACGTTAGATCCGATTCCTACAGGTTTACTCAAATAAATTTTGCCAGAAATAACCAAGCCTATTCTGTCAATAATAAACTCCTCTCTTAGCCTTGGCTATATCCCAAAAACTCAAACTAGCAGTAATTAGACCTCTGAGTAAGAAAGCTAACCCCGATCCGTGCGAACTATCAAATTTTAGACCTCTCAAATCTCCCCTTTATATCAAAGATCTTGGAAAAAGTTGTGGCAAAACAATTAAGTTCCTATTTGCATAGGAATCATATACATGAAAAATTTGTCTGGTTTTAGGCCACATAGTACAGAGACAGCACTAGTTAAAATTGTAAACGATCTATTATTCTCTGACCAAGGAAACGTGTCTTTGCTAGTCCTCCTTGATCTTAGTGCGGCATTTGACACAACAGACCACTCTATATTACTAAATAGACTAGAAAACCTTGTAGGGGTACACACATATACACACACAAAAATATATGGCTTGCTCATGGGGGCTTGGATTTTTCTGTAAAGCTGCTTTGTGACAACTGTGAAATAAATGTTGGCATTTTAGTGTAAGTTATGGAGGCAGCTAGCAACTGAGGACAAAAAAAAAAAAGGGCTCCAGCGTACAAGAGATAGTTAAGATAGGAAAACATTTCATTTTGTCAGCTCTGTCACTTAGGGTTATGTGACTGTCAAGGGCATAGTAATGGTGGCGTTCCTAGGTGGGATTTGAACTCATGTCCTCTGTCACCAGGCAGCAGTTTTACTTGCCAAACCTACCCCTTTTTATGTGAACAAGAGAGAGAAAAGTTGTATATTTGGTTCAGAGAAAGTTTCTGTAGAGAATCACAAGAAAAATTTTTTTTAAAATATTTTAAACTAGAAATACATACAGACATATGAGTCTGACCGTTTTCTTTGATTTTCTAATGACCCACTGGAAGGACAAAAGATAACCAGTGGAAGACCTCTGGGACCTACATATACTGCAGTTGCATCTAAAAAAGTGCATTAGTTTTCTTAGCCTGTTGTGATGGCGATGAGTTCAGTTCAGTAATGCCGGACAGCTCTACTGGGGTGTAGGCCCTTGATAAAGGACCTCCAGAAATCTTGGTCATTAGTTTTCTTTTAAAGCAAGGTATATCTATCTTAGTGTCTTAATGTCTACCTGGAGATCCTGTTGCCATGTTTGACTGGCCTCTTTTCCTCTTCCCTTGAGTGTTCCTTGTCAAAGCTTGCCTGATCTCAATCAACTGTTAGTAAACTATTTGTAAATATTTAATCAGTTTTCATCTCCATGTGTTGTAATTGTCAACTCCATCAGATAAAGGTTGTTGTCTTTTCAAAGAAATGTGTTACTCTTTAATTTTTATGTTTATATATTAAAACACCAGATGAACTACATGCAATGATGTAAAACTATTATATATGTTTAATATTAAATAAATATACATAAATTAGAAATATAGAAATTGGATTTTTCATAATGCGAAACCAGAACAATTATGTATATAATGCCATTATTAGATACTTAAGGACTTTACAGTCTTCTTGATCAAATTACAACAGCATGCTTTTTGGTGTGTCTTACAGAAATGACAAATCAAGTTAAGTAAATGTCGATTTTCATAAAAACAGATTACACACACACACACACACACACACATATATATATAAAAAAAAAAGAAAAACACCACCACCACCTGTTCCCTGACATGGCTTGTTAGCTGGGACTTTTGTCTATAAATACAACCCCATTTCCAAAAAAGTTGGGATGCTGCGTAAAATGTAAATAAATGTAAATAAAAACAATGTAATGATTTGCAAATGTCAGACCCATATTTTATCCACATTATTGAAAATGAGACATTTGACCATTTCATGAAAAACATGAACTCATTTAGAATTTGATGGCAGCAGCACATCTCAAAAAACTTTAACTGAACTTCCGGCGTAGCGCGAGTGGCAGCCTGTTACAGCAGCTCTTGCTCACCGTGAGCTTTTTTTTTCCTCTTATTTTTCCTTTCTTTTATAGTACTTTCTAAACCTGAGTACTTTTCACACTGTCTGTACACCATGGACATTAAACTTGTGAAGTTTGTGCTTCTTTTTATTTTGTTTTTCTCGCGCATTTCACAGATCCAGCGTGCTCCCGGCGGGATCTCTTTGTTTACACCAGGGATCAGCTGATAGCGCTGAGGGGCACAGCGGCGCTCCCGGGGGAGCGACCCCAGATCCAGCGCCGTGCGAGGAGAAGACGCTACAAACCAGTCCTTCCCTCTGGGGAACGTGAGATCTCTTCCAAATAAGATGGACGAGTTAGCGGCGCTGACCCGCCACGAGAGGGAATTCCGTGAGTGTAGCGTCATGCTGTTCACGGAGACCTGGCTAACTATGCTAACTCCGGATACACTCGTCTCTCTGGATGGCTTTCACCTCGTACGGGCGGACAGGACAGCGGAGAGTGGTAAAAGGAAAGGAGGAGGACTGGCAGTATTTGTGAATGATAGACGGTGTAATTCTGGACACATCTCTATTAAAGAGCAAATCTGCTGTAAGGACATTGAACTGTTAGCCGTTAGCATGAGACCTTACTATCTGCCACGGGAATTCTCGCATGCTATCGCGATAGCTGCGTACGTTCCTCCGTCTGCTAATGCTGACGCTGCCTGTGACGTCCTGCACTCAGCTGTGAGCAGGATTCTGACCCAGCACCCACAGGCCCTCCTCCTGATCTCTGGGGACTTTAACCATTCTTCTCCATCCTCAACACTGTCTACCTTCACCCAGTATGTCACCTGCCACACCAGAGACAATAAAATACTGGACTTGTTTTATGCCAATACAAAGGAGGCATATAACTCCCTACCCCTCCCTCCCCTGGGAAGATCAGATCACAACCTGGTTCATCTCCTGCCTGTGTACAAACCACTTGTACGCAGAGAACCAACCATCACCCGCACAGTGAAGAAATGGACTGCAGAGTCTGAAGAGGCTTTGAAAGACTGTTTCAGCACAACACTGTGGAAGGAGGAGATGTGTGATCCTTATGCGGAAGATACTGATGGCCTCACGCACTTCATAACGGACTATGTCAACTTCTGTGTGGAGAATACCGTACCCACCAAGACCATTCAGTGTTTCTTCAACAACAAACCCTGGATTAATCCTGATATAAAGGCCCTCCTGAAGGAGAAGAAGAGGGCTTTTAAATCAGGTGACAAGGAGGAGATGAGATCTGTGCAGAGGGAGCTGAGAAGGAAGATCCGGGAGGGGAAAGCCAGCTACAGGAGAAAGATGGAGGCCCAGCTGCAGCAGAATAATGTCAGTGGAGTCTGGAATAGCCTCAAAACTATTTCTGGACACAAGAAGCCCGACTCCCGGGCTGTGGGGGACCACAAGTGGGTGAATGAACTCAATCGATTCTTTAATAGGTTTGATCACTCGCCTGCTCCCCCCACCACAGGCACATCACTGCTGAATTCTCCCTGTCTGGCACTACCAGCATTTGGCCCCCCCCCCTCCTGCACCCACCCACCTTCATCTCAACACACAGCCACCATCAGACGGCTCTCCTGCTGACGTACATCCCAGCACTGTTCTCCCTTACTCCAGCCTCACATTCACAACATCCCAGGTCAGAAGTGAGCTCAGGAGGATGAAGATCAGGAAGCCTGCAGGTCCAGATGCCATCAGCTCAAGGCTTCTCAAGACCAGTGCGAACGCGCTGTGTGACGTGGTCGGGTACATCTTTAACCTCAGCTTGAGGTTAGGGAAAGTCCCACAGCTGTGGAAAACATCCTGCGTGGTGCCAGTGCCAAAGACCCCACACCCCAAAGACCTCAACAGCTATAGGCCGGTGGCGCTGACATCTCACCTGATGAAGACCCTGGAGAGACTGCTTCTTGTCCACCTGCGCCCCCTGGTGAGCTCTTCAATGGACCCACTGCAGTTTGCCTACCAACCTGGCATTGGAGTGGAGGATGCCATCATCCACCTCCTACACAGCTCTCTCTCTCACCTGGAGAATGCTGGGAGCACTGTGAGAATCATGTTTTTTGATTTCTCCAGTGCTTTCAATACCATCAAACCCACACTGCTGAAGGACAAGCTGGAATGCACGGGCCTGGACCATCACCTCACCACCTGGATCCTGGACTACCTCACTAACTGACCGCAATATGTGAGGACCCAGGGCTGTCAGTCGGACACGGTGGTCTGCAGCACGGGGGCTCCACAGGGAACTGTCCTCGCTCCCTTTCTCTTCACCCTCTACACTGCAGACTTCAAGTACAGCTCTGCCAGTTGTCACCTGCAAAAGTTCTCTGACGACTCTGCTATTGTCGGCCTCATCACAGACGGAGATGACAGGGAGTACAGAGAACTGACGCAGGACTTTGTGGAATGGTGCCAGAGGAACTGCCTGTAGATCAACGCAGAAAAAACCAAGGAGCTGGTGGTGGACTTCCGTCCAAACATTCTCCTCCGGTGCCTGTGAACATCCAGGGAATGGACATTGAGATTGTGAAGTCCTATAAATACCTGGGTGTTCACCTCAACAACAAGCTGGACTGGACTGACAACACAGCTGCCCTCTACAGGAAAGGCCAGAGCAGGCTACATCTCCTGAGGAGACTCAGGTCCTTTGGCGTGCAGGGGGCACTTCTCAGGACCTTCTTCGACGCTGTGGTGGCATCAGCCATTTTTTATGGAGTGGTGTGCTGGGGCAGCAGCATCTCCATTGCTGACAGGAAGAGACTGAATAAGATCATCAGGAAGTCCAGGGGTGTCCTGGGATGTCCTCTTGACCCAGTGGAGGTGGTGGGGGACAGGAGAATGAGGACTAAGCTAACAAACATGCTGAAGAACCTGTCCCACCCCATGCACCGCTCTCTGACAGCACTGAGCAGCTCCTTCAGTGCCCGGCTGCGGCACCCGCTGTGCGTAAAGAAGAGATACCGCAGGTCCTTCCTCCCAGCCGCTGTCAGACTCTATAACAGTCACGGCACTCAGTAGACAGTAGTTTACAATTACTTTCCATGTGCAAGAACTCTCAACATCACTGCCATAGCACTTTACTGTGTGCAATATCTCAATCCACCATGCGTAGTATATTTACTGCGGATCATTGTCAACATGTTTACCACCATTATGTGCAATTATGTCAAGTGCAATATTTCTCCATTTATTTACTGTTTATTTATTTGCTATTTTATTCACTGTGCAATACTCACTACAATACATACATTTCTACATTTCTAAATTTAAATTTAATACCTTGTATATTTTTCTTGTAATCTTTGTACATATACATATATCTTTATACTTTTATTGTTTATTCTATTTTATATATTGTTTGTATATTTCCTGCTGCTCTGTCTTCTGTGCTGCTGTAACACCGCAAATTTCCCCGTTGTGGGATTAATAAAGGATTATCTAATCTAATCTAAAAGTTGGGACAGGGGCAACAAAAGGCTGGAAAAGTGGTACTAATAAAAAACAGCTGGAGGAGCAATTTGCAACTAACTCACATGACTGGGTATAAAAAGAGCATTTTAGAGAGGCAGAGTGTCTCAGAAG